>NC_138184.1:216205783-217405783 GCF_964194105.1 Spermophilus citellus
TGATGCTGAGGTTAAACCCAGGACCTCACACATGCTGGGCAAATGCTCTACCCAGCCCCTCTTCTCCCCACTTTTAAAAAACACTTTGCAGAAACAATTTCTTTAAAAACATCTCAGAATTTTAAAATACCAAATGAAAGAAAACCACTGGTTTAAAGCCAGGCATGGTGGTACATGCCTATAACCCCAGCAATTCGGGAGGCTGAGGAAGGAAGATCTCCATCCAGTTCAAGGGTAGCCTGGGCAACTTAGTGAGACGGTCTCAAAATAAAAGGGGCTGGTGATGCAGCTCAGTGGTAGAGCATTCTGGGTTCAATTAAAAAGGAAGGGAGGGAGGAAAGGAGGAAAAGAGGGAGGAGAGGCATACTACCACACCAGAGAGCCCAAATCCAAACACTTACACTTAAGTGTATTGTTAAGATGCTGAAGGATCCATCTGTGACCAGGCTCTCTAAAAGAATGTCACAATATGCTTCAGATTTTACCCTTCTGTAATGCTATACTTTGGCGCCAATACAACAAATAAACTTAACTACACAGATGTGGTTTTCCTAGACTTGTGGCTGTAATTTTTCCAGGCTTAACACTAGGGATATCAAACATACACCACCCCCCATTTATTCCAGAATGGGCAGAAGGGGGCAGGAAGGCGGGGCCGGGAGGCCTGGTGAGGAAGAAAGTTACTGCATAAACAGGGCACTGTCCAGCCACAAGGTTCCATTAGTCTAGTGATCTGACTCAGGCACTGGACCAAAGGACCTCTTCCTGTTTTCTTTTTACCTTAAGCTGTGCTTGGCAGGTACAAAGTGGAAGAGGAAAGAGCAGGACAAGAAATGCTAATTGTGGTTCAAGTTCATATTCCTCCCAACTCAGAGTACGGGCTGTGGGCATGGGACCAGCCTGACCTTTCTTCTGAGCCTCAGCTTCTTCTAGTAGCTTCCTGCTCTTCCCTCACTTTGAATATGTTTACATTCAGAACATGTGAGATCTCCGAGGGTAGTAAGTTCTAGAATTTTAATCTAAAGCTATATTTATTAAAGCATAAAGATACATGAATGACAACCGTTATTTCTTCAGCTAGGCCTATAAAACATTGCATCATGTGACCATTATATACCAATGCATTTTCTTAATTCCCTCACTGTCTTCAAAGATTTATTTTTGGTTTTGTCAAATTTGCTTAAACTTCCATCACATCCTATTCTTGTTAGTTTTTCTTGAGCTCTTTTAACATCTCAAACATTCTTTAAGGTCTTTCTCATATTGCTTTATTTGCTCTAATTTTTTTCTGGTTCAATTTTCCTTTGGGTCGATCCCATGAGGGCTTATCTTATGCAAGACTCAAAACTGTTCATTGTGGTTTCAGTGATAGCAGGAGCTGTGTGTCCTGAGAGGTGCCAGACATTCTGGCTGTGGACAAGACCATATTATCCTGCAGCAGCCACATGGGATTTAGCAGGGACACATCAGTGAGAGAGAGAGAGAGAGAGAGAGAGAGAGAGAGAGAGAACGCATGCAAATGCACACTAAAGACCAAACACAGGGCTTTGTGATGCTGGGGGTCAAACTGAGGGCCCCTTGAATGCTAGGCACATACTATACCACTGAGCTACACCACCCAAACTGTTTTTATATTTTAAAATCACTTTAGGTTTGGAGAAAAGCTGCAAAAGTTATGTACAGAGTTTCTGTACACCTCCATAGTTTCCTCTAATATTAAAGTCTTAATAACCATAAACAGAACAAACCCAGTAAAATTCCCTTTCTTCAACTGTTTAAATTACAGACGTCCTTGGATCTCCCTAGGGCGCCCCCTCTGTTGGTGCCACTGTCCCAGGATCCTGTCCAGGGTTCCACAGTTCATTTCATTGCTGTGTTCTCCTGTGATCTGAGTTCCTTCTGCTTTTCTAAGTTGCCAAGGGTTCTCATTTTCTCAGGTTTCATCAACAACTCCAGGTTTACCCTATTACCTTTTGAGATTGCACGGACTTTAACCTTCTCCTTTCTTTCTAAATCTTTTAATTCCAAAATAAATCAGCTCTTAGCAGATGCATCAATTCCATCACTGGGTAACAGGAAAACAGCACAGAGTAGAAAGGCGTGGCACTAGCAACATGAGTGGAAACCGATCTGTCAAACTCCATGATGAATGGAATATGTTCAACTTAATTCCTTGGAAAACAAAGGCAGCACTAGGTGTTCTCACCAGGGACACGGAATTAGAGAACCAAAAGGTCATCTCACCCAATTTTTCATGTTTTACAAATGAGAAAACTATCGTGTTGCAAAGGAAATAAACAGAAAATATCACTTTGACACCAATTCATAGCATTTATTGACATTTCCATTTAAAATGCTAGGAAAGCTGTAAAAATTGTAAACATGGAAACCAAACACTTGCATAAATTATTTCAAAAAATCTACAGCACATTAGAAAAACAGTGCAGCTAATTGAAGGGTAGAAACATAACCGACAAATAGAAGGGAGGGTTCAGTTACTAAATCATATACCCATACTGAGATTTAAGTGCCGTTTGAGACCAGCAAACCATGATTGTCAAGTTCAAGTTGCAGTATTGATGCCACCGATGGCCCCAATTTTCTCTGCACAGTTTCATACAATAATATTCATGATCTAGGAAAGAGGGTGCAGGAAGAATCAGAACAGACCTTCACCGAGGAGACAAGTGGGCACCCCAGAGCAACTCTACGGGGTGACCCCTCCTGTTAATTCTAGCCTAAGCTCCAGGTCCCCAGGTGAAGCTCCAGAGGAGGGCCAAGTGGAGAGCATTCCTACCCCGACCCTCTTTTCTGAACTGATTTCCTGGAACTTAGAGCAACTGAGCTAAGGCGTAAGCCGCAGTTCCCCTAGTACCCCCCTCCTCTTTCCCCACATTTGCCAGAGGAGCAGAACCTGCACAGTTTGGAGTCAAGTTGTGAACACTTGAAATCTGGTGGACACAAGAAAAGCGCATCCATGATGCTCCAAGTAGTCCGGGAAGGTGGTTCTGGGCCATCAGGGACAGCGAGATTAGAATCATTCCCTCCCTTCTCAGTCCCTACTACCTTTTAAACACAATGTGGAGCCAGAGCAGAAAAACCCAGAGTCAGATGGCAAAGCAAGGAGCCTGGACCATTATCTACCCTGTGGGACCTTGAATTGAACTAAAGTGTTCCAGACGAAGACACCGATTGCTTCTCTGTTTCCTAATTGCTTGTTTCCAAAGACACTTACTATTTTTACCCTATACTTCAATGCTACTGTGTCCCCCACCCCTCATGGGGATTAACCCAGGAGTGTTCTATCACCGAGATACATCCCCAGCCTTTTTATTCTCTTTCTTTATTTTTGAGACAGGGTCTCACTGAGTTGCTGAGGCTGCCCTCAAACTTGTGATCCTCTGGCCTCAGCTTCCCGAGTCACTGGAATTACAGGCGCGCATCCCGGCGCCCGGCTCTGCTATACATTCTTGAGATAAATGATCAAGTGTGCTGTCACACACACAGCATGGAATGAGTGCCGTACCGTGTCACCATCATTCTTCAAGTCTTCTCAACAGTGGACAAAGGAGTTCTAGTTCAAACATCAACAATTCCCTCCAAAAATATCAAAAGAAACCTGAAACATGGGCCCTCCTTGCTCATTAGGTGACAAGTGTGAAGTCTATACATTTTGTGAGAACGTCACAGCAGTGGCTCATAGAAACCCCTCTCACCAGTTCAAAAAATTCTGCAGCATGTTGGAGTACATGTGAAAACAAAGTTCAACGGACTGACCCACAGGAATGTGTTGTGCTCACGCGGACTCTCTGTGGGCACCGAGGCAGACGTCCTTGTGCTCCTGCCTGGCGACCAGCTTTGGAGCCTTGCTCTGGAGGTAGAAATGACACGGTAAGAACTCCATGAGAGAACTCAAGTTAGCATGGGACTCTAGACCAGGAGTGCCTCTCCTCAAGCCCAGAACCTAACCAGCTGTCCTTCCAAGCGTCAAATTCATTCATGTCTAAGACTCCAGGGTGCGAGGGCCAAGAGAGGGGCGCTTAATGATTAACTCATGGGGTGCCGCCCACGCAGACAGCCTCTGGGGACTGGTTTGGTTACTGGAGTGCTCTCGAAGACGTCGCGCTAATGCAGTCAACACTGACCCTGAACATGAGAGACGGGAGACTCAGAGGGCGCAGTTACTCATTTCAGCCCAACCCCTCCCCAGTAGACCTTCCCCTGTGCCCTGCCCCACAGGTCTCATGCCCTGGAAAATCTGGTTAGCAACAACCCACTCCTTAAAAACCATGTGCCACCAAAATCAACACACACTCTGGCATTAAATAAAATTTGAGGAAAACGTGTAGCTATAAAAAAGGCAAATACATTTATTTAAAACCTGCTGTGCCCCACAAAGGATTAATGTTACTAAATGGCTAGCCATCAAGATCTGCTCTGAATCATTCTTATCACTATTTGCACACTTTACATTGGATCTTTAGCAGTTCTTGATATACTCCACTTCCTCCCCCCAACTGGAGATCTTCATCAGTAAATCTCCATCGGCTTGATCATTTGCTCACTGTGTGACAGAAAATGTATCCTCTAGCACCATTTCCTCCTCTTCTGAATCACCCTAAAGAGTGCGGTTTGCCATACTGCAGCTGATCAGGATCAAGTTCATTTTTGACGACAGCATACACTAATTTCTATATCCCTCCCCACTCGGGGCTCAGCCCACACATCTCACCCTTGGTTGGACAATTCCACTGTCTTCATCAAAGTGGGTTCTGCAGATGGTCTCTCCCCAAGATCTTATTGCTTCCAAATATGCAACTTCTATGACTTCAAGTACCCAAAGCACTTGTATACTCTGAATTTTATGGATCTTTAATCCATGTTATTTTTCCCCCTCTTCCATCTTTTATACCCATCTGTACTATCTGACTTAGATTCTAAGATTTCAGAAGATCGGGCTCCATGGCTGCTGACCTATTTGGTACCGGAAACAGCAGAAAGTCAGTAGCAGAAAGATGATTAATAGATGCCCTTTAAAAGTTGGTGGGAGCAGGGAGGGGGGGTGAGTTTAAAACAAATCAAGAGTGAGGAACACGAGTCACACTGGGTTTCCAGTTTTGTCTCTGGATACATACACGTGAACCCACCCACTGGCAGATCATGGCAGGTCACGTCATCCATCCCGGGGCATTCACACAGGTAACAGTTTACATTTTCACAGTGCTTTATGCTTGCTCCTCAGGGGATGCCTGCACACAGGAACACATCATTTCCTTACAATTTGAGATCCTGGGAGGAGGGCAGGGGAGGCGTGTTCTTGTGGATTAAGAGGAAAATGAAGTTCAGAGAAGGAACCTGATACAGGGAGTTAGTTATAAAGTAGACTGCAAAAAAAAAAAATCACTTCTCTAACAATCTCCTCTAAAATGCTGACTCCAATTTATAGTTTGTTACCACTAGAATTTCTAAAATAGGAAAAAAATTACAGACATAAAATTTAAATTTTAGGGTGCTCCAATAAATGGAACTCCAAAGTTATGCATGATCAACAGAAGGACTTTTTTTTTTAAAGTAGAAAAACACTAACCCAGTGTCTGAAGACCCACTGGGCGTGGTGCACCCCACAAGAGCCAGTACAGTGAACTTGGTGCCTGGTAAACTACTGCAGCAGGTGTTTAGAGGAAACAGGTGCAGACCAAGGGCGCTTCCCAACAATGACCGAGTGCTGGCAGCCCGCAGGACCCATCCATGCCACGCCACACACCACCAGCTCTTCGTTACGTGTCATCTTTGGTCTTGACTTCTGTTCAAAGGTGTATCAGTTTTAAGAATTCAGGCAGAATCCCCTTGTGGTAGCTGAAAGACATCCATTCTGCTCTTGCAGTCACACCCTTGAAGCAGAGACCCGTTTTTGCAACGCACAGAGGAGGTAACCATTTTTAGGACACATTATATGTAAAACACTTATGACACCAAGCAGAACCGTGAGAGAAAAGGTCATTTATTCCACCTGCTGTCACAAGATTTGAACTTACTATCAAGTGTCTACCACAAAACTCTGCTTGGGTATCTAAGTCTGGATATTCTGAGTGGCATGAAAAGAGGATCCATTTTAGGGACAGTCGGGTATTAAGCCAGGACCAAGAGGTTAAGAAATCAAGCCCAGAAGGGGGCCTTCTTTCCTACACTATTGGGAGCCTTTGGGGACTGTCTGACAAGAGGCTGCCAGTCCTTTATTGAATCAACTTACTGTTATGGTTTGGATATGAGGTGTTCCCTGAAAAGCTCATGTGTTAGGCAATGCAGGAATGTTCCGAGGTGGAATGATTAGATAGATCATGAGCTGTAACCTCATCAGTGGATTAATCCATTTGATGGATTAATACTTTGAGTTTGGCAATACTGCAGATTGAACACAGGGGGATTCTACCACTGAGCTATATCCCCAGCCCTTTTTATTTTGAGACAAGTTCTCATTAAGTAGTCCAGACTGGCCTTGAACTAAGGATCCTCCTGCCTCAGCCCTCCAAGTAGCTGGGATTGCAGGTGTGCACCTCCAAGCTCAGCATGAATTAATAACTGATGGGACTACTAGTTGGTAACTGTAGGCAAGTGGGGTGTGGCTGGAGGAAATAGGCGCTGGGGACATGCCCTTGAGGATTATATTCTGTCCCTGGCTCCTTGCTCTCTGCTTCCTGCCTGCCTTGAGCTGAGAAGCCTCCCTTCACCACACCCATCCATCATGATGTTCTGCATCATCTTGAGCCCAGAGCAATGAAGTCAGATGGCCATGGACTGAAACTGATGACTCCAAATAAACTTTTCCTCTAAATTGTTCTCATCAGATATTTTAGTCACAGGAACAAAAACCTGACTCACCTACTTACCTTCCTGCACCGTAGTCTTTCAGTGGCAGGCAGGTAAACAATGGCTATGCTTGAACTCCGCAGAATTGACTTTCCCTGTGTCCCCAAACTCTAACTCCATACCACAAGCTTAGCCAAGGATGGAGTAAAGCATGATTATGGAACCAATGACTGTACTCTGGAAGCTTGTTCTAGCTGTTTCCAGGTTCTTAAAACTTGATGCAGGTACACAGGTTTTGATTAAAACACAGCCCCAAATTCTACCTTGTTATCTGTTGTTTAATCAAAAGTATTAATTTATCTGATCAAAAGAGGCTCAGAGTGGGAATCTCTTCTGTAAGCCTGCATTTCCTCTGAGTTTCACTCAGGCACCAGAAAACAGAACAAGTCACTCCCTTTCTGACTCTAATGTGGGACATGGGGAAACTTCAGGAGCATGTTCTAAGAGAGATGACCCCCTCTCTCTGGCCCACAGTGCATGAGACAGTTTTAATAGTCACTCAACAAAGTAATAACACAATAAAATCAGAAATGAGGGGAAACTCTCTCCTTTCCCTTGTGGTCTCAAAACTCTTCTTGACTCTTCAGGGTCTGAATCGGACTCTGTTCCACTTCCAGGTCTTGAACACAGGGAACGGATTACTAGGGATGGATTCACAATAATTTGGTGGTCCTAGGAATTGTTTTCAATAATGTCTGCTTACAGAAGACTTCTCATTCAAACATAATTTGTGAGCAGATCATGAGCAAAGTGCAAGGATCTACCAGTTAGGACTTCCTGAAAGCCTCACTCTGTAGGACTGGTCTCCATGGCATGTGCTGAAATGGGATGCCATCAGGAGTTGCACCTGCCCAATTAAACAGCAAATACAATTAAGAAGGTAAATCTAAATTTTGATATGTATTTTGAATAACCAAATAAATATTAAGCTTTCTCCCACCACTTGGGAGTTGCTTTTCTTTTCTTTTTTTTTTTTCCCTCTAGAACAGAATGAAACCTTCAACCCATTCTTCCATTGCAAAGCCAGCGTTGCATTTCACAGACACAAAGGCGAAGGGGCCCTTGGGGCTGTAGCACCAGAAAAAGGAGGAAGAACGCAGGCGATGGCTTCGTTTGGAGTCTTCAGGCTCTTAAACTATCATTTGGTTTCTCACTAGTAGCTTTTTTTTTTTTTTAAAAAAAAATCTCCCAACAGTCTTAGTACTCTTTGTTGTTAATATTCCTATTAAAATAAGTTCCTATGGAGAAAAAAAGGGGAAATCAAGCTGTTAATAAAATGTCTTCAAATCTCTTCTTAGAAAACAAAGCAGCAGGTACATCGTACATGTCAATCTGAATCCCTTGGAATCGCTGGGTTCCTTCCAACCCGACACCACCTACACATTTGCATCTTTTGCCTTTAAAAAGGAGACTTAAACAAAATTGTTAGCTTAGGTTTCTGTTTTGTTTTTGTGAAGTGCTGCTGGCTTTTGGCCAAAAGTACATACATTTCAACTGAACCCAAGTGGCCACCAAATTGCCAATCTAAGAAAAGTGTCATGGGTGTTGTATGACTTATGGCATCTTCTAAAATTGTCACTTGCTCCCTCACTCAGGCAGCTTGCCCAGGAGATGCTCATTCTGCTTACAAACACCCGCTCAGTTGATTTCCTTTTGGTCTTGCTTCCACGGGAAGCAGATACTTGGCCAACCTGCGGGCGAGGCCCATCAGCTGTGGAAGTTCTGCACGGCGCTCTGTTTCTGGGAGAGCCGGAGGAGCTCCTCGCGGATCGCTTTGATGAGGGAGGCTGAGGAGTGGCTGGGCTGGAGGTCTTCCGTGGAGCTGGTGGGGTAACCCAGCCCAGGGCCTTGCAGTCCCCGGTGAGGAAGGTTCCCGGGAGGAGCTGAGGGCTCCCTGCCCGAAGTCCTTGGCACCTGAAACAGCGGTGAAGAAGAATAATCTTGATGTCCAAGAACGTGAGGCTGAAAAACATGGCAAACGTTACTGCACTTCCCACGCAGCAACCAAAGGGAACATCAAGTTCAAGTTGGCATTGGGAAAGCTCACAGGCTTCCTCGCCCACCTCCCAGGGTCACTCAGCCCTCCAGCAGGGCCCTTGTGGCCTGATCGCCTGTGCACAGGGTGTGGAGTGAGTGGGTGAAGCGGGTGTTGGTGTGGGACTCGCCACCACAGGACAACAGGCAGGGACCTGGGGAGCTGGAAAGGGAGAGCAGGCAAGTACCCCATGAAGGTGAGAGGTCAGAAGGCGACACTTGAGAGCAGAGGGAGGTAAGACTGGGGCAAAGGGGATGGAAAGAACTGCCTTAGCCTGGTCAGGAGTCCCAAGAGCATGTACCTGAGAACTCAGGCGGGACCATGGAGCCTGGGCCAGATCACAAGATGATCTTGTGCCTTATCAATCTGTGGTCTTGTTGTAGGGCTGAGGTTCAAACCTAAGGCATGGGGCCTGCTAGGCAAGCACTCGGCCGCTGAGCTGTGTCGCCTGCCTATCTATCAACAATCACCTACCAATCTCTCCATCCATCATCTATCTTCAGGTACTGGGTATTGAACCCAGGAGTGCCACTGAGCTATTTCCTAAGCCCTTCTCATTTTTTATTTTGAGATAGGGTTTAGGTCACCAAGACCAGCCTGCAATTTGTGATCCTACTGCCTCAGTCTCTTGAGTGGCTAGTATTACAGGTATGTGGCCCCAGGCCCAGTGTCTGTCCATATCTTTTCAAGTGCAATTTAAAGTTAAGTTATACACACAAAAGTAGACAATTGTTCTGCTGATGTCTGCAGAACATGGATTAATTTGGCATTCATTTGACAAGAACAATTATGCTTTTCAGTGATTTTTTTTCATTTTTAAAATATCCTTCATAATTTTCTCAAGTGGAAAAAAAAAAACTTCACATCCATGCACTAAATTAGTGTATAGGTCAGTGTGGTATATCTGTGTACTAAAAACCTTAATGCTAAAAGCAAGAGAAATGTGGCCTCCTAGTCCTGAATTATTTCTTTCTACATTTCATTCCTCCATAGAGCAATAAAGAAATCCTTCAAAGTGAACATTATTGGATTTGACTGGAAAACCTGAATCTCAGTAGAATACAATGAAGGCAGAAGAAAAAAATGTGTCAATAACTTTAAGCAAAGACCTGCAATTGTAAGTTTAACAAATGTCTTTTGGGGAAAAACATACTCTAATGTGAATTTACTTTCACTACATAAAGCATCTAACCATGACTGGGATCTAGCATAGCTGTTAGGAAGGTTAAGAAATTCAATAAAAGCTGGAGCATAAAGATAAGGATAAAACCTAAAGTGATAGTTTGGTTTGTATTTTCAAACTTCATTAATTTATCCCTCGAGGATATAAAATTCTTGAGAAAAAAACAGAGAAGGGCACTTGTAGAAATTAGCTGTTCCCACACTGAGGGAGGTCTATGCCTTGAAACCCTGCTACCTCTGAGCTCACTCCAAGACCATCTAGCACAGGGGGCATGGTGGAAATGACATCAGCAAGCCCCATAAAGCATATGGTGAGATCAGGGATGTTCATATAGTGATCACACCAAGACCACGTCCAGATTTTAGCTACCTTCAGGTTCAGACTTGCTACTTAAAGCCATCGAAATTTGCCTCAAGAAAGTACGTATGCTTTCCAAAAGTGGGAGAGAGTTTGCTACAAGCTACAGGCAAACACACAGCAAGGTGAAAACAGGGAGGGAGATTAAAAATGGATGCCCCAAGCAGCAGCAGTTAAATTTAAAGATTGTGTGAGAATTTTAACTGATGGCCCAAGTCCCAGATACTCACGGCCTCCCTTCGCCCTGCTTCCTCCTCCCCATATGCAGACCAGCCCGGTCCTCCATACTGGCCACCTCTGCTGGGCGGGATTTCCACGGGCTGGGCCCCGATTCTGCTAGCAATGCCCACCTGCGTCAGGTGCTGGATCTGGGAGCCTGGGAGGAACATGGTGCAGTCACTGGTCAGCATTTATAGGAGAGGAAGGTTACAGAGAAAGATACCGTCCGCTCTGACCACTGGCCCCTTTAAGGACAGGGATGATGAGCAAGGTTCAAACAGTGCCAGCGCTATCTCCAGAAATGGCCTGTCCCACGAGAACAGCCCAGGAACTGCTCTAATTCCCTTTCAATACAGGGGCTAATGGTGACACATCAAAGGTCTGAGGATGAAGGATCACAGAGGGCACTTCTGCTCTTTTCTGTAGGGTGACACCCAGGGTGGCCCTGCTGATTTTTTAATTATGCTGAATCAAAGGTTCTAGAACCATAAAGAAGTTGACACCTGGTTCTTGTTGCTTATAGCTTTGAGATTCACAAGGAGCAGAATATCCAATATGCCTTTTTTTTTCCCTGTTATTGGGGATTGAACCCAGAGGTACTTAACCACTAAGTCATATCCCAGCCCTTTTAATTTTGAGACAGGGTTTCACTACATTGTTTAGGGCCTATGCTTTTTTTTTTTTTTTTTTTTTTTGATACCAGGGATTGAACCCAGGGGACTAAACCACTGAGCCACTTCCCCAGCCCTTTTCATTCTTTGAGACAGGGCCTCTCTAAGTTTCTGAGGCTGGCTTTGAACTTGCGATCCTCCTGCCTCAGCATCCCAAGCCTCTGGGATTACAGGCGTGTGCCACTGAGCCCAGCTGCTTTTTTCTTAAAAGGTGGAAATGTGTTTGAATTCAGAATGTTGAGGCCCTTTTACTCACAGTGTTCCCATAACTCAGCCATAGTACAACCAACACCTCACACCTCACCAGTGAGGGACACTGAGGTAGACCAGCTGACTCTGTGGCACTAACTCCCATACACGGGAAACCTGTAGCCTTGTGTGGCTCGGATGGTCAGGTGTTAAATAACCTATTTCCTCGGCCACCAACTTTTGGTATTTGGAAATATCCCTACACTGCAAATTAAAGGAGGAAAAAAGCCATCTTTATTTATTTTATCTTATTTTACTTCACTTTTTATAGCATTTGGAATGGAATCCAGGGCCTCGTGAATGCTAGGCACGTGCTCTACCACTGAACTACACTCCTGGTCCTAGAATATGATCTTTATGTGCTGTGAAATGAAATACTTATTTCCAAATGCTCCCAGGATCATCAAGTTCATCCTTGATGCTCAGGTTCCAAGAGTTCACAGAGGGGAAGGTCCCTCCATCTGTAAGCCCACCCCTACCCACGTTATCTAGTTATCAGACCTTAACTCATCAGCTGCTTTTAAGAAAAGAATTCCCCTGGTTTTATCTGGATACACATATTGGTAATTGAGAGTCAGGAAAAATTGTCCAGGCCTCTGGCGGAGCAATGAACTCCACTGGAGCACTCATCCTTTACTGAGAACTCACAGCGGTATTGACATTATCTGGACTATCGGCACTGTCCACTTAGCAGGCACTGCCTGAGCAAATCTCGTGAGGAGCTGTGAATCTAGCCAGGTGTTCACAGTGGTTTCCAAGGTCCAAACAAGTGTGCAGGGGGAAAGCACACAGTGGCTGCCATCTTAATCCAGACATGATTCTGCTCCCTGCTTTGATCACTCAACAATACAGCACAGGCTCTCACCTGACTCTGCGTGGAGCTCAGAGTCTGTGCTGATTCCAGCTCAGCCTCTGACAAGCCCGCTCCTGTGGGCCTGGCTTTCCAACATCTCCAATGCTGTGAAAAACCCAATCAGACTTATTTCAAGGATTGGAAGATATGAAATTGATCAAGCACAAATGTGGGCAAGGCAGCAACTGGTGATTCCTAAACTCCTCTTTTCTTTCTTTTTCTTTTTTCTTTTTTTGGAAACAGGCTGGTCTCAAAGGATCCTCTGGCCTCAGTCTCCTGAGTACTGGGACTATGGAACCTGCCACCTTGGCTAGCACTTCTTTTCTGGCTTTTTATATTTTCATCTTAAATAGCTGTGCAGTTTACTCAGTGATGCACTTACTGGGAATCCTAAAAGCGAATACTTTTTTTGCTGTTATGAATAATGCTGTGATAAACATCTTGACACACATAATTTCCACCCAATGTTTTGAATTTAGGGGATTTCCTTTCACTTTCTAGAAGTGAAAACACCAAATCAAAGATTCATGAGTCCTATTATCAAACTGTTTTCCAAATGTTTTAATGATTTACACCACCACTGAAATAACATAATAGTAATAATAATAAAGGCAGCTAGTATTTATTGAAAATGTATGATATGCTAAGCACTATCTGGGGCACTTTACATCTTTTATTTTATTTAATCAGCAAAATTTTATCATACCACCATCTTCAGAAAATGATTCATGATTGTAGTTATGCCTCACTGTGGTTTTAATCTGTATTTCTTAAGCTGTTTTCAAGACTGGAACCTTTTCCAAGTTTTCTTTTATAAGGTACACATATACACACACATGCATATTTTTCTTTGTGTGTCTTTGTGTGTGTGTGTCTTTGTGTGTGTGTGTGTGTGTGTGTGTGTGTGTGTGTGTTTTTTACTGGAATTGAATCCAAGGCCTCATGCATGCTAGGCAAGTGCTCTACCACTGAGCTACAACTTCAACCCTTTTTATTTGAGGCAGAGTCTTGCTAAGTTGCCCAGGCTGCCCTTGAACTTGCAATCTTCCTGCCTCAACCCACGGAGCTGGGATTATAGGTATACACCACTACATGTGGTCTACACACATCTTTAATTTTTTTTGTATACCTGCCTTTATTTTATTTATTTATGTGGTACTGAGGATTGAACCCAGTGCCTCACACATGCTAGGCAAGGGCTCTGCCACTGAGCTACAGCCCACCCCCACACATATTTCTCTTATGAATTCTTTCTTTCAATATTTTGTCTATTCGTCTTTTGAGGCTTGCCCATTTGTCAATTTATAGGAGCTATTCTCTATAATAAAAATGACTTTGGGTTATAATATACCACAAACTTTCCCTAGGTAGTATTTCATTTTTGGTTATATTCAGAAATATACATGTTTGATAATTTTTTATAGCCAGAAAGATAATTATACTAGATCCTAACATTTTCTATTGTAAATTTTAATACAATTTCTTCTCTTACTAGAAATTGTTAGAATAAAACTCCCTCTGGAAATGAGTGACACATAGAATTTCTATATCCATCTAGATTTTTAATAAACAATTAATAAATCTGAATTTTGTTTAGTATTTATACTGTGCAGCAAGGCTCACATACTCAACATTTCACAAGAGAAATAAGACTCAGCACAAAGCCTAGCATCTGTAAAGGATGAGAAGTCCCATATCATAGCAGGATACTTTTTTTTTTCTTTTCTTTTCTTTGTGGTGCTGGAAATTGAAACTAAGTGTGCTCTACCACTGAACTATATACCCTTTTATTTCTTATTTTGAGACAAGGTTACCAAAGCCAGCCTCAAGCTTGTGATCTTCCTGCCTCAATCTCCTGAGTCACTGAGATTAGAGGCATAGACCACTGTGCCAAGCCATTATTTGTTTTGAGGACTAGCAGACAATGCAAGATATAAAAACATCCTGGAAGACTAAAATGGAAAAGCATCTCGCAATTATTGCGAATTTGGAATTGGCCTAAACTACTTTCTTCTTCTTTTTTTTAATCTTGATTTTGTTTATTGATTTTTATGTGGTGCTGAGGATTGAACCCAGTGCCTCACACGCAAGCGCTCTGCTACTGAGCCACAATCCAGCCCCCTAAACTACTTCCTTGATAACATTAGAATGATGTATGTTCAGAAAATAAGAAAATAAATTATTTAACACATCATGGCCTCTCATTGAAGCCTCAATCTTCCAAAAGGAGGGTGAAGAAATGAATGGAAAAAATAAAAGTGTGACTTTGAGGTTTTGTAATAGAACACAGTAAGATGATATTGAACTTAAAAAATTCTCAAAGAATAGAGAGCTGTGTAAGTAATAGGGAGAGCTCAGATCTTATACTACAGATGTTCTAGAACACAGAACAGCAGTAGAACACAGAACAGCATTCACAAAGAGAGCTTACACAGTATCAACCACTCAGAAGTTCAAGTTCTATTAAATAGAATGTTCATCTGTCATTTGGGGACAAGTCTGAACCACAGGTGAACTGATGGGGCAACCCTTCCAACTGCCATGAGGAAATTCCACTCAGCCCTGCTGGACACAGTCCACTACCAGCAGGTGCCCCCTAGGGGTCTGAAGGTGTTTTCTCAGGTGTTCCACTTGTACTTCTATTGGACCAGTTAGGGACATTGATCATAAAGTAGAGCTGTCTTTGAAAACTGGGAGATTTACAAAGAGTTCCGAACAAATTCTTCCCAAATATCAAGCATCTGCTGAACCTGAGGATGGGATCTGGGTTTGAAAATTAACATAAAACTTCCAGGAGGCTCTGAGACAAATGTATTTTTCTGTTTTTGCTTCTTAACTTACTTTCTGAAGATAAATTTGTTCCTTATCTAACTGTGATTATTGAGGTCTCTCAATTCAGAAATCATTTTTCATTCCTTTCTTTCTTTACTAAAATTCAGAAAGCTCCTCCTTTCTGAAACATTTACATGTGTCTCAAAACAGATAAAACCCAAGAACAGTTGGCCTATTAAAATACAGATGCTTATAATTCTTTCCAAAAAAGCAAAAATTAATACATAAAAGGAAATTTAATCACACTTCAATTGTGGTCTTTAAAAAAAAAACAATCTGTACTAAGTAAACCATATTGTGCAAAATGCTTCTCAAATCAATGAAATAAATATATTTTAGAAGGTTTTACAGTTTATTTTCTCTCTGGTTTCAAAATCTCCAGAAATTGAACACTTTAGCATATATTCGTTTAAGAACAGAAGTTGGAAGCTTAACTTCCTATGTGGAGATATCCTGGCATAGATTTTTATTTTAATTTCATCGGGTAGTTAAAACAGATGCTGTTTTCAGGGATTTAAACTGTAATAATGGTAGAATGAGAAAACAGGACTTCCACCACTGAATGAGGGTAGAAGTGGTACTGGTTACCCAGGAACAGCATTAGGAGAACTCTCTAAATGAGGACTTAAAGAGGGGCGGGCAGGTGTCCACACAGGGCTACGGTGGCTCCGACTTCCACAGGTGCTCTATCTTGTCTGAGACAGCTGAGGGAGGGCTTAGTCATAGGGTCACAAAAGTGACAATAAGAAAAGGGAAGGAGATAACAGGGTTTGCATTCTAATCTGAAGTCCAAAATGCTCCAAAGTCCAAAACTTTGACATGTCATTCAAGCAGTTTCCGATTTGGGAGCATTTTGGATTGGGGATTTTCTGACCAAGGATACTCAACTAGTAAAGTCTATTAAATTATTAAAACACACACACACAGAAACACTTCTGGTCCCAAGTATTTTGGATAAGGGATACTCAACCTGTACTTAAAAAGGCAGAAGGGAAAATGCTTTAGTTTCCGGGGACAGGGAGACTTGAGGAGAAAACGGTGGCTGAATGCTCTCCAAAAGTGACCCAATAAAACGAAATCTCCCTCTAGCCACTGTCCAGCAACCTGAGGGTTGTTCACTACAAGGCACAAATGCCCCTTCTTTTAAACTCAGTTTGATGCCGTCCTAGGGCTGCCACAGACCTCCCGTTCACTGGAGAATTTAGCCGTGCCTTCCTGGAGGGTGTGTGCCGCAGTTTCACTGATTCAGGAATCGGCAGACAGCAGCCTTGGAGGGGCTCTGCCACAGCCCTTCCCCTCCCCTGTCCTCATCTCTACCAGAACCTGAGAGAAAGGAGCTCTGGCCAGAGAAGAGACTGCTCAACACCAAGACACTGACCCTCTGGGAAGCCAAACTATAGCCTTTAAATTTATTCCCAAAGTAATTCCCCCAGAAATGTAAGCTCAATCGCCACATTACCTGTGGTGCCCCCAACAGGCCGGGGCCGGGCCACCGATGGCATCTCTTCTGAATAGATCCCTCGGGCAGCAAATGGAGCTTCCACTGACGACTGTGGCTGCTGGGGCTCAGGGGGTGCCAGCTCTGAAGATGGCAGCAATCCAGGGCCAAAACCCGGTCTGAAGGCAAAGCACAGGCATCAGGACTACGTTTCCCCTGCGCTGGCCTCTCCCTAGTCCACCCCACCCTGCAGAAAATGCAGACTTCTCTGTCTACTTGCTTATCCTCCTCCAGCTCCTGGAAGGTGGGAGAAGGAAACCGCTCCCTGAGGTGGATTTTATTATTCCATGGCCCTCTCTCAGTACTAAGCTGATGTTCACCAGTTTATGCTGGGTGATTTGGTATATATATATATTTCTTCTATTTAAAAAAAAAAAAAAGATGCTTTAGTTTCCAGACCAAAGAAAGACATAGATTTCCAATAAAGCTGTGATCCTCAGCCGTGGGTACCCATCAGCATCGCTGGGGGAGACGAAATCCTGGTGCCCACGCTGCACCCCAGACACGGTGTAACCAAGACAAGGGCTTTGAAAACACTCCACAGGTGTGTCTATCGAGGGCAAAAACCCATGTTCTAAGGCAATTTGATCTATTTTGTTCTCTGGATGTCTTTAAACTCATAAAAAGTATTGAGAAACTCACAAGAGTTTCTATTTATATGATTACATCTACCCACACTGATGGTATTATTAGAAATTAAAACTAAGAAAATGTTTCAATATTTTAAAAACTCATTTACAAAAACTACAAACCTATCACATGCTAACATAACAATTTTATGAATTTAATTACATTCTCCCATCCCTCCCCCTCAGATTAGTGAAAAGAGTGGCACTCTTATTTTATTCAGACTTCCTTAACATGGGACACCTGGATTCTCAAATATTTTATAATCAGTTGACACATGTTATTTTAGGAAGAAAATCTGCCCTCACAAAACATTTCTTAGAAAAGAAGAGTATTTTAATAGCCTTTTTAGAAAGTACTTAAATAATACTTCAGATATTCTTCTTGAGACCACACCAAAACTTAAGTGGTAATTCCTTAAGGATTAGTTGCAATGCAGGATCTGAAACAATATCAGATGGCTCTATCTTGACTTTGAGTGGATCTTCAACCCATGCATTTACCATTTGGAGAATACTAGTTCACTGAATTACAAAGACATTATGGACACTCACATGCCTAATTCTACAGTATCAAAAATTCCCCTGCTTCACTGGCACCACCAAGCTCATCCAGAAGATGAGGATGCTCTCAAGTTCAACATGGCAGACAAAAGGTTCTAGTCTTAAATTTTCACTTGAAAACTCAATTTTATCATTGACAAAAAGACTGTCAGTTGTTTTTCTTGAAGTAAGAAGTTCATTTCATTCATGTTCAACACAGTGATAAACTCCCAAGTCTGAACATGATGTTCATCAGTTGTTTAAATAGAAAGCGAGGAGGCAGTTGGTTCCATTCAGTCGCAAACAGCAGAGCAAGCGCTCTCCTCCAAGATCCCATATTCAGCACAAGGGCTTTATTTGTCCAGTCAGTACCTCCACTTTTGTCACACAGACTATGAAAGACTCAAGGGCCTAGTTTGAATAAAATTAATTTTTACTACTTCATCAAGAACATACTAACATAAAACTGGCTTTTAAAAAATAAACTGCATTTTTTCTGCAGCTACCGACATGAGATTTTTCTCCTTAGTTCCCTTTAAAGCAATGTGTTACATGATTTTTTTTAAATGCTAAATCACTTTCACATTGCTGGAATAACTCCAATTTGGCTGTAAATGATATTCTTCTGTACATGTTGCTGGATGTGTTTGCAAGTATTTGGTTTCATGTTCTTTCATGTCTATATTCAAGAGTGAAACTGGCCCTTAATGTTTCCAGTCTTGCAATGACCTTGTTCTTATGTCCTTGACCTTGAGGTCCAATGACCCTGGTCTCATTAAGTGATTTGAGGGTAGTCTTTCTTTTTTTTTAAACACAGACACCACCTTTTTTTTTTTTTTTTTTTTTTTTTAGTTTTCAGTAGACACAACATCTTTGTTTGTATGTGGTGCTGAGGATCAAACCCAGGCCGCACGCATGCCAGGCGAGCACGCTACCGCTTTTTCTACTTTAGTTTGTACAACATTGGCCTTTCCCTCCATCATGTTTGGCAGAGTTCACTGTTGCAGCCATCTGGACCTGGAGTTTCCTTTATGGGAAGAATTTTAATTATGATTTCCATTTTTTAATAATCATATGATGATTCAGATTTCCTCTTTCTAGAAATTTTTCCATTTCAAATTTATTAACAAAAATGTGTTTGTAAAATCTTTTAAGATTATGTTAATGTGTCTTTTTCATTCCTATTGTTGATTTGTTACACAGGTTACTTTATCAAGTTTGCCAGGAGATTTGTTTTCTATTTTACAGTCTATATTATTTCCTTCCTTCAATTGGATATTCTTTTTTAACTTCTTGAGATGTGTAGTTAGATTGCTGATTTCCAGCTATTTTTTCCTTCCAAATACATGTGTTAAGGGTAACAATTCCCTCCCCCAAACATTACCATAGCTGATCCTACAACTTTTAATATATTGTACTTTACTATTCATTTTAGAATGTTTTAAAATTTCTATTGTGATTTATAAGTGTATTATATGTTATTTAGCAGAGTACTGAATAATTTTTAAATGTATAAGGGTTTTCTAATTATCTTTTATTATTTCTTAATTTTACTAGAATGAACACATATATTTTTATTTAATTTTTTTGAAATTTAAGATTGGTTATGGCCCAAGATATAGTAAATTTTTCATTATTTTTGTGTGTATGTTGTACTGAGGATTGAATGCAAGACCATACATGTTAGGTAAGTGCTATGCCACTGAGCTATATGTCTCCCAGCTCGTAAAAAAAAAAAAAATGTGTTTTAAAGAGATATGCTGGGCATGGAGGCACATGCCTATAATCCTGGCTACTCAGAAATCTAAGGCAGGAGGATCACAAGTTTGAGGCCAGCCTCAGCAATTAAACAAAGCTCTGTTTCAAAACAAAATACAAAAGTCCAGGAATATAGCTCAGAGGTAGAGCACTTACCAAGAATGTGGGAGGCCCTGGGTTCAATCCCCAGTACTACCCACCCCTTAAAAAAATGGTGTGTTGTGCAGTATTGAACATTCCATGTTTTATGTATATCAATTAGCTCAAACTGATTAATCATGTTCAAATCTTCTATATCCTTTCCATATCTTTATATTTTTGACATGTCTTTCATAAGTCAAATACCCCTTTTTAAAAATCCAATATAATGATATTGGTCTTTTAATTAGAATATATAGCCATTATCATTTAGTGAAACCACACACACACACACACCCTTGAATTTAGATCTCTACCAGCTTATATTGGTTTGCTGTAAGTTCTGCCAATTTCATGTTCTTTTTTCTCCTATTTCCTATCTTCTTTTGGATTATTTTAAAATTGTTTTCTTTCTCCTTATTATATTTAAGCATTTTTCACACTGTTTTAGTTAACCTAAAAATTACACTAGAATCCTTGACTTATAATAGTCTAACACAAAGTGGTACTTTTATATATCTTCTCAGACAATAAAACTGAACTCCATATTAAGCATATTAAGTATAATTGTAAAATCTATGTTTGACAGCTCCAATATCTGGATCCCCTGTGGTTCTGCTTTGTCTGTTGCTCCTGATTTTATTTTCAACTGTGTTTTCTTTTCTTCTCATATGCCTGGTTGTGTGCATGTCCATGGGTACATGTTCTGTAGAAACAGTATAAGGCCTGGAGCGTATTAACCATTCTGAGGGGGGGACTCACATGTGTTCTGCCAGAGAGCAATCCCTCATTAAAATTCAAAGCTGAACATCAATCTCTGAAGGGACCAATCTGCCTATGACCCACCCTTTCTCCCAGGGCCTAAGGATTAGAACTCAAAACCTTGGGTGTTTATCAAGGTCCTCTCCTCCTCCCCCCAGCCCTGTACGCAGTCTCTTAGAGCTTCATCCACTTTCTCAGCATCTCAGCTGCCTCTTCTGGAATCAGCAGATGCCACTGGGAGAAAAGTGACCCCAAAGCAGGGCTCACTTCTCTGGGTTCCCAGATCTTGGTCCCACACTGCTGCACAGCTCTGTTAGCCCTTGGAGTTTAAAAAACAATTAATAGCTCATCTAGCTTTTCCAGGTGTTCCCAGCAGAAGGACCAGTTCAAACTCTCTAGCCCGTCATTACTGGAAGCAGAACTTAAATCCTAACTTTCCCCCCTCCTCTTCTGGTTAGATCAAGGGAACATATAAATCACTTTGACATCTCTGCTCATATTAGCTAAAAGACATGGGTTTACAGAGTTTAAAAAGAGCAGCCTACAAAACAAAGTCATAATACATTCTGTTCTGAAACCTTACCTTGGCAATGGGCCAGAAGGGGGAGTCATCCCATAGTCTTCATATCTCTGGAAGAAATTCAAAAGGACATGAAGACTAACATTCAGTACTTATTATAAAGTGACAACAGCAAACTTATAAACTTGGGCTTGCAGGATCAACTTTCAGGAGAATTATTTTCTCATTAAAGCTTAGCATGCTCCTGGGGCATTCTGCCATCCAGCAAGGGTTTCAGTTTGGGGAACAGGGCTACCAGGCTTTAGAGAAGACATAACTAATTTCTAGGTCTTTTCTATATCAAAAACTAAGACTGTGAACAATAGACAGGTTTTCTGTGCCTGTTCACCCCTAGTCTCCTTCTCTGTGAACTTTATCTTCTGCTAGAAGGTAGCTTAACTGGTCACAGTTAGTATGAAGCACACGTTCCCCGCCCCCAAATCCAGGGAGCAACCAGCAGCAATTCAAATATCTCCAAAACTAAACCATCAAATGCTGTACCACATTTAGGATACTGTAAAAATAGAAAACCAGAAATTAGAAGGAAACCCAAAATTAGAGACTAGAAGATGAAGGTGGCCCCTCTGTTTCTGACCATTTCCTGGGCCACTGTGAACAACTGCTTGCCTGAAATCAGGAACTCCCAGGCGTGGCTCCTGGGGCTATACTGATTCTAGATCTTTCTTTTTTAGGCTATAATTTTAGTTTTTCTCCAAAGTCCACGCTTTTCCCCCACTACGCTGTGCTGCCCAGATTTTCCCAACGGGTCTTTCCCCATTGGACAAATCTCTCCTCTTAAGAGGGAAAATAGAGGCCAGAAGGTCCTACGACATAAGGATGTCTATGATGGTTCTGGGGGGATTTGGAGATGGGAAACCGTGGTGGAACTGCGTCCCCTTCTGATCTTCTCTGACTCAATCCCCTGGGCAGCGGGAGGGAGATTAGAACCTTGTAGGTTCCCAGCTGAGGAAGATAAACTAGAGGGGGTGACAGAGAAAACGGAAAGATGGCAGAAGAGCAGTTTTGATTCCTTTTTCTGAATGACTGAAGAAAAAGCTGAGACTGGATGAAGATTAGCCATGGTGCCCACCCACCTCCAGCATGGCTCAGAGTTTTAAGACACATTTATATGCATGTTTGTTTTTTTTTTTTTTAAATCAAGGCTCATCACTCTACCTATCAGGATTTCAGGAGATCTGAGTGGTAAACCAACAGAAAAACTGTGGGGAAAAAGCTGCCCGTTTTTATCCATGGTACTAATTGTGGGTGAGGCATTTTAACCTACTGTCTTCAGAAAGAGGATGTTCTGTGCTGAGAGACAGGGCAAGTTAAAAAAAAAAAAAAATCCCTGACAGAATTACTGTGATTGGGTGTCAGTTATTTACTTTAAATGAGTCACCCTTATATAAAAGGCTTGGAGGACAAAACTGAATTTTAAAGTTTTAATCAGCTATGACAATACAAGTCTCATTTTCATTTCATTCTTAATCCATATAAAACACAGTCCAGTCAAATATGAAAGGCGAGTCAAGTGGCTGGGACAGGCCTGAGGTGGAGCCACCAGGCAGCAGAGTCAGCTTGTAAAAGACCTTAGCTGGCCCCAAGGCCTGCACAGTGGGTGACTCCATGAGTGGAACTCCACTCAGGGCAGCAGGAACACCACATCCCAGCTGCCTGACTCACTGCTGCCTAACCCACACCGCCCTGCTGGTAAAAAGGAGCAGAATGTCATCCGGCGGAACACAGAGGCTCACGAGGTGACTGAAGGCACCTTGAAACCCACATTCCTCTGGTTTTCAGAAGAAGCAAATAAAGGGTGGCTAGGTTCATCCTGGCAACAAACCAGTAACTTCACCACCAGTTTATCAACATGCTGAAATTTATATGATCCTGGTTTTCCACTAGATTAAATCAATACCACTCCCATTGAAAAAACATCAGGGTGACGTCAAAAAGTCCACAATTTATTTTATTTTTTTTTAAATCCACAATAAGAGATACTAGAATGCATTTGAATTCCTGGTTGAGATAGTAGGTTAAGGCATCATCATGGAATCTTTCATCTCTAACACCTAAGAGCCAGGAACAAATAATAAAAGTAGTAACACAAATCTGTCAAAAATTACTGCTAAAAATTCGTGCAAGTGAAGGAGAAGAATCATGCTATAAATGGAGAAAAGCAGTGGCCAAGGGAAAAAATGATTCTCACAGCACGGTGTGGCTCTTGACCCCACCCAAGAGCAAGCAGAGGTGTACCTCCACTCAGACAGGGGCTGGCTGGGGGGCGACCTGGCAGTCTGGGGCTGGGAGCAGTAGGATCAAGGAAAAGCCTGGGGGCAAGGAGACACGGTCAGCAGTGACCAAGTTCAGGTCAGAAAGTGAGACAAGAGCTTTCGTCTTGGAAATCTCAAGACTAAGCAAACAGGCTCTTAGCAGATCTTCCTCCTCATCCTAGGTCCCCTCCTCATCCCACAAATGTCTCCGAGGTGTTAAGTCCTGCAGCAGCTTGGTCTTCTCAACACCCCAAAACTACATTTCACTTGTCACCTGCAGGTGGAGCTGTCTGGGCACCTTCCAGACAGAGGCTGGGAAAGGATCAGGAAGCTCCTGAGATGATCCTGAGGACGTGGCGCCCACTAGTGGAAAGATTGGAGAGGAAGCACCGCTGGTTCTGTGTGCTCCCCAGGCCGGTTCTCTCTCACTCCTTGTTAGTGGGAGGGCTATCACATTTCAACTGCATCTCTCACCGCACAGCGCCTGCCAGGTGTCCCCTTGTCCCCTGATAGAGCCTTAATTCTGGATCAACCCCACTGTCTGCCTTCTCAGCCTCACACCTGGGTGTCCGATGTTGAACCACAAAGCCAGATGGAGAACTCTCACTTACACCACTATAATTCCCTGAGGGTCAACCTTAACAGGGACCTCAGGCTGTGTCTCCAATCTGTGATCTCAAATTCTCCACAACAGGCATTTCGAATCCCGACTCTCCCCCAAAACCATCAAGCCAGCCACACTTCTTCCCTCCTTCTCAACAGATGGCTCTGCCTTCCCCATGGGGAACACAGAAGCCTTGAGATGTGGCTCCTCAGCTTCATGCCACCCAACCTCTCCTTCCAGCCTCTGTTGAGTTGGCAGGAATACATCCCGTCGTTTCTAAACACAGTTCCTCCCCGGGTGCCCTCAACCCATGGCACCCTCTTTCCTGTGTCATCAATCTTCTTCCATGCTGGCTCAATGGGGCCAGCAATTAAACAGGTGGAACCTTCTGGATTCTTCCTCTCAACTCCATCCACACCAGTCTACTGGCTGGAGCCACTGACAATCACAAAGATTGCTCCACCAGCTTCCCAATGGTCCCCCTGCCTCTACTCTTGTACTGACATCACCCTGCAGCCCAACGTGGGACAAATCTTTCACAGTGGCTTACCTAGTTACGTCTCCCATCTGCTCAGAGCCCTTCAACGTGAAGGTGTCACTCTTGGGATGAGGTGGGCACTATGACTGTGGGCTTCTTGCTTTCTCTCTCCTGCCTCATGAACCACCCCTTCACTGCCCCTTCTGTATGAAATGCTAGAACCAATTCCACTGTTAAGAACACACGGTGACAGGGCTACAGGGTGCCCAGATACCTGGTTAAACACTATTTCTGTGTTTACTGGGTAGACCCAGTAAAGAAGGTGGCTTCCCCAGTGCAGCTGACCTCAGCCACTCCACTGACGGCCTCAGTAGAACAAAAAGGGGGAGGAAGGTGGGGTGGTGCTCCCTCTGCCTCCTGATTCCTGCTCTTGAAGATCCTGTTTTGCAGGCTTTCAGATTCAGCTCAGGCCTCAGAACACCCCTGGTTCTCCTGGTCCTCCAGCCTGCAGACAGCAGATCATGAGCTTCTCAGCTTCCATAATCAAGCGAGCCAATTCCTCATAATCAGTCACTCTTTTTATTTTTTTATATCGGGGATTGAACCCAAGGTCTTAACCACTGAGCCACATCCCCAGCCCTTTTTTATATTCTATGTAGAGATTGGGTGTCACTGAGTTGCTCTGGCTTTGAACTCATGATCCTCCTGCCTTAGCCTCCTGAGCTGCCAGGATTACAGGTGTGCATCACTGTGCCCGGCTATAATCAATAAATCTTAATCTCTCTCTCCACACACATGTCATAGGCTCTGTTTCTCTGGAGAATCCTAGCTAATATACATATCAAGCACACTTGGGGGAAGAAGTTTTTAACACCTTTATTGAGTTGTAACTGACATACAATAAACTTCACATATTTAAAGAATGCACTTCTATAAGCTTTGATGTATGACTGTAAGTGTACATTACCACCACAATCAAGATAATGAACATAGCCCTCACCCCCAAAGTTTCTGGGTGCCCCTTTATAATCCTTCCCACTGATGTCCCCACCTGACCCATCCCTGGGCAACCACTGATTGTTTTCTGTCACTACAGATTTGTATGCATTTTTTAAACTTGTATTTCAATGGAATTGTATAGTATATATTCATTTTCTTTGGTCTGGCTTCCTCTACTTAGCATAATTATTTATGAGAGTCAATTATGTTTTTGTCTGATTCAATATTTATTTTTTGGGGATGGTTCTGGGGATTGAACTCAGGGACACTCAACCACTGAGCCACATCCCCAGCGTCTCATTGAGTTGCTAAGTACCTTGCCGCCGGTGCTGAGGCTGGCTTTGAACTCAAGAGCTCCTGACTCAGGCTCCCAGGCTACTGGGATTACAGGCTTGAGCCATCATGCGTGGCTAATAGTTTATTTTTATTACTGAGTAGTACTCCATTATATGGACATACCACATTTGTTTTTCCATTTCTATATCTTCTTTAATGAAGTTTTTTATTGGGTTGTCTGTATAATTTGAATCTTTTCTATTTATTGAGATTAGCTTTGTGGCCCAGAATATGTTCCATTTTGGTAAAAATTCCACGATTGAAAGACCGTATATTGCGCTTTTGTTAGCTGCCCTGTTCTCTATATGTCATTTATTTCAAGTTGGTAGTGTTATTCAATTCACCTCTATCTTAGTGATTTTCTGTATACTTGTCCTACCAGTTATTGAAAGAAGAGTATTGGAAATCTCCAATTTTAATTGTGGATTTATATTTATGTGTAATTCTATCTGTTTTTGCTTCATGCAAATAAACATTTAAAATTTTGTCTTCATTTTTTGTTCTGTTTTTTTTTGTTTGTTTGTTTGTTTTTGTTTAATGGTACTAGGGATTGAATCCAGAGGCACTTAAACACTGAGCCACATCCCCAGCCCTGTTTTGTTGTTGTTGTTTTTCTTATTTAGAGACAAGAGTCTCACTAAATTGCTGAGGCTGGCTTTGAATTTTCAATCCTCCTGCCTCAGCCTCCCAAACTGCTGGGATTATAGGTGTGTGCCACTGTGCCTGGCTGAGAGTTTTTCTTCTTGATGAAAAGTGATGGGCTGGGGATGTGGCTCAAGCGGTAGCGCGCTCGCCTGGCATGCATGCGGCCCGGGTTCGATCCTCAGCACCACATACCAACAAAGATGTTGTGTTCGCCGAGAACTAAAAAATAAATATTAAAAATTCTCTCTCTCTCTCTCTCTCCCTCTCCCCGCCCCTCTCACTCTCTCTTAAAAAAAAAAAAAAAAGAAAAGTGACCACCTTGTTATTATGAAATGGTCCTCTATGCTGGATAATATTCTTTACTATAAGATCTCTTTTGGCTGATAGTAATAAATCCACTCCAACTTTTCATTAGTGTGGCATACCTTTTCCATACTTTCAACCAAGTTTGTACTTCTGTATTTAATGTGGTGTCTCGTCGCCAAGCAATTGTTTGGATCTTGCTTTTTATCCACTCTGACAAGCTCTGCCCTTTCAGAGGGATGTTTAGACCACCTATGTTTAATGTGACTATTAATAAGGCTGGACTGAAACCAACCTTGCTGGTTTCTGTTTTCTCTTTTCCCCACCTGTTCTTTGTTCCTTTTTTCTTCTTCTTCTGCCTTCCAGGGACTATATTTTATGATTTCTTTTAATTCATTTGTTGGCTGACAATAGGTTGTAGTAGGGTGCGTACTACACACCCTCTGTCCCTGTCTACTGGTCAGTGCTTTAGTCTACTCACATACAGCATAAGGCCATTAAAAGAGCAAACATCAATCTCTCCCTATTGGCCTTTGTGCTATTTTTATATATTTTCCTTCTATATAGGTTACAAACCCCACAATATATTGTCATTACTTTTGTTTTAAAGAGTCAATTGTCTTTTTAATATCTTTAAATAATGAAGTTTTTAAAAATAATTAACCACATATTAACATTTCCAGAGCTTTTCATTCATTTGCATTTTATTCATTCAAATATTCACCTGGCATCACTGTGCTTCTTCTACCTGAAGGACTTCCTGGAACATTTCCTACAAGGCAGAAGAGGGACTGCGGGGTCACATTGTAGTTCTGGTTTTAATTTGTTTAGGATCCGCCATCTTGTTTTCCATAATGGCTGTATTGATCTTTATTCCCACCAACGGTGCACTGGGATTCCCTTTCTCAACACTGTCATCACATTAACATAGGTGAGATCTCATGATGATTTTAATTTTAATTTGCATTTTCCTGATGATTTTTGAGGTTGAACACATTTTCTTATACCTGCTATTGATTTTTATGTCTTCTTTGGAGAAATTAAGTTTGTCTGAGAAATTAAATTCAATTGGTTTTTTGCTACCGAGCTATTAAGAGTTCTTCATAAATTTTGAATACTAACCCCTTCCCTATCAGATATGTAACTTGTAAATACCTTTTCCTAGTCTGTAGATTAACTTTTCATTTTTTTTAATTTTTATTTTAGAGAGAGAGAGAGAGAGGAGAGAGAATTATTTAGTATTTATTTTTCAGTTTTTGGCGGACACAACATGGTTGTTTGTATGTGGTGCTGAGGATTAAACCTGGGCCGCACACATGCCAGGCGAGCGTGCTACCGCTTGAGCCACACCCCCAGCCCCAACTTTTCATTTTGTTGACTGTTTTCCTGTTTAGGAGCTTTTTAGTTTGATGTGATCCCCTTTATTTATTTTGCTTTTGTAGCCTGATTTTTTCAATGTGATATTTTAAAAAAAAGTCATTGCCAAGGTCAACATCAAGGAGATTTTCCCCATGTTCTCTTTTAGGAATTTTATGGCTTAAGTCTTAATATTTTAAGTCTTTTATCCATTTTCAGTTGATTTTTGTGTATGATATAAAGCAAGGGTCCAATTTCTTTCTTCTGTATTTGGAAATTCAATTTTCTCAGCATCATTTATCGAGGAGACTATCCTTTCCCCACTGTGTCCTCCTGATGTCCTTGCTGAAAATCAATTGACCACATGTGTAAGGATTTATCTGGGCTTTCTGTTCTATTCCATTGATTTGTGTTTCTGTCTTCATACAGTATCATACTGCTTGGGTTACTGTAGTTTTGTAATATAACTTTAAAACAGGAGTGTGATAACTCCAGTCTTTTCTTTCTCAGTATTGATTTAGTCATTATTTCCTTAATAATTTTTTGTCTCTCCCACACTCTGAGAACTCCAAACGGCATGTGTATTTTTCCACTCGAAGCTACTGCACAGCTCATTAATCATGTTTGTGTTTTTCATTCCATTTCCTCTCTTTGTTTGACAGTATATAATTTTTATTACCATATATTCCAAGTCCACTAATCTTTTCTTCTGCAGTACCTAACCCGGCATTGATCTCACCCCATATATTCTTCCTCTCAGATGCAGAGTTTTCATCTCTAAGTTTAATTCATATCCTTTAATATCTTCAAGGTCTCTAATTAACATGCTTGATCTTTCCTCTAGCTTCTTAAATATATGAAACTACATTAAATTAATTCTTTAAATACCCTTGTTTGCTATTTTTATCATCCATGTCTTTTTCTTGTCTAGTTAGTTTTGATTGGATGCCAGACATTATTAATTTTACCTTATTGGATGCTGCATATTTTTGTTTCTATAAATACTCTTGAGCTTTGTTTGGATTCAAGTTTTATGTTTGTCTGCTTTGTTCAGTAGAACTAGAGCAGCTTTAATCTTTTCCCACTCATGAAGCAGAGAAAAACAATACAAAGGTGTGGACACCACAACTATGAGGTATCTCAACCTAAATTGCTCCCATACCCTTTAGAATATATGGAGTTGTTAAGTAGAAGAGCATTTACATAGAGTGTACTCCATAAGCCTCACTGTATACAAAACAACTGCCTGACCTACTAGAAGGACCCCACTCTTGTGAGACCTTCAGAGAAAGTGGGATCATGTCCTACAGGCACCTCTGTGAACTCTAGCTGCCTTTTCCTCCCTGGACTTTCAATCCATCTCCTCAGCTCAGGCAGTCCTCTGACTTCTGCCTGGTCCCCCTCCCTGTGTGGTGGTCAGAAACTCTCTCTAGGCATAAGCTGGAGCAACAGTAGGACTCAACTTGCTTCTTGGCAATCCCTGTCCTTTGTTGTCTACTATCCAGTGTCACAAAAACCCACATATTTCATTCAGTTTTTTAGTTGTTTCAGTAAGGAAGACATCCAGGACCCGTTCTTCCATCTATTCCAGAACAGGAAGTTTATTTACATGCCTTTATTTCTGTGTCTCTGCCATACTTCCCACTATGTGAAAAATTATTCTCTGACAACCACTAATTATCCTTTAGACAGCAAATCAGATGTCATTTTATCCACAAAAGTCTTCCTAAACTCCTCAAGATTCAGCTAGGTACTCTTCCACATTGCCTCCTCTCCATGGCACTGACAACAGTGTACTGGAATTACTGTTTTGGTCCCCACTGGAGTGCAAGAGCTAGAGAGGAGGGACCTGTGCTATACACCACGACATCCCCAACACCTAGCAGGGCCCCAGGCACAGAGGTACTCTGTAATGCACCTGAATGAAAATGCAAATGAGACCAGACAGCAACTGTACCCACACTTGTTTTATCACTGAGTTGTGTTCTGTATCAACCATTTCCTAAAAGATTATAACCACCAGATATAACCTTGAAGTAGTTTAACATCTATTATTAGAACAAGCTAGATTTTCATATTAAAAACAAAAACAATTACACTGAATGGTACCCTCCCCCTGCCCATGGTACCAGCTACCCATGCTGCAAGCACTATGTCTCCCAGACCTGGAAGGAAACAATCTATTACCAAAGGCCTGAAAATTCAAACCAATTTCAGAGTTAAATTTTTTTTTTATTGTCACTCAATGATGAGGGACCCATCACACCTGAATAAGGGAAACAAAACTAGAAGGAGCCAGGGCTGGGGCTGGGGCTCAGTGGCAGAGCACTTGCATAGCACATGTGAGTCACTGGGTTCCATCCTCAGAACCGCATGAAAAAATAAACAAATAAAACAAAGGCCTGCTGTCCATCTACAGCTAAAAAAAAAAAAAAAAAATAGAAGAACCCAGTATAACCTTTCCCAACTAATAAATTTAAGTTGTGGTCTATTAATTTCTCTCCAGAGTTAATGTCACCAATCCTCAGTCAAATCATTTCTTTTGAACTAAGCAAAAACTACATGAACATTACTTCCTTGAGTGTTACTCTTTCTCCAAGTCGTAAGAAGGCAAATTTGAAAGAACCAACCAAAAACGAAAAACATACACGAAGGGCGATGAAAAGGCAGAGGAAATGCTAAAACGTCAGCTCCCAAGATGGGCAGTTGACATTTGTGAACAGTGCCCATGCCTGGACCGCTGCCTATGCTTCCGGACCCTCAGGGGGCCTCTCCAGGTGTTTAACCTCATACAAGAGGTTAAACAATTTGGGTCCATTCCAAACTGCTCCAGTCTAAGCTGGAGACGTGAGTGCAAATATGTTTTGACAGTTAAACTACCTCCATTTCATAACACAGCAAGGAAGATGCTTCCACAAAATCCTCTGAACTGCTCCACAAAATATCAGAGCAGCATAAAAGAATGCTTCCAATATTAAGAATTAACTTAGCAGAAGATGATAAAAAGCAAGACCTATCATCCAAGTTTGAATTCTTATCAAATACAACTTGAGTTTTATGGGGAACCTGCAAGAGATGCAGTTAGGCAACAAAACTCCATTATCTTGCCCAGGAAAGAATTCTAGAAGGTCAGAACTTACACTGCAGGGATTGTTGGCTGTCTGGGCTGGGCTGTAGAAGGACCCCCACTGGGTGGCTCGCCTTTCCTCGCGGGAAGGGGTGCTGTTCACAGGCAGGCTGGCTGGGACCCCGGACACTGCACCTGCTGCACCGGCAGCCTGGCTGCTGGGGGCCACCAGGGCAAAGGCGTCGTCCAGGAGGGAGTGCATGGTCTGGCGGGCCTCCTCGATGGACGGCTGGGGTGGGATGTACTGAGAGGCCGGGGTGAAGGGCAGGCCCGGATACCTGCCCAGCTCAGCCGAGGATGGTGTCTGCACATCTGCTGGGAGATCAGGATCAGACTACAGTGGGGAAATAACACAGGGAAAAAAAACAAAACACAGACATGAGCTTTTGTGGTGGCCCTGGAACAAAACTACAAGGCCAAAACGGAATTTATCAATTCTCCTGAAATTGAGCAAAAGATTTATCATAAGAAAATGTTTTATTTTTTTTTAAAGAGAGAGTGAGAGAGGAGAGAGAGAGAGAATTTTTAATATTTATTTTTAGTTCTCGGCGGACACAACATCTTTGTTGGTATGTGGTGCTGAGGATCGAACCGGGCCACACGCATGCGAGGCGAGCGCGCTACCGCTTGAGCCACATCCCCTGCCCATAAGAAAATGTTTTAAATGACAGCCAAGGAATATGCATTACATTATATGAGGGATGCAGGGTTATATCAGAAAGAAAACAAAAATGTGGGAATATTCAACTCTTTTTCTTTCAACTAAACTATCTGAAATGTATTTTAGTACTTGAAAGTATACATTTTTACTGAAAGCCTAAACTGCCAATAAATATGATTCAAAGTGTACATTCTCTAAGAGACAGCACACCTGTACCACACACAACCTAATAGACTCAAACTTCATTAGTACATTAACATGAAGAACAGGAGAGACAAAAACCCCAAACCAGTGACCAGACTTTCAGTAGGAATAGTTATGAGGGGCCTCAGATCCCACTCATGGTATCCATTTCTATAGTAGTAGCAGGGAAAAATAATACAATATAATAATACAACAATAATACACTGCACCTACAAGGTATCTCCATCTAAATTGCTCTAATACCCCTTTAGAATATACACAGTTGTCAAGTCTAGAAGAGCAATTACATAGGCTACATAGGGTGTACTTCATATGCGTTGCTATATACAAAACAATTGCCTGACCTAATAGAAGGACCCCACTCTTGTAAGATCTACAGAGAAGATGGGATTATCACCCTCCAACACAGTAAACTCTGAATCAATGTACAATAAACATCACCAAAGAACCAGCAGGGAAACCATACTATGAAACACACTTGGACGACAACTCACAACAGATATCCCAGAACACTTTGCCAAGAGAAAGGACCATAAGGACCTGACATAAAAGTAGAGAGAAATCCATCCCAACAGATACACAAATCTCAACATAGGAATACAAAAAATATGAAAAAAAGGTAACATGATACCTAAAATTTGTAATTCAGCAGTAACTGACTCCAAAGATAGAGGAATGGATGAAAGAACAGATAAAGGATGATTACAAAATAGATCAATGAATTTCAAGAGAACACAGAAAACAACTGGATAATTTAAGGAAATCAATACAGGGTATAAATGGAATTCAAAAAAGAAATAGAGATATTAAAAAAAGAACTAAATAAAAACCTTAGAAATGACAGGCACAGTGAATCAAATGAAAATTCAGTTGAGAGTTTCTCTACATAATAGACCAAGTAGAAGACAGAATCTCAGAGCTGGAAAACAAAGTGGTTGGCCTTGAATATTCAAACAATAAAGCAGGAGTAGAAATTTTGATCAGAATATACAAGAATTCTGGGACATTAAGAGACTAAACTTGAGAATCATCAGCATCAAGGAAGGAATAGAAATACAGGTCAATGGCACTGACAAGTATTTTAGTGAAATGATAGCAGAAATTTTTCCAGACCTTGGGAAAGAAAAGAATGTCCATATACAAAAGGTGTTTATAATCCCAAATAGATAAGATCAAAAACATCCTCTCCATTATATGTTATAATTAAAATGCTAGATATACAGAGCAAAAATAGAATTTTTAAAGCCTCAAGAAAAAAAAGTCAGATTATATTTAGAGATGAACCAATCAAAATAACATCTAATTTCTCAAAACTCTAAAATTGAGGAGGGCATGGAAAGATGTGTTTTAAGCCCTGAAGGACAATAACTGCATAGCAAGATTACTATATCCAGCAAAGCTATCATTTGTAACAGAAGGTGAAGTAAAACCTTCGAAGATGAGCAAAAGCTTAAAGAATTCATGACTACTAAGCCAGTATTACAAAAGATACTTAAAGAATTCCTAAACACAAGAGAAGATTTCAGAAATAGCAGAGCTCAGGAAAGGATAAATCTCATTAGAAGACTATTTAAACAAATGAGACTTAGGATTGAATTAAACAATAGAAGTAAAGCAAAATGGCAGGAAATTCTAAACAGCTCTCTATAATAACACTGAATGTAAATGGTCTTAACTCTAATTAAAAGACACAGACTGGCAAATCGGATTTAAAAACAAGATCCAACAATATGTGTTGCACACAAGAGATATACACCTCTCAGGCAAAGACATCCACAGGTTGAAAGTTAAAGGATAAAAAGTGATATTCCCTGCAAATGGAGCCTGGAGCAAGCAGGAGTATCTACTCTTATATTGGGCAAAGCAGACTTCAGGGTAAAATTAATCAGAAGAGACAAAGATCACTTCATACTGGTAATGGGAACAGTCCAACAAGAAGACATAATGATAGTAAATATTGTGCCCCAAACATCACTGCACCTAATTACATAAAATAAACTCTACTCAACATGGGCTCAGATCCCAAAACAATAATATTGAATGATTTCAACACACCTCTCTTACCAATGGTAGGTCATCTGGATATAAAATCAACAAAGACACTTCAGATATAAAAAAAAATACTATAAATCAAATGGAATGGACTTAACCCACATTTATAGAATGTCATACCCAAAAGCTAAATACACTTTCTTCCCAGCCTCTCATAGAACTTTCTCCAAAATAGACCACATTTTAGGCCACAAATACACACACAAAAAAATTATTGACATAATTACTTGTATTTTATCAGATCATAATGGAATGAAATTAAGAATTAAGAGTAAGAAAAACTACATAATGAAATGAAATTAAAAATTAAGAGCAAGAAAAAGTATATAAACACATGGAGACTGAACAATGTATACTTTTTCGGGGTCAGGCAGTACTGGGAATTGAGCCCACAGGCACTCTACCACTAAACTACATCCCTGGCCCTTTTTAGTCTTCATTTTGAGACAGGGTCTCACTAGGTTGCCCAGGTTCACCTAGAACCTGTGAATCCTCCTCTCTCAGCCTCTTAAGTAGTTTGGATTTCAGGCATGCTCTACCACACCCAGCTGAACAATACACTTTTGAATGATGAATGGGTGATAGAAAAAAAAATCAGAGAAGAAATTTTTAAATTCTTAGAATCAAGTGAAAATGGAGATATGACATATTAGAATCCTAGGAACACTATAAAGGCAGTTCTAAGAGGAGAGTTTATAATTGAGTGTCAATATAAAAAAATTAAAAAGACCCCCACATAAACAGCCTAATGCTGCATATCAAAATCCTAGATAAACAAGAACAAACCAATCCAAAAGTAATGGAAGAAGGAAACAATTAAGAGCAGAGTCTAAATTAATGGCATAGAGAATTTAAAAACAATACAAAGGATCAGTGTAATAAAGAATTGGTCCTTTGAAAAGATAAATACAATTGATGAACCATTAGCCTAACTAGCCAAAAGAAGGAGAAAGGCCCAAATTAATAAAAATTAGAAATAAAAAAGGAGACATCACCACAGACATCACTGAAATTCATGGGATCTTCATTAGGGGCTATTTTGAAAACTTACACTCCAATAATTTGAAAAATTGAGAAGAAATGGGATAAATTTCTAGAAACATATGACCTACCCAAATTGAACCAAGAGGATCCCTAATGTAAATGGTCCAGCCAACATCAAGCAATGAGATTGAATCAGTAATAAAAGCCTTGCACCAAAGGAAAGCTCAGAACCAGATGGATTCTCAAATTCTACCAGACCTTTAAAGAAAAACTAATACCAACACTCTTCACCTTATTCCATGAAATAGAAAGGGGATGGGGGGGCACTTCCAAATTTATTCTATGAAGCCAGTATCACTTGAAACCTAAACCAGATAAGGACACATCAAGGAAAGAAAATTACATACCAATATCCTAGAAGAACATAGATGCAAAAATCTTTAATATTAACAAATTACATTCAACAACACATTAAGATTGAATAAAAAGATCAAGTGAGTTCATTCAGGAATATGATAGGTCAATATATGCAAATCAATAAATGTAATTCACCATGTAAATAGAATCGAGGACAAAAATCATGTAGCAATCTCAATAAATACAGAAAACTCAGCACAATTCAGTACCCATTCATGATAAAAATCACAAAAGAAACTGGGAATAGAAAAAAATGATCTCAAAATCATTTACGTTATACACAATAAATCCAAAGTCAACATCACACTTAAAGGGAAAAAAAAAAGAAAGAACTTCCTCTGAAATAAGGAACAAGACAAACATGTCCATTTCACCACCCCTATTCAATATAGTACTTTAAATGTTGGCCAGACTAATTAGTCAACAGGAGGAAATAAAAGATATGCCAATAGTAAAGGTAAAAGTCAAATTATCACTGTTTACAAAGGATCATATCTGATCCCATACTTAAACAATACAAAAAGCTCCATCAGAATACTTCTAGAGTTAATAAACAAATTCAACAAAGTAGAAGGATACAAAATCAACACAGAAAAAAATGGTAGCTTTTTATACAATAACCTGCTGAAAAAGAAATTAGGAAAATAATTCCATTCACAATAGCCTCAAAAAAAAAAAAAAAAAAGCCCCTGGGAATAAATCTAACCAAGGAGGTGAAAGACCTCTACAATGAAAATTATAGAACACAGAAGAAAACTAAAGAAGACACAAGAAGATGGAAAAACCTCCCTTGTTCATGTAAAAGGATTAAAATGGCCATATTACCAAAAGCAATCTTCAGATTAAATGCAATTTCCATCAAAATACTAAGAGTCTTTAGAGAACCAGAAAAAGCACCCCTAAAATTCATAGGATAGATTAAAAATCTCAGAATAACCAAAGCAATTTTAAGCAAAAAGAGAAATTCTGGAGGCATCACAATACCCAGTTTTAAATCATACTACACAACTGTCACAACAAAACAGCACAGTGCTGTCCTGTAAACAGACATGTAGACCAATAAAACAGAATAGAAGGCACAAAGACAAACCCACAGGATACAGTTATGTGATCTTTCACAAAGAAAGTAAAAACATACATTAGAGAAAACATAGTCTTGTTAACTAATGGTGCCAGGTAAGCGGGACATCCAAATGTAGCAGAATGAAACTAGGTTCTTATCTGTAACTCTGTACAAAAGTCAACTCAAAATGCATCAAAGACTGAGGAATCAGACCATAAACTTTACTACTGATAGAAGAAAACATAAGGTCAATACTCCAACATATACAAGCAGACAATAACCTCCTCAATAGAATCCCTAAAGCTCAGGAAATAATCTTAAAATAGGATGGAATGCAATTAAAAGCTTTTGCACAGCAAAGGAAACAATTAAGAGCATGAAGAGAGAGCCTACAGAACAGAAGAAAATCTTTGCCAGCTGCTCTTGTGACAGAGGGTTATATCCAGAACATAGAAAAAATAAGTTTAAAAAAACCTACACACACATACAAAAAAAAAAAAACACAATAAATGACCAAATGAACTAAACAGATCCTTCTCAAAAGAAGAAATATAGTCAACAAATATATGAAAAAATCTTCAACATCTTTAGCAATCAGGAAAATGCAAATCAAGACTACAGCGACATTTCATCTCAGTTCAGTTAGAAAAGTCACAATCAAGAATACAAACAATAATTAATGCTGATGAGGATGTGGGGAGAAAGGAAAACTTACTTACACACTGTTGGTGAGACTGTAAATTAGTACAAGCACTATGGAAATCAGAGATTGGAGATTTCTTAAAAGACTAGGAATGGAACTACCATATAACCCAGCTATACCAATCTTTGTATTCATACCAAAGAATGAAAAGTCAGCATATTATAGCAATACCTGCAGACTTATGTTCACAGCAGCACAATCCACAAGAGCCAAGTTACTGAACCTGCCTAGATGTCCACTGATAGATACAAGGATAAAGAAAATGTAGCATATTTATATAATGGAGCTTTATTCAGCCATAAAGGATGAAATCATGTCATTTGCAGGAAATTGGATGGATCTGAAGAGCATTACATGAAGTGAAATAAGCCAGACTCAGAAAGTCAAGGGTCATATTTTTTTCTCATATGTGGAAGCTAGAGAGGGGAAAAGGGTGGGGATCTCATGAAATAGAAGGTAGACCAGGGAAGTAGAAGAAGGAGACCAGAGAGAGGAAGGAGGAGAGGCCAAGGGGAGGTACTGGGGAATGAAATTCACCCAATTACGTCATATGACTGTCTGAACATGTACCAATGAATCCTACTATTATGTATAATTGTAATGCGTGAATAAAAATTTTAAAAACAATTAGCGTATATGCTCAAAAAACATAGTCAATCCTCCATAGGTATAGAAAACAAAAAGTGCAGCAGTCTATTGACTATTAACAGTAAGAAAAAATTGCTCTCTATAGTCCTTAAAAAAGGTCAAAGTCACCACCATTTTAAAACTATGTTCATGTTCATAAAAACAATTATGATACCTATTATAACTATTTGTAAAATAGCAATAATAAACAATTATTTAGAAGCCATTTGTCTTTAAATGGAGGCATCTCTGGATAACATGAGTCATTAAGAAAGGTTTAAATTATGTTCTATACCCTGGGTTAAGAGGCAGGAATCCAGGCAACAATTAAGATTTTTTGAAACTAAATTATTTCTCAGCATTGCACTATGAGCAAAACATGGTCATAGAAGACACTGCGAAAATTGTAAGAGACAAAACAGGAAACCTAAGGAGAGAGACTCCCCTTTGGTCTCAGAGGTTCCCAAGTCCAAACATCAGGGTTTGGCAGATGCATCGAGAGAGAAGAGGGTATGCCCCTGAGGCCGTGCGGAAGAGGGTCCACCTCCACCTAGAGTGCCACCTGGGCGGGTCGGATCACCCTCCTGAGGAGCCAAGGAAGACACTCCCCTGTGTGTCTGGGTCAGTGAGCCCATGACAAGGAAAAGCTCGACTCCACACACACCCTTCAGCTTGGCCAGCTGTCTGGATACTGCTTTCTAATGATCAAGCTCTGTCCCATGGAAGATCACAGGTCATTCCTACCAGCACCAAGGACAGCCACTGTTTAACTCCAAAACACAGAAAACTGAACTACAAGTTGGCAAACCCACAAATGGCCCTCAGACCTGCTCTGCTTGGCCTTTACTGTCTTTATGAAAATATATAATATTATAAAAATCTGAAAACTTCATGTGAATGCTCTAGTTTCTGGATTCAGACTCACACAGAAACAACCAACTACTGTTGAGAGCTCCGGCCCCCTTGAGATGGAGCAGATGCTCTTCTCTCCACAAAGTTCCATCGATGACCTCACTCTTATGCCCCTTACATGCCTGGTCTCATCTGTTTCTCTAAAACTACAATATCTCCATAAAGGCTCTACTAGGGATTCTAAGTAAGGCCCTAAAAGAGGCTTCTGGTTTATGATGGATCTGCCATTGGAGGGAACTGTGTTCTTTTCCTTATGAGGTGGGTGAAGGTCCACACTCACAGCTCCTCCACACTGGTCCATCACGATGTCCAGCCTCCTCTCCAGCCCAGACCAACAGAGTAGTCACCTCTGAAACTGTGAGCCCCAAAATAAAAATTTCCTCTTCTAAAATTGTTCTTGTTGGGCTTTTAGAAAGCCCTGTGAATCCTCCTGAGAAGGCCAAGAGTCACGGAACCATGACGCTGGAGCTTCTCTTCCTTGGTCACCTAGCTGTTTCCTCACATTTTCAGAACTGGAAAGCCAAGAGGGCGCATTCGTTTTTCTATACCCCAGCCCCTGGCACAGTGGTTCACATGGAGACGTTCCCTAGGAGATGAAAAGCTGGGACCTACACAAGTGGAGGCTCACCCAGAATCCCTAAGTCAGAATCCGAATTCCATTTCCCTGAATCCTGGTTTGATAATTGTATTAAGGTGCAATGTTGTTCCCTTTGAGCAGATACACATTTCTCTATCCTTCTTCAGAACTACACGCCAACCTGTTCACTTTTAGACTTCAAATATGATGGATTTGGGTTCCTATTTTGCAATCTTTGGTAGGCTATTCTAAGTGTGATCAGACACCCTGTTTTATTCAAGACAACCTTGGTTTACCCCTCTTGCCCCAGTTTAATAATTAACAGCATTCCCTTTTACCCAAAGCGTCTAGTTTGGATGATAAATAACATCAGGAGCCAAGAAGCATTTTTTTCTTCTTTTTATGAGATGGGGTAACATTTTTATGTTTCCCAGGCTGGCCTCAAACCCCTGGGCTCAAGTGATCCTCCTGCCTCAGCCTTCTGAGTAGCTGGGACTAGAGGTAAGTGGCACCACATCCGGCCCTGGCAAACATTTTCAGTAAAGCCAGATAATAAGTATGTTAGGGTTTGCAGGTCACAGAGTCTATCACAACTCTTCAACTCTGAAAAGGAGCCACAGATAGCACACAGACAAACAGGTGTGGCTGTCTTCCAATAAAACTTTACTGCACCTTCTAAAGTATGCATCTGTCTGGACTTGGCCTGAGGGCCACAATCCACCCGGCCTGGACTACACTGGCAGCCTTAGTTACAGGGAGTGAGGGGTATTTATTTCTCCAGTTTTAGGAGAAGAGAGACCTCAAGGGAAGATATTTTGAAGGGAAAGTGGAAAAGTCAAGATAACCCAAAGCCATGGAGGACCCGTATGGTTTTGAGGATGAAAAGCTACCTAAGAAAAGGTGAGTTCTGAGAGAGGCACTATCTTCCTAAGGATGCATTTCAGGATTTTTAGGGAGAGAAAGTAAAAAGTAAGCTCATCTGAGGAAGAGGAGTTTCCTTTGGGGAATTTTGAAAGAGGAGCCTCAGGGATACAGGCGAGCCGTGGTCTCCAGGCTGGTGTTCTCTCCAGCAGCTCCAGGAGGAACCTCTGCGCTTTCTGTGAAGGAAAAAAAATGAAGAAGAAAGGGAGGGTCCAAGCCAGGTGCGATGACATGAACGTGTGACATCCCAGTTCCTTGGGAGCCGGAGCAAGAGAACTGCATGAGCCCAGGAGTCTGAAGCCAGCCTGGGCAACATAAAAAGAGAAGCTGTTTCGAAAAATATTACTTATTTAATTAAAAGGAGGGTCCAGACCATCATGATGGAAGTTTCATTTGGGGGTCAATGAAGGTGAATGAAGAGATCAAGAGAAGAGGAACTCAGAAGGGCAGGGGAGCAAGGCTCTCCTGTGGGGGCCAAGCACCCCAGGCTGCCCAGGGAAGTGGAGGGGAAGGAGGAATGCCCCTGCTTCTCCTGTGGTCAGTTCCACACCTCAGGAAGTCCCTGCTTCAGACCGACAAAAGTTCCAGGTGGCTGGCAATCTTGGATCCCCAGGGGACGGTGAAGTCTAACACCACCAGCGTCCAGACACTTTCCAAAGCCCCTCTGCAACACAAGAGCACCATCTGCTGCAAGAAGGCCCGGGGATGGCTCCTGAGGAGCGCAGCATCCAGAAAGACCCAGAGACCAGGGGACTCAATCCCACCGAGGAGGAGAGTGGTCCAATTTACAGACCTTCCAACTCTAAAATCGCAGGATCCTCATGAGGAGGTTATGAAGGCCACAGTCAGTCGACTTAAAGGACACCAGAAACATAGTAAGCTTCCAAAGAAAACCCATTTCTTTCAGGGGATCAGGGTTCAATTACACTTGGGCTCCACGACAGTACAGTTCTCAAACATTTGTGGTATTCTATTGTCAAGTCAGTATTATTTGTGCAATTTAGGAGAAAAAAATAGAAACTTCAAGAAATGGCTGGTTGCATAAGTATCTAGACTGGTCATGTACATCACAAATGCCTTCCCCAAGGACAAGCCTTTTGCTAACTGCTCTCTAAACAAGGATGGCTCTGTCCTTTCGCCTGCAGAAGGAGGACAGGGCCTGGGGGGCAACACGGCAGGGCTGCTCCCTGGCACCAGGCTGAGGCCATTGTGTTTCCCGGCACTGCCAGAGTCAGCTGTGTCTGGCTGTCCCCCTCTTGTGTCTGTACTTCTCACAGCCCCTCAGGGAGGACGGCTGTCCTACTCAATGGAGCCTGTGTGCATGTGTCGTAATGCTAGCAATGTCTGCCTCCAACACTTTGAGCAATTCTGTGCCTCTTTCAGTAATTTGAGTGAATAAAGCACTGGAAAAAAAAAGTGTTCACTTCTTCGTTTCTTAATTTCTAAGTTCATTCTCCCATAAAAATAAGAAATGCATACATTACTGGTGTGAGGTGGAACACACCAATAATCCTCAGTTACTCAGGAGGCTGAGGCAGGAGGATTACAAGTTTGAAGCCAGCCTCAGCAAGTCAGTGAAACCCTGTCTCAAAATTTTTTTAAAAAGTCCTGGGGATGTAGCTCAGGGGCAGAACGCTTGCCTAGCACATGTGAGGCCCCGGCTTTGACCCTAATCCCCAGCACTGCAAAAACAAAAACAAGAAATGTATATAAAGGTTGAATATCCATAATTCAAAAATGTGAAATGTACCAGAATCTGTAACTTTGTCAGTTCTGCCCTGATGCTCAGTTTTGGATTTGGGGGCATGGCAGACTTTGGATTATCAGATTAGAGATACTCAACCAACAAAGTCCATGCAAATATTCCAAAACCTAAAAAATTCCAAAATCTGAAACACTTCAGAACATTTTGAATATGAGATACTGAAGTCAGCAAAGGCTCAACAAATACACCATCTTCTGAGCACTCTGAGAGCAGAAGGGGAGCACAACTCTATCACCAAGAAACCCAAACAACCATCTCACAGGGAGTGGAGGGGGAGACAAACCTGGACACATACTTCTCTCCCCCCCCCCCCAACCAGCTCCCATTCTGAAGCTTGAGGACAGGGCTAGTTTTTCAGGGGTATTACCCAGCAGCCTCAGGTTGACATGACAGGAGTGGCCTAGCCCCACCCATGTACTTCACGGCTCTGCTGCCCCCCTCCCCAACTATGTCCCATGGGGCAGCAGCCAGCACTGTTCATCATCCTTTCCTATCAGGGTCTTTTCCTTGAGCCCCACCCCATTTCCAGAGGGTTCGGCATTACGCACTGGGCATCCAGTGTAGGCTGAGTTATGCACGCCGGGAGGCCGTTTGTAGGTGCCATCGCTGTCTGTGGTGATGAGCCTGTCCTTCTCCGCATCAGCAGGGCACCCATTGACCTGGTGTTTCCGCCGGGGCTTAGGAGAGCGTTTTATTCGTGAGCTGCCAGAATAAACAGAAATTATCTTCATGGGAAATAAGCCTCCTGCCGCTGAGTTACCCCCTCCATACAATAAGTATCTTCTGAGGACCTACTATGTGCTAACCACGGTAAGATGCCCCGAGGAGACAGACAACATGGCAGCCCCAGTCCTACCAGACCCGACCTACCAACAATCATGTAATCAGGACACTATCTAGTGACACAGATGGTCAGAAAAGGGAGAGGTCAGGGGGAACTTAATACCACCATCAGCTACGGGGGCCTGAAGCAGATCTTGAAGAGTGAGATCTGAGGCTGGGCAGGGCCATGGGAAGCAAATGGGAGGCACAGAAACAGCCTCCAATCAACCAAGGCCAGAAAGGGGAAGCAGGGGAAGGTCTGAGGGAGCATGAGGGGCCATCTGCGGGGCAGCGGGAGGAGCTGCACAGAGAGGCAAGCCAAGCGCTCCAGAAAGATTCCACAAGGCAGGCGACAAAACCCGACTCCCATTGGGCACAGGAGACACAAATGAGAGCCGTACTTCAAGAACATATGTGAGCCAAGGGGCAGAGTTGGGAAGCCCAGGGGAAGGTGAGTCCCAACACTCTGCAGGAGGCTGTGGGAAAATAAGTGAGATCCACCTGGACAGCTCGACAGCAGTACCAAAGGGGAGGGGAGGGGAGGAAGGGCCAGGGAGGCCATGGAAGAGGCTGCTGGAGCTCAGTTTTGTGTGTGTTCTTAAGCCCAGAGGATCCGTGCAGAGGCAACCCGACATGCAGAGGAGAAAAACCACCGCAGCTTCCGCATGAAGCGCCCCAGGCTGACCTGGGCCTTCCTAGAAGCAGAAATAGCCCTCCTGGCACAACCCTCCTCAACTCATTCTCAGGAATTTCATGAAAAAATGGACAGGACCTTTTGTCCTGGGCCCTACAACACAGAGGGACATCCCAATCTGCCTGTGCTCTTAGGGCAAGTCCCCACGCCTCCTCCCAGGCAGGGCCCAGGCCCACCTCTTCCTGGGCTCTATGAACACCGAAGGCACGCTGGCCGTGGGGTCCAGGATCTTGTCGATCTGCATCTGTGCCCTGCGGTACACGCGGTGCCGTTCCTTGGTGTCGCCCGAGGACAGGTCGTCCACCACCGGGAACTCGTAGTGGCCGCGGCGCTTGGCGCGCAGCCGGATCTTGTTGCGATGGTGCTCGATCTCGGACTTGTGCCGCAGCGCCGTCTGAATCTGAGCAGGGGTGGCAGGGGGACGGCAGATGGGTGTTCTCAGAGGTCTCTGGACATGCTATCCACCTGGCCTTTTAGACATGCCATGCTCTCCCCAACCCTGGACTTGCTGTCTATGGGCTCCAGGCAGGCGCTAAGGGAGGTGACGGAGTGATGGTGAGACCCAACACTCTGAAAGAGGCTGGGGGAAAATAAATGAGATCCACCTGCAGGAAGGAGGGGCAGTGGCGTCCTCTACCCAAAGCAGGGGAAATGCCCAAACCTTGGAAATCGGCTTGTGACAACCCTTGAGCACACACTTGTCTGATCAAAAGTTAGGATATGCCCTGAGAACATAATAAATATTTTCCATACTCAATATTATCACTACTTTAGAGATTCTTAAAGTAAAACTGACATTCAAGGAAGGTATGTGCATTATACTGTAGAATATCCATTTATGGATAATTACCCAGTTTAGGGAAACACATTCCCTGACATGGGATCCCCTCCTCATAAAGAGTAACATCCTGAAAAATAGCAAAGGTCATCAGTGGCCATATGGGACCTGACCCAGAGCCAAAGCAGGATTTTCTGGGGGCAGCAGTCTCAGGGTTCCTGGGGTACTCCCTTCTGCACATCTGCCAATGTGTCTAAGAGTGTCCCTGATCAGCATCTGATCTTTAAAAAATAAGCATGTTTTAAATTGAGCACAGTTGTCAGCAGTTCATGCCTTTGTGACCTTTTGACACTGTATCTTTCACTCTTTTTAAAGCATTGACAAAAATCAGAATGTATTTTTTTATTAATATGCTTAAAGGGGGGGGGGCGGTATTAGCCAGATGGTGCATACCTGTAATCCCAGCTACTCGGAAGGGTGAGGCATAAGGATTCTAAGTTAGAGAGGCTGGTCTGGGCAGCTTAGTTAGACCTTGTCTCAAAATAAAATTTTAAAAGTGCTAAAGTGACTGGGCAGGGTGGCACATGCTTGTAATCTCAGCTACTCAGGAAGATGGGGCAGGAGAATCTCAAGTTCAAGACTAGCCTCTTCAGCAACTTAGTAAGGCCTCAAAATACATAAATAAAGAGGGGTTGAGGATGTAGCTCAGAGATAGAGTACCCCAAGGTTCAATCCCCAGTACCCCACCCAAAAAAGAAAGAAAATAGGGAGGGGGTGTTCATAATACCTCTTTGTTGATTTTGTTGGTTTCTGCCACTCGGTCAGCCAGGATGGGGTGCTGGACGGGGGGTGCTGGGATGGGCTGCATGGCAATCAGCTGGATCTTGTTGGGAACCCTCCGGCTGGCCTCTGAGGAGCGGGAAATCCTGTCCACGTGCTCAAAGATGGAGGCGGAGGAATGCTGCTCATTCCCTGAACTGGGCAAGGGGGGACCTAGCACAGAAAGAAAGAAAAACAAAGTCACCTTAAAGAAATTGAACACTCAAAATTATGGACCCTGCCTGAAACAATCCTCAGACAGGTCCTCTGGCTAAAACTATGTCCCCATGCTGATGGTGGCATACTTAAAACTTCTCTATTTGAACTTAAATGATATGGGTTAAACATTGTCTCTTTCAATTTCACTAAAAATTACAAACTCTTAAGAAAGATGTGATAAAATCATTATTATACTGTGTAAAAAAATTACTCTGTTTTGTCTAAATATGGTTCAAATCTTCAGTTTTAAAAAAAGGGTGGGGGAGGACAGAAGGATCCTCAAGTTGCTCAGCAGGTCAACAAGCAGTTTACAGACCTTCTAGGAAAAAAGCATTTATAGCAGTTCTGAGCTGACCTAGGAAGAAGCTTCCTAGAGTGATATTAAGTGAGTACCAACAGGGTATCAGTCCCAGGACCTCTATAGATATCAGAATCTGCAAACACTCAAGTCCCTTCCATAAAATGGCAGAGTGTTTGCATCGAATCTATGTACATCCTCCCGTATACTTTAAATGATCTCCACATTACCTAAAATACATAATACAATGTAAGTGCTGTGTAAATATTTGCTCTACTCTATCATTATTACTACTAATAATAAGAGTCTCTACATGCTAAATACAGATGTAATTTTTTTAAAAATATTTTCCATCTATGGTTGGTTGAATGTGGAACCCACGGATACAGAGGGCTGACTACACAATTGAGAAAATAAAAGACAAGGGGACTGTGAACGCTCAGGTATATACTATTAAAAATTGTCTCTCTTTCCCATCTTGATAAGAAAAGTTGAAGATGCTTGAGAAGAAAAACCTGCTGCACACAGGAAATCAAAAAAAGAGAGATTAAAAAGCACTTAAAAATGGCTAATAGGGTGCTGGGCATGGTGGTATATGTCTGTAATCCCAGCAGCTTGGGAGGCTGAGACAGGGAAGTGAGGTCAAAGCCAGCCTCAGCAATTTAGCAAGGCCCCTAAGCAACTTAATGAGACCCTGTCTCTAAATAAAATATTTTAGAAAGGGCTGGGGATGTGGCTCAGTGGTTGAGTGCACCTGAGTTCAATCCCTGGTACCCCCCAAAAAATGCTAAAAGGGTAAATTTTATACTATGATATTTTACTACAATAACTTTTACGAAAAGAATCTGTGAAATTGAAGAAATTTAAGTGTTCAAAAAAAGAAAAAAAAACATTTAAAGAGACTGGATCTTGGTAAAAATGGATGCCTTTCTTATATTTTCTGTAATGAGAGTTTTCTCTAATGAGTATTTTCTGAAGTAAGAATAATCCCAATAAATTTTCAAGTTTAAAAAGGAAAAGGGAGAGAGAGAAAGAGGAAGAGGAGCTGAGTAGATGGGAAGAGCTGGCTAATGACACTAAGATCAACTGATGCCTTCCTCTAACAGGCCAGGCTCACCTCTTGAAATTCAGACACTGCTTTAAAAATAAATGGCCAGTAGAAGGCATGAGAGCAGGGAGACTGTGTGTGTGTGTGTGTGTGTGTGTGTGTGTGTGTGTGTGTGTGTTTTAAGCCTAAGGTTTGAAACCTCAAGCAAAAGTGAAAAATGTAGAGGTTTCTCCAAGTGTAAAAAAAGATCAAGAGCAAAGCAGTGAGAAATAGAAGATGATTACATAAGGAATGTACATCGGTGGAGAGAGACTTTTGTACTTTCTCTCAATTTGAATTGTATTCACAGGTTATGCCAAGCAATTAGAAATCCTTTGTACACTCCGAGTGAGCAGTGTCTCTTGGTGAGGAGGCCCAGCTGTCTGACCCCAGCTGTTCTGGGGCATTCTTCCCTTACTGCACACCTTCAGGCAGCCAACAGTTTGTACTTCCTTTCATCCAGTAGCAGCTACTTCAGTTGCAGGCTTACTGCCTGAAAGGAGAGGATTACTTTGCCAGACATTCTAACCTTGCTGACCCAAACTTCTAAAGGGACAGCAACAAAGGGTAGTCCCTTAAGCTATTGATACCCAAAGGTGAGATCTCTCTACCCTAGGATGGTAGAGAGCTCAGAGATGCCTTTGAGCCTCAAGCCAAAGGTGACAGAAAGAAAAGGCCTCTCCCCTTTGTTCTGTGCTCCCTGCCCAGGTTCCATGGGCTCCTGCACAGGGCCCCAGCCCTCCCCTTCCCACTGCACTTGGAGATCCTTGCTTTGTCATCACCACCTGCAACCAGAGGAGCACAGGATGCACAGGCCGAGCTGAGGGGCTGTGCAGGAGAACAGAGTGGGAAGTAGAGAGAACCCTCCAGCTTCCACAGCTGGGTCCCAGCCTTTCAAATGGCCAAAAAGTGTTTTTTAAATTATGTGTAAAAAAAAAGTTGTTTGCTATGCATTACACAAATTAAAAAAACAAACTTCCTGGATAATATGACCCATGGGGAGTTCAATGAACACATAAGAGAATAATGCTAAGTGGCTTCCAGCCTGAGGGGACCCACACAGTAAGGACTCTGGATTAAAACACCATTTCTTCCAACATTTCTATCATTTTAAAAAACCATTTTTTTAATGATAGAAATTCAACTAGACAGATCATATATTATGGTGACTAAAATTAATTAATAACAATATGCTGTATATCTAAAAATAGCTACAAGATTAGATTTTAAGTATTCTCACCACAAAGTAAAAAGGTATATGTGAAATAAATCTTACCATCCTATAGTGTATGCAAATATTAAACATCATATTAAAGTTATATACATTTATAATTTTTAAAGGAAAGAAAAAATAAATTTCTTCATTTTAAGACAAAAAGAGAAAGAGCACAATCCTGGATCACATAGGATAAGGTCATCCAAGCAGAATGAGAGAGGAAAGGGCATTACTGAAATGCTGAAGCACCAGCAATTTGTATGGGAATACTACTCCACTATCTACAGATAAACACATGTACACTGCACCCTTACTACTGCTGGTGACCCTCAGTCACACACCACCAAGTGTGATCACACTTATCTCACCTTCTCCATTATACCCCAGCACCCAGCAAGCCCTGTTGCAAGCATGACCAAGTGAGTTGACAGGATGTTTCCTTGAAGAGGCCTCTGGGGATCTGCTTAGTGACAAGAGGAGAACTATATGATCTCAATCATTTCATAAATGGGCACTCTGATACTACTCAAAAAATCTCCATGTTATATGTAGTTGATCTGGTAAAGACTATTAATTTGCTTGGTGAATTCATTAGCATGTGCAAGAGTAAATATTGGCTTTGTTCCCACATAAGATTCCAAAACTTGGAGTTTGCGGAATTTAAATAATAAAGCTATGACTACTTAAAAGTCACACACTTACACAGCTGCAACCTAATAAGGACAGCATAAAAAAAAGCACTCAGCATTTCATAGTCCTTATCTACTTAATATAATTCTGACAATAAAGGGGCAGAGAGAGAAACTAGTCAGGCAGGGACACAGGACTGCAGCCCTGACCACACCCTGAGAATAGCTGCTGTCTCCCATACAGAATGCACAGTACCTCCTGCACCTTCACACCCTCAATAAAGGTGGCCTCCGTGCTAACGATACGGCTGATCTTAACTGCAGATCTGCCTGTACGTCATCTCTGAAAGGTCCCTGCATGGCAGTCCCCTTCCAAACAGCTGCACAGGAAATAGAGCACAACTCAAATTTACAAAAACCAAAGAGGTCTTCTCTGAGCTTCACTGCAAGTTGGGCCTCAAAATGCCAGATGACTTGGGATAGCCATCAAAAGCCTTGCCAAGAAGCCTAAAGAGAGCCAGTGGCTACTGAGGGGTGAGAGGCAATACTGGTCCCAGGACAGCAGTTCTCAAACAACCTCCCACCTTCATTACTTTTTAATTTCATTTGACTTACAAAAGGAGGATTTTTATGTGACACATAAGATAATTAAAAAGTTATGATATCAGCTCAGATTCTTTTTTATATTTAACAAATTTCTTTCTTTTTTTTTTTTTTTTTTTTTTTTTTTTTTTTTTTTTGGTACCAGGGATTGAATCCAGGGGCACTTAACCAGTGGGTCACAACCCCAGCCATTTTTTAAATATTTTTTTTTTAGAGACAGGGTGTCACTGAGTTGCTAAGTGCTTTACTAAGTCGCTGAGGTTGGCTTTGAACTTGTGATCCTCCTGCCTCAGCCTCCCAAGTCACTGGGATAACAGGTGTGCACCACTGTGTCCAACTTAGTTAACAAAATTCTATGCAAGCAAGACAATACCTCTGTAGAAAGCTATCTTATGATGCCTTTCAAGGAGAAACAAAGTTTTTAAAGTGAATTGCTATTGATAGTGAGAAAACCATCTTTCTAAAGCATGAAAATAATGCACAGACTGGTGTCCCTTCCAACTATGGCAGCAGCATCTGAGCATCTGCTGCTCACAGGGACATCTGATCCACCCCCTCCATCCAGCCAGCTCTCTGTCCCCCAGCTGAAGTGCTCTCCACTTGGATTCTGAATGCGTGATAAGAGTGGTGTCTGATTCTTATAGAATTCACTGGTTGTGACACTCTTGGAAGGAGTTAAGTGCAGGAACTAATAGCAAGATTTTCTGAGGTAAGCAATCAACAGAAATTGAGGAAATTTAGAGCTCTTTGATTTCTCCCCCCAAATGTTTCTTTCACAGAATCAAAACTAGATTTTAATCCCTTCTGAAATACAGCACATGTTACCATGGTGCTAAATAATTTTTAAGATTCTGAAAAACGGAATCCAAAGGAAAAAAAAATCTCTTCCCTTATTCTGGGGGCGGGGGGTGGTATTTCTTTAACATTATACGAAAACCAGCTGATAGGCATCTCAAGGATTGGCTGTTTTAGTCCCACAGGAGCCTCAGGGCCTAAGGGACCTGCAAAGTCACAGACATATCCGAGATAGCAGAGGCCCTTGGGCTTCCATCCAGAATCTGTTCATCTACCAATGCAGATCACTCTGTGCTACATTTTCATACAGAAAAACATGTGATTTTAAAAATATAAAAATTACTATTGAAAATAGTAGCCTGAGGCTTCCCAATCATCTCTGCATTTCTGAAACACAACAATAAAATATAAATAAATCTCCAGGCAAGACAGAAGCTGAATGGGCACATGTATTTAACAGAATCAATTAAACTAAAGTCAAGCTGCCTTGCCATCATTCCAAAAACTGCTCTCATGGCTGGGAAGGCCCTTGGGCACAGGTTCCAACAGGCATGAGTCTCATGGCACTGCCCCTTGGAATGGGAAGGAAATTCACTCCATCCCTGGTCTCCAAAGCTCTATCTGACTCCCAGTACAGGGACACTAAAACGGAGTCTGATCATACAAAAGGTCGAGGCACCGGACAAAGGAAACAGACAGGGACAGCTGTGAAATCCTCGAATCCTAAGAAAGTCACTGAATTCTGGGGATACTTTTTTGACTATGATTTCTGTGCAGTTCCTCCTTCTTGTCCTTCAGGCAGGAAAATTGCCTCCCTTGCCTCAAAGCAGACGCCACTGTAATGTTCAGAGGTGACAATGCTGAGAACTGCACCCCATTTCACGGGTCTTTTTTAAAGGCTCAGCATTTGAAGTAGGGTCACACCCTGGCCTACGGGAACCTCACGACTCCCTGTAACATGGAGGAGGAGGAGAGTCACAGACCGCTCTGTGGGGCTCTGTGGGCCTTGCTCTCGTGGACCGCCGCTGGCGTCTTGTCCCCCACATCCCTCTCACTGGACTCCTCGCTGACGGTGGAGTCGGCATCCGAGGGGGAGACTCTGCAGGCACAAAACAAATTGCAAACATCAGAAGCAAGAAGGAACAAAAGAAAAAGGTCACATTAATTCAGTCATGGAAATCAGGCTTCCAGGCAAAACCGGGAGAGATGAAACCGTCCAAGAACCGGGACAACACTATTCAGTCACCATGTGCTGAAGACGAGGGATATGTTTACTAACTGGCTTGGAGGTTGCAATTCAACAAAGGCTGGAAATAAGTGCCACAGTGGAGGACAGTCCCACAGCTACTGAGGCCTACGACTAGCTCCTGGCCCTGGCTCAGTTCTAGACAGGCAATGTGGGTCTAACACAAGTTGGATCAAAGAGCATCTGGGGTTTGGGCCTGCTTTAGGGTCCACTGGGGCTAAGAATCCCTAGGAGGCCAGGGTAGTTCTGCAGCTGCCTCAGTTGACTCTAGAGTATGTAAGACTCCTAAACTCACAACAGCAGGAATGACAAGCGCTACTGAGATTGGTTCTAAAAACAAACATCAAGGGTATCACAGCACCCAGGCTGCCCCAGGCTGGGGAAAATCCTTAACCAGTTAGCACACTGCCTCTGTGGGCTCCCTGGCTTCTACCACAACATGAAGTGTCAAGACATTCTGGTGCCCTGAGGGATGCTAAGGTATACTCTCGCCCCTCAGTATCATGGGGCGTTGCTTATAGAATCCCCACGGACACCAAAATCCATGGTACTCAAGTCCTTGACATCAAATGACACAAATCTATATCAAACCTATGCACATCCTAAGTTATCCATAATCCCTCTTACAATGTAAATGCTATATAAATAGTTGTCATACTAGATTTTTGGGGGGGAAATGATGATATGAAAGGAAAGCCTGTACAAGTTCAATACAGATGCAGTATTTTTTCCTGAGTATTTTTGATTCACAGTAGTTTGAATCCATGGCTATAAAGCAACTGAGATGATAGGACTAGAAGTTTATGAGGAGGCTACTGGGGAGAAAAAAATATCCTGCCAAGCTTTAATAGTATATTAAATCATTTTTAATAATTCAATTCATTCTTAGCCTGGAAAATAATTAAGCAAGTAGCATGTCTCTGCATAATTCATTTTCTTTCACAAAGATCATGCACTTACATCCGTTGCATTCTTATAACCAGGCCAGACACCTGGAGTGGGTTTTCTGATCAGATGGAAATGATGGCATTGTTTTGAATGTTGGTGTGCCACAGCTAATTGGGAGTTACAGTCCGAAGCTCAGAGGCCGGCTGGTAATCTGAGGCGTCAGTAGCCAAATCCTGGTGGTGCTATGACCTCAAGTCAGTCCCATAAAACCTGAGTGTGAACTTGGTCTCCTGCTACATGACTCCAGCCCATCTCACAGGATCAGAGGGCAGCCATGGACTTACTGGTAGTTTGGAAAATTAAGTAATGCTTCATATGCTTGATTGATTGATTGATTGATTGATAGGAGGTATCAGAAATAGGAATGGTGAGCTGGGAGGCTGTGGAGAGTCCTGTGCATTGTGCTAACAAAGGTGACAGCGTGGGGAGCTAGAGAAAAGCAAAACTCACTGGAGGACGTGATGAGGGTCACCTGCAGACAAAGCAGTGATGCAAGAGCAAAGAAGCCTGCGCTGGCCAAGTGTGTAGGATGGGCTGTGCACTTTGTGCTTTGTATCCATCCTTTGCTTATGATCACCAGAAATGCCTCCCACGCTCACCTAGAACAGACACGCTGGAGTTGGCCTGTCCCTAATCCAATCTGAGGCCACTACTGCCAAAGTGTCACAGGTGGTGATTCCTAACCTTGAATAACTTGAGGAAATAATTGCACATCCTCCTTTGGTAACCCTGCAGAGCAGGCGAGAACACTCCCAAGTCCGTGTGTGCCTCCGGGCAAGTCATCAGGATCCGAGGCTTCAGACACTGGGCGATACTCACCCTCAGCCCTGTTGAGACTGGCAATGGACAACCTGAGAACAGAAACACGCTCTGCAACAGAGAACAATCCAGAAAGCCCAATAATAACCTTCCTCTGTGGCGGACGTTCTTGGCAGGGATCTTCGACTTGGGGCTTGGCACGTCTCCATTTTCAGAGGGCGTGGTGTGGTCCTTCACAGGTCCTGGCAGTGGTGCTGGCTCATGAATAATCAAGATGTCATCTTTATTGTGCTGACCCAGATGCTGCTTAGCAAAATCGAAGCCCTTCACGCTAGGGATCTGCAGCTAAAACACACACACACATACAGGCAGACACACGATCAAGGTGGTTACTGTGAAATCTGAGCACTGTGAAGAGAGGTTACGAGGGCTTGACAAGACAGCACAACCCCAACCCAAGACTGTGCCACCCATGCCACCGACCCAACCCCACAAGCGTCTCTATGACATTGACTGGGTACAAGGTTCTGTTTATTCCTAGAATTTGTGACAGATGCCAGCAAAGGATTAAACAAGAGAACAAGGATTAAATAGCTAGACCGTAATAGAAAAGCCATTCCAACACAGCACCTGCCCCCTTGTCACAGTGGACTAGCGCGAGAGAAAGACAAGGTGACACACTCTTCATAGGGAAAGAGGGACTTAAGGCAGGCCCTGAGGACAGGCAAAACTACAAAGAGCATGTTCCTGATTATGTCAGGGCCAGAGAATCCTGAGGCCCAAAGAGGTGACATCAGCTGCTCTAGAGGGGCCAGGATGTAGAGCGGGGGAGAAGGAGAGAAGACAACCTGCGAACACACGTCCCCAAGTGCCAGCTCCTGGGCAATCAGGAGACCACTAAATGTTCTAAGATCCAAGCAGAAGGACCCAAGGGACTAGCAAGAGGGCCCCGTGATGCCAGTCTTGAGCCAAAATCTTTGCTAAGAAAATGGGAAGGGCTAGGTAGCAGCAGGATGCAGAAGGAAGGGGATGGAAACCAGACGGACACAAGAGACGAAGGGAGAGCAAACAGACCAGCGATGGCCGGAAGTTTCAGACAGGCCATCCCAAACGGCAGGGGCAAGCGGCGAGTCCTATGGGAATGACGACGGAGGGGATAAAACGACGCGCCTCAAACGGGCTAAGCGGAGATGGCAGGAAGGTCCCAGAGGGAAGCAGCTCAGTGCAGCTGGAGACAGAGGGCAGTGGCTTAGGGACCCGTGGGCTGAGAGGGAATACTGAACGCCACCTGTCTGGAGGTGGCATGCAGGGGAGCTGGGGCCTTTCAAAATGAATCCAGGCTCTACAGATACAGAGTTGGAGAACATCTCCTAGTGTGCAGCTAAGAAGAGAGAAGGAAGCAGGCAAGAAAACAGAAGGTGGCTTCCGAAAAAGAGAAGAATTTGGAAAGTTCAGTGGAATCGAAGCCAAAGAGTAAAGAATCTCCAGAAAGGAATGGTCGACAGAAGTAATGGGAGCACAAAGCTGAAGGAGGAGGGGGTCTTCAGGAAGAGTCCACACTCACACCAGTGGGGGCAGGAGCACCCCCCCCCCAGGCATATGATAACAACGGACCCAAAACCTACAACAGACCCATAAGCCCACACCTCAGATCCGGGCCTCAGTTTCCGGGCCTGTGATGAGGTAGGAAGGGCATCTGAGGTACCCAGAGATGCTTTCTTTTTCAGGGCTGCAGATGGAACTTAGCCTCGGGCAAGCTAGGCAAGAGCTCTACCACTGAGTCGCACCCCTAGGCCCAGGGCACCATTTTTGATGACCCTATTTTCATGATACTCAAAGAGCCACCAGGATTATAGGGAAACAAACTGCCTGAAGAGTCACCCTGAGCAGTGTCCTCAGCAGCAACACCACAGGAAAACCAAAGTCCTCCTGGGCAGACTATCCACACCTGCAGATAGTCCTAGCAATCAAACGACCGTCCAAGTCTCCGGAGTGATTTTAGACAACATACTACAAGTAGAAGCAAAAAGTTTTGTCATATTTGTGTTAACTTTAAGCACACCAGTGACTTAGGGGTGTCACCTAATGTCTTTGGTTCCTGGGGGTTGAACTCAGGGACACTTTTCTAGAGAGCTACATTCCCTGTTCTTGTTTTTATTTTGAGATAGGGTATTCCTAAGTTGCTGTGGTCTTACTAAATCTCTGAGGCCAACCTGCAACTTGTGACCCTCTTGTCTTAGCCTCTAGAGTGGCTGGGATTACAAGCATGCATGCACGGCTTCTAATGCTAGAAATCTAGGATCAACGGTAGAAAGAAAGCGGTCTGCAATAATGATCTCTGCCAGCAGAGGGTGACAAAACTTACTGTAAAGAGAGTTTACAAAGAGTTGCTTGGAAACAAAAGGCGCAAAGACTGACAGCCCGCATTCTATAATTCATAAGATCCTGTTACAAGACAGGCCCTGGGCACCACACGCCTAGGCTCAGGAGCACTGCTTTGCAAACCATGAACCCAGACCTACCACTCCACAGCCTCCTCCGCCCCCATAAATTATTTTCTTCATCCAGGAAACTGGGTTAGCACAGCAATCTTGAATTGGTCTACCAGGGGACCCCTGCAGTGGACAAATGTTTTCCTAGGAGCAGGATTCCCTTTTTTCCTACCTCACAGGAGAGACCCCCGCCTCTAACCCCCACAGGAGCTTCCTGGGGTGCTCTGTGTAGAGGTGAGGACATCAAATGAAAAGACAACAGGGTGCTTGGCAGATCCCTTTCACTGAATCACAATAAACCTGTGGCACGGCTGCCTCATCCCCATCTTGTATGTATTTCTTTAAGGGAGAAATGCAGACAAGAAACAGGATCATCAATCCATGTCCAGGATGCTCTGAATTCAGACATTCTGCAGAGGGGGCCACAGGTTGCTTCTATTTAACAGCGTCACCTCTAGCACCTCCCAACCATCAAAGATGCCTCCCTCCAGTGGAGGAATCAATGAGAACCAAAAGGACAGCAGGAAGAACTCCTGAGGCACTGTCTCATTTTGTCCCAGGGACAAGCTCACGGCCAGGCCCTGTGTTTTGTGTGTCTAGCTCAGAAGAGGATAGTCAAGATCTATTCAACCTTCTGCAGGGAAATACAGAAGCGCCCTGGGGTACATGCTGACCACAGCTCACGATCCTCAGCAACTAAAGAGCTCGCCAGCACCTGTGCACGGGCTTTCCGGGTCCTAATGCTGTGTTTTGCATCAAAAGACAAAGGAGTGAAAATTTCCACATTCATGTCTGAAAGATCAAAATTACAATTTCAAACTTAAAAAAAAAAATCAGTAGAGCTAAGATAAGGCTGTACACCTTCCTGAGCATTTATTCAGACTTGCAGGTTAAATTTTCATTACCTTCTTTCAAACAACTAGTGGATACTGTGTTCAGCTCACCAGTGCAAGTCTCTTGTTCACTGAGCCTCGTGATCCCTCCCTGCTTGTTTGACATGCCTGTGTGCTCATTTAGATTAACTACACAGCATTGTGTTTGGATTCATAAATAATGTACTTAGCAGCCATCAGCTACATGCCTTTTGGAAACCCAACAGTTACCACCAGTCTAATGCTTTTTCCTCACATGCTGTGAATTTCCATAAAGATTCAACTGTACTCTTAAAAGTGAAGCATCTATCTATGGGTGTATAGATACATAATAGATAAAGAGGAAAAATTAGGAAAGCCAGAAGTTAACTTCTAAACTTTAAAAAATCTAGTCCATTGATTAGGATGGAGTTCCCTCTCTTGGGCTTTGAAACATCCTAATTTATGAAATACATAATTATAAATATTGCTTTCATCTTGAAATGAAAGTACAAATCCACCTATATAATTCCTGAGCGTCCATCTGTCGAGCCTTTTTAAGATAGCCAGAAAATTGAAATTTGACACCGATTGCTCATAGCTGATGATAAAAATCCTAACGTGGGCTTGGGATTTTACGGGGTTGCTTTACTCCAGCTACACCTCCTTTTATCTTCTTAAACAAAGTGCTCCTAAGCAAAAGAGTAACAGCATCAGCAGTCATCCACCCGCCACTGCCATCATTTCATAAATCTTGCTAAAATCCTTTTTGATATATTTCCCAGTAAGAAAGTGCGTGCCTCTAAGAACTGGGCAACAATCTCTTTTACACATTCCGGGGTTTGCTGTAACAAAGCAAGGGCCTCCGAGGGGACTGATGTAAAACACAAACAGTGCTGGTCTCTGCGTGCTGCATGCACAGCCCCAGTGTAGGCTCTAAACGCCTTCCCTGAGAAACCGCCAGGCTCGTGCAAGGAGCAACCATGAAAATAGATGTGAAGATACTTCGTAAATGCCAAAGTGCCAGGCGAGTGAGACTGACAGCATTATTATAGCTGTTGGTTGATGAAACGTCAAGTAGTTAGGGTAAACAGTTGAGTCCTCAGGTACCAGATAGTTACAGACATAAATTTGGATATAATGTTTTGTTAGGTCAGCAACAGGACGTGACACAGGACAGACCCTCAATAAATATTTGATGACTTAATGAACTTTAGAAAGGACAGCTGAAGCACCAAACTTTCTGAATTTTATGAGGAATCAAGAAAAGGTTATATGTCATAAATGAAGTATACAAATCCCATTGGCTTACTGTCAAATCCAGCTGACATTTTTAAATATATCCGTTAGATCCTTGCACTTTTCACCAGCTGGGCAAGTCACCATCTTCAATGACAACAGAAATGGGACAACTAATCCATACTTATATACAAAAGCCATCCTCACACAGAAGGAAAAAATTAAGAGGAGACACACACACATACCCAGTATGGTACTCACTCCTTTTGTTTCAACCCTATTTTCTGGATCATTGTACCTAGTTTTTTCATTTCTTTTTTTTTTTTTTTAAAGAATCTGGAGTTCAGTCTGGCTGGCACTGCATGCCCAGCCTCACATACCAAACAGGCTCCACTCCATGTTTTATAAAAGAGGAGTGGAAATTAATTAGTCTTCAATATGCATGTTAGGGCTCGGCTCTTTCTGAAGAAGGAAGGCTCTTGTTCTTTCTTTCTTTCCTATTTTATGGAGGGAACAAGCCACATTGTCTGTGCCCCACTGGAACACATCACCAAGGAGTCAGGGAGGTCTGGTGGAGCAGGTCAGCCAAACAGCGAGACGCCTGATGAATCTCAAGACACGTGGGTCATAAATATAATAAGACCCAGATGTAACAAGACACAGTGAAGTCCCCAGTGCTTGGGTTAGCCTGTCCCCCTGGGAAGGGGCAGTTAAGATGACAATAGAAACCACAGAGCAAATCCCAAAAGTGTCTGAATAAAAATTTGCAATCATGTAGAGAGTGCCATTGCAAGCACTGGTTATTTGACTTATATAATTTGAAAAAAAAAAAAAAAAAAACCTAACCACCATGCTGTTTCCACTTAGAAGGCAAAGCTGTTGCCATCTGTTTGTCTTCAGCGTAGCCAGCATGGGGCCATGGAAACCCTGGGCCTAGGAATTGTTGGACAGCACCCAAGAGTCTCCCACCCAAGCCCAGGACAGGTCACACTCAGCTGGTGGGGTGAACTGAGTACCTGTGCACAGACTCCAGGCCGCCGTGGGGCACAGGCTGACCAGCAGGAGGGAAGCAGCCCTCAGCCAGCTCCTCCTCAGGTCACTCATTCTACACTGCTTTCCAAGAGACCTCAGCTAACGGGAGCTTGTCCAAGCTGCTGGTCCTGCTGAGAGCCCTGAAGTCACTGCCGACTGTCTACGGTACCTGGTACCTTTTAGAGTCCCTCCATGTCCTGAAGCCCCCCAGCCTTGACTGCACCACCTGGGTCTGAGTGGCTTTGGGCTGTGCCTTTCCTTACAACTTTGCTCCAGCTTGCCTGAGCTGCTCATATTCCTTCTGCAGCCATGTCACCTCTGTCACCTCTCAGCTGCAGCCCAGTGTCACCTGCTCACAAAGGCAGAGGCAGCCACCTGCTGGAGTGGTCCCTCTACAGGACCTGCTTGTACTGTCGTGTGTCAGCTTTTGGGAGACTGCTCCTCCCCCTCACCAAGGCCCTGGAATGCAGTGATGACATGTTATTTGTGTTTGTAACTTAGCCTGGCCCGCCTGGCCCAGAAGTTTGGTGAGTGTACAGTTATGGTCTGGGGCAGCTCCCTCTGGCGGCCCCCAGTGCAGACCTTAGGAGCAACCCAGGTGCCAATCACTCAGGAGCTAGGATCTGGGCAATAACTAGGATCTGAGCTAATAACTGGGTGTGGCTTGTCCCCATCAGAAGGAACAAGTTTCCCTGAGGCCCTGCAGCATCTAGCCAATGCCATTCAGGGTGGAGAGGATCTGAGCAGCAGCTTTTCAGGTGGTAGTGATAAATGATGACTTAGGACTACAGATTAAAGAGATTACAGATAAAGGACAGTTACATGCATTTTTCCCTTTATTATTAGAAATAAGAAAGGGCCCTGCCTCAAAACACGACAGAACAGCCTCTCCCTGTTATCATATTTCAAAAATAACCTACTCCCAGACAATCTGAAGAGGTCATCTTCTCATTATAGGGGAAGGGGGTGTGGATTGTAGATCAATGGATTTATTGTCTCCAGATGTTTGCAGTTCTGGGATTCGCTGGAAGACTCTGGAGAGCTGGAGCAATGGCCAGTGAGTAGAATGGAGAGAGAAAACAGAAGGCCACAGGAAAAGGAACTTGAAGTACCAGGGCAGGAGAGTGCCCCGCAGGTCACCCAAGAAACAGGCTATGGCCATACAGGCTTAGAAGGAGCACCAAGGAGGTAGACAGGTTTGTTTTTAAACTAAAGAAAGGTCATGGTTCCCTTCTTGCAAATCCATGACCACATCGGCAAGGTGGGTCCTTATGCCAGCAAAACAAGACCCACGGCCTGGCCTCCCGACAGCCTGTGCTGGCTGCGACGGTTCTCCCCAGCTCCTCCCTGCAGAGGACCCTTGTCACAACAAGGCTGGCGACATGGATTGCACGTCCTCACACCACCTTGAAGGGAAAGAGCAGCCCCCAGGGCCAGAAGTTCTATCTGAAACTCTGTCCACTTGATTCACAATGTGGTCTGACACATGAAAGTATTTCAGAAGTAAAATGATAGAAGGAGAAAGCTGGGGGACTATTCTTTTTTTAACCCAAGATGCAGTGACCTCTCAGTTTCTTGAAGTAACAGAGAACGGTGGGTTTCCACAAGGAGTACGTGCGTCAGGAGATATGGACCAGGAAAGACCTACACACACAGCTCTGCTGCTGAAACTTCCCCATTATAATCCTTTTATGAGAAGAACAACACCTCCCAAACCATTGCTGAACTTATTACAATGAAATTCACACTACGAATCATTCAGGTGTCGTGTGTTTTTTCCATGCCATTCACTGGTATAACAACAGAGCAACCCAAGCAGACCATGTAAATAATACATGGAGATGAGTGGAAATATAACATTTACATATGAAATGATTCTAACATAGCCATAAGCTTGATATCTAATTAAGATTTTGCATTTTTTGCTGAACTCATAAGGGAAAAAATGGACTATTTTCATTCACTTTTACAAAACTAAAATAAAATTTAAAATAAAACATGTTTTTTCTTTCAGCAGGTCAAGGTTTACAAGAGGCAGAACTACACTGAGATCATCAGAATGAAGTTAAAAGCTTCTCTAATTCCTTGTTCTTTTGCCTTTTGCTTGCCTGTTTTTAATAAGAAGAATAAGTACCATCAAAGTGGAGTGAGTCCTCTAAATTTGTGAGATCCACAGAGGGTAAAAGTTAATACAGTAGACTGACCACCACCTTCCACTCCCTAAACACACGGATATTCATGCTGAGGTGAATGTCTGTGGTGAGTTCTTCCCTAGGACTCTGGCATATGAACCAGACACTGACCCAAAGTCAATTTCTTTGCTCTGAAATCTGATGTGACTATGAAGATAGTATAGAACACCGCTGAAACATACATGTGAAAAGAGAATTGCTATTTCTATGAAAACTAAGTTGAGTGCTTTGGAAAAGACACATGTAAAATGGGCTGCTAAAAAAAAATTGCTGTCGAACTAGGTGTAGGCGAATCAACTTTAAAAAACTGCAAAGTGGGGTGGGGGGGTGGAGGGAGGCATAAAAAAAAAATCAAGAAATTCTGCACTTAGATTGCCTTGCTCTTCTCAAAGAAAACCAAATTGGAATCCACAGCATATACATTATGGGTATTGTTTATTGCAAGAAAAATCATATAGTATTACTCTCAGCAGACCAATACTCAGAACAACAACAAAAAGAACTGATAACACTGAAAGAATACCAAATAAATGTCTGCTCGTATATTTGAAGTTAGAAGTTTAAGGCATGTATTTACAATTCTGAATGATGGAGTGGATAGATGAGCATCCAACATGGCGGACAGAGAATGAAGGAGCTGTCTGGTGGAGTTGTGTATGAAAGAAAAGATACATCGATGTGAGAAAAATTTCCTTGGCCCCTCTTCTCTGAAAATATCCAAGGGTGAAAGAGATCCAAATTCATACAAAGGATGGACATGATCCTCAACTGAAAAGATCTTCAAATGACTCAGGATGAATATGATCTTCAACTGACTCTCAAAAATGAAACCACGGAGCTCACTTCACCTCTGAGCCTCTGCAGCCTCACCTTCCTGGAATGTGTCCACTACAGAAGAACTGGGCTTTCAGTTATTCAGACACGAAGGCAGAGGACACCACCCCTGAGCCAGAAGATGCCTTTAATAGCTCTCTCCCACCTTTCAGTATCTAGAGCCTGGACCCATCTCTGTGCCACAAGGTTGCCCAAGTGATCCCAACCCTTACCTTCTGCCGCTGCTGAATGTTGGCCACAGTGTCAGGCTGAAAGTCCAGCTTGTCCGTGCGGCAGAGCTTCCAGTAGAGGATGACAATGATCACCATCACCACCAGCACCGGGATGACCACGCCAACAGTGACCCACAGGTTGCTGCTCTGGGACTCCGGAGATGGCCTCTTCACCCTGTCCAGAGCTGTGGATAGGAAGACAGTCTCTCAATAATGCCTTCTTAGCCCATGCACCGGACTGAATGTGCCTTCCTCCACCAGGAACTCAGAAAGTCCCCAGACCTTCTACTCAAGACAGTAAGTTATAACTTCCCAATGACAGGAACCATGAGCAGGCAACATGGAATGCCCCCTGCAGGGGACATCAGCAATCACGATGACACATTGGAGGTTTCCAAAGGCCTGGGGCTAATTCAATGGCAAAGCTCAGTTGGTTCTAGGTCTCCTGACTTCTAGTTTATTAGCTCATCTCTGAATTCTCATGGCAGTACATTTCCACACCAAAAATGGTTCTGTAAAACTTTGATCAAAAGTGAAAAGCAGGGTTGAGGCTGTAGCTCAGTGGCAAGCGTTTGCCGTGCACATGTGAGGCACTGGGTTCGATCCTCAGCACCACATAAAAATAAATAAATCAATATTTTTTTAAAGAGAGTGAAAAGCAGCTGCTTATACAGAACACTGCTGTGCCCACAGAACTGGCACAGCTGGAATTCACACCCTCCCAGGTCTGAAGAGAGCACAGGAGCCCGACTAGGAGGCTCCCCATCTCTTGCTACTCAATAATTTTTCCACTTTTTCTCAAATTTTATTTATTTATTTATTTATTTAGTATGAGGGATTGAACCCAGGGACACTTCACCATTGAGCTACATCCCAGCACTATTTATTTATTATTTATTTACTTTGAGATAGGGTTTTGCTAAGTTACCCAGGCCAGCCTCAAACTTGCCATCCTCCTGCCTCAGCCTCCTGAGCCATCACAGGCATGCACCCCAGCATCTGGCTCCACAAGTGCTTATTACATGTGCCAGATGCAGTTCTAGAGGAGGACACAAGGATGGACAAGAAGACAAAGGCCCCAAGGAGCACAGGTTCAATCAAGTAAATGAATCTCGAAATAATGTCATGTACTAGGAGTGCCGTGTACCGAGAGAAATAACTCATGAGACCCAGCAAGAGCACACAGGCCCATGGTGATTTTTCCTTCAGCAACTGAAAGGTGATACAGACGGTGCTGTTCATAGTGGCATCAATCATGACAGCCACAGGAGGAAAGAACCCAAATACCCATCAACAGGTGAATGGATAAGCAAAATGTGGAACGTTGATACAGTGAATATCATCAACTGTTCAAAAGGAAGGGGAGCTGGCACACGCTACAACTGGATGAACCGTGAAGACACGCTAAGTGAAAGAAGTCAGGCCCCAAAAGCTGAGTGTCGTGATTCCACCCAAAATGAGGCTAGTTTATAGACAGAAGAACAGAGTTTGCCCGAGGATAGGGGTGGCAAATGAGGAGGGATTATTTAATGAGTAGAGTTTCTGTTTGGGATAATCAAAGAGCTCTGGAAACGGGTAATGGAGATGGTTGTGAACACTGTGAATCTAGTTAAAGTCATTGAATTATACACTTAAATATGGTGAAAATGCAGGACTGGGGAATGTGGCTCAGTGGTAAGGACTTGTCTAGCATGCACAGGGCCCTGGGCTCAATCCCCAGCACCAATAGAAAAAAAAAAAAATGGTAAATTTTATTCTACGTATATGTTACCATGATATTTTAAAAATGATAAAGATGATTCTCAAATTTTTCTAAGGTGTGCACCACTGTGTTTGGAAACTGAAGCCTCAACACATGGTTATGCTGCCGCCTTTACTTCCTCATCTGGGACGCTCCCTGAACCCTTGGGTCTTCATTAAAACTCTTTTATTTAAGCTATCAAGTGTCAATTTTTGAAATCATATTCAAGTAAATCTTACACTTTGAATGTGCCACTCCTCGACCATGTCGTGCCCACCCACCCTACCTCAGCCCCCTCTTCTTTCACACCTTGGACCATCACACTTCAATTCCCCTGGACCCCCAGTTTCCCTCAGTGGCTCCTTGCCTGACCCAGACTATGCTCAATGCTTCTTCCACTCAGATCCAGTCAGGGAAACCCAAATGCCCACCCCTCTCACCCCAGAGAGCTGCCTCATAGGGACCTCCCTATGAGGACACTAATCTCTCCCTGGTCTAAGTTCTTTTGTTCTTGTTGTCTTTGTTTTGCAAATGGTGCCTCATTATTCTTTTAAAATGCCTCTTATTATATAAATGTACCAGCTTAATACACTGCACACTCTGCTCTTCAATCTGGCCAGGATCTTGTCTTGTCTTTTCAAATCCATTTTAGTAGACATGGGCAGGGACTGAGTCCTAGGCTCCTTCATATCATATAACGGCTAATACCTGTGGTGGGATCTAAAAGTATCTGCTCAAAGATGTAATAACAAAAGATTCTTGGGTTAGGTTTATGTTTGGGTTAGACCCCTGACAGCAACAGGGAGGGAGCAAACATTCTAAATCAGATGGACTATGAAAAAGGCCCCGGCAAAGCAGACACTGCAGGTGACATGGGGAAAGTAACAATGGGTCAAAACTTTGGATTTTAAGATTTAATGTGAATATAATTTCTATACGTAGCTCACTTTGCATAAAAACAACTGACAACAGAGAAGCAATGTCAGCATCTACCAAGGAGCTGAGAGATCTGGACACTCCTCTGAGCTCCAGCCTGGTAAACCACTGGAGAGGCAGAGGCTGAGCAAAGCCACGTCGACACCAGTGTCCCAAGGCCCCTGGGCTGGCCCTGGCTTCAGCTGAGGCCTCCTTCACCAACTCTGAAATCCCAAGACTGGGGAAGGAGAGGCCCAAGACCAGACAGAGGAAGGCCTAAAAGGTGTGGTATCCTGCTGCACTCAACCTATTTTAAAATGCTAAGTGCGTGAGCTGCCCCTCCTGCCACCACAAATGTCACATGTAAAGCCACGTCAGCAAGTGCTTTTGCTCCCATTTTCTCACTGCCTTGAAACAGAGGGCACTAGCATGCAGTCACATCTCAGGTGTGCCAGCACAGCCTACCTGTGGTTACGGCTCACTCCGTCCCACCATCTTCCATCAAATGGAAAATGTGCATTCAGAGCCCTGTCCTGGTTAGTATCCAGGGACAAGATAGACTTCACAAAGAACCTGATGCTACCAAGGAAAATTTCAAAGCCATCACTTTTTGAAACTGCTCTGCCTCCCATCTACACTCTCTAAGGAGTTTTTCAGCATCCTCTGGTGCTAAAACACTTCCTGATGGCTTTAGTGCTGGAGCAAATCTCCCCAAGCTCTTAAAAGGACTCTCTGGATCACAGAGGAAAAACATCCCCATTAAAAGAGTCTGATTTGTAAAGGTCTATTTGGAAAACAGACCTCTCTTTTTTTTTGCCTCTCCTTTTCCTTCATTTTAAATATGTACCCAAAATCTGAGAGTTGGAAAAGGGACACCAAGAACAAGCACAGCCAGGGAGCAGGAGCCAAGGACTTTCCAACAAAAACAAAGATCAAAATACCTCTTTCTACACTGTGGAGTGGTGTGAGGATAGGGTGGGAGAGAGACAGGATTGAAAAGGGTAAGGATCAAGGACTTCTTTGTGTTGAAAGACCCTGAAAGGAGCCAACAAATCCAGAGGGCACCTCCCTGCTTCCTGCGTGACTCACGGTCCCCACCAACGTTCAGAACATGACATAGGAGATTTTGGAATAATAACAAAACAAGCACACGAATTTGCCTAAGACAAAATTTTTAAAAAGAGAAACAGCACAGGAGAAGGGAGAAGGACATGAGCATTGATGTAAGGTGCTGTAACCCACTCCAACACCAGGAAGAGGAAATAGGCAAAGCAGCGGTATCCGCCACAACTAGAAGACCCCAGAACCTAGAACAAAGGGGGTCTCGGCAAATGAGCTTTAACAACTGGCATCTTATATAAGTGTCAATTCATAATAAGGGCTTAAGACACAAAATCTACTGCCCCACATTGGAGCTTATATCGAGAGAAGCCTGGTCTGGGGCCCCAACACAGTTGGGACTTACGCTGGGCAATAGCGCCTTGGATTCGGTACCCCAAGATAATCGCAGCTCTCTGAAGGTCTATCTTGTTAATCAGATCTGAAGACTTGACGGCACTGAGTCTCTCCCCGTCTTGATCCTCCACAAAGTAGATGAGCTGCACGGGATTGTCATCTCCCTCCAGCCTGGACACATTGACCACCTGAGAGAACAGAACCCATCAGCATTGCAGAAGCTCACGTTTCCATCCTCAGGCCACCTACCCCTGACTGTGACCCAGGAATTTACTCCTCACAACAAGCCCCTGCCGCTGCCCAGAGCCCCACATCACCATGGTGCTCTCTCTTGATGGGAAGAGGGATTAAAATGTAAGTTCCTCCGTGCAGAATGTCAAGTGTACTTTGTTGTGCTCAATATCTCTGAGATGTCAGGGCCAGCAAGATACACAGGACTCAGGGCTTACAAACCCTGGCAGTCCAGAAGTGTTGCCAACAAGTTCCAACAGGCTCACCAAGCCATGGGGGCCACTCCTGACCTTCCTGTGAAGTCTCTTCTTGAGTCAACTAGCATTCCCTCCTCTCAACCTTAGCACTATCGACACTTGAGGCCAGTATTCTAGGTTGGTTAGCAACATCCCTGCCCTCTACCCACCAGATGCCAGTAGCAACTGACTCTTGGCCTCCACCACACAAAGTGACAATCAAAAATGTCTCCAGACATTGCCAAATGTGCCCTGGAGTGGGAGTGGGGCAAAAGCACCATCCACTGAGAACTGCTCATTTAAGAATAATAAACCTTGTAAATTTGTGATTTTCCATATCAAATAAAACCTGGACATGTCCCAAAACCTAACTTCCTCTGTGTCCTAGGACAGCCCCTTCCCATCCATACTTATGCATCTTGTCCACTTGAGGTATCAGGGTATTGCACTCATACAGGTTTGTTTCATTGCTATTTCTGTTAATAATGTGCAACTATTTTATTGCCCTCTTAGCCTTCAGCAAAGCACTAGGTTCCTATCCTGAGAAAAAGTTCAATGAGGGCCTTGTTTTACTCGTGCACTTTGAATTTTTGCTCTGTACTTTTGCCATTGCTAAAATGCAGCTGCTACTTCTCTATCCACGTGTGTGGCTTTGTGACATTGTCCTATGTTCTGGGTACCACAGCTGGACTCCTTCACCTTGGGAAACTTCTGAAAAACCAATGATTTCATGATTTCACTGAAAACTCCTTTCTCTAAATCATCTCCAAAGATCCTTAACAACCTGGGTCCAAACTCTCACCCTCTAAGAACATCTGTTAACGGCTGGGGCTGTAGCTTAGTGGCAAAGTGCTTGCCTAGCACATGTGAGGTCCTGGATTCAATCCTCAGCAACCACATAAAAATAAACAAATAAAATAAATAAAGGCATGCTGACCATCTACAACTAAAAAAAGAAATTTTAAAAAAAGAACATCCATCCTATTTGATCCTGAGAAGACTTGTCTGTCCTGCCCTCTGCCTGCTGTCTGGAGGCCTGCTGACTGAGCACATCTCCTCCCCTGTCACCTCCTCCTTCCCAATGACCATGCTGTGGTGATTGACTTTTTATTAGCCTGTAGTATGGAATGCTATCAAAGGGCTGCAGAAAACCATGCAGATTATGTCCACCTGTCCCTCTTCTCTATATGCATACATAACCTATATAAAAGTTTGATAAGGGGCCCGGGTTGTGGCTCAGTGGCAGAGCACTTGCCTAGCACATGTGAAGCACTGGGTTGGATCCCCAATACCACATAAAAATAAAAATAAATAAAATAAGAGTATTGTGTCCATCTACAACTAAAAAGAAAACTTAAAAAAAAAAGTTTGATAAATTTAGCATGATTTCTTCCTGTAGAAGAATGTCCAGGGATGTCCAAATGTCCAGTGATGCCACCCTGATTAAAGCCTCTCACCAGCTTGTCCAGTCTGAATGTAATGGTCAGAAGGTCTGGCTCCAGCATCCCTCATCCCCCAGCTGACGGCTACTTGGACTGGGTCTGGAACCATGATGAGCCTGGTACCAGAGACCATCACTTTGGGTAATATTTTCAACTTCATTTTAAAAATTAGTTTCTGATTAAAATCACATGTACACTATAAAAATCATATGGCCCGTTGGCAAAATTTCAAAATTCACATGTAAAAAAGGTAAAAAATAAAATTCAAATCTCCTGAAATTCAACCAATTGAAGAAAACCAGAGGAAACTTTTTTTTTTTTTTTGGTCCGGGGAGGATTACCAGGGATTGAACTCAGGGTCACTCGACAACTGAGCCACATCCCCAGCTCTTTTTTGTATCTTATTTAGAGATAGCGTCTCCCTGAGTCGCTTAGGACCTCACTAAGTTGCTGAGGCTGGGTTTGAATTCTTGATCCTCCTGCCTCAGCCTCCTGAGCCGCTGGAATTAGTGGGATGCACCATCGCACCTGGCTCCGAGTAAATTTGATATATTTCCTTCAATTCTTTTTTCCCTTGAATTCTATATTAATATTTGGATTATATCATATAGGTCTTTTTTAGTCTCTTTTCACTTAAACATCCTTCTGTATTTCTAATTTTAAAAAAATAATGGCAGCATAATATTCCAACAAATAAATATTTGCTATTTATCCCCAAATGCTGGACATTTAGGTTTGTTCAACTTTTTCACATTTACAAATTAAGTTCTGGTGAGGAGTTGTGTACTCCTGTCTACAAATCCTTGACTACATCCTCACTGTTTGGCCACTTGAAAGGGGAAGAGAAGCAGAACGCTTTATAAGCCACCTGTATCAGACAGCACCATTAACATTAGGTAGACCAGTTAACTTCCACAAATTAATATTCCTACTTCAGGACCTTGCGTATCCAATTTAGCACCTTATTTTTACAGTTTTATGGTGCTCCTAATTGCTTTGTGTGCATAAATCAACCCACACTCAAATCTTTTTTTTTTAATTTTTAATTTTTTTTAAAGAGAGAGAGAGAGAGATGAGAGAGAGAGAGGGAATTTTTTAATATTTATTTTTTAGCTTTCGGCAGACACAACATCTTTGTTTGTATGTGGTGCTGAGGATCGAACCCGGGCCGCACGCATGCCAGGCGAGCGCGCTACCGCTTGAGCCACATCCCCAGCCCCCCACTCTCAAATCTTGAACTCTATGAAGCCAAGGGCTATAGAACAAGGCAAAGGTTTTATAACTCATTTTAATTTTTATTCTTTGTTTTATGCTTATTTAATTTTTATTAGTTTTTAAATTTCTCTCTAGTTACTGCAATTGACAAAGGAAGCACTTTAGAAACCTAAGAATCACATTTCTGGGAGCTTACACAGCAATGCCAGGAGGCAAGCACTTGGTCAGAGTGTCAGGGACCAGGATGCCATTTCTCAGGAAATACGCCACCCTCATCCTACCCCATGCCATGTGCACATCTTCTCTGATGCCTCCCACCCCGCTGGCCAGCCCCACACCTGCACCTCTGAGTGTCATCCTAGTTTCCTTTTTCTGAAATACAGTCATTCTAAACAGCCCATTTTCCTAGTGGTTGGTAAAGAAGAAAAAGCCCACATCATTCACCTAGAAAAGGAACAAATAACAGCCCAACTCCCAGTGTCTTATGAGTCTGTGCATTTAAAATGGGTCACCCTTCAGTTCAAACCAATCTATTGGAATCTGTCTGCCAGTTCACCAACATGAACGAGACTTGGGGTAACACAAGACAACCATGTTGGTGGGAGACAGAAAGAGACCCTCTCTCCATCTCTTAAGGTCTCTTCCAGATAAACAATTCATGTTTATAATGAATTCCAGCCATAAATACATTTTTGGTAATTAAAAAAAAACACTCTTCAAAAAAGTAAGCTCTTGCATTATTATGACAATCCAGTAACAATCCTTGTGCTCTGCTCCCCAGGTCAGTGCTAGACCACCCACGTACTAGGAGTCGGTCAACGCTACTTGGCCCCCAATGCTGCTGCATTAGTTGCTGTCCAAAAGAGCAATCAGTTGAAAGCAGAATTTTTTCCTTGCATTTCCCATTTGCACATGAAGCACAGGGTTTTCAGTGGCTCCCCCTGTCCCTCCTCCCTCCCTCTACAAGTACCTGCACCACGCTGTTCCCTGCAGCCACGGTGGCCCTTCTCCACATGCGCCTCCTGGTGGGAACCTCACTGAGCAGCTGGGCCAGCTTGCGCTCCATCTCAGCTTGAAACACCTCATTCTGGAGCTGCTTCTCCACAACGCCCAGGAGGACTGCATGCAACAGGAAACACGCAGCCCCCAACAAGTCAGAGGCAGAAAGGGTGGGACTGCATGGGTGTGTATGTGTGTGAGGCCGAAATTAACACAGATTACTACAAATGCTGATCCTAGAGAGGAGACGTTAGGAGTGGGCAAAATGGACACGAACCGGGTGAGGGTGGACCTGGCAGTGCTCTGATCTTATCTAAGTGTTCTGCAGACGGGTGGCCAGAAAACCTGGGAACGCAGCATAGTAGGAGCTCTGGAGCAAAGAGCATCTGTGCGAGATCCAACCTTGTGTCTGTCTGCACTTATCTCAAAACTTCTGGAAACAGTGTGCATCCTTATCTTTTCTTAAGACTTGGACTTTCAAACTCACTTGAAGAAAGGGTGTCTGGCTGCCTTCTGATATCTACTTTAGAGGAGATTATCTATACAGACAATCAGCTTATCAGCATGGTCCACAGGGAAGCACCATGTGCTTTCCAGCCAGAACTAGTTTCAATCCTCTGTGAGATACAACCTTAGGCAAGTCACTCAATCGCTACAAAGATCATCTAGAAAACAAGGCCCACATGCCATGCAAAGAGGCAGGCCCTTGCACGGCAAGCTGTATGTTCAGTAAGAACTGGCATCCCGTAAACGGTGATGACGCTGCTTGACATACTCCTTACCTGTGCCAATCACATGCTGCTTGTACTCTGGCACCAAGGGATGTCTAACTGTTGGTTAGACTCGTGGACCTGGTTAGAAAGTCTCTCTCTGTGATGCCCTCCCTCTAAATAGCTGCTGTGGGCCCCTGTGGCAGTTTAACTATCTTACTTGTCTTTCTAAACCAACAAATAACAATTTTAGGAAAAAAAAAGATCCTCACTTCTGAACCTCATCTTGTTCCAGGTCGGGACATTGTAAGTTCTGGTTAGATTCTGCCCTGGACTTATGTATAAATTTTAAAGAAGGCCAATCCTTTTTGTGCCACAACTCAGTGGGACACTTTCCCATAGCCCAATTTGAATCCCTTTCTCATTCATTCTCTGCCAAGAATTTAAAGTACATTTTGTCCTCAATTTAGGAAACAGGAAAGGCATCTCATTCTCAATATGCCCACACAGACTTCTCATTCTTACAGTTCCCAAAACATTATGCCATTTCTACTCACCCGTTCTGACCCAGGAGGACTTCAGTAACTGAGATAGGTTGAGCTGTGGGTACTGGAAGGCTACAAAAAGGAAAGAGATGGGGAGGAGAGACTCCGTAAGAAACACGTTTGCAACAGTCAGAAAGGCCAGTGCCCTGGAGCACCAGGTGAGCCATCCGGAGCATCCCTGCCATGCCACTGCGCTCTGAATAAGGGAGGACACGGTGCCAGGCCAGTGTGATGACCAGACGGGAGGCAGCTTCTGGGCATGGTGTTCTCTAGGAGAGAGATGGTCAACAGAAACAGCGGGCCTTCCCCAGCCCCAACACAGGGCACTGCTTCCCAGAGAGACGCCCCTCAAGTTCCATGGAGGTCACTGTTCCAGGCAATGCGTTCCCACTATGCTCTCAGAGCCCTGGGCTTTCCCAGCAGTGACCCAGGGCAAAGTGACCATGTGTCCTGGCTTGCCTGGAACAGTCTCAGCATGCCTCTGCTGTCCAGCATACTTATTATTTTTAGCTGCTGTATAATATGCGCAACTGGAAGTTGCTATATCCCTGTCTACTTCTTATTTTATACATTATTCTTTTGAACTTAATCACCAATAATCTGAAAAATGTGAAGTCCTTAGGCCGCTTGGCAGCTCCATTTTGAAAAAGAATCTGATACTTTTTTGTCTGACTTCAACTCTAGAATGTATCATTTTTGAGGTAAACATTCTCCCTTCCTCACCATCACCTCCAAAGGCTCTATGAACCTTATTGCTTCAGTTTTGTTTTCACTTATTACATTGTATCTTTTGTTTTGTTTTCACTTATTACATTGTATCTTTTGTTTTGTTTTCACTTATTACATTGTATCTTTAAATTAACACACAGTAAAATTCACTCCTTTCGATGTCCAATTTTATGGGTTTTGATCCATATGCACAGTCACGTGGACACCAGGGTGGGGTACAGACAGTCCCATCACTCCCTAAACCACCTCCTGCCACGCTGCTATAGTCAGACTTCCTCCCACACCAGCCCCGGACAGCCACAGGCCTATTCCCCATCATTATACTGCTGCCCTTTTCTAGAACTAGAGTACTCTTTAATGTACCCCTTTACTCTCAAAGTCACAGAGAAGCCCAGCACGGGAGGAGGGCTCTGGAGAGCCACCTGGTTAAATTCTGAGATGTTCTGATTTTATCTGATTTATACTCTGGAGTTCAGTCAAATATTTCCTTTGAAAAGGAAGTCCCAGTGAAACTACTCTGTTCGACATTACAATGGTATAGACTTACCACTGTACATTTGCCCAAACTCAAGAACACACATCACCAAGAGGGAGCCCTGACTGCAAATTGGTGCAACCACTCTGGAAAGCAGTATGGAGATTCCTCAGAAAACTCAGAATGAAACCACCATTTGACCCAGCTATCCCACTCCTTGGTATATACCCAAAGGACTTAAAAATCAGCACATTACAGTGACGCAGCCACATCAATGTTTATAGTAGCTCAATTCATGATACCTAGACTATGGAATCAAGCTAGTGCCCTTCAACAAATGAGTGGATAAAGAAAATATGGTATATATACACAATGGAATGTTATTCAGCCATAAAGAAGAATGAAATTATGGCATTTGCCAGTAAATAGTTGGAACTGGAGACTATTATGCTAAGTGAAATAAGCCAATCCCAAAAAAAACAAAGCCCAAATGTTCTCTCTGGGGAAGGACAGAAGTTCATTGGATTAGACAAAGGGGAATGAAGGTGAGGGAGGAAGGATGGGAATGGGAAAGACAGTAGAATGAACCAGACATAACTTTCCTATGTTCACATATGAATACACAATCAGTGGAACTCCACATCATATACAACCACAGAATTGGAAATTATATTCCATGTATGTATAATATGTTGAAATACATTCTACTGTCATGTATATCTAAAAAGAAGAAATAAAAAATTTTATAAGAAATATTTTTTTAAAAAGTCAGCTCTGACACAAATTATGGCATCTGAGTGGTAATGGTGTGTCGATATAGGTTCCTTGACTGTAACAAATGGACCACTCTGGGCAGGTATTGACGGGAGAGACTGTCCATGAAGGGAAGGGGTATGATAGGAATCTCCATATCTTCAGGTCATATTTGCTATGAACCTGAAGCTGCTCTAAAAAAGTAGTCTCTTTTAAAAATTCAAAATATTTTTAAAAACTGGTCCACCAGCAAAAATGTCAGCAGCCACTTCCCCTGAGCCTCAAAAGCATGCGGTACTCACGTTCTGCGATCTGCAGCACTGGGTACCCCAGGTAAAAGCTGAACTCCACCACGCTCAGGTTCCTGAGCAGCTCGCTCACCTCTGACCCATTCAAAAATCCTTGTGTGTTTTTAACAGCAAAAATAATATTCACCGGGCCCCGCCGAGAGGCCATCCTTGAGGAACCAACAGTGACGTTCAAGATCTGAAAGAAGAAAAGTCAGAAGCAGCTTCTAAAATAAATTAAAACATTCATCTGCAAGCTGGACGATGCGTTCTCTCTCACAGCTCTGACATCAATGTTTTTAAAAGAGGTAAAGTTATCAAAGGAAAAATATCTGGCTTGCTAACCTGGTTCCCTTTTGCAAGACTTTAAACACTCCGTTTATTGAAAATGCTTTTTACATTAAATGATGCACTGAGCTCATATATTTATAATCCTTCCCCGGCTCTGCCTCCCACCCAAATCCCACTGAAATAACAAGAAGCTGAACAAAGGGGAATAAATCCACAACAGCAACTGAGAATAGGGGAATCCCAGAGTCTGTCAAATTTCTGGAAGATAGAGAAAGGACAGGTTCATGTTGAAATAAACCAGAACAGAGGGAACTGAGACCCAAAACCTACACAGGCAGAGCGCACAGCAGAGCCATTCCCCAAGGAGGACCTAGAGAGAGACACCCCGGGGAGAGCAGAGGAACAGAGAACAAAAGCAGGCCAGAGAGGTAATCGGGATGATTAATTAAAAGATCTGTGCCAAAGAGCTGCCCGGATCCCTTCCTCCTCCACTTCTCAATGCCACACCCAGGCCAGCACAGGCCAAAGAACTGCTCCCAGAGGAAAACAAGTCCCTTATGTAAGACAGAGGGCAGAGACAGGTAAGTCCAGGGCATGCGAGAGAAAAAGGAAAGAAAGCTCCGTCCTGCCATGAAAAAGAGGTCAGTGCCTCTCTGCCTCATCCTGACAGTGGTCCCTTCTGCCCACCTCTGACCACGTGCTGCACTGGGAAGCCCGCACCAGTATGTTCTGCCCAGCTGCCAGCACCCTGGGAATCCCCCGTGAAGAGGCAGGGCGGGCACATGGCTGTAGGGATCTGCACCAGCCTCCAGCATTAGCAACCTGGGCACCTCCAGAGACAGCGCAGGGGCGAAGGAGCAAGACCAGCACGCAGAGCAAGGAACTGCAGAGAAAGCACACACAGCTAGGAAACAGAGGAGAAATTTTTAAAATTCAAATTAACATCCTCAGAGACTCTCAAGGTGACCCTGCACTGTCATTCAAGACGACCTGCATCGTGGAAGGAAAGGCTACTGTGAAAAAGAAGCAAAGAAAAATGGAAATTAAAAAAAAAAGAGAGAGAGAGAGAGAGAGGTTTGCTAAAGAAAACGTCTACAGGAGGATGAATAACGCAATGTCCAGAGAGGATGACTGCATTAGTGACCTGGAGGGACCGTTTAGACAATCTGTAAAAAATAGAGAATAAACAGACATGGAAAATGTGAGGGAAAAATAAGAAATATGAAAGGTGAATCCAGAGGCACCAAGATCTAGATAACAATGTTAGAACAAAGAATATGAAGGGGGAAAAAATCAAAGAAATGTGAAAACATCAGCAGTTTCCATATGATCTGTACAAAGCGAATCCTGGGATGTGAAGCCACCACCTCGGCTTAGACTGAGGTGCTGCACTCAGGTATCCCATAACACAGGCAGAGCCTCCCTAGCCTGAAAGCTCAGGTGCTCCAAAATCCAACACCGTTTAAGAACCAGGTTAGTACTCAGAAAGTTCTGGGTTTAGGAACATTTCAGATTTTCATTCTCTGGGAAACTCAATCAGTAAAGTCTATACAAATATTCCCAAATCTGAAAAACTCTGGAATCTGAAACACTCTTGGTCCAAGCATTTTGGATGAGGGATACACGACATTTAGGAAAACACCAGTATGTTGAGGCACTCCCCCTTGGCTGTTTAGACGGACAGCATTGCTTTTCAGAACATTCTTGAATTTCCTGCCCATGGTCATGTCCTCAGCTCACCACACCGACTCCCTGGTTAGCAGCTACTCTGCGGTCTCCAAGATACTCAAGCCGTGCCTACCAGACTCCTGCTGTACTATAGGGAGATGACCCGGGGACACATCACCTGGGTCTCCCCCACTGGGGGCAATGAGGGTTCAGCACATGAAACACTGTGGGGCAGTTTCCCCTCTACAGGATTCGCATTCAGTTCTGCATCCAGGGACAGTCTCACCTGCACCGTGAGGTTGTACGTCCCCTGGTGCTGCTTCCTCACTTCAAAGAGGGCTGTCATCAGGCCTTTCTCGATGCGCTGGGTGAAGTTGCAGAAGCCAGTATCCACGCTTGGAGGCACGAACTGAAGCACTGAAAACAAGGACAGCAATCAAGTCCCATGAGTGAGGTGCTTCCTGAGGATTACGGAATGAAGAGAGTGAAAAAAATAGAACCCAAATCAACAAATTCACCCATAGAATGCGATCAAGTGCTGTGGTGCTTTATTTCTCTATTTTTCAAACATTCTTTAAAAAAATTTTTTTATTAAATTTATTTATTTACTTAATTTTTGGTTCCAGAGTTTGAACCCAGAGGTGCTTAACCACCGGGCCACATCCCCAGCCCTTTTTATTTTTTATTTTGAGACAGGGTCTCACTAAGTTGCTTAGGGCCTCGCTAAGTTGCTGAGACTGATGATAAACTCTTGATCTTCCTGCTGGGATTCCAGGCATGCACCACCACGCCCAGCTTATTTCTCTTTTTTAATATAAACTTTTTAAATAGATTTTTGTTTTTAATTAACACATAACGATTATACATATTTGGGGTAGGGCATATCATTTCCATGCATGTATACAGCATATAACTATTAGATCAGAGTGACTGGCAAGTCTCTCCCCTCAAGCATTTATCATTTCTTGGTGCTGGGATCGTTCAAAATCCTCTCTACTAGTTATTTTAAAAAGAGACAATTAATTGTTTTTAACCATAGTTATTCTGTGCTACGGAACATCAGAAGTCCTCTGCAGCCTTCCTTCCCCACCCACATCCCTTCCAGGCTCTAGTAACCACCAATCTACTCCCTACTTCTTTGACATCAGCTTTTCAGCCTCCATCTGTAAATGAGAACATGTGGTATCTGGCTTTCTATCCCTAACTTATTTCACTTAATGTCCTCTAGTTCCATTCTCGTTGCTGCAAATGACATAATTCCATTCTTCTTTCTGCCCAAATAATATTCCATTGTGTATATATATATATATATCACATTTTCTTTATCCATTCAACTGCCCATGAAGGTCTAGGTTGAGTCCCTGTCTTAGCTTTTGTAAATAGAGCTGAAACTACCCATGCAAGTGCAGGTGTCTCTTCAACATACCAATTACTTTGGACATATATCCAGTAGTGCTATTGCTGGACCATATGGTACCAAACTTCTAGTTTTTGAGGAACCCCCATGTTTCCTCAAATGAATATATGAATGTTCTTTTCCGTAATGCATATACAAATTTACACTCCCACCAACAATGTATGAGAGTTCCCTCTTCTCTTCATCCTTGCCACGTTGATTTTTTTTTTTTTTCTGTCTTTTTGGTATAGCCATTCTGAAGTGAGACGATCTCTCACTGCGGTTCTGATTTGTGATTCTCTGATGCTTAGTGAGGCTGGGCAATTGGTGGCCCTTAGTATATACCTGTTGGCCACACATATAATTTCTTTGGATAAATGTCTCCCATGGTCATTTATTCATTTCTTAATCAGATTGTTTGGGGTTTTACTGTTGAGTTCCTTACACATTGTAGAAGAGAAACACTTGTCAGATGCAGAGTTTGCAATCACTTCTCCCCTCTGAAGACCATCTCTTCACTGTTTGACTCCTTTGCCTTTCAGAGACTTTTTAATTTGATGCAACCCCATTTGTCAATTCTGCTTTCGTTGCCTGTACTTTTTGGGTCATATCCAAAAAACCTTGCCCAGACCAATGTCCTAGAGCATTTCCACTATATTTTATTCTAGTAGTTTCATAGTTTTCATATCTACTTTGAGTTGACTTTTTTCCTTTTGTCTGTGTGTGTGTGTGATACTAGCAATTCATTGAACCTAGGGCCTCACACATGCTAGGCTAGGCAAGCAATTTACCACGAAGCTACACTCTCAGCCCCTTGAGTTGTTTTTTTTTTTTTTTTTTTTTTTTTTTTTTGTATATGGAGAAGAAATAGGGATCTAGTTTCTCTCTTCTGCATGGATGTCCAGTTTTCCCAGCACCATGTATCGAAGAGAACATCCTTTTTTTTTCCAATGTATGTTTTTGTGAAAAGTCAGTTGGCTGTAAATACGTGGATCTATACCAGGTTATACATTCTGTTCCACTGGGTTACAATTCTGTTTTTGTGCAGTACAAGCTGCTTTGGTTATTATCACTGTGTATGTTTTGAAGCCAGGTATTGTAATTCCTCCAGCTTTGGGGGTTTTGTTTGTTTCGCAATGAGGATAGAACCCTTGAACACAGGATCATCTATCATTGAGCTACACATTGAACTAATTTTGTGTTCTTATTTTGAGCTAATTTTTTATTTCTTATTTTCAAACAGGGTCTAAGTTGTTGAGGCTAGCCTCAAACTTGAAATCCTCCGGCCTCAGCCTCCCATGTAGCTGGGATTCTAGGTATACACCACAACGCCCAGTCAGTTCTGCTCTTTTTGATCAGGATTCCTTTGACTGTTCTGGTTCTTTCATGGTTCCACACAAATTTTATAAGTTTTTTTTTCTACTTTTGTTAGGAACATCATTGTTATTTTCATAGGAAATGCACTGAATCTATAGATTGCTTGGGTACAATGGACTTTTTTTATATTTATTTTTCAGCTCCAGGTGGACACAATATCTTTATTTTATTTTTATGTGGTGCTGAGGATCGAACCCAGTGCCTCAAGCATGCCAGGCAAGCGCGCTACCACTTGAGCTACATCCCCAGCCCCATGATGGACATTTTAACAATATTAATTCTTTCAATCCTTGGACATAGAATATGTTCCCATTTTTTGCTGTGTGTGTGTCCTCTTTAATTTCTTGCATCAGCATTTTATGCTCTTCATCGTAGAGACCATTCACTTCCTCAGTTAACTTATTCCCCAGTGCTTTCTTGTTGTTCTTGTTTGTTTGGGTAGCTATCCTGAAGGGGATACCTTCTTGATTTCTTTCTCAGGAGTATCAGTACTGCTGTATTAAGGCACTACTGATTCTTGCTTGTTGATTTTGTATCCTACAACCTTGCTGAATTCATAAGATCTAACAGGTTTTTTTTTTTTTTTTTTTTTTTAGAGTCTTCAGGTTTTTCTAGCTATAAACTCATGTTGCTGCAAACAGGGACATTTCGACTGCCTGGCCCTTTGGCATCCGGCTGCTCTTTATTTCCTTGCCTGTCAGCTCTGGCCAAGACTTCCAGTACCGCATTGGATAACAGTGGTGACAATCGATAGTGTTGTCTTATTCCAGATATTAGAAATGACAATTTTAATTTTTCCCATTCAGCAAGAGGTTGGCTATGTGTTTCTCATATGCAACCTTAACTATGTTAAGTATTAGGTATTTAATTTTTGAGGGTTTTTAATCATGAAGGGATGTTGACTTTTATCAAACACTTTTTCTGCACCTGTTGAGATGATTATATGGTTTTTGTCCTTTATTCTTTTGTTGTGATGTGTTTATTGATTTACATATGTAGAATCTTCTTTTCCTCCTTGGGATAATCCCACTTGTTGATGGTGTATAATTTTTTTAAATTCTTTTAAATTTTAATTTGTTACATATGACAACAGAATGCATTACAATTCATATTACACAGATAGAGCACGACTTTTCATATCTCTGGTTGTACATAAAGTAGGGTCACATCCTTCATGTCTTCATACATGTGCTTGGGGTAATGATGACCAAGGCACTGCACTGTCTTTCCTACCCTTATGCCCCCTCCGTTCTCCACTCTCCCCTTTTCCCCTTTACCCTATCTACAGCTCACTTAATCCTCCCATCCCCTGTAATTTTTTTACATATTATTAAATTCACATCACTAGTATTTTATGGAGAATTTTGGCATCTATGTTCACCAGAAATATTGGACTGTAGTTTTTTTTATTTTTTATCATTGTCGTGTCCTTGTCTGGTTTTAGTATCTGTATAAGGTGGCGTTGAAGACTCTGTTTGGAAGAGTTCCCTAGTTTTCAAGGCTTTGGAATAGCTTGAGAAGAACTGGCGTCAGTTCTTCCTTAAAGAGTTTATAAAATTCGACAGCGAAGCCATCTGATCCTGAACTTTTTTTTGTTGAGAGACATTTTATTACTAATTCAATCTCATTACTTGTTATTGGTCTGCTCAGGTTTCCTACATATTTGTGGTTCAATTTTGGTAAGTTACATGTGTGTAGAAATTTATCCATTTCTTCTGAGTTTTCGAATTTGTGGATATACAGTTGCTCCTAATAGTCCCTCAGGATGATCTCTCATATTGCTGTGGTATCAGCTGCAATGTCTTCCTTTTCACCTCTGAGTTTATTTATTTGGGCTGTGCCCACCCCCACCTTCTCTCTCTTCTCTACCTACCTACCTTCCTTCTTTCTTCCCCCTCCTTCCCTTTCTCTCTCTCTCCCCCTCCTTCCCCCCCCTCTCTGTTAGACTAGTTAAAGATTTGTCAATTGTATCTATCTTTTAAAAAAAAAAAAAACTCAACATTTCATTGATCTTTCTAATTGTTTCTTTCATTTGTATTTATTTCTCCTCTGACCCTTGTTATTTCTACTAATTTTGCATTTGGTTTGTTCTGGCTTCTCTGGCTAGTTCTTTAGTTGTAACATTAGGTTGATTTGAAATTTATCTTTAACTTTTCTTTGATGTAGGCACTGATTGCTATAAATTTCCCTCTTAGCACTGCTTTTGCTATATCCCATTGGTTTGGGTATGTCGTTTACATTTTCATTTGTTTTAAGAAGATTTTAATTTCCTTTTGATTTCTTTGTTGATCCACTTGGCCATTCAAAAGAATGTTGTGAGGGCTGGGGATGTGGCTCAAGTGGTACGTGCTCGCCTGGCATGCATGTGGCACTGGGTTTGATCCTCAGCACCACATACAAATAAAGATGTTGTGTCCACCGAAAACTAAAAAATAATATTTAAAAAAATTCTCTCTCTCTCTAAAAAAAAAAATGTATTTGTACAATGTCTAAATTTGCTATGTATTTGTACAATGTCTAAATTTGCTCTTGTTGATTTCTAGTTTTATTCCATGGTAATCAGAAAAGACATGAGCTATGATTTCAATTTTTTTGAATTTGTTAAGACTTTTTTGTGGCTAGACATATGGTCCATAATGGAGAACATTCCATGTGTTGACAGAAGAATGGTTTTCTGCAACTGGTGGGTAAAATGTTCTGTAAATGTCTATCAGGTCCATTGGGTCTGCAGTATGGTCTAACTCCAATGTTACTCTGTTGATTCTTTTGTCTGAACCACCTGTCAGTTGATGAAACAAGGGGCTGAAGTCCCCAGTGTTATTGTAATAGAGTCTCTCTCCTTTAAATCTTTAAATAATGTCTGCTTTACATAACTGGGTGCACCAGCATTGTGTGTATATATAATTGTTGTTTCTTCTTGTTGAATTTATCCCTTTATCATTATAAAGGGCCCTTCTTTGTCTCTCTTTACAGTTTTTCACTTAAAGTCCATTGATCTGCTATAAATATAGCTCCTTCAGCTCACATTCGGTTTCCATTTACATGGTATATCTTTTTCATTGTTTTTCTATCAGTCTATGTGTGTCTTTTGGGGGGAAGTGAGTTTCTTGTAGGCAGCATAGTCATTTTTTGTTGTTTTGATTTGATTTTTTAAATCCATTCAGTCTATCTATATTTTTTGATTGGTGAATTTAGTTACCGTCAAAGTTATTACTCATAAGGAAAGCCATATTTCTGTCAACTTCTTGGTTTTTTTTCTGGGTGTTTTGTAGATCTTCTGTTCCTTTCTTCCTCCCTTGCTGTTTTGGAGGTCTGGGGGCTTGGACATTTTGTATACTGATTGACCTCTTCTGTGTATCTGCTCTACTAGTGAGTTTTAGACTTCCACAGGTTTCATGGTGGTAATTATTACCCTTTCATTTCCAGTGTGGGGCTCTCTTAAGCATTTATTGTAGGTCCAGTATGGTGATTATAAAATCCCTCAGTTTTTGTTTGCCTTAAAAAGAGTTGATTTCTCTTTCCTTTCTGAAGGATAGCTTTGTAGCGTGTTCTTCGTTGGTAGGGGTTTGTTTCGTTTCTTTCAGCCTCTGACTGTGTCATTCCATTCTCTCCTGGACTATAAAGTTTCTGCTGCAAAGTCTGTTATTAGCATAACGGAGATTTCTTTGTATGTGACCTAACTTTTTTTTTTTTTTTTGCTATCATTAGAATTCTACCTTTGACTTTTGATGATTTGACCATAATATGCCTCAGAGAGGATCTGTTTTGGTTGAATCTGCAGGGGTTCTTTGAGCTTACTGGTCCTGAATATCCATCTTTCCTAAGTTTTGGAACATTTTTAGCAATTATTTCATTGAAAGATTTTTCTATGCCTTTTCTCCTTTGGAATAACCACACTGTGAATGTTTGCTCACTCAACGGTGTCTCACAGTCTCAAAGGCTTTCTTCATACTTTATTTTTGTTGTTTTTTGGTCTCACTAAGTTATTTTAAAAGACCTGTCTTCAAGTTCAGAAATCCTTTTCTTCTGCTAGATCTATTCTCCTGTTGAGGTTCTCTACTGTGTTTTTTATTTCTATTGATTAAGTTCTTTAGCCCCATGATTTATGTTGGGCCCTTTTTTATGAAATGCTAACTTTTTACTGAATTTCTCTTTTCTATCAGGAGTTACCTTTCCTAATTTCACTGAACTGTCTGTGTTCTCTTGTATCTTATTAAGTCCTTAAAAAGTCATTATTTGGGGGCTGGGGTTGTGGCTCAGAAGTAGAGTGCTCACCTAGCATGCATGAGATACTGGGTTCTCATAAAAATAAAATAAAGAGAGCTGGGTTGTGGCTCAGTGGTAGAGCATGTGCCTCACAGGTGTGATGCATTGGGCTTGATTCTCAACACCACAAACAGATAAATGAATACAATAAAGGTTCATCAACAATTTAAAAATAAATAAATAAAATACAGGTATTGTGTCCACCTACAACTAAAAACAGTTTTTTAAAAAGTCATTATTTTGTATCTTTTTCAGGAAATTCACTGATTTCCTTTCATTTGGGGTCTATTGCTAGAGCCATGCTCCTTTGTAGGTGTCTCGTTTTTTCATGCTTCTTGTGTCCCTACATTGACATTGGTGTATCTGGTGGATCTGCTGCCTCTACCAACTTTATAACATGCCTTTCATAATAAAAGACTTCTCCTGACTGCATGTCCTAGGATGGCAGTTGGAAAGGCTGCACTGGCTTTGGTTCTAGGTGGGTATTCAGTGGAGCTTCTTCAGCTATAATCAACAACAGCAATATCTGTATAAGTCTCAGTGGCCCAGGCTGCACGGATTATAGTCTTGTACCACCATCTGTGGTGCACATGTCAGTTTCTCTGAACATTGTGTAGGGGCAAGACCATTCTGGTGGGCCCAGGTGGATGCACTGAAGTGCCTGGTAGTGGGGCAGGGTACCTATCAGTGCCTGCAGTGTCTTGCCTGGGAGCCAGAATGTTCTGGTGGGATCGCACAGGGCACCCATCATTATCCAAGAGCTGTGCAGGGCCTCCAGGGGCCAACGTGCTCAGCTGCTTCCCAGGATAGATGGTGGGTCAGCATGTCTGCCTGTCTGATTTTCAGGCCCTCAGGGGCCACACTTCTGAGGACTGGCAGTTCAACTGCTTCTTGGGGCTGCAGAAGGATAAGCAGAACATCAAGTTGCTTCCTGGGCCCAAGGGCAGAGAGTATTATTTCTATGGATCATGTCATGGAAATGCAGAAAGCCAAATTTGTACCAAATAAATATGTGCAATATGAGGGTGACTGGTATTGTCTTAAAATGGAAAAACACCTAAGATAACAATTTGAGCATCACAAGGTACTACTGACAAAACACTTCAAAGGTATATAAATTCATTAGAGATGAATTCTTAAGTATTTATGGGCAAAATGACATAATATCTGTCATTGTCTTAAAACACTCTGGGGTCCTCAAAAAAGCTGTGGAGGAAAGATAAAAAGAACTGGTAAAATTATTATTTTAAGCTCAGGATGAGCATATATAATTCTACTTTAGTATACATTTAAAAATGTCTATAATAAAAAAAAAGTATGATATTAAGGAACTACTGTTAACTTTAGGGAGTGAGATAATTTTGTGGACAGATATATACGTATGTGAGTGTGAGTGTGTGGGTGTGAGCTTGTGTGTTTAACAGGCCTTATCTTTCAGAGGTATAAGCTAAAATATTTACAAGTGAGATGATACAATGCCTGAGATTCACTGCAAAATAATGTGACAGGTGGGAAAGTGAATGGGGGTATAGATGTAATGAGTCTGGCTAGAAGCTGAACACTGTGGAAACCATATGGTAGGTACACGGGGGGTATCAAACTAGTCTGTGTACTTTTATATATGCTTGAAGTTTTTCCATAATTTTAAAGATTTTCTAAATTAAATAACAGAGTCAGGTGCAATAGCACATGCCTGTAGTCTCAGCCACCTGAGGGGCTGTGCGACAGGAGAATGGCTTGACTAGAAGTCAGAGTGTAGCCTGAGCACACAGCAAGACCCCGTCTCAAAAAATAAACAAATGAATGAATAATTTCTAAAATAATCTCCCATTTTTAAAAAATATAAAAATAAAATGAAATTCTACTTACAAATCAAAACAACTATGCTCAGTTGTCTCACCTGTTTGGACTTGGAACCTGGACTCTGGCACGAAGAAAGAAGGTTTCACAGACAGGATTAAAGGAGTTTGGTCACGCACAAGTTTACTACTAATAAGCACATTAATGACTGATATTGCCGTGTAAACAAAAGGACCGGATGTTACCAGAAAAGTGAAGTCAGTGAATAGTTCATAAACCTAGGGAAATAAAAAATACAAAAGACAATTCAAGCTGAGAGGAAGTTGTACTGGGCAGAAAGATAATACATTAAATTTAAATATATATATATATATATATCAGTATTTTAAATGAAAGGGTAGTGCTTCACAGAAAATCAAAATTTTTAGTTATTCTTATATTCTTTCAATCTTCTCAAAAACAGCTCAAAATTACCAGAGCAGCAGGAAACAATAGCCAGTAATATGAACTGAATAACGAGCTACAGAGAATTCAAGGTGTTCATCATGTTTAAACCACACAGAAAAGAGCACTTTCTCTATATTAAGCATTCGATGTCCAAAATACAATGGAAGCCACTTAGACAATTTTAAGATTTCTAGAGACCACAATGAAAAACATAAGATTACTGGAAATTCATCTTAAATACACCTTACTTAACACAACACAATATCGTTCAATATGTGGTCAATACAAAAAAAAATTATAAGGGAGATATTCCCATTCCTCTTTTCACTCTATTCTTAAAATCTTGAGCTCCACCACACGGGAGCACACCTTAGGGCACATCTCAATTTCTGACAAGAGCCCCATTTTGTGTGCCCCCAGTCACCTTGTGGATGACTCCCTCAGCTCATCTAGGAGAAGGGGCACTGGGGGGACTGGTGTAAAAGATTCAGAAATCCGTCTCCGTCTCACTCAATGTACTGAAAGATGTGTATGTACTCACTCTGAGATTTAATTTAAACTCAAACCCAAGTCCTTTAATGTAAATCAAGAGAAGCAAAAATTGTTAAGGTCATCACCAAAAGTGTCACCTCTGGTCTGAGAGATCCTCTGTCCCAACTCTGCCAAAATGTCCCCCCAATGAACTCAGCTTGACCCTGTCTGCCATCAGGAGAGGCTTCCCCGATGAAATGACATTGAGAGGAGATGGAGAGGATGAGCAGGAAGGAGCAGCAGAGGGGTTAGAGGAAGAACTGGCAGGGCCTCATCGCGTGCCGTCGGACTCCACCGCACGTCCAGCCGGCTCACCTTCAGCTCCACCGCACGGTTGAAGTGAATCCTCAGCACTTCCTTGATGGAGGTGATGATGTACTCCTGCACTGCTCTTCTGGCCAGCACTAGATCAAAGACAACCACCGCGTGCATCTGAGCATCACTAGGAATACCAAGCTATGCCAAAATGTGTTAGCCAGGGGACAAAGAGCTTCCAGTTCCCGTTTCTATCCCAACAAACAGCAGGTTGTCCCCTGGCTATGGCCCTAATGGCAAAACACCAGACTTTAGAAGCTCTCAAAAGCAATGTTTTTAAAGGTTTTAAGATGCTGCTCGACAGAACTAGAAGACTTTTCCCTTCTCGGGCCTCCTCCCTCTTCAAAGCAGCAGGTGAAGAATGTTAGCCACTGAGGGTGGGGGAAAAACATCATCCCAATTCCCATATTTTAAATTTTTGTGCAGGAGATAAAATATTTCTCATACTACAGCGTAGTTAGCCTAGTTCTGTTGAACTTTTTTCACATCTAAAAAGTTCCATTTAAAAATTCATGCTAATGTGTAGGCCTGCTGCCCTGTGCCTACTGAGTATTTAGTAAGCTTGCCCTCCCTTCCCCCACCATTTTTTCCTTCCTCTTCCATCAACTTGCCATAGCACAAAATTAGGATGCAGTTGATATTATTATTCCATTTTTCATTTCCCTGATCTTAATTTTTAGAAATGGAGAGAGAATCATTCCACATTCTTTATTCTTAAAAAAGTGTGCCCATCAATAGATGAACAGATTAATAAATCATATGTATGTGTGTGTGTATGTATACATATATATATTTGCAACAGAGTTCTACCCAGCCATAAAAAAGAATGAATTGTAGCATTTGCTGGTAAATGGATGGAGATGGAGAATATCATACTAAGGAAAATTAGCCAAACTCAAAAACTCAAAGGTCAAATGTTTTCTTTCACACTTGGAAGCTAGAGTGAAATAAAGGAAAAGAGGGGGAAGGATAAGATTACATAAAGAACCAACCAAATATAAATTAATAGGCAAGCAAAAGGAAGTCTAGTAGAGAAAGGAGGATGGGAGAGGGAAGGGGGCACAGGAGAGAAAGGGAGGGATCATGAACTGAAGCCGACTTCCATGCAAGTGTGAGTTTGTCAGGACCAACCCAGCTACTAGGTATAACTATAAAGCTCTAATAATAATTTTTTTAAAAAAATACAAGTTACATTTGATTGTTTTTCCAACAAATCAGTGACCCGGATATAAAATGGTAAGAGGGACCACTCCTTTAGCTCATGAGACGATTAGGACAAATCCATTACTTGGAGCACCTTGCTGGGTCATGCAGGTGCTACCACAGTCTGCACAGGCTCCAAGTGGATCAGAGTGGACCGTGGATCTTAAAAGAGAAAGACAGAATGAACAGGAAGGAGAAGGGAGAATGGAAAGATGTCCTATTTAAGAAAGGAAATAAGGAGGGAGGACTAGAACAGACTGGGGACGGGGAGAGGAGGATAGGAAGGGTCTCCAGAGCTAAGGTTGGGGAAGGACAGAAGACAGAAAGTCAGAAACAGAAGAACCATCAGGGGAAGCAGAAAGCAGGTACTGCATGTGACTCCACAGCCAGGTGCTGCTCTACATGGTCCCACAGCCACCATAACTGCCACCTGCTCTAAGCAATCTGAGGAAGATATTATAAAATGAACATTGAGATGTGAGAACTACAGTCTCTGGGGAGAAAAAGAATCATCCAGAAACAGCTCTTACAGTTATTTTGCCAACTATCTATAGTTTCCCCAGAGCCAGCAGAAGAGAGGTGAGGAGCCCTCCAGAAGAGGGCATGGGTCAGGAAGCATGGTCACCCCCTCTGGACACCTGTGGTCAAAGGTCTCCCTGCAAGGACACCAAGGATCAAGAGCACCTAGAGTGGTTCTACCTTCTTACAGAACTCCACTGCAAAGAACCACCTCGAACCCCACTCCAGACTCTCTCATAGATAAAAAGAAAGCAACCAAGGTCAAATCTAAACCAGCACTGGAGTTGATCTGATCTGTCCTCTCATCAAAGGCCTTACTGAAAGCGAGAGATGGCATCTACCTCCCCTCCAAACGCAAAGTGACAACAGGGTGCTCTGCACAGCTGACAAAGCACACTCGTAAGAGGTGAATTTTGTTCCAAAAGGCAGTTTAAAAACATAGATACCTAATAAAGGGTGTCATTAAATGTATACCACATATGAAAGTTAAATTTATCCTATATGGTGCCCAGTGTTCTCAGAGGTACTCCTAAAATGGTTTCCAGTTGTTTGCAGAAAAATTTTTAAAGATACAACATTGTATCATAAATATCCTAGTATCTCAGAGATAAAGATGCTTTCAGTAACTCTTTTAATAAGCTCCTTACATCCAACCACTCTAGAAAAAAAAAAAGAATGAAAATATTTTTGTCAATGAGAAACTCCTCTCACAGCTCAACTGCCTTCGTCCTACAGATTAAAGTGTCTAATTTTGTTCCAACCTCATTTCCTACCAGTCACCTCCTCCTCCCATTACCTAATTTTCAGCCCATGGCTCACCGCCTGCCCTACCAGGCTCTAAGACCATGTCTTCCTTGACTCTATCCCTCACAGCCTCGAGAAGGACACACACTTATGAAGTGCTCAGTAATGATTTGTCACCTGAATTGCAGAGGTTACTGTGGGGTGAGGAGAGCAAAGGGTGCCAGGGTCCCAGCGCACTGCAAGGGTGGCGGCTCTGTCCTGGTGGTGGGCAGAGGCTCCATGGTCCACCGCACTCGGCATGGGGGAAACGGACCAGGCATGCTCTTCTCTGTCCTCGCCTGCACCTTTTCCCGTTCCTCTTCCTCTTTATCCACTCCACTCCACTTCTTCCCTACTTCTCCTGCCATTTTTCTCTCCCTTCTTCATCAAAACTATCCCCACCAAAACCAATTCACAGAGCCAGGATCTGTCACGTTAGGCTGGAGGCGAACACACACTCATAGCCCACGAGACGTCATGTACGTCCAAGTCACTTCTCATGGAGAGCTGATCGAGCAGGCCTCCTCCCTGGACACTGCCCTTGAGATAAGTCGGCCTTGTACAGCATGTCCCCAGGTGGGCTGCAGCCCAATGTGGCTGGAACAGCCCACAATGCTCAGGACCCTGGAGCTCAGCTGGCCACCAACCGAGGCTACAGGCAGGGCAGAGGATCAAAGTCTATGACTACGTTCAGAGGACATTTATTCATTCCATTTTTCTTTCCTTGGGATCCAAATGACATTTACAGGAATATATAAAAGCAAAAGCAAGAATAGTAAATCAGTGTAAAATTGCAAAGTTTACCCTTATGCAACTGCCCGACTCTGCTTGAACTAAATGAGAATAGGCTTCCTTTCAACCATGTCATCCATGTGCCCACTGAGTTATGAGCTTTGAAGACAAAGACCCTACCAAAAGCTCCATGGTTCATTTAAATCCTCTATTTGCTTTTATTGCAAGTACTAATAGGTAATCTTCAGGGTGCTGCTCACTGCCAGGTACTGGGCTAAGTATTTTACATACATAGATGCATTTCAGGTCTCCCGTAAGCACTGCTCATGAACACCTTAGGAAAAGCCCCCTCCCCAGAGAGGCGACCGGACGCGGGGCCTTACCAGTTGTGATCAAGTAGGCATCGGGGACTGTAATATCACACACATAAGGTGGCTTGGTGGTGGCCGGTGCTGGAGTACTCACTGTCACTTCAAGAGTGGAGGTGGTCACAGGGTGGAGGGATGGCAATGGAGGGGCCACACTGCCCTCCGGGGGGCTCGGACTCCCAGTGCCACTGCTCAGGTCAGTGTCCACAGTATGGGCAGCAGTGCTGTTGGGTGTGCTTGGCTCAGGGGATGTGTTCCCCAGTGAGCCTGTGAGCGTGGACGGTGGCTCTGTGGGCAGGGGTGACGAGCTCCCACCCGGAACAAGTGAGGACACTGTTGGCAGATATGCGTCGCTGACTGACATTGGACGGGTGGGAATGACTTGGGAGGAAGAGGGTGAGACAGACGTGTGATAGTCTGTAGCACTGACCGGGTCCTCCGAGGGTGTCAGAGTCGAGGACAGAAAAGCCTCGGTGAAAACAGGTGTCAGAGGGGAAGCAGGGGACGGTGACCAGGGGTGAGTCGCAGCAGTCGAGACGCTGAGGGTGGGCTCGGAGCCGGAGGGCACTAGCGTGGCGACTGCAGAGCCGTGGCGGGTGGGCAAGAACTCAAAAGAGGAGGTAGTTCCAGTGAGAGCCGAGGTAAAAAGGGCGTCGGAGTCCGTGGGCGCGACCGTGGATGAGCCAGCAAGCTGGAGAGGATCCGAGGAGAAGCTCGGCAGCACCGGCACTTCAGAAGGACCAGGGAGAGAGGTGACCGTCCTTGAAGGAAGGTCCGCACTCGGCCAGAGCTGAGGAGATGCCAGGTCTGTGGAACTCGGAGCAGAAAGAGGCGGTGAGTGCAGACTGGCAGGGTCAGGCAAGGCCAAGGTCACCACCCAGGCAGAAAGGGACTGAGACGTGATGGGGGACAGGCCACTTGGCATCAGAGATGGGGCAGCAGGGACCTGGGAAGAGGAGGGGGCCGGGCTGCCTAGGTCCAGCGGAGGCATGGAGGGGAGGCTGGACGCCAGATCCAGGACAGTCAGCCACCCCTGGGCAGAAGCCCCCGCGGGTTCCTGGTGGGAGAAAAGTGAGGGCTCTGCCGGAGGAACCAGAGTCTCAGAGGGGGGCAGACTCGCGTCTCTGACCCAGAGGGATGGCGTGCTTTCCTTTACTGTGACAGAGAAAGCTGAGTCGAGGAGGACGCTGGCAGTGACCGAGAAAGACACAGCGGTCACACTGGATGGCGTTCCTTGAGCGTCGGCCACTGGGGAGAAGCCAAAGGCAGGCCCGAGGGACACTGGTGCAGAGAGGTGGTCAAGAGAAGAGTACACCTGGGCGCTGGTGACGCTGCTCGTGCCCACCTCGGCAGACACACCTGGGCTGGTTTCCGAGACCCTCAGGGATGGAGAATCGAGGGAGACCACGGGCCTGGAGGGGAACAGGGTGTTATATTCTTGAGGATCCTCCTCGAACTCAGACAGGTCGGTGGCCTCGCTACTCCACGGAGAGGGGCTACTCGCTGCCAGCGTGGCCACCGTCAGGGTCTCAGGCCCATCCCCTGACCCCACGTCTCTCTCCACAGAACCTGTGGCCAGAACGTGCCGAGGAGATGCCACAGCACAGGACGTGCACCAAGTGTAGGGCCTGAGGGAGGCCGCGGGGCTCAGGACGAGGGTATCCGCCGTGTGACTGGGGACCACAGGACTGCCAAGCAACTCTGACGTGTCGCCAGCATCTCCAGGAAGGAAGGGGTCGTGTGAAGCATCCACTGACGGAGTAGAAAAAGACACAAATGCAGGACGGGCGGAAAACGAAGCAGCCTGTGTGCTCCTGGAAGCAAAGGCCGTCTGTGATACGGTGACAGTGGGGTCCAGCCTTGGAAAGACAGTTTCTTCCAGACGCTGACTCCCAGCAGTGGTCACATCGGGGTGTCTGCCTGTGCGTGTGGCCAGGACCTGCTGTGGAGTCTGTGAGACCTCCCCCGGGGGCAGAGATGGCTGTTGGGGACCGCCATCACCTAACGGCGGAGGCAAAGAAGACCACAAACCCAAGGGCAGGGCCCCCGCGTCCTCTGTGACTGGAGCCACTGTCTCTGGCCAAGTCCTACTTGGTAACTGGCTGTAGGTTCCAGTAGGATAAAGCACCAGGTTCCCATTAAGAGTTGGAATTATGCCCTCAGAGGTGGGAAAAGCTGACCAAGAGGTGCCAAGATGACTGGGGGACTCCACGTAAGTCGCTGGTAGCTGGGCTGAGCTCTGCCAGGCTGATGTCACCTCTTGGTCCTGTAGGGAAATCGTGGGTAGTGATGGGGTGGGCTTGAGCTCGGGCGTTTCTCCAGGCAGCTCTGGTGGGCTGACCACGATGGACTGTGTTGGGGACACCATCCGTGCAGAAGTCCAGGGAGCATCTGGCAAAAAGTTATCCATGTCATCGTCACCGAAGGCCACCTCATTACTCGTCACAGACCCATAATTTACCACAAAGACACTGTGATCTGCTGTACTTTGGGTCTGCTTTCCATGGTTTAAAAAGGCCATATCAAAACTAGTGGCAGATGGAGAGGACGTGGGGAGAAGAGACCGGCTCAGCTGGGACTCCGCCGCAGTCTCTGTTAAGGCCACGTGTGCAGCGCTGGGCATGGTGCTGGTCTCCAGCAAGAGCTCCGCAGGGAAGGAAGAGAGGCCGTGCTGCTCCAGAGGGAGCTCATCTAGCAAGAAAACCAGAGCTGGGTTAGCTGCAATGCCACGGGAGTCGGACTGCTATGGTTTCCTTTCAGGCATCCACAGTTACTCATTCAGCAAACATCCACTCGCGGTAGAGAGCTACCATTCACAGCTACTCGGAAGCCAGATATGGCCAGAATCACCACGGGAAATGAATCTTCAAGTACTCAGAAACCTGAGCACCACCTTTATGTAAGCTGGCCTCTGGGTGTACACATTTACACGCTTTCTCTTGCTTTCTGACAACAGACACTCGTACCCACAAAACCACAACACAGGAAACAGGCTCTGGGAGGTTGTCTAGCCATTCTCCCTCATTTATCACACGAGGAAGGAGGTTAGAGAAGGTGGACAAGTTCACTACAAGATCTGCCTGGAGGGAAGCCAGCATCTAACACAGGGCTGCCCTGACCCCGAGCCCACGGTTCTCTCTTCCAATCACAAGCTGACTCCTGCGAGGACAGAGTGCCTCCTGGCAGCACCACTCAGGTCCTGGTGACAGTTCCAGGCTTTTCCAGTGGTGCTTCCAAAAGGTGAGACCTCCAGGCCCACCTTTCACCCCTGTCAAGCTCCACAACTATGCTCTGGCCAAATAAGTACCCTGCGGTTCCCCAAACCCAAATCTGCTCTGGCCTTGGTGACCTGCATCTTGATGTCCCCATTCCTGATTGCCCCTCCCTGGCTCTCCACCAGGCCTTTCCAGTCCTTCAGATAGCACACAGCTCTGGCCTCCTCCCTCCAAGCTCTAGTTATGGGTCACTGCCTCCCCCTGGGCTTCTACCTGTCACGCCCCTTACCATCAAACTACCTGCCTACTCATTCAACTGTGAGCTTCTGGAAACAGGGACACTTCCTGTTTTCCTGGTAGCCAGAGCAGTGAGTGATATTTTGTAGGAACTCAATAAACACCTGCTCAAATGAAGGAACGAACAGTGTCAGAGGATACCAGGTTCTGACATGTGTCCAAATCATCCCATCATCTGCTCAAACTCTGCTCTTCTTGATCCTGGGACAGCCGTCATCATTTTAAAAGTTCAGGTGTCTCCACCTGTAATTTAGATATGTTGCCCAGAGAAGTTAGGTGGGTGACAGCCCAGCCACTGACAGAGGCCCAGAGTACTGTCCACTGCAGCACAGCTGGGGACAGGGCAGCAATCACAAGCAGGAACAATACCTTCCACTTGTCCCAACTGTGTGTGAAATACTATAAAAATTACCCTTAACTCAATCTTCCTTATGATTCTTATCCTCATTTTAGAAAGGAAATTTGCACACACACACACACACAGAGAGAACACCTGTGAAGATGAAGGAAGATCAGGGCAATCCTCCTAAAAGATAAGGAATGTCAAAGACTACCAGCAAACACCAGCAGCCAGGAGAACCCCTGGGCAGGGCTCTCCCTCACAGCCTCAGAGAGAACCAGCCTGCTGACCCAGTCCTTGGACTGCTGGCCTCCAGAAGTGACCCAGCTAAGTTCTGTTGTTCAGGCCAAAAAAGAAAGAAAAAAAGAAGGAACGAAGTAAGGAAGGGAGGGAAGGAGGGGGAGAAAAGGAAAGAACAAATGTCTATCTCAACCCTGGCTTTGTGCAGCAATTACACAAGTCTCTCTAAGTTTAGAACCTATATTATTTATATGGTCCTAATAACTCTGTGCTAAGAGACCTAATTTAAAGTAGACCCAGTATAGCTGGGTGCAGTAGCGCACACCTGTAAATCCCAGTGGCTCAGAGGCTTAGGCAGGAGGATCATGAGTTTAAAGCCAACCTTGGCAAAAACAAGATGCTAAGCAATTCAGTGAGACCCTGTCTCTAAATAAAATACAAAACAGAGCTGGGCATGTGGCTCAGTGGTTGAGTGACTCTGAGTTCAATCCCTAGTATCCCCTCCCAAAAAATAAGCCCAGTCTCCAATGTCTGTCAGAATCTAATATAAATGATCCCAGGCCAGCATGGTAACACACACTTATAAACCTAACTACAATGAATGCTGAGGAGGTTGAGGCAGAAGAATCAGAGCCCAGGAGTCTGACACCAGCCTGGGTAACAGAGTGAAACCCTGTCTCAAAAAGAGAAAGGGAAAAAAAAGTTGTCCTCAGAAGAACACACTCTCAAATCAAATACTCCCACAGCTACAGTTCCAACAAATATGAGCACAAAATTCAAATGAAAAACACACAGGAAAATAAGGTACCATGAAAAGTCAAGCGAATTCCATGGAAAAGCCAAAAGAAACTAAATCAAAGTAATCTCAGATCTCAAAGACTTCAGATATTCTGGGAGACATTTTTAAAATATGTTTCATTCATCTAAAATAATAAGTGGGGATTAAAAACATGAGTTCTGAGCAAGAGACTATGAAAACTGACCAGAAATATTTGAAAAGCAAACAAAGAACACTGAAAAATGAAAATATTGTAATTAAAATTTAAAAACTTAACACACACATCAAACAGCAATTTAGACCCAGCTGAAGTAAGATTTAGTGAACTGAGGGGCACATCTGAAGAAATCACCTAGAAACAAAGAGATGCAAACATAAGAAAGAAGACAGAATGAGACGTACCTTTGATCAAAGTTTTAGAAAAACGTAATAAAGGGAGTCACAGAGAAACAATATTCAAAGAGATAACACTAATAATTTTCCAAGACTAAGGAGACACAAATCCTTCAATTTAGGAAAACCAGGAAATCCCAAACAAGGTGATTTTTTTAAAACCCATACTTATAATATTGAGCCACAGGTCACCAAAGACAAATTATGAGGCCTAGGGCTGTAGCTCAATGGCAGAGCACCTGCCTAGTGTGCATGAGGCACTTGGTTCCATCTTAGAACCCCATAAAAGTAAAATAAATAAATAAATAAGATTTTTTTTAAAAAAAGACAAATTATAAAAGCAGTCAGAGAGAGAAGGATGTCGATTACACAAGCAGAGAACTAGTCACAGAATAGAAGCTAGAGGACTAGGGAACAAACTCTTCAAGGATTTGAGAGAAAATATCTGACATCTCAGACTTGAGCAAAAACTCCTCATCAAGAAGACACATATGGTTTGGTACATGTAATTCCAACTAGCCAGCATGCTGAGGCAGAAGGATCACCATTTTGAGGCCAGCCTGGGCAACTCAGAGGGACTCTGTCTCAAATTAAAACTGGGCTGGGGATGTAGTCCAGAGGGAAAGTCCTTGCCCAGTGTGTGCAAGCCTCTGGGTTGGACGCCCGGTACTGAAAAAAAAGAGGAGGCAAGGGGAAGAGGAAGAGGAGGAGGAGGAAGCAGCAGCTACCCCCACCACCTCTGAACAAGGACATCCTTCAAGAACAAAGATAAATTATCTCAGACAAAAGGTCTGGGAAATGGAAATAGAGAATAAGTAAATGACAAATAGACGGTAACTCTAAACAAACATTAATGGTACAAATGAATAACAATACTGCTATTTAATTTGTGAGTAAACGAAAGATGCATAAAATAGTATAGCTGCCTAGAAGGTGAAAGGAGGACAGCAGAGGGATCTGTGACTCACCGGTTGAGATGAGAATCAGAGTTAAGAGTTAAGACAGGGGCTGGGGCTGGGGCTCAGTGGTACAGAGCTTATCTAACACATGTGAAGCACTGGGCTCAATCCTCAGACCACATAAAAATAAATAAATGAAGGTATTGGGCCCATCTACAACTAAAAATATACACATTAAAACAAAAGTTAAGACAAAACTTTGTGAATAGATTTTGTGTAAATATCCTAAAATCTGTAAATAATGCTTAGTCCTATAGACAACATATTTCTAGCTGGTGCCTTTAACATATGAAAGCCACAAACCTCCATTCTCTTTTCTCTGGGACATGACTTAAAAGATGAACACAGGCTAGGGATGTAGCTCAGTGGTAGAGCACTTGCCTAGCATGCCCAAGGCCCCGAGTTCAATCTCTAGCACTGCAAAATTAGTTTAAAAAAAGAAAAGAGATACACGGTAAAAGGACACAATTTATTAAATAGAGATTTTAAGTTGTTTCATATGATGTTATTAAATGTTTTTTGCCTTCAATACAACCTGGCCCTAGGATTCCCTGTGTACGTGCTTTTATGACTTACCTGTCTCAGTCCAAGCATGGGTGAAAGAGAACATGATACTTAATACCAATCCAGTAAAACAGCAGCTGTTCTTCTCTGCAGTAAAGGTTGAAAGGCATATATTCAAGACGTAATACAAATCACAACTCTGTCCAACTGTATAGCATATAAATTTGAAAGTTTTCCTAAGGATGAGTCATTTTATGTGTCTGTTTTAAAACTCTGCTATGATATAACTTGTTTTGAAATGTAAGAGCTGAACAAGGAGTGAGATCCCTTTTAAAAGAAATCAGAAACACATTTCAAGTGCACCAGAAGGCTGAGAGAGAGAAAAGTGATGTTGAGTGGCTAATTTATGAACCAGATCTGATGCTACACTTGATCTTAGCCAAAAGGCCAAGAAGAGATCCAGCTCTGATGAAAATGAGAATTAAATCCACCCTGCCTTCAGAGGATAAGGGAGCAAGAAAGGCAAAGTCATCAAAAGGACCAAAAAAAAAAAAAAAAAAAAAAAAAAAAAAAAAAAAAAACTCCTAACTAGGAAAGCACAGGAACAAAAAAAAAAAACAAAACTTCACATTGAGAAATGTCAAGCGTGCCAACCTGGGATTTTTTTTTTTTCCTTTTCTGCCAGGCCCTGGGGGAGAGACAGCAGCTGCAATGCCATGGGGAATTACTTCTGTGGTTAATTCAGGAAGAGGTTAGAAAACCCAGGTGAGTCTCTTTTTTTCAGCATAAAAGGCATCAGGGACTCTCATCTCAAGCCCTGGGGATCAATTTCCGAGCTCTAAAGCACTAGATCACAAAAGAGTAAAAGGTTCTCTCTTTGACAACAGAGAGAAAGGAACGGGGTTGGGGTGAGACCAAGTGCTTCTCAGACAGTGATGTGCCCGCAAATGATGTGGGGACCTTGAAAACATGCCACCCCTGCCCAGCAGTTCTGCGATGGGGCCTGGGCTTCAGCTTCACTCCAGCTGACCCGGGTGTGCCACCCCACTCTAAGTAGCCAACATTGAGGCACCTTCTCTCCTTGAGCTTGCATAAACACATATTTATCAGGCACCCCCCCCACCTGGCCATGCCATATGTCACAGCCCAGGAACTGCCCAAGTGCTGCCTCAGAGTGATTAAAAGTCAGTGATGAGGATCCCCAACTATCTAAGACTCACACAAATAAGTATCTTTTTAAGTATCTATTTCTCTATCTGGAACGCTTCCCTAAATGTAGTGATCAATCATGGACTTTTCAAGCTAAATGGATCCCTTAAGACCAAGGCCAATTTCCTTCTGGGGCACATGAGACTCAGAGTTGAAGCTGACTTGTTGAAAATAGCACATGGGGCAGAGTCAGCCTGCAAAGACAGGTCCCTGTGTTCTCAGAGGTGGAAGGCTCTTCACACCTTGTTAAATTAGCCCATTTTCTCAAAATAGTTGATAAAGTAAATTGAAAAACCTGCCAGATTATGTCATACGATAAGTGAGTTGAAAGCACACACTAAATTTGGTTAATGAAACCCACACAAAGGCATTTTGGACTGTGAGACCCCAGTGACCTAGCTCAAGGGTGCTGGAAACACAGGAAATCCTCTGAGGACCAGGGAACCCCAGGGAATGGCAGTGTCGAATGTCTCTAAAGAGCTTCAATCCAAATGGAGCTACTATTTTTGCTTCTCTGCTAAATTGTAGTTTTCAAAACATGATGAGTCATTTCAACTCTGTGGATATTAAACCTACAAAACAAGACACACACACACACACACCCCACCACAGAATTTCGAAGAGTCTAAAAATAAAAGCAGTCAGATAACTAAACTGCTGCCCAACTTGGCAAATCTTTAGCAACTTTTCTTCTTGTACTGCTCAGAATGTCCTATGGAGGTTTTTTGTGCCATTATAAAAACTTCCCTTACCCAATCCTCACCTTTCATTTTTCTACCTGGTTTAAAAAATAGCATTTTCCCTTTCTTTCTCCAACCCCAACATACGCCAGTATCTTCCCCCAGGTCACCCTCTCCTCCAACTGGTACTGGTGTGCTACTATCAAATATGAAGTGTATGTGTGTATATGTGTACATACACCACACACACACACACACACACACACACACACACACACACACCAGCTATATAGATAATACCAACATGTAAGTACCCCCAACCCAGTTTAAGAAAGAGCACTCCCCTTACTTTGAGGCCCTGGTATACCCTTTCCTATCACCTTCCCTTCCCCCTGAGATAACTATCTCTTAGAGTTCTGTATTTTTCATATCCTTGGTTTTCTTTATAGTTTTACCACACGCATGTACGTTTTCAAACTTTATTCAAAATGGAACTACACTACCTATATTCTTATTTTTTAATTTATTCTGATTTGTTATACATGATGGCAAAATGCAATTCATTTCATATTACACATATAAAGCACAATTTTTCAAGACACTGATTGTACACATAGTATTTTCACATCATTTGTGTCTTATACAGGTACTTAGGGTAACGATGTCTAACTCATTCCACCATCATTCCTACCCTTTGCCCCTCCTTTCCCCTCCCTCCCCTTTGCCCCATCCAAAGTTCCTCCATTCCTCCCATGCTCTCCCCCACAATCGCCATTATGTGTCAGCATCCTCATATCAAAGAAAACATTCAGCCTTTGGTTTTTTGGGATTAGCTTGTTTCACTTAGCATTATATTCTCCAACTTCATCCATTTACCTGCAAATGCCATGATTTTATTCTCTTTTAATGCTGAGTGGAACATTATGTGTATGTACCAAAGTTTCCCTATCCATTCATCTACTGAAGGGCTCTAGGTTTGTTCCATAATTTAGCTATTGTGAATTATGCTGCTATAAACATTGTCCTGTGTCCCTGTAGAATACTGTTTTTAAGTCCTTCAGGCATAAACCGAGGAGTGAGGAGTGGGGATAGCTGGGTTAAATGGTGGTTCCATTCCAACTTTTCCAAGGAATCTCCATACTGCTTTCCAGATTGGCTGCACCAATTGGCAATCCCACCAGCAATGTATGAGTGTGCCATTTTCCCCATATCCTCTCCAACACTTATTGTTGTTTGTATTCTTGATAGCTGCCATTCTGACTGGAGTGAGTTGAAATCTTACAGTAGTTTTGATTTGCATTTCTCTAATTGCTACAGATGTTGAAAATTTTTTCATATGTTTGTTGTTTGATTGTATAATTTCTTCTGAGAGGTGTCTGTTCAGTTCCTTGACCCATTCATTGATTGGGTTATTTGTTTTTTTGGTGATAAGGTTTTTGAGTGCTTTACATATCCTAGAGACTAGTGCTCTATCTGATGTGCTTATGGTAAAGATTTGCTCCCATTCTGTAGGCTCTCTATTCACCTCACTGATTGTTTCTTTTGCTGAGAAGATGCTTTTTAGTTTGTATCCATTCCATTTATTGATTCTTGTTTTTAATTCTTGCACTACAGGAGTTTTAATAAGAAATCCGACATGATCCGACATGATAGAGACTTGGGCATACTTTTTCTTCAATTAGGTACAAGATCTCTGGTTTAATTACTAGGTCCTTGATCCACTTTGAGTTTTGTGCAATGTGAGAGATAAAGGTTTAATTTCATTTTGTTACATGTGGGTTTTCAGTTTTTCCAGCACCATTTGTTGAAGAGGCTATCTTTTCTCCAATGTACATTTTTGGCACCTTTGTCTAATGTAAGAAAACTGAACTTATTTGGGTTAGACTCTATGTCCTCTATTCTGTACCATTGGTCTACAGGTCTATTTTGGTTCCAATACCATGCTGCTTCGTTACTACTGCTCTGTAGTATAGCTTTAGGTCTGGAATAGTAATGCAACCAGCTTCACTCTTCTTACTAAGAATTGCTTTGGCTATTCTGGGTCTCTTATTTTTCCAGATGAATTTCATGATTGCTTTTTATATTTCTATAAGGAATGCCATTGGGATTTTGACTGGGATTGCATTGAATCTGTATAGTGCTTTTGGTAGTATGGTCATTTTGACAATATTAAATCTGCCTATCCAAGAACACGGAAGATCTTTCCATCTTCTAAGGTCTTCTTTAATTTCTTTCTTTAGCATGTTGTAGTTTTCATTGTAGATGTCTTTCACCTCTTTCATTAAATTTATTCCCAAGTATTTTTTTTGAGGCTATTGTAAATGGGGTGGTTTTCCTAGTTTCAGCAGATTTGTCACTGATACACAAAAATGCCTTTGATTTGCTTGAGAAGATGGCGGCAAAGGGAGTGCATCACCCCAGTGCGCCGCGTCACTGTGCGGGAGAAAGAGGAGGTGAAACAGCTGAAGGCTATCTTGTTGGGAATTTCCAGTGAAATTGAGGTGCTCCATGGGCTGGGGATGTGGCTCAAGCGGTAGCGCACTCGCCTGGGATGCGTGCGGCCCGGGTTCGATACTCAGCACCACATACCAACAAAGATGTTGTGTCTGCCGAGAACTAAAAGAACAAATATTAAAAAATTCTCTCTCTCTCTCTCTCTCTCTCTCTCTCTCTCTCTCTCTCTCTCTCCTCTCACTCTTAAAAAAAAAAAAAAAAGAAATTGAGGTGCTCCAGAATCTAGTGGACAGATTTCCATCGCGCGAGGTTCGGCTGCAGGGGCTCGGACACGGGCGATTTCTCCGCACGGAGGGTCGCGCCCCGCAGCTGGAGTCTGCGGCGCACACTGGGAAGCGGCGAGGTGCTGGAGCGGGGGTGCAGCGATGCAGATTCTGGGGGCTCCTGCCAGTGGTTCAATGGCCGTGCTTAGTGCTGAGTCGGCTTTGAGACAGAGGAGAGAAGCGGTCCAGTTCGGTTCTCGACACCGGTCGGACCATGGAGGAGGACAGCAGCTGCCATCTTGGAGAGCTGATGTAATCATCCCTGTTTTCTACTGATCTCAGCTCATTCAGCTACGGAACAGGTGATTTCAGGCTGGTATTTGCCTGCGTCTCGCAGACAGATCGCTCAGGCTCGGGGCTAGAGAACCAGTGGAGAATAGTCCTAGGGGCTCGCTCCTGGCAAGGCGTGCGCCGGGCTCTGAGCGGCCGGAATCTGGTTCCTGGGGCTGCTTTGGCCCAGGGCTGGGGAACCTGCGGAGACTGCGTGTTGAGGCCAGCTCCAAGTGGAGCGTGCGCTGAGCTCGGGGCGGCTGGGTTCTGACTCCCGAAACAGTTTTGGCCCGGGGCTGGGGAGCCCGCGGGGACTGCGTCTTTGAGCCTGCTCCCAGCGGAGCGTGCACCAAGCTCGGAGAGCTTGAAGCGGCCGGGCTCTGGCTCCCGGAGTTGCTTTGGCCTGGGGCAGGGGAAACCGCGGGGGTCGCTCCTTGGAGCCTGCTCCTAAGGGAGCGTGAGCCGGGATCGGAGAGGCCGGGTTCTGGCTCCTGAAGCTGCTTTGGCCCAGGGTTGGGGAACCTGCGGTGACTGCTTCTCGGTCCGGGTCCTGCTGGGTGCTGTGGGGGCCAAGGAGGCAAAGTGGAGCTGCCGCCTGCGCCCAGAGCAGGCCAAGTGACCCACCGGCGTGGTATCACGACACCCCAACTGCAGCTGGGGCGGAAGAGAGTAGCCGCCCACACCTAGAACAGGACCAGCGACCCGACGGCGTGGTAGCCAAGTCACCCCATTTGGAGTAGGGGCTGTGCAGAGCTGCCGTCTGAGCCTGCAAGGTAGGCAGACCTGCGTCCCACTGGCAGGACAGGCCCAGTAGCCTGCCAGCGTGGTGGACATGTAGCACCGAGGCAGTCACGTCACACTGGTTGGAGCGGGGGTGGAGCAGAGCCGACGCCCGTGTCCGGAAAAGGCCCAGCGACCCGTTGGAGAGGCAGTCAGGTACCCCCATTGGGAGTGGGGGCTGAGCAGAACTGCCGCCCGAGCCCACAAGGTAGGCAGACCTGCGACCCACTGGCGGAACAGGCCTAGAGGCCTGCCAGCATGGTAGACACGTCACACCAATTGGAGTAGGGGCCAAGCAGAGCCGCCGCCCACATCCGGATCAGGACCAACGACCCGAGGGCGTGGTAGTTACGTCACCACAATAGGAGTGCGGGCAGAGCAGAGCCGCCACCGCGCCCGCAGGGTGGGCAGACCTGCGACCGACCAGAGTGGTAGACAGATCACCCTAATTAGAGGAGGAGCACAGCCACTACCCGCCCTGCAAGGGAGATTTCCCAACTATACAAGAGCAATATAAATAAATAGGGGGAAAATTTCAAAAACACAACAGTTTCACCAAGCAGAAAGAAACGCGAGCAGTATGAAAAGACAAGGAAAGAAAGGACCACAAGCAATGCAGGTCAACTCAACTTTAGAAGAGGTAATAGCTGCAACAGATGGAATGTCAGATAAAGAATTCAGGATATACATGCTTCAGATGATCAGGAGTCTCAAGGAAGACATTAGACAGCAAAATCAGTCAATGAAAGATCACTTCAACAATGAATTACATAAACAAATCCAAGAAGCAAAAGATCAACTATACAGGGAGATAGAGGTAATAAAAAACAAACAAATAGAAATCCTAGAAGTGCAGGAAGCAATAAACCAACTTAAAAACTCAATTGAGAATACTACCAGCAGAGTAGATCACTTAGAAGATAGAACATCAGACAATGAAGACAAAGTATTTCAACATGAAAAGAACATACAGCTCAGCAAGACTGCTAAGAAACCATGAGCAGAACATCCAAGAAATATGGGATAATATTAAAAGACCAAACTTAAGAGTCATTGGGATACAGGAAGGCACAGAGCTCCAAACCAAAGGAATAAACAATCTATTCAAAGAAACAATACGAGAAAACTTCCCAGACTTGAAGAATGAGACAGAATCCCAAATCCTAGAAGCCTACAGGATGCCGAATGTGCAAAATCATAAGAGATCCACACCTAGACACATTATAATGAAGATGCCCAACATACAGAATAAGGAGAGAATTTTAAAAGCTACAAGAGAAAGGAAGCAGATTACATTTAGGGGTAAACCAATCAGGATAACAGCTGATCTCTCAACACAGACTCTGAAAGCTAGAAGATCCTGGAATAACATATTTCAAACACTGAAAGAAAATGGGTTCCAACCAAGAATCGTGTATCCGGCGAAATTAAGCTTCAGGATGGAAGATGAAATTAAAACCTTCCACGATAAACAAAAGTTAAAAGAATTTGCAGCTAGAAAACCATCTCTTCAAAAAATCCTTGGCAAAACATTACAGGAAGAGGAAATGGAAAATAACAATGAAAACCAACAGTGGGAGGTAGGACAGTAAAGGGGGGAAAGTAATCAAAGAGGAAAACAAATCAGGTTTAGTAACATTAATAAACAAATATGGCTGGAAGAACAAACCATATCTCAATAATAACCCTAAATGTTAATGGCTTAAACTCACCAATTAAGAGACACAGGCTAGTTGAATGGATCACAAAACAAGACCCAACAATATGCTGCCTACAGGAGACGCATTTGATCGGAAAAGATATACATAGACTGAAGGTGAAAGGTTGGGAAAAATCATACCACTCATATGGACTGCAGAAACAAGCAGGAGTGTCCATACTCATATCTAATAAAATAGATTTCAAGCCAAAGTTAATCAAAAGGGATAAAGAGGGACACTGCATACTGCTCAAGGGAACCATACACCAACAAGACACAACAATCATAAATATATATGCCCCAAACAATGGTGCAGCTATGTTTGTCAAGAAAACTCTTCTCAAGTTCAAGAGTCTAATAGACCACCATACAATAATCATGGGAGACTTCAACACACCTCTCTCACCACTGGACAGATCTTCCAAACAAAAGTTAAATAAGGAAACTATAGAACTCAATAACACAATTAACAACCTAGACTTAATTGACATATATAGAATATACCACCCAACATCAAGCAGTTACACTTTTTTCTCAGCAGCACATGGATCCTTCTCAAAAATAGATCATATATTATGTCACAGGGCAACTCTTAGACAATATAAAGGAGTAGAGATAATACCATGCATCCTATCTGATCATAATGGAATGAAACTGAAAATCAACGATAAAAGAAGGAAGGAAAAATCTTGCATCACTTGGAGAATGAACAATAGGTTACTGAATGATCAATGGGTTTTAGAAGACATCAAGGAGGAAATTAAAAACTTCTTAGAGTTAAATGAAAACACAGACACAACATATCGGAATCTATGGGACACATTGAAAGCAGTCCTAAGAGGAAAATTCATTGCTTGGAGTTCATTCCTTAAAAAAAGAAAAAACCAACAAATAAATGATCTCATACTTCATCTCAAAATCTTAGAAAAAGAAGAGCAAAACAACAGCAAAAGAAGTAGAAGGCAAGAAATAATTAAAATCAGAGCTGAAATTAATGAAATTGAAACAAAAGAAACAATTGAAAAATTGACAAAACTAAAAGTTGGTTCTTTGAAAAAATAAATAAAATTGACAGACCCTTAGCCATGCTAACGAAGAGAAGAAGAGAGAGAACTCAAATTACTAGCATACGGGATGAAAAAGGCAATATCACAACAGACACTTCAGAAATACAGAAGATAATCAGAAATTATTTTGAATCCTTATACTCCAATAAAATAGAAGACAGTGAAGGCATAGATAAATTTCTTAAGTCATATGATCTGCCCAGATTGAGTCAGGACGATATAGACAACCTAAACAGACCAATAACAATTGAGGAAATAGAAGAAACCATCAAAAGACTACCAACTAAGAAAAGCCCAGGACCGGATGGGTATACAGCAGAGTTTTACAAAACCTTTAAAGAGGAACTAACACCAATACTTTTCAGGCTATTTCAGGAAATAGAAAAAGAGGGAGAACTTCCAAATACATTCTACGAGGCCAACATCACCCTGATGCCTAAACCAGACAAAGACACTTCAAAGAAAGAAAACTACATACCAATATCTCTAATGAACCTAGATGCAAAAATCCTCAATAAAATTCTGGCGAATCGGATTCAAAAATATATCAAAAAAATTATACACCATGATCAAGTAGGATTCATCCCTGGGATGCAAGGCTGGTTCAATATACGGAAATCAATAAATGTTATTCACCACATCAATAGACTTAAAAATAAGAACCATATGATCATCTCGATAGATGCAGAAAAAGCATTCAACAAAGTACAGCATCCCTTTATGTTCAAAACTCTAGAAAAATTAGGGATAACAGGATCATACCTCAACATCGTAAAAGCAATCTATGATAAGCCACAGGCCAGCATCATTCTGAATGGAGAAAAATTGAAGGCATTCCCTCTAAGATCTGGTACAAGACAGGGATGCCCTCTCTCACCACTTCTGTTCAACATAGTCCTCGAAACACTGGCCAGAGAAATTAGACAGACGAAAGAAATTAAAGGCATAAAAATAGGAAAAGAAGAACTTAAATTATCACTATTTGCAGATGACATGATTCTATACCTAGCAGACCCAAAAGGGTCTACAAAGAAACTATTAGAGCTAATAAATGAATTCAGCAAAGTGGCAGGATATAAAATCAACACGCATAAATCAAATGCATTCCTGTATATCAGCGACAAATCCTATGAAACGGAAATGAGGACAACTACTCCATTCACAATATCCCCCCAAAAAATAAAATACTTGGGAATCAACCTAACAAAAGAGGTGAAAGACTTATACAATGAAAACTACAGAACCCTAAAGAGAGATATAGAAGAAGACCTTAGAAGATGGAAAAATATACCCTGTTCATGGATAGGCAGAACTAACATCATCAAAATGGCGATATTACCAAAAGTTCTCTATAAGTTCAATGCAATGCCAATCAAAATCCCAACAGCATTTCTTGTAGAAATAGATAAAACAGTCATGAAATTCATATGGAATAATAAAATACCCAGAATAGCAAAAACAATGCTAATCAGGAAGTGTGAATCAGGCGGTATAGCGATACCAGACTTCAAACTATACTACAGAGCAATAGTAACAAAAACAGCATGGTACTGGTACCAAAACAGGTGGGTGGGCCAATGGTACAGAATAGAGGACACAGTAACCAATCCACAAAACTACAACTATCTTATATTTGATAAAGGGGCTAAAAGCATGCAATGGAGGAAGGATAGCATCTTCAACAAATGGTGCTGGGAAAACTGGAAATCCATTTGCATCAAAATGAAACTGAATCCCTTTCTCTCGCCATGCACAAAAGTTAACTCAAAATGGATCAAGGAGCTTGATATCAAATCAGAGACTCTGCGTCTGATAGAAGAAAAAGTTGGCTATGATCTACATACTGTGGGGTCGGGCTCCAAATTCCTCAATAGGACACCCATAGCACAAGAGTTAACAACTAGAATCAACAAATGGGACTTACTCAAACTAAAAAGTTTTTTCTCAGCAAAAGAAACAATAAGAGAGGTAAACAGGGAGCCTACATCCTGGGAACAAATCTTTACTCCACACACTTCAGATAGAGCCCTAATATCCAGAGTATACAAAGAACTCAAAAAATTAGACAATAAGATAACAAATAACCCAATCAACAAATGGGCCAAGGACCTGAACAGACACTTCTCAGAGGAGGACATACAATCAATTAATAAGTACATGAAAAAATGCTCACCATCGCTAGCAGTCAGAGAAATGCAAATCAAAACCACCCTAAGATACCATCTCACTCCAGTAAGATTGGCAGCCATTATGAAGTCCAACAACAACAAGTGCTGGAGAGGATGCGGGGAAAAGGGTACACTTGTTCATTGTTGGTGGGACTGCAAATTGGTGCAGCCAATTTGGAAAGCAGTATGGAGATTTCTTGGAAAGCTGGGAATGGAACCACCATTTGACCCAGCTATTCCCCTTCTCGGTCTATTCCCTAAAGACCTAATAAGAGCATGCTACAGGGACACTGCTACATCGATGTTCATAGCAGCACAATTCACAATAGCAAGATTATGGAACCAACCTAGATGCCCTTCAATAGATGAATGGATAAAAAAAAATGTGGCATTTATACACAATGGAGTATTACTCTGCATTAAAAAATGACAAAATCATAGAATTTGGAGGGAAATGGATGGCATTAGAGCAGATTATGCTAAGTGAAGCTAGCCAATCCTTAAAAAACAAATGCCAAATGACTGCTTTGATATAAGGGGAGTAACCAAGGACAGGGTAGGGACGAAGAGCTTGAGAAGAAGATTAACATTAAACAGGGATGAGAGGTGGGAGGGAAAGGGAGTGAGAAGGGAAATCACATGGAAATGGAAGGTGATCCTCAGGGTTTTACAAAATTGCATATAAGAGGAAATGAGGGGTAAGAGAAGAATAATACAAGTGGAAGAAATGATTTACAGTAGAGGGGGTAGAGAGAGAAATGGGGAGGGGAGGGGAGGGGAGGGGGGATAGTAGAGAATAGGATAGACAGCAGAATATATCAGACACTAGAATGGCAATATGTAAATCAATGGAAGTGTAACTGATGTGATACAGCAATCTGTATACGGGGTAAAAATGGGAGTTCATAACCCACTTGAATCAAACTGTGAAATATGATATATTAAGAACTATGTAATGTTTTGAACGACCAACAATAAAAAAAATAAAATAAAAAAATAAAAATAGTTTCTTAGCTGTCAAAAAAAATGCCTTTGATTTATGGGTGTTGACATTATATCCAGCTACTTTGTTGAATTCAATTATTAGTTCTAGGAGATTTCTGTTGGAATGTTTTGGGTCTTCTAGGTATAGAAACATATAATCTACAAATAGTGATGATTTGAGTTCTTTTCCTATCCGTATCCCTTTAATTTCTTTTGTCTGTCTGATTGCTCTGGCTAATGTTTCAAGAACTATGTTAAATAGAAGTAATGACAGAGGGAATCCCTGTCTTGTTCCAGTTTTTAGAGGAAATGCTTTCAATTTTTCTCCATTTAGAATGATGTTGGCCTCAGTCTTAGCATAGATAGCCTTAACAATGTTGAGGTATGTTCCTGTTATCCCTAGTTTTTCAAGCGTTTTGAAGATGGAGGGATGCTATATTTTTGTCAAATGCTTTCTTAGCATCTATTGAGATGATCATATGATCTTTACCTTTGAGTCTATGATGTAATGGATTACATTTATTGATTTGTGTATGTTGAACCAACCTTGCATTCCTGGGATGAATCCTATTTGATCATGATGCACTATCTCCTTGATATGTTTTTGTATTTGATATGTTTTTGCCAGAATTTTATGGAGAATTTTTGCATCTATATTCATTAGAGATTTTGGTCTTAAGTTTTCTTTCTTTGATGTGTCTTTGTCTGGTTTGGAATTACGGTGATATTGGCCTCATAGAATTGGGTTTGGAAGTGTTCCCTCTTTTTCTATTTCATGAAATAGGTTGAGAAGTATTGGTGTTAGTTCTTCTTTAAAGGTCTTATAGAATTCAGTCGTGTATCCATCCAGTCCTGGGCTTTTCTTAGTTGGTAGGCTTCTGATGGCATCCTCTATTTCCTTGCTTGAGATTGATCTGTTTAAATTGTGTATATCATCCTGATTTAGTTTAGGTATATCATATGCTTCTAGAAATTTGTCGATGTCTTCAATATTTTCTATTTTATTGGAGTACAGATTTCAAAATAATTTCTAATTATCTTAATTTTTACAGTGTCTGTCATAATATTTCCTTTTTCATCACAGATGTTAGTAATTTCAGTTTTCTCTTACCTTTTCTTCATTAGCATGGCTAATGGTTTGTCGATTTTATTTATTTTTTCAAAGAACCAACTTTTTGTTTTGTTAATTTTTTTCAATTGTTTACTTTGTTTCAATTCCATTGATTTCAGCTCTAATTTTAATTATTTCCTGTCTCCTACTGCTTTTGGGGTTGATTTGTTCTTCTCTTTGTAGGGCTTTGAGATATAATGTTAGGTCATTTATTTGTTGGCTTTTTCTTCTTGGAAGGAATGAACTCCATGCAATGAACTTTCCTCTTAGCACTGCCTTCATAGTGTCCCAGAGATTTCAATATGTTGTATCAATATTCTCATTTATTTCTATGAATTTTTTAATCTCCTCCTTGATATCTTTTCCAACCCATTGTTCATTCAATAGCATATTATTTAGTCTCCAGGTGTTGGGCTAGCTTTTATTTTTTATTTTATCCTGATTTGTAATTTCATTCCATTGTGATCTGATAAAACACAGTGTAGTATCTCTATTTTTTTTTTGTATTTACTAAGATTCACTTTGTAGCATAACATATTTTGAGAAGGATCAACATGCTGCTGAGAAGAAAGTATATTCACTCATTGATAATAATATACTTTATATGTCAGTTAAGTCTAAGTTATTGATTGTATTATTGAGTTCTATAGTTTGTTTAGGTTTTGTTTGGTAGATCTATCTAGTGGTGAAAGAGGTGTGTTAAAGTCACCCAGAATTATTGTGTTGTGATCTATTTGACTCTTGAACTTGAGAAGAGTTTGATTGATAAACATAGATGCTCCATTGTTTGGGGCATATATATTTATAATTGTTATGTCTTGTTGATGTATGGTTCCATTGAGCAGTATGAAATGTCCATCTTTATCCCTTTTGATTAACTTTAACTTAAAGTCTACTTTATTTGATATGAGGATGGAAACCCCTACTTGCTTATGTAGGCCATGTGAATAGTATATTTTATCCCAGCCTTTCATTTTCAGTCTGTGGGCATCTTTTCCTATGAGATGAGTCACTTGAAGGCAGCATGTTGTTGGGTCTTTTTTTTTTTTTTAATCCAATCTACCACCCTATGTCTTTTGATTGGTGAGTTTAAGCCACTAACATTTAGGGTTATTACTGAGATATGATTTGTATTACCAGTCATTTTTGTCTATTTTTGGTGTTTAGCTTGACTTAGTTTCTCCTTTGGTTGGCTTTTTCTTTTATTGTAGTTCTTCCCTTTGCAGATTTTCATTGTTGTTTTTCATTTCCTCCTCATGGAATATTTTGCCAAGAATGTTCTGTAGTGCAGGCTTTCTTGTTGTAAAATCTTTTAGCTTTTATTTATCATGGAAGCTTTTTATTTCATCATCAAACTTGAAGCTTAATTTTGCTGGATATAAGATTCATGGTTGGCGTTCATTATCTTTTAGAGCTTGGTTGAAAAATCTGCTCAGATCTGAATTGGTATTCCCTTATAAGTAATCTGACTTTTCTCTCTTGCAGCCTTTAAAATTCTATCCTTATTCCGTATGCTAGGCATTTTCATTATAATGTGTATTGGTGTAGATCTGTTGTAATTTTGTACATTTGGCCCCCAGGGACCTTGATGATGTCTTATAATGTCCTTATTGTTGTTATATTTGATTTTTCTAAGTCATTCTTCATGCTTAGGAAAGTTTCTGATATTATTTCATTGACAAGACTGGGAATTCCTTTGGTTTGAATTTCTGAACCTTCCTATATCCCAATAAATTTTAAATTTGGTCTTTTGATGGTATCCCATAATTCCTGGATGTTCTGTTCATGGTTTCTTACCATCTTCTCTGTAAGGTCAACTTTATTTTCCAGATTGCATATTTTGTCTTCATTGTCTGAGGTTTGTCTTCCAAGTGGTTTAGTCTGTTGGTGATGCTATCTATTGAGTTTTATAATTGGCTTATGGTTTCTTTCATTTCAAGGATTTCTGTTTGATTTTTTTTTCAGTATCTCTATTTCTTTCTTAATCTCTTGCAACCTGTATTTGCTCTCTTAACTCTTTGTTGGTGTGATCAATGGCTGCCTGAATTTGTTCTCTTATCTCTTTGGAATGATTCATTTTTGTGTGTATCTGCTTACTTAGGTCATTAATTCCCAAATCATTTTAGTTATGTACATTCTGAACTCTTTCTCTGACATTTCACCTACTTCACTATCTATGGATTCTATTGTTGTAGTGTCTTGGTTTGTTTGGGGCACTTTCCTACCTTTTTTTTTTTTTCATGATGTCTATGTATCATCCTCTCTTACAGTGTAGATCTCAAATATTACAGTTTCTGCCCTATTGTCTTATAGTGTGCCTACAGGTTACCAATATCTCACATTTAAAGAAGAGATCAAGGGCTGGGGATGTGGCTCAAGTGGTAGCGCGCTCGCCTGGCATGCGTGCGGCCCGGGTTCGATCCTCAGCACCACATACCAACAAAGATGTTGTGTCCGCCGAGAAATAAAAAATAAATATTAAAAATTCTCTCTCTCTCTCTCTCTCCCTCCTCTCACTCTATCTTTAAAAAAAAAATAAATAAAAAAAATAAAGAAGAGATCAATATTATAGCACTCAATGTACCCAACATGCAACCATATATCAGTTAGCTTCTATTTTTACATTTACAGTTTTGTCACTACACTCAGAAATGATGAGTTCAGTTATCTTATACTATATAGTCAATAGGCTTGCATGATGGTTTAGTTTCTGATGGTGGAAGGGGAGACTGGGTGGCGGGGTGGGGGGGGGGTTGGCTGAGATGTTTATGATGTAGGATGTGAGAATATGGAAGTATTAGATTATATGACTAGTGAGAGGATAATTATAACAAGTTGGCTGTTAGTAGGAGAAACAAGAGAAAGGCAACCTCTTGTAAAATTCCTTGTTACCTCAGCAACAGGGTAACTGTTAGCACCCCTAGTAGAGTTACTTTTGGTGCAGCCAGGCCCCCAGGAACCTTGATGATGTCTTATCATGTCCTTATTGTTGTCCCATGATACAAGTGGTGATATCCCAGTTTCTTAGCAGCCTCAAGACTGTATGTTTCCTGATGTTGGGCTATGGAGCCATGCTTTGGTGAATAAGGACCCCAGCACAGGGTGGCTCTCCGCATGGGCACAGGAAGTGCGGGTGGGCTCTGCCTCCAGAACTCCGGGCCATGGTCCTGCTGTGGTCCTGCTCCTATCTTCTATCATCACTAATTTTTTTCACTCCACATTCTTTTTTTAGATTCATCCCTCTTTTCATGTAGCTATAAGTCTTTATTTTCATTTCAACATAAATTCCATCACAAGAATAGATCAAGTTCATTTATCCATCTACTGTGGATGGACAGTTGGACTAGTGCCAATTTTTGCTAGTGAAAACATTTCAGACATTGATTTTCTTACCTATATTCTGGTACACATACATTCGTGAAAAGTATGTATGTATGTACACATATAACTCTGTGGATATTAAACTTACAAAAGTTGGTGTGTGTGTGTGTGTGTGTGTGTGTGTGTGTGTGTGTGTGAGTGTGTATCTAGGAATAGGAAACTGGCTCAGAAGGCATGTTCATCTGCAACTTTACTAAACACCACCAAGAAGTTTTAAAGTAGTTGAGCCAATTTACACTCCCACTAGTAATGCAGGAGAGCATGACTTACAAATCCTCACCAATACCTGACACTTTTACCAATCCTGCTGGAGGGAAACCTTATGGTCTTAATTTGCAGAGAATTTTTGCATATCTGCTGGCCACTCATGTAGCCTCTTCAGTGTCTTGTCAGTTCTGCAGACCATTTTCCCATTGAGTTATCCATCGTTTTCATTCTGATTTAGAGATTTTGGCATATTTTGGATCCTAATATCCTGTGTTAGTTATAATTTCTCCTAATTTGTGTCTTGTTGCTTGGTTCTCTTTATGGTATCTTTTGATCTCAATTTTAATAGAGTCAAATTTATCAATTTTTACCATTATTGTTTGAGATTCATGTTGTATCTTAAGATGGAAGTTTTAAGAAATCATTCTCTGCACCAAAAACTGTGAAACTCTTCTGCACTACTTCTTAAAATTTTTTTAAAATTCTGCTTTTTAAATTTAGGGCCAAATGTGCAAAATATGGTCTTTAAAGTTTTTGTCACTGGTTTTCAGTACTGAGATAAAGTGCTTAAGCCTGACTATCAATCAAGGCACCAGCAGCAGGCAGTGTGGCCTGTCTGGGCTGAAGGCAGGATCTCCATGATGCCCAGTGGCAAAGGGGCAGGATTGGTGATAGAGCCCACAGAAGGCTAGCATGTCTGGAAGCAGCGGGGAAAAGCTTTTAAAAAGCACCAATAAAGCTGGGCATGGTGGCACACACCCATAATTCCAGCAACTTGGGAGGCTGAAATGGGAGAATCATGAGTCCAAAGCCAGTCTCAGCAACTTAGCAAGGCCTTCCGCAACTTAAGAAGACCCTGTATCAAAATAAGAAAATAAAAAGGGCTGGAGATGCGGCTCAGCAGTTAAGTGCCTTTGGGTTCAATCCCTAGCACCCTCTTCAAAAAAAGAAAAAGAAAAACACCAAGAAGGGATTAGGAGGAGACAGGGACTAGAATACAAGCAGAGAAGCCCCGATGTTGAACAACACCAGGAAGGCCACAGGAAGCCATTGAGGAAGTCATTTAAAGCATGAGAACGACACAATCAGAATTTGTGTTTGGGTTTATTTTTTTTAAAGCCCTTCTCTGTGCTGCTCTGTGAAGAACAGGTTAAGAGGGGCAAGAGGAAATGAGAGAGCGCCATTGTGCGGCCACAATAACTGAACTTGAGATGACAGAGGCTTAGTTGGGGTGGAATATTTGAACTTGGCTACCCAGGCTGGTCTGCGGACCACCAGCTTCACCCGGAAGAGTTTCGGAACTGTCGCGTCATTTCAAGCCTGCGTGAAGCCACTTAATCAGAAACCTGCTTCTCACAAGATCCCCAGAGGACTTGAGTGCCCATGATGGTGTGAGAAACTCCAGAACGATGTGTTTTAGGGAAATCCATGTGGTGAGATCAAGTATGCAAAGGGATACACGAGCTCAGGATAAGCCTGCAAAAGTGAGGAGAAGTCAGAGGAGGGGGAAAACAGAAGAGTAAAATCAGGAAGGGGTCACCTCGATGAATAAGCCCAGGAGACCAAGAACAAAGGGCTGGAGAGCAGCTGTGAGACAGGATGGCAGGTGCTGCGTGGTGGCAGGAATTTCACAGGCCAGGCTGCCGTGAGTTGAAGAATGATGAACTATGCCACACAACATTTCTGAGTTTAGCTGCGTAGGTCAGGGAAGGATGAGAGCCAAGTGCAAGAGTCCAAGGTCACGGTTCTTAGAGCTGGTTAAAGATACAGTTTTATAAAAATACAAAATCTCAATCTAATCAGGAGAAAAACATCAGACAAACCCAGCAATGGTATTTTATATACCAACTCTCCAAAAATGTCAAGGTCATAAAAGACCAGAAAAGACTAAGGAGCTACCACAGACGGGAGACTGGGGAGGTATGACAACTAAATGTGCGGTGGGATTCTGCCTTGGACTCCAGAACAGAAGCAGAATCTGATGAAACCAGTACAATCTGTAGTTTAGTTCACAGTATGACACCAATATTGATTCCTCAGTTTGGATGACTCTCATGAGGTTAACACTGGGGAGAGCTGAACAAGGAGCACATGGGAACTCTGTGTATTAATTTTCATAATTTGTTAAGGTGTCTAAAATTCTTTCAAAACAAAAACTAAGATAGCTGTGTGCACGCACGTGTGCATGTGCCCACAATGTTACTTTGGAACCTATGTTTTATCTAACACCAATTCAAATGCAAGTGCAAGAGCCTTTCATTGAAAAATGCTGGGCTAGAGCAACGCCGATGGAAAAATCCAGAGGAGAGGAAGACATGAAGGTGGACAGGGTGAGGGATGAACCCAGGCGGAGAGGAAAGAAGCAAGTAGAATTGAGGGCGCGTACAGAGACCAGCAAATGGTACAACTTAATGGTGAGAACTTAAGGGAATTTTGACCAGAGGGGCTTCTCTCTCTTTTTCCTAAAAAAAAAGAAAAAAATGAGTTCAGGTCATCCACTGAGACCAGGGCCCAAGTGGGGAGGAGGCAAAGCCCACCAGGAGGGTTGGGGTGAGAGAGAGACCTAGGGAGCAGGGGGAGGGAGCTGCCCACAGAACTGAAGCCAGAGGGCCGGCTTCACCCTGAGAGCTGTACCCCAACCAGAAGGCAGGCTTCCCTGTCATCCTGCATGAGCAAGACCTGCTGTCCTGGAAGGTTTCAGGATCAGCTGGCTGTGGGGCCTGAGAGAGCCACAGAAAAGCCTCAGCCTCAGGGAGAATGACAGTAACCGATTTCCCCCAATATTTTAAGTTCACATCTATTTAAACACTTCTTTTTGAAATCTTCCTTTGATATCTTTTGTTACTTGACTTTTACTAAGTCACAGGTAACATTAAAACATCTGTTGCCCTATTTCACGTCCCTGGTTCCTGACTCACACAGGAGGCATGTGATGTAGCAGAGACGGCTGGACACACGAGCTTCGGGTCCTGGCTCTCACCTGGCTTCACCGTGAGCTCATTAACTGCTGGCCTTGAACAGCTCAATTCACTCATCTGCTAACAAGAGTCAGCATTCCAGAAAATTGTTACCTGAAAAATGGGTGTTGAAGTTTGCTTTCCAACTAGAACTGAAATATGACCCCATATTTATGCTAGAAGGTTCTCTCAGCCAGGGTCCTCTAGTGTTTGCAATGGAGACAACTCTGGCTACAGAGTTCAAACAGCAGCCACGAGCTGAGCGAGGCTGCAGCTGGAGAGCCAGCTGGGGTTTTGTGCGGAGAGAGTCCTGGACGAGGCCGGAGCCGGCTCGACCCAGCACAGCAACCCAGCACAGCCGGCTGCACCCTCAGGATCCAAAGTTCAGATGGGGTGTCTGACTGGCCAGGCCTAAGTCACATGCCTTCCTGCTCCATCAATCCTGTGGCCTTCTGACCATCACATGGTGGAGAGACTCCCCAGATCTAAAGAGGGGTTTCCCAAAATAACAATGGCCACTTCATCAACAGCTGGGGGAGCTTCATTTTTAGCTAAAAAGTCCCAGCTAATAAAAAGCAGGGCTCTTTGGAACTGGTGTAGCACAATCCCTTCCAAACAGGGAGATAATGGGGCCAACATCTCCAGAACATCCCACAGAAAGAAGAATCAGGCACCACTCTATCTCCAACTTGCACAGGTCCCCTGGAGAAATCCCCAGTCATCGGTCACACCTTCCACTTCCTCTAGAGATAGGGGCCCAGATACAATTAGTGACTTCACCAGAAAGAATACAACAAGAACTAAGAGGAATTTGAAAAACATCGGCCATGACCAAACAATACTAAAATAATGGTACTGCAAAGCTTTTTGTAAACTCAAACCATTATGGTTAAAACATCAGCATAGGCTTCCTGGTTGGGATGTGGGGAGGCTCTTTGCATGATGTGCTTATTCGAGGAGTAGAGATATTAAAATGCTGGTGTGATTCAAGGTACAAGAGTATCATTTGGAAGATGCTGTGCTTTCTCTTTGCTTGGTTTTATTCTTTCCTAAATAAAATTCAGCCCTCTCTTACCAACCTGGAAAGCAAGACTGTCAGCACTTTAAGTAACCAAAATAAACTAAATACTCAATTCACTAAGAACAAAGGCAAAAAAAAAAAAATTCTCTGTCAGCCATCTGTTTCTAAAATAATTTAATTCAAAACACAGTCCCACAACAAGAGGGAAAAGGACACCATCATCTTCAAGATAATCTTCTGTCTCCAATTACACTGGAGCTCGATGGCACACGACATGCCATGACAGAGCATGAGGCGGCACTTTCCCTGGGGGACCCAGGGACAGCAGCACTCATTTCCACACCAGTGCACCAGCTGGAACAAGGCGACCAGGAGACACTGCAGCCTCCCCAACTGGGTCTAATTCCAGCAAACAGTAAACAGCTTATCTACAGGCTTAAGACCTTAATTCAGCTCCAAATTAAGCTTTTCTCTGATATCAAGTGAGCAAGGAGGCTTAAAAGAGAGAGGGGTCACACTGGTGGGAAGCGCCAGCAGGGGTCAGGGCCCCCAGCCTGGTGGATGTGGGATGCGTTTGCATAACACCCAGCAGCAGCTCCATTTGCTTGGGAAGGATGCTAGAAAAGCTGGCTCAGGAACCAAAAGAGAATGTCCACAGACAACCAGGTGCTGTGGGACTTTCTGAGCAAAACAGCCCTTTTAGCATCATTACAGTGCAGGGTGGGAAGAAGGCCAAGCAGACTCCACCCTACACCACATGGACAAAGACCAAGGGGGCAATAGTAAGAAGGGAATGGAGCAGAGTCCCAAGTTAGAGACCACCTGAAGTTTAGACACGGCAGCTGACAGTATGGTAGGGCAAGAGAGAACCATCAAGGTGACTCGAGGCTGGGCACTGTGGCACACCCTATGGTCACAGCTACTCAGAAGGCTGAGGAGGATCACTTGAGCTCAATCTGGGCAGCACAGCAAGATCACATCTCAAAAAAAAAAAAAAAAAAAAAAGAAAGAAAAGAAAATGTGACTTGGAGTCACAGTTCCACCACTACTAGACAACTCCACGGAGTACCTACAACAACCCCATGCTCTCCCTCAGACCCATCAAGGATGCATGCTCACAGCAAGTTCCCTCTGCTGTTAAGTCCCCCCTCCTTCCTCCCCACCACCTGAATCTGCTGAGAGCCCTGCCTTGCACAGCTAACAGGAGATGGGCTTCCCAGGGTGCTGAGCACAGGAGGTGCTTCTTGGCCCACTCTGGGTGCAGTTCAAGAACCAGGAGAGCCCAGAGCACCCAGCAGCAGTCCTTCAAATCTCTTCTACAGTTTCTGGAGTGGACCTAAGCCCAAGAGCAAAGGGCAATGGCATGAAACTTCCCTGCCCTGTACTCGGTCACTGGAGCTGTGGGGCCACCCTCCATGTGCCCCAACTCCTGAGGCTGAGAAAATCTGCAACTGCAGGGGGCCTCCTGGCCATGAGCATGAGCATGAGTCAGGGCTGTCTCTTGCCATGAGCCCTAACCCATCTAAACTCTGATCCACCTCGAGTTTTCTAACATGCAGATCTGCTCAATTCGTGGCAATATGCCTGCAATTTACCTAAAGGAAAAAAAGAAATGACCTTACCAGGTTATCTCATTCTTAAAATCCTTCATTGAGGGCTGGGGTTGTGGCTCAGTGGCAGAGCACTTCCTAGCATGTGTGAGGCACTAAGTTCAATTCTGAGCACCTCATATAAATAAACAGAATAAAGGTCCATCAAAAACTAGAAATATATATATATATATTTTTTTAAATCTTTCATTGGTTTTTAATGGCCTCCAGAAATCCAAAGCCCTCAGCTGGTGGACAAGAGCCCTCATCTGCCACTTACTGCGTGTCCTGCTGGGCACCCTTCCCCACAGCCTGCCCCTTCCAGCCACCCCACCGCCATGGTTTCACAGAGGCTGTTCTCTCCGCCAGACCTTCCTCCTATCAGATCCAGACTCCCCTGTGCTGTCTTCCCCAGATGCCTGCCCAGGCGTTTCTCTCAAATTTAAGTTGTATTACTGGTTTACTCCCGGCTTCAGTAGAAGGCCCTGAGCTCCTTAGAGGGAGAGGCTGTATCTTTCATGGGTCTGTCTCCCAGGCCCAGCCCAAGGCCTAAAGCATCTGTTAGAACATTCTAAGTCCCATAATTCCCTCCTGACCAGGGTAGCTACAGGCAAGGTACAAAGAGTTAACCAAGGCAGAAAGGTCCCCTGCTTGTGGACCTTACTGTGAAGGAGGCAGATGATGACAGACAAGAGGACTGCCTAGGAAATGAGCATGGAGAACGACAGAGAGGGACGGTCAGGAAAGGAGGAGGAGCCGGGAAGACAGCAGGAGGCTGCTCCATCAGGGGGCAGCAGGGGCAAAGCCTGAGGTGGGAAAGCATCTAACAGACGTGTGAAGGGGCGTGGCCGGTGTGGAGGGGCGTGGCCGGTGTGGAGGGGCGTGGCCGGTGTGGAGGGGCGTGGCCGGTGTGGAGGGGCGTGGCTTGAGACGGGGGTGTGGCCAGCAAGGGAAGCCTTATACAGCAGAGCTTGAGTGGAAGGCAGGGAGCCAGCTTGGGGTGGACGGAAATGGGATTCTAGTGCCCAAGAGAGCATTTGGGCTCATGGTGATGATCACTGAAGTCGACAGATACCATATCAAGGTAGAAAAGAGGGGAAAACTTGTGACTCCCAAACCCCACAATGACACATTCACTTGAGGGGAGGACTCAGCTATGCAATCATATTGCTATCCTCGGAATGTTTGTGCCACTTCCCAAAATTCCTGTACTGAAACCTAAACTTCAACGTGACTGAATTAAGAGATGGGCCTTGGGAAGGTGATAAGGGTGGAGCCATAAGTGCGACTGTCCTTATAAGGGAGGCCTAAGGAAGCTTATTCCCCTTATCAGCCCTCACCAGATACGAACTCCTGGCACCTTGATCTTGACTTCCCAGCCTTCAGAATGGAGAACAATAACTTTCTATTGTTCATAAATTACCTACTCAAAGGTATTTTGTTATAGCAGCCCCAAAGGACTAAGACACTATTTACATATACTTCTATGATTCAATTCAGTCAGTCACACAAATTATTCTCATTCTTACTTAATTTATTTCCATTCACTGGCAATCTTTCCCAAACCCCCTCTTCTGCCTGCTTATTGGTATGAAGAGCCTCCTGATTAGCAATTATCCATAACATTAACTTTCTAAGTATCTATAATTATGACTTTTCTTGGTTTATTTAAAGGCTCCTTGGACTCCAGGATGAGGAATAACACAAAGTTAATATAAAGACTAATTTGCCAAGAAACTAACCAGATCAAATGTATAAATAAATAAGCCAAAAGGCAATTTTTCTAAAACAGAAGTCCTACCAGCACAGGGGATTCCATGTTATGTTTTTGCTGTTTACAGTAAAACATTTAAATACTGCCAACAAACAAATTTTGGCATTTTAAACTTTTTATTATGGAATGTTCAAACATATGCAAAGGCTGAAAGACTAGAAAGCATTGCCCAGCTTCGACAATTTCAATGTTTCTAATGAAAGAAAAGCAAATCCCAGATATTATTTTTCACTTCAATGAGCACCTTCATTAACTCTGATAAGAACTCATTAACAATCATAACCACAATATAATTATCACACCCAACAAAATTAAAAATAATTCCTAATATCTTCCAATTATCCACTTCCTTCTTAGTTTTCCCTGATGGCTTCAAAATATTTTTGTATAGTTGCTTTTTCATATCAGGCTCCAAACAAGGCACACGCCGCTCTGGTTCATGTGTCTCTTAAGTCTCTTATACTTTATAAGTTTTCCTGTCCCGTTCTTTTTTTAAGCACTCACTATTTACTTGTTAAAGAAAATAGGTCATCTGTCCCCACAGACAACCTACATTCTATATTTGGCTGGTTATAGTCTCATGGTGTCATCTAACATGTTCTTCTAACCCCCGAATTGCCCATAAACCTCCAGTTAGATCAAGAGGCTCCCTCAGGTTCAGGATGGATGCTCTGGGCACAACACTTTTCAGGTGGTCCTTGAACTTCCTATTGCATCGCAGCAGAAGGTGCCTAATTTTTGGCTGTGCCACTTTGAGGAGTGACACATATACCAGCAGCTTGTGTAGTGACAGCCTGCTTCATCTATCAAAAGACCCCCCATCTACTACTCACCTAGTGATGAGGCCATCACCGAGCACCACCGCTGACATCCGGTATGGCATTAGGGACATTGGGATCTTAAGCTCAGGTTAAGGACATTCCAAAACTCAAAGATACAATTATAGAAAGAACAAGAATTATTTGGAATCTGAATGATAACATGTCTGTGCTTATTTTATTTTTTTTAAATATTTATTTATTTATTTTTTAGTTTTCGGCAGACACAACATCTCTGTTTGTATGTGGTGCTGAAGATCAAACCTGGGCAGCGCGCATGCCAGGCGAGCGCGCTACCGCTTGAGCCACATCCCCAGCCCGTGTGCTTATTTTAGAACATTTTTAAGTTGCTTATTTTAGAACATTTTTAAGTTGCTTAATGAAGAATTGAATACAAAGTTGCTGAAGTCTGTTCTGTTCTTTAGAAAAATTACAGATTAACCACTGGCTCTAAGAATGTATTCGAGTAATGCTGGTCTGTCTCTAGCTCTCTCCCTGAAGTTCAAAGTTCCCAAAAGAATGAATAAAGAATAAAGCAGATCTTGGAAATTATGACATTTATAAAGAAGGAGGGGAGGAAATAGATATGTTAGAATATTTCCAAAGCAGTACATTTATTTTAGTCCCTTTCCAAAGGACAGATTAATGAAGTACTAAAATTACTTTAAAACATGACGGCTAAATAGTTTCAATTTCCTCTTCTTCCCATACCCCTTAACTAGAGTTTCTAGAAAAAGACAAGAAGACTCTGAATCCTTTTCTCCCCTATTCCATACTCAGGGAAGTGTTAAGAGACAGCATAACACCTGTGTAAAACAGAAGGCAACTCTCCCCCAACCTCCAAAATCAGAGGCCGTTTAATGCCTTCTGCATAATCACCTAATGACCTGAGAAAGCCTCTATGAATAGCCAGGCCTCAGGGGGCCCGCAGGTCCCCAGGGTTAAGGAAACTCCAGCTGGCAACAGCTGGGAGCCCCACTGACTGGCACCAGCCTGGCACAAGCAGAAGGTGGGAAGACGGCAGGGATGACCTTCAGGTATGGTAAGAAGAGGGCACCTGCACTCCAGGAGAGAAATCAGGGTACCATAGGGCAGTTTCATCTACGTAAAACCTGGAAAGATTCCATCAATACACAATTCTTATTAAAATTAAATTTTTAAAAATTAAGGACACATTACAATGGATGCCACTCAGCTGTATGTTTAAAAATGATTCAACTGCTAAGTTTTATGTATATTTTACCACATTAAAAAAAAATGTGGGCTGGGGGTGTAGCTCAGTGGAAAGCACCTGCCTGGCATCTGTGAGATCCTGGTTTTCACCACTAGCACTGGGGGGAAAAAAAGGAAAAGAAAAGAAAAACAATGTTGTGATGTTTAGTTTCAAGGTGTGCAGGCTCATCTGCACAACACCACCCTGCCAAGAGTTGGGCTCTGTTCTTCTCACTTTTTATCAGTGAAGAAACTGAGGATCCAAAAGATTAAGAAACTTTTTCAAGTCCCACATCCAGTAAGTGGGGGACCCAAGATTTGAACCCAAATCCCTCTGCTCTCAAAACCTCTTGCTCTGACCATAGTATCACACTACTGAGACCTCACAGCACCACCAGGAGAGGCTGCTGAGAGTTTTCCAGGGAAATTTTAGACAAGTGTTTTTGAGTAGCAATGCACAAAACTTTTCCTAACTACAAGATAAACAAAATTCATGTGCATATACTGAAATCGGTTTCAAATTTTAAAATCTATGCTCACTGCATCTCGCCACAGACCTACCAACTTGGAGACTTTTAAACAGCATTTAAAAGAGCAATACATAAAAATAACATTGACTACTAATTCCAAAGGAAATTGACAGCATGTGGGTGCTTCCCCCAGAGGACCTCAAACCCAGTTAAGGGTGGGTGGCCCCAAGGGAGGCCCAATGAGAACTATGAACATGCAGGGACTGTTCCCAGGGACCAGCTCTCCAGGCAGCTCATAGGAACATGTCCACTACCTCGCCTGCAAGGGTAAGCTGAAGGCTGGGCTGGGAGCAGGAAAACTCAAGTGAGGAACACAACAGAGCAAAGGACCTGCCTGCTACCCCCAGCAACCTCTTAATGGCTACCCAGGGCACTGCACAATGGACACTGCCACAAGCACAGCTCCATCCTCCCCAGCTGAGGAATCCTAAGGCAGCCTGAGAGACCCATAAGCAATAGTGATGTAACAACAGATCTCCTTTGTGTGACAATGGCTTCATGCCTGGATGCCTCTCCGATAGCCTCAGGTCTCACAAAGCTCCTAGTAGACATGCTATTTTTGACACATGCTGCCTACGACAGGGCGGGCAGGCACAGTGAGTCCTGGTTTGCCCAAGGCCTGGCACCCTGGGCTGCCTGCCCCAGCAACTGCAGTCTCCGCCACGCCATACAAGACTAACTGCTATGGTAAGAAACACCACCTATGGGAAAAGTGTTTACTATTCCTTTCCTTATTCTTTTATTTTTAAAACTGATAAATAAATAAAATTGTACCTATTTGTAGTGTACAACATGATGTTTTGATACATGCAGAAATTGTGGACTGGCTAAGTCAAGCTAATCAACCTCGTGTAGTTATCGTTTTGTGGTGAGGACACTTAAAATTCACTCTCTTAGTATTTCTCAAGATTAAAATAGATGGTTACTAACTATAATCACCACGTTGTACAACATATCTATTAAACTTGCTGCTCCTAAGTGAAATTGTGTACCTTATGGTCAACATCTCCCTACCCTGCGCCCACCCCCTGCCCAGCACCTAGATAACTTCTAACTCAAGAGCAATGCAGTTGCCAACCAGTACGTGGAAAGATGCTCCACCTCATTCATTTTTAGGGAAATGCAAATGAAAACCATTGTAAAATGTGAAATCACACCCACAGGATGGCCACGGAAGAAAGAAAATGGGAAGAGCTGGTGAGCAGGTGGCGGGGTCAAAGCTCTGACCCCTGCTGGTGGACCCACTAGGGGAAGGTGGGCAGTGTCTCAACAAGTTGAACAGAATTATCAGGAAACCCAGCAATTCCACTCCCAGACAGATAGATATCCCAAGCCCTTAAAACAGGTGTTCCAAGAAACATTGCTACATGAATGTTGATAGCAGCACTCTTCATAACAGCCACCAGATGGGAAAAACCCAAATGTCCATGAACTAATGAATAAAAAAAAATGTGGCATAAGCAATAGGGATGTAAAACAGATCTCAATGTTCAATGCACCAGAATTCAACCATAAAAAATAATAAAAGACCAACCCATGTTCAACAGAGATAAGTCTTGAACACGTTTGCTAAGTGAATACCACCAGACATACACACAGAAAAATTCATGATTCTATTTATATGAAATATCCAGAATAGGCAAACCCATAGAGACAAAAGCAGATTAGTTGGGAGCCTGGGGGAACCTGGAACTAGGTGGTGTGAGGGCTGCAAAACATTGTGAATGTTTAATGCCACTGGATTGTACACTTCAAAACAGTGACAGTAGGGCTGGCAGTGTAACTAAGTGAGGGAGCACTTGCCTAGCACAGGAGGCCCTGAGGCCTCCAAAAATTACATTAAGTTAAAAATAAATAAAATGGTAAGTGTTATTTCACCAAGGAATTTTCTTCCATAATTTTATTGGTGCATGGTGCATTACAGTTGAAAATAATGGTGGGATTCCTTGTTACATACCCACACATGCACACAATAATATAATTTTCATCAAGAAATTTCTGAAGACAGTTAACTGAAGGACTCAAATACAAAAACTCCTCAGTACAACTAAACATGCTCATGTCCATTTCATTTGGGGAAGCTATTATTTTTCTAAAGTTGACTTTGGTTTTCACCAGTGCAGTGTTTCTTGAAGAGGGTTCCTTACTCAGAGCTACCTGAAGATCTTTTTAAACTATGGATTTTCAGGCCTCTTCCCAGATTCTGTGAAGGAGCAGGTGGGAGTGCACATTTTCAACCTCGCCCCAGGTGTTTTAAGCATAGGCTGTGTTAAAGCCGTCCCCTGGCTGAACTTGTAGCCCATTTCCAGACCTCAGGGAAAGGAAGGTACCATTCCACCTCCTTAGTGCCTGATGCATACATGCCCACAGCTGCTGTCCAGGTTCAGCCCCAGCGCATCTCCAAGCTGAGCACTCCACCTGCCAGGACTGACCTTGGCCCCATAACTATCCTGCACCACCCTACCACGTCTGGTCCACCAAGGTCACGACTTGTCCTGGAGATGAATTAGACTTGTTGGCTTTCTCTGTTTGTATTTCATCCATCAATTTCAGGTATTGAAAGCATGAAGTCACTCATGTCATCTTGCCCAAAGACTGTGATTGACTTCTGACCCCCTCCTCTCTCAAATCAGGTTTCTAACATGGTTTAATGTAGGCACACTGAAGTCATCCACTAGTATTTTTCAAGAATACCATACACAGTCAGCCAAGCATGGTGGCACACATTTGTAATTGGCTCAGGAGGCTGAGGCAGGAGGATCAGGAGTTCAAAGCCAGCCTCAGCAACAGTGAGGTGCTAAGCAACTCAGTAAGACCCTGTCTCCAAATAAAATACAAAATAGAGCTGGGGATGTGTGGGCAAGTGCTCTTGAGCTCAATTCCCAGTACCAAAAAAAAAAAAAAAAAAAAAAACCCATACATGCAAACACGGTCATTAAATACAGTGACCACTTTTAAAATAAGATTACAAAAGCATTGCTCTTCATATGATAAATTTAAAAATATATCCACAGGCTAAGTCAATATCAAGTTTGGCAGAGAAAGTATTTAAGCTGGATCTTTCCTCTGGGTTTACTAACTCTCCCCTTTCACCTCCCTCCCCACCCTCAATCTCCCTCCATCCTTTGCTTCTGATCTGTCTTCTCCCTTTCCTCCTTCACTGGTTTTAATGTATCATGATAACATAAATCAAATAATACACTGTATTTATTGTTACATTTACAGAGGGAGGCTTTTTATTCTCTACTTTTAAATGCCAGTTATAACTTGTTCTTTAAAAAATGGACTTCTGCCTGTGTGTAAGCCTTAGTTGATTTCTCCAGAGAATCAGTGGCCTTTACCAGAAAAAGGCTCTTGATTACTGAGGCTATTTAAGTAAGAAACACAGGGCATCTTCAGCAAGAACTTGAAACCACTCTACTGTCGTGATACAATTACTCTTTCTTTTGCTTGGCGATAGGGACAGGAAGAAAAATCGCTCACAGACCAAAGATATTCTAAAACAGAACTGTAACTTAGAAAAAAAAAAAAAAGCCTAACAGCAGTCCTACACGGAGGCCTCTAGAGGTCCCCAGTTCCTTGGACCCCTGACCCCACCACTGTCTGTAATGCCCCCAACACACAGACAGACAGACCCGGACACACACACACACACACACACACAGGCAAAAGTGCCCCTCAGGCATTCAAATTGACCCTGGTGAAGAACAGTGGAATGAATCTGACTGAACTTTCGTATGTCCACACATGAACATACCACAGTTTCCAACATCAAGTACAGCCACCAGACACTAATTTAAAAACAAAACAAAACAAAAAAAACATAAATACACTGCAGAAAGATCAGTAGAGCAAAGGAAAGGAAGCTGAGACTGCAAGTGCTGGGACTGGAATATGAGCAAAGTCCATTCCATGCTTTTGTGACTATGTAAAAATGTATCCTAATGTTATACAAAACTAAAAAGAACCAATCTTTAAAAATGACCCTGCTCAGCTGAGAACCACTGGGGCTCACGCATCTTTACTGGGGCAGCCCAGGGAGAGAGGATCTGGGGAACAGGTAAATACCCCAAGTCCCCGCGGCACCGCACTGTCAAGGGGTGTAGGAAAACCTCAGAGGTGCATTCACTTGGATTTTACTTATCAACATGTTCACGCCGAGTGGGAGAAAATAAAAGTAAACTCACACCCAGTTCCACACCCATCTTGCTGTTTACTTAGTCCATTCCTACAGAATCATCGTCCATCCAGCTGAGTTTCTTGTGAAATCTGTTGGCCCCAAACTGAACAATTTCCCCAAGATGAGACAGTAGATAAAATAAGCTACTGTGGAAAACAACAAAAGCCAACCTGCTAACATCCACAATAATTTATATTTACTGACTGCCAAGTTCTACACTGAGCATCCTTTGAAAATTAAATCACTTAATTTTCCCCAACAACCCATTTACAAATGAGGACCCCAACCACAGAGAGGGAAGGGAACCTACCAAGTCCACAAGTTAATAAGAGGTGGAGATGGGACTTAGACACAGATGACCCCACTCCTCAGACAGCCCAGGTGCCATCTCCAAGCAGATTGTGTCATCAATCATCAAAAGCATCCCTAAGCGCACCTCCAGTTGCTTTGTTTACAGCCTACTGTTCCCATGTTGAGAGTCTTATAAATCATACACAAAAGCAAACTTTAAAATACTGAAGTGGCCGCGCAATAAATAGCTCAGGACACTTGCTGAACATCTAAAGGCAAAAGCAGACTTACCTGAGCTTCCCTGATAAAAACTGGAGGTAGGAACGATTCTTCCAGCCGTCCTGATGAATTCCAATACTCAGAGACCCAACTTACCACATCGGATTAGATGGTCTTACAAAAGGAATTTTATTCCATACACACAAAAAAAGATCTGTTGAAGTCCTAAACTGCCCTTGCTGCCATCTCAGTATGTGACCTTATTAGGAAATAGGGTCTTACTATAGGCAGTAAGTTAAAGTGAGGTCTCTAGGGAGGGCCCTAATCCAACATGACCCGTGTTCTCTTAAAAGGAGGACAGACGGACATATGCAGAAGAGGATGGAGACACACAGAGGGAAGATGACGAGGAGACAGCCGTGTGGTGGGGGTGATGGAGCAACAGGCCAAGGAAAGCCAAGATTGCCAGCAGATGCCCGAGCAGCAGGGGACAAGCAAGGCCTTCCCAGAGCCATTAGAGGGCACGGCTGACTCAGGACTTCTGGCCTCCCAAACCCGATGCAAGTCAACTCACTGTTTTTAGCCACCCAACATGTGGCATTGTTACACTGCCCTCACGCACTCACACAGGCGCGGTCACTGCTTCCCGATGCACTGGGCTGACAAGAGCCGCTACAGGAGTAAGAGTGCCGCCATTTCTCCCCAGCTGGTGGCTGCACTATTAACATCACCTCCACCCAAGGGCTTCTACCCCCTCAAAAAGAAAGGGAAAAAAAGCCATCTTAGGTCATTTGTACGCTAAGGGAAATTTTGTTCATATGAAATTTCAAAATATTTATATTATTTGAAAATCTGCAAAATGAAACACTCATTACCTCCGTCCATCCCAAGTCCCTGAAAGACAACAAACAGATGACAAACTTAACCCCTCCACATCATGGCATTCCTGCTTGTCCTCAGGTCTCTTTACTCTCCATATGTGACACAAAACCTCTGTCACAGAGACCAACTGAGGGTGTCAGGGTCGACCCATATACTAGATATTAGTAAAGCAATTTTTATTTCTATATACAAAATAGATTTTTCTATAAAAGTACTGAGAAATTCTAACGTTTTCACACACCCCACTGTGGGGACCAAATGCCTATTCCGCCGTCTCTCCCATCACACAGTTAATAAAGAGACAGGTTCTAGCGCAACCCTGCAGAACCTTGCTAACAACTTACCAGCACGTAAAGGTCAATCAAATCAACCAGGCTCATCAAGTCAGTATTTATTATCTACTAGGTCCCAGGAAAATGACAAGTGCCACAGAAACATAACAGGAGAGGCACAAGGAATGTATCAATTTGGGGGACGATGATAGTGTGGTTGCAAAGGCAACGGGGTCTCCTCTGGATAGCATGAGACACGCTGAGGAAGGTCTTCCCAGGTGAGCAGAACTCAGGTCAGTGATGGATGATGGCTGGGACCAGCAGGGCCACTGCTGTGCTCCAGGACCCAGCGGGGAGCAGCATGAACATCAAGCAACTGAGAGACAGGCTCTGGGCAGCAGTGGAGCGCTGGGTGGACGCGAAGGTTCACACCTGACCCCGAGGGCCCGAGTACAAATTATCTTGGAATTCTCTTAGAAGCACTAACATACACAACAGAGTGTGAGGAAGCTCCTCAAGTACCGACATGGAACAGTGTCTAAGATATGTTGTTAAAGGAAGAAAGGAAGGCTACGGAACAAGAGCACAGTGAGCTGACACATTTTGTTCGTATCTGCATTAAGTATTTTGGAAGGCAAATGAAGACCCTGAGAAGGGGAATTGGGTGGTTGGGTAGGAGGGTAGGGTAGGAGGAATGCTTCACTATTATAATTTTATGACTTGTGTACTTTAAACAATATGAAAGTCTGACCTATCCAATAAAAGATGAATACATAAAAATAAAGACATAATACAACCTACGGTGCCTCTGAATCTGGATGGAAACTTGAGATCCCTGACTTAGAGTACACAATTGCCGGGTCCTGTAAAAACCCTAAGGCAGGGAGGTCTATGAAGTCCTGGCTCTGTGGGAAACTCTGAAAGCACAAAAGCTGAGAGGTTGGGGAGGGAAGAAGCCCGGGAGCAAACTTTGCCAGTAAAGGCCCACATTCAAGGACAACAAGCTGTAGGATGTCAGCAAAGTGGGCCCCAGGGACCGGGTATTCAGTTATTGCAAAGGAAGACTCCTCATTTTTAAATGTTGGCAACTCTATCAAATTAAAAATAAATAAAAGACTGAATCTGTAAGCCAAGTGACCCACTTCTCCAGACTCAAGCTTCAAAGAAGAGTACCAGGATGAGTCTGCCTCAAGAATAAGTCCCTGAAGTCACCTAGCACTGGCTTCATAGCCCAGACTGACTGCAGAGTCCAGGCACCCTGAGGACCTTCCAGAGATCCCAGGACGGCCTGCGACCCACTAGGTGCACAGGGATTCATGGGTGGGTCACGCACACGGAGACAAGCAGATACACCTGTGCCAATCCCCAGAGGGCACAGGGCATCCGGAGCAGAGCCACAGAAGCAGTAAACACCCCTGACTTCAAAAGACTATGCCAAGTACCACCTTCCCCAGGAATCCCATATTTTCAAGTAGATGACCATGGCCATCTAACTCCAAGATCTGCACAAGAACAAGCTGCCCCAGCAACCAAAGCTACTGGTTAAAGTCTGTGTACACCAGGATTGCACACACCAATTTCATATTTCAGCTGTAGAAGCCAGGAAAGCCACTGTCCTAGGGGAGATGACTGGCTTCTAAGGGGCAAGTAGCATTCTACCTCTTCATCTTGGTGTCACAGGGCTGTAATCAGTTGGTGGAAATTCATCACAGAACATCCTTACAAGAAGTTTTTTTTTAATTTTTTTAATTTGTCTTAATTAGTTATGCATGACAATAGAATGCATTTATGCACTTTGATGTATCAATATAAATAGGGCATAATTTCTCATTTTTCTGATTGTACATGTTATAGAATCACATTCAGTCATGCAGTCATGTATGTAGATAAAGTAATAATGTCTGTTTCATTTTACTAAACTTCTAGCCCCATATCCCCTCCCGTCCCTTCACTCCCTCTAATCTAAAGTAGCTCTATTCTTCCCTAGCATCACCTCTACCCCTTTATTGGGAATTACCATCCACATATCAAAGGAAAACATTCAGCCTTTGGTTTTGGGGGATTGGCTTATTTCGCTTAGCATGATATTCTCCAGCTCCATCCATTTACTGGCAAATGCCATGATTTCATTTTTCTTTAAAGCTGAGTAATATTCCACCAAATATATACACCACATTTTCTTTATCCATTCATCTATTGAAAGGCACCCAGGTTAGTTCCATAGTTAAGCCATCCTGAATTGAGCTGCTATAAACATTGATGTGGCCATATCACTGGAATATGCTGATTTTACGTCCTTTGGATATAAACCAAGGAGTAGGATAGCTGTGTCAAGCGGTGGTTCCATTCCAAGTTTTCTGAGGAATCTCCATACTGCTTTCCATAGTGGTAGCACCAATTTGCAGTCCCATCAGCAATGTATGAGTGTGCCTTTCTCCCACATCCCCACCAACATTTATTGTTCCCTGTATTCTTGATAATTGCCATTCTGACTGGAGTGAGATGAAATCTTGCAGTAGTTTTGATTTGCATTTCTCTAATTGCTAGAGATGTTGAACATTTTTTCATATATTTATTGATCAATTGTATTTCTTCTGTGAAGTGTCTGTTCAGTTCTTTAGACCATTTATTGATTGTTCGTTTGTTTGGTGTTAAGTTTTTTGATTTCTTCATATATCCTAGAAATTAATGCTTTATCTGAGGTTCATATGGTAGAATTTCTCCCAATCTATAGGCTCTCTCCTCACATTATTGTCTCTTTTGATAAGAAGCAGCTTTTTAGTTTGAATCCATCCCATTTATTGATTCTTAATTTTACTTCTTGCGCTTTAGGGTCTTGTTAAGTCAGATCCTAGGCGGACATGATAAAGATTTGGGCCTACTTTTTCTTCTAGTAGCTGTAGGATCTCTGTTCTAGTGCCTAAGTCTTTGATTCACTTTGAGTTTCATGCAGGTGAGAAATAGAGGTTTAATTTCATTTTGTTACATGTGGCTTTCCATTTTGCCAGCACCAGTTGATGAATAGGCTTCCTTTTCTCCAGTGAATGTTTTTGGCACCTTTGTCTAGTATGAGACAACTGTATTTGTGTAGGTTTGTCTTTGTATCCTATTCTGTACCACTGGTCTATATGTCTATGCCGCAGTCTTGGCTGGGCACAGAATCACGAGCCACCACACAGCTTTGTAGATTCAAACAGCAAATCTTTATTCCCGAACTCACACCGGCCTCCACACACGTACTGGGGCAATCCCAGTTCTGCTGCCACCCAATTCACCTACTCCACGAGGCTTTTTTCCCAAAGTGCTCTCTGAATCTCAGGAGAACTCAACGGCAGCTCAGGCAGGAGGAACGCCCTAATTCCAGCAGCAATAATCCTCAACATCGAACTTCCCTAAAATCCAAGGTCTTAAACTGGGAACGCCCTTAACCCAAGGACCGGGATACTTCCTCAAACCTGATCAGCTCTAAACCCGGATCCGCCTTGGTCTTTGAGCAAGGTCACCTTACATGCAATGTCAACAGCGAAATCATTAACATGGGGTACGCTAGCAAGGAAATTTTGATGCGTCATTTCTACTTGGTAATGGCCCTCAGCATGTCTATTTTGGTGCCAATACCATGCCGTTTTTGTTACTATAGCTTTACAGTTTAAGTTCTGGTATAGTGATGCCTCCTGCTTCACTTTTCTTGCTAAGGATTTCTTTGGCTATTCTGGATCTCTTATTTTTCCAAATGAATTTCATGACTGCTTCTTCTATTTCTATGAAGAATGTCATCAGAATTTTAATAGAAATTGCATTAAATCTGTATAAAGCTTTTGGTAGTATGGCCATTTTGACAATATTAATTCTGCCTATCCAGGAGCATGGGAGATCTTTCCCTCTTCTGAGGTTTTATTCAATTTCTTTCTTTAGTGTTCTATAATTTTCATTATAGAGGTCTTTCACCTCTTTTGTTAGATTGATTCCCAAGTATTTTATTTTTTATAAGCACTTTTATATAAATAAATGCATATGCTTTGATTTTAAAAGTTAGAAATTATTTGTCATATATATTTTCAAAACCTAAATGTCTATCAAATTCGCAAAATTCTTAAAACAGTTTTCCTAACAGATCCCCGCAGCTGGTCACGAGGAGAACCTCTCCTCTGCCCTTAATCCTTCCTCATCTTGGAGAAAGGAGCTCGCCCGCGCCTCTGAGCCCTAACTTGTGTGATGAGAGGAATTCCTGAAAAGCTGCCTGGAAACCAGCTCTGGAATCTGAGTTATATTTAAGTGCCTTAGGGGACCCTTGTCATTTAAAGACTATTTGGTACAAGAATAATCACTTCTAATTTCTGTTCCGCACGAGCGGCAACCCTCTCGAGAATTCAGTTTGCTCCAGAAGGGACACATCTTCCTCAGCTGCTGCCAGGCACTGCTGAGGCGAGAGCAGCCACGGGCTCCGGCCCAGGCCTGCTGTTCATCCCTGACCACACACTCCAGCAGTCTCTCTCCGGCTTTGCTGAAGTTATCAGCACCGCCTCACCTCGGTCCTCAAACACCTCCATTCTCATTAGTCCCCACCTGCCATCCCTTTGTCCCCTCCCCCACCTGCACGCACACCTTCTGTCCTGAGTCTCCCAAATTCCACAAAGGAATCGCAGAATGCAGGGTTCACAGATGCTTCCTCCCACCCTCGTCTGTCCCCCTCCTTAGTTTCTTCCCTCTGGCTTTCAAATATCAGAGTCTTCTCTCCCCTGATCTCTAACTCAGCCTTCCCCGGGTTCCTGTCCTGGCATCTCCTCGACTGCACAGCTGGCCTGCCTTCCCTGTGTATCCCCGTGGAGAGGCTGGACACAAGAGACTGTTTCTGTCCCCTCTGCAGCTCAGTGAGCTGCTCCCAGATGAGCGACTACGCTATCCATGCACCGGGTGGATGGGAACACCTGCTTTCCCCACAAAGCAACCGATTCAAAATGAGCACAGACTTTAATAAAGCACCCCAAACTGAAGACATTCACCGAGGATCATTCTGCGACAAACCTGAGTTCACAGAATGCTAATCCGACAAATCCTCCTGAACCAATGGAAATTCTGACATCATGATAAGCAAATGATGGGAGAAGAGTACCCCACAGACATGTCTGCGCAGGATCCAGGATTTAAAAGCGCTTCGTGACCTGAGGCAGTACTGGCTCGAGAAACTTTATAGAACATCCCTGCTCTGCCTTCCCCCAGCAGCCGGGCTCCAGGACAGCACAGGCACATGGAGAGGATCACCCCAGAGCGTGCACAGACTGGAGAACCTCCACGAACCCCAGAGCAATCAATCCTGTCCTTGATGTGCCCTTCTAGATTGAGGCACATCATGAGGAAAAAAGGAAAAGGACACGAGATAATCCAGGAAAGGGATGGCTGCGTCAAAGCTTTCCTGACACCTGGACCCCACTCCAAGAAACCCTGGCTCAATTTGGCAGGGGGTGATCTGGATTTCCAAACTGCCCCAGTGATTCTTTCGTGCACGAGGTCAAGAGCCACCAGGCGAACATGGAGTGAGCTTTTAGGAAAAAAAAAAAAAAAGCCAGCTATTAATGTAATCATCAATAACATTGCTCAGAAAATAAGAATTTGAGGTTCTAGGATGAAACAACATGGGACTCATGAAAGACCTCAGGTTAAGGCAAGAGAGTAGTTTAATAATCAGAAACCAGGGCACACAAAAGTAAGCATGCCTTCACGCTTCCGTACTTCTCAGCTAGTGAAAAGAGGAGAAAATGCGTTCCCAGGAGTGAACTGAGGACGCCGCGTATCAAGGGATGTTCAGGGAAGTCACTCATAACAAAGCAGCGTGAGTCGTAAACTGCTGATGTGAACTAACAGGACTTGACGCTCCGATCAGCTAGTATGACAATTGCCCAACAGGCCTTCTCTAGCAAAAATATTTATACTCTGGCTCTCAAATGTATTTATTTTCACACGTTGAAATCTGCAATTGGACTTGGAGACCCTTGCTCTTGCTCTTATCACTTCTGCTATTTTTGTGATCATCTTGAGAACATCCCAAGGAGCAGTTCCAGAGGTTCTAGAAGGCCTGTAAACCACTGAACTTCCCTAATGAGCTGAAACTGTTGGTGAGCAACATTCAATAAGAGAAAGGAGAAAGCCTGGTGAGGAGAGCACGTCCACAGTGCATATCTGGGTAGAAACCAAGGACCAGAATGATAGGAAGAGCAGGACCCATCAGGGCAGATGATGAGGAGACAAGATCAAAGGTCGCTGCTTTGAAGTTCCTCTCAGAATCACTCTTGTTTGGAAAGCAGCTTCATCTTAATTTCTTTCAAGTACAATGGTAATAGGAAAAACAATCATAAAAATAAAGAATTTTTTAAAAAAAAGATTTTAAAAAACCGAGGTCACCCTCCTACATGAAGCATGGCCAAAAAACAGCCCAACAGACAAGCTGAAAGTCTTCAGTGAGAAACAAAAACATGAAAGGAAATGAGTGAAATAAAATGAATAAAACTTCTTTAGATGGGGACATGCACCAAATAACTTTTCATTACTCCCTTAAAAAATAGAGCTTAACCACTTTCTAGATAGCATTTACTATGCATTAGGTATTTACAAGTAATCTGGTGAGTATTTGAATTTTTCAGGAGAATGGGCATAGGTTTGTGCAAATAACTTGAGAATCTGGGATTTGGGTGTCTCAGGACTTCTGGAACCAATACCCTAAAGATACGGAGAGTCAGCACATTGCACGAGCACTATGTTAGCAAGGGCTGATGACCTAGTTATCTAGTATGTATAAGAAGTCAGATTAATAATAATAAAAATCAGCTTCTGAGAAGAAACAAATGAGTGGAGTAGAGAGAAACTGCTACAAGGGTGTGAAGCAGAGTATGTTTCTGCACTTGAACTCTATCAGTAAAAATAGCAGCTGAACTTTGTTCAGCAGAGGGCCAGAAGTTAGGAAACTGGGGACCTGGGCAGGTGCTGCTCCCTTTGGAGAAATAAGCATGCATAAGATGTTAAACAGGCGTATAGCACATGCCTGTGATCCCAGGAGCTCAGGAGGCTGAGACAGGAGGATCATGAGTTCAAAGCCAGACTCAGCAATTTAGCAAGGCCCTAGCAACTCAGCAAAATCTTGTCTCTAAAAAAAGGGGGGGCGGGGCTGTGGATGTGGCTCAGTGGCTTAGCACCCCTGGGTTCAATCCCAGGTACCAAAAAGAAGAAAGAGCACAGGGGGCCTGACAGGGCATGACTGTGGTGCAGAGGGTGCAGCCGTGGAGGGATACTGGATGGAAGGGGGAAAGACTACAGAGGACAGGGACTGCCCCACTCAGGATCCTGGACTGTGTTGAACAAACCGGACTCCTTCACATCCCCCCTGCTCTCTACAGCCAGGGCAAACTGTGCAGACTCTTGCCCTCTACCTCAGTGTCCCCCACCCCCAGTGGATGCCACAGTCCTCTTTCCGCCTCAGGCTGCTGTCTCAGCCCACCCTCCCTGGCTCACGGGCACCTCGGCCTCCCTGGAAGGTAGGTGGACCCAGCCAAGCTCCAGCAGCTTTGGGTGAGGGTGACACAGTGCCACAGCTGGGGGAAGACATGTGTGCTGCAGAGCCTGGTGGTCAGGACTAGGTGATCAGGACTGAGGTGGTGGCAAAGAAGAGGAAAGCAGCAGATGGGAGACCCAGGGACTGAAGACAAGAGGGACAGAGACAGCTGAAGTCACAGTGTGTTGATGGCACCACAGAGAGCAACAGCATTAAGTCACCACACACAGCCCTCCTCTGAGGTGTCCCTAGGTTATTCAACTCTATATGCCAGAGACAGCACTAAATATCCAGGACCCAGAGACAACCAATTGCTGTCCCTGCTGTTCATAGTCAGGTAGTAAAAATAGAATTAAAAATAAATTGCTGGGGACGTAGCTCAGTGTAGAGTATTTGCCTGACATGTGCAAGGCCCTGGGTTCAATCAGCAGTGCTACAAAATAGATAAATGAATCACTATAATGCACAATTGCCAAAAGGTGAAAACCCACGTGTCCATGAATGGATGAACAAAATGTGGTCAGACATACAACAGAATATTATGCAGCCTTTAAAGGAAATTGTGACTCATACTACAAGGGTTAACCCCAAAGACATATTAAATGAAATGAGCCAGTCACAGAAGGACAAATAGCATACGATCCTACTTATCCGAGAGAACAGAGGAGTCAAATTCATAGAAACAGAAAGTCAAATGGTGGTTCCCAAGGGGATGGGTAAGGGAATAGGGACTTGATTTTTAATGGATACAGAGTTTCAGGTTTACAAGATGAAAAGAGCTCTGCAGGCCGGTTACACAGCAATAGGAATGCACTTAACACCACTGAAACATATACTTAAAAATGGTTATGATGGTAAATGTTATGCTATATGTATTTAACCACAATTTTAGAAATAAAATAATCACTGTAATTCAAGTTGAGAACTAAATACAGTTGTGGCATAAAGGGGGGTCGGAAAAAGGCACTTCACAAAGCAAAGACAGCTTGGCTGGGCTTTTACGGAGGAGCAGACTCCATCTGGACACTGCAGGTCCCTGGCCTTTTGCACCAGGTCATGCCACCAGTCTCTAGGACACCACCATGCAGCTAAGATCCCCACTTCCATCCACGCCACCCTCCTGGCTCTAGATCTCCCAAGGCTTGCAGAGGGTAGCGAGCCTTCATGGCCAAACAAGCTCACACAGAGATGAGATGGAACGAAACCAGACCCCAGGGCCAGGAAAACCAGAGTCTGACCAGGTGTTCTAAGGAAAATTACTGAAATATGCAAACTATAAATCTGTTTCTAAAATCCCAACACAGGGCAAAACTTTGAATGCTAGAAAGCATTCTGATTCACACACACATGGCTTTTTTTTTTCTTTTCCAGTCTACCCTTTTTCAACTTAGCTACTCTTCTTCTTTCTACCTATCCTAAAGGAAATAACCAGAAGTTCCAAAATCTATGCATAAAGAGGTTCATCATAGCATTGCATAGGATGGCATGAATGAGGACCAAGAAAGACACCAGATAATTACAGAATGGCTTAGAAATTCTGCTCTACAGATGAATTTTTTAAATTAAAAATATTTTAAGGAATACGGAAAATGCTTATAGGAAATAAAAATAGCAAGATGCAAAATTTTATGGATAGTATGATCCCATTTTATGAAAAAGTAGAGTCAATTATATATGCATATAAAAAGGAGTACTTTTTTCATAAAAAATAGTCTATTACATATGTATATTTTTTAAAAGACCAGAAAGGCATATGTCAAACTGTTGATAAACAGTCATGGCTACGTGGTAGAAATAAAGATGGTTATTTTCTTCTAAATATACTTTCATATTTTCTGAAGTGTCCACAAACAAGCATCACTTATAATCAGAGACTAATAAACTTCCTCTCAATAGAGGGAAGTGCAGGGAACTCAGTGCTGACGCTGACGGCTAGAATGACAGCTGCCCGTCCACAGAGGCCTAAGTCCACGGGACAGGTCTGGAATGAAGACGAGTTTTGAGGTCCCATCACACGAGGTGACTCCAGAGACCAAGAGAGTGACTCAGATCTGAAGAAAGAAGAGGGGTGTGAACCGGGCATTTCAGAGGAGGTACCAGTAAGGCACAAGGACAACAAAAGAAGCCAGCCTTACAAAGCAGCTGAGTCCAGAGAGACATCACCGACACCGTGAACTCCCCCACTCGGTGCTCCGGTCCTTCCATCGTCACTGTTATCGACCCAGGCCATGTTCACGTGTGGCCCATTCCTTCCTCACTCGTCCGTTCAACTACTCAACCCATGTTCACTGAGGACCTGCCCTGAGCCAGGTGCCAGCTGGTGAGGACACAGGGCCAAGAAGGCAAGACCTCCCACTCTCGAGAAGTCTCCAACCTAGTTAAGGACAATGACGTACAGTGGCCAGGACTAAAATAAGATGCACATGGACAGAAGGCACGGAAACCCTTCTGGGGGAGCCGGAGTCTTCCTGGAGGAGGTTATGCACGGGTGGGATTCTGAGGAAGGCACAAAATCAGGCAAAGGAGGAGCAGAAAGAGCATTCCAGGAATAAGGAACAGCAGGCACAAATTAACAGTCCAACAGAGCTCCGTGGGGAAGGCCACCCCAGAGCCCTGCAGGCGGAGAAGAGGAGGCAAAGAGGCCAGAGGGGAAGAGGCTGTTCCACTCATCCAGGCAGATGGAGGGAAGTAAAGACAGAACAAATCAGAGACAGAGATCAGACTGGCTTAGTGAACACACTGGCAGGAACACAGCCAAGAGACCCATCATGGAACACAAGTGGGGACCCAAAGTCTCATCATGAGTCTTAGCCACTACTTTGTTAAAGCATGTGGACCCATCTGGTGCCCCACGGTCACATGCTGGTCCCTCCTGATCTCTATACCCCCCTACTCTCTCCTGGATCACCCTCTACTATTTAGCCTTCCTCTGATTCAAGCCCAAAGCATTATGTTGAGTCCAAATGGTTTTATTTGCATTGTAGTTGATTATTACAGCAGCATAATATTATTATATTGCTGTTAACCTATATGTTTGTGCACACCATACTTTTGTATACACTGTGTCTTTGTGATTTGTAATTTTCCGTGAAAATGTCTGTGAATACGTATTTCTGCCTCTCCTCTCCCTTGTACATATCCTCCAGACACATGCAGGTTTATCAGTGAGTGTGTGCATGCACAAGGCCCTGTGCTGAGCACAGAGGACACGTGACCCCAGGAGCAGGCTGTGGAGTGCACAGCTGCAATCCTGCCTGGTGCCCACTCCCCCAAGTCCTGCTTTGGGGAACACTGCCTCCACCATAGCATGTGATCCAGATACCGCCCACTGTCACTCAAGATGCCCACTCACTCCTGGGTGAGGGATGGGCACCATTCCCAAGTCCTTCTCTCTTCCCCGGAGTTTTAATCTCAAACAGAATAATAAAGAGGGTGAAATTCATCCTGTTGGTTATGCACTGATGAAACGGTCTCCAACTCAGCCTGAATCCTGAAGCTATGGGCCCTGGGGCATCTTGTCAGAGCCACAGAAATAGGAACTGATATGAATATTTATATAACTTCTCGGCTGTAAAAGTTGGTATGATTCAGGAGTTAACAGTCTCTCATATACCTCCCAGAACAATAGAGTCGCCTGAGATTGTTGTTTAAAACTGTGCATCTCTCCAATTCAAAGCCTTGCTGTTCTACTTTACCGTATCAGCGACTCTTCCTCTCCCAGACCAGAGGTGAGTGGCTTCATCCTAACAGTGGATGGCAGGTACTTCCCCCGGATCATTCAGCAACAATCCAAGATAATCCAAATAGACTTATGGCACAGAATCTGTTCCTGTACAAGTAGGCACACATATTACACAACCTGAGAAATAACCAATTTTTTTTTTTTGCACTGTGGCCCAGAGTTCTCATACATAATGTGTTTCTAACCTCACGACCTTCATATTGGGTGCACACTAATTCACTCCCTCTTAGCAATTAATCCAGTGCCCAAACTAAAAGACCCATCACAACTAGAAAAGACTTTAAGACTTGAAGAGTACCTTAAGAAACACCCAATTAAAGATCCAAAGACAGAGTTGGTGGTGCACACCTATCATCCCACCGATTCAGGAGGCTGAGGAAGAAAGATCACAAGTTAGACGCCAGCCTTGGCAACTTAGTGAGACTTTCAAAACAGATATAAGACCCTAGAGATGAAGCTCAGTGATAGAGTACTTGCCCAGCATGCGTGAGGGCCCTGGTTTCCATCCCCACTACCACTTTAAAAAAATAAAATAAGGGGCTGGGGATGTGGCTCAAGCGGTAGCGCACTCTCCTGGCATGCGTGCAGCCTGGGCACCACATACAAAGATGTTGTGTCTGCCAATAACTAAAAAATAAATATTAAAAATTCTCTCTCTCTCTCTCTCTCTCTCTCTCTCTCTCTCTCTCTCTCCCCCCCCCCTCTTAAAAAATAAATAAAACACAAAGTCTGTGGTGTCTATGCAGGAAGACTCTTGATGTTCTTTTTTTCCCAAATCTATTATAAAAATGCTACTTTGGGGGAGCTACTTGGGGTAAACTGTGACACAGAGGCCATCATGGAAGCTAAACAGAAAACAGATCTATCAGACTTTTGTCATGGACTGAAGGGGCCGCTGAGGGTTCAGCCCCATGATGGCCACAGGGCAGATGGACCTTCTCTGCCCTAATATGAGACAGCCAAAACCTATAGCTGAATCCGCCATAGGCTAGGACGGTGCTGCTGCTTATGAACGGTCTCCAGCTCCTCCAGGCTCTGGACACTCAACCATCCTTCTGTTGCTTTCTGCTCTGGTCCTTCTCCTGAGCCCCAGGTACTAGAATTATAAACCACTTGTTTTCATGGAGCCCAAACTCTTGCAGTCCCATCTCACATAAGAGATGACATGTCCTCATCAAAAGAAAAAAAAAAAAAAACAGAAATCACCATCCTCAATTGCAGCCTCCTCCCATCCCTACCTGCATCAGCCCACACCTGGACTCATTCCTCCCTCCTTCCCACCTGCCGCAGTGGAAGACGCACCGTTCATTCTCTCTATCCAAGAATGCTCTGGAGTTTGAATTCCTCCTCTCTCAGTTACTAGCTATGTGACTTAAAGTCAATAAGGTGACTTACTTCCTCTCCTGATATTATCACTTTCCTCACCTGTATGAGGTTAATAACTGTACCTGATAGATGGGGTTGTTATCAGCATTAAATGGTGTAAGACAATTACTACATGCCTAGTGCCTTAAGAATGCCTGGCTTGGGGTAAGTGCTCATCCCATTTTAGTTAGTTATCACGATGCCTATTATTATTATCATGTGTTCCTGCCTCCTCCAAGAACTTTCTCCAGTAATTGTATCTTTCTTTCCATTTGTGATGTATCTATCTGTAACTGTATTTATCTTTCTTTTGGAACATTTTCCACTCATGGTGGCAAGTCTCCAAAGATAACCATCATCCAATCCTAAGTGCATACTATCCCTCCTGCCCCTTGGAAGCGGGGCTGGCTTTGTGATTTGCTCTACCAGAGTCACCGTTCCGGTTGCTTCTTTCAGAAAACTTCAAGCCCGGGATCTTAAGAGGACTAGCAGCTTCTGCATCATCCCTCTAGGCAGCCACCTGCCCATCACCAAGTCCTTTATCCTGAGACCACTTTGCTCCAGGGAAGCCCAAGCTGGCCACATGGGAAGAGGGAGGGTGGACCTGTGGGAGAATGCCAGGAGACTGGACATGGGAGGGAAACCAAGTCAGACCCCACGGCTCAGGTCAGGTACCAGCCCAACACAGCCACGTGAGAGACCCCAACCAGGTTCCTGACCCACAGATTCATGAGAAATAATAAACCACTGTGGTTTTAAGACATTCCATGTTGGAGCACAGCCATAAATAACTGAAACAACACTCCCCTGTGGCATTGAAAGACCACTCCATCTTACCTCCCTTCTTAAAGTATCTCCACATTGCCGTCTTTTTATCTACATCTACTGCCAGTTCTCGGGCCTCTTTCCATCACCACAGCAGTCCCCTTATTATACCACTTGGTACACTGTCTGGCAGTTACTTATACATGGAATGCTCTCTCCTGTGAGACTGAGCTCCTTGAGGGCCACGTTCATCATAGTATCTCAACATCCAGCACCGTGCTCAGCACGCGGCAGGGAGCACTCAACAAATGAATGCCACGGGCGCATGCACACAAAGCCGCCTGCGCACAGCCGCCTGCCTACACATGTGCACTCTGGAGCTAGAAAATCCAAGATGACAACGGAAGAACAAAGCACAGGTGCCAGGTTAGCAAAATTCCAGAAAGAGACAAAATTCAAAAGGCACAAGACAGACCCCACAGGGGAGTCAGAAGCCACCAGCTGAAGGAAAGCCCCTGGGACTTGGTTGTTTCTGTGCAGCACTAGTTGACGCTGCCTGACACGGTGCAGATGCCACAGCAGGTCAAGTTCTCCTCTCACGGGAGTGGGACACTGAATAGGAGGAGGGAACAGAGGAACGTGGAGGCTGTCAACGAATAAAGTCAACGTAAACTGCAACAGAAAAATCAGAACAGTTACAGGAATAAGATTTCTGGAAATTATTGGGCAGGTTAAACTTTGACACCAGATTCAGGCAAGAACTCAGAGCATTAATAAGGTGTGTTTTACAGAGAACTGAGGAAAAGCTCAAGAGGCACAGAAAGCCACGGAAGTAGGACAGCTTCCTCCGCTGGCTGGATTTTGAACAAGGGACCTCTCTGAAGGCACTGCCTTCCTCCCAACAAAATTTCTAGTTAATGAGAAATTGATTTTAAACCAATGGCATACGCTAATTTACGAACAAAGAAGATGAAGTACACCACACACTCTGCTGCCAGGAACAAACCACAGAGAAACAGAGCCATCAAAACAAGACAGAAACATTACCAAAGCCACAAGCATACGATCCAGGACACAGTGAAGAAGAAACGCAGAAAGAAAATGTCATGCAGCATTAAGAAGAAGATCACCTTCCACGCTGGAAGACACAGAATATGGCTCATAACATGAATCTTAGCTTTCTGCCATCTTTTATTTATGTTAAAATGTTTTATCTGCTGAAATAAGACCGAAGGGCACCTCCATACAACTTTCCAAAATCCACTTCCTTCACTTCTCTTAAATAAAGTTTGGTGAGCACCTTCTCAGGGCCAGTCCTGAGGGTGCCTTCAGTCAGGGCTTCTGCGATGGGCAGGGCTTAGATCTGGGGCCACAGAGCTCATTTGCCCAAGCAAGCAAATCTGTGAGCAGGCTCCTCAGTGGGAGAGACCATGAGGTCATTCTCTAATACGACCCAGACCAGGGGAACCGTGGCTGCGGGTGGCACACTCATCCACAGAGTTAGGAGGACTCCTACTAGCTGTGACTCCTTATGCAAACTAGTGAACTTCTCTAAACTTTGTCTTCCTCATCTAAAAAATGGGTATCACAGTAATATCTACCTCATATGATTGTGTAGATGAAACAAGAGACACTAGCCTCCCAGGGTGTTTGGCACAAGGCAAGCTCTTTGTTACTGTTAGAATTCTTCCCAGGTCAGTCTTGAGATTTCTGCAGAAGACGACTAGAGAAAAAAATGCAAAGGAGAGCTCCAATGAAGGATCAAATGCCAATAAACAATCGAAGAAGTGCAACTGTTAAGGAGATAATTCTTGCCTAGGAGTTTGGCAAAGATAATAAAGATCAGTAACAGGCTGTATTATGGAGGGTGGAAGCAAAATTGGCACTCTGATTCATTGCTAGAGAGAATATAGATTGCTTCAACCTTTCTTGAGAGCAATTTGGCAAAATATATCAAAATTTAATATGTGCACACTGCCTAGTCCAGCAATTCTATTTCTGGGAATTTATTCTATGGCAATAATTAGAAAAGTGTGTAAAGATGTATGTACAGTGATGCTCAGAACAGCAGAAAGCGATATAATTATTATCCATCAACAGAGAACTAATTAAACAAAATACAGAACCTCCACGGTGTCGGATAATATCATGATGCGGATCTATATTTCCCGACAACATAAAGATTCCGTGATAAAGTGCGAAGTGAAAAAAAAGCAAGTTGCCAAACCACAGGCAGAGTGTGATACTACTGCTGTGTGTGTATGTGTCTGCTTCTGTGTGTAAAAAAGTCTGGAAAGAGACACCAAAATGTCACAGCTGAATGGCAGGATCGGGGGTGATTTTTGCTTTCTAAAAGCCTTTATACCTTTGTGTAATCATCTACATTCATTCAATGTGCAACGGATTTTACATTCCAAGTCTCAACACATCACCCTCTGATCAAAACCCACTTCTTTCACACCTGAGGCCCCGCTCCTCCCAGCACTCTGGCCTCCTCTCATCCCCAGAGCCAGGTGCCCTTATACCTTTCGAGGCCTCTGACCTGGCTACTTCCTCTGCTAGAAACATGGATGCCCCCTTGCCTCCTTCAAATCCTGGTTTAAATGTCACTTTTATGAATCAAACCAAATATTCACATGAAGTCCTACCCCCTATAATCTCAGAATAGGACGTTATGTAGAAACAGGGCCGTGCAGACGTGATTAGGATGAGGTCATTCAGAAGAAGGGCGGGGTCCTAATCCAGTAGGGCTGTCCTTATAAAAAGGAGAGATTTAACCTGACACACAGAGAACACCATGGGAAGACTGCACCACAAGCCAGGAACTGCAGAAGCCGGGAGAGGGGCCCGCCAGGCACTGTTCTCAAGGCCTTCGGAGGGAGTAAGGTCCTGCCACACCTTGAGGTCAGACTGCAGAACTGGGAGACAACAGATTCCGGTCGGTTAGGCCACTCCATTGGTGGAGCTTTTGTGACAGCAGCCCTAATCTCTCTCAATGGGGCTTCACAAACCCCCAGATTAAAACTGCAAATCCTGAGTCCCAGCTACTTACCTGCTCTCTTCACCACAGCACGTCCCATCTAGGAACACGTCATGTGATTAATGTTGCTCAGGGCTGGACCCCAAGGGCCCAGCACAGAGCAGGCACTGGAGGAAGACTCGCTGCCTTAGTGGGCAACAGCACTGAATGAACCCTGCCCTGACCGAGCCTACGGTCTAGTGTAGGGAGACAGAGTAGACGGCCAGAGTTGCATAAGATGACAAGAGTCACCAGGCAAAATTAAGGAGGCAGGATCTTAGGGATGAAGGCAGCTCCTCACTTTTTAAAACAGCATTAGAGGGGCTGGGGTTGGTAGCTCAGTGGTAGAGAGCGCTTGCCTAGCACTTGTGAGGCACGGGGTTGATCCTCAGAACCGCATATAAATAAATAAAATAAAGATATTGTGTCCATCTATAACTGAAAATATTTTTAAAAAATAAAAAGCATTAGGGAATGCCTCTCTGAGAACACCAGATTTGAGCAGAGACCTGGAGGAAGTGGAGTAACCCATGCAGATAAAAATCTGAGATAAGAATGTTCTAGGCAGAGGGAACAGTAAGTACTAATTATTGCAATGAATGCATATTGTTTTTCTAATCTGGAAAAAGCCAATAAAGCTATTGTAACCCTCAAAAGGCATAAAAAAATATTTAAAAGTCCAATTCCAAAGGCTAGGAAGAAGAGTCTGATTTTACAAATTCTTAAGCCTCTATCAACTCGGGAGACTGAAAGCAGGAGGATCACTTGAGCCCAGGAGTTCAAGGCCAACCTGGGCAATATAGCAAGACCCCGTCTCAAGAAATAAATAAATATTTAAAAAATAAAGACCATACAAGGAAAAAAAATAAATCAAAAAATAAAGATTCTCCTCAGCCTCCATTCAGGCCCAGGTTGAAAACCCTAACCCCTTTCTCCAACTGCCTTCCCCAGCCCAGACCCCAGCAAATAACCCTCGACAACTTGAGGCCTGAGACAGGAAGGGATGGGAAGAAGCAAAGCTGTCCTGAGGGGGAGAGGCCTGGAGAGCCTCGCTGCTGGACCATGGACACCCACTGAGACCACCGTCCTGCCCCGCACCCCACATTCCATCCAGACCTTGCCTGTGCTGGTCCACATAGGTGTTCCTCCCTCCCAGCCCATCACCTGCCTCAGCCGGCCGGCTCCCAGGACCAACACCTGTCAGGGGCTGCTGCCCTGCACCCTGACCACTTGGCTCCCAGCTCTGACCAAAGTCCACTCCTGCTACCCTACCAGCTAGGTCCCACTCCACCACAATGGTTATTCTTTAAAACAACTGTGGTTAAAAAAAAAAAAAAAAAAAAAAAAAAAACATGAAATTTGCCCTCTGAACCATTCCCAGTGTACAGTTCAGTGGTGCCGAGGAGATTCACATGGTTGCGCCACCAGTGAGCTCTTGTCACCTTGTAAAACTGAAACTCTGTACCCATTAAACAGCCCTCCACTCCTCCCTCCCCGGGCCCTGGCAATCACCATTCCACTGGCTGCCTCTGTGGTTTGCCTATTTTAAGTGCCTCGTGAAAGCAGCAGCATAGGGCATCTGTCCTTTGGTGTCTGGCTTATGTCACTCAGCATCATGTCCCCAAGGCTCACCATGCTGCGTGCATCAGGATTCCCTTCCTTTCTAAGGCTTCGTGAATGTTTCATTATATGTCTGGACCACATTTTGTGTATCTGCTCCTCTGCTCCAGGACACCTGTTTGCTTCAACGATCTGGGGTGCTGTTGTAATCCTAGGTAGCTAACCATCCTGACTCCTGCTGAGATCCTTCAGGAAGACCAGAATTGGACAAAAGGCTTGGGGACATGCGGGGACCCTGTGGGGAAGTTCAGAGCAGGAGCAGGTCTGTGAGCACATCCAGACACCAACTCAGCTCTGAACCTGCCCTTGGTTTTCCCAGTCAACTTGAAACCTGGGCTAGAATTTGACACGTTAAGACCCCCACTAATTAGGTAGCAACCAAAAATCTCTCGAACACACCCAAACTCCATGAGAAACTGCCTAGGCCAGAGTTTCCCAAATCCTAGTGTGCACATAATCACTGGAGAGGCTGTCTACAAGTAAATTCGTTCAGGGGACCGGGGCGGGGCCTGGGTACATTTCCAACAAGCTCCCAGGTGAAGCTGACGCAGCTGGTTTCAGGAGCTCACCTGGGGCACAGCAAAGCCCAGCAACTTCCCACTAGTTCCCACCTGTCTCCCAGGCTTTGCCTCCCTACACATACACCCACAGCTGGCTCCATGAGAATACTTGTTTTTGTATGTTTTAGCCTCCCCTCCCCTTGCCCGGCTTTAAAGCTCCCAGCAATACTTACCCAGCATTTTTAAAGCGGCCCTTCAGACTGTCTGGCTCCAAAGTTAATCCCAGCACCCAAAATGCTAAGTGATGCAGGGCTCCTTCCACAGGCCCAAACAAGAGGCCAGAGAAACAGCAGCAAGGAGAGTTTCCAGATGACTGCACAGGGCTGGGAGCTCCCAGCCCATCACCGGCAACCAGGAGCCTCCCAGTGTCCTTGCCCTGGACAGCCCAGGAAGGCTGTCGCCTCTCATTCTCTCCAAGGCTCTAGGCCATCCAGGGTGGCTGAGGAGTGAATAGAGTACCCCCCTGGGCCACTACCAAGACTGGCCTTCCAACTCCCTGGGCCCTGTCCACTGCCTGGCATCTCTTTCACCCCTCTTCTTACTCTCCTCCAGAAACCTGCTGTATTTTCCCCAATTCCCGATTCCATCCATGCTGACTATATACACCTTTATTTTATTTATTTATTTTTATGCGGTGCTGAGGTTTGAACCCAGTGCTTCACGTGTGCTAGGAAAGCTCCACACTGAGCCACAGCCCAGCCCCTGACCTGCCACCCTCCACAGTCACAAGCTGCCCCTCCTGCATCTCCATGGCCAGAGCTCCGGCCCGTTCTGCCTTCCTCCTCTCCAAAATCATCCCTCCACTCTTGCCGTGAGTCCCCATCCATTCACACCCAGGAGGCTCTGCCCTGCGCTTTTTGCCCCCCTCTCAGCAACACCTGTCTCCTGCCGCCCCACCCACAAGGGCTTCTTCCTACTTCCTCACCTCACAGGGGGCCTCCACCTTACTACTCCCACTTCTACCATCCCTAACTCTACTTCAACTTCACTCCTTGAACACACAGCACCCCAAAGGACACCGGCCCTCTGAAGGGCTGGGCCCTACTCTGTCATTGCCACGTCTGTCAACTCAAACCCACACTTCAGGGTTGAAAAACAGCCTCTCCACTGCTAGGCCTCAGTCTGGGGTGGGCCAACTCGGCGTTCAGCTGTCCCCCACCTCTGCTGCTGGAGGGACGGTGCTGGCCCCCTGCAGCACCAACATGCTGAAAACCTGGCACCCACTGTGTCCAGTCTCTCCCTTCCCACATCCCTTCTCCCCCCGTCCCATACCCAGGGCGACAGGGCACGGGCTTGACTCAGGTGTGGAATGTGATGAAAGCCACAGCAGCTGTGACAGACTCAAGAAAGGAAGCATGTGACCCACTGGTCCCTCCAACTGAAGGTGGAGGATGAACTGGATGGAGCCAGGCCACATCAGTGGCCAGAGAAAAGATGACAGGAGCTGGGGTGGGGACAGTGGGAGTGGGAATGACAGGGAAGAGTGGACAACTCAAGATAATTCCTCCCCATGGTGCACGATGCTCAGGTCTCTCCCTTCATGCACTGCGTGTTTGAGGCCCAGCTTACGGCCCTTCCCACCCTGCTCCTGGCAAGTTCAACATACTTGGATGGTATTATCCACCCAGATCATTCCACATTCCACTTCAACAACTAACTCCTGAACTACAGCTACCTTGGTCATTACCCAGGACCAAAACCAGAGTCCATGCACTCCTGAAATACCACTCACCGACCCCTCCCGCCCTCTCTCCGCCTCCCTCCTCATACTCCTGCCTGGGGTGCCTCCTGGACCCTTTCTCCCAGTCCTTTTCCCACTGCTCCATCCAATGTTCACTTCCTTCCTCCTCCAGGCCGGACCCCACACAGTGCCCTTCATCCACCTTGGTCAGCTTCCTCAATTCCCACTGGCACTGCCCCGATGTCTCAAGCCACTCAATCACTCACCTTTCCCTGGCCACCACGGAATGTCAAGTGCTGCAGAACAAAATCATGCAGCATGGGTCCTGACTCATTATCGATGTCTTCCAACCCCTTAGACTTCACTCCCAGGCCCCCTCCAATTCTTTCTCCCAACCCCCTTCTCCCCAACCCTTCTTCTGCTGATCCTGCCTTCCCACCTGAACTCCCCACTTCAGGTGAGTTGTGCATCTGTCACGCCTGCCCTTCCTTAAATTTTCAACCACTGTCTCTTTACCGGCTCCTTCTTGTGGCTTATAAACATGGTCAAGTCTATAATATGTTTTAAAACTTAAATCAATTCCATGACGCTAGCAGCCTACTCTCAGGAATAACTCAAACCTCTCCAAGCACGAGAAAATCTTAAAGAGCCTGTTGAACATTGCAAAAATGCAAACGCTGCTTCAGCAGATCTAACTTGACCATGCATCAGGGTATGTGACAAGTATCCCAAGAAATATGGATCAGGTGGCCCTGGTACCCTCATACCCTTGGAGGGCTGGGGCTACAGCTCAGTGGTAGAGTGCTTGTCTAGCATATAAAGGGTCCTGGATTCACACCACACATACAAAAAAGTACAGTAGCATAGCATTTGACATGATGGATCACTCACTCAAATAAAAACTCTCCCCCACCCGCATGCTTTCACAGCACCATCTAGTCACAACAGTCCCTGTTGCTCAGGGGCTCTTCTTTCTCTTCCCCTTTTATCATTAGTTTCCTGGGCCTTGTCACTGGTGCCTTCTCCTCTCATGCTCTCCCTGGGTGGTGTCTTCCACATCTGTGACTTCAGCTACCATCAAATCACCATGTGACATACTTTTTCTAAGGACTGAATCCGGGACGGATGAATAAACAAGTGAATGTCCACCACAGTCCACACAGTTCTCAGCAGGTGGAGCATGAGCACTGACTAACAGAAGGGAGTTTATTCTAAGTTCATGGGCAAAAGGACTTGAAGAGACAGATAAAAAAAAAAAAAAACATACAAGTGACCAAGAAGCACATGAAAAAATGTTCAGCACTGCTAATCCTGAGGGAAATGCAAATTCAAACTACAATGAGATGCCACCACACACCTATGGGAATGGCTTTTATCAAAAAGACAAAAGCACAGTCCTTGAAGCAGCTGCTAGACTGAGCATTAACCCTCCAGTTGCTGGATCTTGGAGAAGTAGGAGAGAAGAATCCTGAGGGAGGGTGGGAGGAGAGGGAGGCTCAGGGCACTAGGGGATGGGGGCAAGGGAAGTTCAGCACAGCAGCTGTCTACCAAGGGCATGGCAGTATTTCAGGCTGTAACCATTAGCCAAATGTTCGTAATGAATGAATAGGCGGCAAATCAAGGCAGCTCTGGAGAGCCGTCCCATACAAAATGGAATAGGGCTTTATCAGTCCTAAAAGCAGGTATGTCTCAGGGTCTCTTGAACATCTGGATTAGCTGCAGATTTAGACTCGGACTCCAGCGTTCCAACACTACTTAGTCCCAGAAGGCTGGGTCAGAAGGCATGGCCTCACCCAGGGCTCCTCACCAGGGCTTCTCAAACTTAATATGCATGTGAAATCACCTGGGGATCTTATCCAAGGCAGATTCTGATTCAGAAGGTCTAGGGTGAGATCTGGAAATCCGAATTTTCAACTACCAGACGACAATGATGATGCAGGTGTGTGGACCCGTGAGGGTGGCAATATTAGATTTTTACTAATAAAGAGAAGTAACACCTGAAGCTGTAAACCACAGCACACTGCAGCATTATCAAAGGAGATGGAAAAATGGAAGAGACAAAGAGTGGGAAAAAAGAGAGAAAGCAAAGGATGTGCCCTGGTGTAGGCATGCAAGAGTAAAGAATGAAGGGTTTTGGTTTTTTATTTTTACAGTTCTGAGGATTGGACACCCGGGTGCTCTACCACTGAGCTATATTCCCAGCCCTTTTAGTTTTGGGGGGTTTTATTTGTTTGTTTATAATGTGGTCTCTCTCAATTGCCCAGGCTGTCCTTGAAATTGTGATCCTCCTGAATAGCTGGGATTATAGGCATTCCCTACCATACCTGCCTGGAGGAGTATTTTAAAAAAGAAGAACTCAATGCAATAGCAAGAGTGAACCTCTCCTCAGCAGGTCACCAGCATAAACAATTACTGGGCAAAGAGAACTGACAGGTGCAGAAACCCTATAGGAACAGAATCGATGCTGCCTATAGTAAGCATCCAAGGCACCCAAGATGAGGCTTGAAACAGCACTGAGAGCACTTGGAGGCAATCTATCTCTTTCATCCCCTTTTAACACTGATGGGGAAACCTAGGACAAGGCAACTTGCCTGTAGTCACAGAGTAAGCTGTGGGCAGAAACGTGCACACCCAAGTTGTCTAACTCATTATCCAACAGATCCTGCTGCCTGAGCACTGGGAAGAGAAACAGCATCCTGGAGAGCTCCAGATGAAGGGTGGGTGGGCACAACTTGAAATCAAGTGAGTCAGAGCAGGGACTTCCTATCTGGGAAAATTCACCTGGTGTAACCATGACAGTAATGAGCCAGCTCCGTCACCCAGGGCACTGACAGAAAACCCCTGGTTCTCAGATCCCCAGTGACTTTCAACCACTCCCTATGGGGCTCTGCATTCAGGCCTCAGGGAGACACTCCTGATCCAGGCTGTAGAAGGCAGACTCAGCAGCAGGCTCTGCACTTCTCCTGGAAACCCTAAGAAAACCCAGAAAATCACAAGACCAAAAACAGTTACAATCAAACAAAATAAAGCAATAGTTCTAGCAATGAAAACACAACAGCAAGATGCTAAATGGTGCATCTCCAAAGCACTATAGTTCTCAGTTCCAGGGTGCATAGTATCCACCTCAGTGGTTTTGAAGTATAAAATTTTGACTCTAAACTTGTCAAAATGAAGTTCCCCAGGCACCACTACCAAACATTTAAATTTAGGACAAGAAGGAACCCTGAAATCTAAATTCTTAATAAGCACCCCCAATCCCAAATGATGTCGATGCTGGAGGCCCCAGACCACCCTTGCCTAACATTTATCTAAGTCTTTGCTCACAGGATATGAAACCATCACAAAATATAAATACAATGAAAAAAATTGTAAAAAGAAAAAACAGATTTTGATAATCAAAATAACTCCAAATTCCTCATTTCAAAATTTTATAAAATTTAAAAGAAAAATCCACTGGAAGAGGAAGTACAGCAAGTAGAAACAACAGTGGATGCTATCCTTATATTTAATATGTAAAGACTTAAATACATACCCAAACTGACAAATGAACAAAAATACAGAAAAAAAATCACAGGATATAAATACAAAATAAACAACAAAAAAGTCCAACACTAAAGAAATTTAAAAGATGCAAATTAAAACAATTATTACAAACATACCAACACAGGTTTTTAAAATGATATCCAGTGCAGGTGATGACAGGATGCAACTACCCAATCTCCAAGAGTTTATTTTATAATTACAACTTTGAAAAAATTGATGCATTCACCCACAATCTGAGCACTTACTACACACCCAGCACTCTACACAAAACATGAAGAAACACAGCCTGATTGGCCTGACAGTTTAATCACATTCTAATTCCAAAAAAGACCCACACATGCAGAAAAAAATATATAGACAAAGCTTATCTCTGCAGCTATTTATCCATGTCATTTTTTATAGCCACTAAAAAAAAAAAGGACTGGAAATGGAAGAATAATTAAATTATTAGGCTAGAAAATTGCATTTTCTAATAATATCTAATGGATAGGAAAATGTTGAAGTTAAACGTTGAAAAAGTCATAAATACAATTAAGCATATAATTTGATTCTCACTTTTTTTTAATGTTAAGAAGATTAACCTAGGGGCCGGGGTTATGGCTCAGTGGCAGAGCGCTTGCCTAGCATGCCTGAGGCACTGGGTTTGATCCTCTGCACCACATAAAAATAAACAAATAAAATAAAGGTATTGTGTCCATCTACAACTAAAAACAAAAAAATTTAAAAAAAAAGATTAACCTATTTACAGTATCATTGATGGGTTGTGGGATTGTGAGTAACTGTTTTCTGTACCTTTTAGTAACTTCCAAATTCTGCAGAGCTATCTATCAATTTCATAATGACTATTATTTTTAAAAAAGACTTATCTCTGAATACGGCAAAGGATCAGGGCATGATTCTTTCTTTTTATATTGTGGATGGCGAATTGCCTAAAAGTACTGCATTCAAAAGAAAGTCCAAAGTATTACAAGTTGTTTCCACAACAGTGAACAGTCAAAACCAAACTTATAAATGTTTTCTTTAAGGAAAAAAAATCAAATTCAAAATGATGAATGAAATAGAAATAAACAAGAAATCAATAACACAGAAGTTTAAAGATCATAATAAGGATGTCACCTGGAAAGCAGACTATTGAACAGAAGTTCTAGAGAAAAGAGAAACCTACTAAAGGAGAGGAGCATGGTCAGATGGTCACAGAGGGGACTGCTCCCTGGCAGAGGGACTCCAAAACAGGACCAAGGCACACCATCTTCTAACTAACACTGCTTACTCTTCAGAGAAAACACACCACCACAGCAGCATTGAGCAAAGCTTCTTCCCGCTGCTGGTCAAAGTCCAACACTCAGGACTTAGCAAAGAGGTTCTAGTGGCAGAAAGAAGACACAGGCCAAATAACTGTGATGCCACCTCTTCCAAAGATGAACAGCTATTGGCCAGGCCCAGGCATCCCACAAGCAACCCTGCTATATCAGGAAGCTACCCTCTGCCAAGGTCATCCCCCACATGGGGATGGGGGTTGGAAGAATGGGGGATGTAGCTCAGGGGCAAAGAGCTTGACTAGCATGGCAAGGTCCTGGGTTCAAGCCCCAGCACTGCAAAAGAAAAAAAGAGAGAGAGGAAAAAAAAAGGAGGATCAGGATCAGGGGCCACTTCCATACTGAGGAACCCTGCTAGTATGTCCCTCTCTGCCTTTTGTCTTTCCTTACCCTAAACAGTGCATACAAGGATCTGTGCTTGCTCACACACTGCTTTGTGTTTCCAATTGGATCCTGGAGGACCAGGTCCTTGTAATTGGGTCCTCTATTTCTTAGTTCTTAGTCTACCACCCAGCCCCGAAGCAGTTGTGCAAACCAGAGAAGTCCGATACACAAATTAGTGAAAGGATGACGTCTCTGCTTCCATGACGTCAGCTCTAGGTTGGAAATGTAATTTCAGGTCACTGTTTGCATGTTTGGATTGGGGGTGGAGGGGAACAGAAAAGGGCTTCTAAAGAAGAGAAATTTCTGGAAGGATAGTCCCAACTGCTCTACTATTTAATTCATCAAAAGAAGAACTTCTATTCACCACAACCTGTGCAGAATATTAAATATCATATGTACATGGGGAAGCTATTGAGAACAGAGTCTGAACTAACCACACCTCAACTCCTGAAGCCTTAGTCTCCTCCTCTGTGAAGTGGGAACAGTAATGCCTAATTACTAGCATGATTGGATCGTGTATATAAAATGTAGCACCTGGCACACAGGACACTCTGTAATGGAAACAGTTTGCTGTGTCCCATGACATGAATCCATTAGTATCACAGGGCTTTCTTTGTTGACTAAAGCCAAGCACTCTGCAGGATTATCACCTCTCCTCTCTTCTCTTCTCCTCTCCTCCTCTGAGGGAAGAGAAACTCAGGGTTGGAACTAGCAGGCGGCAAGACTGGAGCCTGGTGGACTACACTGCGTGAAGCCATTTGCACTAGCTGTATGCTTCCTAAAAGAGACCCACTCCGTCAATGCCAACTATGGCGTGGCTCCCTGAGACAAGGCCCCACCCAACTAGGGGAAATTTTTATGGAGGCTTCAGACGTGGACCTTGTCTGTGGGTCAAGAGCAGTGGGGAAGGGAGGTTTAAAGTGATGCCTCTCAGGGGCTGGGGATGTGGCTCAAGCGGTAGTGCGCTCGCCTGGCATGCATGCAGCCCGGGTTCAATCCTCAGCACCACATACAAATAAAGATGTTGTGTCTGCCAAAAAATAAAAAATAAATATTAAAAAAACTCACTCTCTCTCTTTAAATAAATAAATAAATAAATAAATAAATAAATAAATAAATAAATAAAGTGATGCCTCTGCACCAGCTAGCCTGTGACCTTGAGCCAGTCACTTCTCTGCCTTAGTTTCCTCTTACATGCAGAGTGGTCCCATTCTATGATCCCTAAAGTCCCTTCCTCTGTTTCTATTGCACACGCCCTCCATCTCACCAGTTATAATGCTGTCAGGCCCAAAGGAACACCTTCAAATGTTCCAATTTTGTCCAAAGCCACTTGGCAGTCCGTTGGCCCCACTCCCACAAGAAGGGAGGATTCTGAGCAGCTTCCATGGCTCTCTGTTTTTTGTTCAGTGTGCAGAAGCTCTCCACCCCTAGCTGCTCATTCCACCTTCCCTTTTCCACCCACAAAGTGGCCAAGTGTGTGTGCTGGGGCAATCACTGGTTTGCAGTGTGTGCGCTCAGACCCTGTCTCCAGGCGGTCCTGTGTGTACACTCAGGGTGGACAAATAAACATTTCAGAGAAGCAATATGAATTAAATCATTTCCTTAACAAACAAAACCCACCCACATGCTTCTTCATAAATCATGCCTCTTAATTCCATGCTGATGAACAGTCACTAAATTGCATCCATTATAAAAACAACCCTTACTCCTTTCATGCCCTGACACTTAAGAATCAAAATATTTTCACACTCCATTGTACTAATAATGCCTTTGCAGAATTAATATCAATAGCTATTTCCCTGGAAAGACCCATAGCCAGGGCGCTTTCCAAGAGATTTTCTTTGAATGTTCTTTGTGTCCTGGCTCACTGGGGGACACCACCAGCCTGCCTGCATCTGGGGGACGCTGGCTGCTCACGGCAATGCCATACTGTCTTAAAGCCCGTACCGAATGTACTCCTTCGCCCCGACAATAAAGTATCCCCAAACATTCGACATGTCACATTCATACAGCCATGCACACATACAATTTCAGTGCCTGCATTCTGCAGAAAAAAAGAAGGCACATTCGGTTGATGGAGCCACCAGACCCGCCTCAGGCTCCACGGTTCACAGAGGATGGCTTTGCAGACCTTTAGCAAGACTGGCCAGAATCCGCTCGCTTTTTCCTTTTATTTATTTATTTCCTCCGTGCCTTTATTTGCTGGGCCCAAGAAGAATGGAAAAGCATCTCCAGAACGGAGGGCGAGGGAGCCGTGGAGAATAAAAGAGGATGGGCGGGGAAAGCCGGGGTTTGGAAAGATCGGCAGTACCGGCCGGCAGGGTCGCGGCCGCTTACCGGGGGTCTCGGCGGGGCTTACCTGGGGCGCACGAGGCCGGCGGGGCCAGCAGCAGCAGCCAGAGGCCAGGGAGCAGCAGCCCCGGGCGGCGGCGGCGGGCGCGGCGGGCGGAAGGCCCGCGGCCGCTCGGCCCCGGGACCAGCGCGACCCCGGCGCGGGGCTTCCCCTCCATGGCCGCGCCTCGGCGTCGGCGCCGCGCCCCCGGCACTCCCGGCCGGCGCCCCGGCCCGGCCTCGCGGCTCGGCGCGCTCAAGCCGTGGAGGGGCGGCCGCTGCGGCTGCGGCTGGGACGGGGCGCCGCGCACCGGCGCGGAGGGAGGCCGGCGAGGCGAGGGCGGGCCGGGGGCCGGAACCGCGGACAGGGGCCGCCAGCCGCACGCCGGCCTCGCCGCTCCGCCCCCTTCGGAGCCTCGGAGCCGCTGCCCGGCAACGCGCGGGCCCGGGCGCGGGGAGGCGAGCACCACCTCCCGGCCGGCCCGGCGCCTGCCTGCGGGGCGGCCCAGGCGGCGGGCGCGGGCGCGGCGGCGGGGCCGGTGCCCAGCCCTCCCCCAGGACCCGCCTCCCGGGAGGGGACGCGGGGGACGCGGGAGGCCTGGGCCGGGCGAGCCGCGGGCGCCGCCCCGACCCGGCACCTAGCGCCGGGTCCCGCCGCCCTGGCTCCCCCGGGGCGCCTGGAGCGGGGAGGCCCGCGAGGAGGGGGTCGGAGCCGGGGGACCTGACCAGCCCCGAGGGCGGCGGGCCTCTCGCTCCTCCTCTGCCACCGACTCGGTGCGGGCAGCAGGTGTGCGCCGAGCGCCTGCGTTCGAGGGCAGCCTTCGGGGCTGCAGAGCCGACAGAGCGGGGAGAAGTCGGGCTCCCGTCCGGAGAGCCCAGCGTTCAGTAAAAGGGTGAGGAAGCGCGCGCACAGCTCTGCCCATCCTTCCTTTCTCCCTCTCGGGTCCTGAGAAGACCCCGGCCCTCCACTCCGCACCCAGCAGGCCTTTGAGAAGCGGCCGGTGAACCGAATGGATGCAGAGCTGGAGAACCCCCACCCAGCCGGGCCCTTGGGGGGATAAAACAACCCCCCTGGGAGGTGAAGGCAGAGTTTGGAGGTTAGATTTCTTGGGGAAAGGAGAAACTTAGAAGGAGGCTGACGTTTGTCAATCCCCGTGTGCCAGGCTTCTAACTCTGAGGACACCGGGTGGTTGGAAGGACTTGGAATGGTGAAACGGGTAGTTTGGGACGGTTGCATCCTGTTGGAGAACTTATATCAGCCAGGGTCCTAAAGCTGTGCATAGGGGTTGGGGCGTGGGGAGGGGCACTATTTTATTGTCCAAAAAACCATGACAGACAGTGGAAAATGTGAATCATCTCTACTGACCAAAGGATCCCTCCAGGTTGCTCTTCAGCCAGGTTCCCCCTAATAAGCCCTGGGAGGGGGAGGTCCCACCCAAGACTGAAGCAACCTGTTCTAAGTATCAACCTGTTAGTTTTCAGGAAAATGGGTGAAAATAAAGTTTGTTTTGAGGTCCTTGATTTGGAGGGGTGTTATGCACATCATGAACAATCCCGGCGTGGCCCCCTGTCCTGGCCCAAAGGGACTTTGCATACCTTGTCTCCAGCATACACACTCAGGTAAATACCTAAGAGTGTGTCTGGTCCCTGGATGTGGTGGCCCTAGATGTGGGACCTCTTGTTCATGGTTCTCATGGTTTTTCTTTTTGTTGAACTCATTGTATAAACACCTCCTTTTGTCCCCTGCTCAGCCAGTCCTTTAGCTCATGCAAGAAAGAAATCAAAACAGCTAACAAATAGAGGGTTAGAAAGACTCATTCATTGCATTGATTAGTAATGCCTACCTCATAGGAAGAGTAGCCTGACAGCCAAGCAGCCATTCCACAGAGTGGCAAGGAAGGCAAAGGGTGAACAATGTTAACAGAGTTGTGGATCAGGAATTTGCATATTCATAGTTATGCAGCAATAGTCATGATTATGTTGCAGTCTCTTACTGTGACCCGTGCACCATCTTGCACAAGATCAAAGATGTGTCTAAAATTGGGTTAGGTCTCCCCTTGGGTATATCTTTTAACATGGAAATGAATTTAAATGAGGGTCCCATCCCCTCTTACCTTGGGTTTAGAGGTTACTTCCAGGCAAGGGGGTGTGGTTATACCTGCTTGCATAGGGTTTGGATGTTTTCTTGTGTCTTGAACAGTGGAGGTAGTTGAGGAGGCCTTTTTACCATTCACTTTAAGCATATAGCCAGCACTGATTTTCTGTCACCAGCTTAAACTGTAACCTGAGAGTCCTGCCTCAATTTGACCACAAACCACTGCTTTGAGGCACCCTTTTACTGCCCACTGAGCCCTTGGGGAAGGGAACCTGACTGGTTTTGTCATGTTGTATTATTTTATCCTTTATGAGTTTGTGCTTTGTCTCCCCCATTAAATTAATATGAAGTTCAAATATAGTGTCATCCTGCCTTAGGATTTCCCATGGTACCAGTAAGCCCTCTGTTCAACTCAGGGCTGCAAAAGCCCTAGCATATTATTTGTGATCCCAAAGAAAGAACTTGGAGGACTCATGGAAACGGTTTAGAAATTGTATTACTCCTGTGCTTCTCCATGGCAGCAGAGGGGGAAAATGTAGAGGACCACACTCTGCCTACAGACAAGAGGACTATAGACAGATAGGTTGTGTGCCAGTTGCATGTATGGGTTTCTTTAGATGTTTTATGATTAAATACGTTTACTTCTCAACCAAGGTCATTCTGCTTTGATCACCACCTAAAAATTGGAGATAAGGGAAATAACGGTCAGTTTCCCTCTCCTTATCCTTTTTTTTTTTTTAAGTTGTCGATGGACCTTTATTTTATTTATTTACGTGCAATGCTGAGACTCAAACCCAGTGCCTCACTCATGCTAAGCAAGCGCTCTAACCACTGTAACTCCAGCCCCTCTCCTTACCCTTGCTAACACATTCTTAGAAATTCTTAGTTCACTTCCAGAAGCAAGTCTTCCTAGGCACAGACCCATGTTCAATGCCAGCACCCTCATTATACATTTATTGGGGAATATCCACTCCCCAGTGAAGAGGTATATCTTTCAGATGTGGCCTCAGTCTTCAGTAAGTTTCCACTTGCATTAGACCTCAGGAGGTCAGAGAAAGGAGCCTCCCTCTCCCTCCTCAGCCAACTCAGACAGTGAAATGTTTGTCCCACCATTAAGGAGTTGACATCAGTTAGAAATAAAAATGAAAATGCAACTTTTAGCTAATAGAAATGATTCATGGGCACAGGCTGTTTAGGGTGAGAGACTTAGGGTCTTAGTCTCCCCAGTCTTGAAGATGGAACACCAGGACCTCTGTTAAAATTCAGAGCATTCTACTGCAGTGTCTAGGAAGATGTCTCCTAGGGCTCATCTGGTAGGTGGTATGTCAAAAAATGAAACAGGCTAGGGATGTAGCTCAATTGGATTCAATCCCCAATACTGGGGGTGGGGGGGGAGAGAGAAATAAAACAGGAGCTTAAAGGGATGTAAGAGAAAAGAGGGAAGCTGAGGCAGAACAAGAGGCCTTAACTCTAGACTCACACACCTACACACATTTGTATCTACAAAAAGGGATTAAGATGAAGCTTTGAGGCATTTGTAGCAAATTATGCAACAAATAAGTCAGTAGACTCTTGAGCACCTACTACAACCTGTTGTAATAGGATGTAAAGAAGATAAAAAAATCAACTTTAGAGATTATATCATCCAATTCTCATTTTATAAATATACAAGCCAGAGAGATTAATTTATTTCCCTAAGGCTCAACTCCCAAGTGAAATTCTCCTGTTTTCCATCTGATACTACACAACCTCTGGGACAAGGGAAGAATTAGCCTGGGTCCTCGAGAGGTTTCCAGTCTGGTTTGGGAAGGGGGAAAGGTCGGATGGGGTTTCCTTCTATACCAGGCAAAATGGGCCCCATCTGGGCCCCCTCCGACTGCAAGGCCAAGGGAACACCACATTTTCCCCAAGCTGGAGAGCCCAGGACTCCAGAATTCCTTCCCCTTGGCCCCAGGCTCTTCCTTAGGTGTCTCCACTCAAGGGTGGAGCAGCAGCTGTGTGTCTGATCCTGAGGAGTGACCAAGCAGTAGCTGCTTGCAGGGGAGTGTGGAGCTTGCACAGGCAGGTGGGGTGGCTACAGACACGCACGTGAAGTCTGCTGGAGCGAAGCAAAGAACCACAGTGGGAAGAGAAGGCCAGGAGGGCTTGATGTTCACAGGGCAGCGGCTGCCACATGCCTGCCCACAACTCCAGAGTCTGAAATTCCACCTTGGAACCCAGCCCAGCAGGTTATTAGGAAGGTTTGTATGGTCACGGAGGAAGCTGGGTGCCTCTTATTTGATGGTAGCTTGTGTGGCCTGTCCCTGCTGACACTTCACTGCATTGTGTGTGCACATACGCTTACACACTTGACTCGGACCCCTCTACCCTTAGGGCTGGGCCCGGGTACAGATGGGAGGGAAGGACTGACCAGCAACAGCTAGAGGGTAGCTGGAAGGCAGAAGAAGGGCTGAGAGCCCTGGAAGAGGAATCGGACTCCCCAGTTCTGCACTCCGATCTGTCACATGAAAGTTTGTGGGTGTGGACCAAAAGCTTATCCCTATTCTCAAAATTCCATCTTTCTTATCTGATAATGGGCTTGAAATGCCTACCTCAGCTAACTATGGGTTGTTATGAGAATTAACAAAATAAGATAAATGTCCATAAAGTTAATTTGCTAAGTTCCATCAATATTTCTTGAGCACCTATATGCCAGGCACTGTAGTGGGCTCTGAGGGGGGTACAACAGGAAACAAAAGAGAGGCCTCTCTTGGTGGAGCTTATGTTCTGGGGAGAGAGACATGTGATATACAAGTCACAAATACACAGCTGATGACAGCTATTCAGGAACTAAAAAAGGGAGAAAGGAGTGTGGTGGGGGACAGTGATACCATGTTCACTAGAGCAGTCAGGATGATCACTCAATAAGGTCCAGTGGGGACAACTGGAGAAGAGGGCCCCAGGCAGGAGAAGCAACTGTACAAAATGAAAAATCAACTAGAATAAACATCCAAAAAACATTTACTGAGCTCCTATTGAACAAATGTCCCATAAAGTGCTAAGTAATGAGTAAGATTAACTAGCTACAGTTATTCAAAGAATTTAACAATCTTACAGGGGGAAAAAAGTAAATAAAAAAATTATGGCAGGGCTGGGGATGTGGCTCAAGCGGTAGCGCGCTCGCCTGGCATGCGTGCGGCCCGGGTTCGATCCTCAGCACCACAAACCAACAAAGATGTTGTGTCCGCCGAGAACTAAAAAATAAATATTAAAAATTCTCTCTCTCTCTCTCTCTCTCTCTCTCTCTCTCTCTCTCTCTCTCTCTCCTCTCTCACTCTCTCTTTAGAAAAAATTAAAAATTCTCTCTCTCTCACTCTCTCTCTCCTCTCTCACTCTCTCTTTAAAAAAAAATTATGGCACAGCAGAACGTGAAAAATGTCCAGAGGGAAGTTATAAAACTGATCAAAGGAGCCGGGCACAGTGGGGCACACCTATAATCCCAGGTGTGCCTCCCAGGCTCAGGAGGCTGAGGCAGGAGGATCGCAGGTTCAAAGCCAGCTTCAGCAACTTAGTGAGGCCTTAAGAAACTTGGTGAGAACTTAAGAAACTTGGTGAAACCCTGTCTCTAAATAAAATACAAAAAGAGCTGGGGATGTGGCTCAGTGGTTAAGCACCCTGGGTCTCAATCTCTGGGTTAAAAAAAAAAAAAAAAAGATCCAAGGGAGCAGAAGTGTTTGATAGAGGGGCTCAAGGAAAGCTTCACTGTGGAATTGCAAAGGAGCTGGGCCTCAGGGGGGTCCTCGAGGGATGAAGTGGATTTGGAGGCTATAGAGGACTGAACGGGTATTCCAGGTGGAAGGACAGACAGCCTCAACAAAGACATGAAGGCAGGAACATGTGAGACTGTTCTAACTAGTGTCACAGTAACTGGAAAGGTGAGTGGGTCACACCCCTGGCTGCATGTTAAAATCACCTGGGCTCCAGAAAACAAAGCAAAGTACCCCCCAACCCAGGCCACACCTCGGAATGATTAAATCCAAACCTCTGCAGGCAAGATTGAGCAACCCTTTCTGTAGAGCGCTCCCCAGGGTTCTGCTGTGCAAGCACATATAGAAACTCTCAAGCTGTAAATCTGAATCAGAGATAAAAACAGTCGTGCACCTGTAATCCCAGCCACTGGGGAGGCCTAGGCAGGAAGACGGCAAGTTCAAGTTTAGCCTCGGCACCTTAGTGAGGTCCTGTATCAAAATAGAAATTAAAATGGGCTGGGGATATAGCTCAGTGGTAGAGCACCCTTGAGTTCAATTCCCAGTAGCAAAAAAAAAAAAAAGCGAGAGAGAGACAGACAGACAGACAGACTGACAGACAGGTGCTTAGAGGGGTGTGAGAGAGAAGAGGGAAGCTGAGTCAGAACAAGAAGAGCTTAACTCTGCAGCCAGAGAGTCTGGACCTAATTTGTTGGCAATGAAGTGTCAGTCAAGATCTTTTTGAGATAGTATTAGGACTCAGCACAGAAAGATTAACAATATATAAGATTTAGATTTAGAGAGAGAAAAGCCTAAGTGGGGAGACCAGTTGAGACAAGATCTTAGCACCACATGCATGAAGTATCAAGGATGCTAACATTTTCCACCATCATATAGACAAAGCTTTTAAAATTTTGATTATATCCATTGTGCAAAAAGCATAGAGAAATAGCCACTTTCAAATTCTACTGGTAGGAGTGTAAATTGGTGTAGCCATTTTGGAAGACAATTTGGCTTTATCTATCAAAATTTAAAGTCAATTCGCTATTTTCCCTGAAAGTCCACTTGAAATATATATGCTCTTCCTTTCTTTCTCTCTCTCTCCTTTCTTTTTTAAGTCGAGTTTATTCACCCAGATAAATTCAGCCAGGTAATTCAATCAGAGAAATTCACCTTGTTAAAATAGTCAATGAGTTTGACAAATCTGTGAAATCTTATATCGCCCACCACACTTAAGATATGAAATATTTCCATTGCTCTAAAAAGTTCATTTCTGTTTCTTGGTAGAATTTCGCTGAATGGATACATAAAATATGTCTACAAATTAGGTCCAGACTCTGGCCACAGAGTTAAGGCCTCGTTCTAACTCAACTTCCCTCTTCTCTCTTATACCCTTATACCCCTCTCTAAGCACCTGTTTTGTCTCTCCCTCCTCCCTCCCCCTCCCCCCACCCCACCCCCAACTCTTTGCTACTGAGGCAGATATCTTGGTTCACACCTGTAATCCCAGGAAGCTGAGAAAAGAGGATTACAAATTCGGAGCCAGCAACCTAGCAAGACCCTATTTTAAAATAAAATATAAAAAGGCTGGGGATGAAGTTCAGTGGTAGAGTACTTGCCTGGCATGTGCAAGGCCCCGGGGTTCAACACCCAGGAACACACACACAAGTTCCTTTGCTATCTGTCCCTTGCCCCTTCCCACCCCCATTCCTGATAACCACTGATCTGATTTATTTTTCTACTGCTTTGCTTTTTCCAGAATTTCATATAAACAGAATCATGCAGTGTGTAGCCTTTTGAGTATGGTTTCTTGTAGTTAGCATAATGTCTCTGGTTCATACAAGTTGTTCCATATATTGTTCCTGTGATCCTTTCTGTTGCTTAGTAGTATTTCACTGAACAGATATATAAAATTTGTTTATCCACTTCACCAGTTATAGGCATTTGAGTTGTTTTCAGGCTTTTGGCTATTACGAATAATGCTGCTAAAACTGTTTCCAGGCTTTGTGTGAACATTTTCATTTCTCCTGGGTGAATACCTAGGAGTCAAATTGCAGAGTTGCGTGGTAACTGTATATTGAGCTTTTAAGAAACTGCCGAACTATCTTCCAAAGTGAGTTGTATTTTGCATTTCCACAGCATTGTATGAAGGTCCTAATTGTTCCATGTCCTGGTTAACACTTGATTTTGTTGGTCTTTTTAATCATACCATTGGAGTAGCCGTGGAGAGTCAGCTTGTCGTAGTCTCGTTTGCGTTTTCCCAATGACCAGAAAGGTTGTGTACCTTTTCATGTGTTTATTTGCCATTGATGTATCCTCTTTGGTGAAGAGTCATTCATATCTTTTACCCATTATATGTTTGGGTTAATTCTTATCTTATTACCAAGTTGTAAGTATTTTAATATATTCTTAATAAAAAAATCCTTTCTCAGATATGTGTTTACAAATATTTTCTCCTATCCATTGCTTGTCTTATCAATCTTTTTTTTTGTTTTTTGTACCAGGGATTGAACTCAAGGGCACTCAACCACTGAGTCACAACCACTGAGTCACAGCCCTATTTTGTATTTTTACTTAGAGAAGGTCTCACTGAGTTGCGTAGCACCTCACTATTGCAGAGGCTGGCTTTGAACTCACAATCCTCCTTCCTCAGGCTCCTCCCGCTAAATTGCTGGGATTAGAGGTGTGTGCCACCGTGCTCAGCTTCTTTTCATTCTTTCAATGGTAACTTTCAAAAATAAGAATTTTTTAACTTCTATAAAAACCAATTAATTATTTATTTTCTTTGTTGGCTCATGCTTTCTGTGTCCTGAAATATATATGCTCTTCCTCTAGGAGAGGCTGGATTAGGAGATCAGATGAAGCATCTAGCATTAAAGGTGCTGCTGTTCTGTGCTTAGCACACACCCGGGGAGCTCTGTTAACATGAGCAGTGGTAAAGAGGAGCCGGGGCTTGGAGGATGGGGCTAGAAGGCTAAAGATACAGATATGGGAGCTATTGGTGCAGGATTATTAACTAGAAATGTGAGAAGACATCACTGTGCCTAGAAAGAGAGGAGAGAAGGAAAGAAAAGAGGACAGGGAAGGGCCCTCAAGAAAGACCAAAGACCAACCTTTTGGAGAATCCGAAGAGGAGTCCTTGAAAAAGGTGGAGAACCATGCAGAGAGAAAGTAGAGCATCATGCCAATGAGATGTCACCAAAGGCCTGGGAAGAAAGTTTTGAAACAAAGGGAACAGTCAATGTCAAGGACAAAGGGACCCAGAAGACCTCTTAGAACTTGACGATCTGGTCATTAGGAGATTTTTCTCTCTGTGCCTGGCTTATTTCACTTAACATTATGTCCTGCAGGTTCATCCATGTTGTCATGAAAGACAGGATCTCCTTTTTATGGCTGAATAGTATCCCATTATAAACCCCACATTATTAATCCCATATTTAAAATTCCATTATAAATCCATCCACCCATTGATGGCCTCTTCGGTTGCCTCCGTGTCTTGGCTGTAGAGAAGAGTGCTGTAGTGAACCCAAACGTATACAGATCTCTTTGGCATATGGATTGAGTTTTCTTCAGTAGTGTCATTGCTGGATCATATAATGATTTGTTTCCTAGTTTTTAAGGAACCTCCACACTATGTTGAAGTGGGTGGGAGACAAATAACAAGGAGCAGGTTGGGAAACAGTGGAGAATGGCAGGCAGTAAGGCTGAGATGCTGTCAGGATAGACAAGACTGAACTTCCTTCTAGTTTTAAGAGGTGTCCAAAGGTAGTGAGAGAATAAAATGCAGAAGGTCATCACCAGAGCACACTCTCAGAGCTAAGAGGAGATGGAACTGAGAGCAACATGAAATTCTTTTGAAAAGGTGGAGTTCGAAGCCCACGGCCTAGTGTCAAGAGAGGCGCTTGATAAATCACAGTGGAGTAAGAGGCGGTGTTGAATTTCTAGTGCAGTAACTGAGAACACACACAGGAAGGGTTTGGGTTATGTTAAGTGGGGAAAACTAATACCAAATGATTTATGAGCTAATATATAACACTAATCGACTGGGAAGGAAATGTGACCATCTTAAAATGGTTGCATGAGAATACTGGGCTTACAGGCATTCTTCCTCTGGGTAATGCCACAATATTCATCTTTTTTAATTAAAAAAAAAATGGACACCAATGCCATCCTCCCAGAGAGGAGAGAAGAAACAGATGAATCAAGGTAGAGGCCTTCAGTCGTCTCTAAAGTTGATTTCCCCCTCTTTAAGATCATCAGTCACAGCACTAGATGGCAGGACTTGGGCTATGAAAAAAAATCCAATGAAGGAACAGATCAGCTAGTAGTAGGGAAGGTGTCCCTGAGCACATGGGGCTTGAGCTGGGTCCTAAACCACAGAAACAATGGTAACATTGGTTAAAGGAAGGCGAGGAGGAGGAGAGAGCCTTGCAGAGAAGAGAAAGATGGGAAGATAGGAATGAACAAAGCCTGCCGCAGGACGGGGCTCTTGCCTAACTGGAAGAAAAGCTATATATTGGGGACAAAAGAGCAAATTAGTAAGACAAGTTCAGATTTTGACCTGCCTCGATCTCAACCAAATAACTACTTCAGTTTACCTTGGTCCCTGGGAAGGACTTTCTGTCCATCAGAATAAAAGCCAGTGGAGGGAAAGACATCCTCAGAGAGCCCGTGACCACAGGTACAAAGGTCAACCAGGATCCCTGCCCAGATGGATTGGCCTGGAGATGTCGCTACTCTCGCACAGTTTGGTAGCAGCAATGGCGCGTGAGAATGTTCCTTAGGTAGGTTCCAGGCTTGCTCTCTGTTCCTGCAGTTTCCCTCACCACCTCTTCCTCCAAGACTCCGCCTCCCATCACACAAGCTGTGGAGATCCACCAGCTCAAACCTCTGCCTCCACTCTCCAGGGTCGCCTCCTACGGAGCCCCAAACCCACGGCAGCACTCTTGAGGCAGCCAGAAACCCACATCAGAATCATGGCAACAGTTGGTGAAAGCTATTTTTAGGATCATTCTTCTCTGGCTTGATACTAACTCCAGCTCGCATATAACCATGTTCTAAAATTCAACCCCGGCTCAAGCTCAGAATAGCACAGTGATCATAGTCTTGCTCAGTTTCTCACTCTTCCATCTTGTCACAAGTTCAGATCAATTACATGAATAAATGAAGCCAAACCCAGAGAGTAGCCATCTATCTGTCTAACTGCCTTGATTCTCTAGAAAACTCCTCTACTGCTCAAATCTCGAGAGGCACATCTTTCCTAGGATTGAAACCCCTGGTGTTGAGTCCCCGGGTGTCTTGGGCATCAGTCCTCCAAGAAGCCCCCCCTGACCTCACCAAGGCTGGGCCTGCTGCACGTCCTCTGGGTTCCCACAAGTCCTCAAGAGACCTCTGTCACTTCATTTTCACATGGAATTAATTCTGCTCCCCCACCAGCCTGTAAATTCTACAAGTGCGGGACCTTGTCCTTTTCATCTCTTCCCTCCCCAGTGCCCTGTGTTGGTTAAATGAATAAATGGAAGTACAGAAACAAAGACACGGCCAGTCTCTTCTCTCACCTCCTCCTCCCCTCTCCCCAGAGGGAGTGAATTAACTTAAGAGAAGCATGAGGTTGTCCATCATTCTTTGGTACCAGGCCCAGAAAGAAGGTACCTTGGCATGTACTTATCCATCCTCCCACTGATAGAGTAGCTGATCAAACATCAAAGGATGTCAAGAAATGCTGGATTCCTCTGCCATGCACATGAACATCAACGAGAGATCACTTGAAAATATAAAAGCCTGCTTCAGATAATGACATTGGCTTGGCCTTCTAAGGAGCTGGGGAAGCTGTACTAGTTGACACCAGTAAACATTTATTAAATTTAGTGCACTAAGGCTCTTGACAGAAATAGAGGAAGAACACAATCTCTGCCCTTTAGGAAATGGCAATCTCCAAACAATAAAATAGGCTTCAATAGTGAATCTTGCTCAATATGATGCAAAACTGAATTTTATAGGCTCTGGGTGACAATTGTGAAACACTAGATGACAAAATTACCTACCATGAACAACTCTGTGTGGAATCCACCCACCATTTTAAAGGGAAAATCAAGAAATTTTCTGGACCAATATGGTCCAGAAGAACTTTGTAGAATGATGGATTTACTCTATAAATCTGTGCTGTTCAATGAAATAGCCACTAGCCACAAATGGCTATTAAGTGCACAGAGTATGGTTCGGGCAACTAAGGAACTGAATTTTTAATGTGATTTAATTTTAGTTAATTTAATTTTAAATATCCACATGTGGCCAGTGGTTTCCATATTGGACAACATAACACTAGACCATGAATAAAAGTGTGATCACCGCCCTGGGGATCTGGAGAAACTGGCAACTTATAATGCACCACGCACCCCATGTAGTAATAAGCACCTCGCCAAATATACAATGATAATTATCATTGCTCAATTCTTTGCTGGAATTTCATTTAAGAGTTTTGTAACTATGTTCATAAGTGAAACTGGCTTCTAATGGGATTCTTAAGAAATCTTCCTTATCAGTGTTAAGAATAGCACCTACTGAACTCACTGAATAAATCTGGGATCATGCCATCTTTCTCATTTTTCTAAAAAAAAGAACTTTAATTTTTTATCACACATTGTAGGAAAAGCATAAGATGTAGAGCAGCAAAATTCTGAATATTAAAATTATCTGCAATCTCACCTTCCAGAAGAAGTATTATTAACAGTAGATGAATGCTCTTCCCAAACTCTTTAAATGCATAAATTTCACACACACGCAATACTGATTTTAAAAATGGGGCCAGACTATATGAAAAATCTTGTTTCACTCAAAAATATATTATGAACGTCTTTCACCTTTATAAATGATACTTCCAAAATGTTCCTTTTACTGGTTCTATTGTACACCAAGATATCAGCCTATCGTACGTCATTTAACATATTCCCTAATGACAGGCACTTAGTGGCTTCTAATATCTTACCACTCTAAGCAAAGCTACAGAAAACACTGGGCTAGATCCTTTTTTTTTCTTTTCTTCCCCACCGCCCGCTCCAGTGCTTGGGATCACAACAGAGGCCTGGCACATGCTAGGCAAGTGCTCTACCACAGAGCCGCACCCCGCCCAGTACCAGGTCTTTCAGTCAGCCCTCCATCCATCCACTACCCTTCTGCTCCCCATCTGCTTGGGGAGGCTGATCTTCGTAATCACTGGACCGACTCTAACATCACTGAGCTTCCTCTCCACTGGCTTCCTGTGGGTTGAGCCCAAGACAGACATCAGTGAGAAATCTGATGATGGGGAGAAAAGGGAGATCCAGGGACCAATCCCCTTCACTCCCTCCCTGACTACTGGCTGACTGAGTCCCTGAACTGAAGACCCCACACCTAGTTGGGGTTGTCTCCCGTGGCCACTTTCCTTGGGCTCCCAGAATGGCTCCTTCCCCTGGCCACCATCTTTTGCTGGCTTCCTTTAGCCCTGCCCATTCCTTTATAAATGGTCCTTCATTCAACTGTTCCTAATCTTCCTGTTTGTGTGTGCGATTTGCTTCTTGCTAGGGACCTAACAAACATAAAAACTTGACAGGTAAAGTTCTCATTTTGTATTATTATTAATAATTACTATTTTAATAATCATTTTATTCTCACATGATAAATCTCTGCAACTGGAATTATTTGATCAAATGGCATGCATATTTTTAAGACCTTTAAAACCTAGTCTTCCAGTGTAGTCTTCCTCCAGCCGTGTATGAGAGTTTTCAGCCTTCAGGCCCTTTATCCAACTGGGTACTCTCATTTCTTTTCATCTTTCTTTTTGTGTGTTTATAAGCATGTCTGTAATATGAGGAGCATCTTGTCTTTGCAAGTGTTTCAGGACTGGGAAGACTGTTAATTGTTGCAGTCTATTTGTTTTAATGTTTCTTATACAACTTTCAGCTTTCCTCTGCTATTAGCTGTTACAAATTGACTTGCTAGCCCATACTTGGCCTTTAGGAATTCATTAGAGCTATAGTGTGTACCTATATTCCCAGCAACTGGGGAGGCTGAGGCAGGAGGATGGCAAGTTTGAGGCCAGCCTCAGCCATTTAGAGAGACCCTGTCTCAAAATAAAAAATTAAAATGGGCTGGGGTGCAGCTCTGTGGTAAAGCACCCCTAGGTTCAATCCCAAGTACCCTCCCCCACTAAGAATCTAGCCAATTTCATCTTATTCATTTGGGTGGGGGCCTTCTCTTTTCGCCATGCTCAGCTAAAGGTGATACAGTTTGGTATCACATCGCTGCCTGCACAGCACTGTCACTCTTTGGATTTCAGTTAACTTGATTACCTTGTGATCGCAGTTCTTTTATGGACTCAAGAATATGATTTTGTAGACCATCTGGTTTGTCCTTGATTTTCTGCATCCTGAGCTGATGTGAGACTTCCTTTTTAATTTTTTAAAAATGAATTAAATCTTAAAAATATTTTTTAAAAATACTTTTATAGTTGTCAATGGACTTTATTTATTTATATGTAGTGCTGAGAATCGAACCCAGTGCCTCACACATGCTAGGCAACACTCTACCACTGAGCCACAACCCCAGCCCTTAAAAATATTTTTTATAAAACACAAAATCATATTAAATTCCACATGCAGTATGAAAGAAATTTATATCCTATCCTGCATCTCACATGTTCCGTGCAAGGCTACTTATCTAAATATTGAAGAATCACACGAATTGTTTCATGGCACATAATACCCCACAGCTGCCTTGACCACTGTGGCAAATACTACTCAATTTGTGACTATGTCCAGAACTACTGATGGAAAACAGAAAGGAGGAAGGCAAATGGACGCTGGAATGACTGAGAGAAAACAATTCATCTTGCAAAGCTATCTGAGGAGTTAATGTTCTTCTGCCTACCTGCATGTTTCCACCACTGACATCCTGTGCAAAATCCAAACCCTTGTTCCTACATCACACAGACCTGCAGGGCATTTAGATGCAGCCACTTTGGTTTAGAGGACATACAATAGGAGATGTTGAGAAGCATCTCCCTGAGTACTGAGTGGTACATGTCATGAGCAAAGACAGCCCTTTAAAGCACACTGATGTCTATCTTGGGCCAAATCCACAGGAAGCCAGAGGAGAGAAAGGCCAGTGACGCAAGGGACCCTCTTGCCCAGGTGTGAGGGTAGGACCAATCTACCTCATGACTGTTTTGGCAACTACATGAGGTGGTATACCTAAAGGACTTCACCCAAGCCTTGTCTCATTTAGTAAAGCTGCAAGAAACAGAAGCTACTATAATTACCAATATTTCTCATCATTGATGAGTAGTATTAAGTATCTTAAAGATACTGATTTCAGTCTCTCTGCATTTTCATTTGGATTACAAGTTCCAAAGTAATTTTATTTGGTATCTCTTTAAATGTTACTAACTGCTTCTTAGTTGTATGAAGTTCTGGATCAATGGTAGAGTATGAATTTAGCATATACAAGGTCCTGGGTTCAATCCCAGCACCAAATTTCTTTTGAGTGGGGATACCAGGGATTGAACTCAAGGGCACTCAACCTCTGAGCCACATCTTCCCTGTTTTGTATTTTATTTAGAGACAGGGTCTCACTGATTTGCTTAGCGCCTCACTTTTGCTGAAGTTGGCTTTGAACGTGTGATCTTCTTGCCTCAGCCTCCCAAACTGCTGAGATTACAGGTGTGTACCACCACACCTGGTCCCAGCACCGAATTGTGTGTGTGTGTGTGTGTGTGTGTGTGTGTGTGAGAGAGAGAGAGAGAGAGAGAGCAAGAAAGCATTTAGGTTTCTTGTGATATTTGATAGAGCCCTGAGTATTTTGAGTTTCACACTCAGTTCATTTTTCATTAGCAATTTTAGAAAACACCCCTCTCCTACAACTCTGATTAAGCTATTAGTCTACTACACTTCCTTTCAATGTATAGTTGTACTTTGTGCTCCGTTCCCTAGGTCAAAGCAATATGATTTTGCTGCTAATATTATAATCCTCTACTTAATCTTTCTGGGTTTTTTTTTTTTTGGTTTTGTTTTGTTTTGTTTTGTTTTGTACCAGGGATTGAACTATTAAACTCAGGGGCACTCGACCACAGAGCCACATCCCCAGCCCTATTTTGTATTTTATTTAAAGACAAGGTCTCACTGAGTTGCTTAGTGCCTGGCAGTTGCTGAGGCTGGCTTTGAACTTGCAATTCTCTTGTCTCAGCCTCCTGAGCCGCCACCTCGCCTGGCAATCCTTCTGTATTTTGAATTTGATTTTTCAATTAGTCTTTGGTATCACTGATTGGCTACACTGTCGATTTGATTATAAAGTCCCAGACATTAAACAATTAAGCATGAAACAATTACGTATTATATTAATCTCTATAGCACTTACACATGCCTCACTTTTGCTGAAATTGTTTTCATCCTAACCTATTTTCCTCTAGTATTTTCATGAGAACCAAGCAGCCCTAAAATACACCTTGGAGTTTGTATTTCTACAATTGATTCTGGTTGCTCTCTTTGTGCTATAATTTCTAGAATTGCTTTTGAGCTAGTTCTCCCCTTTCTTCATTATTCTTTAAATAATTCTTTTTCTCCAGATTGTGTGTGCTTCTGGAGCTTTGTGCATGCTAGGCAAGGACTGTATTACCGAGGCACACCCCAGCACTCCCCTGATTTTTGTTTTGTTTTGTTTTGTTTTGTTTTTTCTTTTACTCCTCTGATTTTTTTTAAGTTTTATTTTATTTTTAGTTGGTGGACAAAATATCTTTATTTATTTATTTATTTATTTATTATGTGGTGCTAAGGATCGAACCCAGTGCCTCACACTTGCAAGGCAAGCGTTCTACCACTGAGCTACAGCCCCAGCCCTACTCCTCTGATTTTTTTTTATTGGTTGTTCACAACATTACAAAGCTCTTGACATATCATATTTCATACATTAGATTGAAGTGGGTTATGAACCCCCAATTTTACCCCAAATGCAGATTGCAGAATCACGTCGGTTACACATCCACAATTTTACATAATGCCCTATTAGTAATTGTTGTATTCTGCTACCTTTCCTATCCCCTACTATCCCCTCTCCCCTCCCCTCCCATCTTCTCTCTCTACCCCATCTACTGTAATTCATTTATCTCCTTGTTTATTTTCCCATTCCCCTCACAACCTCTTATATGTAATTTTGTATAGCAATGAGGGTCTCCCTTCATTTCCATGCAGTTTCCCTTTTCTCTCCCTTTCCCTCCCATCTCATGTCTCTGTTTAATGTTAATCTTTTCTTCCTGCTCTTCCTCCCTGCTCTGTTCATAGTTGCTCTCATTATATCAAAGAAGACATTTGGTATTTGTTTTTTAGGGATTGGCTAGCTTCACTAAGCATAATCTGTTCTAGTGCCATCCATTTCCCTGCAAATTCTATGATTTTGTCATTTTTATTGCTGCATAGTACTCCATTGTGTATAGATACCACATTTTTTTATCCATTCATCTATTGAAGGGCATCTGGGTTGGTTCCACAGTCTAGCTATTGTGAATTGTGCTGCTATGAACATCGATGTGGCAGTATCCCTGTAGCATGCTCTTTTAAGGTCTTCAGGGAATAGTCCGAGAAGGGGAATAGCTGGGTCAAATGGTGGTTCCATTCCCATTTTTCCCAGGAATCTCCAAACTGCTTTCCAAATTGGCTGCAACAATTTGCAGTCCCACCAGCAATGTACAAGTGTACCCTTTTCTCCACATCCTCGCCAGCACTTGTTGTTGTTTGACTTCATAGTGGCTGCCAATCTTCCTGGAGTGAGATGGTATCTTAGGGTGGTTTTGATTTGCATTTCTCTGACTGCTAGAGATGGTGAGCATTTTTTCATGTACTTGTTGATTGATTGTATATCCTCCTCTGAGAAGTGTCTGTTCAGGTCCTTGGCCCATTTGTTGATTGGGTTATTTGTTATCTTATTGTCTAATTTTTTGAGTTCTTTGTATACTCTGGATATTAGGGCTCTATCTGAAGTGTGAGGAGTAAAAATTTGTTCCCAGGATGTAGGCTCCCTATTTACCTCTCTTATTGTTTCTCTTGCTGAGAAAAAAACTTTTTAGTTTAAGTAAGTCCCATTTGTTGATTCTTGTTATTAACTCTTGTGCTATGGGTGTCCTATTAAGGAATTTGGAGCCCGACCCCACAATATGTGGATCGTAGCCAACTTTTTCTTCTATCAGACGCAGAGTCTCTGATTTGATATCAAGCTCCTTGATCCATTTTGAGTTAACTTTTGTGCATGGCGAGAGAAAGGGATTCAGTTTCATTTTGTTGCATATGGATTTCCAGTTTTCCCAACACCATTTGTTGAAGATGCTATCCTTTCTCCATTGCATGCTTTGAGCCCCTTTATCAAATATAAGATAGTTGTAACTTTGTGGATTAGTCTCTGTGTCCTCTATTCTATACCATTGGTCCACCCGCCTGTTTTGGTACCAGTACCATGCTGTTTTTGTCACTATTGCTCTGTAATATAGTTTGAAATCTGGTATTGCTATACCGCCTGATTCACACTTCCTGTTTAGAATTGCTTTTGCTATTCTGGGTCTTTTATTTTTCCATATGAATTTCATGATTGCTTTATCTATTTCTACAAGAAATGCCGTTGGGATTTTGATTGGCATTGCATTAAACCTATAGAGAACTTTTGGTAATATCGCCATTTTGATGATGTTAGTTCTGCCTATCCATGAACAGGGTATATTTTCCATCTTCTAAGATCTTCTTCTACTTCTCTCTTTAGGGTTCTGTAGTTTTCATTGTATAAATCTTTCACCTCTTTTGTTAGGTTGATTCCCAAGTATTTTATTTTTTTTTGAGGATATTGTGAATGGAGTGTTTTTCCTCATTTCCGTTTCAGAAGTTTTGTCGCTGATATACAGAAATGCCTTTGATTTATGCGTGTTGATTTTATATCCTGCCACTTTGCTGAATTCATTTATTAGTTCTAGTAGTTTCTTTGTAGACCCTTTTGGGTCTTCTAGGTATAGAATCATGTCATCTGCAAATAGTGATAATTTAAGTTCTTCCTTTCCTATTTTTATGCCTTTAATTTCTTTCGTCTAATTGCTCTGGCCAGTGTTTCGAGAACTATATTGAATAGAAGTGGTGATAGAGGGCATCCCTGTCTTGTTCCAGATTTTAGAGGGAATGCCTTTAACTTTTGTCCATTCAGAATGATGCTAGCCTGAGGCTTAGCATAGATAGCTTTTACAATGTCAAGGTAAGTTCCTGTTATCCCTAGTTTTTCTAATGTTTTGAACATAAAGGGATGCTGTACTTTGTCGAATGCTTTCTCTGCGTCTATCGAGATGATCATATGGTTCTTATCTTTAAGTCTATTAATGTGGTGAATAACATTTATTGATTTCCGTATGTTGAACCATCCTTGCATCCCAGGGATGAATCCTACTTGATCATGGTGCACAATTTTTTTGATGTGTTTTTGTATTCGATTCACCAGAATTTTATTGAGGATTTTTGCATCTAGGTTCATTAGAGATATTGGTCTGTAGTTTTCTTTCTTTGAGGTGTCTTTGTCTGGTTTCGGAATCAGGGTGATGTTGGCCTCATAGAATGAATTTGGAAGAGCTCCCTCTTTTTCTATTTCCTGAAATAACTTGAAAAGTATTGGTATTAATTCTTCTTTAAAGGTTTTGTAAAACTCCGCTGTATACGCATCCGGTCCTGGGCTTTTCTTGGTTGGTAGTCTTTTGATGGCTTCTTCAATTTCATCCATTGATATTGGTCTGTTCAAATTGTGTGTATCCTCCTGACTCAGTCTGGGCAAATCATATGACTTAAGAAATTTATCGATGTCTTCACTATCTTCTATTTTATTGGAATATAGGTTTTCAAAATAATTTCTAATTGTCTTCTGTATTTCTGTAGCATCTGTTGTGATATTGCCTTTTTCATCCCGTATGTTAGTAATTTGAGTTCTCTCTCTTCTTCTCTTCGTTAGCATGGCTAAAGGTCTGTCGATCTTATTTATTTTTTCGAAGAACCAACTTTTAGTTTTATTAATTTTTTCAATAGTTTCTTTTGTTTCAATTTCATTGATTTCCGCTCTGATTTTAATTATTTCTTGCCTTCTGCTACATTTGCTGTTGTTTTGCTCTTCCTTTTCTAGGGCTTTGAGATGAAGTGTGAGCTCATTTATTTGTTGTTTTTTTTCTTTTTTTGAGGAATGACAACCAGGCGATGAATTTTCCTCTTAAAACTGCTTTCATTGTGTCCCATAGATTCCGATATGTTGTGTCTGTATTTTCATTTATCTCTAAGAATTTTTTGATTTCCTCTTTTATGTCTTCTGGAACCCATTGATCATTCAGTAACATATTGTTCATTTTCCATGTGATGTAGGATTTTTCCTTCCTTCTTTTATCATTGATTTCCAGTATCATTCCATTATGATCAGATAAAATGCATGGTATTATCTCCACCCCTTTATATTTACTGAGGGTTGCCCTATGGCATAATATATGGTCTATTTTTGAGAAGGATCCATGTGCTGCTGAGAAAAAAGTATATCCATTTGATGATGGTTGATATATTCTATATATGTCAGTTAAGTCTAGGTTATTGATTGTGATATTGAGTTCTATAGTTTCTTTATTCAACTTTTGTTTGGAGGATCTGTCCAATGGTGAGAGAGGTGTGTTGAAGTCACCCATAATTATTGTGTTGTGGTCTATTTGATTCTTGAACTTGAGGAGAATTTGTTTTATGAATGTCACAGCACCATTATTTGGTGCATAAATATTGATAATTGTTATGTCTTGTTGGTGAATGTCTCCTTTTAACAGTATATAATGTCCTTCTTTATCCCTTTTGATTAACTTAGTCTTGAAGTCGATTTTATTCGATATGAGGATGGCCACCCCTGCTTGCTTACGAGGACCGTGTGCATGGTATATTTTTTCCCATCCTTTCACCTTCAGCCTGTGTATGTCTTTTCCAATCAGATGTGTCTCCTGGAGGCAGCATATTGTTGGATTTGTTTTTTTAATCCATGATACCAGCCTATGTCGCTTTATTGGAGAGTTTAAGCTGGTACAAGAGACCTCAGCTGTCAGCACTGGTGGGAGCAGTAGTTCTGCGCCGCGGGTCCCGCGCCACCTCTGATTCCCTCGGTCTGGCTATCGTGCTCATGGGAGAGCTGGGAGGGGCCCTTAAGGTTTCCCCGATGTGTGGAGAGGGAAGGCTAGGGAATTACACACCTGTAGCCGCAGGTTTCAATGAAGTTATCTCCTCCTCCGCAGTCTGATGATGTCAGTTCTCTGCCATGGTGGTATCTCTTGCAAATGGCGACAGTTCGTTTCCCTTTGCCGGGCGACCAATGCAACGGGTGGGTCCTTACTGTCTCTCCCAAGCCCCATTTCAAACCTGTGGCCACTACCTATGAAGGCTCGGTAGGCATTTACCTCCGTAGGATGAGAAGGGCTGACCAGTTGTTTCAGCCGGATGGATTAGTGCTGAGTCACAGCTGTTTGTCTGCGGGAAGCAGGCGAACGGGAGCTTGAATTCAGCCGATCCGGGCTCAGTGTGTGTTCTGAGAGGCCCAGACTGTTCGCCCCAGATCCACGTCAGCTCAGCATTGCCTAGTGATCCTGAGCAAACAGATTTAGGTTGTTTACAACTCCCTATGCCTGCACAGCTGAAGAGGTCAGAGACTTGATCTCTCTGCCCCCGCCACCATGTTGGAATCCAGACTCCTCTGATTTTTTAATGTTTAATTTTTTGTTTAAGATTTTTTTCTTTAGCATTTTATCTGTCCTGGCATATAAAGCAAAAAACAAGCAAACAAAAATCTTACATTCTCAAATCATTCATCAGACCTTAGAGACAAGCTCAGAAAATGAAATATAAGCTTAAAGTGGTACATGCCAGTAATTCCAGCTACTCAAGGGGCTAAGGCAGGAAGATCTCAAGTTTAAGTTCAGGCTGGACAACTAAGTGAGAGCTTGGCCTGTCTCAGAATGAAAAACAAAAGGGCTGTAGGTGTAGTTCAATTATAGAATGCTTGCCTAGTATTCATGAGGCCTTGGGTTCAATCCTCAGTACCTCTAAAAAAAAAAAAAAAGTAAATTTATAACTAGGGCTTCAACCACATTAGAAACCCTCAATTCATGAATTGCCTTGATATTTTTAAAAATTGTAACAGTGCTAGGGCATAGCTCAGTGATAGAGTGCTTGTGTAGTATACACAAGGCCCTAGGTTTGATGCCCAGCATCACAAAAAGAGTAAATAAAAAATAAAACAATAGCAAAATCATTAATATATTTTTCTTCTCCATGACACACTAATTATGTTAGTATCTTTATTTATAAATATTTTTAAATTAAATGAAATATGAACCAAGAAGCAAAGCTTAACAGTTATCTTCATTTTGGTAAGGAAAAGGTTTTCAATTCTTTGTAAGAAAAGACGGAGTTTCCTAGATAATGTTTCCTAATTATTACATTAGCTGGCTTCTCATGCAACCTACTTTAATAATAGTCTTACAACTGGGAACTTCTATCAGCAATCAGTCAGCTATCAGATTGGTCGGGCTGAGATAAATCTGTGTGCTATTTGTGAATGTCCAGCTCAACGTGCTCAGGAAACAGTGGCTGCCAGCCTCACCAGAATTCTGGTTTTGTTTTTTGTTTTTTAAATATTATGTCATTTTAAATTTTTCTTATTATATCATCAAAACAATATATGTAAGTAGTAGTTTTTTAAAAAAATCATAGAGATCCACAAGCTTTTAACAAATACACCATCTTAATTCTCTATAATTGTTTCTTTGTGTGTGCATGGACGGGAGTGCTGGGGACCAAACCCAGGACCCTGCACATGCTAGGCAAGTGCTCTATCACTGAGCTACCCCTGCCCTTCTTTTTGTTTTCTTTTGAGACAGGGTCTCGCTTAGCTGCCTAGGCTGGTCTCAGCCTCCCAAGTAGCTGGGATTACAGGCATACACCATTACCCGAGCTCTAATTGTTTCTTGCTTGAGGCGGTAGAGATTATCATGAAGGGGGAACAGTCCTCAGCACCTGCATTGGTTTTCCTCTGCTAGACAGCTGAACTGTTCCCATCACAGCCTTCCTAATTGAGCTATGACTCATTTCTATATTGCAGTATCAACTCTAAGGATTGTCAGTCCAAAGTAATTTCAGCACTTCCATTCCCATTATTATTTCATTTACTTCTCATGGGCTTTCTAAATATAAAAACTATTTCTATTCTATGTGATTTTACATATTCATAGATTTCCCATCCATGAAGCTGCATTTTCATAAATATTGACAATCAGTTTCCTGTTATCGGGGTATATTCAAAGGGTCATCATTTTTCCTTCATCTGCTTCTCTCTGCTGTTTTACATAATGAGCTTACCTTCTTGCCAATGCTCCTGGCTCTGATGTCCACATTTCTTCTGTCCCATCACATCCTCTCCACATTCCTCAGGCTGGCTCTAAAAGTCTTTAGTTTTTTTCAAATGGTAATATTGCTGCATCTCTCTCTACCCCACACAGTTTTCTTAGGCAAATATTTACCTTCCTTTCTCAGGACATTTGATTGTATTACAGTTATGTATATAAAATACAACATGCCATCTCTGCTTTTGTCTTGGACCATTCGTTCCCTGTACAATCTTAAGATAGCCTAGACTTCTAAGAGCAGGTAGAATTAATTCAACTTTACACCTGATAAAATGACTCAAAGAGACCACATGAACCATCAGAAGTTATACAATAAATTGAAGACAGAACCTCAACTCAAACTCCCAGTCCAGTGCCCATTATATTAGACTATATTCCCTTTTATCCACTAACTAACTTTATAGGTAAAAGTATTAAACTTGTGTTGTGCCCTTGAAGTTAGTTTTCCTTGGTCTTTACTGAGTTTGCCCTAAGCAGAGTGATGAGTGAAAATACATACAACCCACAAAAAGGTTTCTTGAGAATTCATAGTTCCAACAAAATTTTATCTGATCCCTTGAATTCCAAAAATCTTCCTTGAAGTTAGTTTTCCTTGGTCTTTACTGAGTTTGCCCTAAGCAGAGTGATGAGTGAAAATACATACAACCCACAAAAAGGTTTCTTGAGAATTCATAGTTCCAACAAAATTTTATCTGATCCCTTGAATTCCAAAAATCTTCAGTCTGTACCCACCTGAAAAGAATTTACTAATACACTTTGATAAGTACCATATGAAAAGTAGTCATTCCCTGAATTTTCACCAGTGCTCAGAGTTTTAGTTAACTATGAATTCATGTAGAGTGATTTTCAGGATAAATTGTTGAGTGAAAACAAATGAAGTACAAAAGAATAGACAATAGACACCCTTATTCATGGTTTTGCTTTCTGGGGTTTCACTTATCTACAGTCAACTGCAGCCTGAAAATATTAAATGGAAAATTCCAGAAAGAAACAAATTGCATGCCATTCTGAGTAGTGTGATGAAATCTTGCAATGTCTCAGTCTGTGAATCCTCTCTTTGTTCAGCATATCCACACTGTATACACTACCCATCCGTTAGTCACCCTCTTGGTTATCAGACTGACAGTCATGCTATCACAGTGCTTGTGTTCAAGTCTTATTATTTTACTTAATAATGGGTTCAAAGCTCAAGAATATAAACGCAAAGGAGGCTGCAGGGTATAAATCATGGAAGGTATATATCATTGATTCTAGATGGCAATGCTGTAGGGCACATAGGAAAACCAGTATTACAGAGTTTGGTGCTAGCTAAAATTTTAGGCACCCACTGGGGATCTTAGAACCATTAAAGGGAGACTGTTATTTTATTATGTTATATTTTATATAAGAAAGAAGGGAAATAAGACTTTAAATATATAGACATCTATTTACATATATATGTATTACACATCATATACATGTATGTATATAATGTTACATGAATCTACCAAACAAAAAACATAGGAATCTCGCCAGGTGTGGCACTCCCCAACTAGGGAGGCTGAGGCAGAAGGATGGCAAATTTGAGGCCAGTCTCAGCAACTTAATATGACTGTCTCAAAATAAAAATTGGAAAGAGCTGGGAATGTAGCTCAGTGGTAAGTCCCTGAGTTCGATCCTCACCAAAAAACAAACAAAAATCCTGCAGCAAACTAAAACAGAGACTTTTGAGATTGGTTCTACAGTTAGGGACCAAATTAGGTCCCTGAGAATTCATGTGCCGAAGCCCTAACTCCCAGTGTGACTATTTTGGAGATAGTAATTAAGGCTCAACGAGGACACATGAGCCTCTAATCCAGTATGATTAGTGTCCTTATAAGATGAAGAAGAGACTCCAGGGATGTGTGCACATGGAGGAAAGACCATGTGAGGACACAGGAAGTAGACAGTCGTCTGCAAACTCAGGAGAGAGGCCTTGGGAAGAGCCAAAGCTGCCCACACCTTGTTCTTGGACTTCCAGCCTCCACACTGTGAGAAAATAAATATCTGTTGTTCAGGCCACTCAGTGGACAGTGCTTGTTACAGCAGCCCTCGCAGAGGAACACAGCTACCTACAGAAGGTGAGTGGGAAGAAGAGAGGTGGGTGAGGACATTTTACTGAACAACCATTTTTGTTTAGTCCTTATCCTTGAAACCACCTTCATATTTCATATCATACAAAAAAGAAAAAAGGAGAGAAGAGAAAAATCAAGGATAGGGGCCATCCCCAAAATTAAAACAACAGAAGCAAATGAATTAAACCATATTTCAAGTGAATAACCTAACTAAACTGACCATGGGTGGAGGTGGGGACACGGACCCAAACCTAAGTAACTTTTTTTTTTTTAATTTTAGGTAGACACAATATCTTTATTTTATTTTTATGTGATGCTGAGGATTGAACCTAGAGCCTCTACCTCTGAGCCACAACCCCAGCCCCCTAAGTAACTTTTGAACATGCTGTTTGGTTTGTATGACCCCAGTTTAAGGATAAAATAACCACTAATCCAATATTAACTCTAGTTAGTAGAATTCTAGAGGTGTTTGGTAATTTTGAAACTTCTGTACATTCTAGAAGTGAACAATTACATAAATATTATTGTGAATAATCAGAGTGTAGTCTAATGTCATGGGCAATGGACTGGGAGCCTGAGTTGAGGTTCTGCCTTCAGTTAATTGTGTAACTTTTGATGGATCATATGGTCATCTCATTGTTTAAGAAGCAATTTACAAATATGGACAGGAAGTAGGAGAGAATGAAGCTTTTGGAGTTGCATTAGATCTGAAGGATTCAATGTGAATTCAAGGGTTTTAATGTACCTATAAATAGCACCACATATAAATAAATATTAATTGTGCAGATATGTGTATATGTGCATAAATGTATATATGCATGTTTGTGTGTGCACCCATTTCTGGGTCCGTAGCCAAGAGAATAAGTGTCCTCTCCCCAGCAGTCAAGATGAGCACATCTTGCTTTTTATATGCAGATCTTGATTTTAAATGTTATTTTCAGCTAGGGGTCTAACTCAGTGGTAGAGGGCATGCTTAGTGTGCAGGAGGCCCTGGTTTCAACCCCCCAGCACCAAAATAATAAATAAATAAATGTTTCTGCTAAAGATCAACAGGGTGGAGAAAGGTTGGAAGTGGTTGATAATGTTTTGTATTTAATTTTTTTTAGTTGTAAATGGATCTTTCATTTTATTTATTTATATGCGGTGCTGAGGATCAAACCAGGGCCTCACACATGCCAGACAAGTGCTCTACCACTGAGCCACAACTCCAGCCCCTGTTGATAATGTTTTTAAAAAACAGTAGCTTCCAGGGCTGAAGCAGAGAGAGCATAAACGAGCCTCACAAAGTAAAAAAATGCCCAAAGAATGAAGAGGACATGTCAAAAGGACGGAGACGCTAGCTTGAATGGACTCCTACTAGACAAATAAGAAACAATTTGTGCAGCAAAATAAATAAAGATAGAGCTGGGGACATAGCTCTGTGGTAGAGCACTTGCCTAGCAAGTAAATAAATAAGAGAAAACTCTTCTCTCCCACTAGGAAGCCAGCCACTAAAAGTATAATAAATAAGGGAATTAGAAAATAACCCCTTGGCAGCCATCCCCATAAGTGATTCTGACAGGAATCATCCAGAGATGCTACAACAAATAGATGAAAGTTTGAAGAGGAATGGAACTTTTATATTATCTCAAAATATTACCCCCAGAAAATAATTAATGTGTACTTAACTGACTTCTTATCTGAAAAAGGAGTATGAAAATCCGTAGGGCTGGGATTATGGCTCAGCGGTAGAGCGCTCCCCTAGCACGGGTGTGACCCGGGTTCGCTTCTCAGCACCACATAAAAATTAAGGCTTTTTGTTATGTCCATCTACAAAAAAAAAAAAAAAAAATTCATATTCTCTCTCTCTCTCTCTCTCTCTCTCTCTCTCTCTCTCTTAAAAAAAAAAAGAAAGAAAAGAAAATCTCTAAAAGGTCTCATAACCTGGGTCGGATGAGTAACCATACTAACAGAACCTTATTTGGGAACTGTGTGTTTGACATAGAGTTATCAGGTAAAGAGATGGAATCAGAGCCTGTTGAAGGCTCCTGAACCTCAGGTCTCCCTACATTAGTGAAATGGAAGAGGTGGTAGTGAAGAAAGCAGGCCCAGGAGTTAGATTTCAAAGGCCATCTCCACCACTCACAAGGCACGAGACTTTCTATGTTAAGTACTCCGTGCCTCCATTTTCTTATTTATAAAATAAGGATAATGCTAATAACAATACCTATCATATTGGTTGTGTTCTCACATGTAAATGAGATAGGTATTGTATCAGTCAGCTTCGGCTGCATAATAAACCACCCCAATCCTGGTGGCTTAAATCAATTAGCATTTATCTGTCATGAGGCATCCTTGGGCTCTGTGTGGACTGTTGCGCATAGTAGCCTCCTGAGGGGATAGGCCTGTCGTTGTGAACTCCCTGTAGCTCCCCCACAGGGACTGATCACCTGATGCAGGTGAACTTCCCCCTCAAGCTCTGTCTGAGATCCCACACAGCACCTGAGATGGGTGTGACCTGCCAAAATGTCAATCAATCTGCTGACCACAAGACAAAGCAAAACTCTGCTCTTGAAACCTCACCCTTACCTTTGATGTACTCCCTTAAATAAACCACCAGAGCCATTTTTGGTTTTGTCTAGTTCAAGAACCCATGTGGACTAGATCTATCAGGGGCTTCATTTTTGTAAATATATTTCTGAGTGTGTTTTATTATTTGTTAATTATTTGAAATATTAAGATTAGAGTGGCTATTTAGGGTGGCTTGGATTCCACTAGGCAGAAGAACCCTCCATTTTCCCCTTGAAATTTATCATTGCTCATAAATCCGCAGGTCTACTGGGCAGTTCTGTTGGTCTCAGATGAGCTCACTCATGCACTAATGGTCAATTGCAGGTGCAGGAGGTGACCCTGCTGAGCCCTTGAAGTGTTTGAGTGAGGGACAGCAAGCAAGAGGCTGCCATAGGATGCCCTCAGCCTGGACAACTGGACTTTCCTCATGGGAACAGGCCAGCCTGGGTTTCTTAAAATGGGGTTCAAGAGAATGAGTGGAAATGGGAGAGGGCTCTCCAAGAAACTTAGATCTGGCATACCTTCACCTACCCTGCATTCCATTTGTCAGAACAAGTCACAGGGCCTGCAGGGGTTTAGGAAAAGAGGCTCCATCTTTCCATAAGAGGAGCTGCAAAGTCACCCAGCTAAGGCTGTGGATATTGAGCAGGATATTGAGCTACTTCTGTAGCCAAAATGCCATTGAAGGTGCCTCATACAAAAGGATGACCAGGCAGCACATCCAGAACCCAGAGACTACCAGGGGGTTTGGATCTAGGCAGTGGTCAGTGCCAACCCAACCCTGCCCAGAACAGGATGGATGTTTAAAACATGGTATCAACCACATGTTCCAGTTTCTGTATCTGAGGTTTTGACGCCTTTGTCCTTTCTGACCAGAGAGGGACTGTTCCTCCCGGAATTATGAGATTCCTAGAGACAGAAAATGAGTGAGCCTTTCATATGCAAATCAACCAGTCCAGAGAGTCTACTCCTCCTCCATCCAGCCTCCCCAGGCTCTTGCACTGCAGGATGCTCTTTGTTCTGCTCTGATCTTTGCAAGACTAGGAACAGACAACTAGGGGCAGCCCCTGAACCGGACCCTGCTCAAGCTCTTCTAACTAGCCAATCCTAAACCCGCTTGGCCTGCTTACCCTGCCTCACCATTCTCACCAACCCTCCCCACCTCCCACCTCCTGCCATTTACCTGCAGGTGGCCCTGCCTGGCATGGCATGGCCCCCTCTTCTCAGGAACCCTAATAAACTGCCTTTTCAGTGACAATCGTCTGCTGGTTTGCTGGTCTGCTCACTTCCCAACACCTGATTGAATTAACAAATGGTGTTTGCCTCACGTGCAGAACAGGGCTGGCTCAGTCTTCAGATGGGCAGGCACCTGAGTGGACTTCAGGTGTGGGCAACCAAAGAGGCTGCCATTGATGATAAATTAGGGGCTGAGCAGAGGCGGCTAATAGGATCGCTATGGGAAACAAGCAGGAGTTTGATCCACACAGTCTAGAATAACAGGAAGAATGACTGATAGAAGTTAAGAGTAGCTACCAGTTGGAATAAAAGTTATCAAAAGTTAGGAATGAAGGACCCAGATCAGGTGTAGAGCATCCGGAGCAAGTAATGAGGATTGTGTTGTGAGGCAGCTTAGCTTATCCTGGCTAGTTGCTTCTCATCTGGGATTTCTTGAATATAGCTACCAGCAAATTCTACCTGAAGGCTCTTAGAGACATCTGGTAAACACAGACACAGGCAAAAACTAGGAGGAGGGGTTGCCAGGTGAGTGAAGTTGTGAGCAGATGGGGTTTAGCGCTTTAGTTGAATTCAAGATGTTCCAGAGGGAAGAACAGATACAGATGATCAGCCTTGGACCTGAGGGGCGTAGTTCAGCACAGAGCACTTGCCCAGCATGCCCAAGGCCCCATGTTCAATCCCAGCACCTGGGGGAAAAGAATGCTAAGAGGACATAATTTGGCTGGTTTTGTTTTGAGCATTTTTATTGTTTTGAGTAGGTTTTGCATGCTGGTCCACCCCAGTCCCAAGATGCTGTGACTGTCACTCCCACCACAGTAGTGCTGGGTCCCCAAAACTGAGCTGAAATACTGTCCAGGAGTGAACACTATTAATATTTTTCCTATTCAACTATTCTTTTGTATATCTGATGTCATATTGAGGATGAAACTTTTTATTCTGGTTTTCTTTACCCCATTTACAAATATTGTAAGAATATTTGGAAAACCTTCCACCCACTTTTATTTTTGTTACTGGGGATGCTTTACCTCTGAGTCACATCCCCAGCCCCCACTCACGCCCCTCCCCCGACCGGACTCCCTTTTATTTTCTTTTGAAACAGTTACTGAGTTCCTTAGGGCCTTGCTGAGTTGCTGAGAATGGCCTTGAACTTGTGATGCTCGTATTTCAGCCTCCCAAGTGGCCCTCATCCCTTTTAAAAGTAAAAATGGGGGAAATGTGCATAATGACATTGGGATGCTAAAGTAATGGAATGCGGAATGCACCTGTCACTCTAAATCCTTCTCATGTGTTGGAAAAGCCTGTCTCACGTGAGGCAGAGCCCATTTCTTGCTATGGAAGCAACAAATCCAGACACTCACACTCCCATCGCCCCCTGTAGCTGGAGCATCAACAGGTGACACAGATTCTTCCCCCTGAGGCTGCACTCTCTAACATCTCACTTTGAATCAGAAGCTGGTAACCCAGAGAAACAAAGTCTGCACAGAATCCATCTGGATGGTGGGTGGCATCAGTTCAGTTTTGGGGACCCAGCATTACTGTGGTGGTGGTGACAGCCATAACATCTTGTGCCAGGGGGAGGTGGGGGAGCAGTGATGTGTTCATGGACCAGTTCTCAAGCACAATTAAGGGTGTGGTTCCACGTGTCACAGTCTCCAAACTTTCTTCTGCAGTTCCTTCAGAGCCTGTGAACTATCCCATACTCTTAGTAAATTCCTTTACTTCCCTGTTTTGTTTTAGAAATAGGGTCTCACAGTATTGCCCAGGCTGGTTTTGAAATCTTGGACTCAAGTGATCCTCACACCTCAATCTCCTGTGTAGCTGGGACTACAGTCATGCACTAATGGGCCTGGCCAAATTCCTTTACTTTCTTAAACTAGAATCACTTTCTATAAGTTGCAATTAAATACTGATTGATAAAGTGCATAACTAGGACATTGTTCGATCTCATTTTCTAATGCAACTGATAGTAAAGTTTTAAATGTACAAACTTACATAATTGGGAGATGCTTTAGTCATTTTTACTATAATAAAATACCTGAATATGGGATGCTTTATAAAGAGAAGCATATTGAGCTCACAGTTCTGGAGGTTCAAGGGCATGGTGCCAGTATCAGCTTGGATCTGGCGGACCTCATTGCTGATGGCAGCATGGCAGCAGGAGCACATTCGAAAGGAAGATATTATGTTGGCCAGAAAAAAAAGCCAAAGAGCAACTGGAGTCCCACATCCAAAGGCACATCCCCAGCTGATCTAAGGACCTCCTGCTAGGTCCTTCCTCCTAAAGGTCACATACTACCACCTTGGGACCAAGTTTTCAACACACAAATTCTTGAGGGACAAACTCAAACCACAGCTATGTTTAGTCCTATTTGTTACCTTATTATTATTTTGGTACTGGGGATTGAACCCAGGGGTACTCAACCACTGAGCTATGTCCTCACCCCTTTTTATATTTTATTTAGAGACAAGGTCTCGCTAAATTGCCGAGGCTGACTTTGAACTCGTGGTCCTCCTGCTTTAGCCTCCTGAGCCTCTGGGATTACAGGCCTACGCCACCATGCCCACCATCTGTTACCTTATTTTGGATGCTCTGCTTAGTTCTGTCATTGTTACTAAGACTGTATACATGAAAAAGACTAAAAAGAAAAAAAAAACTAATAAATTAAGTGCCTTTATACATTGGTATTATGGGTGATTATTAGTTCCTTCTTTTTAAAAAAAAAGTTTGGGGTATACAGAACCCAGGGCCACTCTACCACTCCCTGCATCTCCAGCCACTGCCCCCCCTCCACCTTTTTTTAGACTGAATCTCACTAAGTTACCCAGGTTGGCCTCAAACTTGTGATCCTCTTGCCTCAGCCTCCCAAGTTGCTGCGATAACAGAAGTGTGCTGCCATGCCTGGCTTATTAGTTCCTTCTTAATATATTCCTACATTCTCTTAAAACTTCCACAATGAAATATTATTGTATTTAAAAAAAAAAACTCTTTGGAAGAATATTCTCTACTAATGACAGAGTAATTTAAAAATATAAGAATAATTTTTTTTAAATATTTCAAATCAATTTACAAAAACGCTAAACAGTAGTTAGAATAAAATTTATGCTTTAACCATATAAATAAAGAAAAAGAAAATTACTACATACACATATAAAATATAAATGAATTTTATTTATGAATGTATAAATGTATACCAAAGGGGGAAGTACGTTAAAAGAACATGTACCATAATCAGGTAGAGTTTATTTCAGGAATTTAAGGGTGTTTTAAAATTATGAAAACTTTTTATATAGTCAATCATTTTAGGGATTTAAGTGATAAAATAGGATTATATTAAAAGATACCAATTCATCTTATCAAGCTTTTAGCTTCAAACAAAGAAGAAAAGATGTTATTCCTCTTATTCTAATAAAGAACATTCATTTAAAACCAACAATCAACTTTATATTTAATGAAGAAATACCAAAGAAACTTTTTAATCACATTTGTTTGTACTTAACACAAAATAATAAAAATACATAAAAAACCATTTTGCAGCTATAGTTTTATTTTTAGAAAAAAAAAGCATTCTACCACTACTGGAACAAAAACAATTCAGCAAAAGATAAATATTTTTAAAATTAACAGCCTTCTAAAGATAAAGATTTCCATGCTGAGTAGGAACACAGATATAAAATACTCAAGAAAGAAGTAACATAATAAGACCTAGACAAAAATAAGAACAAAGTATAACAAAACAACATCAAGAAACACATTAATAACAGACAGACTAAATCCTTGATGGAAAGAATTAGCATCATAAACAAAAGTGTTACAGAGGGATAAAAAATTCAAATGGAAGAACTGAAAGAGATGTTTACTTTACTTATCCCCCCATTGGGGGGGCTGTATTTTTGAATATTAAAGAATATAAGTGGGGATAAGAAGACCAATGAAGATATATACTGATTCAAACAGATTCCAATACAGCATTTAACTCATTGTATGATTAAAAAAAAAAAAAAAAAAAAACAGGTCTTAACTTCCAGATGGAAGTTAGAATTAACAAGAACGATTCTCCCCAAAGCCAGGGACTAAAAACACAAAGCACCGTGATATAATGTGGTAAGTACTAGGGTAGCGCTACAGGAAGTGGGCACAGAGGCTCACGCCAGTGATCCCAGCTACGCCAGAGGCTGAGGCAGGAGGATCACCAGTTCAAAGCTGGCTGGGGCAGAGAGACTCAGCTCAGTGGCAGAGCGCCCCTGTGTTCAATCCCCAGTACTGCAAGAAAGAAAAAAAATTCTACAAGTGCTTCCTCTCTAGGGACCAGGAAACGCTAACATTTTGAAGATTGTAACTGCCAGGTTCTGAGGCAGGCAGAGGGAAGAAGGACTGGCACTTGTAAAAGAGGGAACATCTTTTACAAATACAGAGTCACAAGACAACAAAAGAGTACATTTCAAAAACTCCAAGTGGGTCAGCAGAGACACTCTTAATCTATATTTCTAAAACTCAATTAGAAGCCAATATTTAAAAATCAGAAAATTTCTCACAAAAAAAAATTGGATTTCTGGCTTCTTTAGAAAAGCAGACTATATGACAAACTGGGTCCACATTCCCAGATGGAAATCAGGGCCGTGCACATTGCAGTTGGGAGAGTTTGCCACAGGATTTCCTCTGTGCCCCCTTTCCCTGCAGAGAGTCCACTCGATCTATTTAACTCACCTTCCTGGTCCCTGTAGGGGGGGAGTTTATGACTTGCCTTACGTGAAAACAAAGCAACAGGATTAGATTTGCTTTTAAAAGATTAACCCGACAGCTAGGTGCAGAAGAGAGGGACAGTGAGGAGATGGATGGAATCCACAAAGGTCTATTACATTAAAAATTAAAGCTACCAGAACTGAAGTGGGGGAAGGTGCCTACCTAGCACCTTCTACTAAAAACTCGCACCACATATAACTTGAAAAACACTGAGTTATGTCCCTGTGGGATACATAAGATGGGTGATAAAGGTGTGAGCCAAGGAATTGTGTAGGGGTGGGAAGAAAGGGGCAGAGAAGGATGAGCCTTTGAGAGGCTCCTTAGGAGCCAAACATCTCCAGCGCTGGGTGACCAATGTGACACAGGGAATAAAGACAAAGAAGAGTACAGGGCTTAAGTCCAATGACTGAATGGGGATAAGCATCCAAAAATAAGGAAATAAAAGGAGAAACAACCCTGGAGGAAAATGAATTCATTCAAGTTGAGGTATGTTGAGCGTGAAGAGCCTCATGTTCACCTCATGAACTCCAATAAATTAACAAAGAAAACCTATCTCCAGCTCTGACATGAGAAGTCTAAGAGCTGGACCATCAGACGGAAATAAAAGACAGATTAAGAGGCGTGATCATGAAGCTGAGCTTAAGGATGTTTTCGTCCATTATCGAAGGTTTATAATAAGTAACTAATTGAAACCTGTTTTCACCAGGAGTTTGGCAATCACCAAGAGAGACTAGTGGCAGCTACCCACCTCGAGCCTGTCCTTTGTGTAATATGTAACTCATCAGTGACAAGAATAGTCTGAGGAAATAATGATCTATGCTTTTGAAATTTGCAGAACTGAAAAACATCTCATGACCAGGCAATGAGGATCAGATGTGCCTCATTTGGCCCACCCACTTGGTGAGACAGGACCCACCAATCAGGGAACACCCATCATCCGGCTACATAAGCCACCCCCAAGTCAGCTTCCCAGGAAGATGAGCTTTGGGACAGAGTCCCTATCTTCTCATTTAGCCAGCTTTTTTAATAGACTCTTTGCCTCCATATCTTGTCTCTTGACTTTACTGGTATGTAGTGGGATAAGCAGTCGGACTTGGTCCAGTAAATTACATAAGATAATTTTATAGAATGATTATCAGCAGAACCAAAATTGAAATGGAAGATGACAGAAGTGAATAAAACATTGCAACAAAGATTACAGAGGGCCTTTACTTATGTAAGATCACAATTATAAGATATATAAAAAGAACACAATGATGTGAAAGTCCACCAAGTCCCTCAGGGTAAAGCATACGCCTTTAGACCCTCATTCTCTCCATTAAGGATGTAAGATGGCTTAGACAAAAGTAAACATGGTAAAAGGATAAACTGGAGATAGTCATAATGATTAAATGTAAAATAATGATTTTACCTTATGTAAAATAAATGTAAAATAAAATTTAAGTTAGCACCAGGGCTGGGGTGTAGCTCAGTGGTAAAGTGCTTGCTTAGCAAGCACAAGGCCCTGGGCTAGATTCCCAGCACCACAAAAAAAAAAAAAAAAAAATAGCACCAGGAAAAATCAGAACTAGGAAAAAAATAATAAAGAAAGAAAAAATATGCAGAACATCAGGCTTTTCAGAAATACTGTTGTTGACAACAACAGTAAAAAAAACTATCATAAGTTATATGAATCATATTGCCCTTTTAGGAGAAAACACAGAAATTTATCACTTGAAAACATTTTTGCATTCCCCCATCTCAATAGAAGAGCATTTCAGTTTTTCTCAAAATGAAAACATAAGTTTTCTCAAAATTAAATAAATTTAGTTTTATAAAAGCTACTATATTGTCCCTTTTTCTCACATTGTGTTATTGCAAAAAAAAAAAAATTAAGAAAGCACTTTACACAAGGACATTTGGAAATATGACTACAATACACACAGCAAAGGATTCATACACCTGCCTCTGTGGTACCCCTTGATAAAAACAAAGAACGTGACATGTACACGTAACTGGATAAAGACAGCAGGATACACAGGAGAAGACAGAAGAGGGAACGGGGAGGAAGAGGGAAGTCCACATGAAATGGGTGAAGCAGGTAGATTTCTCTTGGTCCGTCTGCATCCACAGAAAGAAGAGTTACAGAGTAATGGATGAACTACCCATCCTTCAAACTATAGCAGCTGGGCTTAGCAAAAGCTCAATAAAAGATAAAAAATAGACAGGCTGAGGTAGAAATCTTTGACAGGAACCCAAAGGTTACATACTCTGTGGTGCAGGCCAAGGATGGATGCACAAAACTTGGACATCCTGAGCACAGTATGGATGACATTCTTTTATGAAAATCACGGAGCTCCATGTCGGCCCAGAGGGCCCAGCAATAAAAGGCCACATATACAATACACAAAAGAGAACCCACACAAGGCAGTTAATACTATTCACTCACATACATTTAGAGAAATGCAAACCAAAACACATTATCATTTAGCACCTATAAGCTAAGCGAAAGTAAAGCATGGCTTTATAAATTCAATATTGTGTATATTTTATAGAAAGATAAATTCAAAATTTGTTAGAGTTGAAATATCCCAGAATAAGGGAGGTAGATGAACTATGATATATTAATGTATTTGTGCAAAAAAAAATGATTATGTGTGATCAATGTGAACAAAATGGAATGATACTTATGAAATGCCTAAGTAGAAAACCGTGCAAAGCGTATGGATCTATGTAAACTGATTACATGGACAAAATCATTGGTCAGACCACAGAAGTCAGCAGAAATTTACCACTTGAAGAGCTCCATCCGCCCAGGCTGGGGAAGATGCTCAGGAACTGCAGAAGCTGCATCTTCAGGATTTGCCCTGGACTGACCCCTCTGCGCTCAAATTTTATCTTCTCTTTGCCTGCTTCATGTCCAACCTCATCCCCAGCCACCCATGCCAAATTTTATCCTCCCACCTTTAGCTCTCACAATAAGCTGTGAGGTAGCTATTAATGACCACTATTAAGAAATGACTAAAAGAATGAATGGTCACAAACTGAAGCTCAGCAGAAGACTTGCTTTCAGGTCTTCCAAGATGAACAAGCTTCTTGCTTCACTGGTGCCCTTCACGGTTTACCTGGGCAGGGCTTCCTGGCTGACTGAGCAGGGAGGGGGACCAGCGGCCTGCCTTCTCCAGCCCTGGCCTCCTGTGTTCTCTGTTTTTCAAGGCCCTGTGAACACTCAGTAGCTGAGTTATCTAAAAGAAAGAAGAAAGGAATAAGCTTTCCAAAAATATTCTTTGTATTACTCTTTAAGTTTCATTTTATGTTGGTAACCAGGTCTCAGACAAGACTCGTAATTCACTCCCAGGGTTTGGAGAGTTTGTGCCTTCTGAATTAAAACAGGTAATTGTTATATTAAAAATATAACAATAGCAAGCAGAAAGCCAGTATTCCATAGTGAGAAGAGTCCCAGTAAAAATGACCAGATGACAATAATAATAGGCACTACATCAGAAACAGAGTAGAAGGTCCCTTCTCTCCCTCAGAGTTCCCTAGACAGCCTGTGACACTGGTATTCTGGAGTCCCCCTTACTTTCAAATTCATAAAGTCTGCCACTAACATTCCGACATAAGAAAACTTCAGGATGTCTCAAAACTTAATTTTTGTTTTTGTTTTCACAAAAGAGCTGGGGAAGTTTCTCAGTGGTAGAGTACTTGTCTGGCATGATATTCAATCCCCAGTACTGGGGGGGAAAAAAAAAGAAAGAAAGAAAACTGCACATTAAAAGCTTAGTACTGGTGGCTGGGTGTGGCTCAGTGGTAAAGCACTTGCCTCCCACATGTGAGGCACTCCCACAATCCTCAGCACCACATAAAAGTAAATAAAGACACTGCATCCACGTACAACTAAAAAATATTTAAAAATAAAATGAAAGCTTAGTACCTCTGACTTTGGCAATTAATTAATTACCTTTTCTCATCAACAATTCTAAACCCACCACTAACTGATTTTCAGCTATAAGCAAATTTAATAAAATAAATAAGCAAAACACATTATAGTTAAAAGAACATTTACACAGTAACAGGACTGAATGGCCTACAATGAAGTGTAACAATTATTACCGTTTAGAGTGAGGGGAATCACATGCAATTTTTATTTCTAGTTTGTGCTCCAAGTTTTTCTATAATGTGATTACAATTGCTAAAAAATGAAAAAAAGAAGACCCTTTAAACCACTTCATAAAAGAAAGCCATCCCTATGTTATCCTCACCTTTCTCCCTCCCCATCTCCCAGCAAGTTGTTAAGACTGCTCCTGCCCCCAACTGGCCCAGGAGCTACTCTGTTCAAATACTATAAACTCAAAAGTCTTCTGAAACCCTTCAATATTGTCACTTGTCCACTGTCCTAAACTTTCTAACAACAAAGCTTCAATTAACATATGAAGTGGTTTGGTCCTCAGACTCACTTTCAAGTCACTGTTCTTATTTCTTTACTGTGAAGATTTTGAAACCACCTCACCATTGACGGTTCTTGTCTGCCTCTGCTAGGCCTACCTTTGTTTTCAAGCATCTTGTGCAGCTCCATATGCTTGTAGGCAGAAATGATCTGAAAATTAACGACACTTGGAATACTCAGTCCTTGCTCCTGGAGCAACTTCAGGGCTGTAGCATGAATGAGCTGATGGGACCGTTTGCAGGTCTGCAGCTTGCACTCTCCCCTGACAAAGGCTTTGCACACGTGGAACTTGGTGCATTTATCCTTGAGGTTGCAGTAACCATAGAGGGGATCCCCACCTTTGTTGTACAGCAAACAGACCTGGTACAGAAAGAAGGCAATACCTGAATATTAGTTCTCACCATATCTTTATTTACTTTGCAGTACTGGGGATGGAACCCAGGAGCACTTCATCACTGAACCACATTCCTTGCCCTTTTTTTAATTTTTATTTTATTTTTTTTTTAGTTGTAGTTGGACGTACTACCTTTATTTTATTTATTTATATTTATGTGGTGCTGAGGATCGAACCCAGGGCCTCGTACTTGCTAGGCGAGCACTCTATATTGAGCCACAATTCCAGCCCCCCCCATCCTTTTTATTTTATTTCAGGATGAGGTTTTGCTAAATTGCCCATGCTGGCCTTGAACTTGTGATCCTCCTGCCTTAGCCTGCTGAGGTGCTGGGATACAGGTATGTGCTACCACAACCGGCTATTGTATCTTTTTCAGCCAATAAACAACAGTTCCTCCTACAAAACTGGAGATTAAATGGTATCTTTTTTAAATTAATATTTTAATTGACACACAGTAATTGTACATGTTACTATGTACCCTGTATTGGGGTATAGTATGGCATTTCAATACATGTATACAATGTGTATTATACTATGTATAAAGATCAGATGAGGGTAGTTGCCATGTCTGTCACTCAAACATATGTTTTTTCTTTGTACTGGAAACATTCAAATTCAATTAGATATTTTGAAATATTCAATTAAGTGTTGTCAACCATTGTTATCCTACAGTGCCATAGAACATTAGTAGGTTACTCTTGCACTCCTGGCCCCATCAACCATCCTCTCTCCATCTTTCCCTCCTTCACACTGTTCCTTCCCAGGTTCTGGTAACCACTATTCTATTCTCCACTTCTTTTTTTTTAATATGTATATTTTTAGTTGTTGATGGACCTTTATTTTATTCATTTATTTATAAGCGGTGCTGAGAATCAAACCCAGTGCCTCACACATGCCAGGAAAGTGCTCTATCACTGAGCCACAAACCCAGCCTCTATTCCCCACTTCTTTGAAATCACCTTTAGTTTCCACTTGTAAGTAAGAACATGTAATATTTGTCTTTCTGTGTCTGACTTACTTAACATAATGTCCTCCAGTTCTAACCATGTTGCTGCAAATGACAGTTCATTCTTTTTAGGACTGAATAATATTCCTGTGTGTGTGTGTGTGTGTGTGTATCTTTATCTATTCATCCATCAATGGACACCTAGGTTGTTTCCATATCTTGGCTATTGCAATCAGTGCATAGCAAACATGCCATGCAGATGGCTCTTCAACATACTAATTTCAATGCCTCAATATATGGTAGTTAGATATTGTTTCTTCCTTGCTTGCTTGTTGAGGAACCTCTGTACTGTTTTCCATAATGGTACATTAATCTATATTCCCACCTACAGTGTATTCCCCCTTTTCTGCATCCTCATCAGCATTTATTTTATTATTTATTTTTAACAACAGCTATTCTAACCAGGGTGTGATATAGTGCTTTTGATTCGAAGTTCCCTGATGTAAATGGCATCTTCTGATTGTCAGCAGCTGTTAAGATCTTTGGTGAAGGGCTGAGGGATATCAGTGGAGCCCCGCCCTGGACTCCCCCAGACAGTGTGCACACTGGCTCTCTTACTCCCTCTCTTACTTTGGACCCTCAACTGACCTGCTCTCCCCCAAACCCTGTAGCCAATGAAGGACATACATGGAGGTACAAAAGCCTGGCCCCTTGCTCCCAGCTAGAACAATTCTTCAGTGCAATTTTTATCCATGGCCCCATGAATCAAGTCAGGGCCAGACTTCCCCGTGCTTGTAGCCTTTTTTCCTCTATATCCTGCTTCCCTTCCTCCCCTACTGGTTTTTCCTAAAGAGCCCTCCCTCAATAAATCACAAGACCCGAATCCCCACTTCAGGTCTACTTCAATGAAACCCATCTCGACAGGTTGCACTACCATATAATATGAGAGTCAGGCAGAGAGCAGGGGAGCACTGTTAATGATTACTTGGGGACAGCTAACGTGAACTGGTCTGCTCCAGGAAAACCAAGGACATACTCTCGGGGAGCTTTATAACAATGGATCAGGCTGTCAGCTCTGAAATGGCCAATCAGACTTCACCTCACACACACAAAAGATGGCAAGATGTTATATGATCCCCCATGTGGTACAACAAGAAATACCATTATGAAAGTCTGACATTCCAAGACACCCCTCCACTCCCAGGCAAACTGGAATGTTAAGTTACCCTAATAATGCACCACCTATAAAAATATTCTTGCTATAAAAAAAAAAATCAAACCCAAATCCCATCAAACCTCCAGTTCTATTAGTTTACCATATATTCAAGAAATAGAGGAGCATGTTAAATGGTACAACAGGAACACCACCAATCAAGCTAAAACATGGGTAATTTTACAGGACATACATAACCTGCTTTAAAACAAAAGAGCATCCCAATCTACAATTGTGGTGCCAATTTTCTAAAATGAACTTATAATTTTAATGCAATTTTGACCCTCCTAGAGTCAAAGAGTTCCTAGAAAATAGTTTTAGGGGGCTGAGGATATGGCTCAAGCGGTAGCACGCTCGCCTGGCATGCACAGGGCGCTGGGTTTGATCCTCAGAACTACATAAAAAAAATAAAGAAAGATGTTGTATCCACCAAAAACTAAAAAATAAATATTAAAAAATTCTCTCTCTCTCTCTCTCTAAAAAAGAAAATAGTTTTAGGAATTTAACTGATTCTAAACTTTATCAGAAAAAGGAAACAAGAACTGATTAAACAGGGGCTGGAGATATGGCTCAAGTAGTAGCACGCTCGCCTGGCATGCGTGAAGCACTGGATTCGATCCTCAGAACCACATAAAAATAAAATAAAGATATTGTTAAAAAAAAAGAATTGATTAAACAAACAAAAAACTTAGAAAGAAGAGTAATGGGTATAGAGACTTGGATTATCATATATTAAAATATATTATAAACTATTTTAAATAGTAGGATGCTGGTTCAATAATGTACAGAAGATCAAGGAAAATAGACCCCATACCTAGCCCAAATATTAGAACAATCTGTTCCTTAAAGATGTGTTGGAACTTGGGGGAAGAATGGGGAGATGCAGGTGAAGGGGACTGAAGTTTCAGTTAGGATGAATCCATTCTGGAGCCCTAAGATACAGCATGGTGTCTAGAGTTCAAAATAACATATTCTATGCTTATAAACTACTAAGACAGTAGATCTTAAAAATCCTCATCACTGGGCTGGAGTTGTGGCTCAGTGGTAGAGCACTTGTCTGGCGTGTGTGAGGCCCTGGGTTCAATCCTCAGCACCATAAATAAATAAATAAATAAATAAATAAATAAATAAATAAATAAATAAAATTTCAAAAAACCTGCTTTTAAAAAAAATCCTCATCATTGGGGCTGGGGAGGTGGCTCAAGCCGTAGCACACTCCTCTGGCATGCGTGCGGCCCGGGTTCGATCCTCAGCACCACATACCAACAAAGATGTTGTGTCCACCGAAAACTAAAAAATAAATATTAAAAATTCAAAAAAAAAATCCTCATCACTCAAAATTTTAAAAAAGATGACTTTACGAAGTGATGATATGTTAATTAGCAGGATTATGTTAATTACGTCACATGTAAGCATATGTCAAAATATCTCATTGTATGCCATAAATACATAATTTTTATTTTTCAATTATGCTTAAGATGCAAAAAAAATTGATAGAAAGCAATGATAAAGCTATGTAAGCCTGATGTTTTCTTATAGAAAACTTATACTTCAGGGTTTGTTTAGTGCTTTTATTTTTTAAAAAAATATAAGGCTCTTTTGGCTTTCCATTTCTTCTTGAATCAATTTTGATTTGCCCTATGTCTCTAGAAATGTGTCCATTTCATCTAAATTTTCAAATGAGCTAGCATGGTATTTCACATACTATCCCCCACTGTCTTTTTTCTTGTGTGCTGTGTCTGGATCCTGCACTGTACCTTAGGAGAGCAGTGAAAGGAATCAACCAGGCACCTTCATACAAAAGACAGGAGGCATCATTCTCACTTCATCCTCTGTGCTTGTCTATGGCCCCTGATGTCTAAGTGGCCATGTTTTGTGCCACACACACCTCTAGGTCCAACTTTGGGCCAAGGGCAGCCTCCCACTATAAGGGCTAAAAGAACACTGAAGCAGTCTAATAGGACAAGATGAGGCTAGGCCCAGGTCATCTAGGAAGAGCCACTGTTATGATTTCCATCTGAGGTATCCCCCAGAAGCCCATGTGTGAGACAATGCAAGAAAGTTTAGAGGTGAAATGAATGGGTTGTGAGAGTCTAAACCTAATCAGATTATTAATCCCCTGCTAGGGATTAACTGGATGCCCACTGTAGGCAGGTAGAATGTGGCTGGAGGAGGTGGGTCCTTGGTGGCATGCCTATGGGGTATATATTTTGTCCTTGTTGGGCAAAGTAAAGCTCTCTGTTTCCTGATCTGCATGTCCTAAGCCACTTTCCTCCATACAGTCTTCTGCCATGATATTCTGCCTGACCTCAAGCCCCCAAGGAATGGAGATGGCCTTCTATGGATTGAGACCTCTGAACTGTGAGCCCCAAAATAAACTTCTACATTTGTTCTTGTCAGGTCTTTTAGTAACACTGAAAAAAAGCTGTCTAACATAGCAATAAAGAAAAAGATTCAATGAGCTTAACAATATAAAACCATTAAACTTCTCTCTCTCTTCCCCCTCTCCTCTTCTGCTCTCTCCTCTCTCCTCTCTCTCTCCCTCTCACCCTCTCTTCCCCCTCTCCTCTCTTTTCTCTCCCTCCCTCCCTCTCTCTCTCCCCCTCTCTTCTGCAACTGGCCGATACGGTCCTGCTAATAAAATCTCGGACAGGTAAACAGTTGTTTAAAAAAAAAAAAGAAAAAAAAAGCCCATTAAACTTCTGCTAATCAAGAAATACTGTGAAATTAAAGGGCAAACAGCAGCTGTACTGCTCCTTCCCTCTAATAGAGGAAGGTCTGTTCCCAGCTTCACAGTTGATGCCACCTTTCAACCCTTCCTGTCAATAATCTGCGCCAGCTTCTGGGTGAATCTACTTTCTGTAACATAGAGGGATGCACCTGTCTCACAGAAAACCTGCTGCAAAGGTTTCAGGCATTTAAAATGAGATGGATGCCAAGAAGAAACCTTGCTTCCTAAGATCCCCTCCAGGACTGCCTTGGGTACAGATTCGAATGTACTCGAGGGAGGCCTCTGCCATCTTCTGCACCAAAAGCTCCAGCTCACATGTTCTACCTCACAACTTTCTTTCCCTTTGGACCCTGTTACCCTAGGATCATCCTGGGCTGGGGATATAGCTCTGTTGGTGGAGTGCTTGTCTTGCGTGCACAAGGCCCTGGGTTCAATCCCCACCACCACCACACACACACAAAAAAAAAATAAAAAAAGAAAGAAAGAAAGAAAGAAAGAAAGAAAACAAAAAACAGGACCATCCTGAATGGTGGTCTCCTCACTCCCCCACCTTCCTCCTACCCCTTTTCTGGCAACATGAAAAAGTCTATGATAGAATCATGGTGCCAGATTACAAAATTCTACTTTTAATTGGTAGTCTCATAATATTTTCTCTTGGGATTCTCACTATTTTGTTGAAAACAATTCTTTATGTATGGCTAAACAGAAACACACATGCGAATTTTGTCATTATAGGAATTAGAAAGGGTCCTTTTAAGAATCCGAAACCAAATCATACTACTTCAGAGCTATTATGCTACAAAGCCAGAGAAGGCAATGAACTCCGTGGCCACTCACCTCTGGCAAAAGGCAGGGGTCATTCTGCAAAAGCAGGATCCGAAGCTGGGCTTCATTGAGGCCAAAAATCCCGTGGTTTTTCAGGACTTGGATGTTGACAGGTGTGTGGATATCATGAGAAAGAGAACAGGTAGACCTGGGGAAACACAAAGCTCTGGGTCAGAAGCCCAGGTGAGGAAGGGCCAGTGGGTGGGATTCTTGCCTTAGACAACTTTCAACTTCAGTGGGTCAAACAATTTCCCAGGCACTGATTGATAATAAGAAAGTTGGTTGAAACTACTCCCTTCCCAGGGTCATTTTCTTATTCATTAAGGATGCTTTCGAGCCAAGTGTACCTCCCCCAGTCACCTCCCTGGACAGGCTGCACATCTGTTCTGCCCATGATGGTACTTGGCCTTCTCCACCCAGAGAGGGACCGTCTTCCACGGTCTACTAACGTTAGAAAGAAAGCGCCTCCACATAAACTGGGGGTGAGGGTGCGGCGAGAATGCACTCCCGCTGAGGGGGTGCGGAGGGTAGGTCCTCACTCACAGCCTCCAGCCCTGTTTCGGGGGAGGGGGTGGGTCAGGCCAGACAAGGATTTTAAAGCCCGAGAGCACAGACCCGCTCCTGTAAAACTGGAGTTAGTGGGGAGTGGGCGCAAAAGGCCCATGGATCTCACGGGATCCTCAGACGTCCCCTGGAGGCCACTTTGAGGGGGGTCAACTCAAAAAAAGTTCCTGCACGATTCAACCCAGGCGCGTAGCGAAGGCACCTTGGCAGGACAGCAGTTTGGGGGGCGCGGGCGACTGAGGACTCTGGGCCGAGGGACCTCCCGCTTCCCCCGCCCCCCGCATCCAGCCGCGAGGGCAGACGAGGCCTCCCCGGAGGTCGCCATCCCACCCCGCGCCCGACGAGGACCCGCCTCCACCATTCTCTGGGCTCCGGCTTCCCGCTGGACCTCAGACCAAGGCCCTCGCCCCGCGCCCTCCTCCCGGCCCCCGGCGCCTTCCCCTCACCAGCAGTCGCGGTGGGGGCACTTGCCCAGCATGTGCCGTCGGCAGAAGTGCAGCTGGTCGCAGGCCTGGCACTCCCCGCGCTGGTAGCGGGCGCAGAGGCGCGCGGAGGACACGGCCACCACCCTCCAGGCCGAGGCGCCGCCGCCGCTGCCCGCGCCGCCCGCGCCCGCCGCCGCCTCTGCCTCGGCGTCCCAGAGGCCCTCCTTCATCTCCACCTCCTGCAGCAGGAAGCGCTCGGGCCCGGCCCGCTGCAGCACGTCCCGGAGCTTCGCCTCCGACAGCTCCACGTGGCAGCGCAGGTCCTGCAGGAACATGCGGCCGCCGTTGGCGCACAGCACCTTGGTGAGGAAGGAGCACACCGTGAGGTCCGCCATGGCCGGCGGCCGCGTCCCCGTGCGCGCCGCGCGAAACCCGAGGAGGCCAGACTCCTCCCAGTCACGTCCACGGTTTCCAGCCACATTCCAGGGACCCGCCTGGGAAAGGAAGGGCGAGGGCAGCCCCGGAGGGTGAGAGGACGGCCCAGGTTCGCGATGCCCGCTGGGCACGGATTCAAGAAGGGATGGACGCTTATTGAATATCTGTCCTGTCCTGGCACCATTCAGGGTGAGTCCTTGTCACAAAAGAGACAGGCAAACCAGAGCTTTGCGAGTAAAACTAGTAGGGGCTGCAAAGCAGATGAAATAGGTAAGGCGGTAGGAGGTGAATGGCTGGGCTGCTTTAGGTCCTTGGTAGGGGACCGTCGCCAAGGAGGTGGCCGCAAGCCACGGGTGGCTACAGAGCACTAGAAATGTGGCCAGTCCCAGCTGAGATGCGATGATGCGATGGGTGAAATACACACACTGGATTTGGAAGATTTCAGATAAACAAAGAATGTAAAATAGCTCAACATCTTTATATGAATCACAGGTTAAAAGGATACTACTTTGGATATGTTCCATTAAATAAAATGTAAAGACAGTTGCATCCGTTTCATTTACTTTTCTAATGTAGCTATGAGGAAACTTTACACACGTGGAATGCTTCTTCTCTTGGACAGCACTGATCTAGATCAGTACATTTATAATGCATCTAAACTTTTTGCCCAATATGCCATTTAACAAACATTTATGGAGCTGACTCCTAATGCAGAGACAGAGTGCAAAGATGAATAAAGGTAAGGGGGACTCAGCCAGTCTACTTGCTGTCTTCCTGGTGCTTGTGAGTATGTAAGAGTTGATGTCATGTAATGTAAAAAACTAGAGGAAGGTAGCTGGCCTCATGCTGTAAGACTTTTCTCTGCCCTGTTCAGAAATTTGGACTTAGATCCTGAAGTCTTTGGAAAACCATTGAAAGAAGCATTTTTCAGCTGGGGAATGAAGTGGTCTCTCTGCCTGTACGTTTGCATAGATGTGTCCTTTGTGTCATTCAGTTCTGGTTTTTAATGTGTTCTTTTCAAAAATGCCTTTCTTGACCTCCCAATCTAAAATAGGTCTCCAGTCTACATGAAACATATTTTTCTTCTTTCTTGTTTATTTCTATATTTGCAGAATTTATGCTTTTGAAAGCAGGAATCCTCTTTGTCTTGTTCATTATTATATCCCCACCACCTAAAAGACTGTCTAGCATATTGTAAGACAGGTATTTATTTATCTATTTTTTTCATAATTTTTTTTAGTTGTAAATGGACACAATACCTTTATTTATTTATATGTGGAGCTGAGGATTGAACCCAGTGCCCCATGTGTACAAGGCAAGCACTCTACCACTGACCACAACCCCAGCCCCTATTTATCTAATTTTATGCATGCATGCATGCATGCTGGGGTCAGACCCATCACCTTGTGTGTGCTAAACAAGCGTTTTATCATTGAGCTACACCCCCAGCCTAGGACAGATGTTTTAGAAAGACCTCTGGAAACAATAAGAAGACCAGATTTTAAGAAAGCAAGACAAGGTAGGGAATAACAAGAGAAAAGGCTTTAAAAGACCCTCAACCCAGAGCTGGGGTTGTGGCTCAGTGGCAGTGCACTTAACTAGCACGTGTGATGCATGAGGCACTGGGTTCAATACTCGGCACCACATAAAAATCAATGAATAAATAAAATAAAGGTATTGTGTCCATCTACAACTAAAAAATATATACGTTTTTTAAAAAGAGAGACTTTCAACCCAGTTTTTATTGAGTTTTGTTTGCAGTGGACAATCCAAGGTAAGGTTCTCAATACACACACACACACACACACACACACACACACACACACACACCTTAAGGGAGATGAGAAGGGAAGGGTATAGATTTGAGTGACATCATAGTGACTGAAGCTGTGAGAGCTATGGGAGGGTAAGATCTTGGGGAATACCACCATTAAAGAAGCAGGTAGAGGAAGAGAAAAATCAGAATAAAAATGGTAGTAGCTTGTGTCCTTTTGGCACTCAACATTTTTACCAGGATTCTCTGCCTAAGGTCTTTTTCCAGCCAAAGGAGCGAGCTTGCTGGCAATAGACAGGCTGGAATCCCCGAGGAGTTCAACAGGGATTTTAGGGAATTGGCAATGTGGGGACCCACTTGGGCCCAGAGTATATGTGAGGACTATTTTAAACTAAAGATATTTGAGATTCAACAGATACAGAAAGAAATCTTGTTGGAGCTCTCCTTATCTCACTGAAAGCAGAAGTTTCTGAAAGTGAGCTTACATGGATCCCCTCTCTGTGGGACTTTTATGGAAGGAAAGAGAAAGGGAGAAAACCCTCCCACACTTAATAAACAAGCATTATCCCAAACTTTTCTCCATTCTGTTACCCTGGAAACCCAACTGCTCTTCCCATAGAAGCCATTTTGCCCTCCTTTCTCCTCTTTAACTGGTGTTTTTGTTTTGTTTTGTTCTGGTACAGGGGTCTGAACCCAGGAGTGCTGTTTATATTTTACTTAGAGACAGGGTCTTGCTAAGTTGCTTAGGGCCTTGCTAAATGGCTGAGGCTGGCTTTGAACTCTGGATCCTCCTGCCTGGGCCTCACACTGAGCTCCTCTTCAACTATTTAGAAGCCACTTTTGGGTGCTCCATATGCACATGAATAAACTTTGGTGTTTTTTTTTTTTTCCTATTGTCAGTCAATTTTACACCTAAGAGGGGACAGATATCCCAGCTCATCATTCTTCCATGGAACAATTTGGAGGTGTATATTTCATAACCTCCCACAGGTTCTTCAGTGGAATTGAACGCCCTACCCTTGGCCATAACCTGCCTGTTACTGCAGCCTGCACCATCTGCCTTCCTTTCCCTGCTTCCTCTTGCCAGTGTTCCTGGGACCAACTTCCACATCAACTGCTTGCTTTCAATCCTTCTCTCTTTGCTTCGGGGGGGAACCCAGCCTAAGATATAAGCTGAGAAAGAGTGATTAGAGGAAAGTGTAAGTCATGTGTAGACACAAAGAGAAGACAGGTGAAGGAGAAAGTGGTCAGCAAGGGAGTCTTGCTATAAGGGCAAAAGCAAGTTTATTTCAGACATTTGGCAAGTGCTGTTCCACTGAGCTGTCATCCCCAACCTAATAACAGCATACTTCTGTAGATTAAAAATGAATGGGGAAATCCAAAACATACTTTTTTTTTTTTTTTTTGCCATGCTGGGAATTGAACCCAGGGACTTATACATGCCAGCTAGGCAAGCCCTTTACCACTGAGCCATACCCTTAGCCTTATATGCTACTTTTATAAATATTATTTGAAAAGGAGATGATATAATAATAATTAGAGGAATACACAAGTATCAGAAGGATTTTATTATAGGCGAGACGAGTACGGTTCTATACTAAGTGGAACGGGCTAGCAGGGAGGAAAGTTGAAAACACTGGAAAGAAGATGGCTGGTCGGGGCTGGGGATGTGGCTCAAGCGGCATGCGTGCGGCCTGGGTTCGATCCTCAGCACCACATACAAACAAAGATGTTGTGCCCGCCGAAAACTAAAAAATAAATATTAAAAAAAATTCTCTCACTCTCTCTTTAAAAAAAAAAATAAGAAGATGGCTGGTCAGCGAGTGATGTCCATAAAGCAGTGACAGAAAATTGGGACCCAGTGGGAGAATTAACCTCAGACAGGAGAAGAAAGACCTTTTCCGTTCAGACAAGAGGAAAGGAAGCAAGGATGCTGGCACATAAAGTTCCTCCCAATAGTTTTTGTTTTGCCTTTGTAAGTATGACACAAGCCCAAGGATGAGTGGGAGGGGTCCCTTGAGACTATAAGGGGTTGGCAAGGCTGACTAGAGATAGGGAGAATGCTGACAGGGAGGGTGGCAGTGGAGGGCCTTGGCGAGAGTGACAGCCACGGCTGTACAGTGCACCCCTCCAGCAGCTCCATTGTTCTCCCTGGATAGGAGTAAAATCTGACTGATCCTCTTTTAGGTTTTGCCAAGTAGAGGAGCAGAAGGTTAAAGGTTCTGGGTGATTAATTGAAATTAATTGGGTATTAATGGAAAGGGGTCAGGGGTTGAATAATGGACTCACGGCTAAATAAGGACAGAAATGAAGATGGGAAGGGGCTGAATGTGTGGAGAAGGTAGACACAGGGGTGGGAGGAGGACTGAAAGGGCAAGCTATGATCAGGGATGGAAAACAGTTTAGGATTTCAGAGAGAGCAGTTAGTTCTAGAGTGATTCTGACTAATGGCAGTGGGGTTATGGATGTGGGTGCTCTGATAGAGCGAGGATGAAGACAGAGAGGGTGAAGACCGATAGGCTGGGGCTGTTGAGTGGATCATTCACAGGAATGTTGAGAGAAGATGGGGGATTGGGAGCAGAGAAGACTGTGAGCCATAAAAAATGTGGAGGAGAGACCAGAGGATGTGCAGGGAGAGGGTAGAGAGGTGAGAGGAAGAGGGAGACCTCCTGCAGAAGCAGCGCAGTAGCACACCTCATCTATGGGCTCTGCAGCTGGCTTCCTTCACTGTGACACCTTGCACAAGTTATTTGAGCCTCAGCAGAGGTACAGATCCAGGAGCCCCAAATGTGTGATATTAGGAGTCAGCCTCCCATTATTGTAACAAATGATTGAGAAAAATCAACTTAAAAAGAGAAAAGGTTTGATTTAAGGCTGAATTTGGGGGGTTTCAGTCCATGACCAACTGGTCCTGTGGCAACACAGTACATCATGGTGGGAGCAGGTGGTGGAGTAAGTTGCTCACCTTGAAGTGACTGAGAAACAGGGTGAACAGGACCAGCATGGGGAACAAGTCCACCAGTGACCTAAAACCTCCCAGTGTGCCCCGCCTCTTAAAAGATTTCCACCACCTCCCAGAAGTGCCACGAGGAAGATCAAACCACTAACACACAGGCCTTTGGGGGACATTCCAGACTCAATCTGTAGCATGTACCACACCTGAAGTCTGGGAATAAAAAAGATGATTCCTGGGGAAAGGCACAGAGGGAAACAAACCATCCTAGTCGACTACAGAGGTATGGAAAAGAGAAGCAGGAGGTTGAGATTGGGGATGGCATTGTAGGCTTGGAGCTTGAGCATGTAAGCAGGTCCTTGAAAGTTCCCCCCACCGGATTTTGAAGCTCATGCTTAAGCTGACGGCACTTCCAGGCACACTACTGGAGCACAGGTTCTCATCATTCACTCCAGGGACAACACTGATACTGCTGACATAAATTCATCCCCTCTGCCCTTCCTGTTGGAAATGAAACCTGCCCGTTATCCCTCATACTTTTTCAAAGCCACGTCCTGGAACATAGCCCCAGTGGCCCTAACCACACACTTCCTGCTGGGCATTCATTGCCTTTCCTGATAGCTGTCCAGCTAGGAGCAGGAAGTGGTTGCTATTTAGCTTGGCTTCCACCAAATGCCGGGCTGAGGAGTCCACCCCAGAAACTAGATAATTGCAGATTTTATTGTGAGCATGCTATGACAAAGTAAATAAACACAGGGAAAAACAAAAAACCTTCAGATATCTGCTCTTGCTTGGTTCCGCAGTATTTTTGTGTATTTGAATGTGGGTGCCTTTGTACAGCAAAGGGTTTGCTATTCATGGTTTTACTTGTACTGAGGTTCCAAATCAAATGGCAATGTACCTTCCCTTTTCAAGTCTATGCTGCCATATGTATTGCTCTCCCTCACCTTCTCTCTCCATCCAAAGCTTTGTAATTAAAAAACAAGTGGAGGGCTGGTGAGGTAGCTCAGAGGAAGAGTGCTTCCTTAGCATGCATGAGGCCCTGGATTCAATCCCCAATGCTGCACAAATAAAAGAGCAGAGAAGGGTTTTTGAATTCTGCTGATGACCAGTTACTGTTTAACTTGTATGCCTCAGCCTGGCCTTGCTGCCCCTGAGGTGCCAGAGGAGGAAAGGTATAAAAGTTATGTTCCCAGCTTCCAGCCCTTCCCTCCCAACCAACAGTGGGCTTTTCCACCACACCTCCTGCCATGCCCTGGCAGCAGGTTCCTAGGTCAGAGCCCCAGAGTGATAACCTGGAAGGGATATATCACCTCTTGCCCCCACCCCACCCCTTTGAATAGACTAGTGTCTAAAATTGCCTTTTTGGAAATACCCCACACACACACACACAAAAAAAAAATGCAACAGAACAAAATTATTCTTTTCTTTTTATTACATAGTCTCAAATTAAGCATACAAGAACAAAAAGCAGTATTACTCAACTACTATAACATAAATAGTTGAGCTTATTTATTCATTAAAATCTATCCAGCGTATCAATATATCAAACGCCCGGCTAGGCTGGGCATCAGTGGTAGCAAAACAAATTAAGACGGGTCGACTCAGCCCTTGGGGAGCTTACAATCTATCGCAGGAAGCAGACAGTCTCAAATTCCATAGATGCCAAGAATAAATAAATCAATACACAAAGTATTCTAAAACCTCGGGGGAGAGGAGCAAGGATGTGACCTATAGGGCTCTTTCCTGATGGAGGTAACAGTTGAGTGAATCTAGGTCAGTGGAATGTGATGAGTAGTAGTTGGCTTCATGATAATTGGGGACTCTAAGCGGCACTGAGTAGATGCAGTCAGGGGTAACAGATGTCCTTCAGTGTGTGGGTTCGTCCCACACATTGAATAACTATTCTGCACCCTGTACGACCTGTCTAATGTCCTTCTGGACATTTATGCAGGACCTACAGCTTGTCTGAGAGAAAAGAATCCATGTTCCTCTGAGACAATCTGCAACTTGTCTTGTCCTATTATCCTTACTTCAATGAAGGTAATTTCGCCCTTTCCTTTATCATAGACAGATAAGGTATATGGTCTGTTATGACTCACCCTAATACTGGTCCACATTCTATTGTCACCCATAATGCTGATCTTTCACTTTCCTGTACTACTTTACAGGAAGTAGCCCCTAGCTAACTCTTAAGTAGTCATGCCTGAGCATTCACATATTGAAATTCACCTTATTTTCATTATAAATTTCTTTTTTTCTTTTTTTTTTAAATATTTATTTTTTAGTTCTCGTCAGACACAACATCTTTGTTGGTATGTGGTGCTGAGGATCGAACCCGGGCCGCACGCATGCCAGGCGAGCGCGCTACCGCTTGAGCCACATCCCCAGCCCCATTATAAATTTCTAATTTTCTATATCCAATAGTAGAATTGAGCCATCAAGTTAATATATGAAGAAATTCCTGTGTGTAAGTATGTTGCATAATCTATAAATCATCTCAGGACAGCCAAGGGGATGTTGCAAAACATTGGTTCTGAAAAGGGTGAACAAGTATGATAGATTAAGTGGTTGCTATGATAAAGGCTGGTGGGGCACTACTGGCAACCAGCACATGAGAACCAAGTATGCTGAGCATCTTGCAATACGATGGACAATTTCTCACAGTGAGAAATTATCAGAAACCCCATACGGATTTTGAATGTCTAATGTCTCGCTAGACATTCACATATAAAATCTACAGCTCGTCTGTAAGAATATCGTATTTTCTTTCTGTTTCGACAATCTGAAAATTTTCTTGCATAGCCTTTCTCTTTCAATGAAGGTTATTTCATTCTTTCTCCTATCACATACACACAAGTGTTATCACATGCAAGTAAGTTGTTGTATTACTAGTTTTTATTCTAACGTCCACTCATGTCTCTGTTGTTTCATTTTTCCATGCTTCTTTGTATGCCATAGCTTCTGATCTACTTTCAAGCTCAAATTTATTTGTTATAAGTAGAAATGAGCATGTGATTACTTCATTATGCCTCCTAGAACTGTAAGGTTGTGCCCAAATTATGGGCATTGTTTGCCTTTTATATTAATAGTAATATTACTTAAATTTTATTGTATTTCCAGATTGTGTGTAGGTAGAATATATTACCTCAACAAAATAGATGTTGCAAAGTATTTCTCTTTTTGTTGTTGTTGTTAAAGGCAAAAGTACTCGCTAGGAACCACTGAACTAGATGAAGAGGGCACCAAAGAAATGTGTAGGAGCCAGGATGTCTCACGTAGAAGAAATAAATGATAGGAGGGTAGGGAAGGGAGGATCGCATGGGGCCATGATCATGCTTTTGAATTTCATCCTAAAGGTAAAGATCAGATTTGTGTTTGGAAAGAGAATCACTAAGTAAATATTTTAAAATATGGCCAATCTTGCTGCTAACTAGAGAACAACTTAGAAGCGGACCAAGGGATATTAAAGAGGTAAAATGGGACTTGGGGAAGACTTGGATATGTAGTGGGAGGGACAGCAAGAGTCGAGGATAGCCCCTGGAATTCCGCATGGGTAGATGGGATCCAGTGACACTGTTGACTTGGGGAGGACTGTATTCCTGTGAGGGAGGCAGATGGGCATGTGCAGCTGGAGATGCCTGGAAAATAGCTGACTAGAGCTGCCTAACGGGCATGTGGAAAGAGCTGGATAAAGGGCACCTCGACAGCACAAGGGTCAAGGTCAAGATAGGAACTCTAAGTGGCTTCATTTAGAGTGCCCATTCAAAATCACGATCAGAGTGAATGAAAACAACTGCTCGTTCGAAGCCTTACAGAAAATAACCCTATTGTTAAAAAACAAAACAACAACAACAAAAAAACTACATGTTATGAGTGGAAACACTTAAACCAAGCAATTATGAAGCTTTTTATACTAATCTAAAACTTAATATGAAATTTTGGCAACTGATATGGAATGTTGACAAAGGAAAATTGGAAGGAAAAAAAAACTCACTCAAAATAAGGAAGGAAGATATTGGTCCAGGCACCTCAAATGCTCTAAAAATGGACTATACTACAGTACAATTCACTATTTTTATAAAAAGAAGCCCCAGCAGGCACAAGGTCCCTGCTTGGGACTTTATTCTCTTTGTTCAGATTCTGTGCTCACCAATAAACACATCTCACCTCATAAGAGGCCCATCCTTAGGAATGTCCTGCTCCTAATTCCTTGGTGACTCTCAACTCCAGCAAACGACTACAATAGCACTCAGATTTATCATTCCTAGTTATGTGAATATGATTACTGCAGTCCTTCTAAAATACAGACATCTTCATGAAAGCCTGGCATGCAAAATACCTTCTCTGTAATCACATTAGTTAGAACATAAATGTCTACTTGGTCCTCACTATATAAAGAGCCCAAATGGACTTTGAGCTCTAGTTGCTTGCTTCTTTCTGAGACATACTTGATGGCTCTTATTTATTGCATCCCAGAATCTTATTATGGAGTCTGTCTTCTAAGTACAGGCAGAGACAGATAAACGTGTCCCCAAATTAGTTTCATCACATGGTACGGTATAGTACTGCGGTTATGTCTATAATAGCATTTATATTTAATTTCTCCCCCTCAGTGTGTCCCTAGGCACTTTTCCCGCAGCTGTTCATAATCTTCCACCCACCTATGCTTATTTGCATAGGTATTATTAGATTTCTCTCAAATTTCCCATATTAATTTTCTTTTAATTTAACCAAAACGTAACTGTGCTATATGTAAAACTCAAAGCAATTAGAGAGATTAATATAACTGTAGAAAATTTAGAAATGAGCCTTGACCAGTTACAGCTAAGACAATGCAAACTTTCTAGCATGCTGGAATCATTTCGAGAGCTATAAAAAATGCCACTACTTGGCTGTCACCCCTGGAAAGAGTGATTTTATCAGAATGAGGCGCATCGGAATTTTTGTGCAGCAAAATTTGGGTACCACTGAATTAAGACATTAGGTAACTTGATAAGAAAATATTAAAGTCTAACTATTACCGGGACAAGTTGGTCCCACATGTGAACAGAATTGGTGTGCATCCTTCCTAACAAATCACGCAGGCTTTATCCATCTCAGTGTATTCAATCACATATTCTGGGTACATCTGATCCTTATGAAAGATGACAAAAACGGAGGGATTCACAGTGTTATCCACACAGCTGTCACTGCCTGGAGGAGGCGTCGTATACATCGTTTTTCCCTCGGAAACATTTCTAACCAGGACTCGGGCTACAAACATAACCGGGCTTTGAACATCATTCTGGCAATTTTTATGGGAAGAGAGGGCTTCTTTTGCAAAGTGATTTCCTAGAAATAATCAGAAAAAGTTTTGAGAATTATTATGAAGAAGGTACATAGTATATAAAGAAAGGATTTTTTACACAGAATCAGATGATTGGGTGCACTAAGCATATGTCAACAGTATCTTAATGATCTATAAACCCACCTTTGTAAAGAAGGGTAGAAAAAAAGCCACTTAAACAAATATCTATGACATGAGTATCCTTAGATAGCACAGCACCCCCCGAAATAACATCTGCTATGGATGAGGCTCACAGTGATAGGGAGAGCCAGTAGGTGCAATGACCATATGGTGACAGCACAGGAATCCCATCCAAGCAACTCACACAGGGCGAGTTGGACGAATTAATTTGGAACCCATGAGCCAGAGATCCAGTCCACACGCCATACATTTTTAGGAACAAAGGTCAATTACTACTGATAGATAGGTCTTGGAAAGTGTCCAAAGAAGGGCAAGAAATTAGCCCTGACAAAGATTTCCAAAGAAAGCTGATGCATCATCCTAACTTTAGAACACCCCAGATGACCACAGAGATTTCCATACCCAGCAGATCAACAATTTCCTGACAAGAGAAAATTTCCTATTTTCATTTTATGAAAATTTTTAGAAATTTTCCTATTTCATTTCTTTTTCTGCCATTTTAGCTGGGTGACTCCCAGAAAGAACAGAAGATGTCAGGAGCAAGGCTAAGGCCCCTCACTCAATCTCCAAGTCAACTGAACCATTCTAATCTGTGCATTTAAGGCTACTGTGAGCTTATTTTCTATGATTACTAAAGCCTGGACATGCTATAAAAACAATTACATACACCTCTTACTAGAAGCACTTAGAAAGTCTGATTATGACTCTACTAGTTAGCATCTCTGTTCCAGCACACACCTTTTCCATATTTGATTTCATGAGGTCCATGCAGAGACCAGTCGAAATTATAAGAACAAATATAATCCACATTGGTACGGCTTGTTGCATAAAACAGCAATTTTTCATCACTGCGCATCTCCGATTTCTTCCTAATATTGGAAATGACAAGACTTAACACCAAGAACATTCCTCTCCCAGTCTATTTCACAACATTAATCCCAACTGAAGTCATTTAAATTTCATTCCATTCTATTTCAAAATGGAAAACTTAGGCAGTGGCTATAAAATCATAAATTTATGAAGACATTTAAAGAATAGACATAGAATCATTAAACTGTAAAATTGGAAAGCTGAGATTTTTAGGCAATGAAAAAAAAAAAAACGAGACCAAATATTAGAGTAGTTATGTGATTACTAAATTAAACCAGCAAATATACATTTTGTCAGATCAGAACCAATCCTTCCAAATTCTATGGAAAGCAGTATGATCACATGGCCACCAACCTTTCAAACTCCTTCTCGAGCTCTTGGTTATGGATCTTCTTTATCCTTTCAATCTTGAAATTTTTCATGGAAGCTTTAAAATAGTCACTTATGTTGGCATATTCTGCGCTTAGGCTGTCAAGCTCCTCCAACTAAAAAAAAAATTTTTAAAATATATTAATGTGAAGCAGGAAACATTGGAAGCATGGTACATCTATCGGTGTGGCCCCTATGCAATAAGGGTCATTGCCAGTTCCCAACAGCTGGGGGATAGCCTGGATCGGGGGTTCATTCCAGGTGTGGACACCTAACTAGACAGTGGGCCTAACTGTTCAGGTGACTTCAGGCCAACTAAGCACTATACCTAAGGACAACGGGATGTCCCTGGCACTGATTTAGCCTAGTGGCTTTACAAGTCCCTTGCTTAAAGCTTCAAACCAATGCAGTGACAGAGGAATTGAAGGAATCCAAGCAAACTCTTCTGCGCCAGGGCTGAAGCCAAACATGGAGGCTCAAGTCTAGGAACAGTCTCTCCCCTATCAGGCTAGTGGCAGAGTGAAGCCCACTGAGCCAAGTCATTTGTATTCTCTGAGCTGGTCTTCTCATCTGTAAAATAGAGGTATTAATGTCTACCTCACAGATTGTTGTCAGGAGCTGCTCAGATACCATCATGGGTGGCCAAGCCCCCAAAATGATGAGGCTCCCTATGGAGGTTAGTTGTCCTCTGGGAAAGTGACACGATCACATTTAGATGTCTGTCTTTGAATCTTGACCCCAGAGTTTTATGGAAGCAATTCATTCATTCAAATCAACAAACACACATGGTTGTAGCAAACTATTTTCTCCCACCTTTAAAGGATTCACCCACCAATCAAGTAAAAAGCAAGTACCTTATATTTACTTGGAGGGTGGGAGCCAAGGTCCCGCTGAGGAAGCGATTTCGAGGACATGGTCAAAGCCTCTGCTGCAGTCTGTGCCACCTGATGGCTACAAATAGAGAATGAAAATTCACTTGGCTTTACGTTTCTCATGTCCAAGTGACTGGCTTGCTTTCTTTCTTCCTTTTTTGTGGTTATTTATTTGAAAAATAACATTTCAAAAAACAGCTTATTGGGATGGGGATGTGGCTCAAGCGGCAGCACGATTGCCTGGCATGGAGGTGGGGGGGGCTGGGTTGGATCCTCAGCACCACATAAGAAAATGAAATAAAGATGTTGTGTCCACCGAAAACTAAAAAATATTAAGAAATTCTCTCCTCTCTCTCTCTCTCTCTTTAAAAACAAAAAACAAAAACAAAAACAGCTTATTCTTTTTTAAATATTTTTTTAGTTGCAGATGGACACAATACCTTTATTTCATTTGTTTATTTTAATGTGGTGCAAGGGATTGAACCCAGTGCCTCACACATGCTAGGGCAAGTGCTCTACCACTGAGCCACAACCCCATCCCTCAACCTTATTCTTTTTTGTTTGTTTGTTTTAGGTGGACACAATATCTTTATTTATTTATATGTGGTGCTGAGGATCGAACCCAGTGCCTCCTGCATGGCAGGCCAGCACGCTACCACTTGAGCCACATCCCCAGCCTTCAACCTTATTCTTAAATGAAAACTCTTCTGAGATTAAAAGACCATTTTCAACTAATAACACATTTACTTTCTTTCCTTTGCAGAACTGAGGATGTAACCCAGGGCTTCCTGAATATTGGGCAAGAGAGGTCTACCACTGAGCTACATCTCCAGCCCAGATCAAAATGTTTGATAATTAGACTTACAAAAATTTGAGAAAATAGGGATTCTTGTACACTTTTGGTGGGACTATCAATTGGCACAATCCTTAGAGAAAGCAATTCAGCCACTACCTGTCATAAATTAAAACTGTACAAATCTTCTGACTTAGGAATCCAATTTTATCTTAGGGTAACTCATTCATGCACAATATGATCTATGTACAAAATATTAAATAGAGGCAATGCTTATAATTGCAAATGACTGCAAATAAAAATGTGTCAGCAAGCAATATACTGCTATATATTCACACAATAAAATCTCTTGTAGTTTAAAAAAAAAAAAAGAAAGAAAGAAAAGCCATGTGCAGTGCTGCTCATCTATAATCCCATCAGCTCAGGAGGCTGAGACAGGATGATGGAGAGTTCAAAGCCAACCTCAGCAAAAGTGAGGCACTAAGAAATTCAGAGAGACCCTGTCTCTAAATAAAAATACAGAATAGGGCTGTGGATGTGGCTCAGTGGTCTCCAAGTGACTTTCTATCCATAACTTCCTAGAGAGATGCAGTGCTTATTTATTTTTCTTTGAAGTACATCCTTGCCTATCCCTGACATAGATGTATCATAATCATCCTTTTTTAAAAAAATTCAGTAACTATTCACAATTTAGTAAGTAAAATGCCATTTCTCCACTGACTTAAAGTGTAAACATATGGATTTTTTTTATATATTTTGGTTTAAGCTTCAAAGATCCTAATATGTTAGAATAAAGCAAGTATCAGTTATACTCTTGGGTCAAATGATAGACACTTAAGTACAGCAATGGGTTGGGGGAAAGAATGCTAGCTCAGCTGCATTAACTATATTTCAGGATAACCACAGATGAAGAAAAAGATTTTTTTAGATGAATCAGAGCCAATAATTGCAAGAGAATCAATAGAATGAGAAAACCACCATTTGTAATACTTAATGGTATCCGCTGGACTTAACCAGTGACCATCAATAGCTACTAAGACAGATCAGATGGAGAATTGACAGATCAGATGGAGAATGCTATGATGGAAGGATCAGATTGAAGTGACCAAAACCTCTCCTTACTCTAAATCACTAAAAACAGGACAATCTAATGGTGCCTGACTCCTTAATAAGATGTGACAAGAAGTAGAAAGCATTCCTTGTAGGGTATTCTCTACCAAAAACCTGATACTGAATCTAATCAGTCCTCAGATCTCATCATTCATTTACAGAAATGACCCATCCATCCATGAGGATACAATTTGCTACATTTTGCATGGGGGGAATTCTATAGGTCAAATCACAAAGTTTCTTTTAAAAAAATGAATAAATTGCATGAAAAAAAGTGGAAGAGGAGACTATAATAGAGTAAAAGAAACTTAAGAAACAAATCAACTAAACACAATGTCCAGACCCTGTTTGGATGCGGATTGAGATAACTCAACTGTAAAATGTCACTTATGTGACAACGGGAAAACAGGACACTGCTGAGTATTTGACGATGTTAAGGAATTACTGCCAATGGTGTTAGGTAGGTAAATACTATTGTATAGTGTTCCTTATCTGGGACTGGGGATATGGCTCAAGTGGTAGCACACTAGCCTAGTATGCATGAGGCGCTGGGTTCGATTCTCAGCACCACAAAAAAATAAAGATATTGTGTCCACCTTAAAAAAAAAACCTCCTTATCTGTTAGAAACATGCATAAAATATTTGCATGACAACAAAGGTGTGATTTACATTCAAATATTCCAACCCCCCCCCCAAAAAAAATCTCAGGTGATAGTAAGAACAGATGAAACATGGTGGTAAAACAGCGACAGCTATTGATGTCAGGTGTTCAGTACCCAGTAGGTTATCCTTCAATTCTCTCTACTTTTGCTAGTGTTTGAAATTTAACATGATTCAAACTATCACATTTAAAAATTAAATGCATTACGGAAAAATCGTTTAAAGATCCTTTTGAATAAAATGAAGACTTTTAGAGAATGAAAAAAATCAGCCCCAATTTATCTATATTTTAAACTCAGATTTCCACTCTGTGCTTGTATCTGTAGTGCAACTGAGAACGTGCAGGTTAAGATGCCCATAGAGAGCTGGGGGTGTGGCTCAGTGGTAGAGCGCTTGCCTAGCACACGTGAGGCACTGGGTTGGATCCTCAGCAACACATAAAAATAAATAAATGAAGATATTGTGTCCACCTACAACAAACTAAATAAATAAATAAAATAATAGATGCCCGTGGATTACGGAGTGTGCTGTATTTCAAATCCCCAAGCGCTGCACAGGCCCTCACAGCCCTTGTCCTAGTCCTACAGAAGCTGTGTCCCTACTGGACTGGGGACAGCAGTATTAAAGCTCCTTCTCTGCATGACCCCCCCGTGACACCCTTTTTCTCAATCCATTTCATTCATTTACTCCCTTCACTTTTCGTGTACGTCCATGAATAATCCAAAACATTTCAAGAGCTTTGAGGAGATGATAATTGGGTACTGGAGGGGAGAGAAAGGGCAGTGAGCAAGGGCTTTGCTAGGGATGACATTTACCCAAAGAAGGACTTCAGTCATGCACTGTGTGCTGAGAAATGCATTGTTAGGCCATTCTGCTGCAAGGACCTCATTGGAGGGATTTGCGTAAGTCCGAGGGGTACAGTTCACTAGGCTAGGCTATGTGGGTTGGCGGTTGGTGTGTGGCTTGTTGTTGACCAGAACTTCCAAGTCCTTGTGTGGCACCTGACTGCAGCTACTTAGGTATTATCTCATCCACAGAATGTAAGCTCTACTAGGGCACGAACTAGGCTGTAATATTTTTAACTTTATTAATTTGAACATTACATATACTGAAAGGGGGTCTTAGATTAGCTAGATTGATATGATTCTAACTTTTTAAAAAAATTTTTTAGTTCTTGATGGACCTTTATTTTCTTACTTATTTTGTTTATATGTGGTGCTGAGAATCAAACCCAGTGCCTCACACATGGTAGGCAAGTGCTCTTCCATTGAGCCACAACCCCAGCCCCTAATTCTAATTCTTGAGAAACTGAATTAAGAAATCCAGAGCAGAAGCTGGGGATATAGCTCAGTTGGTAGAGTGTTTGCCTCACATGCACAAGGCCCTGGGTTCAATCCCCAGCATCACACACACACACACACACACACACACACAAAAAAAAAAAAGAAACTCAGAGCAGGCTAAGCATGGTGTTGTACGCCTAAAACCCCAGCTACTTGGGGGTGCTGAGGAAGAAGGATTGCAAGTTCATAGTCAGCCAGGGCAACTCAGTAAGGCCCCATATAAAAAACAAAAGTGGATGGGGATGTAGTCCAAGCCCAGTGGTAAAGCACTCCTGGATTACATCCCCAGCAGTGTATTTTTTTTTTTTTTTTAAGCAAGGCAGGAGGAGAAATTCAGAGAATATTAGGCTACTAGTTGCAAAAGTTTGGAACTCTGAGGTTAGAATTCAGTCAATCATGCATGTAGTAGTCCCCTCTTACCTGAGGGAAATATATATCAGACCAACATCCCACAACAAGTACCTGAAACTGCAGGTAGTTCTGGACCCTATAGGTACTGTTTTTTCCTAATTTATCCTACATATGATAAAGTTTAATTTATAAATTAGGCCCAGTGAAAGACTAACAATATTGTAAAACAGAAGAATTATATATACTGTGGTAAAAGTTATGTGCATATTGTTCTCCCAACATTAATAAGTCAATAATAAGTCAGTGGGGGAAGGTACTGGGGATTGAACCCAGAATGTTCTACCACTGAGCCACATGCCCAGCCCTTTTCAGTTTTTTTGTTTTGTTTTTGAGAGAGGATCTCAATAAGTTGCTTAGAGCCTTGCTAAATTGCTGAGGCTGGCTTTGAACTTGCAATCCTTACCTCAGCCTCCCCAAGCCACGCATGTGCCACTGTGAGTAGCTAATAAGTCAGTATCTTATTGTACTGTACTCTGTTTTCAGACTGGTTGACAGGAGTGTATATATACACATGTTCACATGCACACACACATAGTCAATGAGTCTGTTAATGCCATGGGGAATAAAAATAATAAGCAGAGATATTAGTACGTAGTTAACACCTTGAACAGATCCCCACAGCTAATAAGCAGTGGGCAGAATTTGAACTTAGGTGATTTAGAGCCAGCCTTTGACCTGGTCACAGGCAAGGACCTGTGATCCCAGACTACTCTGACTCTTTGGCAAATGAGAACTAACTCCCATCCCTGGGCCCCAAACCCGTCCTGGATTCTCTCGGGATGTTATTTTCTATATTCTCTCATATTCATCCTTCCCTTTCTAATGAAATACCTTCAATTCCTACAACCAAAGGAACCTAATCAGATTACCTTGATTTTATACCTACCTTGAAACCTGTTTGACAAATCCACACATTACCAGTGGCTGGGGGGGGGGGGGGGAATTCTAGTTCAAAGTGAATAAAGTAGATTTTACTGAGGACTTCATGAGCAATTAGAGTGAATCCCCTATAGCAAAATTTCCTTTGAATATCCCCTTTAATATAAGTCAGTGTAATTATAATGTTTATTAAAAATAAATTAAAACAAAACAAAAAACTTCTTTAACCAACGTCATCTTTCTCCTAAATCCTTGCTCAAGAACTACCCTGTCCCTTTTTCCTCTCCATCTCTTTCTCCGTGTCACATCCTCTATAAACCACAGAGCACAAACAGAGATACAGAGAAGAAGTCACGGCAAAACAAAACAAAACAAAACAAAAAAACAGTGCTTTTGATTATTTCCTAGGCATATCCCCATTAATCCAGCCATTTTTGAGATTGTAGGCCATAGCAGGAAAAAACTGAGGCCCAGGATACTTAAGAGACTTGGCTAAAATCCCTGTGAGTTAGAGGGAAACGCTGGCCTCCTGGTTGTTTATTATTATTATTTATTATTATTATTATTATTATTTTCTGTGCTGAAGATGGAAACTCGGGTCCTCACACATGCTATGCAAGTGCTCAACCATGGAGGTCTGCCCTCAGTCCTCTGGTCTACTATTCTCTCACTCATCCATAAGTAAAGGGACTGTTCATAGATAATGCAAAAGGGAATTGCAGGGGAAAGCAAGCGGAAGCTTTCCAAGAACACAGGATCCTGATGCATGAGGGATTGATGAGATCAGGGCAGGAACATCTCACACATCTGCCTGCCAGCCATGCTTGACCACACTTACTCTGGCTCCCTTCTCATCTGCTTCGCATCCTGGGAAGAAAAAAATGTCGGCCTTCTGACGACATCCTTTTGAGTCTTGGAAATTATGTTTGTCTGAATCATCCCTTTAAACAGAAAAAAATAAAACAAACAAGAATCAAGAACCAGCCCCAGAAAATGACTCGCTTTTCAGAGGCTACTTACACAGCAGATGTTCACGATGGAAGTGTGTATGTATGGGATTTGGATGAAAATTGCCCATGATTAAAAAAAAAAAAAAACTTGTATCCCTCACTGTCCTTTTCCAAAGATTCAATAAGGTCTGGGGACGCAATTCAGTGTACAGTGTTTGCCTAGCATGCTCAGGGTCCTAGGTTCAATCCCCAACACCACAGCCAGTATAGTGGTCCTTAAAAAACACATTACTAGCCAGGCACGATGGCGCACACCTGTATCTCAGCAGCTAGGGAGGCTGAGGCAGGAAGATCCGAAGAGTTCAAAAACAAGCTCAGCAATGGTGAGGCACTAACAGCTCAGTGAAAACCTGTCTCTAAATAAAATACAAATAGGGGTGGGGATGCGGCTCAGTGGTCGAGTGCCCCTGAGTTCAATTCCTGGTATCCCCCCCAACACATACACACACACAAAAAAAACCCACATTACTTAGTGGACACTAAGCGGTACAGGACTCAAACGTCAGGCACTACCTGAGAAGTCAAAGATCTGTGAGAGACACTTCCTCCAAAATACCTGCAGGGCTGGTCCTGAAGGGCAAGTTTCTGACCCGAGCAAGGGGTGCCTCGGGAGTGTGCCACTGGGGCAGTACTTTCAGAGCCAGGGCAGCTCCTGCCCTGTTTTCTTACTAAACATAAGAAGAGTAGACAGACTGGTGAATGCTAACCAGAAGAGCCTTCTGGGGTGGTTTAAATAAATATGGCAGAAAGCAAAGGGCTTCAGTCAAATTGATGGATGAAACCATTGATCTAGTGATGAAATCTCAAAGGAACAGAGTTTCTAAAACTCTGAAGGTGTCCAAAGGCGCAAGACCTCAATTGTAGCCATCAACACCTGAAAATTCAACTGCCCACCCAGAATCAGAAACTCAGACCAAATGAGCTAAAGAATCCACAAACTTAGTCCAAACTTCTGACTTTCCAGATGAGGATCCGGGCCGAGGGGCACTTTCAGGGTTGCACAGCTGGTGTTTGCCAGAGCCAGGGCTCTAGAACATAGGTCCCACTGCTGCCGGCTGCCACTCCCGCTGGACTGCTCACCTGGCTACAAAGAACCCTGACCTGGGCTGTTCCTGCCCCCACATGTACAGGTGTGCTGGGTTCCAGCCACACAGGACCCTGCCAGACAAAAACTCACCTTGGAAATTCAGCTCGTAGTTCCGTGACCCCGCCTGGAAGGGCACCACTCCTCTGGGGTAGGACTGGAACATGGACTCCAGATATGTGGAGTCGATGTTGGAACCGGGCTGGTTGTTGCTCTAGTTTAAAAACAAAACAGGTAAAGACTTCAGAGTAGGCTTTTAGGAAATCTCAACTGTTAGACCTTAAATGGTTTTATTTTTAGACATGCAATTTGAACAGGAGGGCATCTTGTTCCCAAGCCAAGTGGCAAGGTGGAGCCCAGTCACACTCTTTTGTGGTCTACCCCCTACATTGAAAATTCCCTTGGATTTGTCCCTGACGGGGGATATTAACAAAGGCGTGAGGAATGCTCAAGTAACATGAAGATCTGATTTCAGGCTTCAGGGATATGTGAAGCATCTGACAGCATAACTGGGTAAAGGGGAGTGTGCTGATGCTGCAAGGGAGCCAGCAAGGCCACCCTTCCACGGTCCCCACCCCAGGGCAAGTGCAGCAGGCAAGGGCAGACTGGATGTGAGCCCCTAACAGCAGGGCTTCCCAATATTTAATGGAGGTGAAACACTTGTTTCTTGTGAACTAACACAGAGGGGCTAATGACACCAAAATCCTGCCAGCAGCCCATGGTGGAAAGCTCCTGCAGGAACGTACAGTCCCTGTAATGACACTGCAGACTCCTGAGCTGTCAGCTGTACCCACTCCCTTGCTCATCCCTAATGGAAATGCCTACTGGATGAGAAGGGAGGGCACCAGAATGAAGGCATCCAAAGAAATGTCCAGCATGGAGAAGGGCCAGAGTTCATCCGTGTAGCTTTGGAGAGCATGTCTGAGCATTCACGCACTTGCACATAATGCAAAGTGAGATTAAATCTGAATGTGTTTCAGGAGGTGGAGCAAGAACAAAGGATAGAAGATGTTAGAACTTTCTAACCTGCAGCATACAGCAATGAAGTCAGGCCACGAAGGTGTTTATTGCAGTGGCACTGAGATGGGAATGATTGGAAAAGAGATCGCTGCCATGATGATAAGCCTGATAAACCATACATTTTTAAAATATTTTTTAGTTGTTGATAGACCTTTATTTTATTTATTTATATGCGGTGCTGAGAATCAAACCCAGTGCCTCACACATGCCAGGCAAGTGTGCTACCATTGAGCCACAGCCACAGCCCCACCATGTACATTTTTTGGACCCAAAAACCAACTTAAGTTGGTCAGGCAAAAATATCTGTGGGCCCGAGGGCTTCCCAACTGGCTAGCTGAAGTCTTGTATCTAGCAAATCCCTACTCAGCTTTGTAGAACACACCCTGTTCCTAGCTGGAAAAGCCAAAGCCTTTCCAACTTTGATTTACATGTGAGTCACTTAGGAATCTAATAAAAGCACAGATCATGATGAAGGATTTGGGGTTCCACATTTCAACAGCTCCGAGATGATGTTGACGCTCTGGTCTGTGGACTTCACTTGGATTTGACAGGCTGAAGGGTCTAGACCAGTGCTATTTACTAGAATATTCTGCAATGATGGAAATGTTCTCTGTGCTGTCCTATATGGTGCTATAGGGAAGGCAAAATCTTGCTTTTACCCTTTTATGGTAAAAGCTGGGCCTTAGAATTAAACCGACATCAGAAAAAGCATACAAACTTATTTAATGCAACTTTTACATGGTGTGGGAAGCCTTCATAAGGAAATGATACCCAAAGTGGCCTCAGAGATAAAAACTTATATGCTGAATTCAACAGAGTAGTAAATTATAAACATGTGACACAGTAAAGGCGCTTGGCCTGGGGTAGTGAAGTGGGTGGGAAAGTCGCCAGGAGGATGAGGTTTGCACATTTGTAGATTTCCCTCTGCCCCCAAGCCCTGCCCTTGATAAGAACATGACCCTCCTTCTGGTAGGGGAGGGTCTTTCACATAGAATTTTGTCACAAACCGTCTGTGGGCTGTGTGTGGACTATTGTGCATAGTAGCGTCGTGAGGGGATAAGTGGGGCGCTGAGAACTCCCCATGGCACCCCCCACAGGGACTGATTGCCTGAAGCAGGTGAACTTCCCCCTCAAGCTCTGCCTGAGATCCCACCCAGCACCTGAGATGGGTGTGACCTGCCAAGATGTCAATCAATCTGCTGACTGCAAGACCTCAGGAAGCAAGACTCTGCCCTGGAAACCTTACCCCTGCCTTTGATGTATCCCCTTAAATAAACCACCAGAGCCATTTTGCCTTTGTCTAGTTCCAGAACCCATATGGACGACATCTATCAGGGGCTTCACTTTCTGTAAATATAGTGCTTTGTCATTTACTAATTATTTGAGATTGTAAGCTTTAGGGTGGCTTGGACTGTCCTGGGCAGGAAGAAGAACCCCTTAATGAGATGCTGGCCATCATCCTCCCAACAGAATTTCATCTCCTGCTTTAAGAAACAGAAGGGAGGGCTGGGGTTGTGGCTCAGTGGTGGAGCGCTTGCCCAGCATGCTTGAGGCACTGGGTTCGATTCTCGGCACACATACAAATAAATTTTAAAAAATAATAAAGGCCCATCAACAGCTAAAAAATATTTTAAAAGAAAGAAAGAAAGAGAAGGGAGGTCAGACTGATCTTTCTGTACCTGCTGTTTTTCAAGTGCCTTAAACTCACAATAGCCCATATTCCAGAGTGGCTTATTTTTAACTCCTTCAGTAGCCTAGCTCAACGTGGCACCGAGCATTCAAGATGCGACTAGTGCCATCCACTGTGGAGCTGAGGTCCTGATTTTATTGCTGAGGTCCTGATTTTATTTTTAAGTTTAATTTATGTAAATTTAATAGCCACATGAGCATAGAGGCCATCCTACTGGACAGTACCATCAAGTCAATGAGCTGGCTTGTCACCATGCTGACCTTCTTGGGCCTTGTCCACACACTGTACTTGTGTTTGTGCGTCATGGTAAAGTCTCCAAGGGTGACATTTCCCTTCAAGTCAGTCCACACCCACATCCAAGGTGATACTCAGGCACTGGTTGATGCACGTCCGCAAGGGAATCAGGAGGTCATACAGTCAGCTGACCAGGAGGGGCTCTGTCCAGAGACAGCTCTCAAGGCCAGAGCGTCTTTCTCCTCTCTCACACCTGTGTCCTGTCCAGGTCACCTGCCAGGTGTTGCTTTCGTAAGGGTTCCTTAAGCTTTTCAAGTATGTGGTCTAAGTTTGCCCTAGCTCTTTGGAAATCACCAGACAGTGTTGTCTCATGCTCCTAAGTGGCAGGCAGTGACAACTTTCTGAGACACTTCCATTAGTCCTAGCTGTCAATTTAATGGCCATCATGTGTCCTAGAGTGTTCTACGGTACTGCAGTTCTGCATCCATGAGGAGACGATTGAATAAGGTTGGGCCTTCAATTATTTATTCTTCCAGAAAACTTGAATTTATGTCTCAGTTGCAGTGACCAGGTCTTGGCTTCTGTCCTGTGCCTCAATTTTTCCTGAAACCTAGGCTTTCTAGAGCTATAGCTTGCCCTGACTCTGAGCAGCCCTCTCAGGCCTGGAGCCCCTGCCCCTCTTCCATGTCTGCTTCCATAACGCCCACACTTAGCTAAGTTCTGGTAAGCATCTGTGAGCAACTGCATCTGTACACTCCACCTGCTGCAAACCCAGTGATCACCGGGCTCCACTCTCCTGTTATAACTATGTCCTGTTCTATTGTTACCCAACAGCCCAACTGTTCCATCATCACCTCTAACACCACAGCATCTCCCAGTCCACCATCTATATACAAGTCCTGATTAAGCTCCTCAATTTCCCTAAAAGGATATCAATTCCAGAAAAATCATACCAACCCTTTGTTAGTGAAAAAAATCATATCAACCCTTTGTTAGTGAAAATTTCTGCACCCCAATTTCCTAGAGAGGTACTCTCGGTTGCCCAACTCTTATTAAATATTTAGTTATAGCCAGGTATGGTGTTGCACACCTAGAATCCCAGCTACTCAGGAGGCTGAGGCAGAAGGATCACAAGGCTTAGATCAGCCTGGGCAAATTAGACTGAGATCCTGTCTCAAAACAAAACAAACAAACAAACAAAAAATGAAAAGGACTGGGAATGTAGCTCAGTGGTAGAGCACTTGCCCAACATGTGCAAGGTCCTGGGTTCAATCTCCAGTATAAGAAAGAAAAATTTAGTTATAAAAAATAAAACCTGCAGGGCACATCTAAAGACAACACAGTGTACTTTCTCCTCTGAACATTCCAACTATACACTGGATCAAAATCTGAACTACAGTAGAGATATGAGAGACACTGAGCTGCTCATTGTTTGGAGTTCAAATCTCCTAGAACTGCCATTTCTATTTGAATTAGACAGCCAACAGGGAAAACACTAAACCCAGGAACTGATTCTTTCCCTTCTTTCTTTTTTTTTTTTTTTTTAATAACAGAAGAGGCAACTCAATGTCACATAATGATGAGTCTAATGAAGAAGAAACGATAGGAACTTATTCACATCTTCAATGAATATAAAACGTGTTTCAGATTAAATGAATTCAACATTGTATATACACAGATAAAAAGTTATAGTCTAAAAACTTTGCATTTAATGCAGACTGAACTCCTAGAGAATTTAGTGTTAACGAGCTCAAAGAAGTTTCTTGATGTTTTAATAGGGAACAAAATCTATCAAAAACTTATGTAAATTTAGTTACTATCTATTCCCCACTGAGAGTTCTTTTTGGTCTCTAGGACCATGATGTTACCAGAAAAAAAAAAAAAAAATGTTTTCTAAACGTTCTTCTTTATCTTACTAAAAATGGCAAGGACACAGAACTCTTAAGATTTATAATTTACTTTTATTTTGACCAAGGCCAATTAATTCAGGTTTCTAATTTCTATTCCCTCAGGCACTTCTACAGAATCTGTGCAGAGTTCAACATCATAGGGGTTTCTCCACACCACTCAGCAGAACTCTGTTCCAAGAGACACTACCTGGGCCATGGTGGAAGAGAGCACCAAGGGCTCAGTTGTAGGTGGACACAACACCTTTATTTATCTCTATGCTGTGCTGAGGATCCAACCCAGGGCCTCACCCATGCTAGGTGAGTGCTCTATCACTGAGCCACAAGCCCAGCCCCCTCATTTAGGTTCTTGTAAAAGATCACTTGATAAAATGTTTCTGCTAATTAAAAAAAAAAAAAAGCAGTTTGGAAAGCACTGTAGGAGTGATGGACAGCAGGACTGTTTACTGTAGAACTCTCCAAGGCACACGGGCTGTCCCCTCCCAGGCCCCGCAGGTTGGGGAGAGAGCAGGGGATTTTGTAACAGATGGTGCTTCTGTTTGCTGTGGCAGCTCAGAGCCCAACGGTCACTGACTTGTACCTATGTAGAACCCGAGGCCCCGTTTCCCTTTCCTTACTTTATTTTGTTTACTTCATTATAATCTCTTGTTTCCGTTTTGTTTGATCATCACTGATTTCATTACCTATTAAGACCTTCTTCCCCTTTCTTCTCTGCACTCCTCTTTTTTTTTTTAAAGAGAGAGTGAGAGAGGGAGAGAGAGAAAGAGAGAGAATTTTAATATTTATTTTTTAGTTCTCAGCGGACACAACATCTTTGTTGGTATGTGGTGCTGAGGATCGAACCCGGGCCGCACGCATGCCAGGCGAGCGCGCCACCGCTTGAGCCACATCCCCAGCCCCTCCTCTTTTTTTTTTTATGCTGTGCATCAAAGGAGAGAGACACGGGACAGAAGTTCAGCTTATCTAAACCTCCAACTGCTGTTTTATGTCCCCTCGGTGGGTTTGTCAGCCTAGAACCTTCTAGTTCCAGTCCTTCAAGTCCATCTGAATATAAACTCTGGATACTAGTGACCATCTATACCAGACGAGGCTTCATTGCTTGGGCAAAATGATACATTGCCTGGTACCACTAACCATCCCATCCTCTCCATCATTCTTCCAGCTTCTCACTCTTGCTCTTTGCTGGCTCAAAGAAGTAGCCTCAGTACATTTAGTATTAATATACATAGAAAGCTATTGGGAGACCCACCCATCCCTAGTGAGGAAAGAGGGGCTGACTCGTGTCTTCAGGGGTTCCTTAAAAATGACTTAATACAGCCAGGTGAGGTGGAGCACGCTTGTAATCACAGTGGCTTGGGAGGCTGAGGCAGGAGGATTGTTGAGTTCAAAGCCAGCCTCAGCAACTTAGCAAGGCCCTAAGCAACCCAGGGAGACCCTCCCTCTAAATGGGCTGAGGATGTGGCTCAGTGTAGAAGCACCCATAGATTCAATCACCACTATCAATATATTATGTAAATAAAAATTGCTGGCACAGCCTTGGAATCCCAGCAGCTCAGGAATCTGAGGCAGAAGGATCACAAGTACAAGGGATTTGTATTAATATATATGTATATTATATATTATATGTAATTATATCATATAAGAATATTATATAATTATACTATTATATATAATTATATGAGAATGTTATTATATAATAATTACATAATATATAATAATATAACATATAATGTATTTTTTATAAATACAAACTGCTGGTACAGCCTAGTAATCCCAGCAGCTCCGGAAGCTGAAGCAAGAGGATCACAATTTCAAGATCTGCCTGGGAAATTTAACAAGACCTTGTCTAAAAATCAGAATTAAATAAAAAGGGCTCAGTGATAGAACTTGCTTGTACCAGACCCTGGACTCAATCCCCAGTACTGCTTTATATTTTTTTTAAAAAAATAGTAATTTATATTTTTGTTTCTGATTACAATAGGAATATATGCTTGCTGAAAAATGTAAATATAGCTATGTAAAAATAAAAGCACCATTTCCTCCACAAAGTCCACTCTGCATGGCCAGGCATGTAGACTTCAAATATTTTATTAATAGATTTCCCCCTTCAATTGGCAAGTTTAAGTAATAGCCTCCACAAGGGGAATGGTACTCACCTCCTCCCCATATTCAATCCATTGGTCAGATTCATTCTTCCAATACCAAACCCATTTGGTAGCAAAGACAGAGTTGGCCAACGTTGTGACAGATGAAGGAGTGGAGAGGCGTTGGATGGGACTCGAGTTACAAGTCATATTCTCGAAATTGATTTTATCATTTCCTACAAAAAAGCTGAGAGAGAAAAACTGTAAAGGAAACACTTCATTGACCTGTTTTCTGCACTCTGGTCTCTTCCGTAATGAGAGCACAGAATTAAAATTTTAGGAGCCAGGTGTGGTGGTTCATGCCTGTATCCCAGTGGCTTAGGAGGCTGAGGCAGGAGGGTCACAAGTTCAAAGCCAGCCTCGGCAAAGCAAGGGGCTAAGCAACTCAGTGAGACCGGTCTCTAAATAAAACACAAAATAGGGCTGAGGATATGGCTCAGTGGTTGAGTGCCCCGAAGTTCAATTCCCAGTACCAAGAAAAAAAAAATTAGTGCTGAAAAGGATCTTACACACAGAAGAAAAACTGAAATACAGAGAGATAAAGTAACTTTCCTATGCCACATATTTAACAGCATTACAAAGTGTATTCACTTTTTTTTGAGGATTTTTTTTTATATACCATGGACTGAACTCAGGGACACTCAACCACTGAGCCACATCCCCAGCCCTATTTTGTGTTTTATTTAGAGACAGGGTCTCACTGAGTTACTTAGCACCTCGCTTTTGCTGAGGCTGGCTTTGAACTCCTGATCCTCCTGCCTCAGCCTCCCAGGCCTATGGGATTACAGGTATGTACCACCATGCCCAAATTAAAGTTTTTAAGTTGTAGACGGACACAACACCTTTATCTTTTTATTTGTCTATTTTTATGTGGTGTTGAGGATCGAACCCAGTGCCTCACACATGCTAGGCAAGTGCTCTACCACTGAGCCACAATCACAGCCACAAAATGTATTCATTCTTCCTTCAAAAGATATTCTAAAGTAAAACTGCTCACAAAACAACTAATATGTTTAAAGATACAAAGTGACTCAGGTGGGTATGATGGCACATGCCTGTAGTCCCTGTGTCTTGGGAGGCTGAGGCAAGAGGATCACGAGTTCAAAGCCAGCCTGAGCAATTTAGCAAAACCCTAAGCAACCAAGTGAGATCCTGTCTCAAAGTAATAAAAAGGGCTGGGGATGTGACTCAGTGGTGAAACGCCCCTCAGTTCAATCCCTTGTACAAAAAAAAAAAGGTGGAAAGTGAATGGCTCATAGTAAGCCAGTTTTGAAAATTATTTATTATTAATTAATAGTTACCAAAGTTTCATCTGAGACCCTTTGAAAGAGCTGATAAGGCCAAAATTACTTTCATAATTATATTAAGACATTTGATTGTTTGCTTTTCTGCTTGCAGGCTTACATAAGGGCACAATGGAGTTTTCTGGAGGCTACATGATTTATAATCTCACAACAGATTAAATAAAGAAGCATATTAGAGAAACTAATCTTCTATAATGACTGACATTATAGATATTTGCAAATATATAAAATGATGTAACTCTTCTTGATAAATTGTTTTGGAAAACAGTCATGGTTATAGTTATCTATATGTAGTAACCTACATAAGGGTATATAGTTATATGAATATAATTATATATAAATGTTAGTTATGCTAACCTGAGTTTATTATTGCATTTGTGTAGTAGATTTATAAATAAATTATTATTTATTTAAATAATAAATAATAAAGCCATATGACAAACAATGATAGCTGTAAATTCACAGAAGCAGAAATTCTTTGGAATCATCAATACATTTTAAGAGTGTTGAGATGAAAACATTTGAGAATGGCTGCTATAAGAAAGATGTCTTAGATCAGTCAGGGCATCTCACACAGGACCAATTTTTAAACCCAGGGACACTTGACAATATATGACTTTTGAAAATAATCTTGGTAATCACAATTGGGGTAGGGTAGGGAGAAGGGAGGATGAGATCAAGAACAGAGAGAAAGCCAGGTAGAGTATCACAAGTTCAAAGCCAACCTCAGCAACATAGCAAGGACCTAAAAAACTTAGATCTGTCTCAGAATATAAAAAGGGCTGGGGCTGGGGATAGGTGATTAAGTACCTACCCCTGGGTTCAATCCCTGGTACCAAAGAACCCCCACAACAAATAATCATCTGGCCCAAAATGTCAATAGTTTCAAGGTTAACAAACTGTCCTAGGGAGTCAAATATATAGTTTCTAGAAACAAAAATAGCTTATGCCACCTCCTAGTGACAATATTCAGCAACACAGAATCTCCACCAAATATTTAGTCAATTCTGCAGAGGATGAAAAAAGAATGCATACCCCAACCCCCAATCCTGCCCAAAGAAATTCCTGGTAAAACTAGACTGCATCTTCTATCTCTGAACATCACAGGTGAGTGTGGTCATGCAGGTATTACCCATTTCAGCCCTGACCTAGCAGAAATGTAAAGTTACCTCCAAGATAGAGAAAAAACACAAACACAGAGGTTAGAAAATGTTAAGCACACACACAACAAACTTCTGCTAACTACATGAGGCTACTCAAATCATATTTTTAAAACATGAAATGAACCCAAAGACTCATTTGTTCTAAATCGTTTGATACTTTTAACAATTCTGCATCAAGTTGGTAAGACTAAGAGCCAACCTCCACACTATTGTTCTGCAGAACACCTTGACAAATAACCACTGAACAAATAATCCCATCACTGTTAACTTCACTTGAGTTAGCAGACATTTCCAGACTCCCTAGCACTAGGCAGGCACCTAGCCTTAGGCTTTCCTTTGATGAGGAACTCATGAGCCAGGGTATAGTCATCAACTTACATGTGGGTTTTGGGATCACAATAGGCCTCCTCAAGCTTCTCCATGTACGGAATGTCCATCCAAGTGTCTGAATTGAATATCTGCCATCGGTAGGGCAGGGGGAAGTGGATTTTGTTACAGAGGCCTACAAAGACAGAGAAGAGATAACATAACCTAATCAATAAATGGGCTAAGGAACTGAACAGAAACTTCACAGAAGAAATGCAATCAACAAATATATGAAAAATATTCAACATCTCTAGCAATTAGAGAAATGCAAAACTACTCTAAGATTCCATCTCACTCCAATAAGAATGGCAATTATCAAGAATATAAGCAACAATAAATGTTCATGAGAATATGAGGAAAATGGAACACTCATATGTTGCTGGTGGGACTGAAAATCGGTACAACCACTATAGAAAGCAGTATGGAGATTCTTCAGAAAACTTGGAATGGAACCACCATTGGACCCAGCTATCCCACTTCTTGGTTTATACCCAAAGGACTTAGTGATGAAGCCACATAAATATTTATAGCAGCTCAACTCACAATAGCTAAACTATGGAGCCAACCTAGGTGCCCTTCAATAAATGAATGGATAAAGCAAATGTGATATATTTATACACAATGGAATATTACTTAGCCTTAAAGAAGATTGAAATGATGGCATTTGTCAGTAAATGGATGGAGCTGGAGAATATTATGCTAAGTGAAATAAGCCAATACCCAAAAAAAACAAAGACCGAATGTCTTCTCCAATATGTGGATGCTAATTCACAATGGGGGGGGGGGCTAGAGAAGAAAGAGGTACTTTGGATTAGGGAGAGGAGAGTGAAGGGAGGGGAGGGGGTTTGAGGGTAAGAAGGATAGTAGAATGAATTGGACATTATCACCCTATGTGCATATATGACTACATGACCCGTGTGATCCTACATCATATACAGCCAGAAGAATGAAAGTCATACTCCATTTATGTATGATGTGTCAGAATGCATTCTACCCTCACATACAACTAATCAGAATTTTTAAAAAGTCAGGATGTCTGTAGGTCCACACAGGGGGAGTCTAAACAATTCAACGAAGTCTACTGCTGACTCTCCCCATCAGGGCTGCCTTTCCTCCCTGCCAGGACTTTGCCATCTGTACCTTTGCTCATATTGGTCCCTGCTTGCACTGCCCCATGTCCCCTATTCAGGTTCCTTTATTCTCCATGAAAATGTAACAGAAAACAAAAATCCCACACTCCCCCTAAACTCGCAGATTTATAGTTACCCTTGAACCCTCCCACTTCCCACATGCATACATGAAGACAAAATGCTCTCCAGAGTAGGCAACCATTTGAGATTTCCTTCATGTCCTGGCCTAAATTTTTATTTTTTTCAGAAAGAATCCCCCACAACCTCTCTCTCCATTCCCATCAGATTGTATTCCCTTAGCAAGTCCCCAAGGCTTTACTTATTTATGCAGCCTCTCATCTGTGGGTGTTTTGATGCCCCCACCTTGTTGCATTGTTCTTTATCTTACCTCCCCTTTGCATAACTGGCACAGGGCTGGGCATGCAAAACAAAAGGTCGTTAAATGAGTGCTAGCTGACTAACATCAATGTTATAAGCCATAATACAGGAATACAGAAAACAGTTCTGCTTTTCAATTTTTTCATTATGTGCTGGGTACGGTGGCTCACACCTATAATCCCAGTGACTCAGGAGGCTGAGGCAGTGGACTGTAAGTTGGAGGCCAGACTGGGCAACATGGTGAAACCCTGTCTCAAAATGAAAAAATAAAAGGGGTTGGGGGATATAACTCAATGGTAGAGTACTCGCCTAGCATGCACAAGGCCCTGGGTTTGATTCCCCAGTAATGCAAAAATAAATTAATTTAAAAATTTTCACTATGTTCTATTTAAATCATTTTTAAATGTTTTATTAGTTGTAGATGGATACAATATTTTTATTTTTATTTATTTACTTTTAGATTTTTTTTATTTTTGTAGCTATAAATGGACAGCATACATTTATTTTATTTGTTTATTTTTATGTGGTGCAGAGGATCGAACCCAGTGCCTCACATGTGCTAGGCAAGCGCTCCACCACTGAGCTATATAACCCAGCCCCTATTTAAATCATTTTTTAAAAATATTTATTTTTCAGTTTTCGGTGGACACAACATCTTCATTTTATTTTATGTGGTGCTGAGGATCGAACCCAGCGCCCCAAGCATGCTACCACTTGAGCCACATCCCCAGCCCTTAAATCATTTTTGAAGTGTTCAAAAGATGTGTGACTATTTAAAACAAAATGGCACCACAGGTGTTATGGTTTGGATCTGGAAGTTCTCCCAAAGTCTCATGTGCTGAAGGCGTGGTCCCAATGCAGCAAGGTTCCTGAGTCGGGTGTTTGGGAAACTGCTGAGGTGTTTGGGAAACTGCTGAGAGCCATTGCCAAGTAGGAATGACGCATCGAAATTTCCTTGCCAGCGTACCCCATGTTGCTTAGAGGAAGGACTCGTGGAAATGGACTTGCCTTGGACATTTGAAGTGACATTGCATATATGTTTGAGAAAGGTGACCCTGCTCAAGGACCAGGGTGGATCCGGGTTTAAGAAGGATCCTACTGGATTAGGGAGGATCAGATTTTAGGGAGTATCCCGCTCCTTGGGTTTAGGGAGGTTCCAGGTTTAAGGTGTACCCTGCTCGGAATAGGGCGTATCCTGCTGCCTCAGGCAGGCCCCGCTCCCAGAGTATTCTGAGAGAACGTGGATTTCCCCAGAATGTGTTTGTAGAGGGCAGGTGTGAGTTCAGGAATAAAGAATTGCTGTTTGAATCTACAAGGCTGTGAGTGGCTCCTGATTTTGTGCCCAGCCAGACTGTGGCAGGAAACAGCTGGATCATGGGGGCTTGGACAGCATCGGTGGGTTCATCCATTAAGGTATTCAGAATTTGGTGGCATTATTGGGAGGCGGTGGAAACGGTAGGTGGTGGGACTTAGTTGGAGGAAGTAGGGCATTAGGGACATGCCCTGGAAGGGTATATCTTGTCCCAGGACCTTCCTCACTCTCTTGTCTGCCTCTGGCTGCCATGAGGTGAGCCACTTTGCTGGGCCAAGACCTTGTGCTATCCTGTTCTGCCTCATCCCAGACCCAGAAGCAATGGAGCCAGCCAACCACAGACGGAAACCTCTGAACCCAAGAACCAAAATAAATCTTTTTCTAAGCTGACTTTCTCAGATATTTGTCACAGCGGTGAAAAGCTAACATAAAAGGCAAACCCAGAACGGACAGCTTGAGGATGTAGAAAAATTTGAACCCTCATACATTGCTAGTGGGAATGAAAAGTGGTATAGCCACTAGAGAAAATGGTTTCTCCAAAAATTAAATGCAGAATTACCACACAATCCAGAAATTCCAAATCGGGGCATTTACCCCAAAGGCGTAAAAACAGGGTCTTGAGCAAATAGGGGCATACTTATGTTCATAGAAGCATTATCACAATGACCAAAAGGTCAAAGCTTGAAAAAAGTCCTTATGTCACTCACTATTAAGCTGACAGCTCTTATGCAGATAATCTAGACAAATTTCCTTGGAGCCATGATCATCCATCCTAGAAGAGGTGCTTGCGACATCCAATATGGAATCTGAAAGACAAAACAAAAGAGGACACATGCACGCTGATCTCCATGTTTGAATGAAAACCAAAGATACCAGGCCTATCAATGGGAAATAGCACCTACAATGCAGCCCTGTCAAAATTCTTGAGATTCATGTGTTGACTCCTGAGAGCCCAGACAGCCACTCCATAAAATAAAGTATGGACACCAGGGCCACACGAGAGCTATGATTATTTCTGAAATTGTAGTCAAACGATTCTAATTCTCAATAAACTCAGCAGCTTATTCCATGTGGTTCTAACGTTTAGTCCTTGCCTGTCTTCATACAGTAGGCTTCTTCACCAAAACCTCTAATTCTAGCCCCGTTAAAGGAAAAACTACAGCCACGGGCACTCTGCTGCAAACTCAAGATACGGGTCTGAGTGACTCTGATGAGTAACTTAGGCTGAGCAGGCTAAGAGAGGCCTAGCAGAGTCATGACCATGGGTCCCCCAGGACACAACTCTGAAAGGTGGAGGCGACTGAGGCAGACGGCCAACTCATAAGGGGGCAGTGGTTTCCCCAGATGGGGCTGGGAACTGGCTTCTCAGATTCTGACTTCTAGAATATTCACCCAATGGCTGCTATTTTTAAGCCAAAACCAGCAGCACCAGTTTTGTCTACATTAGTAGTTTCATCCATTATTTGACTAGAGCCCTTTGGTGTGATAGACACAGATTTACTACCCCCAAATGGGTCCCCTCTACATTTACCATTACAAAATGCCACTCCTGGGTCATTTCTCATTCGGGCAGTGCTGTGCACATCTTGGGGAGCAGTTCCATTGCCCTGTTGATTCCTAGCTACCGCCATCTCTCTCTGGCTGCCGGTTGTGGTTCCGTGATTTAGAAATCTTGCAGAAGTTATATCCATGGTTGCTCCATCATAATTATTATTAAAAAGAGGGACATGTCGCTGAGTGTCCTGAGTCCCATTCTTGCCCTTGACATTCACAAGGTCTGGGGAGAGGATGGCACTGCTCTTTCTGGTAGTTACGGTTTCAGGTGTTTTCCCCAAACCAAGAGAAGAGCCCACAGCAGCTTGACCTGGAAAAAACACATTGTCTCTCCTGGTGCCTTGGTCGTTCTGCCAGGTTGGGGACCCCTTCTGGCTGGAGGACGGCGTTGAATCTGAATGATTCCTATAAAAGAGGCGATCTGAACTTCCATTCTCTGAAAAATTCTGGCTTGACCCCACCTGACCTGGTCCTCCGAGACCAGGTGCCTTAGACAAGAGGGAGGAAGGTGGAGTGAGATCCTGACTCCCCAGATACGAGAACCTGTGGGTGAGGTCACCGACCCCCACGTCCTTCAGGAAAAGCCTTTGGCCAACAACATCTGGACTGGATGTGCGGGAATTCTGAGCAGCCGCTGAGGCAGATGGAGGAAATTCTTGGCTCTCCGGCAGGAATCTGTCCCTACTCTTGCTTCTACCTCTAGTCATCCCAGCTCTACGGTTTGGGGTAGGAGCTGCAAAGAGAAAAGCAAAATGAAACAAAACAATGAAAATTCATGTTCATTGCTGAATGATTGGGTTCCTACCTCTGCTTTCCCACCTTGATATTCAAGGTGTATTAATCTGCCTGTCCTAATTTGGTGCATGAAAATCTTGAGGAAGAGTCCTTAAGGATGAAGGGAGGCTCCTGATGTGAGGGAGGGCCTGGGTTTCTCTCCTGGGACTCAGAGGTAGACCTTACTCCCCACCCTCCAGGTGGCGCTGTGGGCTGCTCTGAGTCAGCCAGTATTGCTAGAGTGAATGCAAAGGCGGAAAGGGACAAAATCAGCGAGAAGTTTCCAAATCATCTAGATTTCGCCCACATTGTAATACGAATGTACCCGATCATCTAAGGATTCATAATACTAAAACAGAAAACCACATTCTCAAGGTAGGATTCATTTAAGCTAGAAAGTTTTACAGATTCCTTCATTAGCCCCCCCCCCCAATGCCTAAGCTTAATAGCAAACATAAAAGTTGAGCCAGGCTGGTGCTGCACCCCTGTAATCCCAGGGACTCTGGAGGCTGAGGTATGGGGGTCACTAGTTCAAGGCCAGCTAGTGAGACCATGTCTTAAAAGGTCTGGGGATGTAGCTCAGTGGTAAAGCATCTCTGGATTCAATCCCAGTACAAATAAACAAACAAAATTGACCAAGCAGTGGCTTTTCTCTAGAACTAGGATGAGTCATATCCTGGATGGAGCAATCATGTGTTTGTGAGTGTGCATGGAGTGTGTGAGATATACATGTGTGCCTGTGACAAGTGTATGTTTGTGTGTGTGCCTGCATGTGTATTTGTGTACATGTGACAAAAAGCTATCCTCTGTTCAGGCAGCACTGTGGTGTGAGAGAAGAGCATTAGGTATGGAATCAGAACATGTGAGCTCTGCTACTCTCTGGTGGTGTGAGGGCTCAAACGTGCCTTTTAAATATATATCATCTTACTTTTCATCCTTTTTAAAATGATGTAAGGCTGCCTGCAATAAAGGTTGCTTAAAAAATTATCATCTGACTTACTACCTTATGAATAAATATCAAAGTTTTTTAAAAATTCTAAGCCTCAATTTCCTTACCCCTTATGTGAGTCTAATAAATAATACATCTACCTTTCTTCATGATTTTGCTGTGAGGCACAATGAGGTGCTTTGGGTGAAAGTCCCTTTTGTAAATGATAAATCATTCCCAGATATAAAGAAGTATAATTGCTCATTACTTTTTACAGGGTCTTAGACTCATGTATCCTATGTACTTCATAAAATTTACTTCTCCTACAGCTAATTCATAAAGACCAAAAAAAGTTGAGATTAATCCCACTACATAAAATAGAAAATGCTTAAGAAATGGTCTCTCCACACCCATGAAGATGGCCATTGTGTTAAAAAAAAAAAAAAAAAAACAGACAATGACAAGTGATAGAGAGGATGTGCAGAAATCTGAACCCTTGTGCACGGCTGGCAGAAAGGAAAACTGGTGTAGCTGCTGTGGAAAACCACATGGCAGCTCCTCAAAAAATTAAATGCAGGATTACCATAAGATCTAACAAGCCTCCTTCTGGTTATAGTCCCAAAAGAAATGAAAACAGGGTCTTCAAGAGATACTCATACATCCACATTCACAGCAGCATTTTTCACAATAGGCAAAACTAGAAATAACTCAGATGTCCATGAACAAACAATTAGATAAACAAAATGGGGTATATCCAGATGACAGGATATTATTTAGCCTTAAAAAAAAAAGAAAGAAAGAAATCTGACCCATGCTCTGACATCGATAAGTCTGGAAGACCTTATGGTGAGTAAAATAGCCAGTCATAAAAGGGCAAATATCCTAGTAGCTCGAGAGGCTGAGGCAGGAGGATTATGAGTTCAAAGCCAGCTTCAGCAAAAGCGAGGTGTTAAGCCACTCTGTGAGACCCTGTCTCTAAATAAAATACAAAACAGAGCTGGGGATGTGGCTCAGTGGTTGAGTGCCCCTGAATTCAATCCCAGGGTCCCCCCACCCAAAAAAAGGGCAAATATGACATGCTTCCACCTATATGAGATACCTAGAGTTGTCCAATTTATAGAGACAGAAAACAGAATGCTTGGGGGAGGGGTGTGGGCGTTAGTTTTCAAAGACTGAGTTTCAGTTTTACAAGATGAGAAAGTTCTGGAAATGATGGTGTGAAAATAATTAATATTACCTCAGCAAAAGGAGGCACAAAGTAACTGTCAGTGAGACCCTGTCTCTAAATAAACAATAGGGCTGGGGATGTGGCTCAGTGGTCAAGAGCCCCAGAGTTCATTCCCAGGTTAAAAAAAAAAAAAAAAGTGTACACAGTTTAAAAAGAAAAGGTATTTACCTCTCGGCCCAGAAGGGTTCCTACGGGCATGTTTGTTGTTGCAGATGTCCTGGATGTTTTGGACCACATCTGGGCTCAGCCCATGCTCCTTCATGATGGCCAGCACCTTTCTGTCCATCAGGTTATGGGACCTCAGGCAGTTGAGGTAACTACAGTTCCCTCGGGTGAAGTGCTCACAGATGTGGAGTCTCTCGCATGGTGGCTGCTGGCTACAAATCTGCTTTCGACCTTCTCCTTTATAACTTTTGCAAATCTGCAGAAGGGAAATACAACAGCCAGAGACAAAACATCTTTGTATATCTGCCATGCATTCATTAAGGAAAGTTCAAGTGCACAAATATTTCCAAAGCAAACAGATATGCCAAGAGGAGGAAAATCCATGCATATCCCATAATCTCTGATGAGGTGCATTCAATTGATGGCTTATTTGGGACAGAAAAAGGTCTGCAAACTAATTATAAGACAGTGATAAATTTGATAATCCTGGGCTGGGGATGTGGCTCGAGAGGTAGCGCACTCGCCTGGCACGTGCAGGGCGCTGGGTTCGATCCTCAATACCACGTAAAAATAAAATATTGTGTCCACCTAAAAAAACTAAAAAATAAATTTTTTTTAGAAATTTGATAATCCTTGTTGGATGGTCAACTGCAACAGAGTAGTTGAGCTCTGCATTATGAAAGAGCCCAAAGACAACAGTCTAAGTTTTGCATATCAACTTACTTTTTTTTTTTTTTTTTTTTTTTTAAAGAGAGAGAGAGGGGGGGGAGGGAGGGAGGGAGAGAGAGAGAGAATTTTTAATATTTATTTTTTAGTTCTCGGGGGACACAACATCTTTGTTGGTATGTGGTGCTGAGAATCGAACCCTGGGCCGCACGCATGCCAGGCGAGCGCGCTACCGCTTGAGCCACATCCCCAGCCCTCAACTACTTTTCAATTAAAAGGACATGTGTTTTACCAACAACTGTAATTCAGAATTTGGTCTATAATTGGAAGAATGTGAAGTATCTAAAATGACACACTAAAGAAGAAAAGTCCTGCATTTTTATCTAAACAGATATTATCTACATATCTTGGTCTACAGGGATGGAGTTCCTAGTGAGATGCAGAATACTGTCACTGAGGCCCAGTTATATGATGCAGGACTAAAAGATACCAGTGTAAAGTGTGAGCTCCTAGAAGCAGCTGGAGGACTTCAGGGGACCCACCTACCAGTTCCTGTTTTCTTTGCTGTAACGGATTGAAATATTTGCCTCATCTACCTAAACTGCACTGTTAAGTAGTCAAAGCAATATGACTGTGTTGTGCAGAATAAAGTGTGATACAAACATAAGAACCAAGAATGAGAAAACTGATAGGATTAGTAAAAATCCTGAATTTCAGACATTTTTAAAAATAAAAACATTTATAAGATGCTTCCATGAGCTCTGCACAAAATAGATGAACATGTTTTCCCATAATTTGTCTAGACAGATACCAAACCCCAGGAACAGTCATTTAGCCACATAGCTTCTAAAATCAGATTCAAGGATTCAAATAGATATGATCGCTATAGAGTCTACTCTCCAGATTCTAGGCTCTCGATCCCTAGTTCTCAAAGTGTGGTCCTTGGATCAAGCACCATCAGCACCATGTGGACACCTGTTAGGCTTTTCCCCATATTTACAGTTAGAACCACCATCGATGGAGCCCCCGTATCTGTGTTTTAACAAATCCTCCAGGTAGTTCTGATACATGCCAAGTTTGAGAACCAGTGTCCTGGAGGTTCTAATGAAAAAGAACAACTAGCAACTTGAGAAATGATGCTTTGGTTTAACATTCCTGTTACCATGCTGATCCTAAAGCAAGAAGGCTCTGGCCTTAAATATGCCAGAACAAATGAAGTCATTCCTTCCTTTAATAAACAAAGTTTTACAACGATGTGTTTTATATGATTAGTAAAAATCCTGAATTTACATACCAAGAAGTCAGATTTGCCTGATGTTTTCATGTTCTCATGGGTCAAGACTTAATGGAAAAGAAGGCTATATTAAGTATTTTAGGACAGATATTATGTCTTGTTCACTTCTGCCTTTAGGGAAGGCACAATGTCTGACAGTTGCACTTCTAAATTTTAACTGAATAAATGTAAAAAAAAAATTAAAACAGTGATACCCAGAGGGTTCAATGCCTTCTCCAAGGTCCCACGGGTAGTTAAAGGCAGAATAAAGTCTCAAGAGATGTCAGAGGGCTGAAAACATTCCACCGTGGCCCTCTCAGGTCCCTGTCCACCTCTCCCAGCCACAGCTGATCCTCTACACTCCCGCTCGTGCTTAACTTAGCCCCTCTTTCATGTATCATGTATCATCCAAATTACAGCTGGGCATGGTGATGCAAGCCTGTATTCCCAGTGACTCGGGAGGCCGAGGCAAGAGGATCATGAGTTCGAAGACAGCCTCAGCAACTTCAGAAGGCCCTGTGTAACTCAACAAGACCCATTCTCAAAATAAAAAATAAAAAGAGCTAGGGATATGGCTCAGTGATTAAGTGGCTAAGAATGATCATGTGATAAACTCTGACCAAGAGGTGTGAGCAGATGTGCTATTTACATTGCCCATGTCACATCTTTTATAAAAGAAACTGCCTGCCTTCCATGTACCACCTCTCCACCTTCCCCCTGGCTAGAACATGGTGACCAATGGGAACAGCTGTGTAACTAGAGGAGAAAGACCACATTTTGAAAGCAACAAAGCTGACCTACTGGCCTGAGTCTCTGGATGACACTGTGGAATCCAACTGCCTGACCACCCAGGTTACCTGCCTGCCCATATCCAGGCAAGAGTTGGCAAACTTATCTGTAAAGGACCAGATTTTAATATTTTAGGCTTTGAGGCCATCCAGTTTCTGTTGCAGCTACTCAGATTGCCCTCTCAGAATGAAAGCAGCCACAGTGACAGACAAATAGAAGTATATTTTATTCAAGTCACTGCAATGGGAGGGGAGGGTCTCTGTTACAACAGCTTAACCTCTTCTTCCCCATCATTTCCTCAGCCTCTCTGCAGAGGCCACCCAGGTGGAAAGCATCCACTGGTCCTCTGACTGACTATCCTCTCCAGCTCATCTCACTCACACAGGGTTCCCCAGCAGCCTAGCATCGGAGGCATCCCAGAGCCAAATGCTTATTAAGACTTTGAATAGGAAGGAAATTGCTGGAATCTCTGAGGTCACTCAGCAGCAGCCCTGGCTGCCACCCAAAGAGCCCTGGTGTCAACCATGAGTGTCTTTCTGCCCCTACCCAACATGCCCACGATACGACACTGCCAATAATACTCTCCCTGCTGTTCAAGAGGAACTGTAACTTACCTCAGGCATAAAAAACGGGTCGCTTTGGAGGAGGAGTACAGCTAATTGCTCTTGGTTAAGTCCAGAGAGCTCATGGTTTTTCAGGACTTGGAAATTCTTTTCTGAGAGAACCTCATGAGAATATTTGCATAAATTCCTAGAAGAAAACATGACAATCGTCAGTGTTTCCACTTCACAAACAGTAAGAAAAAGAAATCATCCAGCTTGCAGAAGACAAATTCGTGTGTGTGTGTGTGTGTGTGTGTGTGTGTGTGTGTGTGTGTATGGTGCTGGGGATTGAACCCAAGGCCTTATGCATGCAAGGCAAGCACTCTACCAACTAAACTATAACCCCAGCCCCCCAGAAGATAATTTTGAAAGATAAATGTATGAAGCACATAGATTAGCATGTATTATTCATAAATTATACATGTGTACACACATGCTGACCTTAGTTATTGTAATACTTCTCTGAATAGTATCTCCTGGTAATCATTTGTGTATAGTTCAGAAAAGTGAAGAGGAAAAAATGGTAAACAAACAAAAATCAATCTATTAGAAATTATTACCCATTGAGAAATGGAAAGATGATAAAGTTAAGAAAATAAGAGAGGTTCATTTACTTAACTTTTTTGTGTGTATGTGGTACTGGGGATTGAACGCAGGAGAGCTTAACCACGGAGCCACATCCCCAGTCCTTTTTAATATTTTATTTAGAGACAGGGTCTCACTAAGTTGCTGAGGCTGACTTTGAACCTACAGTCCTCCTGCCTCAGCCTCCCAAGCTGTGTGCCACCACACCTGGCTGCATTTACAACATTTTAATTATGTGAAATTGTTCATTGATTAATCTGTTCTGGTTTATATATCAGTGTATACCTCTATTACTTGTGACTAAACATGAATAGAGGAAGCTCTTTATATTCAAACTACTCCACCGAAAAAGATGGAAAAATCTTCTTTTCTTTAGGTCACTAATGAATTATGTCAGCAGTGTCCAATGCAACATTCCAAGATGATACAGTTGACCTACAATCAAGATTTTAAATATTTAAGCCATGCATGGCAACTGAGCACTTGATATAATCACACTGAAGTCTGAGAATTGCTGACTTAGAACATGGAGAAACCCAAAGAACACTGGTGCTCGCCTCAAACAAGCATAATTTGACAGTTATCAATGTCCACTTATTCCACTTCTTAGTTTACATATCCCTACATATATCATGGAAATCCTCAGGTTTATGGTTTTAATAGTTATTGATATGATGGTCTATTAAAATTTTCTAGTTTGGACAGCCATAATCAAATTGACAGACAGGTAATGGCCCAGACTTTCACTATTTAAGTAGAGGGAATACAATTATCTGTGTACAAACAGCCCTCGTTTTTTACATTATTCCCTTGAGAGCTATTCCCTTGGGAATATTGCCTCAAGTGATACAGTAGTTTTCTTGACAGCTTATGTTTCACTTTGATCCATTGGTCTCTGTAAGACATGCCAGCCATTTGGCAGTGTCTATTTCCCCACAAGCACATTAACATAGACTTTTATCAGTTCTACTACTTCAGTAGGTATAGAGTAAACTTATACTTTTACTAATACCCACTTTTATTATGAGCAAGACTGAAATATTCTTTTTTTTTTAAAGGGGGGGGGGAATTTTTTAAATATTTATTCTTTAGTTTTCGGCGGACACAACATCTTTGTTGGTATGTGGTGCTGAGGATCGAACCCGGCTGCACGCATGCCAGGCGAGCGCGCTACCGCTTGAGCCACATCCCCAGCCCCTGAAATATTCTTAAATGTAGGTGTGAAGCTTGTGTTTCCTCTCATTAATATTTGTTTCTATTCTTGAACTGTTTACCTAATTAAGATACTGATCTGCAGATTTGCAAAAGTTCTTTATGTTTCTTTAATATCCATTTTACCTATCTTGTTGATTTCAAATAGTTTTGCATTTCTTTTTTCATTGAGAATTGATTAAGGTTGTCATTGCTAAATATTGATACAATCAGATCCTCCCCATTCACCACTCATAATTTAGCCTATTGTTTAACAGTTGGGAAAATAATTCATATGTACACCATTTTTCTCTCTCTCTTTCTCTCTCTTTCTCTCTCTCTCTCTCTCTCTCTCTCTCTCTCTCTCTGAATTGAACCCCGTGGTGCTTAACCGCTGAACCGTATCCCAGCCCTTTCACTAATATAAAGTTTAGAGACAGGGTCTCACTGAGTTGCTTAGGGCCTCACTAAGTTATTGAGGCTGGCTTTGAACTTGTGATCCTCCTGCCTCAGCCTTCAGAGCTGCTGGGATCATAGGTTTGCGCCACCATGACCAGCTTAATACTAATTCTTTAAAATATCTGAAACTTATTAATGACAAAGATTGTCAAAGGGGAATATATGTGTTTTGTATCAATTTTTCAATAACTTCTATTAAATGATTCCCTTGTTGTTATCCTGGACTATTGTACATTAATCTTTTATAAAGTTTAAAACTACTGGAACCCCTACTGTGTGTGTGTGCACATGTTTGTTTTATCATTCTGCCATTTTACTTTGAAAGCAATACCATAATACCATATAATTCAAAGGTCTTTTATGCTATATTTTAAATTGTCAGAGTAATTTAGGATATTGTTAGCTCACTCCTTTTTGCTTCAGTGTGCTTAACTGTTTCTCCTTAAAATTTTATCAAAGATGGGCTGGGGATGTGGCTCAAGCGGTAGCGCGCTCGCCTGGCATGCGTGCGGCCCGGGTTCGATCCTCAGCACCACATACAAACAAAGATGTTGTATCCGCTGAGAACTGAAAAATAAATATTTTAAAAAAATTTTTTTATCAAAGTTTTGTCAACTTCCACAAAACAGCATAGCAGAGATCTTATTTCTGTTAACCCTATAAATCCCACTGCATATTAAACATGTCGTGTTAACTACCTTAAATTTTCTGATTCAGGAACCCAAGATACCTCTCTACTGCTTCAAGCCTTGTTCTGTTTTCACAACTTTTAATTAAAAATTTTCCTTTAATAATCGTCTCCTTTTTCCCAAATATTAAATATTATCTGATGCCACTATTATTTTTAGTTGTTTGTCGCTGATAAACAGAAATGCAAAATGACCTTATTAAAATCGGTGATTTTTCAAAAATGTAAACATCTAGACAAAAGTTATTTTCTAAGCATTAATTGTTAAAGGTCACTTATCCAAATATTGCCTGTGTGTGAAACATTTCTGAAACCCTCCGGAATTGCCTTCAGATCTAGCAATAGAACTTCTAACAAAAAAAAAAAAAAAAAGCCACAGAATCAACAACCCTGTCAGCCACCTGCTGAGCTCTGGTGCCCTGGCCAGCCATGCCATGTACCATGATTCATGAACAGCTCAAGGGCAGCTGGTCAGTCTCTGGCAACAGCCTCTACCCAGCCATTTTCCCAGGTAAGGCTTCTCCTTGCTTTCTCCACCAATGACGTTGGCTTTCAGCATGTTTCTGGCGCTCCTTGATAAGGCGGACCTCAACTATCTGCTTACTTCTGGATTGGGCTCTGTGGTTTCAGATAACTGCTCCCCACCAACCTCCACCTCCCCAAACCCCCTGCAGCTGGGCTGACTCTGCCTTATCATTCACTGCCCCAGCCCACAGGTAGTCTCCTGCTGCCTCCAGTCAAAGTAGAAATGGCTCCATCATATCTTGACCAGACCTTGTGAGGCATCTCACTCCCTGGTTCTCAGAACACTGCCATCAATGTTCCTGTTGATATTGATCTGAAAATGATATCACTAACAACACTCCCATGGACAGACTAAGGCTCTGCCATCTGGCTCTGAGACATTGATTAACTGTTGGCCACTGGAATAAGGAATCCCTACTTTCCCTTGGGCTCCAGTCCACACATCCGGAACATGGAGCCCAGCTGATGGCATCTCTTGCAGGTCACATGGAGATGCAGGATTGGTTGTGCCTGTCCTCACCAAGGACATGTCACTCCCAAGGTCCCTGAACTCACCCGCTTTCTCTAAAAACCCCAAAACAGCCAGGCAGCTTAATGGGGATCTGCCTGGAACCCTGAGTGTCTAGGACTTTCCCAGCCCACCCAGGTCATTTGTGTCTGGAGGAAGAGTCACACCTAGCATGCACTGCACTGGCTGGAGTCCCCGACATTACCCCAGTGATGGCACAGTTACACTTCTCGTTTCTTGTCTTGGGCCTCCAGCAAACTACTTATTCCTTCAGATTCCATCTACTTAAAACCAGTTTCAAACTGCAACATGTATGTCTAGCCTTGGTGGCCCTATATCTGGTGGCCCACTGTTTCTCCACATTCCCCAGACGTCCCCCAACTTTTATCTTTGCCCTAATTGCAGCACATTGATCAGCCACCAAGGAGGGGCAAGGTGTACTCACATTCTACTTGGGGGCAAGCACAGAGTGACAGGAACTTTCATCTGTTATTAATTTAGCCATCAAAATAATCCTACTTTGGGAAACCTAAGAAAGATGAGAAGTTAAGGGTGACTCAGATAAGGGGAGATCTGATTGTTAAAACAAACAAAACAGATCTGAGACTTTTCTAAATCAAAAAGAAAAAAAATTACCATTTTGGATTATTGAAGCCACTCTTCCTCTTTACTGCCTTTTTTATTTGCGGGGGGGGGGGGGGGGGGGATACCAGGGATTGAACCTAGAGGCGCTTAACTATGAGCCACATCCTCATCCGGTTTTGTTTTATTTTGATAGTGTCTTGCTAAGTTGCTTAAGGTTGTTGATAAGTGGCTGAGGCTGGCTTTGAACTTGCAATCCTCCTGCCCCTTGGCCTCTTGAGCTGCTGGGATTACAGGTGTGCACCACAACGTGCCTGGCTCTACACTGGCCTCTTGAGGACTAATACTTCTCATAGTGTGGATCCTGGGTACAGCCTCCTCTGCATCAACCTGAGATTGTACAAGAGCAAATTGTGGGGGTCTCCTCCCAGACCTACCAGGTGATATTAAATACTTTTAGCATTCATTGGGATCATGTAGAGGATTTATTAGAACAAAACAACCAGGTGCAGTGGCATACGCCTGTAATCTCAGCAGCTTGGGAGGCAGAGGCAGGAGGATTACAAGTTTAAAGTCAGCCTCAGCAATTTAGCAAGGCACTAAGCAACTCAGTGAGACCCTGTCTCTAAATTAAAAAAAAAAAAAAAAAAAAAAAAAAAAAACAGCCCCAGAGTTTCTGAACTACTGGTTTGGGGGCACTACTCAGAACTGACATGTGTGGCAAGCTCCCAGATGATCCACCGTGCAAGTTCTGGGGCACACTAGAGTATCAGGGGCTCAAGGGTGCCTCCCACAAGGGAACAATGGGCCCTACAGAAGGTTGGTTAGAGCTGCAGGACTCCCTGATTCCCAGAGTTGCCCAGGACAAAGCAAACACTTGCAAAGTTCTGGGTGTATTTGGAGCAGATAAACTTCAAGCAAACTGCAGGAGATGGGATAGGAAATGGTAACTTTTAAACAAAGGACTAGAGATGGCCTTGAAAGAGGCAGAATAGTCCCTCTTTCAGGAATCCCAGGCCCAAGACCTAAAAACAAATGACCGTTTCACTTTTCCATTTCAAGCACAGGAAAAAAAAAAGTTATTTTAAATCAGGCAAAAAATGTTCTTCCCCAACACCCCCCCCACCCCGCCCCAGGGTGCCAACCAAAAAGCCAGGCTCCACAGGACTTCTTATCCCAACAACAGGGGTCATTAACTAGACAGTGTTTAAAAATACCTGACCCTGGGCCACACCCTCAGACATGGGTTTAATCTGAGCAGAGCTGGACCCCAGATGATTCTAATGTGCAGTCAGGGCTAAGAATCTCTGATTGGGCTTGTCACATCTGATTCTGGGTTAGGCTCCTGAACTGGATGTTTGCCTCTGAGCCCTTGGGCTTTGCAAGTCAAGTAAACACAGGGCCAGCTCAACAGCAGACCAAGCAGAAACCAAGAGAATCTGGAGAGTAACTGGTATTGAAATACCCCTTTCCTTTCTCCTCCTCAACCTTCTCTTCCCCCATACCCAACGGGTGGATGAAAACAGCCAACTTCTGTAGAAAACAGGAAATAGTTCACCATAATATAAGCCAGGTAGAGAAAGAACCAGGATATGTGGAAGATAAAATCTACAGAACATTATTCTAATGAATAAAATGTCAGGGGACTAGGGGTGGAGCTCAGTGGCAGAGCGTTTGCCTAGCATATGTGAGGCACTGGGTTTGATCCTAAGCACCACAATAAATAAATAAATAGATAGATAAATAAATAAATGAAACAAAGTTATCGTGTCCATCTACAACTAATAGATAAATAAATAGGAATAGAATGTCAGGAATCAAAAAACAACCCTACCTGTTGATTCCTGTAATTCCAACAATTCAGGAGGCTGAGGCAGGAGGATTGTGAGTTCAAAGCCAGCCTCAACAATTTAGCAAGGCCCTAAGCAACTTAGTGAGACCCTGTCTCAAAAGAAAATATAGGGGCTGGGATGTGTCTCAGTGGTTAAGTGCCCCTGGGTTCAATCCTCAATACCAAAATAAGTAAATAAAATAACAACAACCCTAATAAAGTACCATTTTAAGGCCACTACTCTCTTTATGTTGGTACTTCTCATGTTCAAGATTAGATTGCTGATGGGGGGGGGGAGCATGGGGAGAATGGAAGAACTTTGGGCAAAGGGGAGGGAGAGGAGGGGAGGGAGAGGAGGGGAGGGAGCCTGGGGACAGGAAAGATGGTGTAAGGGGATGAACATCATTACCATAGGTACATGTATGACTGTACGTGTGGTGCAACCTGTAGTACCACTATATATATATATGTGTACAATCAGAGAAATGAAAAATTAATTATGCTCCATTTGTGTACAATGAATCGAAATGCATTCTGCTGTCCTGTATAACTAATTGGAACAAATAAAAAAATTTAAAAGTTTTTTTTAAAAAGATTAGATTGTTGTCTTATGAAAGTGTCAGGATGGTTCACTGCAGCTGGAACCCCTGGGAAGGCAGGGAGAAACAGAGTGGCCAAGACAGAACCCGACGCCATGGAGGGGAGACAAAGGGTGGAGCTGGGAGCACTGGTGCAGTGGCCCAGCCCGAGCTGCAGGTCTCTGCCTGGGAAGAGGACTACACCAAGGAGGCCAGAGACTGCAGAGGGCAACAGGAGGGGATCCAGGCCCACTAAGGGTGGGGGTACAGGTGCGGGGTGGGGACAAAAGGCTCAAAATCTGTGCAGGTTCCACAATTGCACCAAGAGTGGGACAAATAGCATTGGTGCCACCAAACATCATCTCTGTTGGGGACAACTCCCCGGTCTGGACATTTCTCTAGTGGTTTGCAAACACTGCTGCCTGGTACAACGTTTTTTTTTTTTTTTTTTTTTTTTTTTTTAAATATTTATTTTTTAGTTCTCGGCGGACACAACATCTTTGCTGGTTTGTGGTGCTGAGGATCGAACCCGGGCCGCACGCATGCCAGGCAAGCGCGCTACCGCTTGAGCCACATCCCCAGTCCCCTGGTACAACGTTTTTAAAATGTAGCTCGGTGATAGAGCTCTTGCCTACCCTGCCTGAGGTCCTGGATGCAACCCCCAGCACCACAAAGAAATGATCAACAAATAATAAAATCAAGACACACACCCCCGCCCCGTCCAACTCATCTGCTAACTAAATCACAATGTCTAGGTGCAGGAGCCAGACATCAGTGTTTTTGAAAGTGTTTGCAAGTGACTCCAACATCACCCGGAGTCTACAGAAGGACTGAGAGAAAGCCTAGGAAGGGAAGAGAGTAAAGGGCAGGAGGTGGTGGCAATGTTGCCAGAAGTCTGGATGATTAGCGAAAGTAGGTCACACAAGCCTCCTCTCCTGTCACATGTCTCTTCTCCCCACCCAGATATAAATTCCTTTGAAAGCTAAGATTAATAATAAAACAAACTAGAGAGGAAGATTAATAACTAGTTAAGGGTATTTGAGGGTTCCATTTTAGCGAGACAGGAAGGGGAATGAACACTTGTTGCCGGCTGGCCAGAATGCCAGAGGTTTCCTGTGTGTCTTAGTTATGTCACATAGAGTAACAGGTAGGTCACCTTAACATTTGAGAAAGCAATACTTTTGAATCTTTTGTTCACTCTGCTCCAAACAAATCATTTCTCTTTTACTTCCTCAAGCTGGGAAAGCATGTAACACTGCATTAGCAATCAGCCAGAAAGCACCTCTCAGGGTACCATTTGTTTCTGAAAGTGTGGTTTGGACCCCTGCAAAAGAATCCTTCAGGGCTGCACCCATCCCTTCTGAACCAGAATTTCCCCTGTGTTACTCAGGAGCCCACGATTCAGTAAGCTTCCCACCCGGTTCACAGGCACATGGAAGTTCGAGAAGCACAGTTTGAAAACTGAGCACCTGTACACCTGGACATTATTCAAAACAATCTGTCAGGGAGAGGGGGAAATGCTGCAGCTCATTATATTTATTTTTTTTAATCTAAGAAAACAGGAAATCATGGCCTGGACTGAAAGAACTGGTGGGGGTGGGACATTAACCAGTTAACTGAGAAGAGGCACAAGAAGACCTTTAGGGCTGATGAAAACACTCCATACCTTTTCTTGCAGTCTTGCCACATGGTGTGTGTCCACTTGTCAGGACTCTTTACACTGTTCACTTTAAAATGGTATATTTTAGGGCTGGGGTTGTGGCTCAGTGGTAGAGCGCTCACCTAGCAAGTGCGAGGCCCTAGGTTTGATCCTCAGAACCTCATAAAAATAAATAAAATAAAGGTATTGTATCCAACTACAAATAAAAAGTAAATATTAAAAAATGGCATATTTTATTCAATATAAATCTTACCTTGATACAGTTGATTTAATTTTTTTTCTTTTTTTTTTTTTTTTTTTTTTTTGGTACCAAGGATTGAACCCAGGGGTACTTACCAATGAGCCACCTCCCAGCCCTTTTTATACTTTATTTAGAGACAGGGTCTCACTAAATTACTTAGAGCCTCGCTAATTTGCTGTGGATGACTTTTTTGGGGGGTGGGGCAGGGATTGAACTAACTCAGGGGCACTCAACCACTGAGCCACATTCCCAGCTATTTTGTGTTTTATTTAGAGACAGGGTCTCACTGAGTTGTTTAACTCCTCACCGCCTCACCATTGCTGAGGCTGGCTTTGAACTCGCAATCCTCCTGTCTCAGCCTCCAGAGCCACTGGAATTACAGGCCTGCACCACTACACAGGGCCTAAAAGACCTCTTTTAACTTAGTGCAGCAAGTTGGTCTGAAACATTTAAGTTCTTTTTGTATGGAAAATAGTTAAAAGATCAAAAGCTGGGTCTCTACTTTCTTCCCTAACACTGAGTCGCCTCTCTGCTCCAACTGGGTTTCTTTTTTTTTTTTTTTTTTTTTTTTTGAGAGAGAGAGAGAGAGAGAGAGAGAGAGAGTTTTTTTAATATTTATTTTTTAGACACAACATCTTTGTTTTTGTATGTGGTGCTGAGGATCGAACCCAGGCCACACGCATGCCAGGCAGCGCGCTACCACTTGAGCCACATCCCCAGCCCCCAACTTGGTTTCTGATTTCTCACTGGGCCTCAACTCCTAGGTCCTCCTAAAATCTTTGATTCCTTTTCCACACTCATTTGGTGCCTTGGCTATTTCAAAGTACCTGCAGGCAAAGATCACAGATTCCTGTTTGAAAGTCAATATGGTCAAAAGAGTTAAGAAAATCAGACCCATTTTACGGATGGGAAACAAACATCACTTATTTTAAACATTTATTTTTTTGCCATTGCTATATTATTGCAAAAAGTAGTATTTTGTTATTGGGTGCTTATTTGTCACTACTTAAGATTTCATCATGGTTCACAGTACCCCTTACAATCCCATTGAATTTCTTAGCTTAATTTCTGCAGAACACCACAGACATTGAAAGTCAAATATGATCACATTAAAATGAAAAAAAAAAAATTGAAGCAATCCTGAAAAGAGAACAGAAATTCCCAAATGATTCTTACAAGGTATACCCCTTTGTGTTATGATATTGCAGAAAACAGCATGTCTCCAAGGCTCCCACCCTGAGAGCAGGATTACACAGACAGTGCAAATTGGTAACAGAAAGAATTTCCAGGAAGATTCCTGGGTAAATACCTTCACACAAACAACAGGACTGGGGCTGGGGATGTGGCTCAAGCGGTAGAGCGCTCACCTGGCAAGCGCACGGCCTGGGTTCCATCCTCAGCACCACATACAAACAAAGATGTTGTGTCTGCCAATAACTAAAAAATAAATATTAAAAAAAAATTCTCTCTCTCTCTCTCTCTCTCTCTCTCTCTCTCTCTTCTCTTAAAAAAAAAAAAAAAACAGGACTCACAGGCAAGTAAAATGCATACCTTGAGGGGCTGGGGTTGTGGCTCAGTGGTAGAGCGCTCACCTAGCACGTGTGAGGCCCTGGGTTCAATCCTCAGCACCACATAAAAATAAATAATAAAAGTATTGTGTCCAACTATAACTAAAAACTAAAATATTAAAAATAAATAAACGCACACCTTGAAAATGTCATACTTAGAAATAAAACAGGCTCAAGAGGACATATATTAAGTAATTCCATTTATAAGAAAAGTTCAGAATCCATAGAGACAGGAAATAGATTGAGAGGTTGGTTGCCAGGAGCTGGGGAAGGAGGAGTGATGGCTGATGGGTGTGGGGATTCTGCTGGGGGTGATGGAAATGTTCTAGAATTTGAAGTGATGATGGTTCCACATCATGAATGTGCTGACTGATACTGAATTAATCATTTTAAAATAGTTTTAGCTATTTTTTAAAATGGCAAATAAATAAATAAGGTTATTACAAACAAAAATAAAGAGAGCACTAAGATGACCAAAAAATAAAATGCAAAGAAGCATTATCAAGTAAGACAATTAAAAAAAATTGTAGTTGTAGATGGACAACATGCCTTTATTTTAATTTTTATATGGTGCTAAGGATTGAACCCAGTGCCTCACATCTGCTAGGCAAGCACTCTACCACTGAGCCACAAGCCCAGGCCGCTGTGGGCCTTTTTAAGGCATATTACCTGCTTTGTAAAATTATCTTACTTGGGCTGGGGCTGGGGCTGAGTGGCGTGGCAGAGTACTTGCCTAGAGTGCGTGAGGCACTGGGTTTGATTCTCAGCATCACATAAAAATAAATAAAGGTCCAACAACAACTAATACAATATTTTTTTTAAATAAAGGGCCCAGAGCCACTAACATATTAACAATTAAAACTACATTGTGCCCATCTGTAATACCAGTGGCTCAGGAGGCTGAGGCAAGAGTATTACCAAGTTCAAAGCCAGCCTCGGCAACTTAGGGAAACCCTGTCTCAAAATAAAAAATAATATGGGCTGGGGATATGGTTCCGTGGTAAAGTGCCCCTGGTTTCAGTCCCTGGTACCAAAACAAACAAACAAACAAACAAACAACAACAAAGTACACACATTGAGATACAATTTCATATTCCCTGAATTGGCACAAATTTTAAAAGGCCCATGATACCACTTGGCAAGACTGTAAAGCAAGGATGTGTGATATTGGTCAAAGTATATTGTTAAATTGTGTATTATATACATGTGAAAATATGTAACAACAAATTCCATCAGTATGTACAACTATAACACACCAATTTAAAAATGTGGGGGAAAAAGAATATAAAGCAGGGAATATTCAGATCTGGTAAAAATTCTACTTGGCAAACACACTTTGGAAAACAATTTGGAATTATCTCATAAAACTTATGGTAAGTATGGGAATTCTACTACTAGATAGGAAAAACTCCAATACATGTACATAAAGAAACATATACCAGAATGTTCATATCACCATGGTCCAGTAGCAAAAAGTTAAAAACAATCTCAATCTTGAGAAAATGGATATGTAAATTGTGTACATTCAAACCAAAGAAAACTTCACATTTCAATGAATCAGAGTAGTCCCGTTCTAAAACCTGTAGGGCCCATAGCAAGGCTACAGAGGCCTGCCTACAAATGTTTAAATATCCAATAGTAATAAACCAAGCTAAGAAAGTGCTAAATCGAACACATTCTTGCTTCCTATTTTAACAAATATGCTTCGTGTGATCAGGATGGCCAACTAGAATTCTTGGATGGCTCAGAGTTTTATGACAGAACATAGCAGAGTGGAGAAAGCCAGCCCTGCTCCCAACTCCAGTCCACCACTTCTTTCTTTTCCCACCTGAGCTCTGTCCTAATGCTAATGCTGTCATCCAGAGGCAAGGGACATGCCAGCCTGTGCATGCAAATTCCTTCAACCCACATGTAGAGACGCAGGAAAGAAGTATACACAAGCCCTGGAAGTGGGTTTGAGAATTCCAGGGACAAGAGAATCCAGTGTATGGCGTAGGCTGGAACCCCAGGTTCAAGATGGGCATAATTCTATGACTCCTCAAAAAGTAGGTAGAGATACAACTGAACAGAGATGGATCTGAGGCCTATCAATCCCAGGGCCCAGAGCAGAAAAAGGTAGAGAAATAGAGCACAGTATAGCAGGGGTGAGTCTCAGAAGCATCATATTGAGCAAATGACAGCAAACACAGCAAGCACAGTGTCATTGGGTACCCACAGGGAATCTTGTTTCAGAACCTCCCCAATCCATGGATACCCAAGTTTTTTATAGAAAATAGTGTAGTATTTGCATATAACCTATGAATATCCTCCAATATATTTTACATCAGAAAATATATTTAGAAAATAATGACGAGCAGAAAAATGGCTACATGTGGGCTGGGCTACAGCTCAGTGGTAGAGCACTTGCCTGACATGTGTGAGGCACTGGGTTTGATCCTCAGCACCACATAAAAAATATAAATAAATAAATAAATTGTGTCCGTTTACATCTAAAAAATATATATTAAAAAAAAGCAGGTACATAATCAGTTTAGATACAATTCCACCCTAAACCCTCAAATATGTTACATCTGCACTTTGTGGAATCCACAGATGGGGAACCCATGGATATAGAGGACTGATAACATTTGTACTCTCAATATGAATACCATGTACAGGTTTGCAGATTTGAAAACAGTCAAAACAATCCTAAGTATTGCTTATAAATACAAAATATGTGGGAAAATAATACATGCATGAGAAAAGTAATCAACAAATAAAAAACAACATTTACCTCTAGGAAGGGAGTAATGGTCAAAGAAGAAAATTCAGGAAGATGAAAATGTGTAATATCCTATTTCTTCAACTGATTGGTGGGTACCAGATCTTCACTATATTCTTTACATATTTTCTAAGACTTAAATATCACATAATAAAATTTTATTTTATTTTATTTTTTGGAGAGGGAAGGTAGAGGGAGTATTGGAAATCAAACCCAGAACCTCATATACCTTAAGCACATGCTCCACCACTGAACTACATCCCCAGATCAAGAAAATTCTTCTTAAAAAGAAAAGAAAAATCTTCTTAAATTAAAACAATAGCATTTCATACCCTTCCAAATGGCATATATCAAAAAAAGTCTGATGGGCCGGGGATGTGGCTCAAGCGGTAGCATGCTCGCCTGGCATGTGCAGGGGCGCTGGGATCGATTCTCAGCACCACATAAAAATAATAAAGATATTGTGTCCACCTAAAACTAAAAAATAAATATATATATAAAAAAAAAAAAGAGTCTGATAATACCAAGTGTCATTTAGCCAGAAAATGGAGAAACTGGGACTCTCAAACACACAAATATAGATTGGTATAACCACATTTAATTCTGATTTGTCAGAAGAGTTGAAGCTGTATAACCATTCAACCCAGCAATTCTACTTCCTAATGATCTACTCTAGGGATGCTGTTGCCATGAGCACCTAGAGACCCATGTGTATTCCTGGCAGTATGGTTTGCTGGAGCAAGAAACTGTAAATATCCATTGCCAGGGGAATAGTTAACTGAACTGTAGTGTAAGTCATATGATGAAATGCTATTCAGTAGTTAAAAATGAATTAAAAGGGCTATATATGTAGCTCAGTGGCAAAGTGTCCCCGTGTTTAATCCCCAGTACCAAAAAGAAAAAAAAAATAGAAGAAATTAAAAGTGTAAACATTCATTCTGAGAGATGTTATAAGCTTATTAGATTATATATCCTTTTTCAAATTTTTTTCTAATTAGTTATAGATGACAGCAGAATGCATTTTGATTCATTTTACACAAATGGAGCAAAATTTTTCATTTGTCTGGTACACAACAGAGTCACACCTTTCATGCAATCATACATGTACCTAAGGTAATGCTGTCCATCTCATTCCATCATCTTTCCTATCCCCATGCACCCTCTCCTTTATATATCCTCTTATATAATTTCTACTACATATTCAGAGTATGTATACTATGATGCTTGTCATATTATTCTTTGTGCATTTCAGTATTTTTCTTTCAATATGAAACAGCCAACGGGTCCTTCTCCCATCTACCCACCCCCACCCAAAAGGGAAAGGCAAAGGCATACAAACAGGAAAGAGCACAGAGGAAACACCCACATTGGCAGAAACCACAAAGCAAGTCGAAGACTCAGACAGCCTAGTTTAAACAGTTAAACAGAAGCCATGTTTGCAAATAATAACTTAAATTAATAAAAGGTCATGCTTCATACAGAAACTGGACAATGGAAAGAGGGCTGGGATTGTGGCTCAGAGGTAGAGCGCTCGACTACCATGTGTGAGACACTGGGTTCAATCCTCAGCACCACATAAAAATAAAGATATTGTGTCCACTTATAACTGAAATATTAAAAAAAGTCATACAGATCAGGTTCAAATAATTAATTCTTCCAAAGACCTCTATGTCCAAGATTCATAAGAGGGGTTTACGGGCTGGGGATGTGGCTCAAGCGGTAGCGCGCTCTCCTGGCATGCGTGCGGCCAGGGTTCGATCCTCAGCACCACATACCAACAAAGATGTTGTGTCCGCTAAAAAATAAATATAAAAAAAAAAGAGGGGTTTATAATATCTACCCTAGGAATTACTTAAAAGGCAAATTAGAATACTAGGGGCTGAGGTTGTGGCTCAGCAGTAGAGTGCTCCCCTAGTAAGTGAGAGGTGCTGGGTTTGATCCTCAGCCCCACATACAAATAAATAAATTAAACTAAGTTAATAAAAAAATTTGAATACTGTCTCTACTGTGGCTTTCATAGAGCTTGGTACATAATTATTTGTTCAATAAATAATAGTTACTGTTTGTGTCAGAACTGGGATTTGAACTTCATGTATGGGAATATATTTCAGCAAAACAAATAGAAATATTCAAACTGATGTACCAGAACAAATAATTATACAACACTTAATCAAGCCCTGCTATCAACTAAAATGCATGGCTCAAAGCAATGCAAAAGGAAAGAGAAACTACAGAATAGGAGAAATCCTATTTAAAACAGTAGTACTGTAGAGGAAGTTTTATCCAGCAAAAGGCAAATTATCTCCTTGTAAACATAGAGCAGTTTACTGAACTGAATGGTAACCTCAATATGGGTATTGATTGATTAGCAGAAGTCATTAGCCAATGATTCACAAAGAAAATCCTCAAACTTGCAAGTATCACTTTTTAGAAAACAAAGTTCTATGTAATCCCTAAATTCAATAGCAATATAAAAGGAAATTTTAAATATAGTTAAACCAACAAATGTAAGAAATAAGATTTTTATCACTCCATTAAAAAAGAAAAAACAGATCGTGTTTTTTCCCTCTTTAGAGGGACCATCTAAAAAATTGTACAGGCAAAATAGTCCCTAAATTATAAATAATGTTTTAAAATACAGAATAGTGCAGGTTACCAACACACTTTAGGAGTTTAACATGGTTTTCACATTTCAAACAAGGTCAAAAATTTTTTTAAAAAGATAAAATAAAAAATATAAAATGAAAAATCCTAAACATATTGTGTACAACAAATTGAAACAAAGTGTCTAAACACATTAGATTACATAATATCTCAAAACAATTATGGATTTGTATGTATAGGTTTGTTTCCTGGAAATACAAGTTGGATTTATAAAACAATCAAGGAAACGTGAATACCAACTTGTTTTAGATGATAATAAAATTATAGTTTTTAGTAAAATGTGATCATCTTGCTGTGATTTGTTAATAAAATATATTTCTTATCTATTAGAGGTATGTAAGTCATTATGAAACAAATAACTGCAGGAATTTGCTTCAACACAACACATCGGAGACAACTGTGGAAGACTGAATAAATGAAACAAGACTAGCCATATTTTAAACTGTTGAATCCAAAATGATAGGTAGGAACATACATGGGGCTCATCAGTCCTCTCTCCACTTCTGAGTATGTTGAAAAACTCCAAAGAAAAAATTAAACTTAAAAAGTCAATAAAAACTAGTGAAGAATTTTTCATTACAGAACAGATAAGAACAGAAAAAAAAAAAAGATCACAAAGCCTTCCAATCCTGTTATTCAGGATGGTTCTAGAATGTTCCTTCCTTTTCTGTCATCTACCCACTTCCCCTCCTCTCATCCTGGGTGATTTCTTGTTGCTGGTGACTCAGATGACTGTCTCTAGACAAATAAATAATTCCCCATATCTCAGAAGCAGACTTTCAAACTGTTGCCTCACAACATACTAAGTAAATATTTAAATAAGGGAGCACATATTCAAGCACTTTTTAAAAAAATTTAGAGTGAGCTGAAATAAACAAATAAAATTAAAAAAAAAAAAAAAACCTCATCAACTTAGTCCATTTGAAATACACCTCCTTTGCCTGTTTTGTTACATGTTTGAGGGGTTTTAAGGAGCAGTGGCCACAGGCATGCTCCGCAATGTCTGGATGCAATTGATAAGGTCCACATCTATAGACATTGCCGAGCATGCCTGTGGCCAGTGCTCGTACAGAAGTGCATGACTAGAGTATGTTTTACTAGTAAACGCATGACCAAAGTTTAACAACCACCATTTTGGACAACAAGTACCACTTACCATTTTTAAGTACGCCAGTGTGAAAGTACTCTATCAAGAAAAAATAATTTAGCCGGGCACGGAGGCACATACCTATAATCCCAGCAGTTTGTGAGGCTGAGACGGGAGGATGGAGAGTTCAAAGCCAGCCTCCTCGGCAATTTAGCCAGGCTCTAAGCAACTCAGTGAAACCCTGTTATCTAAACAAAATACAAAAAAGTGCTGGGGATGGGGCTCAGTGGTTGAGTGCCCCTGAGTTCAATTCCCAGCTCTCCCTGCAAAAAAAAAAAAAAAAAGAAAAGAAAGAAAGAAAAGAAAAAAGAAAGTAAAGAAAAAATAATTGAGTAGAAGTACCTAGGGACAGAAAAATTCGGGAGAAAAATGCGGCCTTAAAAATCATCATTAATTCAACAAGGCATTCTTTCGGAAAAGACAGATGAACTGAGAGGCAATGAGAGACTTCACAAAAAAGGGTTTGGTGCTCTAGTATGTGAAGAAAGAGGATTAAGAAGTTAAGGGGGACTGGGTTGTGTGGCTCAGTGGTAGAGTGCTGGCCTAGCACATTGGAAACCCTGGGTTCCATCTTCAGCTCACATAAAAGTAAATAAAATAAAGTTATTGTGTCCATCTACAATTAAAATAAAATATATATTTAAAAAAAAGTTAGGGCTGGGGTTGTGGTTCAGTGTAGAGCGCTTGCCTAGCACATGTGAGGCCCTGGGTTCAATCCTCAGCACCACATTAAAAAAAATAAATGAATAAACTAAAGCTATGAAAAAAAATTAAATTAAAAAAAAGTTATGGGGAAAGTCGGAGAGCCTGCCTGGAGGGAGTTTGGCCCCAGGGCAGCTGTTGCTCAGAGGCAGAGATGGAAAAACTGGATTCAGAAGACAGGTCTGGGCAGTGGATACATATTTGGAAGCCATCTTTATAGATATGACAGCTGACCCCATAGGAGTGAGCTCTCTTAGGGAGAGATTTGGAAGACAATTAAATGGGTTAAGCCCAAGGTTATATATTTATAAGCATATAAATATATATATATTTAGAAGGCATAAAAAAACAAACAGAAGCAGCAACTTGAGAAGTAAACCGCACCATTTCATAACTATTTGAGAGAGCGATCCTGAGAAAGGGTGGTAAACGTTTTGGGCCACCGCGCAGACGGTGGGAAAGGAGGCTGGGCGAGGTAGCCTCCAAAGGGACCATTCAGGCCAGGTGGTGTGGCCACGCTCCAGATAGGAGAAAAGCGGTACTGAGGGCATAGAAGGGGCCGGGAATCGAGGACCAAGTAGAGCCCTGCGGCTCCCGCCAAGGAGCCGATCCAGGTGCGCAGCGCGGCTGGGCTGCTGGAAGACACAACCTGTCCAGAGAGGAGGGAAGCAGAAAAGAAAAAAAGTTTAAAGACGCCAGAAAGCGGTGGTATTTTCCTACGTTCCCAAGCCTGCCTTATCCAAAGTCTGTATTATTAGGATTCAGGGCAAAAACAGGGCAGCGGGTGAGCCTCGTCGCCACTGGGCAATATCGCTTTGGCCCTGTTCAAGGAACGGTCTGGGGGCGCTGGAAGGAAAGGAACCGCAAGGGTGGGATCGCGGGCGCAGCAGGGGCTCTCCACCAGAAGCAGAGAAGTGAGAGGATGAGGAAGAGGCCGAAAGTTGCAGGGCCCTGTCAAGGTCGCGCCTCTCCGGGAGCAGCGGTCCCCACGGTCCGGCGGATCAGGGCCACCGGGAGCCGCCCCTCCCTCCTCGAGCACTCACCTCTCCGACTGCGAATAGTGGCACCGGCCCAGCAGGTTGAGTTTACAGAGATGCAGGTTTTCGCAGGCTCTCTGGCAGTACTTGCGACGGCAGACCCGGGCTCGAGTGGTGGCCACCACCGACCGGGTGACGCCGGCCCTGCTGCCGGTCTCCAACACCACGAAGCGGTCGGGCCCGGCCGCCTCCAGCACCTCGCAGAGCTGCACCTCGGAGAGAGCGATCTTGTCGAGCAGCGCTTCCAGGGACATGCGGCCCCCGTGGGCGCACAGGATTTTGGTGATGAAGCAACACACCTCCGGGTCAGCCATGGCGCGCTCGCCTGCTCGCTCGGTGCGCTGGCCTGGCCGCTGCGCGGGACTCGGCTCCGGGGAGAATCGAAACTTACAAGTGTGCCGGGGGCGGCCGCGGGCGGTGCCGTACGCCGAGTCCCGCGGTTTCGGTTTCCAGCTGGGCTCTAGGGTCAGGAGGCCAGGACACACCGACGGCGTCCTCGGTTCGGTTAGATCTGGGTCAGATTTAAAGTCAGCGGCGGGCGATCGAGTGAACAGCCAACAAGCGCTGGCAGATTTACTGGCGACGCAGCAGCGCGAGGGCAGTCCCCTCTCGGTTCTAGGTTCGACGAGGGTCGTTCCCCAGCTGGGTACCGCGAGGCCTCCTCGGAACGAAGAGGAAGTAAAAATGGTCTGGGGCTCTGGTGGGGGTTTTTATAAACCAGCCCCAAAGGCGATGACGCGTCTCGATGGCCCACTTGAAGCGTCCTCTGGTTCTCTGCCCCACCCATCCCCGGAAAGAGCTGACCTTAGAGAGCGCTACTTCTGGGCTGTACCTCCGGTGATAGAGAATCTTCGCTACCACTCCAAGATTTAAAAATTATTTTCCTCACTTTGTACTTGAGAAAGTAACTTGAGAAATACGCACTGCCATCAAGTGGAGCCCGGAGGACACCGAGGTTCCCAAAATCTGGCCCCGGGGGCCCAGATCGCCATGCGCCTGATCTAGGACTGATGTGCACACTTTTTCCGACACCACCGACCCCTCTTAAAAGACAGCGATTATTACTTTTTCTTTCATTCATTCATTCTTTCTGTGTCGAGGACTTTGTGAAGAACCACTTTTGACCCATTCTGGTCTTCCTATGATCGCCAACCTAAGTGCCCCACACCGCTGCTTAATCCCCCACAGCAAGAAGTCACAAGTGGGCGTGCTCAGACACGTAAAATCGGTGACCTCCCACCACCCATCTCCCCAAACTTGGCATGGATTTTTTAAGTGAAAGCCTTTGAGCTATAAAACGTGCAGAAATAACTCTTGCCTTAACGTCTACCCTTATCTGACTGAAGCAGAACCTCCGGAAAATGCAGCCATTAACGCCCCAGTAAGAAGTTTCCTGCGTTCTCAGCTGCCTGGGAGACACTGCACCCTTCCATTAACATTAAAAATATAAATAAATAAATAAATAGCCCAAGAGCTTTTTTCCACAATCTCTGTTGAAGCCCTAACCCCCATTCCTGCTTTTGTTGTATAGAGATATGTAAATCTTTACCTCAGAATAGTCCTTGAATTTCTCCTCACTGGAAGCTTCTGAGAGTACTTGTGAACTATTCTAATTTGCAGGGCCCCAGTGGGCTCAAGTTAGAAAAAGAAAAAGGTTTTCCTCCCATCATCCCAAAATAAAATAACTGAACCATTGATCAGAGAGGAAATAAGCCCTTTAAAAAAAAAAAAAAAAGATAACAACAGTAAGAAACTCCTTGTTGCCAAATTAGAAATTCTTCAAAAAGACAATTGGGAAATCTCAGTATGAAACTTCATGATAGTGGAACTGTGTCTCAGTGTACTATGGTATAAAAAACAGCCAAATTGGGGCCCACATAGGATCATCTGATTTCTCATTGCCTCTGGCTGTTGCTTCTATAGTTGTGTTTTAATCCACTTGGCTTTATTTGTGGTCTGACAGGTTCCCAGGAGCCTTTTATTATTAAATCAATTAAGTCAATGTGTTTACTATCTATCTACTTTGGGGCCTTTACATTAGTTAGTTGCTCTTATCATGCAGATATCTAAGAAGCAGCCTTTGCACCCAGGGTGCATGTATTTGGGAAGACTTGGACAAACTTTAATAGTAAGGGAGTTGAGTTGAAAGTGGTGGTACACACCTGGAATCCCACATACTGGGGAGGCTGAGACAGGAGGATAGCAAGTTTGAGGTCGGTCTCTGCAATTTAGCAAGACTCTCTCTCCGAATAAAATTTTTAAGAGAATTGGAGTTGAAGCTCAGAGGTAGACTACTCCTGGGTTCAAACCCTAGTAAAGAAAAGAAAAAGACTTATAATCCCAGTGGCTTGGAAGGCTGTACAGACAGGAGGATCTCGAGTTCAAAGCCAGCCTCAGCAAAATGGAGGCCCTGAGCAACTCAATGAGACCCTGTCACTAAATAAAATACAAAATAGGGTTGGGGATATGGCTCAGTGGTTGTGTGCCCCTGAGTTCAATCCCTGCCCCTCCCCCAATAAAACATAAAGAAAGAAAAAGAAAAGAAAGAGAATCATCCTGATGCGATGGGCAGACAGGAGATTAAAGAATGAAGAGTCCAGCTTGGTGAGAGTGTTTGGGAGCACAGATATATAATTCCCTTCACTTTGAAGTCATGAAAAACAATTTGAGTTATGGGAAAGAAGGACAAGGGAAACATTTAGAGAATTTTTTAAATATATATTGTCACGTGTCAGCTTCTCGGAAATGAGATACTGACACTGACTCGATGTGCAGAAGATTTCCTGGGTGTCACACCAGAGGAAGCCAAGGGGGGAAGTGAGAGCCCTCGGACTTGCCTGCAGACCTCACAGTCTGCCAGCCCAAAGGGGCGCTCAGGAGCCAAAGCTCAGCCTGGGGCAGAAAAGGCTGGGCCCCTGTACCACTGCCTTCCTGTCATGGGTGGAGGCCACCAGAGAAGATGAAAGACCAGGACAGATCTGCAAGGAGCTGAAGCTGCAGGCTATGAGCTTAACATGCTCCTCTGAACCGGGCTGCAAGCCCTGGGTTAAAGGGCAACCTGAGTGACACACTGCAACAGCAATAGTCGATCCTTTGTACCACATGGCTTTCCTTCTCCATTTGTATTTAGGGAACAGCTATTTCAGAGCTTTACTTTTCACTAGAAAACTTAGAAGAGGACAGTTAATGGAATGAACTATGGTGCATGTCACCACAGTGGGTCTCAAGGCCACGACTGGTCCTCATCATTTCCTCATCAATTCCCCTCACCCTGAGCTACCACTCAGCAAATCTCAGTAGCTTACCAGATCAGGTGTCTCAATCCTCATTCCTATGCAATGTGAGCACATTCTCCAGCCAGGGTTGCTAATCTTGTCCTGTCCTTCAACAGCCACAGTTAAGAAAAGGAGGACCAAGAAATAACCCAGCTGGGTGAGGCGGTACACCCCTGTAATCCTAGCGGTTCAGGAGGCTGAGACAGGAGAATAGCAAGTTCAAAGCCAGCCTCAGCAAAAGTGAGGCACTAGCAACTCAGTGAGCCTCTGTCTCTAAATAAAATACAAAATGGCTGTGGATGGGGCTCAGTGGTCAAGTGCCCCTGGATTCAATCCCTAGTGCCAAATGAAAAAAGAAATAACCCATAACCCAAATAGGCCACTGGAGTACCACACGTATTCCACCATGCCCATCGCATAACAGCAGTTCTACTTCCTTTGCTGACCAGCATCAATCACCTCTCATAAAATGGCCATTCCTTTTCTTACCTGTTAATCCCAGTCACTGGAGTTTTTAGGGAAAGGACCCCAGTTCCATGGGTGGTAAAACCAGGCTCAGCCACCCACTCCAAAACACCAACCCAAGCCACACAGTAGCAAAGAGTGGAAAGGAGCTCTGATTAGAGGGGGCATGGGGGAGGGGAAGAGGTGACCTAAGAAGTCTCTTCCAGGGGCTGACCAGGACTTTGAGGTTTTACAGAAAAAAAGAACAAAAGCATGGCTCGGGGGCATACATTGCACAGCAGGCCTAGAGGGTAATCTTGGTCAGGTAGAGTGGATCGTTATCTCAGGACTGGTTCTGAGAAGCCCCTGGACAGCCACCATGGCTTGAAGGGGTGATTGGGTTCTCTTAGTGAGAGGATTGCTCCTGCTTATGGGGGCTATATCATGGAGCAATCTGTTCTTCCAGGCTGCCAAGGCTTCCATTGCTGGGGGTAGTTTTGATCCTTTGTCACAAAGATCCTTATCTATCAGAATTGTTGTTCCTGGAATGCAAGGTAACTGCCGGAGAGAGAGTGGCTCAGAAGGGAAAAAGTTCACAAAGCAAATGGAGTCAGAGGGACAAAATGGAGGTGGTTAGGTCAAGGACTGGGCCCTCCTTTCCATTAGGAGGCCCAGTAGCCATCACTTGTAGTCCAATTGGCTGTGTCTCTGGGCAAGTGTGTCCCTCTGGGGAACCAGGACCTCTCACTCTGTGGAGTCCAGAGTTGTGGGAACGGGAAAGCCCAGTGAGTCACTGGAATGATGTCCAGGGAAGCTGTTTGTACTTCTACACATTCTTTCCAGATCCATATGTCCTTTCTTTTGGGGACACACACTAGAATCCTATCTGATTCAAGGCATATACAATCATGTCCTGGAGAATGCCATCAGCACAGTGTGTCACCTCCACACTGCCACTTCTGCCACACGCTTAGCTGGCTAGTCATCCATCTAGGAGCTTCTGTTTGGTGAGGTGAATGACCAGTGGATACCATGCTCATAGGCTCACTCCTAACCAACTCCTATGCCAAGAGTGCTGTCTGGTGCGCTCCTGTGTCATGTGAGATTCTTGTCTTTGAATCAGGCAATCTTTAAGCCTTCAGAGAGTGACACTCTTGACACCTGCAGATAGGAAAGGCAACTCCATATCCACAACAAAGCAAACTCCTGGTCTTTCCAAGACAAAGGGGACTCCATGCAGTCTACAGATTACCAAATAGCCTACTGGTGTTCTTTTTTTTTTTTTTTTTTTTTTTTTTTTAAATGGCTCTGAACTTTTCTTTTCTTTTTTTTTTTTTTAAATATTTATTTATTTTTATTTTTTTAGTTTTCGGTGGACACAACATCTTTGTTTGTATGTGGTGTTGAGGATCGAACCCGGGCCGCACGCATGCCAGTCGAGCGCGCTACCACTTGAGCCACATCCCCAGCCCCCTACTGGTGTTCTTAAGGAGAATTTAGCATTGGTCTTCATGTCCAGCAGATTGAACCTCCAAAGGTGGCAGCAACTATTTTCATTTTGGCAGGCAGTTGTCTATGCTGATAGGCTCTTGCATTCCCTCCATCTCTCTAACCATGTCATCTTTATTTGGGTACCCAACCAATAGCAGTGGTGGAGGAGACCATCACAAAAACTGGGAAAAGCATTATCCAGCCTAGTGATTTTGTCTGATTGGTAGGTGCATCTTCTGTGGTAGGCACTTACTAGTAAGCTCAACAGGGGATACAAACATCTTTCCATTTGAGATCCCCCCACATGGGCCTGTACACCAGACCTTCTTGTCTCTGATTCTCCAATCTCTTTCTTTCAGGCCCTCTATCCCCACAGGTAGCCTTCCTTTGTGAACCCAATTGCTATGGTTTGAATGTTGTTTTAGCCAGCTTTTTCTCTGTTGTAACCAAAAGACCCGACAAGGACAATTTTATTTTTTTTATTTTTTTTTAATTTTTATTTTATTTTAATTTTTTTTAATATTTATTTTATTTAGTTCTCGGCGGACACAACATCTTTGTTGGTATGTGGTGCTGAGGATCGAACCCGGGCCGCACGCATGCCAGGCGAGCGCGCTACTGCTTGAGCCACATCCCCAGCCCCCGACAAGGACAATTTTAGAGGAGGAAAAGTTTATTTGGGGGCTCACAGTTTAGGAGGTCTTAGTCCATAGGTGACTGCCCATAAATCACTTTTATTCTAACCTAAGGCCATTTTTCCATATCATGGGTGTGATGAGTACACTCTAAACTCCTTCCATCAGGGAGATTATCACTTATCACCTTTTTTACAAGGCCTTCCTTGATGACACTGTAACATGGCTTCCATCCATTTTTAGCAGGATGCATGTACTGGGCAGACCTCTCCATCACCCAACCTTGGTCTTTTCCCTTCCTTCTTTAGAGGTTTATGGAATTCCCTCATGAAGTAGGACAGAAGAGGCTGGGCACCTGAGGAATTTTCAGGAAGCAGGTTTATTGACTGCAGAGTTCAGAGGTGGCTCTCATCTAAGAATTCTTCCTCTGAACAATGAGTCTAGAAATTCTTTGACTTTATACCCAATGGAGGGTGGGGTGTCTAGGAGGTTCATATGATAATTGCATCATCCTCTAGATAGACAGGGGTTTCATAAGTTTTTTTTTTTTTTTCTGCAAACCTGGCATTTATAAACACAGAGGAAGCTACAAACCACAATGCCTTCTGCAGATTTTTGCTGGTAGCTATTATCAAAAATCTCTCTGATAGGGGCTGGGGTTTGGGCTCAGCAGCAGAGTGCTCGCCTAGCACATTTGAGGCCCTGGGTTCTATCCTCAGCACCACATAAAAATAGATAAATAAAATAAAGGTATTGTGTCCAACTCAATTAAAAAGTAAATATTTAAAAAAGGGTATTGTGTTCAACTACAACTAAAAAAAAAAAAAGCTCTCTGATGAAAAGAGGAACTAACATGCCATAAATACCGTGGACATTTCTGCTTAGGAAGGGGATGTGGGGCAACTATAGTCAATCACATGGAAATCTGGGTTACTTACTCATAAAGCTTGCTTGGACCCTCTGGTCCTGCTTGTGTTCAACCTCAGATGTACCAGATTCATCCAATGATGCCTTTAATACTGACCCTGCCTGATTTATGACTTGATGTGTCCAGCAATATCTCACTTATCATGATGGTCAATTCTGAATTCATGGTCACTTGGTATTTCTGCCAAGGCCTACCAGAAGCTAGGAGCTGTTTTTCTTTTCTTTCTTTTTTTTTTTTCCTGCTTTTTATTTATTTATTTATTTATTTTTGTATTTTTTATTGGTTGTTCAATAGGAGCTGTTTTTCAAAAGGAGCTTAAACCTTCAGTGCAGGGAACGTGAACTTGCTCTATAATCTTAGGGAAGTATATTGTGATTCTTCTATTGTGATCTGCCACAGATGCCACCCTACATATATATGTTGTTTATTACTGACACCTGTACTAACCACACCTGCCCAGTTGTGTGGTCCAAGCTCAAGGACTGTTTGTAACAGGCTGGTCCTGCTGCAGAGTTCTTTCCTGCTCTGGGCCCCACTCAAAGTTGGCAGCTTTCCTGTGTGAACCCAATTGCTATGGTTTGAATGTTGTTTTAGCCAGCTTTTCTCTATTGTAACCAAAAGACCTGACAAGAACAATTTTAGAGGAGGAAAAGTTTATTTGGGGTCTCACGGTTTAAGAGGTCTTAGTCCATAGATGACCGGCTCCATTCCTCAGGGCTCCAGGTGAGGAGAACATCTTGGCGGGGGCGGGGTGTGTGTGTGTGTGTGTGTGTGTGTGTGTGTGTGTGTGTGTGTGTGCTGCTCTAGACATGGAACCAGGAAGCATAGATAGAGATATTCCACTTAGAGTGAAGTGGCACCCCCTTTCTCCACAGAAAAGCCATCTTCACCATGGCTGATTTTAGGACTCTCAGCAAAAGAGTCTCTGCAAAAGAGTCCAATGTAGACAAACTTCCTATTTTCGTGTCACCCTGTTTACTTGGCCACTAGCCGGGAAGATACCAGCACTCCAGGTCCTGGACAGCCCCTTACTAGTTTTCACAAACGTATCCACTATAGTAGTTTGAAGAAATGTGCAAACAAGGCCTCTGGCCTTGAGCTGGGCTTCACAGAGATGTCTACATTTTTAAGATAAGTTACAATTGGGCTTCATGGTAACAGCTGGCAGGGGGAGGAAAGAGAGGGGAGAAGAAGCTCTCCCCTTCTCAGGTGTTGTCCTTGAAGGGCTAACTGGTCCAGAACAGTGAAAGCAAAAGCTGCTTTTATGTGAACTTCTGCAGGCTGTGAACTTCTGGGCCCCTCCCCTTACACACTGGGTAAAAAACTCTGAAACTCCCTGAACTCAGGGTTCAGGGGATTGATTACAGCAAAGGCTGTACCCTCTGAACCTGGCTGCAGCCAAATAAAACTGTTTCCTGCTATCTTCGGTGCCTTGCCTCATTTGTCCCTACAACAAGAGGGGAAAAATACATATAGGCCTCAAAAGCACGCCACCAGGGCTGGAGCTCAGCAGTAATGCACTTGCCTGGCATGTGTTAGGCACTGGGTTCAATTCTCAGCACCACATATAAGTAAATAAAAATAAAGGCCTATCAAATATATATATATATATATATATATATATATATATATATATTTTTTTTTTTTTTAAGCACACCACCAATGATGTACCTGTCCTCCAGCCACACCTTACTGCCTTCAGTTACCACCAGTTAATTGCTATCAGAAGGTGAATACACCAATTAGTTAAGACTCTCACAACTCAATAATATCACCTCTAAACTTTCTTGCATTGTCTCACACATGAGCTTTTGGAGGACACCGAATCTAAACCATAACAAATGTTTACCCCAAAAGATCATGTGTTGTGAACTTAATCCTCAAATTAATATGTTAGTGGTGTTTGGGGGTGAGGTCTTTGGAAAATAATTAGAGTTAGATGAGATCATGAGCCGGGGCCCCCAAAATGGCACTATTGACTTTATGAAAAGCAGAAGAGGGGATGGGGATATAGCTCAGTTGGTAGAGTGCTTGCCTCATATTCACAAGGCCTAGGTTCAATCCCCAGCTACACACACACACATACACACACAAAAAAAAAAAAAAAAAGCAGAAGAAAGATCCATAACAGCACAATGGTGTTGGATTTTCCAGCACCATGTGCCAAAAAAGCTTTTGTGTTTTTAAATTACTTGATCTCAGATTATTTTATTATAGCAACAGAAAATAGACTAAGATGCCAGTATACAGGCAGCAGTGGTATTCATTGCTGTGAAATGTGTTTCCTCAAGAACCCAAAGATTCCTAATAGGTTATATGCTCCTTCTTCTCAGCAAGGATATGAGATACAGAAATTTGTCTTTTGTTTTGGAAGGTACATCTGAGCACACTGATAGCCATGGAATTTGTACATATTTTAATGAAGTGGCAGGCCAATGAATCTTCATAGGATTTAGCTCCCAGTCTCTGAAGCCCATGTGTCACACCGAGGTCTGTAACTTGCTCTCCACCTGTTTCTCATCCTGCCTCACCAATGCAGTGAATCAGTGAGATGCCAGGTGGGATGATCAAATGCTCCAGTTCCCTTTAGACTATATTATGACAGAGCACCAATGAGTGAACACAGCTCTGTGGTCAAACACTTGTAAACACTTGTTATCCATTCCATGTGTGTTGGCACCCCAACTCCTGAAGTCGTGGAGAGTGCACCCCAAAGAATCTGAACACGGAATTCCTGTTTATTAGCTGAAACCAAGGAGGCTGGAAGGTTGATGGTAGCAGGACAGCCGTAACTCCTCACGGTAGCTAATTCTTGTGAGGCAGGATGAGCCTGAATCAGGAGAAAAATAAGGCCCGACTGTACCACCTGCTATATACTTTAGGTGCATGTTTCCTGGCATTTTATGAGAACATATTCTGTTTTGTTACTGGGAAAATGTTTTCTTAGTACTAGCAAACAAGTTAGTTGTTTTCAATATGTTATGCCACAGTTAAGATGTAACCTTACACTGCCCTATAAAAAATGAGCTATGCAAGGACAAGGCAGTCTGCAGCCTTACAGGCGCCCCAGCTCCCCCCAATAAACACACTGACAATTTTAGGATTCAGAGTCTTTCTACATAATTGCGAGACCGACTGCTCGCTCAGCAGTAGTTCATCCGAGACACATGTGAATAGGAACCTTTGCTAAATGGGGTAGAACCAAATGCATTCACCAAATCAATGGCCACAAACCACAAACTGTAGGTTGCATAGATCTGCTCTGGCAAAGAACCTATGTCCAGCACAGCAGGTGTGACCAGGGCGACTACTTCCTTGCAGTGGTCAGTAGTCATTCTCTAGGAGCCATCCATTTGCTGCAGGGTTCAAGTCGAACAGAGAAATTATAGGGATCATACCTATTCATCCTTCAGATGCTTACGAGTGGCACTGATCTTTGCCATACTCCCTATCCTGGCCAAGAGGACAGGGGGCAACCTCAGATACCTTCACGTTGGCTTCCCTGTTATGATAGTTCCCACCCTACAAGACCAGAGTAAATGTGAGGATTAGCCCACCTCCAAGTATGTCAACCTTAACCCTGTATTTGAGGATTAGGGCCATGACAGCTGGTGAGTCCAAGGACTCAAGCAACCCACTACAAGCTAGAGGTTAGTCAAGACTCCATTTATCCCTACTGTAATATCTAATGTGGGGGGGTCATCCGGATGCTTCAGGTCTCTGGGGCATCAGTTGACCTCTGACCCTGTGCCCAACAGTCACAAAATGCCAAGGTATTCCTCTTTCCATAGTGTTTCATCATTCTAGAAAATGCTGTTGATCTCTTTGGAGAGAAGGATTGGAAAAACTATGTCAGTACATCACTGTAGTAGTGTTAAAGGTTCTTTTCTGTGGGTTCAAAGTAGGTTCTGAGTCTGAACACTGGTTCAGGTATGGAAACTGGTAAAGAATTGTGACTTTTCATTGGGTGACTGTTCTCCCTATTGCCCTGCTTATTAATTTCTGTTCTTTCCAGATGGTACACATTACACTACTTTGTTGACAGCCTATTTTCCTTCTAGAGAAACTCTGTTCTGTTCACAATATCCATGATTCTTTACAAAATTATATGTATAACTTGCCCCTTGGCTGTCACTTTGACTTTGTCATTACAAATGTCCAGCTTCTGCTGTTGAGTGTCATCACTTGGTGTTGCACTAGGCCCCTAAAGTCCCCATTGCTGTCAGTGAGCCAAGTGCTGGCCCAGCTGTGACCTTCCTGCTGTGAAGGCATCACTGAACTCCTTGGTGATGCTGGTTGCCCTCACACCTGTGTGTTCCTGGTGGCCCTGATGAATCCGATTCCTTGGAGCCACCTTGTGGGGCATAATCCTCTGGCACGTGTACTGGTCTAACATGTATTTCACTGTGCCACTTTTGTCCTCTAAGGTCTGAAGTGGAAATCTAGGTACTTCAGCCTCACTCTTCAAGTGCAATCACTTTACCAGGTATCGAGAGTCATCCTGGTGGCAATTCTGTACCATCCCCCGGACCTTGTATGATAGCAGGCCCTTAACAGATTCTCCCCTGTGCAGTCTTGCATTCCAGTTCACCTGACAGAGCAGTTTTCTTAGAATGGTAAGTTTGGAAATCAAGAAATAGAACAATTAAGTACAGATCATTTATTTTAGACAACTGATAAGGGAAGGAATTGATAGCCAAAGGGAGAATCTTATAGTTTGATTGTTCATTGCTTTCATTTTTGTTGATCCCTCTTGGGTTTTTATTGTTATGGTTCATGATTGTTTTACTGGGAGATGTGAGCATATTGATACATGTCCCTCGGAGATCAATAATGGGTTCTTGTTCCCTGTGTTGCAGAATGAACGACAGAGAAACACTGAGACAAGCAGAGAGAACAAGTTTTACTTAAGAAAGTGATAGATGAGGCTGGGGTTGTGGCTCAGAGGTAGAGTGCTTGCCTAACATGCGTGAGGGTTCGATCCTCAGCACCACATAAATATAAAGATATTGTGTCCACCTATAACTAAAAAATAAATATTAAAAAAAGAAAGTGATAGAGATAGACTCCTCCAAAAGGGAGGGGCCTCAGAGCCAAAAGCCTGTGGAAGGGGTGGGATTTGCTTTCTTATAGACCCCAGAACCACTCTCTCTATTTATTGTCTTTTCTTTCTTCCCCATATATATGACTGGGAGCAGGGGTGCAGAGGGTAATTGTTAGTAACCCAGAGTGCCAAGGAGCATGATCTCTTGGAGGTTAGCCATTAGCAAGCCATTATTCTCTCTTTAATAACCTGCCATCACCCTCTTTCCCCCTCTCTCCCTCTTTCTTTTTGGTACTGGGGATTGACCCCAGGGGCGTTAACCATTGAGCCACACCCCCAGCTGTATGTTTTATTTTGAAACAGAGTCTTCCTAAGGACCTCACAAAGTTGCTGAGGCTGGCATTGAACTTGTGATCCTCCTGCCTCAGTCTCCTGAGCTGCTGGGATTACAGGGGTGCACCACTGTGTCCAGCTGTCTCACCCTCTAGACCCCTACTATTCCTGACCTACAGTGACTGCCTGACCTTTGCCCCTGTCTCAACATGTGAGAGTTTTAAAGAGACCAATCTGAGGAGAGTGCAAAGCTGGAGCTACAGGGGCACATTCTATAATATCCAGCTATACGGAATCAGTTGAACCACCAATTAGAGAGGATAGCAAAACACACACAGGCTATGATGAGTCAACTATGTGAAGTCATAGAAATGAAAAGTACATAAACATCAGAGGGTTGAGTCAGGTGGAATGTCCAAAGTCCGTGCCAAACAGGTGCTCCCAGCAGACATGGGAGTGGGAGAGGAATTAGTCAAGTGATAAGACAGCAGGACAGAAGCCACTGGCCTGGCTGGCACAGGGGTTTCCCCAGGTTGGACCTGCCCAACAGCAGGGTTCCCTGGAAAGAACTGATCGGGGAAGGGATGGAGTTGTAAATGCAGGTGGAGGGTAACTGGTGAGTGGCCAAGGGCCCTATCCCTCTTTGAGGAAAAGTTTTGATGGTGTTGATGAGGGATACTGGGAATGAGTTCAAGGACATTTTCCCTAAGTTTTTGTCACTTAAAATCTCAGGCCTCAGCCAGAGTGAAGAAACACAAAAGGAACTAGCACTTGACTGACACCTGACCACCCCCCACCCTAATGGTCTCCGGATCTCAATACGTTAAGCCCCAGCAAAGTCCCTATTCACATTCCTGTCCCACCCTAATGAGTCAGCTTACCTCAATACAATGAACTACCCCCAAACTACCCTCCTGTCCTGTTGAGAGCCACAGCTGAGTTGGGATGGCGCCTGGCATTTTGCCAGAAGGAGTGGTTGACAGGTGATTGCCAGCGAGCCATTAAGATGATAATTAAGTTAAGCTGTGTATAATTGCTGTGACTGGATGATGCTGGATTGAAACAGGCTGTGTATTCAGTTGTATATAGACCCCTGCTGTCCGGCAATAGGGGGGTTCCTGCTGCCTGGGGCGCCCGCTACTTTTGAGTTCTAAGGGAGTTCCCTTTGAGTTCTCGCTGAGTTCTCGTGGGGCCCAGGAGAGAGCTGGGAGAGTTCCCAGAGAGTGTTCGTGGAGTTCTGGCAATAAAGTAGTTCCTGTTTGAACCTACATGTGCCTCCTGGCGGCTGGGTTATTTTGTGCCCAACCAGACTGAGGCACTGTCCCACCCTAAACAAGCCTATATAGCCCAGCCCCTTGACTCAGTCTGCCACCATTTTCTGCCCTGAAAATGAGCCCGTGCTGAGTGTTTGACTGATTGACTCTGCTGCTGAATCCTGAATAGAGAAAAGCTTGCTGATCTGAGGTTTGCTTCCCAGATCCACCTTGGTCACGTGGGCATCATTTGTGGTATCTAACATTTGGTTCCCTCATCAGGAATGGGAGTAGGTAAAATTGACCCTGTCCTTTCTCCTCCCTCTGCAGTTAAGTTAAACAGCTAATGACCTGGGAAGTGGCCTTTGAGTGTCCGGAATCCCCAGGGATCTCTGAGGTCAGGGGAGCCCCCAGCCACTGCTCATACAGTGAATCCCTAAACTGACTGCATTTCCCTACCCCGTAGGTCCTTTCCTAAGTAATTCTAACCAATTCCTGTTTTTATAGTACTTTAGCCAATCTAAGCTTTCCAAGTATGTTCCTCATCATTGTCTTCAGTGCTTTTCCAAGTATTTTAAAATATCAAAGTACATATTTCATATTTCATTATCATTCAGCAGCATGAGAATAAGCTTTAATATAGCATACATAGCTGAAACTCAAAACATTCATTTCTGGGCTGGGGATGTGGCTCAAGGGTAGCGTGCTTGCCTGGCATGTGTGCGGCCCAGGTTCGGTCCTCAGCACCACATACAGACAAAGATGATGTGTCTGCTGAAAACTAAAAAAAAAAACAAAACAAAAAAAAAAAAACATTCATTTCTGTCCTTAATTTCAACATTTAACTCCCATCTGTTCTTCTCCCTTTTTTCTTTCATTTCCCTGTTTCTGTTTTTCCCACATGCTCTGACATTAAAGTGGTTGCACTGAAAAGACTGCCCTTTTTGAGGTACACACCCTCTGCTTTTTTTGAAACTGGGAAGAACTCAAAGCAACTGAAGGCCCCTGGCTGGGGCAACTCCCTAGTGATGCTCAGACATCCCTGAGGGGTACCACATATCAACCACCTGCTCAACTTTTGCGGGTTTATGCCATGTGGACAGTAAAGGGATTTGACTTTAAAAAAGGTCTACTTCTACGCCCCCACCCTTCCCTTCCCTTGCACACCCAGCAAATCTCATGGATCAGAGCCTCCTTGCCATATATATAAGAAGTTTAAAAATGTTACCCACTTTAATGTTTCCTTTCATAAGGAATTCTATCTCATAGCATATGTGTTAAATCCTTGTGTTTTATTGTCTGAACCTATTCGAGTACAATATAATGCCTCACAAAATATGTATTATGTTAAGTGGGAGAGCTGTATACTACAAAAATGCGTCAATCCAACTATATGGCAAAATTCAGTACAGGAGCTGGGGTTGTAGCTCAGTGGTAGAGCGCTCGCCTAGCATGTGTGAGGTACTGGGTTCGATCCTCAGCACCACATAAAAATAAAATAAAGGTATTGTGAACACCTATAACTAAAAAATAAATATATTTTTAAAAAAATCAGCATAAACTGTTTGATTCTCAAAGGGCCAAAAGCCACCTGGCTCCTTATAAAACTGCTAAATGTTTTAACTATCAGGTAAAACCCGATAGTTGAAACATTGTTATCTTGTCTGGGATAATTGTTTCTGCATCTACATTTCAGCAATTTCAAAAGAATGTTGAAATGTTGGCAAACTCAAGTGCATATTGATCAGGAAATTTTAAGTGATATTCAGCAACTAAAAGATTATCTATTATATGGCTGGGAGAAAAAGCACAAGATTTCCCATGGGCTCTATGTAAGCACAAAATAATGGGTGCAGACCCCCAAAGATTCAGGGACACGCCCTTTATTCATTTGCGTGGGGGAGGCATCTTAGGGTCTCATGTTTTGGATGCAAAAATGGCCTTCAGTTGCAGAGATTTGGTTTTATAGGACACAGTTAGGGTAGTTTCCTTGGAACTGTGGGGGTGCTGTTCCAATAGTCAGGGGTAAACTTTAACACAGGAGGGCAGCTGTAAAAAAGGTTGAAACTCATTGTTACTTGGAGAGATAGGAGCCCAGATTGAGAGGGATGGGTATTTAAATTTGCCCATTGTTTTCCTTTCTCTGGGATCTATTGTCTCCCAGAGGCTCAGTATTTGCCTCCTTCCTTCAGGGCCCCTGTTATCAGAAAAGGACTTACTGGGAGGTAGTGCTGGCTACTGTCCCTCCCTCCTTCTAAGCTGCATTGTTTCTCTGCTTTTCTTTGGGGGCTGTTTTGTAGAAATATTATTTTCCGTGACTCTTCACTCAGAGACTTTAGTGTTATTAACATTACCCAATTTTATGTTACTAGAGTTCCATATAAAGATCCTGAGATTCAATGGGCAAAATGTAAGTGACCACATGATGATCCTTTTTTGTACTGTCTTTGGATGTGTTGAAATTACAATCTCAGGTTCTAGCCATGGTTGATGCAAAGGTACCTGCTTTTAACAATTAATTTTATTTCTTTTTTTTTTTAAAGAGAGAGTGAGAGAGGGAGAATTTTAATGTTTATTTTTTAGTTTTTGGAGGACACAACATCTTTGTTGGTATGTGGTGCTGAGGATCGAACCCGGGCCGCACGCATGCCAGGCCAGCGCGCTACTGCTTGAGCCACATCCCCAGCCCAATTAATTTTATTTCTTAAAAAATTGTGTCCGCCGCTGAGAATTAAAAAAATAAATAAATATTAAAAATTCTCACTCTCTCTCTCCTCTCTCACTCTAATTAAAAAAAAAGATTTTCTCTCTCTCTCTCTCTCTCTCTCTAAAAAAAAAAAAAAGAAAAGAAAGAAAATTAAAAAAAAATTTTTATGTGGTGCCAGGGATCAAACCCATGCATGCTAGGCAAGCACTCTGTCACTGAGCCACAACCCCGGCCACCCCCCCCCCCCCCAGCCTTTTAAAGGCTTTCCTATGCATGTAGCTGGGTTTAACTATACTGTTAAACTTATCACTGTTCTTGTTTTGCATAGTCTGTCAAGCAGGATGGAAATAATTAAAACATCAGGAAAATACAGTTCCAAGAATCAAATTCTTAGGGAGGGACCTGTATAACAGTAAGGAGCATCTGCCATAGATGCCATAGACAAGCTGGGACACGCTGGGCTCATTAAGCGGATGGCCATAAGGAACATCAGCCATTGAACTGCTTAGTCTGAACATTTCCAGTTGCAATTACATCACCTCATTGGACATAACCAATGTTATTGGTTATGCACACCCAACACTTTTTGCATTAATTGTTTATATTTGATGATTGGTGTGATCCAATATACGTTTGCATTTAAAGACAATCTGTCTCTGAGAAATTATTAATAGCACCAACTAATTAGTAATTGCACAGTTCACCACACCAACCCAGGCCGCCTCCCTGGATTTATCTCCTGTCACGCCCATTGCCTGACTTTAAAAAGGAGGACTTCACTCAGGACAATCTCAAGGCTCCTCCCACATATACCCTTCTTCAGCATCAACCATCAGGGACTCTGTGTTCTTTTCCAGAACTCTGAAAGGGAGAGGTCCCTTATTTTGATCCCTCTCAGTACAAAGCAGCCAGATTTGATATTGATGCCCCAATTTACCCCAAATCATCATCCCCTTTCCAAGTCTGGAATGAAGGATATAGGGAATAAGTCCAAGGACATTTCCCCTAAGCTTTTGTCATTTAAAATCTCAGGCCTTAGCCAGAGTGAAGGAACATAAAAGGACTGGCACCTGAGCCCCTACCCTAACCGGTGTCCTATCCCAATAAAATAAGTCCCAGGAAATTCCCTATTCACCTTCCCGTCCCACCCTAATGAATCAGCTGACCCCGTACAAGGAACCCCCAACTACCCTCCTTTCCCACCCTAAACAAGCCTATAGAACCCAGACCCTTGCTTCAGCCTGCCACCATTTTCTGCCCTGAAAATGAGTTCATGAGTGTTTGACGATTGACTCTGCTGCTGAACCCTGAAGAGAGAAAGGCTTGCTGATCCGAGGTTTGCTTGCGGTCCCTTCATCACTGTGTGCTGTGTGCGTCATCTGTGGTAACACTGAAACAGGAACTTCAGAAGGCTGCAAACCTTCCCTGGTCACAATAGGTGAGAGCAGAGGACATGAGGAGGAAGGAGTCCAGAGGTGGGGTTGACTTGTAATGATGGCCTCGTGTGGCCCACCAGCTGGCCTCCAGCGAGTTTTGCACCCTTGGGTTAGCTCCTAGAATGAGCTTACTAGGACTGACGGGTGTGATCAACAGGATGTTATAAAACACAGTGGATTGAACCCAGGGGTGCTTGACCACTGAGCCACATCCCTGACCCTTTTAAAAATTTTTTACTTATATCTATTTTTACTATTTCACTTAGAGAAATGGTCTCATTAAGTTGCTTAGGGCCTCAATAAGTTGCTGAGGCTGGCTTTGAACTTGTAATCCTCCTGCCTCAGCCTCCCAAGCTGCTGATGTTACAGGCATGCACTGCACCTGGCAACAGTGTGACTTTCAACAAAACAAAACAAAACACCATGGTTCCTTTCTTTCTCTCTCTTGGATTCTTTGCTCTGGGGAAGGTAACTGTTAGGTTGTGCGGACACTCAAGCTGCCCCACGGAAGAGACCACATGGCAAGTCACTTAGCCCTCCATCTGACAGCAGGCAGTATCAGTTCGAGGGAGAGACACTTTAAAAGAGAACTTTCAGCCCCAGTGAAGACATCACCTGACAGCAGCCTTCAGGAGAAACTCTGAGCCAAAACCACCCAGCTCAGCCACTCAGCAGAAACTGTGAGATAAGAATGTTTATTCCTTTAAGTCACTCAGTGTGTGGACAGCTGGAGGACACTGGGTAGGTTATCATGGTCAGAGGCGAACTGAGAGAACCAACCGCAGAGAGGAAAGGAATTACAACAGGTGCCAGGCTGTACGGGGCTACAGGAAGCTAACAGAGATCCCATCCGGGCAGGACTGGGTCTGGAGGCAAAGAGGGCCAGCAGCAGCTAGGTGGCCTTTCATAGCTTGGCCTCTTCCTTGAATTTTATTCCATCCAGGGTAAATGGGATGGCAGCTGTGCCTCAACTGCAACATACTGGGCAGAATGCTAATAGCACCACCATGCCCTGAGCACCCACTATGTATCATGTGCTTTAAATACAAAAACTTAAACAAATGTGGCATGTCTATAACATGGAATATTATTCAGTCATCAAAAAGGCTGGAGTACTGATTCATGAACCTCAAAAACATGGCGACTGAAAGAAGCGAACTTAGAGATGTGTTATATGATTCCATTTTAGGAAATGTCCAAAATAAGCAAATCCAGAGACATAAAATAGTTGCCAGAGCAGGAGGGAAATGGAGAGAGAGCGCTATTGTGTACAGGCTTTGTGAGCAAGGATAATGAGAGTGTTCTAAAATTAGATTGTGGTGTTAGTTGTACAACCTTGGGAATATACTAAAACTACTAAACTGTACACTTTAAAATGCTAAATTTTATGGCATGGAAATTATGTTTCAAAAAAAAATAATATGAGGACAGAAACATATGATAACACAATGTGCCCGATGCTATTCTAAAAGCTTTGTGCATATTATATACTTAACTTACATAAAAAACAGACATACCAGGTAAGCACTATTTTTTATCATTTTATTTGTACAGATGAAAAAACTGAGGCCCAGAGTGGTTAAAATGACTTGCTTAGGTAACACATGAAGCATGTGATAGAGCCAAGAAATGAGATAGTCTTGCCAGACTATCTCCAGAGGATGCTCACATAACGTGTTCACATATCTATTGTAGTGCTTCTCACTTATAAATGATCTCAGATGCACCTATCTTATATTAGAATATTTTTTTAATTGTAGATGGACACAATACTTTTATTTATTTTTATGTGATGCTGAGGATCAAACTCAGCGCCTCACACATGCTAGGCAGGAACTCTACCACTGAGCCACAACCCCAGTCCCTTAGATGCATCCTTTTTTTGTTTTGTTTTGGTTTTTATTTCTCTTTTATTTTTCCACATTTTATTTATTTATTAACTGATATATAATTAAAAATCATACATATTGATGGGATCCCAGGTGATGTTTCAATACATGCACACTTTGTGTAATGGTTAAATCAGATTAAACATATATATCTCCTCAATATTTATCATTTCTTTTTTTTTTTTTTTTTTTTTTTTTGTGGTGCTAGGGATTGAACCCAGGGCCTTGTGCATGTGAGGCAAGCATTCTACCAACTGAGCTATATTCCCAGCTCCATTTATCATTTCTTTATGGTAAAAACTTTCAATGTACTTTCTTCTAGCTTTTTTAAAAATTGCTTTTATTTTTTAAATACATGACAGCAGAATGCATCACTATCCTTATTACACATATAAAGCACAATTTTTCATATCTCTGTATATAATGTATGTTCACCAATTCGTGTTTCACACATGTACTTTGGATGATGATATCCATCACATTCCACCATCATTGCTAACTCCCTGCCCCCTCCTTTCTCCTCCCACTCCTCTGCCCTATCTAGAGTTCCTCTCTTCCTCCCATGCTCCCTCTCTCTACCCCACCATGAGTCAGTCACCTTATATCCAAGAAAACATTCCATTTGTTTTTTGGGGATTGATTATCCTAAATCAATCAGTAAGGAAACAAGATTCAAACTCCAAAGTACACAAGCTTACTTGGCCCTCAGTCCACACTGCAGCCTGGGGGCTGCCATAACCAGGCCCTCCCAGGATTCCTCACCTCAGCAGGTGGCTACCGGGGCATTCCTCTCAGGGCTCAGTGGCCTGAAATGCCTGAAGTTTTTCCTGTTTACATCACATGTTTATATGGTTTCAGACTTCTCCACTATCTTTCCACCAAGTAAACAATTCGCAATCAGAACTTGAAAATTTTTTCTCACAGTATCCTCACATAGAGGAGGCCACCCAGTTTTGTTGTTGCTGTTGCTTTGTTACTGGGGATTAAAAACAGGGGTGCTTCACCCCAGAGCTACATCCCCAGTGCTTTTTATTTTTTGAGACAGGGTTTCATTAAATTGCTTAGAACCTTGCTAAATTGTTGAGACTAGTCTCAAACTTACAATCCTCCTGCTTCAGCCTCCTGAATCGCTGGGATTACAGGCATGTACCACCATGCCAAGCTTGTTAAATCACTTTCTGAAAAGCACTGGTATGTTTAATAAATGTTGTTTTTCTGTGTAGTTTACATTTTCTTCATTTTAATTCTTAGTATCTTCCAAAATTCTCATAGTGAATATGTAGTACTTCTGAATAGCGTCATCATCATCATTTAAAATAATTGAAAAATGTATTTCCTCAAGGAGTTTATTTTTGAATGTTGAATCCAGGAACCATTCTTGTACTTGTTTCAAATGAATCATCCATCAGTCATCCTCTCCCCATATAGCTTGCTAAGAGGGAGTTGTCCCAGGTGAACTGGGCTGCACAAAATAATCACATAGAGACAGACACACCTTTTATTTGGGTCCTGTGATGGCTCCTCTGATCTTAAGGGTCCGAAGAAAGAGAAAGAGAAGGCACAGCATGTGCTGAACCCTTTTGTTGAGGAGAAGCCATTCAAATGAGGCAAGGGGTCAGGTTTGGGGGGTATGGAGTCTAGCTTCATGATGTCTGCTGTCAGCAGGTTGATTGACATCTAGGAAAGCCACACTCAAAGGCAGAGCAAGAGAAGGGGACACACTAAGGGTCTTTCCATTGAATCTTCTACCCCAAACAGGGCAAAGGGGTAGGGTTACAGAGGAATGGGTGAGTGTAGCTCAACTCCTTTGGTGACACGCCTACATCTGAAGACACGCCCTCAACTTCCTGAACCTGGACATCGCCCAAGTCACTAGTAGTGATCAGTCAGAGCCTCTCTTCAGGGTGGAAGGCGCAGATCATTCAGAGTGGCTCCCCACAGGGAGTGGCATAAAATTTGGTTTCTAAGGCTTTTTTTTTTTTTAATGGTAGTAGTGAACAAAAGAATGAAAAAAAGTAACAGTACTCAGAACCAACGAATAGAGTTACTAAGATCTGTAGGAGAGAGGTGGAGAGTTCTTTTCATGACTTTTATTTTTTCTTAAAAAAAAAAAAAGATCAACCTACTGAGAAATGCCAAAACATTTTTTTTTTTCCTGTGCCCTGTATATGTGAGGCATGTGTTCTGCTACTAGGCTACCTCCTTAGATCCTGCCCAAACTTCTTAATGTCTCAGTATTTCCTTAGCAATTCATGGACCTGGTGAAGGACAGGGGCATGATTTCCAATGGTTTCTGAGGAGTTAATATCACTGTGCATTACTCCAGGGTGAAAATGGAGATTCAGTGACTCAAGAACATCACTGAGCTCAGAGCTGGATTGCCTTTAAAACAAACAAATCCAGATTGAGTGAGATACAATTTTACATAACATAAAACTTGCTTGTTTCAACTGTACAAGTCAATGATCTTTACTAAATTGACATAGTCATACAACCATCACAATCTGGATTATTATTTTTAATAATTTCTCAGAAACGAGTGTTCTCTTGTTACTACAATATATTGCAAGTTCCAACCGGCTTTTGTAGGATTATGTATGTTATTACATATTTCATAACACCTAGGTGAGTGATTCTTAGAGCTAAAGTTGGGAGGACTAACATGTCAAGCACGCTCAATGCTATATTCTGTCCTTCATAATCTGGCTACAGTTCAAACACTCTATATCAGGATTCAGAGATCTAAAACAATACCCCATACTGCTGGAAGTCAGTGATCATTTCAATTGATTTAGCAAATCAATTGGTGTCTATTGCATTATCAGCAATACTGCCTTTAGACCCTGTTGAGGGGGCCCTTCTCAGAGCTCTGCACCATGAATGCACCCTAACCCAGGTACAGAGTCCATGCGGCTAAGAGGTTCTTGAAAATTCATGCACCCCCATCAGCCGTGCCATGATGCTTTGTTCCTGCCCATAGAAATCTCAATCCTGTTTCCATACCTGAGCAGGTCTCTCCTCTGGGTCTGCCCTCCCTTTAGGCCAATCAGAAAGTGACAGCACAAGGAATTGGGTGACTAGGACTTGGATATGTGGGTTGTTTCCACACACATGCACAAAGCCCTCATGGTGTGGGAGAGAGAAGAGTTGTGGGCTGAGGCTTGAGGCTAGATTTCTCTGCACTGCCACATCCAGCCCAGAATTCTGAGAATTCAGAATTGGAGCCTGAGCTTCTTCATGGTGGTATATCTGTAATGTAGAAAGATAAAACATTTTATTTAACAATTTGTTAAGCTGACAAACGTTTTTAGTATTTAGACATATGGTTTCCTTGTATGGTTTCATTTATATGAACTATCCAGCATAGGCAAATCCATACAAACAGAAAAATAGACTAGTGATTGTCAGAGTCTGGGGAGAGGGCTCAGAACTGGATTGCCTTTAAAACAAATGATGAGTGACTGCTGATCGACAGTCAAGTTCCTTTTGGGGGTAATAAAAATGTTCTAGAATTCAATTGTGGTAATGGATACACACCGTTGTGAATGTACTAAAAGCCACTGACTTGTACATTTTAAAAGGGTGAATTTTATGGTTATTTGAATATCTCAAGTAAGCTGTCACAAAAGGATGTAGAACAACTTGCTGCTATAAAGAGGAGTTAAAATATTTTGTTTTAGGGCTGGGGATATAGCTTTGTTGGTAGAGTGCTTGCTTCCTATGCACAAGGCCCTGAGTTCAAGCCTCAGCACTAAATATATATATATATATATATATATATATATATATATATACACATACATATATACATACACACACACACACACACACACACTACTAATTAATTAATTAAATTTAATTAAAGTCTGACGCATACCTGTAGTCCTAGCAACTCATGAGGCTGAGGCAGGAGGAGGATCCCAAATTCAAGGCCAGCCTCAGCAATTTAGTGAGAACCTGTCTCAAAATAATAAAATAAAATAAAAGGGGTGGTGATGTGGTTCAGTGGTAAAGGGCCCCTGGGTTCAATCCCCAGTATCAAAAAATAATTACCTACAATTCAAAATAAATATTAAAAAAAAAGGGGCTGGGGTTTTAGCTCAGCGGTAGAGCACTTGCCTTGCATATGGGAGACCCTGGGTTTGATCCTCAGCACCACATAAAAATAAATAAGTGAAATAAAGATATTGTGTCCAACTACAATTCAAAATATATATTAAAAAAATAAAAAATAAGTAGAATTCAACCAAAAATATGGATATTTCTGAAAATTGCAACCAAAATAATTATAACTACAGTTCTGGTAAATTTTGTGCATGTCTGAAGTCTCTGTATGCACCTTTCTGTGTCTCCATATATCCATGTTTATATAAAAGAATAATTTTCAGTGAATTAAGATAAGTAATTGTTCATTCTTTTTTTTTAATATTTACTTTTAGTTGTAGGTGGACACAATACCTATATTTTGTTTATTTTTAATGTGGTGCTGAGGATCAAACCCAGGGCCTCCAACGTGCTAGGCGAGCACTCTACCGCTGAGCCACAACCCCAGCCCTAAGCATTCATTCTTAAACCGATTCAGGGAGTGACAGGAAGGACTGTGGCTGGAGCAGGAGCAAAGGACTCTAAGAAATCATACTTACCTTCCATGAGTTTGTGGTACACTTGAATTTTCACAGGACTGGTTATTCAGGGAATACTTTACCACACCCAAGTTAATAGTCACTCAATTTGTTAGTTAACTAATAATATGTTAGTCCTTTAGTCTGTTAATTTGTATGTGTGTACCTGCGCGGACACACCATAAAGATTAAACCTAGGGGCTCCTTATTGCTGAATTATATTCCCATTCCCCCCCCCCCTTTTTGGTACTGGGTATTGAACCCAGAGGCTCTTTACCACTGAGCCACATCCTCAGCCCTTTTTTATTTTTATTTTTTTAAATTTTCGAGACAGGTTCTCACTAAATTGCCGAAGCTGGCCTCTAACTTGAGATCCTCTTGACTCAGCCTCCCCTGTGGCTGGGATTACAAGTCTGCACCACCACGCGAGGCTACTTTAGTCTGTTAATTCTAAGAGGTTGGCTGGGTGTCTGCTAAAGTGCCTGCCAGCTCCAGCATTGCATGGTTTGGTGATTTTTGAAGACTACTTTTGCTGCCCTGCTAACTGGGTTCGGGAGTGAAATACCTTTGGGGACGCATTATTGGGATTGAATAGAGGTGCACTTTACCACTGATGCACATCTCCAGTCCTTTTAATTTTTTATTTTGAGACGTCTCCCAAGTTGCTTAGGGCCTTGCTAACTTGCTGAGGCTGGCTTTGAACTCGTGATCCTGCTGCCGCAGCCTCCCCAGCCACTGGGAGAGCTGCATGTCCCACAGAGCCCAGCCAGGAGCAAATATTTATCACATTTCCTTATAGTGTGGGGGCGTAACTAAGCAGATAAGAAGCGGTTTGGGTTCTACTTCCGCGTCCAAATGTCAACGCCCTCGGTTCTCCTCCCTCCCTAGCAGGAGACACAGAGAAGGTGTCAGAGCCCAGGGTTGCTATGGAGCCCAAATCCAAAACGGAAGTGGTCCTCGGAAATATATCTCCCAAGGACCTTGCATTTGAAAATCAATGCCTTTCTAATTAGTCTTTTCCTAAAGCAAATTCGTAAATAGAGACACAGCCAAACTCGCTCTCAGCACAAAGAACGTCGCTCTCCTCCCAAGAGACGAACGTCCACTTGTCCACGGCGGAAGTGGTACGGAACCAAAAAGCGGAGGTCGCTGGTTCTCCGACGAGCTCTTTTCTCACAGGGACCAGCCGCTGGCGGGGTTGCCGTGGAGACCGATCGAGCTGTGTGGATGCGGCGCCCAGCGGAGGCGCGGCCTTTGCTGACTATCTGCAGAGAGGGCTCACGGGGACGACGCCAAGATGGTTAGTGGCTCTGGATAGTAAAGGGATCCGGGGCTGGAGGCTAGAGACTCCCGGCACACTTTGAGGTACCGTCCGGGTGTGTCTGCAGAGGCTGGTCCCTCCAGCCTTCTGTGTTCCCACGGGAGTATGGAGGGATGCAGACCTATATGCCTTGACGCTTCCCTCCCTCCTGCTTCTCCATTTCCCCACACCTGAGCTGCACACGGGATGGACAGCAGAGCAAGGGGAGGCCGAGGTGACAAAAGCTGCGTGGAAGCGTCTTCAATGGGTAAAGAAGTTGGGAGTAGCTGTTGGGTTCAGCTCAAGTACAGAGTGATGGTCCTCTTAGGAAAATGCAGTGCTTCCAAAAGAATTTGAATAGACTTCAAATTTGTTGTTAAGGATTTGACTTGCAAATCGTGGAGCTGTCACTCAGTTTAAAACGGACCATCGAAATTGGACCCTTCAGGGGCTGGGGATGTGGTTCAAGCGGTAGCGCGCTCGCCTGGCATGCGTGCGGCCCGGGTTCGATCCTCAGCACCACATACAAACAAAGATGTTGTGTCCGCCAAATACTAAAAAATAAATATTAAAAAAAAGAAAGAAACTGGACCCTTCAGTTGTCTTCGTCGTTTCTTTTGCAGATGCTTTCAAGGGCCAAGCCTGCCGTAGGCGGGGAAGTACCGCACTCTGACAAAAGAAAGAAGAAAGGTAGGAAGATTCCAAAACTAGAGGAGCTACTTTCACAAAGAGATTTCACTGGCGCTATTACCCTATTGGAGGTAAGGTCCAAAGAAGATTGCTTCTTGACTTGGTAAATACTAGACTGTAGATGAATGTTCAGGTGAATGCTGGTTGCTATGTTGTTGTAACAGGTGGATGCATTATGGGGTTTCTTCAAGGAAACACCTAGTAAATCTGGTAAGTTGCAGATTCCAAGTTAACTATAAACCTGACTGAAGATGAACTTTAAAAACAACAATAACAAAAACAACTTCTTTCTTAAGGGCCACTTTGATTGTGTCTCCTTTCACAGATAGTGGATTCAACCTAAAAATATGGAGTGACACTTAATACAGTTTCATTTCTCACATTATTTATCCTAACTCCTTGGCATTATTAGTTCTATTATGTAATAAAATTTTGGTAAAATTTGAACAATTCTACCATGTTCATATTTTGATAATATAAAAAGCCTTTCAAATCTCTATGGCAGTAGGGCTAACCCCCACCCCCTGTGCACACACACACTACTGGAGATAGAATCCAGAAATCCAGCATAAACTCTACCACTGAGTTACATGCCCAGCCTCAATAGTTCTCACCTTTTAGTATGTTTTGGAAATACCTAGAGTAGTTACCAAGATGCTTGTCTTCCTGAACTCCTGCATTAGCAATTCTGATTCTTTAGGTCTGCAGTGGTCCTCAGGAATCTGCATTTTAGGTAAGTAGTCTAAGTGCCTCTAATGTAGATGGTCCACAGAGATTGTATTTTGGAGAAACTGTTTTTTGAGAAGCTAGAGGAGAGTGTAGGAGTACACCAGAAGATGAAGAGTTTGGACAGGGTGGTCTGGTTGTGTGGGGCTGCAATCATTTCTCCAAAACATTACTCTTGCTATATTGCTACAAATCTATCTATAATAATTGTTTCAATTAACTTTACTTTTATTTCCCAGTCTTCCCTGTCTTACTAGTGCTTAGGTAGTGAGCACAGTAGTTAGCTTTTTTAGTGGCAACTCATCTTTGCATTTGTGGGGGTCGACTTGGAAGGACCTGCTAACTCTATCAATCAGTGGATTGACTGTATAAGTCTATTTTTTGTCATTCTATTTTCTCTCTTTTCTTTAAGGCAACGACATTTTTTATTGTATAATTTAAGACCTCTAAATTGGCAGGGGTAATCTGCTCTATGCCTACATTCTCAGGTAGCTAATTAGAGTGGGGAATGGTAACTATTAGAGTTTGGAATTTAAATTCCCCAGGGAATTCCTGGGGCAAATTCAGGGGTAATTATTCAAGAAATCCTCCAGATTTAAGGCACTATATTAAAATTCATAGCATTTGGTGAGAAGAGTAAATTCTTATCCTAGACAAAAAGGTATCTAAGAGATGTCTTCCTCTTGGGGTGACTGAGCCACTGTGGTGATACTCTATGAACATGTATTGGCTCACTATTGATTTATCACACTGTAGAGTAAAAACAAAACAAAAACATCCTCTTTTTTTTTTAAGAGAGAGAATTTTTTTTTTAATATTTATTTTTTAGTTTTCGGTGGACACAACATCTTTGTTTGTATGTGGTGCTGAGGATCGAATCCAGGCCGCACGCATACCAGGCCAGCGCGCATACCAGGCCAGCGCGCTACCGCTTGAGCCACATCCCCAGCCCAAAAAAAAAAATCCTCTTTCAAAGTCTCAGTCTATTCCTCCAAAATGGGATTTTTCCTTTATTGGTTGAGTAATTCATAAATATTTGTTCATAGTGGACATAAATGAAGCCAGTCTTCTGTATATTGTAGCTCCTTTAGACTTGGTAAATGACCCAAGTCAAGGGTAATAGAATGAATTAACACTTTGTCCTCAGTGCATTATTAATAAATATGTGTGTGCTTGTGTGTGGAAGAATGAGGTTGAATGCAGTAAGCATGGAGGTTGGGAATACGGGCTTTGGAGGCAGACTACTTTTAAGTCCCTGTCACCACTTATACAGACTGTGTGATCTTGAATTCCTTGCTTAGCCTCTCTGACCTTTAGTTCTTGACTTTAACTATTTCACCCAATTATTTTGTTCCATACATATCATCCAGAATTATTAGATAACTCACATACTTTCTGGAGTAAGGTGTCAATGAGTACAGAAAAACAAGTGTGAAATATTTGAAGATACAAATTCTGAGACTGTTGGAAGGTAACTGTGCTGAGTATTGTAAGTAAAGGCACAATGAATGCACAGTTCTGCATGTACTACTTAGCTTGCTGAAAATTGAGTAGTAACTTAACATAGCAGAGTTTTTTTTGTTTGTTTGTTTTGTTTTGTTTTTGTTTTTTGGTGCTGAGGATCGAACCCAGGGCCTTGTGCATGCAAGGCAAAAACTCTACCAACTGAGCTATATTCTTAGCCCTTAACATAGCAGTTTTTAAAATGGAGGATTTACTGTTCAAAGTTTTTCATGATTTTTTTTTTAATGAACTTTAAACCTGAAGTTTAAACGTCACGTTGGAGAACAAGAAGAGGATACTAATTTGTGGATTGGATACTGTGCTTTTCACCTGGGTGACTACAAGAGAGCTTTAGAGGTTAGTAAAATTAAAAAACAGTCTAACAGGAATGTGTTTAAAATATTATTAAGCTTGTATTATAATAACATCTATTCATGTAAAATTCAAACAGTATGGAGGGAAACAAAGTAAAAACAGAAAACCAAAATCACCCTATCTGCTGTCCCCTGTCCTACTTCTTTATTAATAGAGGTCCCCACTGGCTTTTTAAAAAATGTATTGATTTAAGCTGGGCAGGATATTACACACCTGTAATCCCAGCGGCTCAAGGAGGCTGAGGCAGGAGGATCGTGAGTTCAAAGCCAGCCTCAGCAAAAGCGAGGCACTAAGAAACTCAGTGAGACCCTGTCTCTAAATAAAATACAAAATAAGGCTGGGGATGTGGCTCAGTGGCCACGATTCAATTCCTGGTACCAAACCCCCCAAAATAAATAAATAAAATGTATTGATTCAGAAATCTATATATGTATTCCAGCGTGTGAGTATGCATCTTGTTAAGAATTTCACTTTTATTTTGCTTGGTTATTTTAAGACAATAAACAAGATTGTATGATCTTTATGTAATTTTTTTTATTATTGTAAGTATCATTTCTTTGTTAATCATTTTTCTTGATCATTGCAAACCCTATCCCATCTGCAATGATTAATACGTAGGAATATGGGTCTAAATAAAATTATAGATGCCTTATGTCAAGCAATTTTTATTTATAAATGAAATTGCTGAAACATTTCCCATATATTCTTATTCAAAATATAACCTAAAAGGCTGGGGTTGGGGCTGGAGCTCAGGTTAGAGTGCTCATCTAGCATATGCGGGCCGCTGGGTTTGATCCTCAGCACCACATAAAATGAATAAATAAAATAAAAGTATATTTAAAAAGTTTTTAAAAAGAATTTGAAGACTGCATAACAGAAATTAAAATATCCAAGGCCAGGTAATGAGGAGGTAAGTTGAAGAACAAAGGAAACAAGATTCTTGAAGGAAAAAGAAATATGTAAAGGACAGAATGGAAGCTGGTTATTGTTTGTGAAAGATATAGGGGAAAAAAGTAACCTAAATGTAGTACAAAAATAAACAAAGGTGTTTGAGAAAAACAAGAAAGAGTATGTGGAAAATTCGGTTAACAAAGTGAATCTCAGAAAGGATCCTTGGTAAGAAATTAAATGCCTTTTTTGTGTGTGTATGTGGTGCTGGGGATTGAACCCAGGGCCTTGTGCATGTGAGGCTAAATACCTTTTTACCACTATTTTTTTTTAATATTTATTTTTTAGGTGTAGATGGACACAACACAATGCCTTTATTTTTATGTGTTGCTGAGGATCCAACCCTGGTCCCACCCGTGCTAGGCGAGCACTCTACTGCTGAGCCACAATCCCAGCCCCTAAATACCTTTTTAAACATAAAGACAAATTAAGAATTGGGGGTGTGGCTCGGTGGTAGAGCACTTGCCTAGCACATGTGAGGCACTGAGTTTAATCCTCAGCATCACATAAAAATAAATAAATAAAGGTATTGTGTCCATCTACAACTAAAAAGTATTTTTTAAAAATAAAGACAAATTAACAAAAATTACCAAAACTGGAAATAAATACAATGAATGAAAAAAAAATTTCATTTGGTAGTACTAGGGATCAAACCCAGAACCTCATGCAGGCTGAGCAAGCATTTTACCTCTGAAATAGATAAAATGAAATAGAATGAAATAAAATTAAAGTGCATTAAAGCTATCAGATTTTAAGTTAATTGAATCTAAGTATTTAAGTTTTTTTAAAAATATTTTTAGTTGTAGATGGACATAATACCTTTATTTTATTTATTTATTTATATTTGGTGCTGAGGATTGAACCCAGTTCCTCACACATGCTAGGCAAGTGCTGTACCCTATATAAGTTACAATCCCAGCCCAGTATTTAACTTTTATATGTCTTTTTAAGTTAGCAAAAATAAAATATTTTTGTTATTTTTCATGTCTGTAGTTTGTTATCATTATCAGTGTTAAACATGGAGAGGGGAAACCTAGTGTAGACTTAAGTGCACAATAGCCCTGCATCGGGAGGATTGAGTTTCAGCTTCAGTATCTCACTTTTTAAGGCACAGAATGAGGAGTTGGTAAGATCCTCTAAATGGGAAGTTGTCCTATCTGAGTAAGAAATCTTATTTCCTTACAGAAGGATGGCCTATCAATTGCTTTACTGCCAAAATGAGATCACCACTTTACATGTATTTCAGGAATATGAAAATGCAACAAAAGAGGAAAATTGCAATCCTGAAGTCTGGGTGAACCTTGCCTGCACCTACTTTTTCCTTGGCATGTATAAACAAGCTGAAGCAGCTGGATTTAAAGGTAAATTAATTCTTTTTTATATTTGATACTCTTCACTCAGAGTAAGAGTCATTTTGGAGATTTTAATAACTTATTATTTATTATTTACTTATTTTTATGTGGTGCTGAGGATCAAACCCAGAGCCTTGCACATGCTAGGCGAGCGCTCTACTGCTGAGCCCCAACCCCAGCCCCAATTTTGGAGATTTTAAAGCTTCTTTTATTCTTTGATTATTGAAGCAAGAACCAACTTACATTAGAAAGCTAAAAAGTAGATTTATTTTTCAAAAAGTACTGAATCTGAACTGGGTGTAGTGGTGCACATCTGTAATTGCAGCTACTTGGGAGGCTGAGGCACAGGATCACAAGTTCAAGGTCAGTCTGAGCAATTTAACAAGATCCTGTCTTATAATTTTAACAAAATTTGTTTTAAAACAATAGGGCTGAAGTGTAGCTCTGTGAAAGTCCCAGGTTTGATCCCCAGTACCACAGGAGGAAAAATATATTGGATTTGATCTGTGTTGAAAGGAATAGTTAATTCCACCCTCACACTAATACCCCGCCCCCATCAGCCTGCATCCAAGAAGCTACAGCCCAAAGCAGGAGGATGAGAGAAAAGAAAGGGAAGGTATCTCTTAGGTCCCATCACAGTAGGACATTCATGCTGTGATATAGGTGTTCAGGCTCTTTCGGCTTAGATTTCATGGTTTCTTTCCCAATTTCTGAGTGAGAAACCCAGTAACTTTAGCTTGAGGAATCCCGATACTTTCCATTGTAGTCATGACAGTCATCTCAGGAGGATTGCATTCAAATTTGTAAACAAGAGTAAGGGGAAGCAGAATTATTGGGGAAAGGAATAAGGATAATTAGAGTATAAATCAAATTAAGTTCAAGGAAATTTAGAGAAGTGGTAGGTAAGGGAATGTTAGGAAATTTGTTAGGGATGAATACATTCCAGGGAGGAATTCATACACACACATATACAAAGACATGAAGACAGGGGCGTGTGTGTGTGTGTGTGTGTGTGTGTGTGTGTGTGTGTGTGTGTGTACATATTAATCTTCATTGAAATGTGTAACTTGAAGCCTTTGTATATATATATATGGGATTTACCAGCTTTGGGGTACTTTACTGCTGAGCTATATCCATAGCTCTTTTTACCTTTTTTTTGTTTGTTTGTTTTTAAAAGAGAGAGAGAAAAAGAGAGAATTTTTAATATTTATTTTTTAGTTTTCGGTGAACACAACATCTTTATTTTATTTTTATGTGGTGCTGAGGATCGAACCCAGCGCCGTGTGCATGCCAGGCAAGCGCGCTACCGCTTGAGCCACATCCCCAGCCCTCTTTTTACCTTTTTTATGAGACAAAGTCTTCCTAAGTTGCTGAGGCTGACTTTGAACTTGCAATCATCCTGCTTCAGCCTTCCAAGGCATGTGCCACCATACCCAACTTGAAGCCTTTCTTGATTTGTACTCAAAGTGTTTTATATGTATTAGTGTATTTTTTCCTAATTTAATCATAAGGTCCTTTAAGATGTTTGCTGTTATGTTTCTAGACTTTGTGCTTAAAAGAGTGTTATACACATAAAAAGTGATCAAGGTAGCTATTTCTATTTCAAAGCGCGCGCGCACACACACACACACACACACACACACATATTTATATGCTTTAAAGTGTGATTTTTTTTTTCTTTTTTTGTAAAAGGGATGAAGAATTAGCTGGGTGCAGTGGAGCATGCATGTAATCCCAGCAGCTTGGGAGTCTGAGGCAGGAGGCAGCCCTATTTTGTATTTTATTTAGAGAGTTCAAAGCCAGCCTCAGTAACAGTGAGGTACTAAGCAACTCAATGAGACCCTGTCTCTAAATAAAATATAAAATAGGAAATAAGGCTGGGGATGTGGCTCAGTGGTTGAGTGCCCCTCAGAATAGGAAAATTTCTAAGAGTACAAAGGATATTTGGAACTTGAAAGATGTTAACCTTTGTTTGGCTGCCTGTTTAAGTGTGGTACATCACTATGGTAGAGGACCCAAGAGATAAAAGTCTGGGCTATTAGGAAAATATGACATATAATTGTGGAAAAGAAGATTTCAAAAAGGAATTGAAAAAGAATACTGGGTTGAAAAACTGAATGCGAGTGGATTCATGCGCATACAGAGATGACCACAATTGTCTGCTAACATTGTTTGGTTCAATATATGAACAATACCAAAATGGGCTGCTGTGCTCTTGGACAACATAATAGAATCAGAACAAGTGGTGGGGAAGAGCAGACTCTTAGAACATTTCTCTTGGTCTTGATGTTGCTGTTACTACTCCAGGTGGAGATCAGACTCAATATTCATTACAGTAGACACATCTCAGGATCAGATAGATAAGGATTTAGGGAAATTCATCTGAGAATCATTTTATTTTTTTAAAAGGGATTAAGTGCCATAGACTCTTGAATTTTTTAACAAGCAACTTGGATCTTTTTTTTTCAGCTCCTAAAAGTCGACTCCAAAATCGCCTGCTCTTCCATTTGGCCCACAAGGTATTTATGTTTTCATTTCAATTTTCTTTTTTGGTATCAGGGATTAAACTCAGGGGCACTCAACCACTGAGCTACATCCCCAGCCCTATTTTGTATTTTATTTAGAGAGAGGATCTCACTGAGTTACTTAGTGCCTTGTTTTTGCTGAGGCTGGCTTTGAACTCACAATCCTCTTGCCTCAGCCTCCTGAGATGATGGGATTATAGACGTGTACTGAACACCCAGTGATTCTGACATTTGGCTCAAAAATGTTTTTGTTTTAACAATATTTTTCTCTTATTTTCTTCTGTTAACAATAGAGAAAGGCGGCTGGGTATGGTGGAGCAAGCCTGTAATTCCAGCAGCTCGGGAGGCTGAGACAGGAGGGTCATGAGTTCAAAGCCAGCCTCAGCAAAAGCCAGGCACTAAGCAACTCAGTGAGACCCTGTCTCTAAATAAAATACAAAAATGGGCTTGGGGGGATATGGCTCAAGCGGTGGCTCAAGCGGTAGCGCGCTCGCCTGGCATGCATGTGGCCCAGGTTCGATCCTTAGCACCACATACAAACAAAGATGTTGTGTCCGCCAAGAACTGAAAAATAAATATTAAAAAATTCCCTCTCTCTTTCTCTCTCTCTCTCTCTCTCTCTCTCTCTCTAAAAATGGGCTTGGGATGTGACTCAATGATCCAATGCCCCTGAGTTCGATCCCTGGTACCAAAGACAACAACAACAACAACCTAACAATAGAGAAAGGCAATTAACTATAAATTCCTGTTGATAGCATTTCTAGAATAAGTGGAATATAGATGTTAATTTTATTGGTTCCCATCATTAATGTTCTTTACCCTCTTAATTTATTCAGAGGTGTTAAGTTTTAGTTATTCTTAGAGAGCAGTCATTTAAGAATGTTAGTGTGCTTCGACTATCCTCTCATCTCTTAGGAAACAGACTCAGAGGTACCTTGCTCTGACTCATAGAAATAAATATACATTTTTCATAATTGCCTTAGGGCAGTAATTTTGATCATTATAATGTTATATTTTAAGTTATAATTTTTAAAAAATATTCATTTTACAGTTGTAACTGGACACAATACCTTTATTTATTTATTTTATTTTATTTTATTTTTTTAAAAAATATTTATTTTTTTTTAGTTCTCGGCGGACACAACATCTTTGTTGGTTTGTGGTGCTGAGGATCGAACCCGGGTCGCACGCATGCCAGGCGAGCGCGCTACCGCTTGAGCCACATCCCCAGCCCATATTTATTTATTTTTATGTGGTGCTGAGAATCAAACCAGGGCCTCACATGTGCTAGGCGAGTACTCTACTGTGAGCCACAACCCCAGCCCCAAGTTATAATTTTTGGAAATATAAAATTTATACCCATTTATTCTATTAAACAAAATATAAGTAAGGAAAAGAGCAAGTGAAATAATATCTACCATATTAAAAAGTAACTACCTTTCTGGGCTTCGGTTGTGGCTCGGCAGTAGAGTGCTGCCTAGCACATGCGAGGCCCTGGGTGCGATCCTCAGCACCGCATATAAATAAATAAAATAAAATAAAGGTATTGTGTCAACTACAACTAAAAAATATTTTTAAAATAACTACTTTTTAATCTTTTAGAATATCTCTTCTAGGATAGATATTTTTTATTAGAACTTTATAGTTATAGTAGTAGGGTTCATCCCGACAAATTCATAGATGCTTGGAAATCGATTTCAGTTCATGATCCCACCTTTTCCTTCCTGTCTTCCCTCCCCTCTCCCATTCTCCTTCCTCTACTAGACATTATTTCATTCATCTATTAATTTGTATTTGATTGGTTCTTTATGTTATTCTATCCTTCTCTCCCCCTTTCCCTTATTTTACTCTTGCTTCCACATGTGAGAGAAAGCTTTTGACCTTTGAGTTTCTGAATTTGGCTAATTTCACTTAACATAATATTCTCCATCTCCATCCATTTACCAGCAAATGCCAAATTTCATTCTTTTATGACTGAGTAGAACACCATTGTGTGTGTGTGTGTGTGTGTGTGTGTGTGTACACCTATATTATATATAACAATTTCTTAATCCAGTCATCTATTGATAGGCATCTGGATTGATTTCCTGATTTAGCTATTGTGCATTGTGCTACTAAAAAACATTGACATGACTGCATCACTGTAGTATGTCAATTTTAGATCTTTTGGGAAAATACCAAGGAGAGTGATAGTTGGGTCATGTGGTGTTTTCATCCATTTTTTGAGGAATCTTCATATTGCTTTCCAGAGTTGTTGTAGGAGTGTAGCCCCACCAGCAGTGTACAAGTGTCTTTTCCCCCCACAACCTTGCAAGCATTTGTTGATGTTTGTATTCTTTTTGTGTGTGTGTGGTGCTGGGGCTTGAACCCAGGGCCTTGTGCATGTGAGGCAAGCACTCTACTAACTGAGCTACTTCCCCAGCCCTGTTGTTCATATTCTTGCTCCTTGCCATTCTGACTGCAGTAAGATGGAATCTTTTTGTAGCTTTGATTCACATTTCCCTGATTGCTAGAGATATTGCACATTGTTTTCATATATTTGTTGGCCATTTGTGTTTCTTCTTTGAGAAGTTTCTGTTTAGCTCTTTTGCCCATTGTTGATTGGTTGTTTATTTTTTGAAGTTAAATTTATTGAGTTCTTTGTATATTCTGGATATTAATCCCCTTCCAGAAAAGTAGGTAGCCAAGATTTTTGTTCATTCTGTAGCCTCTTTTTAGGCTCTTAAAAGCTTCTTTAGGTGTACAGAAGCTTTTTAATTTGATGGCATTTTTTAAAGAATAACTTTTATATGCATTTTTGCTATTTGTTACTTTGTTGTGCGGAACAAGATTCATGCTGAATATGTATTTTTGTACTTTGCTTTTGTTCACTTACCTTTATTTTATAAACATATTCCTGCATCACTAAATAGGCTTCAAACCATAATTTTAAAAATGATTTCACTGGGCTTAGGTTGTAGCTCAGCAGTAGAGCATTCACCTAGCATGTTCGAGGTCCTGGGTTTGATCCTCAGCACCACATAAAAATAAATAAATAAAATAAAGGTATATGTCCAACTACAACTAAAAAATAAATATTAAATAATGATTTCAAAGCATTCCATCATTATATCACAATTTCCTAATCCATTCATCTATTGACAGACATCTGGATTGATTTCCTAATTTAGCTATTGTGCATTGTGCTACTAAAAACATTGACATGACTACATCACTGTAGTATGTCAATTTTAGATCTTTTGGGAAAATACCAAGGAGGGTGATAGTTGGGTCATGTGGTGTTTTCATTCGTTTTTTGAGGAATCTTCATATTGCTTTTTTGTGCCATAATTCGTTTAGATTTCCTACTTATTTGATTTTTAAATTGCTTTTAATTTTTAGTTGTAATAGATCATTTTGAATGTTGTAGAAATAGACTTACTTACTTATTGAGTATGAATAACTTTTTTATTTTTTAAAACATTTTTATTATTTTTTTTTAGTTTTAGGTGGATGCAATATCTTTTTAAAATTTATTTTATTTTATTTTTAGAGAAAGAGAGAATTTTAATATTTATTTTTTCATTTTCGGCAGACACAACATCTTTTTTTTTTTTTAAAAGAGAGAGAGAGAGAGAGAAAGAGAATTTTAATATTTATTTTTTAGTTTTCGGCAGACACAACATCTTTGTTGGTATGTGGTGCTGAGGATCCAACCCCGGCCGCACGCACACCAGGCGAGCGCGCTACCGCTTGAGCCACATCCCCAGCCCATGAATAACTTTAAATCTTTTAATTGATATTGGTAAACTGTTTTATAGAAAGTTTATCAAATCATTCATAGGAAGTATATGAAAACAAGTTTTTTGTACATTTAAAAATTGTGCACTAGGGGCTGGGGATGTGGCTCAAGCGGTAGCGCGCTCGCCTGGCAGGCGTGCGGCCCGGGTTCGATCCTCAGCACCACATACCAACAAAGATGTTGTGTCCGCCGAGAACCAAAAAAAAATGGATATTAAAATTCTCTCTCTCTCTCCCTCTCTCTTTAAAAAAAAAAAAAATTGTGCACTATAATTATCTCTTTGTTTCTTCCTCCCTTTACTAGTTCTGCCAATTTTTACTTGATATAATTTTCAAAATTGGTTATTCAGTACACACAGATTTGGAATTTTTGTGTCCTCCTTATAGACTGAAACATTCATTATCATGAATGTCTTTCTTTATCTCTAAAACTTCCTCTTTGTCTATTTGTGTAGCTACAGGATGGTTTGGTCAGTGTTTGTTGTATTTCTTTATCCTATTGTATTTACTTTCTCCCTTCCTGTGTCCTTATAGTTCAAGTGTCTTCCTTATAAACAGTATATAAAAGAGTTTGGGGATTTTCAATCCAGTTGAAATCTTTATTTTTTAAAAATTCCAATATTTGATTCATTTCCTAAATTTAATGTCTTTTACTCATATGGTCAGCTCAATATCTACCTTGTAATATTCATTTTCTATTTGTCCCTATGAATCCATGTCTCCCCTTTTTTCTTTCTTGTATTCTTTTTGGATTGATTTTTTTTAATTCCCTATTTCTCCTCCAATGGCTTGAAAAAAATTTATCTAATCAATCAGAGGTGGTTTTGGGGTGGGAAGAGAACACAAATATACAAATTTTTATACCTCTTGGATATATAGATATGTAAATAATATACACATGTATATATACACATATTCATTCACATACACACACACACACACACACACATATATACACATACATACATACACATATACACACACACACATATATATTTGGGGGGGGTACTGAGAATTTAACCTAGAGTAGCTTAACCACTGAGCCACATCCCCAGTCATTTTTATTTTTTAATTTGAGACAGGTTCTTGCCAAGTTGTTTAGGGTGTTTAGGGCCTCAGTAAATTGCTGAGACTAGTCTGGAACTTGAAATCCTCCTGCTTCAGCCTCCCAAATGGCTGGGATTACAGGAGTGTGTCAACATGTCTGGTTGTGTTTAAGCTTTGTGCATAATTTTTGGTCTTGGTGCATTTTCTATGGTGTTTCCAGATGTGTCTTCCTTTTTTTTTTTTTTTTCCTACTAGGGATTGAACTCAGGACCTCATGCATGCTAGGCAGGCACCAGGCACGATACCACTGAGCAACATCCCTAGCCCTTCTCCCTTTTTTTTTTTTAATTTGGAAAATTGTTTGGTTATTAACTCTTCAAATATTCTTCAGCCTCATATTTTCCTCTTCTTTCCTTCTAGAACACCAGTAATAAGTACATATGTAGATATTTTCATTGTGTTGTATATAAACCCTTTTTCACATTTTCCTGTAGAGATTTTTTTTCATTTTATTAATCTTTCTTCAGTCATATCTAATCATCTATTAAACTCATCTACTTTATTCTTAATTTCAGTTATTGTGTTCTTCTTTTGTAAAATTTTCATTTTATTTTTAACATTTCCAACTCTCTCTCTCTCTTTTTTTTTTTTTTTTTTTGGCAGTGTGAAAGATTCAACCCAGGGCCTTGTTCTTGTGAGAGAAACACTGTACCAACAGAGCTATATTCTCAGCCCCCTCCAACTTTTTTTTTTTTAGTCATAGATGGACACAATACCTTTGTTTTATTTATTTACGTGTGGTGTTGAGTATTGAACCCAGTACCTCACACATGCTAGGCAAGTGCTCAACCACTGAGCTACAACCCCAGCCCAAAAGTCCCCAATTTTTAATTTAAGTTTTAAAACATATCAATAACAAATATTTAAAGTCCATGTATAATACATCTAATGATTATATCTCCTGACAACTGATTTTTGGGTTTTGGTCAAATGGAGATAAGCCTCCTATTTCTCCTCCAATGAGGAGAATCAGAGGTGGTTTTGGGGTGGGAAGAGAACACAAATATACAAATTTTTATACCTCTTGGAGAGATAGATAGATAGATAGATAGATAGATAGATAGAGAGTGTGTTACAGAAAATGGAATTAAGTGTCCTGGTAGGAGATAAGTGTCCCGGTAAACTCGGTAATTTAATGTGTTAAATTTATACCAAGAGGTATAAAATTTTGTATATTTGTGTTCTCTTCCCATCCTAACCCCACCTCTGATTGATTAGATAAAGTCTCATCTATTTTACTGGTTAAACTTTTTCAAGCCATTGGAGGAGAAATATGAAATTTTTTAGTTATAGGCACACACAATGTCTTTATTTTACTTTATGTGATGCTGAGGATCGAACCCAGTGTTTCCCGCGCTAGGTGCGCGCTCTACATCTGAGCCACAACCCCAGCCCAGAAATACGGAATTTAAAAAAAAAAAATCAATCCCTAAAGAATACAAGAAAGAAAAAAAGCAAGGGGGGGCAACATGGATTAATAGGGACAAATAGAAAATGAATAGTACAAGGTATTTGTTGAGCTGACCATATCAGTAAATACATTAAATTACATTGAGTGCTGGCTATTGTATATAAAAACAGACAAGGCCAGGCAGAGTGGTACACATCTATAATCCCAGCTTTTCAGGAGGCTGAGGCAGAAGGGTCACAGGTTCAAAGACAGGCTTGGTAATTTAACAAGCCCCTATCTCAAAAAATCAAAAGGACTGAGAATATAGCTCAGTGGTAAAGCACTTTTGGGTTCTGTCCCTGTATTGAGGAAAAGAAAATAAAAAAAGAAAAAGAAGAAGGGGAGAAAGAGGAGGAAGAAGATGAGGAAGAAAAAAACAAATACAGAGACTTTGGATAATTCTGTCTTCTTCCAGAGAGAATTTGCTTTTGTTTTTGGCGGGCACACAGGATAGATTTTTTTTTTTTTAAGAGAGAGTGAGAGAGGAGAGAGAGAGAGAGAGAGAGAGAGAGAGAGAGAGAGAGAGAGAGAGAGAGAGAGAGAGAGAGAATTTTTTAATATTTATTTTTTTTAGTTCTCGGCGGACACAACATCTTTGTTGGTATGTGGTGCTGAGGATCGAACCCGGGCCGCACGCATGCCAGGCGAGCGCGCTACCGCTTGAGCCACATCCCCAGCCCGGGACAGAGAATTTTAACATTTATTTATTTTTTCTTAGTTCTCGGCGGACACAACATCTTCATTTGTATGTGGTGCTGAGGATCGAACCCGGGCCGCACGCACGCTAGGCGAGCGCGCTACCACTTGAGCCACATCCCCAGCCCCCAGGATAGATTTTTGTCCATTAAGCCCACAAGACTTTTCGAAGTTCTACATAGTTTTCAGCATCTCAAGCATCAATTGAGAATTGACAAATGCCCTTAGAGAATAGTGGTGGCAAATATCAGCCTTATCTCTATCTCTCTGCCTTAAATACTTTCTCTCTCTCTCTCTCTCTCTCTCTCTCTCTCTCTCTCTCTCTCTCTCTCTCGGGGAATTGAACCCAGGAACACTTAACCAGTAGGCCACATCCCCCTTCTTATTTTTTATTTTGAGAAAGGGTCTTGCTGAGTTGCTTAGGGCCTTACTAAGTTGCTGAGGCTGACCTCAAACTTGTGATCCTCCTGCCTTAGTTTCCTGAGCTGCTGGGCTTACAGTGGATCTTGGTGTCTGAAGTCTTCAGTATTTTAGTAGCTTTCTAATGCCTTCACACAGATATTTTAAAAAATTTATTTATTTATTCTAATTTGTTATACATGAAAACAGAATGCATTTCAACTCATATTACACATATAGAGCACAATTTTTCATGTCTCTGGTTCTACACAAAGTAGAGTCACACCATTCGTGTCTTCATACATGTACTTGGGGTAATGATGTCCATCTCATTCCACTGTCTTTATTACTCCCATGTCCCCTCCTTTCTCTTTGCCCTATCTAAAGTTCTTCCATTCTTCCTATGCTCCCCTCTCCCATCCCCATTATGGATCAGCATCCACATCTCAGAGAAAATATTCATCATTTGAGTTTTGGGGATTGGCTTACTTCACTTAGCATAATATTCTCCAACTTCATCCATTTACCTGCAAATGCCATGATTTTATTCTTTTTTAATGCTGAGTAGTATTCCATTGTGTATATATACCACATTTTCCCTATCCATTTATTTACTGAAGGGCATCTAGATTGGTTCCACAATTTAGCTATTATAAATTGTGCTGCAATAAACATTGATGTGGCTGTGTACATCAGTGACAAATTCTCTGAAAGAGAAACTAGGAAAACTACCCCATTTACAATGGCCTCAAAAAAAAATTCACACAGATATTTAATAGTTTTCAAGCCTTTCTAGTTTTCTTGGTGAGAGGAATGTGCTATAAAGCTACTCCATCATTAATAAAAGTTGAAATATTTAATTCAGTTTTGAGAAATATAGTTTATTGTTTTTCTTCTGATGACAAAAATAATGAATGTTCATTATTGTGCTTTTAGAAAATCATTAAAAAATCACACACCCGCACCCCCCCACACACACACACACCCCACCACACACAAACACAAATCAAGATTTCCTATAAGTCTGCCACTTAGAGATAACACTATGGTATTTTGTTCTCTTTTCTTCTAGTTTAAAAGAATCATATCTTTTAAAAATGTATGAATATTATCAAATTTGGTTCTACACACACACACATACACACACACACACACACACACACTGTTTTATAACCAGGTTTTTCCACTTAAAAATGTCTCAAACATTTTTCTATGTCACAAGATATTCTATAGAAGAGATTGTAAATGGTATCTCATGGGCTGAGAATGCACCACAGATGTGTTTCTAAAACAGCACTCCAATCTTTTTACATTTAAAAATAGGGTATGTCACACAAACACTTTATTTCTGGCTTCTTTTGAAAAATTAAAAAATTTAAAACTCTGAATTCCTATTTCTACATGCAGCAAATTGTAGATTTGAAGATTGAAGCTGAGTAGATGGAGTAGGTTGTCTCCATTTCCCCCCTAATCTTGTCCTATAACAACATTTTAATTTGGAACCTCACTACTCTGTCCTGTACTTGAATGTCTTCACAACATTCTGTCTAACAGATGTGTCATAATTCATTTTCCTATTGTTCCTCAATTGGATTGTTTTATAATTTTTATGCCTCGAGAAATAGTATCATTTGAAACTTTTTAAAAAATTAGTTGTTGATGAACCTTTATTTTGTTTATTTGTATGTGGTACTGAGAATCTAACCCAGTGCCTCATGCAAGCGCACTACCCCAGCCCCATGAAACTTTTTTTTATATGTATTATAAATTAATCAAAGTGCAGGCAGATAAGAAAAATTAGACTCAATAAAGACCTTTCCAAGACAGACTTTAGAATACAGTCTATAGAATATAGTATAGGCATTCATTAGCTGACAACTAATGTTTATTTTACAAATTAAACAGTAATTTACAAAATTATCTGTAATAGGAACAGGGGATGTAGCTCAGTGAGAGAGCTCGAGCTAGCATGGACGAGGCCTTGGATTTAATATCTACCACCATAAAGAAAATATTGTCTGTAATATGTCACTGACCAAACTAGATATGAGCTTCAGAATTTATTGTTTTGTGGAAACAGATTCTTTTAAAAATTTTTAAGCAAATAAGCCAATTTTACACCAGGCAGTAGTGAGCAATCTACATATATATAAAGGGTCACTATCAAAATCTATCTGTTCTGAGGCTGAGGTTGTGGCTGAGCGGTAGAGCCCTTATGTGGGAGACCCTGGGTTTGATCCTCAGTACTACATAAAAATGAACAAATAAAATAAAGGTATTGTATCCAACTACACCTAAAAAATAAATATATTTTTAAAAAAATATATATGGGCTGGGGATGTGGCTCAGGCGGTAGTGTGCTCGCCTGGCATGCGTGCGGCCCGGGTTCGATCCTCAGCACCACATACCAACAAAGATGTTGTGTCCGCCGAGAACTAAAAATAAATATTAAAAATTAAAAAAAATATATATCTGTTCTATCCCAAGTATAAGCAAAGGCAGCTATTATTTGCAACTACCACTTAGTAAAATAAGCATACAAAGTTGGAATGGAATTCTGACACCCAAAACAAAATACATAGTAACTAAAGAGAGGATGGAAAAAAATCTAGAACAGAAAATTAAAAATTGTGATCATTGGGGCTGGGGATGTGGCTCAAGCGGTAGCGCGCTCGCCTGGCATGCGTGCGGCCCGGGTTCGATCCTCAGCACCACATACCAACAAAGATGTTGTGTCTGCCGAGAACTAAAAAAAAAAAAAAAATATTAAAAATTATCTCTCTCCTCTCACTCTCTCTTTAAAAAAAAAATTGTGATCACTAAGTTGCTCAATGAGAAATACATTTTGATTACATATTGTGCACCAGGAAGAAAGAGATACAAAATACCAGATAAATTGTTAAAGGAAGAGGGCAAAGAGATTTGGGGTGGGGGGGTTGGAGAGAAAGAAAGTATAAAGAAAGACAAAAGGAAGGTAAGCGGGTGAGGGTGGAGGGTTAGGTAATTAATATTAACTGTAAGTTGAAGACTTTCCAGCTAGGCAAGGTGATACACACATTTGGGAAGCTGAGGCAGGAGGATTGCAAGTTTGAGGCCAGCCTCAGCAATTTAGTGAGACCCTGCCTCAAATAAAAAATAAAAGGGCTGGGGATATAGCTCAGTGGGAAAGCACCGTGGATTCAATCCCCAGTACAGAAAGTAAAAATAAAAAGGCTTTTCTTTGCCAAGGCTCTGTCTTGAGGCTATTTACATTCTTTCTCTGGAGAGACTGAAAGCCACAGAGCCCAAGGGAAATAGAAAATGGAAACATGGTATCCAGAAGAGGTATTGATTTCTCTAACTGTACGCTGATATGAATCTTTACATGTCTCTCCCTCTCTCACAATTTTAGTTTAATGATGAGAAAAAATTGATGAATTTTCATCAAAATCTTCAGGATATCACAGAAGACCAACTCAGTTTGGCCTCAATCCACTACATGCGTTCTCATTACCAAGAAGCTATTGATATATATAAGCGGATACTGCTAGATAACAGGTCTGTGTGCTTTCGTGCTTACCTGAAATGTCTTTCATTTTGTTAGTTTCTTTTATGTTTAGTTTGGCTGAGGACCTAGTGTCCTTTGGATCTAGTAGCACCATGGGTTCAAATCTGTTTAGTTGTTAATCTGGCATGATTATGAACTCCTTAGGGATTGTTTAGATTAGGATTTCTCTACCTTTTTCATTATCATCCTTCTAAGGAGACTTTGTAGACATTGCTTCATCCCGATTGCCACCCCCATGAAATTTTAATATGCTTATATATATGTATGTCTTATATATGTAATAATGTGTTTCTATGTGTTAACGTACTATATGTATATCTATGTTTTACCCACAAAATGAGTCTGATTTTTTTTCACTCTCCTATAAAGACCAATTTTGCCCCTCTGGTGGGGATATTGCCCCTTTTGGAAATGCATGGTCTAGATGTGTCAATCTCAGTGATGTGATTACATTGTAGGTAACTTGCTGATAAAATTAGAAACAAACCATTTTAAAGAATTAACATTCCAACTTTATCACTTACCCTTGGCCTTTTTCCAGTCTCTAAAATGTCTCATCCACCTTTCTCCTCCCCTCTTTTGCATTGCCTTTGAAGTCTCCGGCCTGTTCCTCTTTCCAGTCATCAAGCCCACCTGCCTTCTCTGTTCTCTATATGGAGTGCCTATTTGTTTCCTGTTCAGTTATAGCTTGTGTTAATTTTTCAATATGAACATTCTGAATTTTTCCCTTTCTCTCTCTCTCTCTCTCTCTCTCTCTCTCTCTCTCTCTCTCTCTCTTTCTCCCTCCCTCCCTCCCTCTCTCTTTGATACTAGGGATTGAACTCAGGGGTATTTTACCACTGAGCCACCTCCCCCTGCCCTATTTTGTATTTTATTTAAAGACGGGATCTCACTGAGTTGCTAAGCACCTTGCTGTTGCTGAGGCTGGCTTTGAACTTGTCATCCTCCTGCCTCAGCCTCTCAAGCCACTGGGATTATGGGCATGCGCCACCACGCCCAGCTCCCTTGCTCTCTAGTTTCCATCTTTTACTCTATATTGAAACACCCAAATATTATACAATGCAAAAGGAGAAAAAAATGTGCTGACTGTATCTTGCCTTTCTTACAGGCAAACTCTTCACCTGTCCTCTTTGCTGTGTTGTCCATTTGATGTTTGTAGTTTGATATTTCTGTGAACTATTAACTGTTAATTCTTTTCTTTAATAGGGAATACCTTGCCCTCAATGTTTATGTGGCCCTTTGCTACTACAAGTTGGATTACTATGATGTGTCTCAAGAAGTTCTGGCTGTTTACCTCCAGCAAATTCCCGATAGTACCATCGCACTCAATCTTAAGGCCTGTAATCATTTTCGACTTTACAATGGCAAAGCAGCTGAGGTAGTGATGGAAATGTTTCTAATTGACTTACCTCTGATTTGAGTTACTTTATATTTTCTAAGTTATTCATTAATCTCTGTTATCTCTAATATCCCTTGGTCATTGCCAGGATGATTCTATAAGAACCTAATTGTATAAATATTTTTGTTTATCACATAGCGTTCTAAAAATTTTGGCTTCTGAATTCTGTTATGTCTAATATATTGTAGATAATTTTGTAGATGCTTTATGTTACCTAAATATGTTTAAAACCAAATGAGTTAGCTTCTTCCTCTAAAATATGTTTGTAGCTGTGTGGTTGAATATCACCAATATATATCCAGTAAACCACCTCTTCTTCATCTCCATATAATCACCCATCAGTTCCTATCAGTTATTTATTCTAGATATTTATTTTTATCAATCCCCCCATTCTCTTCTGTTATTGCTCTAGTACAAGAGTTCCTCACCTCTTATTTTGGCCCCCTTTTTGTGGGGGTGGGGCCAGGGATTGAACTCAAGGACACACAATCACTGAGCCATATCCCTAGCCCTATTTTGTATTTCATTTAGAAACAGAGTCTCACTGAAGTGCTTAGGGCCTCGCGTTTTTTTGATTTTTTTTTAGTTGTGTGGACACAATACCGTTATTTACTTATCTTTATGTGGTGCTGAGGATCGAACCCAGGGCTTCACACATGCTAGGCGAGTGCTCTACTACCAAGCCACAACCCCAGCCCTAATGCTCACTTTTGCTGAGGCTGGCTTTGAACTCGAGAGCCTCCTGCCTCAGCCTCCTGAGCTGCTGGGATTACAGGTGTGTGCCATGGCACCCAGCTTTATTTTTGCCCTTTGAACAGTTTTCCTGACTCCAGTCCTTGAACTTGATGAGCATGCCCTCCTCTCTTCTTGCCATAGCTTCACATACACCATTCTCACTGCTGCAATGACCCCCTTCCTTCTTGGCTTAGTACACTTCAGCTTCTCCTTAAGGCTACTCCAAGAGATAAACATGCAGACATTTTATAAATACTTAGAAATTGGTTAACTTATAGGCACTGTGTATAACACTTCATATCCTTTATTTAATTTTCCTGACAAGTCTATGGATAAAGGCTGTTATAACCTCCTTTTATAGGAAACTGAGAGAAAACAGGAGGCCATATGTTATCATCACCTTTTATTTAACATATCTTAAATAAAACATAATTTTCATAACATCTTAACTAAATAAAGTAATTTAACATTATAGATATATACACAGACACACTATACACACACACACACACACACACACACACACGTGTGTACATTTAGGTAGATAGATAATAGGATGTTCTGGATCTACATATAGATGTATAAATAAATATTTAAGCCAGCAAATAAACTGTATCAAAGCAAATTTTGGGAAAAAATGTCTAACAAGGAGTACTATACATACTTCACACTGACGGAGATTCAACCCTGAGTAAAACAATGTTTAGTAGTGGGGGAGAAAGTATGTGGGATGGAGAGTACAAAAAACAAAAAACACATTTTTTGGGCAGCAATAGGATATAGATTTTATTTAATTTTGATAATCTTATTAAACTAGGCTCTTTTTTTTTTTTTTTTGGTACTGGGGATCGAACCAAGGGGTGCTTAACTACTGAGCCACATCCCAATCTCTTTTTATTTTTTATTTTGAAACAGGGTCTCACTAAATTGCTTAGGCCTCACTAAGTTGCTGAGGCTGCCCTTGAACTTTCAATCCTTCTGCCACCAGCCTCATGAATTGTTGGTATTGCAGGCGTGTGCCACCATACCTAGCATTCTGATTAAATCAGGCATTCTTCTAGTAACTAGTAAAATGAGTTCTGTATTATATGGTTCAGTCAGTCTATCAAAAAAACTAGTAGTTTTCTGTTCTTAAAATAATCTGTTCTGTCTTGAAATAATCTGTAATGATTGATTTAATTCTTAAAGTACTTTGAATAACTTGCCCAAGATTATACAGCTAACACAATAAGTGGCAAATTCAGGTCTCAAACACATGTCTGTCTAACTGTAAAGTCTATAGACTTAATCACTAAAATTTACACCAAATTTAAGGTTTTTTCTTCTTTGCTCTTGGTAAACATGCCTCTATCATCATGCTTATCATTTGATAGTTACTACTATCTTCAATCTAGATAAACTTACTGGAAGCAAGGACTGAGTTTTTTCACATTTGTGTCTCAGGACCAGGCACAGTGTATGCATACAGTTAATGCCAACTGTATGTTGGTTGAATGAGAAACTAAAAGTATGACTGACAAGAAGAATTACATTTTAAGGAGGAGGAGATGCAAAAGAGATCATTAAGATGAAGATTGCAAAAAGGCCATTTGATTTTATTGCAGGTTGAGTATCCTTTATTCAAAGTGTTTGGAACCAGAAGTTTTTAAGATTTCATAGTTGTTGTTTTTTTTTTTTTTTGAATTTTGGAATATTTGCATAGACTTTACCAGTTCAGCAGCCTTAATCTGAAACATATGTCAGTACTCAAAAAGTTTCATATTTCAGAGCATTTCTTTCTTTCTTTTTAATATATATATAATTTTGATTAGGGATGCTCAACCTGTACCAGGATTTCCACATTTCCCTTCTGATTAGGAAATCATTACTATTGGGGCTTGAAGCCAGTTTGCAAGGAAATAGGGAGTGAGTAATAGCCTAATTTGGGAATTCTTGTAAAGGATGTGATAGAAGAGAAGACAAGCAGATGATGAAGAAATAGAAGCTTTGAATTTAGGATGTTGATTTAAAAAAAAAACGGAGAACACCACGGTTTCAGAGGATAAAGAATTGAGGAACTTTTTCTTCCAAACTGGAAACACGTCTTGTAAGAATCAAGATTTTGAGATTGGGATCAGACCCAAATTTAAATCCTGGATTAGTAGCTGTATTGCATTAGATAAAATACTTAACTTCTTTAAGCAGTATCTGTAAAGTAAGGAAAATTATAATACTGACTCATTGAAGGTTGTTGTGGTGATTAAATGATGTTTTTAAAGTTCATAACTTGATATACAAAGTAAACTTGCAGTAAATATTAGCTATTAGCAAATCTTTTGCAGGCTAAAATAGTCAATTTTATTGTTTATTTACATTTAGTGCTTCTGTTTCTTGTTTAAGATATAATTTCTTATCCCAATATCATATTCTTTGATATTATCTTCTAAAAGCCATTTTTGCTTTTTAAATCAAAAATATCTTGTGTGTGTGTGTGTGTGTTGTGTGTATACTGGGGATTGAACTCGGGGGCACTCAACCATTGAGCCACATCCCCAGCCCTATTTTGTATTTTATTTAGCGATAGGGTCCCATTGAGTTACTTAGGACCTTACCATTGCTGAGGCTGGCTTTGAACTCCCTATTCTCCTGCCTCAGTCTCCCAAACTGCTGGGATTACAGGCATGAGCCACTGCACACGGCTAATATCTTGTATCTTAAGTAACCATTCTTTTTTCTTTCTTTCTTTCTTTCTTTTTAAGAAATCATTCTTGGGGCTGGGGTTGTGGCTCAGTGGTAGAGCACTTGCCTAGCATGTGTGAAGCACCAGGTTCGATCCTCAGCCCCATATAAAAAATAAATAAATAAAATAAAGTTTAAAAAATCATTCTTAAAAGGGTTTTTTTTCTCCAATTAAAAGACAAAAATTGGTAAATTAGAAAAGACAAAACACCAATATATGCTTTAAATAGAAAAACAGAAAATTTGGACATAAAAGGACATGTTTCATTCAGACTATTTCTAACATGGTTTCTAGCATTTGTGTCATGTTTTTATAAAGGTCATTTTTACTTTAACATAGATATAATAACCTACATTTTCTACTTATGGTTTTACTTTTAAACAGATTTATTGATATAATTAACGTAACATACATTTCATCCTTTAAAGTGTAAAACTCAAGGTTTTTAGTATATTAAGAGGTTATATGCAACTATCACAATCTTAAGACATTTCTATTATTTCAAAAAGAAATACCATCTTTTTTAACTATCAACCCCTCTTTTCCTATCCCCAAACAACTGCTAGTCTACTTTCTATATCCATGTCTTTCCCTATTCTAGATATTCCATAAAAAGGAGCTATATGATACGCAGTCTTTATGACTAGTTTCTTTTGCTTAGCATAATGTTTATAAGGTTCATCATTTTGTAACATATATAAGGATGTCATTTTTATGACCAAATCATTTTCAGTTGTTTGCATATACTACATTTTGTTTTTCCATCATTGGTTGATGGACATTTGGGTTGTTAGCACCTTTTGCCTATTAAGAATAATGCTGCTATAAACTTTTTGTCCAAGTTTTTGTTTGGGCATCAGTTTTCATCCCCCTTGAGTGTAACATACTTACAGTCGAATTTTGGGTCATTTGGTAACTCCATATTTAATTGTTTGAGGAATTTGCCTGACTATTTTTCCAAAGTAACTGCACTGTTTTATATTCTCACCAGTAGTGTAGAAGTGATTTTTCAACATCCCTGCCAATAGTTACCTGACTTTTTGACTCTAGCCATTCTATTGAGTATGAAGTTGCATTTTACTGTTGATTAATAATGTTGAGCATCATTTCAAATACTTATTGGCCATTTGTATGTCTTTTTTGTAGAAATATCTATTCAAGTTATTTTAAAAATTCAGTTGTCTTTTTTTAAAAATATATTTTTTAGTTGTAGATGGACATAATATCTTTATTTGTTTATTTATTTATTATGTGGTACTGAGGATCAAACCCAGTGTCTCACACGTGCTAGGCAAGTGCTCTACCACTGAGCTATAGCCCCAGACCTCAGTTGTCTTTTTATTATTGAGGTGCAGTTCAATATTTATTATTGAGGTGCAGTTATGTATTCTAGGTACCAGTCCTTTGTTAGATATATGAATCACAAGTATTTTCTTCCATTCTGTGAGTTGTCTTTTCATTTTCATTTTCTTTCTCTCTTTCTTGTGTGTGTATATGATATTGTTCTGTTTTGTTTGTTTGCACTGGGTTTTGAACCCAGAGCCTTGTAGATGTACTTTGGTACGTGCCTTACTGCTTAAGCTATAGCCACAACCCATCATTTTCTCTTTTTATTTTTTCACTCCACCCATACTGTTAATTGATTTCAGGGGCACTCTACCATTGAGCCCCATCCCAAGCCCTTTTTATATTTTATTTTGAGATAGGGGTCACTAAGTTGCTGAGGTTTGCCTGGAACTTGCAATCCTCCTGCCTCACCTTTCAAGTTGCTAGGATAGCAGGAGTATACCATCATGACTGGCTCTCACTTTCTTAATAGTGGTTTTTGAAGCACAATAGTTTTAAATGTTGATGAAGTCAAACTTGTCTATTTTTTTCTTGTGTTGCTGTGTTTTGGGTGTCATATCTAAGAATCGTTGGCCAAATCTAATCATGAAGATTTACCCCCATTTTTCTCTTAAGAGTTTTATAATTTTTTAAAAATATTTACTTTTTTTAGTTTTTTTAGGTGGACACAATATCTTTTTTTTTTTTTTTTAAGAGAGAGAGAGAGAGAGAGAGAGAGAGAGAGAGAAGTTTTTTTTAATATTTATTTTTTAGTTTTCGGCGGACACAACATCTTTGTTGGTATGTGGTGCTGAGGATCGAACCCGGGCCGCACGCATGCCAGGCGAGCGCGCTACCGCTTGAGCCTCATCCCCAGCCCAGACACAATATCTTTATTTTATTTTTATGTGGTGCTGAGGACCAAACCCAGTGCCCCCCACATGCCAGGCGAGCATGCTACCACTTGAGCCACGTCCCCAACTCAAGAGTTTTATAATTTTAGCTCTTAGATTTAGGGCTCTGATTCATCTCAAGTTAATACTTGTATATGGTATGGGATACAATTGTTTTGCATGTGAATATCCAGTTGTCCCAGAACCATTTGTTGAAGAGACTATTTTTTCCCTCATTGAACATTCTTGGCATCCCTGTTAAAAGACAGATAACCATAGACAGGTACATAGATTTAATCTCTAGACTCAATTCTGTTTCATCATTCTATATGTCTATCTCTCACACCAATACTCTTCTTTTTTTTTTTAGATTTATTTTTTTAAACATTCATTTATTTATTTATTTTTATATGGTGCTGAGGATCAAACCCAGTGCCTCGAACATGCTAGGTGTGCGCTCTACCACTGAGCCACAACCCCAGCCCTTGATTACTGTTCTTTTGTAGCAAATTTTTAAGTCAGAAAGTGTGGGTTCTTCTAATTTGCTTTTGTTTTCCTTCAACATTGTCTGGGCCGTTCTTGTCTTTTGCAATTCAATATGAATTTTAGAATTAGTTTGTTAATTTCTACAGAAAACTCAACTGGAATTCTAGTAGGGATTGCAATGAATCTGTAGATTAATTGGAGATTATTGCTATCTTAACAATATTAAGTCTTCCAATCAATGAATATAGAATGTTTTCCCCTATAAGTAGATGTTCTTTAATTTTTTTCAACAATGTTTTATAGTTTTTAGGAGATAAGTTTTACACTTCTTTGTTACATTTGTCACTAAGTTTTTGCTTTTAAATAATCTTTGTTTTTCTCAGCTTCCTGTTTTCTTTGTTAGTGCTTATTTTTTGTTTTCTTTTTTAACCCGCTTTTTTCTTGGGGGGGGGGGGTTACTGGATATTGAATGCAAGGGCACTCAACCACTGAGTCACACCCCCAGCCCTATTTTGTATTTTATTTAGACACAGGATCTGAGTTGCTTAGCACCTCTCCATTTCTGAGGCTGGCTTTGAACTCATGATCCTCCCACCTCAGCCTCTCAAGGTGGATGATAGCTGTGAGCCACTGCACCATATTTTTATTGGTGCGTTATAGTAGATAATCGTGGGATTTTTATTATATATTCATACATGCTCACACTATAACAAATATAATTTGACCTATCATTCTCTAGTATTTCCCCTTTTTACCTTTTATTTTCTTAAACATTGTCACATGGGTGTTTTGTGATCTGAGCTTCAGAGTTTGAATTTCTGAAATTTACATGGTTTGTTTCTCCTGATTCTTCCTTATGGAATTCAGTTTCTCCCTATTTCAGGTTATCTTTGTGTGCTGGACACAGTATTTGAAAAATTACTTATAGGACTAACTTAACACCTGCAATGAAGACACTTTCCTCCCTAAAGAATATATTTTCTGGAGCTGGGGTTGTGGCTCAGTGGTAGAGCACTTGCCTAGTCTGTGTGAGGCACTGGATTTGATTCTCAGCACCACATAAAATTACGTGAACGAAATAAAGGTCCATCAACATCTAAAAAAATATTAAAAAAAAATATGTGCTCTCTCACCAAGTGCTTGGTAGAACTCTGAGACCGAGCCCACCTTAAATCAAAGCTAAGAACAGAGAGTCCCTGACTGTACAACGGATTCTAACTGAGCTGTATTTCTGTGCAAGGCTTATTCTAGTTCTGTTCCATCCTTCCTTTACCAGTGTGGCTCTTTGGAGTCCCAGATGATTGTGAGAAGGGTCTCCTGTTAGATTTCCCACCTTGTTCTTGCCCTAGGCTTTGTTTTTTCGTCCTTCTTGCCTGGGCAGATTATCAATTAAAAGTTCTAATTTTATAGAGTGGGTGGGCTTCCAGGGAGAAAAATGACAGCCATACTTTCTTACTTCTCTGGATTTATTCTTTCTCCTTCATTTTGACCTGACAGCTCTTTCCTTGTCATCTCTTTGGCATGCTTAAGAAAATGTTTTAATAATTTCTCTATGTTTTTAGTTTTTTTTTTTCCCAGTGGGAGCAGTAATTTGAATAATCTAGCCTAGTGGCCATCAAAATGTTATCTGGGGCCGGGCGTGGATGGTGCACACCTGTAATCCCAGAGGTTCTGGACACAGAGGCAGGAAAATCACAAGTTCAAAGCCAGCCTCAGCAATTTAGCAAGGCCCTAAGCAACTCAGTGAGACCCTGTCTCTAATAAAAATACAAAATAGGGCTGGGGATGTGGCTCAGTGATCAAGTGCCCCTGAGTTCAATCCCTGGTACCCCCAAAAAACCAAAAATTCTAAAAAATGTTATCTGAGAGCCCAAGGGTCCCTGAGACCCATGTCTCGGAGCCTTTGAGGCAGGGCCAGGATAGAATGAGGCAGATGGGCTGCCTGGGAATGGAGTTTAAGTGTGGGCGCTCACACCACTCGCACAAAGCGCCTCCTTCCATGTGTCCTGGGCAGCTCATTTGTCTTACCTCTGGTCCCTGCTGGTCCTGCCAGCTTATTCATCTTATATTAAACCAGACAGTAATAAGCATATTCATAGATAATGTTAAACAGAGCCACTTTTCTCACCAAATTTTTGTTGGCAAATATCATTTTGTTAAAATAAAAAATATTTATGTTTACATGTAGTGGGGTTATTATTGCTATTGTTTTTAAAATTTTTTTTGTTGTTGTAGTTGGACACAATATACCTTTATTATAGTTATTTATTTTTATGTGGTGCTGAGGATCAAACCCAGCACCTTGAGCCTTGCACATACTAGGCGAGCACTCTGCCACTGAGCTACAACCCCAGCCCCTATTACTGCTATTTTTGATTAACCAAATATTTAAAATTTTGTTTTAATTTCTTTTATGATAAATGTAAATGGCTATAACTCACATAAACAAAAGCCCTTTGAGATCCTTAGAGTATAAAAGGGATTTTGAGTCCAAAAGGACTAAAAAAAAAACCACTGCTAATCTAGCCTAGTATTACCCCAAAATTTGAATTACTGTGGTGGACAAAGAAGGGATTAAAAAAGGATTGTTGGTGGGTGTGGTTATATAATCCCAGCAATTGGTGAGGCTGAGGATTTAAGATTTGAGGGTAGCCTGGGCAACTTAACAAGACACTGTCTCAAGATAAAATAATAAAAGCATAAGGGTGTAGCTCACGGCTACAGTGCTTGCCTAGCACGTGTTAGGCCTTGGGTTCAATCCCTACCACAAAAAGGAAACAAGATGGGGGACAGGGCGTGGAGATTGCTAAAAAGATGTACATTCCCAGCTGAAATCAAGTGGAGTGAGTTTGTAGAGGTTAGTAAGAATTCAACAATTTTATACAGAAAACCTTAATTATCCACTAATGGGAGTAGAAAAGAATAGAGGAAGATTACTCAAAAATATGGATTTTGCAAAAAACTATAAGTAAATAGCAGAAAGATTAGTAGAGTAGAGCCAGCTGTGATGGCATACGCCTTTAATCCCAGTGGTTTAGAAGGCTGAGGCAGGAGGATCACAAGTTCAAAGCCAGCCTCAGCAATTTATCGAGATCCTAAGCAACTCAATGAGACCCTGTCTCTAAAGAAAATATAAAAAAGGACTGGGGAGGTGGCTCAGTGTTTAAGTGCCCCTGGGTTCAATCCCCAGTACCAAAAAAAAAAAAAAAAAAAAATCAGTAAAGTAGAGGGGAACAGAAGGTGGGAGGAGTAGAGAGAAAGGAGACTGCATTGAAGCAAATTATGTTCCATGCCTTTATAACTATGTCAGAATGAATCCTAAATATTATATGTAGCTTAAAAAGCTAATGAAATTTTTAAAAATATGGATTGTTAAGGTAGAAATAGCAGAAAGTTGAGGAAGGGGATAATAAACCTAGGGACTTAGTGAAGACACTGTGGAAATACTGACCATTTGTTTTTCTTTTTTTTTTTTTTCTTCTTTTAACTGGCTAATTTATTTAAACTTCACAGTAGTAGGAATTAAGGAATTATTATTATTATTAAAGACAGAATTTCTCAGCAGGCTAGTATGTAGCCCTGACCATTTGTCCTTGAGTGAGTAAAGGGGACAAGAGAAGACCTAGGAAATAATAAGACACAAGAGAAAAGACACTTGGATTTTGTTATGTAAACAAAAGTCAGTTTAGCAGGAAGGAGGGAGTAACCACGAGTAGGATGTGGGTCAAATTGAAGAATCAACCTTAGTTGTTAAAGGTTAGCCACCTTATCACTGTTGGCACTGAGAGAAAAGTTTTAATCTAGGAGTTTTCAGACGTGAGGGTGCTATTTTTCAAACTTGCTGCTTAGTATGAGTTTCAAGACTCTTCACTTTTATAAGCCTCACTGTTCTTGTCTATAAAATGTGAAGAATAATAATTACACTGATAGAGTCATGAGAATCAAATGAAATAGCATATTAAATTCTTTGTAAAATATAAATCATTGTATAAATATGTGGAATAAGAGCTATACACTTGCTATTTTCATAAATCTTTGCTTTTTAATTTTCAGGCAGAACTCAAAAGCTTGATGGACAATGCTTCTTCATCCTTTGAATTTGCTAAAGAACTCATCAGGCACAATCTGGTGAATAACGGTTTCCCCGTCTTGACTGACTTCAGTCCTACTCTACTTTGGTACATCCCAGAAATTAGAAAGATGAATAAAAGGAGATGCCCCAACATAAATTGGTCCTCTCCAAAGGAATGCCTCCTTATTGAGAAAGAGAGAAAATGAGTTGAGGATATCAGTCCCTTTCCTTGAGGAAATCTTTTTTTGGGAGGGCAGGGATATATATATTACCTTTGGAAGGAATCTCAAGGCAGTGTAGATCCCAATGTTTGGTTTTTGATCAAAGAAAATATATCCTTGTGGGTAGAAAAAAATGGCAAAGATTTTCTGGTCTTGGAAAGAAGGCCAAGATTTTCTGGGACATGGACCTTGAACAACCGTGATATATGAAGGATTGCAAGCACATTGATTTTACTGGAAGTAAGTAAGTTTGTACTGGGGAATAGTGGAAAGTAAAGTTGGGCAGGGTGGTTAGATTTAGGGCTAGATTATGATGGCCATTGCTTTAAAAAAAAAAATCTGAGCTCAGATTAAGTTTGATTCTATTGACCATGTAATGTAGTGAGATACAGTACAGCTGCTTTCAACTCAGATACCAGGAACTTTGGGCAAGTTAGGTAATATTGCCGAGTCTCAGTTTCCTCATCGGTAAATCATGATAATAATAACTTTATCTTTTCCTTCTGATTTCTCTGGGTTTTTAGCATTAATTTTTCTAGTCCCCAAGCTGAAAACCACAGCTATTTTAGACTCTCCCCTTCCCTTTGTCTCTAATATCTTTTTTTTTTTTTTTTTTTTTGATAGCAGGGATTAAATTTAGGAGCAGTCAACTACTGATCTCATCCCAAGCCCTGTTTTGCCTTTTATTTAGAGACAGGGTCTCACTCAGTTGCTTAGCACCTCATCATTGCTGAGGCTGGCTTTGAACTCATGATCCTCCTGTCTTAGCCTCCTGAACTGCTGGGATTATAGGCATGCACCCTGCGCCCAACTTTTTTTTCTAATATCTACTAGTCACTAAACTCTAGTAATTCTTTCTTTGCAATGACTTATATTAAATCCATTTCTTCTCTAGGTCAATTCTTCATCAAAGATAAAATTGTATTTGGATAGCTTCTATCATGGGCTCCTGCTACTAATTTTTTCACTTCTAAACTAGTTTATTAAGTTCAATTATATCTTTTATGGAGAATAATGCATTTGAGAAAATAGGTTGGAACTTAAGTTTGGAGTATGTTGGACATGGTGGTACATACCTGTAATCCCAGCAGCTTGGAAGGCTGAGGCAGGAGGATTGCAAGGATTCTAGCCTCAACCACTTACAGAGACCCAGTCTCAAAATATAAAAAGGGCTGGAGATGTGGTTCAGTGGCTAAGCTCCCCTTGGTTCAAGGCTAAGTTTAAGAGTTATCATAAATAAATATGGAAGATTTTCACTTGGTGAAGTCCTGACAATTATATATGGAAGAAAGGCTGGGGATATAGGTCAGTTGGTAGAGTGCTTGCCTTGCATCCACAAGGCCATGAGTTCAATCCCCAGCACCACGAAAACGAAAAAAACAACACCATGGATATATATGGAAGAAAGGATTAAAAATATAAATTTATGATTTCAAAAGAGCATTTGTACTTAGGGGGCCAGAGAAAGGAGAGTCAGCATATGAGACAAGAAAGGGCAGACAAGAAGGGCTAACCTAGGGGCTGAGATAGTGGCTCAGCAGTAGAGTGTTCGCCTAGCACGTGTGAGGCCCTGGGTTCAATCCTCAGCACCATATAAAAATAAATAAATAAATAGATAGATAGATAGATAAAATGAAGGTATTGTGTTCAACTACAACTAAAAAAATAAATATTAAAAAAAAAGAAGAGCCAACCTAGATAATGTCATGTCACTTACAACTGCCCATTTTAATCATCTGGGAGGCTTTTGAAACTAATTATGGGCTCTAACCCCAAGGATTCTTAGATATACATATATTCTGGGGGTGGGATGGTGAATGGTCTCTCTATGTTGCCCAGGTTGGCCTTGAATTCCTGGGCTTAAATGGTCCTCCTAAGTCAGCCTCCCAAGTAGCTAGGATTATAGGTACATACAACCACACCCAGTCTTCCAGGGATTCTTATTTAATGGTTGAATTGGGACCTAGCTACTAATGTTTTTCTTAAAAGCTTCCTAGATGGATGTAATATACAGCTCAAGGTAAAGAAACACTATATGTGTATAGAACTGGAAGAAACACATTAGATAGTAAATGGAGTTAGCCTTGGAGAATAGAATTAGAGAGGGAAGTAAGAATACAGAAATTTCCTCTTTCCTTTGAGATGCTGTATTTAAGTTTTTTTCTAATAACCACATAATATTTCTGTAATTATTTGTCCCCCGCTTGAACAGTCTGTAGGGTAGCAGGGGAGTGACTTGTTCCTGCTGTAACCCCAGTACTTATTATAAAAACAGGCATATAGGAGGTGCTATTGAATATTAACTGAATTAATTAAATAAAATATTATCTGCTGTGTGCCACACATCTACCCACTTTGACTCATTGAATTCCAGCTACTTGGGAGACTGAGAAAGGAGAACCCACAGTTAGAGGCCAGCTTCGGCAGTGTAGTGAGACCCCACCTCAAAACATTATATGATAAGGGCTGGAAATGAAGCTTAGTGGTAAATCACCCCTGAGTTTAATCCCTAGTACCACAAAATAAATAAGTAAATAAAAGAAGAAAAAGGATAAAGAGAGTGATGGTTTTAGGTCAGCTTCAGGGTTAAAGTGAAATATTTAAATATGACAGGGGTGTTAAGAAGGATCAAAAGTAGAGAAGAGGAAAAAGAGGAGAGGGTAAGAGGCATAGGAATTAGGTAATAATTCATCCAACAATAAATATTCCCAACGTGTTAACTGATTCCCAAGACTGGTTTAGTGGGATATCATGAACCCAATTTTTAAACATTTTCACTAATAAATATATACGTGCTGCAGTAACATAATTTCTGTATCTCTAGGTTGTTTTCCGAGGAGGAGAAGGGGCCTTACAGGTTTTACCGCCTCTGGTTGATGTCATTCCTGAAGCTAGGCTAAACCTCGTGATTTACTACCTTCGTCAAGGTAAGAAAAATGTGTTATAGTCTTATAATGAGAATTTAAAAATATTTAACTTCTGATTGAATTACTTGCTTAAACTTTTTAAATCTGTAATACTTCCAAAGGTACATTTACAACAAGTTCATAGGACATAACAAATTTATTGGTGCTTATTAATGTGCTTTTTCTTTCTTCTCTTTCCTCTTCTGTTAGTACCTACTTTTTCCTTGTTGTTTTTCTTTTTTTCCCTCTAATTGTTCTGTCTTCTATCCATTCCCTTTTGATTTCTCATGTTTTTCTTCCATTTCCCTTGTAGTAGTTCTTCCTTTTTCTCGTTCCTCCTTATATATAATATATATTCACATTTTCTTGTGTGGTTTTTAAAAATTATCCTAATTGTCTGTCTGTTTCTGTGTACCCTGGGCACCTTATGAGATACATGATTCAAAGAGAATGTGATATCTATTGACCCTAAATAAAGACTGTTAGATCCCTCAAGTCATTTTTCCCTAAGTTCCCAGCACAGGGTAGTGGCTACCATGCATTTGTGGTGGCAATCTGTCAAGGAAGAGGAAAAAGAGGAGAGGGTAAGACACAGACCAACAGTGAGGGCCTTTTTAGGTATGTGGTAGAAACCAACCAGACCACATATTGCTCACTGAAGAAAATGTGGTTATTAAAATGACAATATGGACTTGCAAACAGTCCTCTCTGTTTTATATATAAGTAAAAAGAAATACTTTTGGACAAGAATTAAAGAAACAGTGTATAAATTTTATAAATTTAGTTTATTATGAAAAAAAATTTTTCTTCTGTTTATACCACGGGATTGAACCTAGGGGTGCTTAACCACTGAGCCACACCCCAGCCCTTTATTATTATTATTATTATTATTATTATTTTGAGACAGGGTATTGCTAAATTGCTTACAGCCTCTCTAAGTTGCTGAGGCTGGCTTTGAACTTGCAATCCTCCTGCCTCATCCTCCCAAGCTTCTAGGATCATAGGCATGCGCCACCACTCCCAGCTATTATGAAAAATTTTAAATGTGAACAAAAGTAAATATTATAATAAATGCCCAGGAACTCCAGATTCAATAATTTTAAAGATATTGACAATCTTTTTTATCCACCACTTAATTTTTTTGTTCCTGAAAATTTTAAAGCAAATCTTAGACTTCATCATTCCATTCTTATACAGTTTTTAAAATGGTCATTTTTCTTATCAAAAAACAATGCTATTTGCATATTCTTGGCTTGAACATATTTAGGTGTCTCAAGTTTAATATAAGTTTTCTAAGGATATTTGATTATCTTTGGTATAACTGTGCAAGATTCTCCAACAACTTGATGGAGAATTAGAGGGCAGACAAAACAGATGATATTGTCTGTGAGTGTATATTTTACAGGGTTGGGGATCAAACCCAGGGCCTTGAATATGTGAGACAAATGTTCTACAATTGAGCTATATCTTCAACCCTATTTTCTATGAAAATTTGAATATAGAAGATATAATCTTTCTTGGGACTGCTTCAGAAGGGTTTGCTTGAAAACATTGATATGTTTATTTCTTAAATTTCAGATGATGTACAAGAAGCTTATAATTTAATTAAGGATCTGGAACCTACTACTCCTCAGGTAATAGAGAATATGGAAAGTGGAACTTTGGAGATATAGGTAGGAGCTATATTAGAGAAGAGTCCTGCTTGTAGAATGCCAAAAGAGACTATGTATATTGATCCAGGAATGTTTTACGAGACTTTTGATATGAGAATGAATGTTCTGGGCTTTTATTTATTTATTTATATATGACAGCAGAATGCATTACAATTCATATTACACATATAGAGCACAATTTTTCATATCTCTGGTTGTATACATAGTATATTCACACCAATTCGTGCCTTCATACCTGTACTTTGGATAATAATGATCATCACATTCCACCATCATTAATAACCCCATGCCCCTTCCTTTCCCCTCCAACCCCTCTGCCCTATCTAGAGTTCGTCTATTCCTCCCATGCTCCCGTTCCCTATCCCACTATGAATCAGCCTCCTTATATCAAAGAAAACATTTAGCATTTGGTTTTTTGGGATTGGCTAAGTTCACTTAGCATTATCTTCTCTAACTCTATCCATTTACCTGCAAATGCCATGATTTTATTCTATTTTATTGCTGAGTAATATTCCATTGTGTATATGCCACATTTTTTTTTATTCATTAATCTATGGAAGGGCATTTGGTTGGTTCCACAGTTTAGCTATTGTGAATTGAGCTGCTATAAACATTGATGTGGCGTGTCCCTGTAGTATGCTGTTTTTAAGTCCTTTGGGTATAGACTGAGGAGAGGGATAGCTGGGTTATTCTGGGTTTTTTGGTTAAAATCCCTTATATGGAGTTGATTCCTCAAAAGATTAATGTTTGATACATTAAAACATAGAATTCTGATAAAACTAACAGGTATATGTACTTATCTCACTAGTATAATTGTAACTTGTCTTTATCCCCCATTAGATTGTTAATTTCTTATAGTTAGGGAATTTATCTGTATTATATCTCCAACAGTGTATACTAAGTACACAGTAGGTATTCTCTTTATTGAATGAAGGACTGAATGAAAATATTACCAGACCCCTTGGAGTATAAGCAGTTATATTTCTCAAATGTATTAGAAGTTTCAGCATCTTTTGTGCTATTTTTTTAAGAGAGAGAGAGAGAGAGAGAGAGAATTTTTTTAATATTTATTTTTTAGTTTTTGGCGGACACAACATCTTTGTTTGTATGTGGTGCTGAGGATCGAACCCGGGCCGCACGCATGCCAGGTGAACACGCTACCGCTTGAGCCACATCCCCAGCCCTTTGTGCTGTTTTTAAAATGTATTTTTTAGTTGTCATTGTACCTTTATTTTTTTTTTATTTATAGTCAGTGCTGAGAATCAAGCCCAGTGCCTCACACATGCTAGGCAAGTGCTCTACCACTGAGCTGCAACCCCAGCCCCTTTTCTGCTATTTTTTAATGGGCCCTTTTAAAGAAAAATTGCTAAACCTGCTAAGGAATGTATCTATTAAAGAATTAATATGAAAATAGGGATACAGGGCTGGGGACGTGACTCAAGCAGTAGCGCTTGCCTGGCATGCATGCGGCCTGGGTTCGATCCTCAGCACCACATACAAACAAAGATGTTGTGTCCGCTGAAAACTAATAAATAAATATTTAAAAATTCTCTCTCTCTCTCTCTCTCTCTCTCTCTCTCTCTCTCTCTTTAAAAAAAAAAAAGAAAATAGGGATACAGATGAGGCCCCAGACTCTAAAAAGAAAGAATATCTTACAAATATGAAGGATTTTTTTTTTTTAAGGAAAAGGATCATAACAAAGGAAGGTTATAACATTGGAAAGGGAAAAAAGAATATATATATATAAATGATTTGGACACAAAATAGCAGTGACTAATAGGGTGATAAAAATGATTACATATGGGGGGATCCAAAGTGGCAGGCTAGAGAGAGGCTGCATTCTCTATCACTCTGGGACCTGGGATTCAAGTAGTAGGAATACTGTTTCTCTGCCGAGTGATTAGAGGACCCTCCCCCCATAGCTGCTCCCGCTGTGCCGCACAGGTCTCTAAGACTGAGCGTCAGTGCAGGACTCCCAGTCACTCATCCACACAGGTCCTCCAGGTGCCCAAGTAGGACCACCAGCATTAGCACCCATGCAGGACTCTAGGCTGCCCATCTAAACAGGAGCTCCAGCTACCACTCCCATTGTAGACCCCCATCTACCAATGTGGGGCTCCTCCAGTTGTCTCCATCTTGGGGCATTGCAGCTACTGCCACAGTCCCCTTCATGTGGTAGCCTGCATCTGGGTCCAGAGGCAACCACCAGCCACAACAACTGCACTCCACGGAGCTGCATCTCTGAACACACAGCTCAATGCCACTGCCTTGCCCCACCCAACCCAACAACCCATTGCTGGAAGCAGCTGCCTACCTCTTTGGATACTTTCATTGCCATCTTTAGTTGGGGCATAACACAATAATTCTGGGTGATTTTAACACACCTTTTTCACCACTGGATAGATATTCCAAACAAAAGCTAAACAAAGAAACTGTAGAACTCAATAATACAATCAATAACTTAGACTTAACAGACTTATATAGAATATTTCATCCATCAGTGAGTGAATACACTTTCCTTTCAGAAGCACATGGATCCTTCTCTAAAATAGACCATATATTATGCCACAAAACTCTTAGCAAATTCAAAAAAATAGATACTGCGGTTAGAGCTGGGGCTCAGTGGTAGCGTACTTGCCGGGCACGTGTGAGGCACTGGATTTGATTCTCAGCACCACATATAAATAAATAAATAAAATAAAGGTCTATCAACAACTGAAAAAAATTTATTTAAAAAGGGGGCTGGCCTAGTAGCTCAGTGGTAAAGCATTGTCCTAGCATGTGTGAGGCCCCGGGTTCAATACTCAGCACCACATATACATAAATGAATAAAATGAAGGTACATCAAAAACTAAAAAGGAAAAAATAGAGATAGTAGCCTGCATTCTATGGTTATAATGGAATAAAATTAGAAATCAATGATAAAATAAAAAACAGAAGCTACTCTAACATCTGAAGACTAAATAATATGCTATTGAATGAACAGTGGGTTCCAAAGACATCAAGGAGGAGATCAAAATTTTTAGAGGTGAATGATGTGAATACTGATACAGCATATTGAAATCTCAGGAACACTACAAAGGCAGTACTAAGGAAAGTTCATTGCATGGAATTCATTTCTTAAAAGAAGAAAAAGTCAACAAATAAATGACCTACCATTACATCTCAAAACCCTGGAAAAAGACGAACAAATCAACCAAAAGCAGAAGACAGGAAATAATTAAAATCAGAGCAGAAATCAATGAAATTGAAACAAAAGAAACAATTGAAAACATTGACAAAACAAAAAATTTGGTTCTTGAAAAAATAAATAAAATCGATAGACCCTTAGCCATGCTAAAAAAGAGAAGGAGAGACAAAACTCAAATTACTAACAATCTGTGATGAAAAAGGAAATATCATGATGGACACTACAGAAATACTGAAGATATTTAGAAATTATTTTGAAAATTTATACTCCAATAAAATAGAAAATTTGAAGACATTGATAAATTTCTAGAGTCATATGATTTGCCCAAACTGAATCAGGAAGATATCCACAAGTTAAACAGATCAGTTTCAAGCAATGAAATAGAAGACTCCATCAGAAGCCTTCCAACCAAGAAAAGCCCAGGACCAGATGGATACACAGCTGAGTTCTACAAGACCTTCAAAGAAGAACTAATACCAATATTCTTCAAATTATTTCATGAAATAGAAAAAAAGGAACACTTCCAAACTCATTCTATGAGGCCAATATCACCCTGATTTCAAAACCTTAAAAAGACACATCAAGAAAAGAAAACTTCAGACCAATATCTCTAATGAACATAGATGCAAAAATTCTCAATAAAATTCTGACAATTGAATACAAAAACATATCAAAAAGATAGTGCACTGTGATCAAGTGGGGTTCATCCCAGGGATGCAAGCTTGGTTCAATATATGGAAATCAATAAATGTAATTCATCATATCAATAGACTTAAAAATAAGAATCATATGATAATCTCAATAGATTAAAAATAAGCATTCCACGAAATTCAGCACTCCTTCATATTCAAAACACTAGAAAAACTAGGGATAACAGGAACATATCTCAACATTGTAAAAGTTATCTATGCTAAGCCCCAGGCCAATATCATTCTAAATGAAGAAAAATTGAAAGCATTCCCTGTAAAAACGGGAACGAGACAGGGATGCCCTCTTTCACCACTTCATAGTTATTGAAACTCTAGCCAGAGCAATTAGATGAAAGAAAGGTATAAAAATAGGAAAATAAGAAATCAAATTATCACTGTTTGCTGATGATATGATTCTATGCCTAGAATACCCAAAAAATTCCACCAGAAAACTTCTAGAACTAATAAATGATTCAGCAAAGTAGCAGGATATAAAATCAACACCCATAAATCAAAGGCATTTCTAAACATCAGTGACAAATCCTCTGAAAGAGAAACTAGGAAAACTACCCCATTTAAAATAGCCTCAAAAAAAAAAATACTTGGGAATCAACAAAAGAGGTGAAAGACCTCTACAATTTATCTACTGAATGCTAAAGAAATAAATAAGACCTTAGAAATAGAAAGATCTCCCTTGTTTTTGGATAGGCAGAATGTCAAAATGATCATACTACCAAAAGCACTATACAGATTTAATGCAATTCCAATCAAAATCCCAATGACATTCCTCATAGAAATAGAAAAAGCAGTCATGAAATTCATCTGGAAAAGTAAGAAACCCAGAATAGCTAAAGCAATCTTAAGCAAGAAGAGTGAAGCAGGTGGCATCACTATACCAGACTTTAAACTATACTGCAGAGCAACAGTAACAAAAACAGCATAGTATTGGTACCAAAATAGAATTGTTGACTAATGGTACGGAATAGAGGACACAGAGACTAACCCACATAAATACAGTTATCTCATATTAGACAAAGGTGCCAAAAACATATATTGGAGAAAGGATAGCCTCTTCAACAAATGGTTCTGTGAAAACTGGAAATCTACATGCAACAAAATGAAATTAAGCCCCTAGTCTTACCATGTACAAAATTCAACTCAGAGTGGACCCAGGACCTAGGAATTAAACCAGAGATCCTGCACCTAATACAAGAAAAATTAGGCCCAAATCTTCATCATGTGGGATCAGGCCTCAACTTCCTTAATAAGACTCCTATAGTGCAAAAAATAAAATCAGGAATCAATAAATGGGATGGATTCAAACTAAAAAGCTTCTTCTCAGAAAAGAAACCATCAGTGAAGTGAAAGAGAGCCTACAGAAAGGGAGCAAATTTTTACCACAGGCATATCAGAACACTAATCTCTAGGATATATAATGATTCAAAAATCTTACCACCAAAAAACAAATAATCTAATCAATAAGTAGACCAAGGAACTGAACATACATTTTTCAGAAGAAGATATACGATCAATCAACAAATAAATTTTTAAAAATGTTCAACATTTCTAGCAATTAGAGAAACGCAAATCAAACTACTCTAAGATTTCATCTCACTCCAGTCAGAATGGCAGCTATTAAGAATACAAACAACAGGGGTTGGGGTGGGACCCTGGGGTTGTGGCTCAGTGGCAGAGCGCTTGCCTAGCATGTGTGAGGCACTGGATTCAATGCTCAGCACCACATATAAGTAAATGAATAAAATAAAGGTTCATCAACATCTAAAAAATTTTAAAAACCAAAGAATACAAACAACAATAAGTGTTGACGAGGATGTGGGGAAAAAGGCACTGGTGGGACTGCAAATTGGTACAGCCAATATGGAAAGCAATGTGGAGAATCCTTGGAAAAATGGAAATGGAATCACCATTTAATCCAGCTATCCCACTCCTTGGTCTATACCCAAAGGACTTAAAAACAGCATTCTACAGCAGCAGAATTCATAATAGTTAACTGTGGAACCAACCTAGATGCCCTGCAGTAGATTAATGGATAAAGAAAATGTGGTGTATATACACAATGGAATATTACTTAGTATTAAAAGAGAATAAAATCATGGTATTTGCTGGCAAATGGATGGAGTTGGAGAAGATTATGCTAAGTGAAGTTAACCAATCCCAAAAAAACAAATGCCAAATGTTTTCTCTGATTTAAGGATGCTGATTCTTTTTTTTTTTTTAAAGAGTGAGAGAGAGAGAGAGAGAGAGAATTTTTAATATTTATTTTTAGTTCTCGGTGGACACAACATCTTTGTTGGTATGTGGTGCTGAGGATCGAACCCGGGCCGCACGCATGCCAGGCGAGCGCGCTACCGCTTGAGCCACATCCCCAGCCCAGGATGCTGATTCTTAATGTGGTTGGGGGGACAGGGCATGGGAGGATTAGATGAACTCTAGATAGGACAAAGGGGCGGGAGAGGAAGGGAGCAGGCATGGGGGTAGGAAAGACAGTGGAATGAGATGGACATCATTACCCTAAGTACATGTATGGAAGACACAAATAGTGTGACTCTACTTTGTGTAGAACAAGAGATATGAAAAATTGTGCTCTATATGTGTAATATGAATTGTAATGCATTCTGCTGTCATATGTAACGAATTAAAACTTTTTAAAAAAGAATTCAAACAACAATAAGTGTTGGTAAGGATGTGGGGAGAAAGTCACGGCACACTCATACATTGCTGGTGGGACTGTAAATTGGTGCAACCAATCTGGAAAGCAGTATGGAGATTTCTTGGAAAACTTGGAATGGAACCACCATTTGACCCATCTGTCACACTCCTCAGTTTATACCCAAAGGACTTAAAAACAGCATATTACAGGGACACAGCCACATCAATGTTTCTAGCTGTTCAATTCACAATAGCTAAATTGTGGAAGCAACCTAGATGCCCTTCAGTAGATGAATGGATAAAGAAACTGTGGTATATATACACAATGGAATACTACTCAGTATTAAAAGAGAATAAAATCATGGCATTTGCAGGTAAATGGATGGAGTTGGAGAATATCATGCTAAATGAAGCAGCCAATCCCCCCAAAACAAATGCAGAATGTTTTGTCTGATATGAGGGTGCTGATCTATAATGGGGATGGGGGGTGGGAAGCATGGGAGGAATGGAGGAATTTTAGATAGGACTGGGGGTAGGAAACATAGTGGGATGAGATGGACATCATTACCCCAAGTACATGTATGAAGACATGAATGGTGTGACTCTATTTTGTGTTCAATCAGAGACATGAAAAATTGTGTTCTATATGTGTACTATGAATTGAAATGCATTCTGCTGTCATATATAACAAATTAGAATTAATTAATTAATTAATTTAAAAATAAAAGTGACCTGAGGTGAAGGGTTTGAGAACTGCTAATCTAGTTCATAATAAACTCCATTTTATTAGGTATTGATATAATTAGTAACTAATATAATTATTAATATTATGTACAATAAATGCTTCAAAAGTTAACATTATTATATAATAATATTGTTATACAATAAATTACATACTTTAAATATAAAAAAATGATCACATACAGGCTAGAGATGTAGCTCAGTTGGTAGAGTGCTTGTCTGGCATGCATAAGTCCCTGGGTTTGAACCCTAGCACGATAAGAAGAAAAAAAAAAAAAAACATCACATGAACGTGTGGTTGTTGTTTTTGTTTTTGGTACTGGGGATTGCACTGAGGGCATTTGACCTCTGAGCCACATCCCAGCCCTATTTTGTATTTTATTTAGAGACAGGGTCTCACTGAGTTGCTTAGTGCCTTGCTTTTGCTGAGGGTGGCTTTGAACTCTTGATTCTCCTGCCTCAGACTCCCAAGGGTTTTTAATCGGGGTTTTTCCCCCTTTAACTGAATTACAGAAGTTATTCCTGGAGTTTCCACTGAGTTATTAATAAGATTGGAAGTTTATGTATGCACAAGGCCCTGGGTTCAATCCCCAGCACCACACACACACACACACACACACACACACACAAAGTGGGAGTTTACAAATAATGATGAATTCTATTGCATCAATGCATGCCTACTGGAAATTAAATGAAAGTCTCCTACTTCTTTCATTCAAGCCAGGGATATAATAGAGAAAAGTGACTCAGTGTATGAAGTACCATGATGATGTAAGGGATTAACTAGTAAGATATCTATCTCACAGCTCTAAATTCTTCTTAAATTAATCAGTGTTATTGTACATTTCCAGGAGTATATCCTCAAAGGAGTGGTTAATGCAGCCCTTGGCCAGGAAATGGGTTCTGTGAGTATGAATTTATTGGTAATCCATAGTTTGCAAAGTGATAGATGTGTGGAAAAGACCAAAATGGATATCAAAGTGCAACCAGTAATAAGATTACCCACAGGCTCTTCTACAATTCCTTTTATTTCTACAAAACCTCCAATCCAGGACCGGGGATATAGCTCAGTTGGTAGAATGCTTGCCTCGTACGCACAAGGCCCTGGGTTTAATCCCCACCGGCACCACCAATAAAAAAATTAAAAATAAATTTTAAAAAATTAAAAAAAAAAAGACCCTCAAATCTAGATTCCATTGTTAAAAAACAACAACAAGGATTGGGGCTGGGGCTCAGTGGCAGAGCATTTGACTTGTGCATATAAGGCACTGGGTTCGATCCTCAGCACCACATAAAAATAAACAAATAAAATAAAGGCATGCTATTCATCTACAACTATAAAAATTTTTTTAACTTTTATTTAAAGACTAAAAAAAGAGACAGAGAAAGAGAAAGCCCTAACCCTAAAAATTGATACTTTGTTTAAAAAGAGCTCTATTTTTTTTAAAGCTTTTACTTTTTTTTTTTAAGTTGTCCATGAACCTTTATTTTATTTATTTATATGTAGTGCTGAGGATCGAACTTAGTGCCTCACACATGCTAGGCCAGCACTCTCCCACTGAGCCACAATCCCAGCCCAAGAGCCCTATTCTTTATTATTATTATTATTATTATTATTATTATTATTATTATTAGTTATAGTTGGACACAATATATTTATTTATTTATTCATTTATTTTATGTGGTGCTGAGAATCAAACCCAGTGCCTCACACGTGCTCAGCAGGTCACACCCCCAGCCACAAGAACCCTACTTTTATACAGTGCTTATATTTAATAACAAAAAGATCATTGCAAAGGTTTATTCTCATTTTCAGCAGTGTCTGTTTTTTAAAAACCTTTTACATCTCTGAGCTATAATTTTGGCATCTATAAAACAGGGAATATTATTTCTCTAGGTAAGCCTTTTTTTTTTTTAAGGTGCTTTGAGTGAACCTAGGGCCTTGTACTTACTAACTATGTGCTCTACCTCTGAATCATACCCCTGACTCCTCTAGGAGAACATTTTATGAGCACCAAAAAACTCTAAAATTAGGTTCTTATCCATGTTAATATGGCCTGTTAAGTTCTTTATGGAACAAATTGGGATATAAGTAAATCTTTTTATCTCTAATTTACTCCATAGTGTCTTATATAAATATGCAATAAATACTTATTGATAAATAAATGAGTTCAACAAACACTCATTGTTATATCCGTACCTTCTACACCAAAATTGAATGTATGGTAAAAGAACATTAAGTATTTGTTGAAAAGTGAGTAAATAAGTTTATTTAAGACCAGGACTTGGGCTGGGGATGTGGTTCAAGCGGTAGCTTGCTCACCTGGCATGCGTGCGGCCTGGGTTCGATCCTCAGCACCACATACCAACAAAGATGTTGTGTCCGCCGAGAACTAAAAAATAAATATTAAAAAAAATTCTCTCTCTCTCTCTCTCTCTCTCTCTCTCTCTCTCTCTCTCATTCTCTCTCCTCTCTCACTCTCTCTTTAAAAAAAAAAAAAAAAAAAGACCAGGACTTTTATAACAGACTTGGGGGACTGGATTTTTCTTCTCCTTTTCTATCTGACCCTGCATAAGTTTTCATTCAATTTCAGATTATCACTTTATAGTTGCTTTTGCTAGTAAGAATCAGTATTATTTTGGTCATTATTTAAAATAAGGATATATGTTAAATCTTGACAAATATACTAGAACCATAAAGTGCAATATAAATAAAATATTTTTACCTTATACCTTATCTTCTATATCAGCTCTGTTTTGTTTTTCAGAGGGATCATATGAAAATTGCCCAGCAGTTCTTCCAGTTGGTGGGAGGATCAGCAAGTGAATGTGGTATGTTTGAAATCTATACTAATGAGCATGACTCACAATTGGAGTTGGGTAATGTTAACTAGTGAAGTTTCATTTTTTTTTTGTCTAGGGATATATGTTAGGCTTCATATTATAAAGTGGGAGGTCAGAATATTGGAATTATCATTTCTGAGTATTTTAGCTAAAGTGGAATGAGAGAATAAATAAATAAATGAGTATATATTTACTCTTTAGATCATGAGAGTTTTAAAAGTATGAATCAGTTTTAATATGAATTGTTACATTTTATTGAATTTTCAATAGTTCTTTTTTTGTTATTGTTTTTGTGATGCTGGGGATTGAACCTTGTGCATTCAAGACAAGCATTCTACCAACTGAACTATATCCCCAGCCCTCAATAGTTCTTTACATATTAACTGTTGGTCATATTGCACATATTTTTTCCAGTGGATCATTGGCCTTTAAACTTTGCCTGTGGTTTTTCACCCATATAAAAAAATTAAAATGATATTTAAGTTTATCTTTTATGTAATGATTTCTTACATGGATATTAAACTTAGAAAGTGTTTTCTTCCTGGAATAGCAACCTAAGGTTCACATATATTTCCTAGTAATAGTGACTTTATTTTTACTATTAAAGTAATTGATTTCATCAGTCAAGATTCAGTGTAAGGGGCTGGGTTTGTAGCTCAGTGGTAGAGCACTCACCTAGAACATATGAGGCATTGAGTTCAATCCTTAGCACCACATAAAAATAAATAAAATAAAGGTATTGTGTCCATCTACAACTAAAAAATAAAATAAAGAAAAAATAGATTCAGTGTAGGATTTGAGGAAGGGCTATAGAAAGGGCTGATAGTAGCTGGGGCGTGATGGCCCATGCCTATAATCCCAGCAGTTTGGGAGGCTGAGGCAGGAAAATTGCAAGTTCAAAGCCAGCCTCAGCAACTGTGAGGCACTAAGAAACTCAGTGAGACTTTGTCTCTAAATAAAATACAAAATATGGCTGGGGATGTTGCTCAGTGGTCGAGTGTCCCTGAGTTCAATCCTCAGTACCAAAAAAAAAAAAAGGCGGGGGGGCTAATATCCAGTATGAATTGATCTGGCTGCCTATACCAGTTGTCTATGGCTGGCATCTATTCTGATTAATGTTATTCATGCTCAACAGATTGTTAAATATTTTTATCACCCCTGAGATATTCACAACTGTTTCATCAATACTATGTGCGAAATAATTTTCTTTCCCTGTATATTCATTAATTCATTCATCTAACAAAAATGTATTGAGGTATTGGGGATGAATGAATATAGCAGTAAACAAAATGAACAAATGAACAAAACTTCCTACCCTTGTGGAGCTTACAGTCTTGTGGAACAGACAGACTAAGGACATAATGCATAAATAGGTTATATGATATATCAGACTATGATAAGTGCTATGGAAAAAAAAATGAAGTGGGTAAAATCTTGAGAATGCCTGTGGCAGGGGTCAGGATTATACTAGTCCTCTGCTACCTCTAGTAGGAGGCTGATGCCAGACAGAAAGTTGGATTGGAATAAGAATCTGCTGGTTCTGTGACAAGTTATTTCTCCGTTTGAGACTGGAGGTGCTAGGTTGTCTTAGACAAGTGATAAAGGAGATCAAGATACATTGATTGTATAGATGTTAGAGTTGGATGAGAGAATCAAAACCCAAAAAATGATCTGGGGAATACTGGAGCCAGTGTACCTGAAGAGACTTGTTCATTTTGTACTTTGGGAGTTAACCCCCCAGAGAGATTATTAGTCACTCAAGTGCTGTGCCCTCTGTTATGCTGAGGCTTGATCCACTAAACAGAATCTGTAATTGCAGAATCTAGAAAGATGTCTTGGAATGTATTCCTATTTCTAAATTGTATACTAACTCAAATTTCAACTAAAGAGAGCTTTTAGTTTCATTAACTTCCATGGTTTCTTTTCCCCTTCCATTTCAGACACAATTCCAGGGAGGCAATGTATGGCTTCATGTTTCTTCCTGCTTAAACAATTTGATGATGTCTTGATTTACCTCAATTCATTTAAGGTCAGTATATAATTATCTATATGACTGTATGTGTGAAATACTATAAATAATGTGTCAGAAGTTAGATACTCTTACAGATAAGGTAGCCCTTTTTTTTTCCTCTGGTGGCATTAGAGACAAGGAATTAACCTAATTCCTTGAGATTATTTATATATTTATCCACTGTAACTAATGGTTTTGTACTTTATATTAAAGTTAATGCTCATTATGGCCATTTTTGGGATATTTTTCAGAGTTACTTCTATAATGATGACATCTTTAACTTTAATTATGCCCAAGCCAAAGCAGCAACAGGTAATACCAGTGAGGGTGAAGAGGTGGGTACCAATTGTTTTTGTTTGTTTGTTTGAAAGAATGACATTTACTAAGACACCTGCTTTTGAAGACATTTGAATGAGTCTATCTAAAAACATCTTTATCTTTTTCTTACTAAAATAAAATGATTGTGGGTAAAGGACTACTAAAGATTCTTTTGTTCTTAGATTACCTTAAAAAGTACAATGTGAATAGACATATAGGGTTTTTTTTATTTGTTTATTTTTTAGTTGTAGTTGGACACAATACCTTTATTTTTTTATTTTTATGTGGTGCTGAGGATCGACCCCAGGGCCGTGTGTGTGCTAGGCGAGCGCTCTACCTCTGAGCCACAACCCCAGCCTGACATACAGGTTTTTTGTTTTTTTTTAATATTTATGTTTTAGTTGTAGTTGGACACAATATCTTTATCTTATTTATTTAGTTTTTTATGTGGTGCTGAGGATTGAACCCAGGGCCCTGCGCGTGCTAGGCAAGCGCTCTACCACTGAGCCATGATCCCAGCCCAAAATATAGGTTTTATAACATTAATATTTACCCTTTTTGATAAATTTTATAGAACTATAATATGTATAGAAAAGTATACAAATAACAAGTATGCCCTGTGATGAATAGCAATGAAGTCAACATACCTATGTTATTATCACCTAGATCATGAAACAATATCATCAAAACCCTTGAAACCCCTCATCTCCATTGTAAGTCAGTCCCCTTCCCCCAGGGTCAACCACTGTCCTGATTTCAAACTCCATAGATTGATTGTCTTGATTTTTTCAAAATAATTTATTTGAATTCTTCAATTTAATTTTGTTATTAATCTATAAGGCTATATTGATCATCAGTCTAAGGTAAGCTGATATTGTATGTTTTTATTACAAAACTATTCTCAGATTTATTTCCTTTCTTTCCTCTTGTTGTAGGTGTTTCTCTTGATCCAAAGTGAGAAGATGAAAAATGATTACGTTTACCTCAGTTGGTTAGCTCGGTGCTGTGAGTCTTCTTTTAAATACATAAATATAAGCAATGATTTTCTTTTTATTTTTCTTATTTTATAATCTGTTTTGAAATTACATTAAGCATTATCTAATCTTTAAGCATTTCTTGTATTTTTTTCTATAGAATGAGTAAACACTGGGCTGGGGATGTGGCTCAAGCGGTAGCGCGCTTGCCTGGCATGCGTGCGGCCTGGGTTCGATCCTCAGCACCACGTACAAACAAAGATGTTGTGTCTGCCGAAAACTAAAAAATAAATATTAAAATTCTCTCTCTCCCTCTTTCTCACTCTCTATTAAAAAAAAAAAAAAAAAGAATGAGTAAACACCGAAATTAAAGGTGGTTAATAATACTCAGTAAGAGTTGCCATGTAAATATGTTAGGAAAGTTCATCCTATGATTAGTTCCACCAACCAACACTTACCTACTACTTATAGTCCTGATAAATGTCAAGTTCTTCTACTTCATTAAAGTTTCCAAACTCTCAGTGTACCATGTTGTTTGTGAAATAATACACTCTGATTTACCTTTTCGATTTCTAGGCCTGAAAAGTGCCAAAATGTCAAAATTGTAATATTTTTATATACTATATAGTCTATAAGTGCTCTCATTATTTTTTTTTTGGCTCCTTTTTTTTTTTTTAACTCAGATTTCAAATATTCATTGATTTTTTTTTTCTAAGCCACAGGAAAATTTTAGCAATTAGGGTTTTTGTTTTGTTTTGTTTTTAACATTCATAGTTATAGATGAACACAATACCTTTTTTAATTTATTCATTTATTTTTACGTGTGCTGAGGATCAAACCCAAGTGCCTCACTTGCTAGGCAAGCACTCTACCATTGAGCTACAACCCCAACCTAGCAGTTAGGTTTTCTTTTCTTTTTTTAAAATATTCTTTAGTTGTTGATGGACCTTTATTTTATTTATATGTATGTTTGCTAGGCAAAAGCGCCACCACTGAGCCACATGCAGTTAGGTTTTCTAAGTGAATGGAAACTGTGAATAGGATTGAATGAATGATAGGTGTCCTCTTAAGCAAATTAGCAAAGTAGAAACTACAGGAAATCAACTCAATCTAAAAAACAATTATATTGGGCTGGGGATGTGGCTCAAGCGAAGCGGTAGCGCGCTCGCCTCGAATGCGTGCGGCCTGGGTTCGATCCTCAGCACCACATACCAACAAAGATGTTGTGTCCGCTGAGAACTAAAAAATAAATATTAAAAATTCTCTCTCTCTCTCTCCCTCTCCCCTCTCTCATTCTCTCTTAAAAATAAATAAATAAATAAATAAATAAATAAAATAAAAAACAATTATATGAATCTGAAATATTTTAAATATGGTAGGATTCCAGTAGACAGCCAGCTTAATGCCAACATTGCAAACTTTCCATGTAAGGGTATTCTACCACTACTTTATATATTTAGAATATAGAATAACAATATGCAAAAGTTATTTCCTGTCTTCTTTCTTGTTTCCTTTTTCTGTTTTTTGTCTGTTTTTTTTTTTTTTTTTTTTTTTTCAGTACTAGGATTGAGGCCAGGGCCTCATGCATACTAGGCAACTACTCTATCACTGAGCTATATCCCCGGCCCTTTTAAAGTTTTATTTTGAGACAGGGTCTCCCTAAATTGCCCATGCTGACCTAAAGCTTGCAATCCTCCTGCCTCAGCCTCGCCAGTAGCTGAGATTATAAGTGTGCACCACCATCCCCTGCCAGAAGTTATTTCTTTTTCATTTAAAAATCATAACTATCTCTTTCCTTTTGTAGATATCATGAATAAGAAACCAAGACTAGCCTGGGAACTTTATCTCAAGATGGAAACTTCTGGCGAGTCCTTTAGTCTTTTACAGCTCATTGCTAATGACTGTTACAAGGTGAGTTTGAGAGGTAGTAAAGGGAAAATTGAAAATGAGCATTACATTGCTGCAGTGGCTAAATTTTAGGGGAAAATGTCCTAGAACCTAAGTGGTTATTGGTGCAAAGATTTTTGCATAGTCATATCAGAAATATCCTTTTTATAAATTAACACTAGACTTAAGTATATAAATTACTGAACTCCAGAGGTGGACAGTATTTATAGATATCATTCATATATTCATCTGTTGGTTGGAAATTTGATTCTGAAATTATGTCTAGAGACAGATTGGGAATCATCGTCAACATTTAAGTAGTAATTGAAATCCTCAAAAACAGTGAGATTTACCAAGAAAGGAAATAAGTGAGAAGTGTTGTAAACCAAGCCTTGAAGAATATTAAGATATAAATGGTAGACAGGAAATACAAAGGAACCAGAAAAAGGAAGAAGAAAGCAGTCATATTTAACACTAGTCTGTGTTTGTGTGTGTATGTGTGTGTGTGTGTGTGTGTGTGTGTGTGTATTAGATAGACAGATAATTAGATATTGGGGGAGAGAGATATGTCAAGAGGTAGTTGAAAAGACAAAGAAAAGTAGTTTTATTCATTTATTTATTTATTTTTAGTTATACACACAATACCTTTATTTTATTTATTTATTTATATGTGGTGCTGAGGATCAAACCTAGTGCCTCACATGTGTTAGGCAAGCACTCTGCCACTGAGCCACAACCCCAACCCCAACCCCAGAGAAAAGTAGTTTGGGACCTTATCCTGTAGATTACAAGTTTTTAAAAAATATTAGCCTCAAATCCTAGAAAATTTCTATTTTTGGAATATCTCATCCTATTGAAAATATGGGAAAATATCAGATAAAGAGAATACAATGTTAAGCTAATCGATAACAGCATGTTTCAAAGTGAATCATTACTAAAAAAGAAGTATCGCCATTAGTAGAGAAGGATTCGAGACACTGGAAACTTGAAAATAACGGTTTAATATGATTCAGTGGGCAGTAATGTGATTAAGTAAGTTACAGAAGGCTGAGGAAAAGAAAACATTGACAGGAAATGATTTCAATTTTAGATGTATTAAATACCAAGTATCATTGGAGCTCCCAATAGAAATTATACAATTAGGAAACTCACAGAGTGAACCCAGAAAAGTATTTAGAAAAATCAGGAGAGGAAAAAATAGTTTTCATTTCTCTTTTTCTAATTCCTATTTATCACAAGCCAAGGAAGGGGAATGTTAAATTCTATATCTAGATAGAAATATATAAGAACTGAGATGGCAGTAGCAGCAGATAGAGAAGAAAGTCAGATTAGAAAACAGGTGTAATGAGTATAATGTTGACCAGAGTCTTTAAATTCATGATTTTGAGAATAAGGAAAAAAATTATGGTGCCAGCTTAAAAGGGAAAACAGTATGGATTTAGGGGAGTTGGGGTGGAGAGTTAATTTTGATGGGTAAAATTATACTGTAGGCTAAGGAAAGGGAGATTAAAGATTCAAGAGAGTATAGCCACTTTTGATGGATTAAAGCTATAGAGGAGATAAAAGTGGGGTAGTGTTAAAGTCAAAGGAAAATGATCACCATGAAAAACAACCTGGCACTATCTTCTCATAGCAACCCACTAGTTTCGCGATTCACTAGAAGGACTTGATACAAACACACTTACAATGATGGCCTATACGTTTATCCCAGAGAAATGGAAACTTCTATCCATACAAACACCCAAATGTTAATAATAGTTTTCTTTATTTGTAATAGTGTCAAACTAGAAAAAAATCTTTATATAGGTGAATGGTTAAACATATAAAAAGAAACGGATGAGGAGACTGACTCCATTTCCTGATGTTTGAGTGTTGATGGCTTTTAAACCTCACCCCTCCTTCATCCCTTTGGGCCCCACATCTGGACAAAATGACAAGAAAGCCTGGATGCTGCCTCCCTTGGTGCCATTGGGTGATACAAACCATTCAAGCACTGACCCAGCTCAGGATGCCCCACCTGGTCTTCACCCCTAACCCCAGGCCAGAATCCTTTTTCTGCTTTCTCAGGCCATATCAGACCTGCTTGAGAGGTCTACTCTGCTCTTGAAAGAGACCTCAACTATGTATGTAAGAAATCTTCTCATACCCCTTGGGGTATATGTGACATCTCCACTCTCAATACCACAATCAAACTTTGGGTGGGGATCCCTCCTTCTTTTGCAGGATGACCATAATAATGGCCAACTATTGTCAAACCTGTAACTTAGATTAACAAGGAATAAGGACATTATATTCTGTTAAAAAATCCAACCTCAAAGGGTCCCATACTGTTTGTTTTTATATGTATGTGAAATATATAACATTCTTTCCAGGCATGGTGAAGCATGCCCAGTGGCTCAGGAGGCTGAGACAGGATGTTCAAAGCCAATTTCAGCAACTTAGCAAGGCCCCAAGTAACTCAGCAAAACCCTGTCTCTAAATAAAATAGATAAAAAAGATCTGGGGATGTGGGTCAGTGATTAAGCACCCCTGGATTCAATCCCCAGGGTGGAAGGAAGGAAGAAAGGAAGGACATTATTGAAATGACAAAATTATACAGATAGAGAACAAAATATATTGTTGCTACAGGTTTAGGAGTGGTGAGCAGGGAAGGGCATGCATGTGACTATGAATGGTAATCAAATATTTGTGATGATGGAATAATTCTGTATCTTAATAGTGGTGGTACATATATGAATCCACTCATGTGGCAAAATGATAGGACTATTATCAACACAAAATACCCATGTCAATTTCCTGGTTTTGATATTGTGATATTATATTGTATTTACATAAGCCAGAACAATTAGGGAGGCTGGATAAAAGGTACACATAACCTGTGTCTATCTTTGTAACTATCTATAGATCTATAATTATTTCAAAATAAGTTTTTTTTTAAAGAAATGAACCAATTAGAGCAATGTAAATGCATTTTACAAATATAATGTTGAGTCAAATGCAAGACACAAAAGAATATTGCAAGCTAGGCACAGAGGCTCACACCTATAATCCCAGCAGCTAGGGAGGCTGAGGCAGGAGAATCATGAGTTCAAAGCCAGCTTTAGCAAAAGCAAGGCACTAAGCTACTCAGTGAGACCCTGTCTCGAAATAAAATAAAAATCAGACACTGAGAATGTGGCTCAGTGGTTGAGTGCCCTTTAGTTCAATCCCCGGTACTCCCTCCCCCCCGGCCAAAAAAAAAAAAGAATATTGCAGTATTGTTTCATATATCTAGAGTTTGGAGAGGCAAAACAAATTCATATTTTTAAAAGATATATAGATAGAAGGCAAAACTATAAAGAAAGTCAAAGAATTAATGACTATAAAAGAATAGTAGTTACCTCTTGGTGGTGAAGGGAGAGGATTATGGTCTGGCAGTGACACACAGAGAGCTTTTATTTTGTTTCAGTGTCTTGACCTGAGTGATGGACACATTTATATTCACATTATAGTTTGTAAGATGTACATGTATGTTTCCTGTACTATTCTATCTTTGTGTATTTTATAATAAAATATTTTAGTACATAGGTAGAAGGATTAACCTTGAAAAGAATAAGAGAGAATGGGAAGATGAATGAAGTTGTAAATATTATTTTAAGTGAAAGGAAGAAACTTGTTTTCCTTGTCAAGTATAAAATTGAGCTAAATTAAGAATGCAGTAGAGGCCTTTGGGAAATTGCCAAAAGTTTAGAAAAACAGTTAATAGAAGGTATAGAGAACTAGCCAAACCATGCCAAGTGAAGAGGTTGCCCAGCAGTTTGGAAACCTAAGTGAAGTTGTTGGCAATGTGCATTTACAATTGCCAGTCCAAAAAAAAAAAAAAAAACACATTAAAGCAAAACTTAATGGTCTTCAGCCTGTTCCAAGAGGTCAAGGAATGTACTATATTGGGAAAGGTGTCTGTCAAAATGGATTACATATTTTAAGAAACTGAGTATTTAGACTAAAGGTCAGTATACATCTAGGCATTTTGAGAATTTAAGAACAAGAACAGAAAAAGACTACTCTTGAATTAAACATAATTAGATTAACATAAGATGAATTGTAGTAATGTAAAAAGAATGTATTAAGGACACTTAAAAATATCTGGTTCAAATAAGTCATTAGGGCTTATCCTCAAGATTCAAATGTACTTAGAATAAATAACAAGGGTTGATGACAGTATAACTTGACTATATGTAAAAAAAAAATACACTATTGAAAATGGAATGAAGGTAAACTAATTTAAACTGAATTTGTACTCAAACTGTGATTTTCCTTCTCATTTTAGTTAGGAGTTGGAATTTATTTAACTTGCTAACTGAAAACATTGTCATTTACCCATATCACTTGTTTCATACAGTTCTATTTCATGTTATCTGTATGATTAGTGTCCAATTTTTTGACTACAAGTATTACCATAACACTTTCTTTTTTTCAGATGGGCCAGTTTTACTACTCAGCCAAAGCTTTTGATGTCCTAGAGAGGCTAGATCCCAACCCCGAATACTGGGAAGGCAAAAGGGGTGCGTGTGTGGGCATTTTCCAGATGATCTTAGCTGGGAGAGAACCCAAGTAAGTAAACAGACAGGAGATACTACCACTATTCATTTTTGGTGTGTGAGGGAAAACATTTGTTTTCTTGGATGGTATCTTCTGAAAACTCAAAGTTATAACAGTGTTTTAGAATAATGAAAAAAATGTTAAGATGTTAAATATTTCTGACCATCCTCCAGAAATGTCTTGCTTTTACAGAATCAAATCATTTTAAATTTTATATACTGGAACACTGAGTATGCTACAGCTCTTATGTAGAAGGGCAAGATGTATATATTTTGTTCCAAATGAACAGCCATTTTCTTTTTTCTTGTTGTTTACAGTGATGGATAATAGCCAATTTTATAAACAAAATCTTACTCTTTTCTTTGCTTATTGGCTTTTTCTTGTCTTAGGTTAGGCCTCAAAGAATTAGGAATTAAGTGGATATGGTTGATAACTCTGTTTTTTTTTCCTTTGCCTTTTTTTGTTCCACAAAGTGTTATACTTCATTTGAATTAAAATTAAAGCTAAATTAAATGTCCTAAAATAACTCAATGGAATATATTTGTTGCTCATGTGTGAATAGAAAATATGATAATTTTGTAAGCAAATAATCTATCAAAAATACTTCCTGCCTTGTACCTATTTATAATCCTAAACAAAAATTTAAAAGCATTTGGTCAGGTGAAAGAAGGTGTGGGGAAAAGAAGTAGAAAATGTGAAAAGATTGTTAGGGAAGTGGATCCAGAGACAGTTACATACAGGTCTGGAAAATCAATAAGCAGGTTTTAGCATGCATTACGTAAAATGTTTTTACATTAATTAAATTAAATTAGTTAAAGCATAAATGCTGGTCATTCACCAAATCTTATTCTTTTATGCTCCTCTCTTCTATGTTTATTAATGTGGTTGAGGCTTTCCTGACCAAATTTCTTGAAGAAATCACCTCTTCCTCTAGCTTTGTAAAATTTTATGAATATTAACAAGATAGGGATATCCACTCTCATTACTTCTATTTAATATTGTGCTAAAAATTCTAGCTAGAGCAATTAGGCAAAAAAAGGAAATAAAGGGATAAAAATAGGAAAGGAAGAAGTCAAATTACCACAGTTTGCAAATGACATGAATGATGTATCTTCTATACCTAGAAGATACAAAAACAAAACAAAACACCTCCACTAAAAGACTTCCAGAGCTAATAAACAAATTTGGCAAAGTAACAGGTTACAAAATCAGCATTCAAAAATCAATAGCTTTTCTATATACTGACAACAAATCTGCTGAGAAAGAAACCCAGAAAACAGTTTCATTCATAATAGCCTGAAAAATAAAATTAAAACCCTAAGAATACATGTAACCAAGGAGTTGAAAGAGGGGGTGAAAAGACCGTCACAATGAAAACTATAGAACATTGAAGAACAAGATTAAAGAAGACCCCAGAAGATAGAAAGACCGCCCATGTTAATGGACAGGCAGAATTAACATTGTTAGAATGGCCATACTACCAAAAGCAATATACAGATTTAGTGCAATGCCCATCAAAATACCAATGATATTCTTCACAGAATAGAGAAAACAATCCTAAAATTTATTTGGAATAGAAGACCCAGAAAAGCCAAAGCAATTTTAAGCTAAAAAAGCAATACTGGAGACGTCACAATACCCAGCTTCAAATTTACTACAGAGCTATAGTAACAAAGACTGCACAGTACAGGCATAAAAACAGAGACCAATGGTATGAAATAGAAGACACAGAGACAAACCCACAGATACAATCATCTGACCCTTGACAAAAGTGCCAAAAATATACATTGGAGATAGTGCTGGAAAAACTGAATTATCCATAAGGAGAAGAATGAAAGTGGACCCTTATTATTACCCTACACAAAAATCAAATCAAAATGGATCAAAGACTGGAACAGAGACACTGCGCCTAATAGAATAAAAAGTAGGTCCAAATTTTCATCATGTTGGCTTAGGCCCTGACTTCTTGAATAAGACTCCTAAAGCACAAGAAGTAAAATCAAGAATCAATAATAGGATAATTCAAACTAAATAAATGGGATGGATTCAAACTAAAAAGCTTCTTCTCAGCAAAGTAAACAATCAATAATGTGATGAGAGAGCCTACAGAATGGGAAAAAATCTTCACCACATGCACCTCAGATAGAGCACTAATATCCAGGGTATATAAAGAACTCAAAAAACTTAACACCAAAAAAAACCCAAATAACCTGATCAATAAATGGGCTAAGGAACTGAACAGACACTTTACAGAAGAAGAAATACAGTTGGTTGATCAACAAACATGAAAAAATGTTCATCATCTCTAGCAATTAAAGAAATGCAAATCAAAACTACTCTAAGATTTCATCTCCAGTCAGAATGGCAATTATCAAGAATACATGCAATAATAAGTTTTGGAGAGGATGTGGGGGAAAAGGCATACTCACACATTGTTGGTGGGACTGCCAATTGGTGCAACCATTATGGAAAGCAGTATGGAGATACTTCAGCAAACTTAGAATGAATTTGCCATTTGACCCAGCTGTCCCTCTCCTCGGTTTATACCCAAAGGACTTAAAATTATCATATTACAGTAATGCAGCCACATCAATGTTTATAGCACCTCAATTAACAACAGTTAAACTATGGAACCAACCTAGGTAACCTTTGACAGAGGAATGGATAAAGAAAACATGGTACATATACACAATGGAATATTACTCAGCCTTAAAGAAGAATGAAATTATGGCATTTGCAGTAAAGTATATATGGAACTAGAGAATATCATACTAAGTGAAATAAGCTAGTTCCAAAAAACCAAGACCTGAATGTTTTCTCTGATAAGCGGATGCTGATCCATAGCAGGGTGGGAGGATGGGGAAGAATGAAGGAACTTTGGTTTGTGTAGAGGGGAGTGAGGGGAGGTTAGGGTAGTGGGGATGGGAAGGAAGGTAGAAAGAGACAGACATTATTACCCTATATACATGTATGATTACACTAGGGGAGTGACTCTGAACCATGTACAGCCAGAGGAATGAGAAGTTGTACTCCTTTTTTGTACAATATGTTAAAATGCATTCTACTGTAAAATTAATTAATTAATTAATTTAAAAAATAAAATTAAAAAAAGGTAAAATGTGGCTGGGGTTGTGGCTCAGTGGTAGAGCACTCGCCTAGCATGTATGAGGCACTGGGTTTGATCCTCAGCACTACATAAAAATAAAGATATTGTGTCCCCCTAAAACTGAAAAATAAATATTTTTTTAAAATTTGTTTAAAAAGGTAAAATGATGACAACATTTTCAAATGTATACAAGAAAAACATTACAAGTAACTCCTGTTGTTAATCTCACCACCTTTTTTTTTTTTTTGGTGGTACTGGAGACTGAACCCCAGGGGTTCCACCTCTGAACTAATTTTGAGACTGTGTCTCACTGAGTTGCTGAGGCTAACCTCGAATTTGGAATCCTCCTCTCTCAGCTGCCCCACCCCCACCCCAATAGCTGGAATTATAGACATTTGCCACCACACTGGTTGCAGATAACATTCTTTTTTTGATACTGGGGATCTAACCCAGGGACCCTTTACCACCGAGCTACATTCCCATCCCATTTTATTTTTTTGGTACCAGGCATTGAGCTCAGGGGTGCTCAACCACTGAGCCATATCTCCAGCCCTTTTATATTTTATTTTGAGGCAGGGTCCCACTAAGTTACTTAGGGCCTCACTAAATTGCTGAAGCTGGCTTTGAACTTGTGATCCTTCTGCCTCAGACTCCTGAGCTGCTGGGATTACAGGCATGCACCACTGGCTTCTTTCTATTTTTTGAGATGAGATCTCACCAAGTTGCTAATGGTCTTGCTAAATTGCTCAAGCCAGCTTTGAACTTGCAATCCTCCTGTCTTAGCCTCCGGAGTTGCCAGGAATACAGACATGTGCCACCACACCCAGCACAGATAACATTCTTAAAGTAGATTCAGGAAGCTAGGGATAAAGCTTGGTGGTAGAGGGCTTGCCTAGCATGTGAGACTCCCTGGGTTCAATCTCCAGTACCACAAAAAAGAAAAAGGAGAAGGAGAAGGAGGGAAGGGGAGGAGGAAGAAGAAGAAACAACCTAGTAGGTCACTGTGGTTTACACTTATAATCCTAGCTACTTCCAGCCTGGGCAACTTAATAAGACCCTGTCTCAAATAGAATAAAAAGTACAGGGGTGCTGGGATTGTGGCTCAGCAGTAGAGCGCTCGCCTAGCACCTGTGAGGAGCCAGGTTCGATCCTCAGCACCACATAAAAATAAACAAATAAACAAATAAAGGTATTGTGCCCAACTATAAAATAAAAAATAAAAAGTACAGGGGATGTAGGTCAGTGGTAGAGTGCTAATGCACAAAGTCCCAGATTCAGTCCCAAGTACAAAAATGAGTAAAATGTCTGTGCAATTAAGAAGTTATATCTTGTGCATGTGCACACACACAGATACACTACAAACCAAGAAGATACACCACAACAAACATAATTTTCTTTGTATTATGCTTTCACTTCATTTCACAGAATAAAAATTATGACATTGTAAACAATAAAACTCTTTACCATTCAAATCATTTCCTTCAGCAGATAGCTGAATTCACAGTGTAATTTTAGTTTCCTTTATAATCTCATAAAAGACTTGTTAGTGAAAATTAGTCAGGTTTCATTGAGAACTTGCAAAAGGAGATGTACGTGAACATGAGTTAAATTTATTACAGAGAGTATCAAAGGTTGAGAATTTCAGGTGAAAGGGATGCGATAAGAAATCTGTGTAGTTTTAAATATTTCTGAAGCTAGGCATGGTCATACACACCTGTAACCCCAGCTACTCAGGAGGCTGAGGTAAGAAGATCACAAGTTTAGGGCAGTTTGGATAACTCAGCAATATGCTCTCTCAAAAATAACAAATAAAAAGGCTCATTACATGAGGCTCTGGGCTCAATCTCCCCAGTACTGGCAAAAAAAATTAAAAAGTCTGATATTTGTTACTCTGTAGACTCCGGACCTGCATTGAAACAAATACAATGTTGGACCTTGAGGGAAGAGTTATCCCTGAACTAACTCTCTGATAGTCAGCCTCACCCCCTCAGCAAAACAAGTCTAAGCCTTTCACTGTAGAATTTGGCTGATTTTAACTTCCTTGGCTTCATTTTTTCACCATGGCAGTTTCCTGAGAACACTGCACCTCTCCCTGCCACAGCAGCTCTTACGTGCATCTTTGGAAGGGAGGGATGACTTGCATTTCTATCCTACAGTTCCACGCTTCCCCGAGTTCTAAGAGAATATCAAAGAAAGGCAGAGAAGAAAAAGTAACTTACTTGCCTTGTACCAGATGATTTATTCCCCACAAAACCCAATGCAGAAAACCCAGGGCTGAAAAACAGCAAGGAGACAGGCACTTTTAATCCCTTTTAATTCGGACTGAGGCAGGAGGATCCATCGAAAGTTAGACGCCAGCCTCATCGACTTGGCGAGACCTATTTCAAAACAAAACAGGACCCGGATGGAGCTCAGTGGTAGAGCACCCCTGGGTTCAGCCCTAGTTAAAAAAAAGAGAGAGAGAGAGAAATAGCAGATTTGACCTCTTGCCCAACATGTACCACCATGCCATGAAGCCTCAGACCTGGGCCTGGACCTATGCAGTTCTCAGAACCTGTGACCACAATCCTCTGCAAGACTGAGGGGTGAAGTGGGCAAAGGCTTCCCCTGTTCTGTCTACACTTAGGGTACAGGTGCAACACAATCATCTATACAAAATTGTTATCTCCAGGACAGGCTAGGAACAAAAGCAAGAGAAAGAGACAGGTTATCAGGAGCCAAATGAGAAACCTCCCTGGGTAAGATAAAATCCCCACTTGGAACAAAATATTTTAAGGAAAGATAATAATGATATACCGTAATGATTTAAAGCAGCATGTTCTCAATCTTGTTTTTTTAAAAAATAAATATGAAAAGGTAAGATGCATTAAAAAAACATACATAATTTGCTGACTAAAAGTTACCAATGTGACTGTCATCTTCTGTCATGTATTATGAATAATGCTCTTTTTAATGTTTATTAAATGCTTGAAACTAAAAAAAAAAAAAAAAACACACTTGCACAATACAGGCATAAAAGCAGACACATAGACCAATGGTATAAAATAGAAAACAGAGATAAACAAACACAGATACAATCATCTGATCCTTGACAAAGGTGCCAGAAATATACATTGGAGATGGTGCTGGGACAACTGGTTATCCATATGTAAAAGATTGAAAGTGGACCCTTATTTCTCATCAACTGAAAATGGAACAAAGACCTCAGAATTAGACCAGAAACTATGCCACTCCTAGAAGAAAACATAGGGTCAACACTCCAGCTTTTAGGCACAATGACTTTCTCAATAGGACCCCTAAAGTTCAAGTAATAATGCTAAGTGTTAATAAATAGGATGACTTCAAATTAAAAAGCTTCTGCACAGCAAAGGAAATAATTAGGCATGTGAAGAGAGAACCCACAGAATGGGAGAAAAATCCTCACTAGCTATTTTCTGACAGAGGATTAATATCTAGAATATATAAAGAACTTGAAAAACTTTACCCCAAAAGATCAAACAACCCAGTTAATAAATGGGCAATGAACCACATAGGTAATTCTCAAAATAAGAAATACAAATGGACAACAAATACGTGAAAAATGCTCAATATCATTAGCAGTTAGGAAAATGCAAATCAAAACTACACTGATATTTCATCTCACACCAGTCAGAATACGATTATCAAGAATACAAATAATCATAAATGCTGGAAAGGATGTGGAGAAAAAGGAACACTTTTATACTGTTGGTGGGACTGTAAATTACTACAAGCACTATGGAAATCAGTATGGAGGTTCCTTAAAAGACTTGACATGGGACCACCATGTGATCCAGATACACCACTTCTTGGTATTTATCCTGAAAAATTAAAGTCATCTTACTACAGTGATACATACATACCCACATTTAAACATTCACAATAGCCAAACCATGGAACCGGCCTAGGTGTTGGTTTGATTGGATAAAGAAAATGTGGTATATGTACACAATGGAGTTTTACTCAGCTATAAAGAAAAATGATAGAGCTCTTTCCTAGCATGTACAAGGCCCGGGTCCAATCCCCAGGACTGCTGAGGATGGGGGGGAGAGAGAGACAGAGAAAGAAATTATATCATTAGCAGGAAAATGGATGGAACTAGAGACCATCAAAGTTACATGAAATAAGTCGAACTCAGAGGGTTTTGGGTCTTATATTTTCTGTAACATGCAGAAGCTGGAGAGGAAAAAGGAAAACAAAGGGAAGGGTGGATCTCCTAAAAATCAAAGGGAGTCATTAGAGGAAAGGGATCAAAGTATGGGAGGGGGGCAGGAAGAGTTCTGGGGAGTGATATTGGCTAAATTGTATTGTTGTCGTGTTTTGTCTATGTATGCATGTGTAACAACAAATCCTATCAGTATGTACAACTATAAAGCACCAATAAAAATGTGGAAAAAATGGCTGGCACACCCCTGTAATCCCAGGGGTTAGGAAGGCTGAAACAAGAGGATTACGAGTTCAAAGCCAGCCTCAGCAAAAGCAAGGTGCTAAGCAACTCATTGAGACCGTCTCTAAATAAATATACAAAATAGGGCTGGGGATATGACTCAGTGGTCAAGTGCCCCTAAGTTTAATCACCAGTACCAAAAAAAAAATTCAAAAAAAAAATTTTTTTTTCCAACTATGGTAATGATACCCAATTTAAAGTGATCACCGCCTTAAACAAAGGAGAAACGGAAGGGTCAGACAAATGAAGTGACTCATTAACTGTGGAGCTAGAATTTGAATCCAGCTCCCAGAATCTGACACCTGGATATATATATGCTCTCTACCTTATCATACAAATTAAGTGTAGAAATATTTAGGTAGTCTCAAGGACAAAACAATTAGTAGTATGTAGTTAGATAATACAGATAAGTAAGGAGAACCTGGGTTGACAAGGAGTATTTCACAAGATCTCTCGTTTTACTATGCCACTGTAAGAATATAAATCCAGGAAATTTAAAAAAAATATATATTTTTAGTTGTAGATGGACACAATACCTTTATTTTGTTTACTTAGTTTTATGTAGTGCTGGGGATCGAACCATGCTAGGCAAGCTCTCTACCACTGAGCTACAACCCCAGCCCCCATAAATCCAGGAAGTTTTTTTTTTTTTTTTTAAAGAGAGAGTGAGAGACAGAGAGAGAGAGAGAGAGAGAGAATTTTTTAATATTTATTTTTTAGTTTTCGGCGGGCACAACATCTTTGTTTGTATGTGGTGCTGAGGATCGAACCCGGGCCGCACGCATGCCAGGCGAGCGCGCTACTGCTTGAGCTACTGCTTGAGCTACATCCCCAGACCCAGGAAGTTTTTAATTGGCTTATGAGCATACCATGGTAGATTCTATTCACAGATGCCCTGCTAGAAGTACAGTTTGAAATTACTAGTTTGTTAATTTTCATATTTATTGAAATACTTTGTTCTTTCAAATCTTTTCTTTAGAGAGACCATTCGAGAAGTGCTGCATTTACTGAGAAGCACAGGTAACACCCAAGTAGAATACATCATTCGAATCATGAAGAAATGGGCCAAAGAAAACAGAGTGCCTATCTAAAATAGATTGAGTCCTAATCTTAAGAATCAGCTTCCACCTCGACTTAAAATTGGAAATCACTTTCCTCAAGTTGAATATAAGACACGGGGCTCCTTCCTTGCTTTTCAAGCCTCAAGATCAGTGACTGACTTAGACTTTGCTGACTGAACAAAGTACTTGTTATCTGTGCCGTGGCCCCTGTATGATCCTACTAGCAATAAGACTTTGGACTTATCTGGTGCCTTTCTTCCAAAAATACTCAGAGTACTCTTAGGTAGTTTACTAACTTTAAGGAAAGCAGCATAGCCTTTTTTTTCTGTTTTTTTGTTTTTTTGTTTGTTTTGTTTTGTTTTTTTCCTTTTCTTTTCATGTTAGCATTTCATGGCATTTTCTCCCAGCTGCAATAACATGTGTCTTTGATACTCAAGAATCACCATCATTCTATCATGTTATTTTAGCCATCTCTGTACATTATCCCATTTTAGCAGAGATTCTGTAAAGGATTTTGTGATGCATCTCTGAATCTCAAAGAACAGAGGTTTTTAACTAGGAGGGTGATTCTCAGAGTGGCAGTAAAATACTCTATCAGCCATCCAGTTATTAATAGATAATTGACTTATGGGACTTCTCTTTCAGTAATTGAATTGTTGATGATAATATTTTACTGTGGAGTAAGATGAGTACTGCAGTTTTTTAAAAGGTGAGTACTATAAAAAAATGTGTGTGCTGCCTCTGAAAGTATTCAGGAAACAAATCTTATTACTCACTTCTCCATCATATTTTAGATAATAAAGCAGGTTAGAGTTTTTCTTAATGTATTAGCTGAATAAGCATCATATTTTGAAAGCAGAGCTACAGAGGTTTTATATATGTGCATTGTGAGCATTGATTAATGTAATGGCGATAAACCATAGTCTGTGTAGAGCTCTCAAGGGGCCCCCTAGTGGTCAGACTCTGTCCTCAGTCATATTGCAGCCCCATGTTTCTGAGCTCTCACAACATAAACCTGAAGCACAACTGAGCACTTTTGGACTCACAGACTGTTTTCTGGAAGTAGACCCACATTATTTTACATATTAGATTACCTTTGTTTCTACATTATGTATTTTTTTCCTATAAATGTAAGGTACCCAGTGTTATAGGTCTAGAAAATGCAGAGTGTTCCCTATCCAACACAAATGGGAAGAGACTGAAAGAAAGAAAGAATTCCTATAAACACTAAGTTAGTTCTTCCTCCTACCCCAACATTCCACTATGGATGAAAGAGTTGTACAGACAGGAGATGGGAACATGGCTGGAGTTAAAGCCATCTAGTAATGAAGACCAGCGACCAAAGATAGCCATTTACCTCAGGACAGTTATATGGGTTCTTTCAGCTCTGCTTAGAAAGATGGCCAGTTTTCCTATCTTTTATGTTGGACTCAGATCTAATCAGAGCACAAATCACAACAAACTGAATGGAATTCTAGGAAACAAAGATATATCAGTTTTCATAAGCCAAAGCTTCTATTTCCTCATTATTTTGTTTCTACTCTTTCAATAATGACTGGTTCTCAGCATCAAAGGCACTAGTGAATCAGATCTGGGCAGAACTTGCCATAATTTTTTGAATCATTCTTGTAAATCTTTCTTTGCTTAAAATATTAGGAAGGGCTGGGGATGTGGCTCAATGGCAAAGCATCCCTGTCTTAAAAGATTCCCAGTACCAAAAAAAAAAAAAAAGAAAGAAAGAAAGAAAGAAAGAAAGAAAGAAACACAATAGTGGAAAGACAGAACTCCTCAGTAGCTTTTGGCAATTAAATTTGTCTTCCAATGAATTGCTATTATTTTCAAATTTCTTATACTTGAAAAGCTTTTCCATTAATGGTGATTTACCTTTAAATGAGCTTTTGTTGAATTTAACACTTAAGATTCCTTCTGACATTTTTCTCTCTTGGAGGGGGAGGGGAAATACCTATTCCAAAAAAACCTGCAGAATTTTTAGTCTAATTTTTAGACATCTTTTGATCTATAGGATTGAGCCAGAAACATAAAGACTAGTTTAAATAGAAGTAGGATCCAACTCTGTTATTAAGGATAACTACTACTTCTAAAATGACTTGACAGGATTTAAGCTACATGGCTGTTTTTCTTACATGTTGTGCTATAAGAGGGAGGAAGGCCCAGGTTTAGGAATGTAGTATAATGTGTACAGTTTATAGCATCATTGTACGGTTTATAGTCCATAGCAGAATTACTTGCAAATGGAGAAAAATATTTTACAATTATTTTTGTACCTCATAAGAATTATATACCATTGTATTATATCCAAATTAAAGTTTATTATTTGGTTCTTATTATGGTATTCTGTTGCATGCAATGAGTGTGGGACTTGAGTATGTCACATGGCATCTCCTCTTTCTTTCCTGGCCCTAAAATAAAGGTAGAAAAATAAACTTTTGGGCCCCACAAGTTACTGTTTACCAGAGAGGAAGTAGATAGTCCTTAAGAAGCCCTTTCCACTAAGAGGCTTGTGGTTCATGCCTGATCACATTAGGGTTTGGTTCTTTGCTGAATTATAGCTCATTCAGAATTTATATGACCAGGCAAAGTACAATGCTTCATACATAGAAAGCTCTTAAATACTTGTTAATAAAGTATAACTAAATATATAATAACTGATAGAGCAAGGGACTTGTAAAATCTCACCTCATATATTTTGGTTCCCACCTAATTATTATTTTATTGTGCACTAAGCATTTGCTGGGTGCTAAGGATGCTAAGATAAGTAATGTATAAAACTGGCCCTTAAAAAAGTCAGTCTCAAAGTATACAAAGCTTAACACAGTAAGATGCAATTTATATCATTAGCAGCAATAAAGTATTGGATAGCTGGTATGATCCCAGCAACTCAGAAGGCTGAGGCAGAAGGATCACAAGTTCAAAGCGAGCCTCAGCAATTTACTGAGGCCCTAAGCAACTTAGCAAGACTCTGTCTCAAAATAAAAAGTACTGGGGGCTAGGGATATGGCTCAAGCGTTAGCGCAGTCGCCTGGCATGTGTGAGGCCCGGGTTCGATCCTCAGCACCACATACAAACAAAGATGTTGTGTCCGCCAATAACTGAAAAATGAATATTAAAATTCTCTCTCTCTCACTCTCTCTTTAAAAAAAATAAAAATAAAGTAGGAAAGGTATATTTAAAAAAAAAAAAAAGTACTGGGGATGTAGCTTCTGTGCTAAAACATCCCTGGAGTCAATTCCTCATACTAAAATAAAAAGTATTGAGAGACAAAATAAGATAATGGGAATGTTTATATCCTTGTAAATGGGATACTTCTGCCTCATCTGGGAGAAGCAATCAGAATGGATCCAAAAGCTCAACATCTAGCAACATGCCCAGGTTCCTCCCTGTGTGTGCACACATAGCAGACTTCCAAGTGCACAGAAGTCAAAGGACTTCTCCTCTGTGGCTTAATATACTTGCAAAGTTCCAAGCAAGCACTACTTTCTAATGGAAACATGAATTAGGACTTACTAGTTCCTATAGTCATCACTCTCAGTGTGACTTAGATGTACAGTCTTCTTTACCCTATAAAATACTTCTGTGTAAGGTTTGTATGTACTTTATAATAATGCTCAAACCGTAGTCCTGCCTGTTTAGATATGGTGTCAGAGCAGCAGAGGTAAAGGCCTAGTGATATACCTGAAACCCACCTTAACTTTAGACGATAGGAATAGGAGAATGCAAGAGAACACACAGTAAAATACTCAATGAATACTATCAGCTGATGTGTTTGTATTGATTATGTAGTATAAAGACAGGTTTGCACATTTGTTAGCATCAAAAGGGTTTCTTTAAAATCTAAATATCCAGTGTACACCTAGAGTCCACTCCAGAGGCTGGATCATAGGAGAAATGGAGACACAGTAGGTTCATCTTTTGACTGTCCTTATAGGGTCACACAATTTACAAACCTCAGATATAAGAAATAAGTGCCCTGCTAAGCTAAACTTGGGTGAGAAGACAAGGAGCACAAACTGTGTACATTTTATCTAATTTGTTTATCATATTTTATGTATATTCATATATTTATTTGATCAGTTATTTATATCCACTGTGCTTCAGAAATGATTTTTAGTAAATTCAAAATTATGTATATATATATATATATATATATATATATATATAAAACAAAACATAAATAGATAGAAAGCATGTAAGAGTAAAGGAAGTATGTTGGGCACAGTGGTACAGGCCCATGATCCCAGAGACTAGTGATGCCAATGCAGGTGGATTGCAAATTTGAGGCTGGCCTGTACAACTTAGCATGACCCTGTCTCAAAACATAAAAAGGACTGGGGATGTAGCTCAGTGACAAAGTGCCCCTAGATTCAATCCCTAGTACTAAAAAATAATAATAATAATTACTAAAGATGGACCAGAAATTCATTTCAAGCTTCATATCAACCAAAGCAAAGGGTCAAACACAATCAGATACAAAATTCACAGTTCATCTGAATAAATGAACCACCTAAGGGAAAGAAAGAACTTGATTTTCAGAGATTTCTGTTTGTTCATGGATTTATGAATTAAGTTTTCTATACTAAACTTGGACATAACTACATGCTTGAAAAAAATTCCAAGGATATTTTATTGTTCCTCTCAAACATGCACAGGCTCTTTCCTACTGAAAGATAGTTGGATGGTAAGTTATTATACTTGTCTTTCTATTTTTTAATTTCTCTGTAAATATACAATTAGTTCTACTCTCCTTTGCTGGTTTTTAATCTGAGGAGTAATTAATATGGTGGAGCTAAAACAGCATTCAAATTTTAAAAACTACAAGCAATGCTAGGATGAAAATGCAAGTAACAACAGCCTAAAGAATAAATAAAAAATGCTATAAGATCAGTGAAATTATGGAATAATATAGTTTATGCGTTTACTTATATGTTTGAAATTCAAAGGGGAAAAACACAGTGGAGTAGGTTAAGTAGAAAAGGCCACACAAGCTTGTTACAGTGGCACATACCTAATCCAAGCAGTTTGGGAGGCTAAGACAACTTAGCAAGAAAATACACAATGTACAAAACATAATTTCCAAATCTTGGAATTTATTCTAAGGAAATAATTGGAGACTTAAAAGATATGTGCACAAGATTGATGACTAAAATATTGCTTATAATAATTAAAATAGAAGTACATAAATGATTGGTCATAAATATGTTCCTATCTAACATGGAGCATGGTAGTTACCTTGCTAGGAGCCACAAGCAAATAATATGATGCTTGGCACCTTTGGTTGTAAAGTGATGCCAGCTAGCCACTGAGATGATATGATTATGTTAAGATTTACATTCATATGGAAATTGGACTCCTGCTGTTCACCTTGGCCTGCTACCGGACTCATGTTACGGGACTCCTGGAGAGTTCCCATTGGTTGGGGAAGGATAGTAGGAGGAAATTCCGGGGGAGGTCCGCCCCCCCCTTCCGGGAGACGCCCACGTGGGAGGACCCGGTTTGGCTTGGCAGCGCCTACGGAGTATTGGCGGCTTTTTCAAAAATAAAGTTTTGTTCCTGCTTGAGTGGCTCGTGATTCTGTGCCCAGCCAAGACTGCGGCATTACCTAATGAATATTTATTAAGTGAACTAATAAAGGAATATCCTTTAACAAGATATCAGTTAAATAATTGCAGGCACATCTACACAGTATAATAACTTTGAAGTCCTTGAAAAATGATGTGGTTGATTTGCTATTTAATTACTGTGGAAGGCAGAATAATGGTCCCTCAAAAATGTCCACCCCTGAATCTGCAGAACCTATGAATATGGCAAAGGAGAGCTAAAGTTGCCAGCAGAACTAAAGTCGCTCGTCAGTTGGCCTTAAAAAGGGAGCTTAGCCTGGATTTCCCACATGGTCCCAGTGTTATCACAGAGATCCTTTAAAGGAAGAAGGGAGGTCAGATGGTAGCATGGGAATGACTCAGCCATGGCTGCTGGGTTTGAAGATGGAGGGAGGAAGTCAGGAACAAGCAATGCAAGCCACCCTTAGAAGCTGAAAAGGGGAGGGACCTGAGTTCTGGCCTGGAGCATGTGGAAGGAACACAGCCCTTCCATTAACTTGGTTTTAGCCTTGTAGACCCATTTTCAGTTAGACTATAAAATAAATCTGTGTTGCTTCAAGCCACTGAGTTTATGGTAATTTGTTAGCAACAATAGGAAATTAATACAATATAGAAACATTTATAAGACACATTGCTGAGATTAAAAAGTAGGTTACAAAGTAACACTTAGGTAGTGCTATGTTTGAATAGCAACACAACTTAAGTGTTGGAAACTTAATGCCCAGTTAACTACATTAAAAAGTGGGACCTTTGGGGAGGATGACTAAAATATTGCTTTAATAATTAAAATAGAAGTTAATAAATGATTGCCTTGATTCAATGGTTTTAGCAGCCATGGCAACCATACCAAGATCCATTGTTAAATTTAAAGGGCTTCCATCCCGGCTGGGGATGTGGCTCAAGCAGTATCGCCCTCGCCTGGCATGCGTGTGGCACTGGGTTCAATCCTCAGTGCCACATACAAATAAAGATGTTGTGTCCACCAAAAACTAAAAAATATTTTTAAAAATTTCTCTCTCTCTCTCTCTCTCTCTCTTAAAAATAAATAAAGGGCTTCCATCCTCCATCACATGAGGATGCAGCAAGAAGCCCTCACCAGATTCTGGCACCTTAATCTTAGACTCCCCAGCCTCCAGAACTGTTACAGAATAATTTCTGTTATTTAGAAATTACTCCATCTCGGTTTGGGGCTGTGGCTCAGAGGTAGAGTGCTTGCCTACCATGCATGAGGTACTGGGTTCGATCCCCAGCACCACATACAAATAAAATAAAGATATTGTGTCCACCTATAACTAAAAAATAAATATTAAAAAAAAGAAATTACCCCATTTCAAGAGTGTTCTGTTATAGCAGCACAAAATGGACTCAAGTGGGATTCTATTTTTGTGCTGAGTTGTGTGTTCATAGATGTCAGGAAGGATATTCAAGAAAAGTCAAAAATTTTCATTAGTAATCTTTATACATCTAAGAGTAACATAAAAAATAAAGTTTGTTGTTGATCTCAAATAACCAAAAGACAGGAAGTAGGTGGTTATTAATGTAAGTTCAATGGAAGGGGAAATGGCTGTCAGATAGGTTTGTGAATAGAAGGAGCCCACAGTAAGATGGAATCTGGCTCAAAATGCATTTGCTACCTGATCCCCCAATTCCAACTGGGGCCCGTAATAACATTCTGGGTCCCTGTGTATCACTGTCAACTAAGAGATTGTGCATGATAGTCCTGAAAATGGCTGAGTGTTCCTTAATGTACTGCCACCTGAGTAAATGGGCATAGGTCTTTTGGGGAAATGACTGGAGAAATCATTAAAATAAATGCATATGGTAGTCATTACATCTACCAAAACTCACAGAGCTATACATTCAACCATGGGCTATTTTGTATTATAAAACATTTTAAAAGGATCTCAGGTTTATGTTCATGAATTTATGTTTACTCTCTATGATCACAACTATTATTCAAAGATTGTAGTTAGTACTGGGCATCATTGCAGGGCATCAATAGAGCAACAACAACAATAACAAAAGTTATAGGAACACAAGAGACAAGAAGAACTGAAGCTTTAGGTGGGGAGAGGTGAACACAAATTGTAAACAATTAAGTTAGATCAACAGATGACACTGGACTTCTCAAGTGCAACTCTGGACATTATAAAGCAATGATGCAATGCCTTAAGAATTCTAAGAAGTATTTCCAACTAGAAGTTGTCATTGAAATATGTAGTAGGACAAATACTTTCCAGACAAATACATAACATAAAAATATCCCCTGAGCTGGGAGTGATGGTGTACATTTGTAATCCCAGCAACTCTGGAGGCTAAGGAGAGAGGATCTCAAGCTCAGGGCCAGCCTAGTCAACTTGTTGAGACCCTACCTCAAAATAAAAAATAAAAGCGGCTGGAGAAGGAAGGGGCTGGGGTTGTGGCTCTGAGGTAGAGCGCTCGCCTAGCATGCATGAGGCACTGGGTTCAATCCTCAGCACCACATAAATGTAAAATAAAGATATTGTGTCCACCTAAAACTTAAGAATAAATATTTTTTAAAAAGAAAACATTACATGAAAATTTTTAAAAAAAGCGGCTGGAGAAGAAGCTCAGGTTAGAGTCCTTGCCTAGCATGCACAAGACCTTGGGTTCAATCCCTGGCATAAAACAAAATAAAAACAAACTCCTGAAAATGTGCTCCATCAAAAACTTGGAAACAAAGGAACAAAGGAGGGGGGAGACACATCATACAAGAGACAAAGGCTCCAACAAGGTGTGATAGGAATGCTAGGATGATGGTGGAGAGCAAGCTTCAAAGCAGCTGTGCAACATTTTAAGACATAACACAGAACTCCAAGATACTCATTCAAGATTAAACACAGAATACCTCATTTGTTATCACACTGGCCAGGGAGAGAGTTTGGAGGTAAAATATGCAAGTATGCGTGCACACACATACATACACACACACACACACATTTGCTGGACAGCTAAGCAAATTAGAAGATAATTATTAAGATGTACAGGAAAGGAAATTTTTCATGCTTCAAGGCTGAGCCGTGAAAGTATTTATGTGGTCACAAAACTGGAAGAACTGAACTCTGATTCAACCCAAAATTGATCCAACTGTATTAGGAGGATGAGAAAATGAAAAATGTTCACATTAGAGTATGTGTTTATATATATATATATATATATATATATATATATATATATAGAGAGAGAGAGAGAGAGAGAGAGAGAGAGAGAGAGAGAAAGTGTGCTAAATTCTCATGTTTTGTTGCAATATAATAAATGCAATATGTTTAGACATAGAGTATCTAAAATTTAGTTCTGAGAAGCACAGAAGAATGAGCAAGAAAAAAAAAAAATCACAGAGATAGCCAGATTTCTAGAAAGCATTTGGCCCTGCAGCACAGAAGCTTCATTGTGAACAGCACCCAGCTGCTTATCAAATGAGATGGAGAAGAGCAAATGCAAAACTCTGTGTCAGAAGGTAAATGCCAGCTAGGTGGGCACATGGCCCTGGGGTCCCCCGACATGCATATTCATCAAAACAGCTGCTCCACAAAAACTCATCTTTCTCAAAGATGAGTAACCAAACCAAACAGACAACATGGCTTAGAGTCTACAGAAAATTAACACAAGGGGTAAATAGGGAAAGGAACAAGAAAACCAAATGTTAGATTAAGAATATTATAGAATATTGATGACTAAGAGAATTGGTGTACATACATTGAACCTATAGGCGAATATTTTATTCTAGCTGAAAAGTAGAAAGTAGTATTAAGAAACTGGTATCTTGAGCTGGGGTTGTGGCTTAGTGGTAGGTGGAGCACTAGCCTAGCAAGTGCAAGACGCTGGGTTTGATCCTCAGCACCACTTAAAGGTATTGTGTCCAACTACAACTAAAAAAAAAAAAAAAATGAAAAAAAAGAGGAAACTGGTAAAATATCATTTAAAGCTGACAAATCAAGTAACAGGCACATGAGGGCATTTTATAATACCAATTCAAACACAAAATGGAGAAAATACATTAACTTAATCATTGGATATTATAGACAACTTCCAAAGTAATTGAGGATTAAGGACGTTTTAAAATTATTTCATTACAACAAAAATATGAACTGTCCAAATTATCAAAAGTAACACACACAAAACAAGCAAATAGGTAATTTCATGGAGGTTTTAAAAAAATATTTAAAGGAAAAAAAAATGACATAAGATAATGGGATAGATCTATGCTCAAACACACCTCTCCTGTCAAAAATGTAAATGGTCTTCAGTCACCTATTAATAGAAAAAGATTGGCAGATAGGTTTACAAAGCAAAATCGAATTCTGGGCTATTTGCTCTTACTCAGAACAAAGTGATGCATAAATGTTAACAATAAAAAGATGGGCAATAGTACAATTAGGCAAATGCAAATAAAAAGAGAGCAGGTGTCACAATCAAACAAGGTTGAATCGGGTCAAAATCATTAAGTCAAAGAAGCACACTTTGAATGATAAGAGGTCCATTTCTCATTGAAGATATAACAGTTATGAATACGCAACAAAGAAAGTGGCACCACTATTCTAAAAATAAAAATGATACAGATCATGAGGATAGTAATAGGAGAAGATTACAATCCATGAAAGGTGAAATTTTTTAAAAAAGTAAATTTTGAAAGTAATCCATCAAAAATAATAAGGAATAGATTGTTATTATGGTTTATGCATTCAAAACAAATATAGACCTCCTTTTCAAGGACTCACAGATCATCCAATAAAACTGATTGTTCATTAGGAGAACATCACAAAGAGCATCAAACATTTATTTTGCTGCTTACTATGTACCAGGCCCTCTTCTAAACACTTCACATATATTAACTCACTTAATTCCAACAACTTTTAAAGTATGTATATTATTATCCTTATTTTTCAGATGGAGAAACAGAGGCTTAAGTTATTTTGCTAAGGTCATAGAGCTTGTGCTAGTAAACAATAGAGCTGGACTTAGAGATGGCTCAGTGGTTAAGCACCCCTGGGTTCAGTCCCTGGTACCAAAAGAAGAAAATTTCATTAAGTTATATGCATGTTTCTATATGTTAAAATTCTACTCAGCTCCTTCCATCTCCAGACTCCATGAACCCTGCTCCAGAGGCCCAAGTAGCTCTGCACAACCACTGTCACCCAGAGAGTTTCAGGTACCAAAAGCACGATGGGTCACCCCAGAAATCAGAAACAGTGCTGCGAGATCCATAAGGAGAATGATAAGACACTCCAGAAGGCATAAAATGTGTGCCCAACATTTTAAAATGCATTGGGATTCCTATACTGAGTTTGCATTTTTGCCAACATTACATATGCAGAAAATACAGAAAACCGTTGTACAGTCAACTGAAACATTGCAAAGAGAACATTTGCTTAATGAAAATCAGGCAAAGACTTGTAAGAAAAACATCATAACATTTTCTACTTGAAATCATTCATAAAGGCCAAATCATCTCATTTCTCTCCAGATGGAACCCGTGCTGTGAATTACAAGATAATTTTCTTGTCTTCATAGCCCTCACGATGTGAGCCACTCTGTTCTACCACATGTTCCCTGCCATGATGTTTGGTCTCCCAACAGGCCCAAGACCACCAGATCAAGCAACTAAACACCAAAACAATGGGCCAAATTAAATCTTTTTGAGATTTTTCCATCTATGAAACTGAAATATCTCACCATTTATTTATGTTGTCTTTGATTCTGTCATTATAGATTTTCATCAGACTATATAGGACTATCTCTTTTTTTATCCCTACATATGTGGAATCCAGTTTTAAATTTCCAATTCAATTGTTTGTCACTATTATAAAAAAAAGTACTTGACTTCCAAATCTATTCTAAATCCTTGCTATAATCTCCTGTGAGTCTTCTTTTGTGGAGCTGGGGATTGAACCTGGGGCCTTCAGCATGCTAGGCAAGCACTCTACCACTGAACCACATCCCCAACCCTCGTTTTCATGATTTTTTGGAATTTCCTGTGTAGATAATCATGTATCTATGAATAGAGACATTTTTTTCTTTTAAAAAATAATTTATTAATTTAAAAATTAAATTAAAATGCAAATGCTTAGTTAATAGTGTTGACTCCACGGAAAAATAAGCCCACTGGGCTATCTCCATAGTTAAACCTGTGGGTCTTGCATCTGTTCCTGAATGTGGACCACATAATGTCCCTGCCATTGCAGATTACCACTTGAAAATTATAAACTGGATGCACTGAATCTGAGTTACATCCCATCCATTTTCTTTTTTGAGACAAAGTCTCATTAAGTTGCTGAGGCTGGCCTCGAACTTTTGATCCATCTGCCTCAGCCTTGCAAGTTACAGGGATTATAGGCCTGTGCCACTGTGTCCAACAAACTTTTAGAATTTTTGTATTGGAGGTGAGAAATTGAAAAGAAGTAAATTGTTCTTTCTTTTGCCTGCGCATACACACACATATAGAGAGGGAAAAAGAGATTTAAAAGGGCCTGGAATAAACAATGATTCAACCTCCTTTCTCTGAAATAAAAAAAGTGGAGAGGGTGCATGCTGGCTCCTTAGGGTCATCAATAATGTCCATTTTGTCAAACCCAGCAGTCATCTCCTTGCCCTCATTTACTAGATTTCTTAGTGGCATTCATAGCTGATTGCTCCCACTTTATTGAAGTATTTTTCTTTTAAGATTATGTCACTTCTCTACTTAACATTTTCCAGTGGCTTCTATTTATTAAAAAAAAAAAATCAATCTTTTGATGTTACTCCATGACCTGGCCCCTTGCTCCCTCCCGCTCAGATTTTTCTCTCTTCCTCCTAGCCCTGGCTCTCCAACTCTCCAAGCTCACTCCTTCCACAGGCTCAGCACTTGCTTTTCTTTATGATTCTCTTCCTTTGGATGTTCACAAGACATTCTGGTCTTCATGAAAACATTGTCAAGAAGGTATAAGTAGCTTAGTAGCTTGCTCTCATACCATTTGTGTAATTTTTGTAATGTTATATAATTTCTTCCCAAAACCAGAGTGCCTAATCTGAATCTACAGTATACAAATAAATAACATTAAAGACACTCCGATTTTGCCCTGGAATTGACTATGACCTCTTCTCAGCCTACTTGAGGGCCCTCTCCTAATAAAATCATTTAGGATTTTCCAAATTCTCTTGGAAATTGGTAGGTAGACACTATCTACCCCTAGTCTCTAAGCTCAAAATTACTTTTTCTTCACTTGTTCAGTGTCTTAAGTATTGGATTGTACACATCTGCTTCAGATTGATGATTGCAACCAATTAGAGGATTGTTAAGATCAATTTTAAGGGTCATAAGCAGTACTTTTAAAAATTGAAATAGACTACAATAGAATTTAATAGAAAATATCAGAATGCACCACACTAATTCCTGTCTGAGACTTCTGAAAATTCAATCATTTGTAAAGACAAGAGTCAGGGAAGGAGGGAAAATCTATACACTGGAATTTCCTGGGTTCATTTGTTGGACAGATAGCATTGTATATCCCAATTTTATATTATCAGAACTCACTGTAACTTATGAAATTAAGTACATGAGAGTATTATTTGCTTGTAGAAAACCCAAAATTTCCAACTTGATGTTTTTGGAAATGGGTGTCACCAGTATGGTATGTGTATCAAGTATAATATATTACACAGACTAGCATAAACTGCAAGATGTTGTTTTGTTATTAGGAGAAAAAGGAATACAGAAGCAAAAACAAACAAACAACAACAACAACAACAACAAAAAACCCACAAAAAAAAAAAAAAAACCAGAAAAGTGTTCAGGTTCAGCTGCTGGAACTAGAATTGTAATAGTGAAAATATTTAGAAAACATTCACTCTAATCATAAACATTGATTTTACAGCTCATTCAAAAAGGAAAAGTGCATTTCCTGAAAATGAAAACATATTCCCTTCAAAACTAAAATGACATCTGAAGATATAGCAGAGTGAAATTATCAACAAACTCCTAAATATGTGCTTAGAAAAGGCAAAGTTATTGGCATAATTTCTCAGTTGTTCCACAAAAAGAAAGACAATCTTCATATTTAGTAGCCTAATATTGTGGCAAAAAAGAAAAGTGGTTCATGGTAAGAGCTCAAACTCCTCTTCATCCAGCACTGATGGATATGGTACTGATAAATGAAAACTGTACTTCTTGGTGATGTCACAATACCAATTGTAATATCACAGAACATTTAGAAACTCTTACTACTGCAAGATGCATAATTTTTATGCCAAGACCATATCATAGAGGAATTATTTTTGCATAGAGAATGATATATTTAAAATCATAAAATAGCATTTAAGTCAATAAAATTAAGGTATACTATTTATAGAATTTCAACTGAAGGAACAGCAAAAATGATCAGCAAACAAGGTAGAAATGAAAAAAAAAGTGGAAGAAACTATTAGAAACAAGATAATTTGAAACACCACATAAAAACAAATGTATATAAGATTCATCTAACTTTCAAAAACTTAAATAATTGAATAAAGAGGATAAAATGTTGTGGATTAATACTTCATTTACACAGAAAAATGGTTGCCATACATGAAATTTATCAGGTCAGATTGAAAGGTTAATAAAATAGGTACTTGTCACTCCATTTTTCTATATGCTTAACAAAACACTGTTTGCTAATCTTGTTCCCAGGATGTGCTGTCCCCAACTGTGAACTGTTTGCTAATCTTGTTCCCAGAATGAGCTGTCCCCAACTGCCAAACTACAAAATGTAACTTCTCTCCCTGCCCTCTCCAAGGAAAGTATATAAGCTCTGCTTAAGCTGTTCTCAGGGCTCTATCTCTCTTTGCTACAGAGAGCTCCAGCCCCAGCATGCTGGTCTCCAAATAAACCCACCCTTCTGCTGTTGCATAAGACAGTCTCTTGTGGTCTCTTACTCCGACGTTTCGCCGGACCCTTACAAGATAAAGATTAAAAAACAATTACTATGAAAAACATGGGTATACACTATTATAATTTATAACTGTTTAAGTATGTGAATTAGAATTTTCAATTTTGAGCCATTTAAAATAAAGTGAAAGATCAGTGCTCAACATGCGTTCTGGACTGAAATAAACCTATGAACATTGCATTAACTAAAATCTTTCCTAACTTGCTTCTGTATAATCATATATTTTATAAACAATAAATATTATTTTGGGGCTGGGGATGTGGCTCAAGCGGTAGCGCGCTCGCCTGGCATGCGTGCGGCTGGGGTTCGAACCTCAGCACCACATACAAACAAAGATGTTGTGTCCGTGAGAACTAAGAAAAAAATAAATAAATATTAAAAATTCTCTCTCTCAAAAGGGAAATTGCATGGAAATGAAGGGAGACCCTCATTGCTATACAAAATTACATATAAGAGGTTGTGAGGGGAATGGGAAAATAAACAAGGAGAGAAATGAATTACAGTAGATGGGGTAGAGAGAGAAGATGGGAGGGGAAGGGAGGGGGGATAGTAGGGGATAGGAAAGGTAGCAGAATACAACAATTACTAATAGGGCATTATGTAAAATTGTGGATGTGTAACCGACGTGATTCTGCAATCTGCATTTGGGGTAAAATTGGGGGTTCATAACCCACTTCAATCTAATGTATGAAATATGATATGTTAAGAGCTTTGTAAGGTTGTGAACAACCAATAAAAAAAATTCTCTCTCTCTCTGTCCCCCTCTCTCTCACTCTCTCTTTAAAAAAATAAATAAATATTATTTATACATTTCTATATTGTTTTATATTTACATTGTGTAATATATTTTTAAATATTGTATTCTTTGTTTTTATTCCCACCCAGGAAGGCCACTATTGTGAAACTTGTATCTCAGGTATATACTATGGGTGCATACACTGGGTTACAATGTAAAATCTGTTTCTAATTTGTGGGATATGGTTCCAAAAGTTGGGAAAACACTCCGTAGGTTAATAGTTAGCAGAAGATAATGTTAGGTGAATAAGTTACACAAATGCAGAATGGTTTGGTCCAAGACCACCAGTTTGCAATCCCTGGGCTAAATTGTGAAGGATATTGAGTATAGGTATAGGATTTATTTTTGTAGGTACATTGTAGCTAGGACAGAGAAGGGTATAATAAAAAGTGTTTTAGAAGCGTTAATATGTCCCTCCCGACATTTTTCTCCAATGTAAAAAGTCTGAGAGCAGAAAGGTCACGAAAAGTGCTGTTAAGACAGTCCTAAAATGAGACCCTAATGGCAATCAGGAGTGGAGGGAAAGGAGAAAATGGAGGTAAACACAGTGCCAAAAAAAATAAAAATAAAAATAATAATAATAATAATAATAAAATTTAAAAAAGATAGCTTTTAAGAGCTAGGGGGGACCTTTGGAATCATAGGTTCCATCATCATCTTGGTTCAACATAAGAAAGTAAAAGAACAAAAACAAAAACCTACTCAGAACATCTGCCTTCACACTCAGGATCCTCAATAGTTAATCCAGTTAGTACAATTTACGGAGGGCTTAGATTCCTTGGAGGATGTGGAGGGCGAGCCCTCAAATTTACTTTCTTCGGAATGAGTTTTAACGGCCAGCGATTCTCACGCCTTAAAATCTGAATTCCAATTAGTTTCTCTCAGTGCGTCAAGAAGGCGTGTCCACTCCCCTCTCCTCCCCGCCCTGAAACGGAGCATTCGGCAGTTTCAGAGGGTGCGTCGACTAAACCACACCAAATCCTCCTAAATTAGTTTGAATCCTATTTATTTCAACAATTTAGGCCTTATGAATGAATACAGGAATGAATATATTTGCTCGTTCAATTTTCAAACTGGAGAGCTTTACTGAGTTTTACACAGTGCCCCTCGCCGAGCGAGGCGAACGAGAACCAGTCTAGAGGAGACACGCGTGGGAGTCAGCGCCGCGCTTCCGGCAGGGGTCCGGTGGCGCTGGCCACCTCGGTTCTTCCCGGTATAAGTCGGGCTGCCCGGGCACAGGGCACGCAGGCACAGCGGGCGGGCGGAGCGCCCCCCTCCTCTCTCCTGAACTCCGGAATACTCAGCTGACAGCCCAACTCCCTCGCGGCGGGAACGGAAGGCCAAAGTCTGGCGGGACCCGGCGCCATAGCGAGGTTGGTCCGGGGCACATCCCGACGCTCGCCTCGGAGAGTCCCAAGCGCATCTCGGTTTCCGGGTGCGTGTAGGAAGCTACTCGGGAAACCCCAGATCCCTCCCTCAGAGGAAAGTAGCCGATAGCGTCCCCGTTTCCAAGGAAACATGCCGGGTCATGACGTCACTTCCGCCGGCTTGTCTGGACTCCAGACTGTTGGAAGGAGAAGAGGAAAACTGAGCAACAACCACGACGGTGGACGCGAGCGTCTCCTCTCTGCGCATGCGCCCGCTCAGCGGCCTGCTTCTATTTATGTGGGGGATCCAACATGGCGGCTGCGGCGACCCTAGCGATGGCGGTAGAGCCCATCAGAACATAGTAGCGGGGAAGAGGGCACGGTCCACGCTCACGGTGGCGTCGACGGAGACGGCTGAAGGTGGTGGAGGGAAGAAAAGCGACGGAGAACAAGAGGAAGAGCGGACAGGCACGCAGCGCGGCGTAGAAGCGAGCGCCGGCTCGAGCGAAAGCGAAGGGCCAGAACAGTGGGGATGGCGGAGCCGCGAAGAGTGGCGTTCATTAGCCTGTCACCGGTGAGGCGGCGCGAGGCCGAATACCCGGGGGCCGAGCGCGAGCCCGAGTACCCCCGCGAACCCCCCCGGCTGGAGCCGCAGCCGTACCGCGAGCCGGCCCGGGCGGAGCCACCGGCCCCGCGGGAGCCGGCCCCCCGCTCGGACGCGCAGCCCCCGCCGCGGGAGAAGCCGTTCCCCCAGCGCGAGGTCAGTCGCGCCGAGCCGCCCATGTCGCTGCAGCGCGAGCCCCCACGGCCCGAGCCGCCGCCGCCGCCGCTCCCTCAGCTGCCCTTGCAGCCGCCCCCGCCGCTGGAGTCGGCTTCTCGCGCCGAGCAGCCGCCGCCTCCGCGGGAGACGGTGCGCCTGGAGCTGGTGCTCAAGGACCCCACCGACGAAAGCTGCGTGGAGTTCAGTTACCCGGAGCTGCTGCTGTGCGGAGAACAACGGGTACAGAGGATTCCTCCCTCCCGCCCCAGACCCGGGCAGCCTCAGGACCCGCCGCCTCCCCCCGGCTGGTTTGCACCCCGGGACAGCCCCCGGCGCGTCCTGGTCACCCCGAGGGTGGGGTGGAGGGTCCCGGCCGAGCGGGTGGACCGGGCGGGAGCGCGGCGCAGCTCAGCTCCCCGGGGTGGCCGAGGCTCTCCTCGCGACACCGCACCGCGCCTGTTTTTCTCAGCACCTTTCGAAACCTCGGATTTTCCTCTTTCCTTTCTGCTCCCTACACAAAATCTTGGGGCCCTGCGAGCCGTGTGGCTGGGTTCTTGTGGCGCTGCCGCTGTCTTTCCAATAGTTAGGAAGAGAAAACCTTGGGGGACACGCCCCCCAGCCTGAAGCCGAGAGATTGTGTAACCCCTCATCCTCATCTTCATCACTGTGGTGCATGGCGCCTGTGCTGCTGAGCTAGGTTTGCGTGCGGGTGGTTTTTTCTTAATTGAAGGGGATTTAAGAGTAATTAACATTTTCAGAGAATAGGGATTCCACTTTAGGAATGGAGAAATTGGTTAGTTTTCTGATTACTTATTTTTCCCCCTCTCGTATTGGCAAACGTCTTAGCATCTTTTTAAAAATTTCATTTTTGATGGAGTTTGTTCATGCTGTCATTGAATGGGTGGGTGTCTCTCCTGCTTTATTGGGTGCCACTCATCATATTCTCATTTGAGTATCATTAATTTATATCTCTGAGTTGTAGGATATTATACTTGGCCATTGTAATTTGTGAAGTATGATGGAAAAAAATCTTGACTTTGAAATTTTAAAAACTTTATTGAAAAGACATAGGTATACCTTTGATGGAACTGGTGAACAATGGGAATTGGAACAGCGGTTTGTTGGTAATTGTAATTTTTATTGTTGTGGGTTCATCTTTGCAAGTGAGTCAGAAAGGGAGATGATAGAGTAACAGAGACGGAGAAAGAGGAGAGAGAGAGAACATTGTCTTCTGTTTTTAGAGATTATGGCCTTTTGCTTTAGCATGGGTCTCTAATGGACTCCAGAAGTCACTTGGTTTTGTTTTCCTCATCTATCTGTAGTTGAAATGAATGGCTCTTTAGTCAAAAAGTATCATTAAACACTGTCGCCATATTTTGTTTATATTGTAGCCAGGTAATCTTTTGATCATTAGTTACAAATAATGTGTGGTCAAATAATTATTAAATGATTTTAAGGAAAATTAATTTTGTTAAGGGTAGGGACTATTTTGGTCACTGTCACATAACATTTTGTCCTCCCTTAGTGCCCTCATCTTGATAAATGTGATGTCATTTTTTTCCCAAAGAAAATTGAAAGTGTATGGAGTATTTTTTGAGTAAATTGTATTAGACCTGCTAATCTAAGTAGGCTTGCAATTTTTGTAATTTTCATAAATTACAGATAAAAAGCATTATCTTTGGATAAAAATACATAATACCAGCTAATGTATAGTGAATTCTTACTATGTGATAGACAAAGTTGCAAGCAGAATACATTGTTTTATCTGGTTTAGTGTAACAGAAATCATTAGGAAAGAATCATTGTCCCTACTTTAAAAATGAGGCTAACACACAGAGTGATTATATTTAATTTTATTAGTATTTTTTCCATTGTAATAGAGATGCATAGTAAAGCAAAATGTCTGACTGTTAACTAATACTGGTTAAAATTTAGAGCATGATGTCAAAATCAAGTTAAAGTCAAGGTACAAATATAAAGACCTTTTTAATGACCTTCTTTATGCTGTAATGTTCATGGCATGATAAATCAATATGTATTTATAATTTTCAAAAAGAAACAAGTTCAGGGAAGAAAGCTTATTTTGACACCCTAGCTTTTGTTAACATTTTGATATCACAACTATTAACAGTCATGTGGTGTTTAAGGATAGGACACTTGCAGTTCCCTCATTGTGCAAGCATCATGGAATGTACTTAACAAACCTAGGTGGTATAGTCTACTACTTTGCTTCCTATACCCCTATACCATTGTGTGCCTGCTGTGTCCTAAGACATTGTCCTATAGAGTGTGACTATACCTTCATGTTCTAGGAGAAAGATGAATAATTTGATGTTTATGTTTACTGTATACATAATGTTCATTTAGGGGTTAATTGGTCCAATTTTATCATTATACATTCAGCCATATGCCTTTTATCATTCCACAAGTTTTTTTTTTTTGCTTCACTATAGATACAAAATACTTTTGCAACAAAAATTTACCAGATTTTCTTGTGATTTCTCCCAGTTAGTACATAAGAAATAGTAGAAAGCACTTGTTTAAGTAAAATCATCATAGTTCCATGACAGGAAATCCTAAAGAGAGGCCATCCGAAAGCAAAATGAGTAGCTTAGCCTGGAAAGTAATGATTCCCAAATATTCCTCTCCTTTCCTGGGAATAGTCCACATATTTTGAGAGATGATATAATATTTTCAAAGTAGTTTTAATTTTGGGTTATTGTAATTGAACATAATGTTCTGTAAATATCAGAAGAAAGGGAAGAAAGAGATCTTATAAAATTAGAAGGAAACGGCTCTAAATTTTTTATACAGCCATCTATCACTGAATAAAATTGCAGCTCTAGATGCCAAAGTTGATACATGTGGAATTGGAGGGAAAAAGTGGTACTTGTGAATACCATCTATATGGGGGAGCATTTAAATCACTCCCCTTCCGTTATGTATAAATGTAATGCACCCATAAAAAAAGGAAAAAATGAATCAGCCCTTTTATAAATGCTAAATGAAAAGTTAAACACAAGTCAACTGAAACTTTTTCTATGACCAGTTTTTATAAATGAGGAAAAGCACAATTAAATAGAATATACTGGCAAAACATAGAGAGCAAAGCCACCTTTCAGGTCATCTGGATGTAGTTGACTAAAGCTTTCCTTGATGCTTCTGTGCAGAATGTGCTGTGGCTGAGGTGGTTCAGGATGAGACCAAGGCAGTGTAGACATCTCTATCCTGATAGATTTGTTCACCATTTCTGTCTGAAGAATGATAGTGTGTTTTAGTTTGGGCAGTGATTGATGTACAAGGAAAAAAACTTGTTGTAAATCAAAACACAAGAAAAAAAACTTAAATTCTTAGTAAACAGAAAATTCATTACCCAAAACACCAATTTGTGAACATGAATAATTGGATGTTTACTATAAAGAGAAAAATAAGTAACTGTAGTACTAAAGAATTCTCTGGGACTGGGATTGTGGCTCAGTGGTAGAGTGCTCGTCTAGCACTCATGAGGCACTGGATTCCATTTTCAATACCACATAAAAATAAATAAATAAAGGTATTGTGCCCATCTACAACTAAAAAACAAATATTAAAAAAGAATTCTCTGGCATTCTGTTGTTTGTTCCATTGCATATTTTGGATAAAGATGTATGAAAGATCAGGAAATGATGTTAATAAGAGCAAAGGGCAAAATTTTGCACATGGATAGTTAGGGTAGCTGGTAATTTTTGGATTATTTTTTCACCTAAAAAAAATAAAAGAATCATACTTCAGTTTGATTGAAGGAGGAGAGGTATTTTTAACTATAAAAGAAAAATAAATCTGGGCTGGGGTTGTGGCTCAGTGGCAGAGCGCTTGCCTAGCATATGTGAGGCACTGGGTTTGATTCTCTGCACTGCCTATCAATAAATAAAATAAAGGTCCATTGACAACTAAAAAATATTTTAAAAAAAGGAAAAATGAATCATTTTCTTAAATTTATTTTTATGGACCATCAGGAGTAAATAAAAATATTCTTTGAAACCTGTATAGAGTACATAAAATATTTTAGAATAACACATAAAGATTTTTTTTGTGTATGTGCTAGGGTTTGAACCCAGGGCTTTGTACATGAGAGGCAAGCACTCTATCAACTGATCTATATCACTAGCCCCTAAAGATGATTCTTAATAAAAATAAAAATATAGCTCCCTGTGTGGATATCTACACATATGAAATGGATCAGACTGGTAGAAAGACGTACTATTTGGACTTCACAGTGACTTGAAGGGGCAGTTTAAAATAATAATAGCAGAACATGGTTATTGCTCACTGTCCCTTAACTTTAGCCTTAAGGCTATACCTGAACATGTCTAGTATTTCTTATTTCCTTACCAGTGTATTCTTGCTAGTTTATTTTCTTTTGGATAATGTTTATATTTTTCATTGATAACTCCAACTGGGATAAGGCATTCTACAAATTTATTACTTATTACAGTTATAAAAATTTATTCTAAAGTAAACTTTTTAAGCCTTAAGAAGTATCCTTTTATTCTAATGACCTAATTGTGATGAATTGTTTTGTATTCATTCTGCCCATGGTTTCCTATCAGATGTTTTAGACTGATCATATCTCAGCCTTTATATCTAGGATGAAGCATCTCGGTTCCAAAGTATGGAAATCTTTGCCTCTTCTACATTTTTTCCCCCTGTCCTTCATGGTCACCCAAATCTATACAGTATTCGAGTTGTAATATACGTTTTTTTTTGGGGGGGGGGTACCAGGGATTGAACCCAGGGGCGCACAACCCCTGAGCCACATCCCCAGCCCTTTTTTTATTTTTTATTTTGAGACAGGGTCTTGGGGAAGTTGCTGAGGCTGGCTTTGAATTTGTGATCCTCCTGCCTCAGCCTCCCGAGTCACTGGGATTACAGGTGTGCGCCACTGTGCCTGGCCCATACTTTCATTTTTAAGTAATCAAAGATACCACTTAAGCAAAACATCTAGTCTTTCTTTTTAAAAATTTACTTTCAAATCAATTGTCTGAAATTAGATAAAAATAATATTTTTAAAAAGCTCTGTATTTTGACTTTTTTGTGTGTGTAAATTGAAAACCATATATAAAATTGTGTCTGCTGAAATAGTGAACCTGAGTAAAGGTTGTGATTTGTTTGTTTTGGCAAACAGATGGTAAATATAGGATCCTAGTTGTTGGGTGCAAGCATGCGCTCTCTCTGCCTGTGTGTGTGTGCATGTGTGTTGTGGGGTTTTTTTTTTTTTTTTTGGTACTGGGGATTGAACTCAGGGGCACATGACCACTGAGCCACATCCCCAGCCCTATTTTGTATTTTATTTAGAGACAGGGTCTCACTGAGTTGCTTAGCGCTTCATCGTTGCTGAGGCTGGCTTTGAACTCGCGATCCTCCTGCCTCAGCTTCCTGAGCCGCTGGGATTACAGGCGTGTGCCACCATGCCCGGCGCATGTGCGTTTTGAACTGCGTATTTTACAATAAAATTTCACTGTCCCCTGCTAAAAGAAAGCCATGGTAATGTAAACTTTTCGCAGTTATTTGTCTTTTCTACCTTTGTTTAAAAATAGTATATACTCCCTGAACATATATCCATTGACAAGAGATAGAGAGGATATAGAAATTGTTGATTCTGGGTCTCATCAGAAAGCTGGGGAGGCTGAAGATACTGGAGTAATAACTCATAGATGATTAAATGTTTACTCTAATTAATTTCTAGACATTCTTTTAGAGACATTTCCTGACCAAAGCAGTTAAGCTTTATTAGGGAAGATATCAAGCTGGAGTTATGTATGTTTTCATTTTTACCTAATGTTTTGGGGAATTTTCACCTTATTATTTTGGATGAGGTGATCGCATGACCATTTTTCAAGTAGAGTCAGTTTGGATTGTTACATTCTTGGACACCAAAAAGCTAGAAGTATATAAGTCTACCAAAACTGCAAATATTTTCTTGTTATGAATCAACAATTCTTTTTTAGTTACTTTTAATCCTACTAATTTGCTTGTTTGCAGTAGGAAAAAGTGATTCTCATTATTGATTAAATTTCAGAATACATTCAACTGTGAATGATAATAATTAAAGTAATTATATGATGTATAATTATTGAATATACATTAAATGTTATTGAATATAATTTCATATTCAATTATATTGAAAGATAATTGAAGTAGTTAATGTATATCAATAATAATAATAGTTGAAGTAATACTAATACTTTCATTTCTTTTTCCTATTCACTTTGAATCAGAAGAAGATTGTTTATTCAGAAGACCCATTTAATGATGAGCATCGGGAGAAGCAAGAGGTAGAAATGTTGGCTAAGAAGTTTGAAATGAAATATGTGAGTATAATAGTGTTTGGATAGGTGGTTTTATCCTACTGTTCTATTTTCTTTTCATGGCTGGTTGGGAGGGTTTAAAAATATCCATTGCCTGCCTTATCTTGTTCTCACAAATTGAACCCAAATGAATGGTAAGAGTTTGATTACATTTGTGATGGTTGTAGTAGTAGACACCATTTGTTATAGTCCTTCTAGAGTCCAGAAAGCTGACTTAACATATATTATCTCCAGTTTTTATAACAATACCACAAGATAAGTAATATTGTCCATATTTTACAGATGAAGAAATAGGCTCTGAGCCCAGTTGATCTGTGTTTCACAGTGACAAGAACAGGTAGCACATCCATACTATCTAGCTCTAACCTTGTGCCTTTTCCATTATGGGGAAGCACTCTGTTTTAATTCCCTTGGTGTAGTAGTTTTTGAACCTTTCTTTTAAAAGTTTAAGAGAGTTAGTGTGTGAGCTATACTTGTAGGTCATTTGAATCATTCTCAATCAGAAGCAACACAAAATTTCTTTGAAAGCGTCTGTTTATCTTAAATATTCGTGTACATTCTATATTCTAAGCCATATTAGTTCTTATTTTATATAAAAATGATTTTTATTGCCTCAGATTTTCTAGTATAATTTGTAAGAAACTCCCCAATCCCCCATCTTTAACTGTGGCTTTAACTACTCTTTGGCACTTTGCTAAAAAAATAACCCAGATGAGAAAACCAGATCCCTTTTGATTCTTCCATGAACATTGAGAAGTATTTTATAGAGATAGGATATCAGCTCACACTAGCCCTGCCATTTATATTATCCTCAAAATGCAACATGGTTGACTTTTTGGTGGCTCCTTGTGGTAATTAAGAAACCATTTGTGGGTGATAGAAATATACAAGAGGGCTGGAGATGTGGCTCAAGCGGTAGCGCGCTCGCCTGGCATGCGTGCCGCCCGGGTTCGATCCTCAGCACCACATACCAACAAAGATGTTGTGTCCGCCGAGAACTAAAAAATAAATATTAAAAATTCTCTCTCTCTCCTCTCCCACTCTCTCTTTAAAAAAAAGAAAAGAAAAAGAAATATACAAGAAAAGATTAGAATTTTTGTCAGTTTCTAGGCTTACTTTGCTACCTGCTGACTGTGTCCTTTAGGTAAGGTTATTTAGCCTCTTAGGGTCACATTTTTTAATAAATCAAGTTTCAAGATTTTTTCAGAGACCCTTCTGGGTCTGTATTCTGTGACTATATAATAATAAATTTAGAGATGAACTGGTGGGTATTTTAATAAAAAGGATAGTAAAAGTTGTTAACTCTAATTTGTAATTTTTTAATTATAGTGTAACTTTGTGAGATTATACTGTATTGCTATGTATAAGTCCTAAAATGCTGTGTTTTGTATACAAATTATACATTGGTTTAATGTGTTTAATCAAGCAGTGCATTTACATGGTTTAAAATTTTTTAAGAAATAAAGTGACAAATTTTCTTTTTAATTTTCTTTATTGTATTTCCCACTCATTTAATCCCACTTCCTAGGCAAGTGTTGGGTGGGTCCTTTTAGAGATGTTATATGTGCATGTCTCTCCCTCCATATACATATGTATACACACATATGAATATGTATATGCACATATATATGCATACATATACAATTACATACACAAATATGCACACACATCTAGTCCATGCCACCCACTTGTTATACATGTATTCAGAATACTACACATCCTTGTGCTCTTTACTTTTTTGCATTTTTCTATATCTTAGAGATTTTTTTTTCTACTTCTCAGAACAAAGAGCATATGCTCTTTTTATTTAAGGCTTTTAAAATTATTTAATTAATTATTTTATTTATTTATTTATTTATTTATTGGTACGGGGGTTGAACTCGGGGGCATTGAGCCACCTCCCCAGCCCTATTTTTTTTTTTTTAATTTAGAGACGGAGTCACTGAGTTGTTTAGCTCCTTGCTTTTGCTGAGGCTGGCTTTGAACTCTTGATACTCCTCCATCAGCCTCCCGAGTTGCTGGGATTACAGGTGTGCGCCACCATGCCTGGCTATGTGTGATATTTTATTTATGGAAATATCAGTTTATTTAACTAGTCCCCACATGGTTTAGGTTGTTTAAAAAATTTTTGCTCTTTAAATGATGCTACTGTAAATTATTTTATAAAAGTGTCATTTTATACATTTTCAAATTTATCTGCAAGACAAATTTATATAAGGGGAAGACTTGGTCAAAGTTTTATATATTTATCATTTTGCTATGTGTCACTAAATTTTCAGATTCCACTTCTTCCAGCTTGATAATTAGAGTGGGTGTTTTTTGTTGTTGTTGTTGTTTTGCCATGGATTATAAAAAAAAAAAATTAGAATTGCCCTTTGCAAATCGAAAAGATCCTGTACATAACGTGACTCAGTGTGACTCATGATTTGACTTGTAATGTGACTCAGCGTGTGACGACGTGCTGCCTCCAAGTTAGCAATAATCTTCTTGGGGTCCCCTAGATTAGCATTTGGCATAGAAAAACCTGTGTTCTGATGTTGTGTGGTATATAAGATTGAGTTCCAAACAACTTGACTATATCCAAACATTGTCATTATGCCCAGATAAAATACTACTCTCTCTTTTTTTCTTTTTCTTTTTTGTAATGCTGGGGATTGAACCCAGTGCCTTGTACATGCAAGGCAAGCACTCTACTGAGCTATCCCCAGCCCCTACCCGCCAGCCAGAGTCTCAACTAAGTTGTTGAGGCTGACCTCAAACTTGTGATCCTCCTGCCTCAACCTCACAAGTCACTGGGATTTCAGACACGCGCCACTGCATCCCACTTGAAATACTACTCTTATTAGAGCCTAAATTAATGTGGTATGATTCTTCTCTAAATTTTTATTTTCCCTACTTTCACTTCCATTCTAATTAGAGATTTACAATGTACTATATTGTGAAATTTTATGTACATGAACCTAAATGCATGTTATAATTATCATATCTGTGTTAAATTTATATGTGTGTGTGTGTGCGTATATATATATATATATATATATATATATATATATATATATGCGTGCACACACACACACATTATTTGGAACTTTTAAGAAAATTATGAGGCCAGAAGTAACCTGAGAGAAGATAATTCATCTGGCTCTGGGTCATCACAAAAGATTTCTTAAATGGATATTCAGGGGTAGCAAATACAGGTGTTTTATTAGTTGGAAACCAGAAATTGTAGGGAGTATAAAGTTGTAAAATTGCATTTACAGGGTTCCTGCTGTTGTATTCTATCTCATTTTTATGGCTATGGTTCTATGTTTTATGTTCAGATAATATGACAATTCATGTTTACTAACAATTTGTACATGGTTTTTTGGGTAAAGGGCAATGTTCTGTTAAATACTTATCAGTACCTGTTGACATTTGTATACTAATATTACTAATAGAGTATGCTGATTGCATACTATATGTATGTAAATCTTTTAAAATAGGTGAGTCCAAGTTTTAATATTTCTACTTCTCAATAAACTCCATCTTAGTCTCATTGGTTACTGGAAGCAGGATTCAGAAGGCATGGGAACCTTACTCTTCCCAATTAGGCTAAAATTCCAGATTCCCACACAACTTTTAGATGGTTTCTAGGTGGTATATGTCTTTTCTTGAGGCCATCTATGCTCTCAAACAGGAAATGAGGTTCCGTTTAATGGTTATAGATTTGTTTTCTTCACTTTGTAAGATATAGGATAACCTGTGATGCTTGGAAGGTTTCTCTGACTTATTTTGCTTCTGTTACCCCAGCTATCATGAAAGATCATGCTCTTAGAATTAAATATAAATTCAGTAATCTGAATAAAAGTGTTTGTCTAGCATACTGCTCATGCCTGTCAGGGACTCAGTTAAGACTTTGGTTATGAGTGATTCCCTAATAGGAACACATATATTCTGCCTACTGTTTAATTATGTGTGATTTTGGACTCAAAGAGTACTAGTAACTGTACACTTATTTTGAAAGAGAGGACAAGCTGGGCACAGTGGTACACACCTCTAATCCTAGCAACTCCAGAGGCTGAGGCAGGAGGATCTCAACTTTAAGGCCAGCCTCAGCAATTTTTTATAGACCTTGCTTAAAATTTAAAAAAGGGCTGGTGATATATCTCAGTGGTAGAACACCCCGGGTTCAATCCCCAGTATTACCTCATATGAGGCCAAGATAGATTTAATAATATTAAAGAAATTCTGAACAGGCTTATAAATAGAACAGTTGATTAAATAATACTAACTTTACTCAAAGACAAATTATATTTCTAAAATCTTGATTTCTTTTGATGTAGATTATAAAATTGATTTTTGTTCAGATAGATTTTAAAGAATTGTAGTATTTTAAAAACTACAATACTTGATAAGTGACTTCTTCACAATAAATACTACTTAGTTGAATGGAAATAAATATAATTTTGTACTTAAAATAATTATGTATTATGTTTTAAAAGTGTTCTCAAATGTAGTACTGATATAAGTGGATGTTATACAAACATTTATGTTCTCTTTCTGGGAATTTTGAGAATTATATCAGTTATTCATTATTAATTAATCATATCTGCTTAGGAGTTAAAACTTCCTTGGGGATTTCCTAGGGTCTGGTTTTCCTGTTTTGTCTATAACATTAGGTCTGACTTCTAAGGATCAACTTATAGGTCTCTAGTTAAAGGAGTTTGGACAAACTTATTAACATCACCACAAGATAAATTCTACTTGCAAAACACAAATACCAGTGTGTTTAGTGTTCTGTAGATCAGCAGTATATTTTATATACCACTGACCCACCATATCTGCAGTTTTTACATCTGTGGATTCAACCAGCTACAGATCAAAAATACAGTCCCCTCTAAATTGCACCTGTACAGAACATGTAAAGACTTTTTTCTTGTCATTATTCCCTAAATGATATAGTTCAACCACTATTTATATAGTATTCACATTGTGTTAGTTATTATAGATATCTAGAGATAATTTAAAGTATACAGGGTAATAGGTTATACGTAAATACTTTGCCCTTTTTTGGTGGGGGGTGAGGGTTACTGGGGATTGAACCCAGGAGTACTTTACCACTGAGCTACATCCCTACCCCTTTTTATTTTTATTTTGAGACACAGTTGCTGAGGGCCTTGCTAAGTTGTCCAGTCTCACTTTGAACTTAAAATCCTCCTGCGTCAGCTTCCCGAGTTGCTGAGTTTATAGGAATGCACCAATGTACCCAGTTAGCTATGCTTTGCCATTGTGTATAAGAGATTGAGCATCTGGAGATTTTTGGTTATCTGTGAAGGATCACGGAATTAATTCAGGATACTGAGAGATGACTCTATGTAGTAAAAATATAAAATAACTTTTTAAAACACACCAGAAGGGGAAGAGGGGTCTTAAAGGCAAAGTAGAATTTCTAGCTCAAATAGTAGTTTTCTTTATTGCAGTTACCAGTTCTGATTGCGTGCTATGACATGCCTTTTTAATTCCATGGTCTCTTTGAGCTAAATAAATTTTTTCACCTTCTTTTAGAATTGTTGAGAATCTGCAGTTTTAGGATATTTAGCATGAAGGACTTTTGTCTGTAAGTGATAATTATAGAAATCTCTGTATAGTATTGCTATGCTGTGTAGTCAACTCTTGGCTTTCTTTCCAGTGATTTTACTGGCAAGTGAATAGATAGAAAGAGATAAAGTTGTGGCAGGGCTTGGGCAAATAGGGAAGCTTTGGTGACTAAGGGATGCTTATTAGTCAGTAGTAAGATGGGAGTCTTTCTTAGGAATCGGTATCTCTTACTTGCTTCTTCTGCTGTATGTGATTAGTGAATATTGGTTATTAGTTTCATTTACAATTAGTTAGAGGTAGTGAGGGGTACTATTCTAAGAATATCTTCTTTGTTTTCCAGTTTAGTAATCATACTGCATTGTCTTGATACACTGATTATCAAGTTAGGCAGGTACTAATGACTCAGTAATATTCTGAGTCATAGTGAACTAGTACCTAGAGGGATTGATTTAAAGGGGTTTCTTTATTTTAGATTCAGCAAACTTTGAGGGTTTTTTTGTTTAGAAATAAATTATTTAATTATTTTTGTTTAGAAATAAATAATTAAATAATTTAATTATTTAATAATTAGTTTTATAAGATCTGTTTAATAGATAACCTGTATAATATCAATAATAGCAAAGGTCCAGAAAATTTATCAAGTAATACTTTGATTTTCTATAGGGAGTTTACTAAGGATGCTGAAGAGGGAGCAATTCTAAATGTGTTTATCTGGTAGCAAAGACAACTCCCTGCCAATCTGTCTTTGAGTTCCTTCAGATAAAATTTTAATGTTATAAATTAATATATATGTTCTTTTTCACAACTGTTAGGAATTTGGTTCAAGTTTTTATATAGTTTGCACATCATTGGATTTTAGCAGAATTAGGAACTGGAGGTTGGAGAATAGAAAAGGGGAGGAATGGCAGAAGGTAGGTGAGGGGATAGTTTTGCCAGAGGCCAAAAGGTGAAGAAAAGTAAACTGAAACCAGAAAAATGTACCCTAGTGGCCTCTGTGATGGTAGGAACTGGGATGTGCTTAATATGAAATGTTTTGATAGAAAGCTATTAATAAGTGGTACCAAGCCTGGGATTGGAGAAAAAGTTGCTCTCCTGTACAATTGTGTCAAATGCAGGTTGTCAAGAATTCTTTCCATAGAATAGGTGGGAGGCAGAACCCTAGAAGTCCAGAACTTTGGTTGGTTAAACCTAAGAATTTCTTAAATGGGTGGTACATATACTTAATAAAAACTCAAAAGATATAAAAGGTAATATGATAAAAAATAAGTCTCTCACTGGGCACGATGGCACACGCCTGTGATCCTAACAGCTCCAGAGGCTGAGGCAGGAGGATCATGAGTTCAAAGCCAGCCTCAGCAAAAGTGAAGCACTAGCAACTCAGTGAGACCCTGTCTCTAAATAAAATACAAAATAGGGCTAGGGATGGGGCTCAGTGGTCGAGTCATTATTCCATAAGTGATATAGTTCAACCACTATTTATATAGTATTCACTTTGTGTTAGTTATTATAGATATCTAGAGATAATTTAAAGTATACAGGGTAATAGGTTATACATAAATACTTTGCTCTTTTTTTGACAGGGGGTGAGTTCAGTCCCTGGTACCTTAAAAAAAAAAAAAAAAAAAAAAGAAAACTCTCTCCTATCCCTGACTCCCAGCTAACCATTTCTCTCCTCAGAGAGCTACTATTTGAGTTTCTGTCCCAGAGAGCTATGTGTACTTAAGCATATACACATTTCAAAGTTCTTTTTTGTTTGTATATGCAAATGAAAAAATACAGAAAAATAAAAACCAGATAATCATTCATAAGCCCAATACTAGGCATAACCACTGATTATAGTTTGATGTATACCCTTTCAAGGCTTTAAAAAATGCAACATGCAATTACATTACTCTTGCAATAAAAAATATTTTTTAAATTACCTGAGTAATATATGAAGATGTTCCTGTTTTTAATAAACAAATTCAGATGATGCCTATTAAGCCAAAGTCATATTCACTACTGCCTTCAATTATATCATTTTCTATCAGTAATAACCATGGTCATGTAGTCTTTGAGCATTTTGTATATATCTACAGATTTATATTGCTGTTTTTTAATAAATGAGATCATCTTGCTCAATGATAGAGGAGAGAATAATGTCTGGTTATTTAAATATTGTCTCCATATTGTTTCCAGTTAGATTAAACACATTTTCTGAAATTTAGTAAATACCATCGTGTTTTTTCTGTGAATAAAGTGACCTGTAAATAACATTTGGCAAACTGTTTTTGTTACCTTCTATATTAATAACTATTCATCTGCCATGTTGTTTTTAAATGTCTTTTAGCATTGAATGATATGTCAGTTTATGTAATTTATACACTTATCATTGTTATGATGGTGTCATTAATATAATGAATGTGTGGTGAAGATCTTATACTTGTAAGATCATGTTTTGGGATGCATTTTGGCCAAATTAATACTATTAAGATCAAGTAAAGTTTTAGCTCTGTGTACTCTCATTAATATGATTCATACTTACTTAATAACACTACCAATTGACTTCATATATTAGCAGTCATTGTTTCTGGTGGCAACAAACTGATCATCTTGACTAAAATAAAATGCTCCTAAATCTGATTACCTATTAACTGTTTACTCTTCTGCATATGAATGATTGAGATTATTACAACAGAAACTGTTTGTTATTTTGTTTTTTGTTTTCCCCAGGTGAATATTAATAGGCAGCTAGTTGTGCCTACACCAAAACCAAAAACAAACAAAATTGAATTAGGAGAGCAGAAAAAAGTAATCATGATTTTAATTAGAAAGCCTCTAGGAAGAAAAATTGGAAACATGGTGGACATTGTATTGTTTCCAGGTCTGGACTGTGAAGGACAGCAGAATTCAGAGGAGTTATGTCTATTCCACATAAGTGGAAAGCATAAGGAAAGATAAGCAGGTGTGTTTGTAGGAGCATCAGTATGTAGTTTGAATCAAAGTGTTCATGTTACAAAATAGTAACAAAAAAATTTGGATAAGTAGGTTGAGTCAACCTGTAGAACGTATTTAACTGGTATCATATAAGGGTTTTGAATTTATCTTATGATAAATAGGACTCTTCTGGAGCATTTTGAGCAGGGAAATGATATAAAATGTTATTTAGAAATATTAATTAGTTGGTATTATGCAGGATAAGTTTGAGGGAAGAGAGGTTAATTAGGGCATTCATTACATTTAGGTGAAAACAATGGCCAGCTTTCTAACTTTAGAGTTAGAATTGGAAAGAAGCTATAAATGTGACACACAGCCTGGGGCTGACCCTTTGTTTTTCTATGTTTTTAAAAATTTATATATAACAGTGGAATGCGTTACAATTCTTATTACATATATAGAGTACAATTTTTCATATCTCTGGTTGTATACATAGTATATTCACACCAATTTGTGTCTTCGAATGTGAATAATTATATGAATGAAAGTTAATAAGAGAGACACTTGAAATAGAAATAATAATCCTGGATTTGATCCTCAGCACTCTGGGGGATAAAAAGGTTAATAATGAAGGGCTTTTAAGATGAGCATTATTGCCCGGCACAGTGGTGCCTGCCTGTAATCCCAGCAGCTGGAGTGGCTGAGACAAGAGGATCATGAGTTCAAAGTCAGCCTCAGCAACGGCAAGGTGTGAAGCAACTCAGTGAGACCCTGTCTCTAAATAAAATACAAAATATGGCTGGGGATGTGGCTCACAGTGAAGTGCCCCTGAGTTAATCCTTGGTACCAAAAAAAAAAAAAAAAAAAAAAGGTCATATTGAGGTATAATATATAAATAAATATAGTTTATCATTTTTTTTTTTTTAGCACTGGGGATTGAACCAGTATAGGCAAATGCTATATCTGAGCTATACCCCAGCCCCAATTCATTGATTTTGCAGTGTACAATTGATTAAATTTTTGACAAATACATATAATCTTGTAACCTCTACTACAGTCTTAATAAGGAATATTTATATTTCTGTCATCCCACAAAGTTCCTTTGAACATCTCCACAGAGTTCTTACCTCCAGCCCTAGCCCTTGGCAACCTCCGGTCTATTTCCTATTACTTTAGTGTTTTGTTTGCTTTTGCAGTTTCCTATCAATAGATCTTATGTCTCTGTCTGGGTTCTTTTAGTGAGCATAGTGCTTTTGAAATTTATCTACATGTTGCGTGTGTCAGAAGTTCCTTCTTTATTGCTGAGTAGTAATCTGTTGTATGGATTATGTATATATCACAGTTGTTTATCAATTCACCACGTGATGGGCATTATATTGGTTCCAGTTTTAGGCTGTAATGAATAAAGGTGTCTTAAACATTAGGGTTATAGTTGTATGGATATAGTTTTCATTTCTCTTGTGTATATTTATGTAAGAGTGGGATTGTTAGGACACAAGGTATAACTGTATGATTGACTTTATAAGAAACTATCAAACTGTTTTCCAAAATGGCTATATCACTTTTATTCCCATTAGTGATGTACAAGATGTCAAATTGTTCTATATCCTTGTTTATAATTGTTATTGTCACTTTAATTTTAGCCAGTATGAAGTTTGAAGGCAGAAAAATGGTAAGAATAAACAAAATGGATGGGAATGCCAAGGGAGAGGAATTAATATGGAGACAAACATCAGTGCAAACACTGATTTCAGTTTTGGTGTATTGAGATTAAGGTGTGTCCATCTAAAATAGGACCCCTTAGTCTTTATAACTTCTCTTACAGAATTTTTCTAGACATCTATGAGTTTGAAGATTAGCTCACCACTTCTTTGTGACCTTAGACAAGTTGCTTGTCCTTAGTCAGCTTTTGTTTTTCCTATTTGCTGAACATGAAATTAAAAAATAATAGTACTTACATGGGATCTAATACAAAGTTAATACTCGGTAAGTGTTGTCATCAGCACCATCAACACTTTATGCCTTTAGTAACCTGTGACTTTCAAATCTCCATTTTTTCCTTTCTGTTTTATCTTGTGTTCATTCTCTATGTGATACCCATGGTGATTTTGTTCAACAACACTAATTTTGGGGGGTTATGTCCCTGTTCTAATCCCTTCGGTGCTTCATTTCATTTGCCTTGTTTGTGCATAAATGAGTAAGTTAAGCTTTGACCAGAGACTCTGTTAGAAAGGTCTCCATACAAGGGCTGGGGGTTGTGGCTCAGTGGTAGAGAGCTCGTCTAGCATGCTTGAGGCACTGAGTTCGATCCTCAGCACCACATAAATGTAAAATAAAGATATTGTGTCCACTTAAAACTAAAAAAAAAAGGTCTCCATACAACCTGCATCTTTCCTTTCTGCTGTCTATCACTGCTGTAGTTATTTGTTTAATCTTTCCCCTCTTTACAATACTATAAAATCCATAAGGCCAGTGTGAGGTACATGCTTAGAAAATTTAATTTGTGGAATAATTATCTTGTTTTAAGATTCTTGAAGACAAGAACTTTTCACTGAAAAAAAAACTTTCTTTTCTTTCTTTGTTTTTTTTAAGTTGTAGATGGACACAATACCTTTATTTGCTTTCATGTGGTACTGAGGTTCGAACCCATTGCCTCCCATGTGGTAGGCAAGTGCTCTACCACTGAGCTACAACCCCAGCCCCTGGAAAAACTTTCTGATATTTTAACATATTATTTTCTGTAGTATAAGTCTTATCAGATTTTTTTGTTATTTTTATTTTTTGGTGCTGGAGATTATACTCAGGGCCTCACAAATGGGCTTAGCATGTGCTCTACCACTGAGCTGCTGTCTCAACCCTTAACAGATACTTCTAAATCTAAGTAGTGATTTGAAATAAACTATATAATTTAGTAGAATTATTGGATGACATAGGATAAAGGGTTTTAAAAAATTGTTTTAGCATACTTCATTATGAAGTAATACTTTATAGAAAAATTAGAAAACAGAAGAAGCAAAAGAAGAAAATAGAAGAGTTTTATAAAGTTTTGTCAGAGGCTTTCAGATTGTTTTCTAAAGATATTGGTATATTTTTAGCAGTATTTAAGCAGCCCTCATCTGTATAAATTTATAATTTGATAAGGTAAAATTGTTATCTTACTTCAGTTCTATTTATTTGATTTATAAATCATTTCCCCAACTGAATTTAATGCTGCTTTTTTTTTCCATTTCTGCACAATGCTGTCCACTCAGATATTTATTCTTAAATTCCTACCATAACTATTTTATCTCCTATAACTTGAATATACTTAATATGTGAGGCCTAGACTTCTTCATTAGTTTTGTCTGTGAGTTTTTATATAGATTCTAGGTCTTTCTCTCCCTCTGCAAGCCCCTACTATGAGGATGAAACTCCCTCTATGAGGATAAAAGTCCTATATATTCCTCTGCTTGTTGTGTAATTTCTCCTCAGTAGAATAACTCCTGTCCGAGAAATAATTCTTTCTGTCCCCGACATCTGATTCTTACTGTAATTCTATAACCTGGTGTAAAGGTCCCAGTGTGCAGATCTGGCAAAATGAGAAAAATAGGGACAATTTAGTGTGGGTGTTGTGTAGTTAAGCATGTTCTGTGTACATGCTTAATTAATACATGTGCATATATGTATGATTATTATTCCTTGAGAAAGATTGTTGTTCTGAAATTATGTTTTCAGTGGCTTTATTTAGCATAATAACAAGTTTGCCACCCTGTGTTAGCCCCAGAATTGCTTTTGAAACTTACCTAAATTGTGAAATTTTAAAATATGGGAACCAAAGTGTATGCACCTGTAATCCTAGCTACTAAAGAGGCTAGTCTAGAGGATTGCTTGAGATAATGAGTTCAAGGCCAGCCTGGGCAACTTAGTGAGAACCTGTCATTAAAATAATAATAAATAAGGAATCCACCACTTCACCTCATACCATAGGGATTTCTTGGTAGTGATGGTAGTGTAATAGTATTTTGTCCACTTAAAAGCAAACCGTGGAGCCATAGCTCATGTTGGGGTAAGGTTTTCAACAATTATGTGGAATACAAACATAGCATTTGTTCAGAATTATCTTTGCAAATCACGTAGAAAGGGATCACACCCTGTTGGTGATATCTCTCAGTAAGTCTAGTATCACCATTTTTCCTCTCAAGCACTGGAACAGATCATAATTTCTTTACATGGAAGCAAACAACTTTTATTTAAGGGTCATGTGGCATAAAAGTGTCCCTCTTTAACTTTTAGAATCACATATTCACTGTGAGGACTGAAATGAAATGAGGTCATAGAAGTTCATATCTTTCTTTTTAAATACTTTTTTAGTTGTAGATGGACACAATACCTTTATTTTATTTTATTTATTTATTTGTTTTTTATTTGATGCTGGGGATCAAACCCAGTGCCTCACGCTTGCTAGGCAAGTGCTGTACCACTGAGCCACAACCCCGGCTCTGGAAGTTCACATCTTAAATCTCTTGCTTTCCACAAGGCCTGCTGTGGCTCAGTGGTAGCATTTTGGTAGGCAAAATCCTGAGTGCTATCTTCTATCTTCCCTACCCCTTACCTCACCTTTCTGAGCCTCTTCTTCACCCCTGACCCAGTCTGAAAGAAATGGGGTAGGGAGACATTAGAAGGATGCTTAGAATGAGTAATTGAATATGAGTGAGTAAAAATTAAAATTTAAAAATCCAAAATAAACTATAGGCTAAGCAAGTATGTTTGTGTGCACACATACACAGACACACACGCATATACACACACACACACTTTTTTTTTTTTTTTAATGGTTCTGGCCCATCTGTCATTGAGCTATGGTAGACTTACCACTGAACCACATTCCTAACTCATTTATTTTAAAATAAAAAAGTGTGTGTGTGTATGTGTATGTGTGCACACAAACATAAGTGAGTTTTTCTTTATACTGTGATTAGTCAAAAGGCTCCATAAAGTATCATCTGAATAGTGGAATCTACAGGAACTAGTTTGTTTTGACATTGTGTTAGTTTTTAAAAATGATTATTTAAAAAAGGATTATGGACTAATAAGAAGTTGCAACTATAGTAAAAAAGACCCTATGCCTACCACCCAACTTCTGCCAGTGGTAATATTTTATATAACTGCAGTTACAAAACTAGGAAATAAACATGGCACAATACAACTAACCAGACCACAGACATTATTCTGATTCACCAGTTTTTGATACCATGTGGTTTTTTTGTTGTTGTTTTGTTTTGGGTACCAGTGGTACTTTACCACTGGGCCACATCCCTAACTCTTATTTTAAGACAGAGTCTTGCTAAGTTGCTGAGGCTGGCTTTGAACTTGTGATCCTCTTGCCTCAGCCTCCTGAGTCACTGGGATTACAGGCATAAACCTCCATGCCCAGCTCATTTCATCAGTTTTTGTAGGCACTCATTTATCATTTTCTTGTGTTTATGTGTATGATTATATGACATTTAAAAAATAATTTTAAGAATAGTTTTTAAATTACAGAAAAGCTACAATTTAGAACTGGGCATAGCAGTGCATACTTTCATAATCCCAATAATCTGGGAGGCTGAAGCAGGAGGATCTCAACCTGTAGTCCAGTCTCTGCAACTTGGTGAGATGTTGTCTCAAAATAAAAAATAAAAAGGGCTGGAGATTGTCGCTCAGTTTCCCCAGGTTTAATTCCAAATTCCAAAAAAGTAAAAGTTAAACAAGATAATACAAAGAGTTTTCATATAGTCCTCACCCACTAACATGAATATTTTACATTCATGTAGTATGTTTGTTATAATGAAGGAACCGACATTGATATATTACCATTAAACTCTAAACTTTATTTGGATTTTACTAGTTTTCCTTAATGTACTTTTTCAGTTCCTAGATCCTATCCATGATACCGCAGCTCATTTAGTCTTAGTGTCTTTAGGCTGGTGTGGACTATGACAGTTTTTCAGATTTTTCTTTTTTTTCTTTTTTTTTTTTTTGATAATCTTAACAGCTTTGGAGAACTTATTTAATAGACTATCAATTTGGTCTGTTTGATGTTTTTCTCATGGCTGGGCTAGTTTTATAGGCAGTTGAGAGGAAGACCCACAGAAGGGAAGTGCAGTTTTTATCATATATCAGGGATATGTGCCATCCACTTATCATTGTTCCTGTTGATGGCATCTGGCTGATGTAAAGTTGGGCAGGTTTTCCATTGTAAAGTTACTTTGTTCCTCTTTTCTCACTCTGAGCTGTGAAGGCAAGTTACTAAGTATAGCTACTTATATAAGGTATGGGAAGACTTAACCATCTGCAGGGATTTATTTACAAAAATTATTTGAATTCTTTGAATAGGTCTTTTTAAACTTTATGGAAACAGCATGAGTACTGAATCAGTCTAATGTGTCTGTTTTTTGCAGGGTGGGAAACCCCGTAAGCACCGGAAGGATCGGCTACAAGATTTAATTGACATAGGCTTTGGCTATGATGAGACAGATCCATTTATTGATAACTCAGAGGCTGTGAGTAACATGTCTTTAATATAGCAGCAAATTTATTGGAATAGTAGAAGTCAAGGGTAACTTAACTTGTTCAATGAATGTGTTCGTTTATGCTTTTTTTAAGTTATATATGGACACAGTATTTTTATTTTGTTTATACATTTTTATGTGCTGCTGAATCGAACCCAGTGCCTTATATGTGCAAGGCAAGCATTCTGCCATGAGCCTCAACCTGAGCCCTTGTTTGTGCTTTTTAAAGCCATATTTACTGCTTAAAGATTTTTTAAAAAATTTTAATATTTATTTTTCAGTTTTCGGTGGACACAACATTTTTGTTTGTATGTGGTGCTGAGGATCGAACCCGGGCCGCACGCATGCCAGGCGAGCGCGCTACCGCTTGAGCCACATCCCCAGCCCCTAAAGATTTTTAAAAAAATTTTTAAGGCATACTGAAGACTTAAAATTTTGTAATGTTGGGTTGGCTCACAGTGGGTCATTACACTACTATACTAGACCAGGTTTTGGCAAACATCTTTTTCTTTAAAGGGCCACATGGTAAATATTTTAGACTTTGTGGGCCATATGGTACTGTCACAGCTATTCTGCCATTATAGTGTGAGAGCAGCCACAGACAATATTTAAGCAAATAAATATGGCATTTATAATGAGATGTTTTTGATGAACTCTGATATTCAAATTCTTTTTAAAATTTTTTTAGTTGTAGGTGGTCACAATGCCTTTATATTTATTTATTTATTTTTATGTGGTGCTGAGTATCAAACCCAGTGCCTCACCCACTGAGCCACAACCCCAGCCCCTCAAATTCTTTTAAAATTTATTTATATTTTCTCTCTCTCTCTCTCTCTCTCTCTCTCTCTCTCTCTCTCTCTCTATCTCTATCTCTATCTCTATCTCTATCTCTATCTCTGTCTTGTGTCTGTCTGTCTGTCTCTCTCTCTTTCTCTCTCTGTCTCTCAGGCTAGGGCTCAAACCCAGGACCTCACATATGCCAGGCAAGCACTCTCACACTTGAGTTTACACCCCAGCACTTAAATTTGTGTAATTTTCATGTGTCACAGAATCTTGTAATTTTTTTCTCAACCATTTAAAAAACATGAAATCCTTTTTCTTGGCAGCTGGATTTGGTGGGCAATCATGGTTTGTTGGCGTTGTACTAGATTGTTGTTTTTGATAAGCTGTGCTTGTTCTTAGGTCCTTCAAGAATCACGATTTTAGTAGATGCTTGTTTCCAGATGTGTAGTTAGCAATGATTCTGTCTTCCTCTCTTTCCCAAACTAAGAATGAAAATAAGTTTAAGAAAAGGGAAAATGAGGGCAAAAGAAAAAAAAGGAAAATGAAAAGTTATTATATTAAATTAATGGTTTAGTACTGAAAACTTTATGTTAAACGAATGGTTCTTAATCAGGGGTAAAAATCTGGGGATTTTTGTCTTAACTCAGACTTAATTAGAATTTCTGGAGGTAAGGCTTAAGAGATTTTTGGTGTTGTATTTTTTTGTTATGTTTTTGGTTTTAATAAAATGAATATATATAGTATATTGGCATATTGATTACCATCAATTGATTACTATTATGTTATGATTAAAAAAACCACAAGATAGGTAGGCTAAATTTCTAAGCAATGGAATTTATAGGTCAAATGGTATTTTCATCTTGAATTCTTTTTTTTTTTTTTTTTTTAATATTCCCTTACTTTGGGCAGGTATATTTTGAAATGAGTTTGAAGATGAGACAAAGCAATATTGGTGCCACTGGATTGAACTTGATTTGGCAGACATCTATAAAATACTCTTAATTTTAAAATTGCAGTATGCCTTACTATCACAGTGGTTTCAGCCTCTAATATCAGTCTGTTTTGATCGAATCCTATAGCTTTTCTCCTGAAATTCTTTCTTTTCTAAGAGGAAGCAGGATTTCATAAGGATGGTAGTAATCTCTTGATCATGTAGAATATGAATGAGGGTGTTCCTATTTTGCCTTAGGGAGTATGTTCTTCTATTATTGTCCATTAGTAGAGTAATCTAATCCCTGGGATTATAATATCTATACAGTGTACAGTGATTACTTAGAGTGTGCAGAATGACTCTATTTAACTTTTACACTACTCACAAATTAGCATGTCTTTTGCCTGTGGTTACAGTGCTTTCTTGTATAGTTAGTTGATGACAAAGCATATACAGGCAAGAGAATGATATGATAGGAAGGTCATCCAGCATGATGCATATGGAATATCCTGTCATACTTTAAAATTTTTTTTTTGTGTCCTGACTAACTATGACATATCAATAGGGCCCTTTGGAATAGGGATACCTTTTTCTTTTTAAATATATTTTTATTGTACTAATTAGTTATATATGACAGTAGAATGCATTTCGATACATCATTCATAAATAGGGTATAACTTCTCATTGATCTGGTTGTACATGATATAGAGTTACATGAGATAGGGATACCTTTCCACAATCAAAAAGGTTAACAGCCAGTGTGGTTATGGAATGTTTCAAGAGTCTTGACTGTGATTTGGAACTCAAGGTAGAAGTCCTAGAATCTAGTTCTACATCAGTTTCTAAGTCACCATGTAACCAGGAGCAGGCTTTATAGCATCACTTGGTTTTCTCTACCATTACTTGCTCAGAATTATTCTGAGGCCCAAATAAGGTGATGAATATAAACATGCTGAAGCATAAAGCAAGTACAAGGCATTAGCAATAATGTTAACATTATATCAGATTTCAAAATCTGAATAATCCAAAAAGGAACTCATGGGTAAACATTTATGCATGCTTACATAAATAGCTTAAAAAAAAGGTAATAAACTTTATGTTCTACTGCAGTTTTAGATTCACAGAAAACATAAGCAGAAAGTACAGAGAGCATCCATGTACACCTTGCCCCAAGGCACACAACCTCCTCTATTATCAATATTCTATATCGTAATCATTCATTTGTTGCAATTGAGGAACCTACATTGATCCACCAGTATCACCAAAGTTCATAGTTCACATCAATGTTCCCACCAGATGTACATTCTTTGAGTTTGAACAAATGTATAATGACATGTATCCACCATTATAGTATTATAGTATATAGTATAGTATTACAGTAGTGATACTTCCCTAAAATTCCTCTATGCTCTGCCCATTTATCCCTCCCTTCTCTCCTAGCCTGTGACAGCCATATAACTGCACAGTTTTGGCTTTTCATTACAGTTGAAATCTATAGTATGTAGACTTTTATGAATAATTTTAATTAATAACTTCTTTTATAGCATTTAGACTTTGTGGGTGTGTGCGCACGCGCTAGGGATTGAACCCAGGGCCGTGTACATGCGAGGCAAGCACTCTACCAACTGAGTCATATCCCTAGCTCCTTTGTAGCATTTAGAGTATTTTTAAATACAAACTGACTTTTTCAAGCCATAATTGGCTTATATGTCTATTTAAAGGGTATGACTTGGGGCTGGGGTAGTGGCTCAGTGGTAGAGTGCTCACCTAGCATGCATGAGGCACTGGGTTTGATCCTCAGCACCACATAAATGTAAAATAAAGACATTTTGTCCACCTAAAACTTAAGAATAAATATTTTAAAAAAATAAAAAATAAAGGGTATGACTAGTATTTTTAAAGAATATGACATCAAATAGATTAGGAGTTATTAAAGATCACATAATTTTATTATGTATGTATACGCTTGTTTTTAGAATTTTTTTAGTTGTAGATGTACACAATACCTTCATTTTATTTATTTACCTTTTTATTTGTTCTAATTAATTATACATGACAGTAGAATGCATCTTGATACAACATATATAACTGGAGTATAACTTCTCATTCTCCTGGTTGTATATGATGTAGAATCACACCACTCAAGTATTCATATATGTACTATGGAACCAACCTACATGCCCTTCAACAGATGAGTGGATAAAGAAAATGTGGTATATATACACAATGGAATATTACTCAGCCTTAAAGAAGTAATTATTACCTTAAAGGGTAATAATGTCCAATTTATTCTACTATCCTTACTACCCCCAAACCCCCTCCCCTCCCTTCACTTTTCTCTGCCTAATCCAAAGTACCTCTATTTTACCCTAGCCCCCCCGCTTATTGTGAATTAGCATCTGCATATCAGAAAAAATATTCAGCCTTTGTTGTTTGGAATTGGCTTATTTCGCTTAGCATAATATTCTCCAGCTCCATCCATTTAGTGGCAAATGCCATAGTTTCATTCTTCTTTAAGGCTGAGTAATATTCCATTGTGTATATATACCACATTTTCTTTAACTATTCATCTGTTGAAGGGCATCTAGGTTGGTTCCATAGTCTGGCTGTTGTGAATTGAGCTGCAATAAACATTGATATGACTGTGTCACTGTAGTATACTGATTATTTATTTTTATGTGGTGCTGAGGATTGAACCCAGTGCCTCACATGTGCTAGGTTAGTGCTCTTCCACTGAGCTACCACCCCAAGCCCATATGCTTGGTTTTGATGTGCAGTGGATTTTCCACTTGTGTTATAGGGAAGAAAATTTGAAAGTTACTGCTCTAAAAAAGATAATTTTTGGAAAAAAAAAAGATAATTTTGTAGATAGAGTTGTTGAGTTATATAGTTGGTTACTGACATTTATAAGACAATATAGGTCCTTATTTTATAAGAGGAAATCAAACTATTATACAAGTTGACTTCCAAACTAATTTACTATCATTGCCCTTAACAAATTCTTTTGTTCTGTTTATGAGATAATCCAGGCATCAAACAATTGTAATCTAATTAAATGATTCCTTGTTGTGTTCTCAGTAAACTTTCCACATTTGCAAATTATTTTATAAAAAATGAAAATAATCTGGTTCTAATTAATTTTTAGAATCATGTGCTTATTACTAAAAATATCTGAAAATAAATGCTTTGAAGCATTAAAAATAATTTCACATTTAGGCTGCCAAATTGAAAAAGGAATGAAGGGTTAGGCACAATGGCGCACACCTGTAATCCCAGAGGCCTGGGAAGCTGAGGCAGGAATATTGTGTGTTCAAAGCCATTCTCAGCAACAGCAAGGTGCTAAGCAACTCAGTGAGTCCCTGTCTCAAATAAAATACAAAATAGAGCTGGGGATATGTGGCTCAGTAGTCAAGTGCCCCTGAGTTCAATCCCTGGTACCACCCCCCACCAAAAAAAAAAAAAAAAAATATATATATATATATGTATATGTATATATATAATATCTCACCAAAACAGAATAAGTGTATGATTATAATCTCTTTATATGGTCATTCAGCCATCTGTTTTACTGTGTTTAAGCTTCTCATCAAAAACATTTGAAACCAGGCTGGCATTGTGGCTCAGTGGTAGAGTGCTTGCCTAGCATGTGTGAAGCACTGAGTTCAGTCCTCAGCACTACATACAAATAAATATAAATAAATAAAATGAGGTATTAAAAAATTGATATTAAGAATAGTAGCAGTGAGAATGAAGAAAGAAATAGTGGTAGTGATCCTTAACTTTTTCTCATCAGGTAATATCCTTTGTTAAATATACCAAATGATTAGAACTGACTTTTATTCCAGATAATGAACTTTTTCTAAATTTATTCTATGAACTTCCTCATTGCAGTCCTTTTTTCTTTTTCTTTAATTGATAAATTATAATGCGCATTTTCAGGGGGGTACAACATAATGTTTTGACATGTACATTTTGCAATGATCAATGTCATATCTGTCACCTCAAACATCAATTGTTTTGGTGAGAACATTGAAAACTCCTCTCTTGTTATTTTGAAATATACATTATTATTAACTATAATCACCCTATAGTTTAATAGAATACCATTTCATATTCTTCCTGTCTACCTATAATTTTGAACTTGTTGACCAGCACCTCTCATTTCCTCTTCTGCTACTCCCCCTGAGCATCTGTCTACCATTCTACCCTACATCTCTAAGTTTAGTTTATTTAGATTGCACATGTAAGGGAGATTATATGGTATTTTTCTAGGTTGATCTATGTTGTTGCAAATGACAGAATTTCCTGTTTTTTAAGGCTAAATAGTATTCCACTGTATTAATAGACCACATTTTAAAAATCTATTCATTTATTAACAGACGCTCAGATTATTTTGTATCTTGGCTGTTGTGAATAATGCTACATTGAACCACAAGAATGCAGACATCCTAATTGCTATCCTAACTTCTCCTCCCCCCCATTCATTTCATTTCTTTTAAATTAAGCATGATGCCCTTGGCACGTACCCAGCAGTGGGATTACTAGGTTTGCAGTCAGTTTTGCAGTTGGTTTTTAAGGAAAATGTTTCCATGATGAATGAATGTCTTTGACATTTAGAGTTATAGACAATAAGATATATCTTAAAGTTTTTCCTTTTAATCTAGTATGATGAATTAGTTCCTGCTTCTTTAACAACAAAGTATGGAGGCTTTTATATCAACACTGGCACTCTGCAGTTTCGCCAAGCTTCAGATACTGAAGAAGAAGATATCACAGACAACCAAAAGCACAAGCCACCCAAGGTGAGTTTCTTCAACACTGCAATGCTAAAGGCTAAACGTTAAATTAATAGGATATACCTTTTGAATCTTAACATGGTCCACAGTTGTGAATATAAGGAGAAGTAAAATACTAACCATAGCTCAATGATTATATACTTAATGCATGCTTTAAAATAAAAGTATGTGGATTTGGGAAAATTGGTATTTATATCACAGAATTGTTTTCTTTTACTCTCTATAATGTGGTTTAATTGTCTGCTGTTTTGGGATAAAGTTAAATTTCTAGGATAGGTTAAGACTTGCTGGGCTGGGGTTGTGGCTCAGTGGCAAAGCGCTTGCTTAGCATGTGTGAAGCACTGAGTTCAATTCTCAACACCACATATTAATAAATAAAGGTCCATCAATGACTGAAAAAAAAAAAAGAAGACGACGTGCTATAGAAATGACTGTTGGTAGGGCTCTGGATGTGGCTTAAGTGGTAGAGCGCTCACCTGGCATGTGTGAGGCACTGGGTTCGATCCTCAGCACCACATAAAAATAAAATAAAGATATTTTGTCCACCTAAAACTAAAAAAAAAAGAAATATTAAAGAAAAAAGAAATGACTGTTGATAACTGTTACCTTTCTTAAGATCTAATTAACAAATTCTGTAGAATTGGATATACTGCATTTGGGAAATGAATAATGTACATAGGTAAATGTTTGCTGACATGAGGGCCAAAGGCTTACTTGTACCAGAATCATCAAAATGCATGTCAAAAATTCATATTTGAAGGCCCTGTTCTAGAGAACTGAAAGTGCTTATGGACCCCAAGAACGTGCACTTGAAGCAAGTAATGCTATTACATTTTGACACTTGAGAAAAACCACTGCTGACATAAAAAAAAGAGAGCATTGATATTTAAATAAATGATGCATTCTTAAAATAAATTTTAAAATAAATAAATAAATGGTGTATTATTTTATCATTTTTGCAGGTTCCCAAAATAAAAGAAGATGATATCGAAATGAAGAAGCGGAAACGGAAAGAGGAAGGGGAAAAGGAGAAGAAACCAAGGAAAAAAGTACCTAAACAACTGGGGTAAGTGGAACCCAATAAGAGAACTACTGTCATAGTCTGTTTCTCCTTTTAGAATAAATAAATTAATGAAGGTTCACCACTAATTAAGAGTAGCTAAGTCTAATTTAATATTTATAAATAGTAGTAATTTAGTTATGTTTTAATGATATTTTGTTATACATTAATAACTGGAAGGCATTGTCATTTATGAGACTCATGATGTTTAAGATCAGATTTTTAGAGTAGTACATTGAGCATTTTGCTCATTACAGTTTTTGTTTGTTTAACCAGCAAGAGCTAGTTTTAAAAGATGGCATAAAGATCCAATTACTTTCTTTTAAAATTTTTTAGTTGTAGATGGACACAATACTTTTATTTTATTTATTTATTTGTTTGTTTGTTTGTTTGTTTATTTAATGTGGTGCTGAGAATCAAACCCAGTGCCTCACACATGCTAGGCAAACACTCTACCACTGAGCCACAACCTCAGCCCTCAAATAACTTTTTTTTTTTTTTTTTTTTTTGTGGTACTGGGGATTGAACCCAGGGACTTGCCCATGTGAGGCAAGCAGTCTACCAACTGAACTATTTTCCCAGCCCACTTTTTTTAATCTTTTGGTACTAACACTAAATTTTGATGTCTGGGATTAAGGATTAGCAGTAGCCTATATATGAACAATTTATAGTTGTTTTAATATTTAAAAAAACAAATCATGGCCTGTGGATATAACCTAGTGGTAGATCACTTGCCTAGCATGTGGGAGGCTCTGGGTTTAATCCCCAGCACCACAAAAAAAAGAAGAGGAGGAAAAGGGGGGGAAAAATGTCATTGATTCTATCCACCACACCCTTGACAGTACTAGCGATCGAACCCAGAGCCTCACACATGCTAACCAAGAAATCTAACACCGAGCTACATCCCCAGCCCAATTTAGCTATTCTTAATGCTTATGACTTTAGATGACATATTGCTGCTAAAAAACAAATAGAATTTTTCAAAAGCCTTAAGTCAGCTGGACTGGTGGCACATACCTATAATCTTAGCAACTCCTGAGGTTGAGGCAGGAAGGTTGAAATTTTGAGAGCAACCAGGGCAATTTAGTCCCTGTTTCAAAATTAAAAAATAAAAAGGGCTGAGGATCTGGGAATGTAGCTCTGTATTAGAACACCCCTGGGTTCAATCCTTAATACCGAAAATAAATCTTACATCTGAAGAATAAAATATTTGTATGATATAATTAAAAATTGGCATTGTCTCTACTTCTCAGTAGCATTTTTCACAGATAGAAGGGAAAAACTTATGAAAATCTGGGTTTTCTGTCCCTCCTTAGCAGGGAGGAACATCTGCATCCGAGGCTGTCTGTATCCAAAAGATTGATTTAGGGAGGTATTTCTCCTCTCCTAAACATGGGATTACTGTTGTAATCATGACCTAGAGTCATTAAGAGATTAGGGGGAGAAAAATTGGGTGCATTAATAATGATTATCTTTAAAGGTTTCTTTTTAACTTTTTTTTTTTTTTAAGTTTTAGGTGGACACAATATCTTTATTTTATTTATTTTTATGTGGTTCTGAGGATCAAACTCAGTGCCTCACATGTGCTAGGTGTACCACTGAGTTACAACCCTAGCCCACTAATGGTTATCTTAAATATTCATTATTTACAAGTAAACCTTTTGTGAAACATAAGCTATAAGTAATACCTTTTATTGTTTTTTTTCAAATTATAAATTTTTTAAGTAAATATTTTTTCTTCTACACTAGGACTGTTGTAGGTTTGGGGTGTATAACAAATGAAACATTGACCTCCCTTCAAGTACTAATAGTCTTTTAGATTTTGTAGCACATGTAGAAACATCTAAGCCATGGGATTTGGAAAAGATTTCTAGATGAATCGATAGCTAAATTGAGACCTTTCCCTATGGTTCATGTAAGGAGGTTATCATTGAGAATTACACATATCCATATCTGGTTGCCAACATGGCTATTCCTAGAGTGGAAAATGAAAAATGATCAGAAGATAGTTAAAGTTATATGTAGCCTCACTGATCGCTTTTTTCTTCACAGAGTTGTGGCTCTAAATTCACACAAGTCTGAAAAAAAGAAGAAACGATATAAAGATTCTCTTTCTCTAGCTGCCATGATTCGAAAATTTCAGAAAGAGAAGGATGCATTAAAAACAGATTCTAACCCCAAAGTTCCTGTGACCTTATCGACCTCCTCACTTACCAAGCCTCTTTGTGCTGCTACAGCATTGGGGAATGACGTCCCAGAATTAAATCTGAACAGCACTGATCCAGAGCTCCCCATTTTTGTTAGCACAAATGAACACGAATTGTTTCAGGAAGCTGAAAATGCCCTAGAGATACTGGATGATTTCGACTTTGACAGATTACTGGATGCTGCTTCTGATGGTAGCCCCCTATCTGAATCAGGGGGAGAAAATGGAAATACCACCCAGCCAACCTTCACCTCTCAGGTTATGCCTAAGGTGGTACCTACACTCCCAGAAGGTCTACCTGTACTTCTTGAAAAACGCATCGAGGACCTCCGTGTAGTAAGTGTAATAATTCTCTTGGTTTTTATTTGCTGCACAAACATAGTAATAAAAGCTTCATTTTTAAAGACAAAAATTATTCCCTGTAATCCCAATGCTCTTGTAGCAACAACTTTTTAATATTTTTTTAGTTGTAGATGGACATAATACCTTTATTTTATTTTATTTTTTGAGAGAGAATTTTTAATATTTATTTTTTAGTTTTTGGCGGACACAACATGTTTATTTGTATGTGGTGCTGAGGATCGAACCCAGGCCGCACACACGCCAGGCGAGCGCACTACCGCTTGAGCCACATCCCCAGCCCCCTTTATTTTATTTTTAAGTGGTGCTGAGGATCGAATCCAAAGCCTTCTACATGCTAGGCAAGCACTCTACCATTGCGCTACAACCCCAGCCCTAGCAACAACTTTTAATTTTCCATATTCCCTTTTAGACATTGGTTCTCCACATAGGCTTTTTCTCTTAAATTGAAATAATTATAGTTACAACATGGGAATAGGTGATTCTTTTATTATTTCAGTTCACCTTACAAACTTTTGCCTGGGGGTACTGGAGATTGAACTTAGGGACACTTGACCACTGAGCCCACATCCCCAGCCTTATTTTGTAATTTATTTAGAGTCAGGGTCTCACTGAGTTGCTTAGTACCTCACTTTTATTGAGGCTGACTTTGAACTCACGATCCTTCTGCCTTAGCCTCCCTAGCTGCTAGGATTACAGGCGTGTGCCATCGTGCCCAGCCGCCTTATAAATATTTTTTCACATAGATTTTATGATTTTTTATTATCTACATAGTCATGTAAAGAAAATAGGGCATCCAGGTATAGTGGCACATACTTGTAATCACAGCAGCTCTGGAGGCTGAGACAGGAGGATCACAAGTTCAAGGCCAGCCTCAACAACTTAGTGAGGTCCTGACCAACTTAGTGAGATCCTATCTCAAAAAGTAAAAGGGTGGAGGATGTACATCACTGGTAAATTGCCCCTGGTTTAAATCCTCAACACCCCCTCCTTCCCCCCAAAAAAATAGACCAAAGAAAGAAAGAAAGAAAAACACTGCAGAAATGTACCTGAACTTCTTTCTTTGGTCAATGTTGATTGACATCCAGTTTTTATAACCTATTTTCCCAGCTAATCAGTAGTATACATGCCTTGTGTTCCCAGTAAGACCAAGCTAAGAGCTTAGCCAGGTACTTTAGCACCTGCCTATAATCCTAGCAACTTGGAAGGCTGAGACAGGAGGATCACAAGTTCAAAGCCAGCCTTAACAACTTAGCCTCAAGAAAAAAATAAAAAGGCCTGGGAATGTAGTTCAGTGGTTAAGGATCCCTGGGTTCATTCCCTGGTACCAAAGAAAAAGCTAAGAGCTGAGACTGGCCTGTCATCATAGATTCCTCTCCACATCAGCTTGGATTCATAATCTTCATTGGTTTAATTAGCTGCAAATCCAGTTATATCTTACAAAGAGAGATAATATTTTTTATATTAAAAATGTGCCAAATCTAGCTTAAAATGCTTTCTGATTATTTTGACATGTTTATTTGTTGAACCTATGCCATAGTTTAGTCATTGCAGAATTTTTTTTATTACATTCTTAAGATCCCCATTATCTTACGTTTCCTACCCCGAGCAGAAATAATCATTATAAAACAGCTATTTTTCTGTATTTTAATCTATACATCCTCAAATATGTTATTGCTAAAAATTATCATTAATGGTATTGTAATATTTAAACTATTTTATACCCTTCTTTTTCCTGCTAGGATTTCTCCATTCTCCATTTCTCCATTTATTTCTCTCTTTCTAAATATATATTTACAACTCAAGAAATATCTGAGGGAAGCAAGAGATTTACCTAATTTTTCCTACAACTGGCTCTTGGATTTTATTAATCAATTCTATTATTTTTCTGTATTGTTTCTTCTAAGGTAATGACTTACTAATTGCTTCCTCTCTATTTTTTACTTGTTTTATACCCCATCATGAGTCCAGGATTCAGAGGAAATATGTTAAAATATCTCATTGTCAATACTTCTTTTAGTTGTAACTTGAGTTTGCTATCGCTTTTGCTGTTTCATTCGTAAGATTATGATGGCTGCATCTTTAGTGCAGTGATTATCATCAGAAGGCTACCCTTTTGGTCCAATTAATGCTTTTTACCTTCAATTTAATTTTGTATGATTTTACTGTAGACCTCTGTTTATTTTTGCATGGTATAGCTTTTCTCATTTGTTGCTTTCAGCCTTTTTGAAAAAGTTACTTTATTTTAGCTCTTTAAAAAAATTTGCTCGTTGACCTAATCTTAGGGTTTTTCTTTTAATATTTTCAATGTTTCTATGAAGTGTAGTATGTAGTGTCTGTTTCCCTTTTAAGAAATGTAAGTGGAGATAGATCAAAAAATGTGGTCAAAGTAATAGAATTTGTAAGTGTTAGAGCCAGAGTTTTTAAGCAGTGGGATTTGCCTGACTCCAAAGTACATGCTTTCTTTTCCCCCTATTTCCCCATTCCTGAATTCTTCATTTTTTTATAGGTTTTTAAAAGTGCTAGTGATGTGATACAGGTTTTTCAAGATGTAATTATTAATAATAGCTTCTGAACTGTGCGTGGTGGCACTTGCTTATAACCCAGGAACTTGTGAGGCTAAGGCAGGAGAATTGTAAGTTCTAGGCCAGCCTGGGCAATTTAGTGAGACCCTGTCTCAACATAAAAAAATAAAAGGGCAGAGAATGTAGCTCAGTATCCCTCAGTTCAGTCCCCAGTATTGCAAAAATAAATAAATAATAGCTACTGTTTATTTAGTAAAATTCGATGCTATGTACTGAGTATGGTACTGCTGTGCCCCTATTGCCTTATTTTACTTATTGCTGAATACAGTCCTCCCAAGAAACATGTGAGCAAATGCAATGTTTTTCCATTTAATAGATGAGGAAACTAAGGTTCAATCAAGATGGTTAAGTAATTTGTCCAAGGACACAATTTTTAAATGGCCAAGCCAAAATTCAAAATTAAGTTTTAAAGCCAGGACCATTACACTTCGTGCTTACATGTTGCCTACTGGGTTATGCGCTACTTATCTCACTTCAGAAACTAATTAGTTAGTGATGAGTGTGTCCAACTTTGTAAGGTTCTGTCATATCTTTTAAGAAAAAATATCTGACTTGTAATAGCCATTTGAAGGTTAACATGGCTTTTTCCTAAGCCCTCATTAGGAAATTATCAATAAATAAGATTCATTTTACTTACGGATACCTGTGAATTCTCTGTGTTTTTTTTTTTTTAACATGAAATGGTACTTTTCTTCAAGAGATGAAAATTCATCTTCAGCTCACATGCCTCTGATAAACAGTTTGTTCTTATACTATTCTCCCTTTGTAATATTCTTCCAATTTCAACCTCTTGACTTTGATTTCCTTTCTTGAAATTTGGCTTTTATTCTGACTTTCTTTCTATATTTTTGCCTCTGTATACATCTAGTCTTCATCCTGTCTTAAGAAGCATGTCTCCAAAACTTATCTCTTCTACTTATAGCATGTAAAATTTTCGAATAATTTGATAAATTGACAGTCACCATATGGTTTGATCAAGTTATTGAATTGTTCTCTTTTAATGTTTTATATCTTTTGGATTTTAAGATGACCTATGTCTAATTTCCTCAGGAAATTTTGCCACAAATGATTATGACAGAGTGTCCAGATTTAAAAAACATTTTGTCTGGTCATCTGGTTAAAATGGGAAGCATTGATGAAACGCAGGAGCTTATACCTTGATAATAATCTTGACTAGTTTTTTCATTGTTGTTAATTAAGTAAAACCCAGACTGGCTTTTCCAAACCAATGTCTTTATGTGCTAGGTGGCAGTGTTCACAGTTGACATCAGAAGGCTTCAGTTCGAATGAATCTTTGACCCACAACTTAGTAACTTGGCCATTTCATGAAACCTCTTTTAAGGTTTAAGGTCTTTGTGTGTAAGATGGGAGTTATAATACCAAATTCCTTGGCTGTTATGAGGATTAAACATGGTAATAATTATAAAGTATATAATAGAGTGCGAGGATACAAAGTTAAATAGCCGCACCCTCAAAAAGTTTATTCTTTAATAAATAGAAATAGAAACAAATATGTCTAAACCCACAGTTTAAAGCATCAGTAGGTTGTGAAATCACTTTAATAAACAGTAGTGCCAGAGCCAGGCCCAGCGGCCAGTAAGTACTGATTCATGACAGTTTTTATACATTGCGACTACCAGATGACTATCTAATTTTCTAAAACTAGATTATATTAATGTTTTTAAGGTTGTAAAGTTTAAATTTCATCAGAAATTCATAAAGTTTAACTTTTTATCAAAATTTCTCATACCTATTTTTATTCAAAGGAAATAAGTCTATTAACTTTAGGTTTTTTTAAGTACATCATGAAGAGAATGTTTGTTTGTTTGTTTATTTATTTATTTATTTAGTATGGGGATTGAAACCAGGGACACTTTGCCACTGAGCTAATCTCCAGCCCTTTTTCTTTTTTGTGATAGGGTCTTGCTAAGTTGCTGAGGCTAGCCTTGAATGAAGTCCTCCTGGCTTAGCCTCCTGAGGCATTGGGATACTTTTATGCCTCTGATGGTCATTGAATCTAAAAATAGGCAGTGCTGGTTTATTATTACATTGCTTCTTTTTAAATATTGAATGTCCCTTTGTCAAACCATCATTTGAATGGGTTTTTAAAAAATTTTTTTAAATTTTTTCCCCAACAATCACTATCAGTTCCATATTACTGTATTTATTCACTACATGTTTAGCTTTTAACTTTGTCTTAGAGATTCCAACTCTACTAGTGCTTTTATTGACCATATAAGGTTAATTTTTTTTATACCGATTGCTCCTAACCACACATTTGATCTGGATCATTGGTTGTATTCTAATGAGAAATCTTGATAGAATTCCATGTATTCTATTTATAAAAGTTTGTCATTGACTCTGTAACTTAAAAGCAGAATCACATAGAGTCTCTTGAATTCAATGAGTTTGCTCATAAAAGTCTGCAGCTTCTTGTTGAGTTGATCATATGATTAGACTTGATATTTCTTTGAAATAATCTATAATATTTCTAAATATCTTTGTTTCTAAAGACCTTTTGTCTTAAGGAAATTGATCTTTCATTCTTTAATATTCTTAACAATCACATGAATTTTATCTGTAGTAGTCTGAAAAATGATTCCCCAAAGATATCCATATTCTGATCCCTTGAACCATTTATGGTAAAAAGGAGATATAGGTATGAAGTTAAATGTCTAGAGATGGGGAGATTATCCTGTGGGCCCTAAATGCAATCACATGCAGTCTAGAAGAGGGAAGCAGGAGGAAATGTGATGTATCTAGAGAAGTCCATGTTAAGGGCCGAGCACAGAGATTGGAGATATGGTCCTTGAAGATTGGAGTGCCGTAGCTGCAACCAAGGAATGCTGGCAACCATGAGGAGCAAGCTGTCCTCCATAAACTTGGTGACTTAAAACAACAGAGGTTTGGGCTAAGATATAGTTCAATTGGTAGAGTGCTTGCCTTGCATGCACAAGGCTCTGGGTTCAATCCCCAGCACCACAGGAAAACCCCAGAAATTTAACTGGGCACAGTGACACACATCTGTCATCCCAGTGATTCAAAAGACTGAGACAAGATTGAAGGTTTGAGGCCAGCCTCAGCAACTTAGCAAGACCTTGTCTCAAAAGCACCCATGGGTTCAATCCTCAGTGCAAAAAAAAAAAAAAAAAAAAGAATTATTCTTTTTTTTTTTTTTTTTTTTAAAGAGAGAGAATTTTTTTTAATGTTTATTTTCTGTTTTTCGGCGGACACAACATCTTTGTATGTGGTGCTGAGGCTCGAACCCGGGCCGCACGCATGCCAGACGAGCGCGCTACTGCTTGAGCCACATCCCCAGCCCCCAAAATTATTCTTAATCCCAAGTCCAAAATCAGGAGACTGAAATTCAGGTGAAAGCAGGGCTACACTCCAGAGGCTTGGAGCTGCACAGCCCTGCTCACCCCTCAGTTTCAGCCCAATGACATGACTTTGGGCTTTGGACTGTTTATTTAGTCACCTAGTTTGTGATAATTTGTTACAGTAGCTGTAGCAAACTTATTAATCATACACATATCCAGTTGAATTTGGATCTCTCAATTCCTGATTGTGGATCACAAATTTATGTGGTATTGTGTACTCTGCTGTTAAGAAGTTCCTTTTTCTTTTGTTTTCTTTTTTTTTCTCCCCATTAGGTAGTTCATCTCAGAGTTCTTGTATATTATGAGTTATATTGACAGTCTTTCTTATGTTTCTCTAGGCTGCCAAACTTTTTGATGAAGAAGGAAGGAAAAAATTCTTTACACAGGATATGAATAATATTCTTTTAGAGTAAGTATTTCTCTTTTTAGTACTAAAATATCTTTAGACTTATTCATTTCAAAATATAGCTGGAGGGACTGGGGTTGTAGCTCAGTGGTAGATCACTTGCCTTGCATGCGTGGGGCACTGAGTTTGAATCTCAGCACCACATAAAACCACATATAAGTAAATAAATAAAGATATTGTTTCCATCTACAACTAAAAAAAATACTTAAAATAAATAAAAATACAGCTGGAGGGAGGCTGAGGCAGGAGGATCATAAGTTTGATTAGAATTCATACAAAATTTTATAGCCAAATGCAAAGTGTGGGTCAATAAAGAAATCCTGATTGTAGGATAGGATGGAAGTAACATGAAAGTGACAGATTGGAAAGGGGAAGGTAAAGGTTGATATATAAATTATTGATACTGATTGCAGTACTGGAGATTGAAACTAGGGCACTCTACCTTTTATATTTTTTATTTTGAGAAAGGGTCTGGGCAGGTTACTGAAGTTGGCCTGGAACTTGTGATCCTCCTGCCTCAGCCTCCAGAGTAGCATATATTATAGGTGTGTGCCACCATGCCTATCGTAGATTATGTTTAGATCAGGTTTTATACTTAGCTAATTTTATAGGGTAAAATTATTTGATAGTTATGAACCTGTAGGTTCTGAGGTTATGGTCAAATAAGCTATGCTTTTAAACTGTTGGCTCACATTTTAACCATTGATAACAAGAACGAAGTGTGTAATTGACTTCAGGCAGAAGTAGGCGCAAAATGATCTGATGAAAGCAGCAAATCTAGCTCCTTGGATGAAAATAACATATGACGTTATAGTAGTGCACACCTGTAATCCCTGTCACTCTGGCAGCTAAGGCCGGAGAATCACAAGTTCCAGGCCAACCTCTGTAACTTAGCAAGCTTATCTTAAATTAAGAAATAAAAAGGACTGGGAATGTAGCTTAGTGGTAGAGTGCCCCTGGGTTCATTCCTGAGTACTTCGGTGATAATGATAATGATGATCACAATGATAATGATAACGTATGCTTACTCTGATGGTTTATAACATCATATGGAAAGATTCAGGACAACAACATGAAATACTATGAATCTGTCTTTTAAATAAATACATGATGTAAACAGTTTCTTGTGAGATCTAAAGAAGGATCAATTGACTGATTAGTTCTAATTACTATTTGTAATTAATTGTAATATCTTTATCCGGTATTGTTTAAAAATGAACTCAGAAAATATGTAACCTGGTATGATGCTAGTATTTGTCAGAGGAGTTTCTTTTTTCTGTCCTTTATTTTAGCTAGGTTGATATATTTGCCTGGAGACTGGCAAATGCTTTCTTTCTGAGTCTCTACCTTTTACCTACCTCCCTTTCAAACACCAGATAAACAGTGCTGCTGTTAGTCATCAGAGCTGTCCCAGATTCCATAATCTGGGGTCTGACTAGCTCTTCTTTTTCTTTCCACCTGAAAGCCCTAAGTGTAGTAGATCAGCTCTTGTGACTGAGACTGTTCTTTTTGTTTTACTCTTCTGTGAGACAGAACAAGTGTTTCTCCCCTGAGAGAATCAAGAGACTATCCTTGGGACATGTCATCTCAAATAAGCAGACTGTTGACATTCCACTGTTAGGCTTCTATTTTTAGTCCTCCCATGTCTATCAGGAAACAAATTTTGGAGTTTTGGGGAGCCACCTACTTTTTTTTCCACAGAAGGTGTGCTTCCATTTCCTTAAGCCCTTAGGTTCAGAGTTGAATTTCCCTTTAGTTACATTATTCTATTATTCTCTCTGGCCTCTCTTTGCACTTTCCTAAACGAACATGCCTTACTTCTGTGGACTGCTCGCTCGCTCTCTCTCTCTCTCTTTTTTTTTGGGGGGTACTAGGGATTGAACCCAGGGGTGCTTTACCACCAAGTTAAATTCCCAGCCCCTTTTATTTTTTTATTTTGAGGTAAGTTCTCATTAAGTTACTTAGGGCCTCACTAAGTTGCTGAAGCTAGTCTTTTTTAAAAATTTTTATGAATTTAATACTTAATGCATTCTGAAGCTAGTCTTGAACTTGTTCCTCATGCCTCAGCCTCCTGAGTTGCTGGGATTACAGATGCATGCCACTATGCCCAGCCTGAGTTGCTCTTCAAGAGAGGCATACAGTGATTTCGGGGGTAGTTCTCCCCGTGAAATTGTCCAGGTATATTGGCTCTGCTTCACCATTGCTTACTTATGCCTGGGAGGAAAAGAGATCAGTTAGTTAGAATGGGGAACCCTTTTCCTTTTGCATAATTGAATTTGACCTGAATCTACAAATACACAACATGCTGACTTGATTTTCTTCTCTATTACCTGAAGCAGGAGTTGCTGATAAATCATGATACTCTTTGCCTGTGATCCTCATTCACCCTAAACATTCTGTTTAACAAATTGCTCTAGGTTTATACCATCAGTCCTTTTGTACACTTAAAATGAAATCTATCTGCCATCTCTTTGTTAGATGTTCCTTTAAGGAAGAGACATCAATGAGTAGTGACTGGAATCTCAGTATAAAGGGTTTCTCTTGAGAGTCAGCTCTTCTTGTATCTTAGTTAACCTCTTTGGAAACCACTGACTTTTATACAGAGGTCCCTTACCTGGAATCTCTTAGTACTTGGAGTTTCTATTTTAATTTTCAGCTTCAAAGAACTTTCATTAACAGGACAAGGGTAGAAGGCCTTCTATCCAGAGTCTAGACTTTTAGTGAGGATATAATCTCATGATGTTATCTAAACACATGTTATCTGACCACATAATGCTATCTAACAAATGTCTATACATAGAACTCATGATCATAGTGGTTGTTTACCATGTGAACCTTTAATTTGACCCCCTGGTTCTTGTAGGTCTTAAACTTCTTCCATTTTTTATTTTCTATTTAGCTTTTCTAATACCAAGAATTTTCTACTACCAATTCCAAGGAGTATAATTTTTCACATCTCATTTTAAATGAAATTACAATTTGTCTATGGATATACTTTATATGATATGGTTTCTTTTCTTCCCAAAAAACTATTAATTTAATCCTTGGATACATCTTACATTTGTGAAAAGTACTTCAAAGTCTGTCTTTATCTTCTCTTATAATAGAATGTAATGATTTGGACATAGTTTTTGCCAAGAGCCCCAATTTTTTAAAAAAAAATATTTATTTTTTAGTTGTAGGTGGACACAGTATAGTTCATTTTTATGTGGTACTGAGGATTAAATCCAGTGTCTCATGCCTGCTAGGTGAGCGCTCTACCAGTGAGCCACAGCCCCATCCCCAAGATCTCAAATTTGATCATGGTCTTCAAATTTATCTGTTCTTATCTTTATTCAGTGGTAGTTGCTAGGTAATAATGTCTTCCATCTTGAAAGAGACCTCTGCTATTGGTAGGTTTGTCCTGCCCAGAATAGAACTTTTGCAGCAAACTTCCTCCTCGTCCTCCTGCTGCTGCTTCTTCTGCTGCTCCTCTACCTCCTCCTCATCCTTCTCCTCCTCCTTTTCTTCCTCCTCCTTCTCGTTCTCCTCTTCTACTCTCTTAGCTAATGTATTAAGTAGAAGTAGAAACTGGAAAATTATAATAAGTTGAACAAACTATTAAATATGTATCTTATAATACCACAAAAAGGGAAACAAAGACAGATAAAGTATTTCATGTCTATAGCTGGGGGAGGGTATTTTTTTCTGAATCTCTACTTTTTTCAACTTCCTTAAAGAAAAAAATATTCTAGGAATTAAATGAAACTGTGTCACTGGCTGCTATAGTGATTACCAGGGTGTGGAGGGCTGGCATAATATCTCTTTGAAGAAATGAACTTTTGGTTAACCCCAAAATACTTGATGCCTGTCATCAAAAAAGTATTGCCAGGGCTGGGGCTGTAGCTCAATGGCAGAGCACTTGCCTAACATGTGTGAGGCACTCTGTTTAATCCTTAACACCACATAAAAATAAGTAAAATAGGGCTGGGGATGTGGCTCAAGCGGTAGCGCGCTCCCCTGGCATGTGTGCGGCCCGGGTTCAATCCTCAGCACCACATACAAACAAAGATGTTGTGTCTGCCGAGAACTAAAAAAAAATAAATATTAAAAAAAAATAAGTAAAATAAAGGCATTCTACCCATCTACAACTATAAAACATTAAAAAAAAAATGTTGCCAGCTTGTTGTGGTCATATAAACTTTACTCTGAAGTTAGACTCACAGACTGTTTTCTGTAGTTTTACTGTTTATTGGAAAGGGAGGTAAATTCTATGAAAAATATTGTCTGGGAAATCATGGGAGTATAAATTGAGAACAACAATCAGCCTTTGCCACCTAAAAAAATTCCATACTGTTTGTTGTTTTTATGATCAGCATTGAGTTACAGCTACAAGAATTAGGCCCTGTTATTCGTAGTGGTGTCTACTCCCATCTTGAAGCATTTGTGCCATGCAATAAAGAAACACTGGTAAAACGGCTAAAGAAGTTACACCTCAATGTCCAGGTAAGAGGAACAGTAATAATATCTGCCTTCGAGGTTTCGTAACCTACAAAATGAGAATTATTTCTAGTTAGGGTCTTTGTACATTAATTGCTTTATATCAGATTGAACATATTGAACATATTTAATAATCATTGCAAGATATTGAAGGTATTTGGATTCCCTGATAAATAGTTACTTCTTCAATAATTGATAGGTCTCTATGAGAATGTTTCCTAAGGCTGGTCAGTGTATAGAAAGCAAGATCTGATAAGCATAGGATTCTTTATACACGTAAATTGAGAGACATAAATTCTTTCTCAATTCAAAGCAAATTAATGAATGAATTTAATTATAATATCTCAGATTTTGTGCCTTTACCTGGCTTTTTCAAACATTGGCAGTTGGAGGGAGCTTGCTGTCATAATTGAAATGGCAGAAATGGGTGGGGGGGGGGAATTAGAAGTAGGAAAACAAGTTTTCTATCACATAGTTTGAATCCCTGAACATTATATTGTTCAGTTTTTTTATTTTTTGAGCTTCATATAAGGTGTACTATCTGTTTTCTTCTGCAGCTCACTGTTTAACACTCAACATTATGTGCTTCAGATTTATGTTTGTGTACATACAATGGAAATCTATTAATTTTTTACTGCATGCAATTAGAATGTATATAGTGTTCTATTGTATGAATATATCCCAGTTAATTCCAGGTAGATGGTCTCAGCTAAATAATTCTTCAAAAATAATCATCCAGGAACCATGATACTGAATGTTGACATTTAAAAATGGGGTATTATAGCAAAATGGGTTGTTATAGCAGATAGTCATGTGCTTCGTAATTATTAATTGATATATATGGGATAGGTTAAAATGATTATTAGTAATAAATTTGTATTCTAAAAAGTCATCTCTACCAAAAAGCACCTTTTATAAACAGTTGTTTTAGTGCTGTGGATGTAGCTCACAGTAGAGTAGTTGTCTAGCATGTATTAAGCCCTGGGTTCAATCCCCCAGCACTGCAAAAAGATTAAAAAAAAAAAACCAAAAAATTCTATTGTTTTACTAAAGGAAAACTAAGTCTTAAAATATTTCTGCACCTATGATAGTGATAAAAATATGTTTTAAATAGTTACCTATGTTATTTTGCAAGATTGAAAATAATAAGTTGGTTGATTAGAGCTATTAGATTAAAAACCTACTTGTTTTCCTTTTTACCCAGAACACATATGGATAAGAGTCTCCCAGTTTCCTCTTTCACTTTGGCCTTGAGCTTGCATTTCTGCTTACAGCATAAGACATAATTACTAACAATAACCAAGAGAACAGGATGCCAACATCCTGTTGGTAACTACTCAAACAAGATCATGCAGATAGGGCTGGGGCTGTAGCTCAGTGGTAGAGCACCTGCCTCGCACGTGTGAGGCACTGGGTTCAATCCTTAGCACCACATAAAAATAAATAAATATATTTTGTCTATCTACAACTAAAAAAAAAAAAAAAAAAAAAAGATCCTGCGGATCATATATTCCAGTATTCCAGAGAACTGTCTTCTTTTTGGAGTGCTTTCCCATTGTAATGGGGACTGTCTAGTAATCTGCACAATGTAGATTTCATCATTTGTATTATAAAGTATATATAATTTAAAACATTTTTTTTTTTTTTTGTACCAGGGATTGAACCCAGGGACATTTTGTATTTCATTTAGAGACAGGGTCTTGCTGAGTTGCTGAGGCTGGCTTTGAACCTCATAATCCTCTGCCTTAGCCTCCTGAATCACTGGGATTATAGGTGTTGTACCACCACACCCAACAACATGGGGCTTTTTAAGAATGTAAAGAAATACTACTAATAGTTTTGCAAGGACAACAAGTAAAAGCTGGGACTCTCCTTGGCAAACTGGGAAATTTTTCATTCTAATTTTATATCCAGTGTTAATTAATAAAAGCCAGTGCTATTGAAGAAATGTCCATATTTAGATATGCTAACATTTCAAATCTGTAATCAATACTTGAAACATAAATTTCACCTTTTAAGAATCTGTTCATTGAATAAATTTTGTTAAGATATTTGAAAAACTTTCAGTATGTTTTTTTCTCAGGATGATCGTTTAAGAGAACCTCTGCAAAAACTGAAACTGGCTGTTAGCAATGTTATGCCTGAACAGCTATTTAAATACCAGGAGGATTGCCAGGCTCGTAGTCAAGCCAAGTGTGCCAAGTATGTACCCCTTCTGTTTCGACAGGCTTTCCTATTTGAGAAACACTTTTAGCTGTTAGGGGTTGGTCTTGACAGGACTTCATCATCAAGTACAAATCCACATACACCACTGAATGATAAATTGAATATTTTCTAAATGATATGTTGCTACCTCAACTGCTTTGGTGTCAAAGGCAAAAGACTTTGTTGATTTACTTTATGTTTGTGATCAAATCAAGAGCTAAGGGCTGGGGTTATGGCTCAGCACTAGAGTGCTTGCCTAGCATGTGCAAGGCCCTGGGTTCAATCCTGAGCATCACATGAAAATAAATAAAGGTATTGTGTCCAACTACAATTAAAAAAATATTTTAAAAAAATCAAGAGCTAAAACTGTTCAGACATTTCATATACTGACTAATTCGACTAGCTGGTGCTGGACACAAATATTTTCTGACCTAAAAGATAAGTATGCCTTTATATTATAATTTGGATACTTTCATTTGCCAAGCACTTTATAGCTTACTCAAAGTATTATGTAAAAAGGTAGATTCCCTATTTAGTCTGTTATTTGAGTAAAAGTTCAATTAAGCAATTCTGGAAGTGTTTATGGGACATATTGTAGGGTTAAAACTTTGCTTCTTAAAAGGTTTTTCAATTTTTAGGTTGCAAACAGATGAAGAACGAGAAAAGAATGGATCTGAGGAAGATGATGATGAGAAACCAGGGAAGCGTGTCATAGGACCAAGAAAGAAATTCCACTGGGATGACACAATTAGGTAGAATTTAGCCAGTCTTTGCTCTTAACCAAATATACAGTGGAGAAGTAAGGTTGCTCATAAAAGGAATCTATAATAGGGAAAGGGACTGTAACTTAGGGGTGGAGCACTTGTCTAGCATGTGTTAGACCCTGAGTTGAATCCCCAACACCATGAGAAAAATGTAGTAAATGAAAAACTAGATTGAAAACAATCAAAGGGTAGTATGTAGAAAAAATATATTCAGGAGACCATTACTCTGGCCCTAATATCCTTATATTGTTTTGTTTTGTTTTTAAAGATAGAGAGAAGAGAGAGAGAATTTTAATATTTTATTTTTTTTAGTTTTCAGCGGACACGACATCTTTGTTTGTATGTGGTGCTAAGGATAGAACCTGGGCCGCACACATGCCAGTCGAGCACGCTACCGCTTGAGCCACATCCCCAGCCCTCCTTATATTGTTATCACTTTCATTTTCTTTTTTTTTTAATATTTTTTTTTTAGCTATAGGTGGACACAATATCTTCATTTTATTTTTTATGTGGTGCTGAGGATCGAACCCAGTGCCTCACGCATGGTAGGCGGGCGTTCTACCTCTGAGCCACAGCCCCAGCCCCACTTTCATTTTTATGTAATACTTTTTATAACATAAACTAAGAATGGAATGAGTTACACTGGATTCAGAAGGTGAAGTACTCAATATACTTACATAAATCAACCGTCTTTCTTGCCAGTATTTCTATACCCCACAGAGACAACTCTTCTACCTATCTTTGGTACCTGTCAAAGGAAATTGTTTCATTTTGGGGTTAGACTAGAGCAATGAATGACAAATTTTAAAAAACATCTTCTTGTTATTATCTGAATTCTTCAGATAATATTCTTGTTACAACTGTGTGCTTTAAAAAAAAAAAAAAAAAAGTCTGTTGTTAGTACCTTGGAAGAATACTCCAGAAATAGTAGTGGAGAACTCAAGAATGACTGTATCATAACTTACTTGGAAGGAACAGAGAATGATAGGATGTGACTTATATTGGACTGTGAATAAGAAGAAGGTTTAGGAATACCTGAACAAATCAGTTAATTTATTTTGCTTTCTTTTCCATTTTTTGTATTTATGAGTGATACTTGTTTAAAAACAAACAAACCTATGTCAAGTGAGCCTAAAGGAGTTCTTTCTCTTTTTTGTACCAGGGATTGAACCCAAAGGTGCTTAACCACTGAGCCACATCCCCTGCCATTTTTTTATATTTTACTTAGAGACAGGGTCTCACTAAGTTGTTTAAGGCCTCACTAAGTTACTGAGGTTGGCTTTGAACTTACAATCTTCCTGCCTCAGCCTCCCGAGCTGCTGGAATTAAACCTGTGCACCACCATGCCTGGCAAAGGAGTTCTTTCAATAAAGATAATTCTGTTTCAAACTTAAAATTTTCTATTGTTTCATAGTCAGATTTATATGTAATAATATTTTTATCTATTTAGAACTTTATTATGTAACCTCGTCGAGATCAAATTGGGATGCTATGAGTTGGAGCCAAATAAAAGCCAGTCTGCTGAGGATTATCTTAAATCCTTCATGGAAACAGAGGTGAAGCCCTTGTGGCCTAAGGGCTGGATGCAGGCGAGGTAAGAGATTGACCTCCTGAATTCTGATTTACTCTCTTACTTTGTTATTAAAGTAAGAGAGTTATACCTGACATTGGTTTTGCTAAGAACTTAATGTGTTCAACCTCTATATAGTATATCTCAGATAGCCTCTCCTTTGAAATTTTCAAGCCCTTAAAATCCAAAACAGTCCTGTGGGCATATAAAGATATGGATATCAAGGTGATTTTTTAAATTATCATTTTTTTTTTTGTACCAGAATTTGCTAGTGGAAGAAAAGGGGGGAGAACAATGGTTATTATAAACTTCAGGAGGGGAACTATCAAATACAGGAATTAGAGCAAAGGAAAAGATGGGTCTTGAAAAATAGTGAAGTGTCTTGAGAAACTTAAGAATAGTCCTATTTAAAGTCTAAAGAGTTTTAAGAGTATGAAACTTCATAAGCTACATTACCTACCCCACCATTTCAAATTGCTCCATTTATTAAAAATATTAAACAAGTAGAGGTGATAAAACTCCATAATTGAGCACACTAATACCAGTATCTTTATTTGGTAAACATGCAAATGATAAGCTATTGTAAGTCAAATGATTTTGTAGGAAAAATAAAGCAATTATGTTATTATCTGCTATAAAAAAATAATAATTGTATCCTTTTAATTTTTCCAGAATGCTTTTTAAGGAAAGCCGGAGTGTACATAATCATCTTACTTCTGCTCCGTGAGTAAATGCAGACTCCAGATTTCTTGATTTATCTTTATTCTTGTAGCTTTAGTAAGGAGATGTATCATTTATTAAATGCTAGTTGAAATACGATTTATTTAACCAATTTCCATTTATCACCATCTTCTTAAAAATAAATCATTGGTCTGTTTCCTGTTTAGACCTCAGAGTCTATTAAAATAGTTCTCAGGCTGTTCTTCAAAACCTCCTGAATCTAGAATGTGACACAGAGTGCCTGGGATTCTTGTATAGAAAATGATGAAAATATACAAGCTCAAGGGTTTCCCTTTGTTCCTGGGATTCTATCTTGTCGTCTTATTGTTCTTTTTTTCCTACCTCTTATTAACCATCTATATAAGTAACCTATGGCCTTCTGCCCCTAGCTTACCAGGACAGTTCCATATACAAAAGTACCCTGCTTTACCCTGAAGACTGTTTTATTCTACAAAATTAACCTACTCTTAGTGTTCTTCTTTCTGTTCAAAACTGGATGTTTCCTTAATGAAATGATGTGTATGAGCACACATATGCTGGAGGTTCAAACCCAGGGCCTTGCACGTGCTAGGCAAGTGCCCTACCCCAGCCTAGTGAAAGGATTAGTAAAGATCTCTTATCCTCCTTACATTCAATAAAAGGGCACATTGTATATTGTTGCTGTTCGGATGAATATTGGTCGACTCCATAATTTTTTGTACCTACAAATTAAGGCTACTTTTCTGTAGCCTGCAAGTGTAGTCTTAAAGAGTTACTAAAATTTAAAATTAGCAACTTATTAAGAATTATTGAGCACGCTATTCAATATTCTGCTAAGATGTCTGATTGACATTGTTTGAACAACATTATAAAATTCTTTCCTTTATATTGTTATAACAGATGAAAGTTTTTAGGAAGAACACTTGTATACCATCAGGGATCTATATTGAGTTGTTGTAGTTTTAAGTTCTTATTATTTTTGGGGTGTTTTGTTGTTGTTATTTGTTTGTGTTTATGTTGATATGAGTTCTAGCTTTGTTCCCAGACTGGTCTTGAATTCCTGGGTTCAGGTGACCCTCCAATCTCAGCCTACCATGTATTTGGGATTAACGATAAGCATGCATCACCCAGCTTTCCCCTTGCTTCTGTTTTTTGGGGTACATTGCAGTTTACTTTGTTGCAAGAACTTAAATCTATAAGTAAATAAACACAGAGAAATTTGTGTTGATAATATATATGGCCTTTAGTTTCTCTATAGTTCTAAAACCACATGCATTACAATTCAGGTACAAATTCAGCAATGTAGCAGGATACAAAATTAACACCAATAAATCAGTTGTGTTCTTATATACCAATAATGAATCAGCTGAAAGAGAAGTTAGGAAAACTATCCCATTCACAATAGCCTCAAAAAAAATAAAATACTTGGGAACCAATCTGACAAAAGAGGTAAAAGACTTCTACAATGAAAATACAGAACACTAAAGAAATAAATAGAAGAAAACCTTAGAAGATGGAAAGGTCTCCTATGTTCTTGGACAGGCAGAATTAATATTGGAAAAATGACCATACTACCAAAGGCACTATTCAAATTTAATGCAATTCCCAATAAAATTCCAATGATGTTCTTCATAAAAATAGAAAAAGCAGGGCTGGGGCAATAGCTCAGTGACAGAACACTTACCTAGCATGTGTGAGGCACTAGGTTCAATCCTTAGCACCAAATAAAAATAAGAAAATAAAATAAAGGAATTCTGTCCATCTACAGCTACAAAAAAGAATTTTAAAAAGTAGAAAAAGTGGTCATGAAATTTATTTGGAAAAATAAGAGACTCAGAATAGCCATAGCAATCCTTAGTGAGAAAAGCAAAACAGGAGGCGTCACAATACCAGACCTTAAATTAGACTACAGAGCTGGTATTGGTAAAAACAGGCATGGTTTTGTCATCAAAATACACATGAAAACCAATGATCTAGAATAGAAGAAACCCAAATAAATACAGCTATCTCATACTAGACAAAGGCATCAAGAACATACATTGGAAAAAAGATAGCCCCTTCAACAAATAGTGCTTGCAAAACTGGAAATCTATGTGTAGTAGAATGAAATTTAACCCCTATCTCTCACCCTGCACAAAATTCAAAGTATATTAAAGACTTAGGAATTAGACCAGAAACTCTGCACATACTAGAAGAAAATGTAGGGCGAACATTCCATCATGTCAGCTTAGGAACCAACTTCCTCAGTAAGACTCCTGAAGCGCAAGATGTACAATCAAAAATGGAATGTATCAAAATAGAGGCTAGTGTCATGTACAACTAAAATAAGAACAAATTTTTTAAATCAATAAATGGGATGGTATCAAACTAAAAAGCTGTTTCACAGCAAAGGAAACAATCAAGAGCATGAAAAAAGAACCTAGAGAATGGGAGAAAATCTTTGCCACACACACCTCCAATAAGATATTAATTTCCAAGATACACAAAGAACTAAAAAAGCTTAGCACCAAAAAAAACTCCAAATAACCCAATCAATAAATGGACAAAGGAATTAAACAGATACTTCTCAAAAAAATACAGTCCACAAGTATATGAAAAAATGTTCAATATCTCCAGCAATCAGAGAAATGCAAATTAAAACTACACTGATATTTCAGCTCACACCAACCGGAATGACAATTATCAAGAATACAAGTGACAGGGTTGGGGCTAGGGCTCAGAGGCAGAGCGCTTGCCTGACACTGGGTTTGATCCTCAGCACCACATAAAATACAATGAAGTTATTGTGTCCACCTATAATTAAAAAAATAAATGTTTAAAAAAATCTTAAAAAAAAAGAATACAAGTGCCAATAAATGTTGGTGAGGATGTGGAGAAGAGAGAATACTGATACATTGGTGGGAGTGCAAATTTATGCAAGCACTCTGTAAAACAGTTTGGAAATTCCTCAAAAAACTTAGAGATGGGGGCTGGGATTGTGGCTCAGAGGTAGAACGTTTGCCTACCATGCATGAGGGACTGGGTTCAATCCTCAGCACCACATAAAAATAAAATATTGTGGTCAGGATGGAGTTGTGGCTCAGAGGTAGAACAGTTACCTAGCATGTGTGAGCCACTGGGTTCAATCCTCAGCACCACATAAAAATAAAATAAAGATATAAAAAATAATAAAAAATATTGTGGTCCACCTATAACTAAAAAAAAAAATATATATATATACATATATATATATATATATATATTTAAAAAAACATATATATATATATATATATTTTAAAAAACTTAGAAATGGAACCACCATTTGATCCAGTTATCTCACTCCTTGGCATATATCCAAAGGATTTAAAATCAGCATACACTACAGTGACACAGCCACATCAATGTTTCTAGGAACACAATTCATAATAGCTAAGCTATGGAAGCAATGTAGATGCCCACTAACAGATGAATCCATAAAGAAATTGTGGCATATCAGTGGAATATTATTCAACCATAAGGAAGATGTAAATTGATGGATCTGGAGACTATCATGCTAAGTGAAATTTGTAAATCCCCCAAAAAAGAAATATGTGGATCTTAACACACACAAAGGTGGATGGGGAGGGAAAGGATAGAAGTTGATTAGACAAATGGGAATGAAGGGAAGGAGTGGGTATAGGAATAGGAAAGGCTTTGGAATGAATCTGACATAACTTTCCTATGTACATATATAATTACATCACAGTGAATCTCTCTGTCGTGTACATCCACAAGACTGGACTCCCAATTAGAATAAGATATACTCCATGCTTGTATAAATATATCAAAATAGATTCGACTGTCATGTGTAACTAAAAAGAACCAAAAAAAAAAAAAAAAGGAACACCCCTAAACAAAAAAACAAATACAAACTGACTCATGTTTTAATTCTAAAGGTGTTTATGTAGGTTCTCTCCCTCAGTTTTTGTTTTTGTATTTGTTTTGAGTTGAGTTCCAGGCTGTTGTGGAACTCCTGAGCTCAAATAATTCTCCTGCCTCAGCCTTCTAAGTAGCTAGAACTGCAAGCACACAGCACTGTGCCCAACCATTTCCCTTCACTAGGTTAAAATAGCTTCATTATCATTGCTAGTTTTGTGTTTTGTTTGATTTTGTACAAGAAAGCAGGATTCTGTAAGATAAGTAAAAAGGAAGACTTTTGCTCTCATGGCCTTCACCAAAAAAACTTTGAAAATTACCATTGCCTTTGTGAAACTAAAGATTCACAGTTTAAATCAAGATGTGTGTTAGTCTAATTGATGGCATTTTACCGTAATGAAATAAAAACACTCAGATGGGATGAAGTATTTAAGTTTGTCACTCATTTAATTATTCAAAAACATTTGAGTTCTTTCTTCTGTGGAACCCATAAGATTGTTTTAATTTTTAAACTTTTCACGCAGTTCCAAAGGTTCCCAAGTTCCATAGTATTTATCCTGCTCTTTTTTGTTGTTGTTTTTACATTTTTTTATTTGAATATTTACATTTAAAAAAATAACTTTATAGAAAAATGTAAGTTTTTTTTTTTAAGTAAAATGCAATTTACAGTTCCTTATCATGGTCCAATTTTAGTGTGAAGTTTCTTTTTTTTTTTCTTTTGCCAATGCCGACTATATTTCAAGTCGTCAAGGCGGGGTATTGGGAAAAGTTTTCAATTAGCAATAATCGCGCCTCGGATAAACCTCATTGGCTACAATACTGCCACTGCGCAAAGCTTTGTGTGAAGTTTCTTGAAGCTGTTTTCCTACAAATAACTGTAAATTCTTAGTAGTTCTTTGAAGTAAGTTTCCTAGGCAGCTTTGTTAAACTGTTTTAACTTACATTTTATATATTTATATTTGTTTCTTTAACTTTATCATCTACATTTCATATTTTACTAATTGGCATTTTCTTGTGTTTAATCTGAATTGGGAAAAGTGTTGCTGAATATTCTTATAGACCAAGTATTTATATTTTTTTTTTACTTCATCCAAAGAGCTTTCCAAATATTGGGAGAAATTTGCTTAATTATAAGATTCATATGTGTTCCTTTCCTAGTGGGTGACACAACTACTACTGAAAGGCCTCTGTTTTAATCTTTTAGGGCAAAGAAAAAGGTGATTCCTGCACCCAAACCCAAAGTAAAGGTGAGTATCATAGTCATAATTACTGAATGTTGAAATACATTTTTAAGATGTAAAATATGTATGGCGTTTAATGAAGATCATCAATGAAATAGCCTTTAGTTGTTTCTTTTCTTTTTTTTTTTTTTTTTTTTTTTTTAGATGGACACAATACCTTTATTTTAGTCATTTATTTGTGGTGCTAAGGAACCTCACATGGGCTAAGTAAGCACTCTGCCACTGAGCTCCAATCCCAGCCTGGTTATTTTCAACTTTGTAAAAATCTTATAACCTTTGTATTTGGGAAAACAGATGACCATGTAGTAGTAGGAATTTATGTATACTAATTAAATCATAAAGCTTAACAATTCTTAGAAATACTGAATAAAATACTGCTTTTAAATATCTTTCAATTTGGATGTGGTAGCCCATGTCTGTCATCCAGTCAACTTGGAAGACTAAGGCAGGAGGATTGCACATTTTAGAACAGCCAAAGCAACTTACTGAAACCCTGTTTCAAAATAAAAAATAAAAAGAGCTGGGATTGCGTCTCAGTGATAGAGTGCCCAATGATTCCCACCAAAAAAAAAAAAAAAAAAAGATGAGGTTGCAAATATATAAGAGAAATTCCGAAGTCAAAAGGAAAGGAGGAGCAGCTGGGCATAGAGGCATATGTCTATAATCCCAGCAACTCAGGAGGCTAAAGCAGTAGGATTGTAAATTTAAGGCTAGTCTCAGCATTTTAGCAAGACCTAGGAGTATAGCTCAGTGATTAAGCCTCAGGGGTTAATTTCCAGTACCAAAAAACAAAAACAAACCAACAACAACAGCAACAAAACCTACAGATAAGGAGCTGCTGCGGTGATCATCTATCCCTGAGATCTTGGTTGCCTTCTGAACTTCTACCTATCGCCTATGGTTTCTTTCTATGTTTCTTCTCAGAATATAGCAGATGGGGTTTTCTCAGGCTTGTACAGATCAGAAGTTAGAATGAGACCTGCCTAAAGCTGGGCCCTCAAGATAGCATCTTTAGGTTTTTTTTAAAAAAAGAAAAAAAAATCAGAAGAAAAATTTACAGTTAACAGAAATTAGAAACATTTTCTATCTTAGCTTGGATTCAAGAATGGGGGTAGGGGGAGTCTTTAAAAATTTTTCCTGGTTTAGGAGTTTGTTTTATATGACCTGCATAATCTGGGAAAACTCTAAGCTGACAGAATAGCTAAAATTATATGGTTAGTAATAACCCAGGGCAACTGGCAAAAGCAAAAATTCTCTCTGGTATAATGTGCTTTCATCCTAGGCCCTCAGAGGCTTACTTCTTATAAATTATGTCAAACATGAGCGGAGGTGGCACTTCACCAGAGAGCATGAGCTGCGCTTTGGAGAGGCCCTGGTGCCATCCCCAACACCACCAAAAAAAGCTTGGGAGGCTAAGGCAGGAGGATCAGGAGTTCAAAGGAGCCTCAGCAAAAGTGAAGCACTAGGGGCTGGGGATGTGGCTCAAGCGGTAGCGCGCTCGCCTGGCATGCGTGAGGCCCGGGTTCGATCCTCAGCACCACATACAAACAAAGATGTTGTGTCCGCCGAGAACTAAAAAATAAAAAATAAATAAATAAATAAAATAAAAAATAAGAAACTGAAGAGACTTTGAAATGACTTATGTAATAATTTAGTCTTATTATTAAGAAAGTTAATTTTTTGAGAAGTTAGTATCCTCTTGAGCATTCAGAGTTATAACTTCTAATATACCCTTCTTTTCTTACTTTCTTTCTTTATTTTTATGTGGTGCTGAGAATCAAACCCAGTGCCTCACACATGCTAGGCAAGTGCTCTACCATTGAGCCACAACCCCAGCCCCATCCATATACCCTTATTTTCTTAGCATAGGTCTTTGCGCATAGTGGACACCCAGTAAATATATGTTGAAAAAATTATAACGTATAATCACTTGTACCAGATGACTAGAAAACATGATTTTAATATGCTCAAAAAATTCATCTTTTTTGTCAATTTGATGTGCCATTTTCCTTATGTACTGTCTGTGAATAGCTGTGGCAAAGGGTATAGAGTCAGAGGATCAGCATTCTTGCAAACCTTACTAGACAAGAAGAATAGTCGTGAAATGGGGATATAGCTCAGTTGGTAGGGTGCTTGCCTCACATGCACAAGGCCCTGGGTTCAATCCCCAACACCACAAAAAAAAAAAAGAAAAAAGAGAGAGAAAGAAAGAAAGAAGGGTCACGTCTTAATACAAAGGCACAGTTTTCTCCTGGAGAATAAAAAGAGAAAAATCTCTAAGCAGATGGATTTGGAGTAGGATTTGAAGATCTGATTAATGGGCTATAGAAATTGAGCTCCTCAGTCACTGCTATGTATTAGTCTTTTGACCTCATTTTTTAGCTGTTGTCTTAGAATGGCTGTCAAGGGTATGGCAGTGCAGTGTATTAGATACTTTGTCTAGTGAGGACAGCTCAGTCAGGAGCTCTGTTCTCTTGAAAATTATTTTTATTTTGGCAGTCTGTCAAGATTTTCCAATAGAAAAACTATTTTTAGTCATCATGATAGTTTCTTGGTCCTTTAAAAACTGACTTTCTAATTTTTAAAAAACTGTTTGTATTTTTTCCAATATAATGCTGCTTATGTTAGGAGTGTAGCCCAAAAAAGGACCAGAAAGCTCCTGCATCCTTGGTGGCTTCAGCCAGTGGTCCTTCCACAAGCTCCAGCACTTCTGTTGTTGCCTCAGCCAGCTCCAGCTCAACACCAGCCCAGGAAACCATCTGCCTCGACGACTCCCTAGACGAAGACCTTTCTTACCACTCACCTTCACTAGATCTTGTTTCTGAAGCTTTAGCTGTCATCAACAATGGGAATAAGGGCCCTACAGTTGGTCCAAGAATAAACATGCCAACTACAAAACCTCGTCCAGGACTAAGAGAAGAAAAATTAGCAAGTATCATGAGTAAGCTGCCACTGACTACTCCCAAAAAACTAGATTCTACTCAGACTGCACATTCATCGAGTCTTATTGCTGGCCACACTGGGCCAGTACCAAAGAAACCCCAGGATTTAGCTCATACTGGCATCTCTTCAGGCCTTATTGCTGGTTCTTCAATTCAGAACCCTAAAGTTTCCTTAGAACCTTTGCCAGCCAGGCTACTTCAGCAAGGACTACAAAGGTCAAGCCAGATTCATGCTTCTTCCTCTTCGCAGACTCATGTCTCCTCTTCCCAAGCCCAAGTTGCTGCCTCCTCTCATGCTCTGGGAACATCCGAGGCCCAAGAAGCTTCTTCGTTAACACAAGTAACAAAGGTGCACCAGCATTCAGCTGTCCAACAGAACTATGTGTCTCCATTACAAGCAACCATTAGTAAATCACATACCAACCCAGTGGTGAAATTAAGTAATAATCCCCAGCTTACCTGTTCATCCCCACTCATTAAGACTTCAGATAAGCCACTTATATACCGCCTTCCCTTATCTACGCCCTCGCCTGGAAATGGTTCTCAGGGGTCCCACCCCCTGGTTTCTAGGACAGCACCGAGCACCACTACCTCTAGTAACTATTTAGCCAAGGCTATGGTGTCACAGATTTCCACGCAGGGTTTCAAATCTCCTTTTTCAATGGCTGCATCCCCAAAACTTGCCGCATCTCCCAAACCTGCTACATCTCCCAAACCCTTGCCCTCTCCCAAGCCTTCTGCTTCACCCAAGCCCTCTCTTTCAGCTAAGCCTTCAGTATCGACTAAACTTATTTCTAAGTCCAACCCCACTCCCAAGCCTACTGTATCCCCAAGTTCTTCCAGTCCAAGTGCACTAGTAGCCCAGAGTTGCCACTCCACCAGTAACAACCCAGTTCATAAACAGCCCAGTGGAGTCAACATCAGCAGGCAGTCTCCCACCTTGAATTTATTGCCCTCTAATCGCACTTCAGGCCTTCCATCTACAAAAAATCTTCAGGCCCCTTCAAAACTAACAAACTCATCATCCACTGGAACTGTTGGGAAGAACAGCTTGAGTGGAATTGCAATGAATGTACCTGCCAGCAGAGGTAGCAACCTTAACTCAAGCGGAACTAATAGAACTAGTCTATCTGGGGGAACAGGAAGTGGAACACAGGGTGCTACTAAACAGTTGTCTACTCCACATAGACCATCTTCAGCCTCAGGGTCTTCAGTGGTAACAGCCAGTGTGCAGGTATGTATGTTCTGGATGTTCATCTGATAAAATTAGTCACTTTAATGAGTTTACTATAATATATATACACTGTTCATTATAGGCTGATTACAGCATGGCCATGGAATATTCCTGGTGTTGACAGCACAGTGATGGACACATATGTGAATAAGGTTTTTTTGGGAGGATGTGGATTTTTTTCTAGCAAAGTATCATGTTTACCTTAACATTTGTTGACAAATACAACTGAAGTGCATATTTGGAACTCTATTTAAAAAGTTAAAAAGTAGTATCTTATTAATTTAACATACATTCACTTGTCTCTTTTTTTTTTAAGCATTTATCTTCTAGGGTTTTAAATTTTTACATTACTTTTATAGTAATTTATATGTAATTCTCTTCTGTCAAATGGTGTCAATAGTTCTTTTATGCCACATTTTCCCTGGTCATGAGGTTTAACTTAAACTCGCCTCTCAAATTAGCTGGAGTGCCTTACGTAGGAATCTGTGTGAAGGGTAGCACAGATGGCCCTTTACTGTAGCTTTTGCATACACATTCATTTTTCTGTGCTGTCACACTTTAGTGCATATGTACTTCTTGGGTCATTAACTGTTTCATTCCAAAATTTTAAATATTGCTCCCCTGACCCTTGGTTAGTGTTAAGATTATAGAAAAGTTTAAAGCCATACTGATTTTTAAATTCCCTTTTATGAGTAATTTGTTTTCTCTGCCTAAATGCTAGTAAAATTTTTCTCTTTTTTCCTTGAAATCCAAGTGTTGTTAGACTATGGCTAGGTTTGCCTAGTTTTCATTAATTTTGCACCTAAAATAGTAACACCTCTTAATTTCAGACCTGGCTGATTTTTTTTTTTTCAGTCCAAGAATATTGGTTTCATTTATCCTAGGTTTTTTGAGAAGTATTTATTATTCATACATTTCATTGCTGCATTCAAACATTACTTTTATTGTTTTATGAAATTGTATTATCTAAGAAATTACTCTGAAAACTTTGTTCTGCCTCTTATGTATGTGGACTAGGAATGTGTAACGTAAGGATTTCTCTTTGCTATTTGTAGAGGTACCCTACTGTTCATTGCTATATAAGGGTTTATGTTCAATACTTATTTAATACCCAAGTTATCATGCTGTCCTTTAAGTAGGTTTAGCAATGACTTCCAAAATTCTAATGTAGAACAAATTCAGTTGAATGGTACTTCAGTAATTGAAGTATTAACTGATGTTTTATCTGTATAATTTTACTTAAGTCAAAAATAAGAAATTAAAGCTGAGCAGGAGGTGGCAGGATCCTATAGTTCCAGCTACTTAGGAGCCTGAGGCAGAAGGATCACTTGAGTCCAGGAGTTCAAGGTCAGCATGGGTAACATTGTGAGATCCTGTCTCAAAAAAGAAGAGGTTTGTATGTAGCTCAGGGGTTGTTTAGTTGGCTATCATGCAAGGTCCTTGGTATGATCCCCAGCACTGCGAAAAAGAAAAAGAAAGGAGAAGAAATAATGACAACAAAATTGTTATTAGAGATTGCAAATTAAATTTTTAATTATAGGTAAAGACTGGGAATTATTCCTCATTGCTTTTGTGTTATCTTTGCTAAAAAGTTGACACTTTTTTTAAAAAATTAACTTTTAATTTGATCAAATGAATCAGTAGAATTCTCTCAAAAATGACATTTGCCTACTCTACAGCCTTCTTTTTAACATCACTTTTAAATATTTTTCTTCTACATATTTATTTCTAAATAACAGTAGTAATTAGAAAACTCTTAATTTTATAAATTTTAGTACTATAGTATCTTTTATCTTTTTATTATGAAAAATGAGACTCATAGTTCTCTTATACGTACCTGCCTTATTCTTCTCAAAGAATAATTACAATTTTTGGTTGAATTCTTGACTACGTGGGCTGGGGAGATAACTCAGTTGGTAGAGTGCTTGCCTCGCATGCACAAGGCCCTGGTGGGTTCAATCAAACAGCACCACACACACACAAAAAAATCTTCACTATGTAAATATTGTTTCTCTCGAGCTAAATATCATAATTGTGGTTTTATTTGCTTGCTTTATAAATTTTGGGGGGTGGTTCCTAGAGCTAAAAAAGAAAATTTTTTTTACTTGTTTCTTTTTCTTTGAGTATAAGTTTAAAACTTTCTTCATCCTTTGTCATCTGCAGAATCTATCCATTCTATATTTTCTCCAAAGAACTTCCTGTGTTTGATCATTTATTTCCAGAGAACCCAGATACTGTCTAACAAAGAATTGGTTTGCCAACAAGAAATCTGTATGCCAGAATTTGTGTTTCTGACAAGTAACTACTCCCTCCTTGTTTTCTTTGTTTCCCGAATGGCTTTATAATGTGGAGAATCCAATGTCCCTGCCTTCATATCTGATCTAATTTTTTTTCTCTTACTGCTTTGACTGAAGAAAGGTCATTTCTACCCTTTGTGAACCTAAGGTGGTTTTCTTATTGACATAGCATCCATTGAAGTCTCATCAGCTACCTTATAGCCTCCAGATCTGTCCTAGCACTTTACCCTGAAAGCAGACTTCCTGTGAAGTATTCACCTTCTGTCTGAAAGGCATCTGAAGCTATCTACTCATTTGCAGTGAAAATGACAGGCCCTTTAACAAAGGACATAAGTTAAAATCTTTCTGGGTTCAAGTTGCTACCTCTGCCTACTTTCTGTTTAACAGTGTTCCACCCAGAGATTTTCTGTTCTTTCTTGCTGTTCAATATACAGATTTTCTGTGAATCCTATCATTGCTACTTTATAATTCCAAAACCCACTTATTCATTCAGTAAATGTTGATTGAGTATGTACTATGTGCCAGGCACTCTTGTAGGTATTAAGGAACACTGTTCCTTTCTCATGGAGCATATATTTTAGGTAGAAAGATGAGTTAAACACAGTTTTTTTAAAAAACATAACAAGTACTGTGGAAAAAAAATAATAAAGCACCAATAAAGAGGTGCTAACAGAAAAAAGAATGAAGTAGCCTCTTTGAGGAGGTAGCATTTAAACTAAGGATCAAATGAACAGGAGCTAGTCTTGTAAAGTCCAGGTGATAAGGAATGGCAGTGTGAAGACATTAAGGGGGAAAAGAGCCTGGGTTGAAGGCCTAGACTGTTGGGGGAAAGAGACCTCACTGTGTCATGGAGAACTTTGTCAGGGTGCACCACAGTAATACTTTTGGATTTTATTCTGTATGTAGCAGGAATGATATTGGAGAGTAGTCTTAAACAAAGGAGGTTGTGGTCTAATTTATGTTTTGAAAGATCACTGTAGGTACTGTAGAGAATAGGGGACAGATGCAAAATAGAACAAAAATACCAAAATAGAACACATGGTTTTAAAAGGTTTCATGCCCACCATAGGAAGAAAAAGGTTTCCCTTCTTATTTTACCTGGTTATGGGTCATTGTCTGAACTGTTCACCTACTTCATGATGAATGTTAGCAGCAGACTCCTCGCTTCTGAAAGAGCTCCATCTTAGAGAAGTTGATAATTGCACACATAACATTTAAATTTTCTGGTGCTTCAGTTTAGATTTATAAACAAAGGTGGGTATGGAAATTCTTAGAAAGTATAAAGAGTTATGGCATGGTTTTTTTTTTTTTTTGGTTGTTGCTAATACTCAAGTTATTTAGTTTTGAACTTGCCTTAATTTATGTTTTCCATCCATTTTAGTGCTTCAATTAGACTCCCCCAGAAAAAAATTTAAAAGGTTCTCCTTATTAGATTTAGTGTTTTTCACTGGGGGTCACCAGTTGAGCACACAACCTTGGAGACTCTATATCATCCTTGTCATTGCCTTCTGTCATAAAATTATGATTAAAATGAAGAAACGACTTGCTAATTTTTAAATGCTTTTGTCCTAGTCATTTTAAGACATTATTAACTCTAACTTGGTAATTTTTTTCTTAAATGCACCTCTTTGTATCGTAGTTGGCACAGTAGAGGAAAAAACTGGCAAATTTAAAAAGCTGTCAAGTCCAAGTGTAAACTGATGAAGATGTGTACTAAAATAAGAAGTGGTTCTGGTAAAAAAGAAAGAATGGGTTTGTTGACTATGAGCTTATCTCATCCTTCATTTTATGAGGCCTGAAAAATAAGGTTCCCAGCCTCAGTGGCTAGAAAGGAGCAGACTTTCCAGCTAGCAGGAGGTGGGGCTGACTGGAGAAGGAGATTCCAGTTCGGGACACGTCAGGTCAGTGAGTTTCAGATGCACCAGTGTGACCTTTCACCAAACTCGCATATACACAGGATTAGAATTGAAACAAGAGGCCACAAATGTCAACAATAGCAAAGGAGATGAGAGAAGGGGAGGAAATAAAAGAACAAGTTCAATAACCAAAGTAAAAGACTTCTAAAGAACATTCTTCACGTTTTGTCTAGCAGTGGCATGAACTCTTTAAGTGTACAAATCCATGCAGTGTTCCATACACATACAGAAAAACTGTGTATATTTTCCTTATAGTTGACTAAGTAATAATACCACCACTTTTTATTAGAATGGGGTTTGGGGTAGAAATAACATCCAAAATAAAACTAATAATAGCTAACATTTATTATTGACTAAAAAAATTTAAAGAATTCCATTTTCTTGACCGCATTTATAACTATAAAGTTTTTAACTATATATATTTTGTATTTTTAACTGTATATATTTTGTACTTTTAACTGTATATAATTTGTAAAATAAGTATATATTTTGTAAAATAAGGCTGCAAAAGAAAACTCAGTGGCACAAACTTGATAGTATCAAATATTTGTTGATAATTACATGTAGAAAAGAAAAAAAGTCAAAATGGGAAAAATCATTTAATTGCAGCATACAAAATTCCTGAAAGAATTAAATTAGCTTAAGGGGTATATTTATGTAGTTTTCCATGAAAGCTCATCAGTGTTAGCATATTTCTGATCTAAATGCCTTTATTCACAAACAGCACCTCAAAGATCAGGTGGAGGAACATGAAAACACTAGTTTACCTTTTACCTTAGGGAGTCTTAAATAAAGTAGTGATGTGGACATCAGCTTTCAGAGGGTAAGGAGAAACTAGATGTGGAAAAGAAAGCTGTGAGTTCAGCAAATTTTATAATAAAAGGAAGACAAATAAGTTAGATTGTTAGTAGGAGTTGGAGAAGAGTCCAGAATAACTGTGACTGTAAATATGAATTAGAGGTCTGTATATAAGAAGCAGAGGAAACATGGAAAAAAATGTGATACTGGAGATTTCTATAAGAAAGCTCTGCAAGGTGGGATTTGTGGCACAAGCCAGGTGGTTGTCAGTTACCCATGGGGAAGGGCAAGTAAGGCTAAAGATGAGGAAGAACATCCAGGTGACTTCATCTCTTTATAGGTGTTGTCGTGGAAGTCAAGACTATAGATTAGGGGCTGGCAAGAGCAGCGGTTGCACAGATTGTGCCAGGAGAGATGGTGACAAGCCAGAAGATGAGTTTTTTTAGTAGTGTTAAGGATTGAACCATATGAAATTGCATGGAATTACTTCTATATTGATTCATGTCTGTGGGCCTGGAGCAAAAGTGAAGAAGTGGAAATGTATGGGTAGAAGTTAGATTAGGAGAGTGAATCATGTTGACCAGTTAAGAGGGGGTCTAAAGTGGTGAATAGCTAAATTTCTGTAAAGAAATTCTAAATGTAATTTGCAGATTTTCAAAATCAATATTGGTAGCTCTTTAAAATGTAATTTTCACCTCAGTCTTATTTTCTCTCACAGAGTTTATTAGAACAGATACAAGACACAGTCTTGCATCCATGAGGATATTAAATACAATAAATCAATTTAGGTTGACTGCTCTATTTCTTATCTATTTTGACCCCTGGTTTCTGCACAGTCCACAGCAGGAGCATCATTATTGGCTAATGCCTCACCTCTGACTCTCATGACATCACCTTTGTCTGTAACAAATCAAAATGTGACTCCTTTTGGGATGCTGGGTGGCCTTGTTCCAGTGACCATGCCCTTCCAGTTTCCCTTGGAGCTACTTGGCTTTGGAACGGACACAGCTGGAGTGACAGCCACCTCAGGATCTACCTCAGCCGCTTTCCACCATAGCCTCACTCAGAGTAAGTGGGGCCTTTCTTTTCCTTGGCTGTCTAGTGTGAGAGAACAGGGAGCCTCAGTCATTGATTCTGACTGAGAGCAGTCCAGTTGGAATTCTGGGAGAATACAGGTTTTTTTAAAAAAAGAAGCATAGTTGATTTCATCTAGAAGTCAACTTACTGGACTCTGGGAATTTATTTACAGTTTTAGAATGTACTAATGAACCTTCTATACTGCACTTCTAAGTGAAATTATAAAAGGAAGTCAAATTTGTTCGGTTCTTTGCATATACTTATCTACATTTACATATGTAAACTTTTAAAAAATATATATATTCTAGTTTTAGAAGGCCTTTGAATTCGGGGCTATGATGACATTAGATAAATTGAACTATTTTTAGGTTTGATTTTAAGAAAGCTTAAATCTTTGTTGAAAGATTACTGACAAATTCTGTTTTCTTCTCAGATTTACTAAAGGGTTTACAGCCAGGAACTCAGCATACAGCAACACTTTCCCATTCACCTCTGCCTACACATTTACAGCAAACATTTAATGGTAAGAAAATGACCTATTTCTTCATCTGTCTATTATTTATATAGGTTTATAGATACAGATTATACTTTTCTGAAAACAATGTAAATGGAATGATAAAAGTTGGAAAAAAGTTTAATACCTGCTCATTGGCAACAAACTCACTTTAAAAGAAAGAAAATAGGTAAATGAGATCTTTTGTTATGAAAAGAGCCTTTTTGAAAGTATTTATTATATGGAAATGATAGCTAAGAAGATTCTTAAAAATAGTTAACAGAAGTCATTGCAAAATTATAGTAGTTTATATTTGTCAAAAGCTCACTAAATGCCATTTAGTCTTGTGTCTATTTAATGTGATTAGTTATTTAATCTTCAGAACAAGCTCATGAATGATAAATAATGATCCCCATTTTACAGATCAGAAAATAATCAGAGATAAGCAACTTGCCCAAGGTAACACACCAGTAAGTGGTCTGAGATACAAATCCAGAAAGCCTATGTTCTTTTTCTTTTTTCTTTTTTTTTAATAATGTTAAAGATTGAACCCAGCACCTCATACATACAAATCACACACTCTACCACTGAGCTACACTCTCATCCAGGTTGTATTCTTCTTAACCATTAGACTTTCCTGCATCTTAGCATTGATTAAATTAATGTGGTTCATGCTATGCGTTATATACTTGCTTGCTGCCCTGCTAGCCCACTCTGAAATCCGATGTTGGATATTGGCCCTGTTTATAAAACATTGGCCTCCAGATTCTTTGTTGTTTGGTTTGGTTTGGTTTGGTTTGGGGGCGGGGGGGATGTTGTTTTGTTTTGGTACCAGGGATTGAACCCAGGGGCATTCAACCACTGAAACATATTCCCAGCCTGTTTTTATTTTGAAATAAGCCCCCCCCCCCTAAGTTTTTTCAGGGCCTCACTAAATTGCTGAGGCTGGCCTTGAACTTGGAATCCTCCTGCCTCAGCCTTCTGAGCCACTGGGATTACAGGCATGTGTCACCAGGCCCAGATTCTTGCTTATACCAGTAGGTGATCTCAGTGGACACCCAAAATACAATTCTGGAGGCCATTTTTAGGATCTTCTGAGGAGAAATAACTATTTATCCACCTTCTTTAACTTTGGAAATTGAGAAGAACCTCGCTATTCTTTTTAACCACTGTGTTAAAGGTGATCTTTGAACCAGTTTACCATTGACCACAGTGCAGAAATGGGAGCTACATAACAACCTTGAGGCAATAAATTGCCGTTAATCCTCTAAAAGACCAAAGGCAGGGGTTGGGGTTGTGGCTTAGAGGAAAAGCGCTCGCCTAGCACACGTGAGGCACTGGGTTCGATCCTTAGCACCGCATTAAAAATTAATTAAAGGTTTGTGTCCACCTACAACTGAAGAATATATGATTAAAAAAAAAAAAAAAAAGACCAAAGGCAGATGGAAGGAGCTCTGATGTACTATTGACAGTTTGGTGCTGTATATTTAAAAAATCTAGAAGAAAGAATTTTGAGGGTTTTCACTATCAAAAATTTATTTTAAAAAAAGTTAAACCAGATTTGAGCATTACACTGAATATATGTACGAAACCTTCCATGCTATCCCATTAATGTGTACATCTTTTGTGGTTTTGTATATCAGTTAAAAATAAAAAATAACTGATCACAGTGGCACACATCTATAATCCCAATGAAATAGGAGACTGAGGCAGGAGGATCACAAGTTTGAGGTTGGCCTTGGCAACTTAGACCCTGTCTCAAAATAAAATTTTTTTTAAAGGACTGGGGGTTTAGCTCAGTGGTGAACCACCCTTGGATTCAAGCCACAGTACCAAATAAATATTAATAAATAAGACCAGGCTCATCCAGTTGTACAAAATGGGCAATATAAAGTAGTAACAAATATCAGCACTTCTGATCTTGCCGAACTTGATTAGGCTTACATTCATAAGGATGATTGCTCTGTGACTGAACTGGATATTCCCTGACTGTGGACATCTGCTTAGTGTCATGATTCAGATGGGGACCATCTGCCTGCTCCTGGGGCAGATTGGCATGAGTGTGACCATCTGTGAGGAATTATACAAACTGGATTTTTGTGACTCAAGAAGACCTCAGTATTCAGCTCTTTGTGAATCATCTTATTGTCTGCTCAATACCACCATTCCAGAACCAGAAGGAGATATGACTATCCATATCTTCCAAATAATCGAAGTTAAAAAGTTTAAAATTTTTCATTTAAAAACACTTTTTACCATAAAAAATTGAACTTGGGAATCAGACTTGAGCGGGCTGGGAATATAGTTCAGTTGGTAGAGTGTTTGCCTAGCACGCACAAGACCTTTGGTTCAATCCCCAGCACCATCAAAAAAAAAAAAGGATCAGCCTTGGGTTTTTAATTCCAGAACCACCAATTGTAGCAGGATTCTTGTTTGACCATCATTTCTCTTGCTTATAAATTGAGGACAAAAAGGTGTTTTGAATAGACTTCTTTTAGGACTCTAATAAAAATAACTGATTAAAGCTTCTAGCATGGTACTTGGTACATAGTAAGAACCCAATTAATGTTAATTCTCTTGTTTGAAACAATAGATCAGTAAGTTTTTTCTGTAAAGGACTTTGTAGGCATATGTTGTCTGTTGCCACTACTCAACCTTACCATTACAGGACAAAAACAAACATAGTCAATATGTAAACAAAGTTTGACAGGGTTCCAACAAAACTTTATTTACAAAAACAGGAGATAGGCCAGGTAAAGAATTCACAGTCCAAGCCTGGTTCAGTGACATACTCCTATGATTCTAGCTACTAGGACGCTGAGGCAGGTGGATTGCAAGTTTAAGGCCTGTCAGTGCAACTTAGCAAGACCCTATCTCAAAATGAAACAAAAAGGGCTGGGGATATAGCTCAGTGGTAGAGTGCTTTCCTAGCATGTGGAGTGAGGTCTTGGGTTCAATTCTCATTACAGGAGGAAAACCAAAAAATTCAGTCCAGTTAAATCTGAGTATTTTATTTTGCTCAGTTTAAAATTTCTTTGGGCAAAATGTCATTTATTAAACTGCTGTACCATTTTATGAATTTAATTATACCACAGATCAAACCATTTCTCTCTACAAATGTAAATATATCCTATTATAAATGAGAAAAACTTAGGTGTTATCACCAAAGTCATTTTAATAGTATTCTATTAATACAGCTTTTGAAATAGATATGTATTTCATTGATACAGCTTTTCTTCAAGAGAGGCAATTTTTTTGGTTTTATGTTTTTCCAAAGTAATGTAGATATCACATGAGTGGGCCTGGCCATGTAACATTTATGGCCTCTTCCAGCCTTAAGATTCTGTTATTGTGCTGTAATAATTTGTTCCTTTTCACCTGTGTGTTTCTAACATTCATGCCTCTTCCCTGAAGTAAAGCTTTCCTTCCCCTGTCTTTTTCTCTCAGGCCTGGGTTGTCTTGGGGCCTTCGTTTTCCTTGCCTAAGGCTTTAACCTGTTAGAGACTTTCTCTATATTCCGTTGGCTCTCCGGGTCATTGGGTCCTACTCTTGCCCAGGTATCCCCTTTTTCTATCCTCTCCCAGCATTTGTAGGTAATTTAGCTAAGATTTAAATAATCAACATTTTCCCCATAAACAGTAAAACAATAGAATGTAGAAATAGAAACCATTGTTCCCAGTAGCAGACTAGGTTCCCAGTAACCTAGACTTTTGCTAGGTTAGGACCAAAACAGAAATACAGCTAAATTTTTCACTACCAATGTGCTGCATTCGTTTACATAGTGGGAATTAATTATCAGATACTGTGTCATTGGGGTTGGGGTTGTGGCTCAGTGGTAGAGCGCTTACCTAGCACATGTGAAGCACTGGGTTTGATCCTCAGCACCACATAAAAATAAATAAATAAACAAAGATATTGTGTCTGTCTCCAACTAAAAATTTTCTCAAAGGGATCAAAAGATGTGGTAGAAGGTGGAAATATTTTCATTCCTTTATACTCCTCCCAGCATCAGACATAATCAGCCACTATAGTGCTTTACACCATGTGAAATATTAAAGGTTATCTTTTAAGAGGGGTCATCCACATAAAAATTTTAAAGTCTTTTTTTGTTCTGTTTCTCTTATTTGCTTTTTACAACATGCCAAACTATACCAGTTTAACATCTCTTTTTCTCAGATGGAGGCCAAAGTAAAGGGGACACTAAGTTACCACGGAAATCTCAGTGACTTCTCAGCAAGCAGAGAGATGAGACGTGTAGCTGGCTGACGGGATCTACCTGATGGGAAAGTCCTTATGTGGTCACAGGGCTGCTGTTTCTGTCGATGTTTACATTCTCGTCCCAAGCACTGTGGTGAGGAGGAAAAGGAAAGAAAACATTACTTGAGCAAAGCCAGGTGCAGGAGGAAGAAATGCTTTTGTGCAAAGTTAGTGACCTTTGGTCTCTGCTAAAGAAAGACAAAGTTACCATGTTACCTGACTTGAAAGAGACTCAGCTGTCAAACCCACAGAAGTACAAATTATTTTTTCCCCGGGGTAGGAAGGAGGAAGTTGAGAGGATTTGGGTAAACACCATCCATCCTGGGGGTTGGCTCTGAACACTTGTAGACATAATTAAATAATAAAAGCAATAGATCTGGAATTAGGCTAGTTTGTCAGGAGTAATAATCATGCCTGTTTAAGTGGACATTTAGCAAATTTGCAACAAAATAATTGGGTGACCCTATGTCTGATATAAACACTAGCTGAAGAAATACTGCACCCTCAAACATCCTGAGCAAACTTGAATCTTCTCCAGTATGTAGCAACTCCCCATGTAAATCAGTGGACTGAAGATGCTTCAGGAAAATTATTTTAGCACAGTTATGTATATTACTAAATCATTTAGATTTTTAAAAGTCAAGAAATTGAGCCTGTTGCTCTTAACAGACAAAAACCTACATGTCCCCTTTTTGTGAAAGGGTCAATTTCATCTTCCACTCAGAAGTAGGTACTTAACTCTTTTCTTCAGGTGATTTATGTATCTAGTTTTGACTGGTTCATTTTTATTTCTAGTCTTGGTGTTAAAATGTGACTCAGTTTCACTTGAGTAATGGAAATCTTTATTATAGGGCTGCTGCTTTCCTCATCTTCATTCACCCTTGCAGGCCCTACCAACAAAAACTGTAAATTCCCCCAAGTTCACCTCACAACTTCCCTCTCTCTTCCTTCAGCTAGGGGTTCTTCAGGTGATTGTTGGCTGTTGATACAAACAGGTGGCAGTGAGTACTACCTGTGTTTCCTCACTGGTCATCCAAATAGCACATATATAGTTGTTTGGTTTTTTAATTTTTAGGGAGAGGAATTGCATTAGGCTCATTATGTACAAGGGAGTATCTTTTTTATAACAATCACAATGTGGTTTAACTCGCTTTATCCAATGTTGTGAAATTGTTTCAAGCATTTGGAGTTTTAAAGCTTTACTGATATTTCTCAGTGTTGATAGCAAGTAAGCCTACAAAGAAGACTTCTTAGTTATTATAGCTTCTTTAACTAAGCAAATAGCATAGCTAACAAAGGATGTGAAGGGAAAAATTTATAGTTCTCTTTGCATACATTTTATTTTGCCTCCTCATCATTCTGTTATCTCTTGAGTTTTAAACTTATGAGTATTTTCAAACTATACCCAAGAATGGTTAAGCTCTGCATGGTGTAACCTTGGTCAGTTTATGGCAGACTAACCAAAAAATCAGCACTAGATTGGTGATAGCAAGCTTTCTTCCATGTTTCCATTACCCTGTACCAGTAAGTTTATTCAAATAAGAGTATTAAGGAGGCCCTTTTTTTCCTTTAGTAAACAGAAGTCCCAAATAGCCTACAGGACTATAAATAATCACAGATCTGTTCTGATCTACATGCCTATATTTTGACTTCAAAGTCACATTGGCTTGTTTTATAGCAAAAGGGTTAATAAATAACTGAAAACTTCAGTTCCGAGAACTTGTTACAATAAGGAGAAATGATTATTTCAAAGGAATCATTGATATAATATTTCACCTCTTCAGAATTTAGTTTACCAATAAAATAAATGTGGATGAATCCTGGTAGATATTTTGGAGGGATACTGGGATGTTGTAAAGAGGTTTGATTTGAATTCAGTAAGTTTGATTAAGATTTATTTGGTTTTTTAATTAGGGAAGCTTACTAGACTCATGATTATTCCATTGTAACAGACCTCTTGCTTTTGCCTTTGCTCATATTCCTGGGTACGGTGATGAGTTTTCCTTCCAGAAGGGAGCTTTACTTTACTTTGTCTGCCAGGAAAGAAGTTAGAGAGTATATTAACCTTGCCTTCCTGCCAATAGCTGTATATGGCGTTCACATGTGTATGTATGTGCACATATACACATGTATCTTCTTATGAATTGCTGGTATAAGTCAAAGAATAATAATTGTAATTTCTTAAATCCACCAATTCTGAATCATGCTATATGAAGATCCTTGAGGACTCTGCCTTCATTAGAAAACATCAGGATTAATTCTCTCCTGTGTCATTTTATGCTAACCAGTCAAAAACCTGAAGGCCCTTGGCTCTGAGAATATGATATAGAGATTATGTTCTATTCGCTTCAGTCTTGAATCCTTGACAACTATGTCAGATCTCCACCTCAGCAACCCCCTTCCCCGTTTTACTGATCAATTTTTATTCGTTTCAATCAAGACCCCTCTTTTATGTTGTACAAATGGGTCAAAATCCTTGTCTTTCTTCATAAAGTATGATCAGAGATTTCTGCATGTAAATACAAACATTTCTTTTCTAGATCCTAACATTGAAAATGGTGTCCAAGCTTCATGGTCACCTGTCTTTACAGTTTTTATTACTAAAAAACAAACATATAAATTGGTTATTTTTTAACAGAGACTTGTGACTCATACTGTATTTTTGCACTTAAAATCAAATTATGTTATTTTTTAAAATGGTGAATGATTGGAAAGGTTATCTATAGAACAATGTGTATTTCTAAAGAGCATTAGCAACATCCACATGCAAAAGTAATCAGCACACTTAATTATATCCCATTCAGCGGGATTCTTGATTCAGGAAGATTAAGCTGTTTGTTTCCAACTGTCTTATGTTTGAAATTGCCTTCATTGATATATAAGCTGTTACTGTACATACTAGGTAATCCTCAGTATTCACAAGCAATAACGGTCAGCAGAGCTGTCCTCAGAGATAGCAGTGCTGGGCCTCAGTTGGAGACTGTTTGGGAGCAAAGTGTCAAGCTCATTCAGAGCCTCCAAAGTAAATGCAAGCAATAATTTCCATTATAAGTTAATTATAATTTTTTCTCATATGCTTCTGATATCAGAGGTTTAGAAATCATGATTTTAAAACATCCTGAAGAAAAGGTTTTGGGAAAAGAAGTGAGGTTGAACTGTAGCCACAAAATCCTGATATCTTAAAGAAATCAAGAGGATTGTGCTAGTAAATTCTTGTATGCCCACCACCCCTTTGATGGATGTTGTTAGCCCAAATTACATTATTTTGTATCATAGACACTGAATCGGGTTTATTGGATTTCCGACATAAGGGGAAGAACCGGGCACAGAAAAGTTTTTTAATACTGTGGGTTTGACACCTGCTTGAAACAACTTATTGGAACTGATTTTTAACCCAGGATATTTGTTTCCCAAAGCAGATCTAAATTGTTTACTACCCAGGGATGGAAAGGGCGGGCACCTCTAGTCTCTCTCCTCTGGTTGCCCTCTCCCATACTCCTTTCCACCTCTACTTGGTTTAAGACATTTTCTGAAATGAAAATTCTACTGTTATTCAAACTGCCATTGATATTGAGAACTCTGTGTCCTTTGGGATCACCTCTCAAACTCCAGTTATCTATCATATTTGCTGCTACCTTTGTAAAATGAACTTGTACTTTAATTTACACTTCTTTATTTCTAGGAGTTTTGTCATATAATTTGACCCATGTGTAGAATTAGGATACTTTATTTTAGGAGTGTACCATAAAAAAGCACACTGGTCCCTATATTGTTTTTATCATTTTGTTTTGAATTTGCTTGCTTCATTTGTTGGCTTTTGTTTTGTTTTTCAAGTTGAAAAAAGAATGAGAAAAATCTTATAATCAGGCCAAACTTGAGAACTTTCCCTTGTGCTTCAGCACTATGATTTCTGCTGACCTAATGTTCTCAGAAGGGGCACTTTTACTTTCTATTTTGCATGTATGATTGGTTTTTTGTTGTTGTTGTTGTTTTTGCTTTGTGGGGGGTGCTTTCAGTTTTGTAAAAATGAAGCAGAAGAAAAGTGCAGTAGTAGATAAATGACTGATCACAAACATGTTATGCAATTTTATTTTATAAAATTTTAAGGGAAAATAATTGTAAATAATTTCTTAGCTCTGATAAATGCTTATATTACTCCTCTAAAACATGCTCAATTCAGGCCTTTGTCTTTGTTAAGTGCCTTTTTTTTTTTTTTCCTTTATTTTTTTCCCCTCTTTCAAAAGTGTTCTCAGATCTCCTAAAGTGCAGACTGATAAGTCAAGGGATTCAGGAGGAAGAATGTCAAACTTGCCAATGTCACGTCATGCTGTAATGTTCTTCCTTTTCTTTATGTGTATATGGCTATATTGAAAGATACGTATAGACTTACAGATAAAGCTAGTGGCTGCTGTATCATTGCATCCTCTCTGAACACTCCCCTTTCAACATTTGCAAAACTTCTGTCTATTCTGTTGCTTTTAGTCAAGTTGATTAAATAGGTGGATTGGGAAATTGTCTTTTCACAAGATGCTATCTTCCCCCTTTAAATATCTGTTTGTAGATGTAACAGATATATATACATATATATATAAATATATAGTTTTACGAGTAAAATAAATTTAGCAGATTCATTGACTATTCCTGGATATAACCTACTGCTCCATGCGTTCAAACTTGGCATATGTAATATAGGAAAAAGCATTGGACTAACAAGAGTCTCTTGTGGATTGAATTGATTAAGTGCACTGTGGCAGGCAAGACTCAAAACTTGTAGGGCTAGAGTTGGAACCGTGTGATGCTATCTGAATACATTTTGAAGGAAGTTTTCAACTGTGTCAACATTAAAAATGTATCATATTTTCTTCTGGAGAAATGATTTTTTAAGAAATCATAGCTACATATTTATTATAACATTAATAAACATAGAAGTAGAAAGACTTCAGATACTGAGGACAACACTCCTATAATCTATAGCATTCTTGAGAGCTCTTCAGCCTTTATTTTTTTAGTCAGATAACTACATTTGGCTCTGATTTTCTGGTTGTTTAGATTTCTCCCTTGAGCAAAATACTATAATTTTCAGTATCTTAAGATTTGTCTGTTTCTTGTGAAAAATATATATAATGTGACATGTTAAGGGAGACTAAATTGAACCAATCCTCAAAAACAATACAGTATATCTAATAAGTGCCCCCTTTTAAGTAAACTTTTATTTGAGGAAAAGAGACTGGTGGCTAAAAGGAGAAAGCAGAGACTCCTAGTAGCAAAACTTTGTCAGGCAGCCAGAGTTCAGTAGTGAGTGTTAATTTCTAAATTACTGGGTCTACGGGGACATCATTTAACTAACCTTTGTGCCTCAGATTACCCATGAGACAATTGGGTATAAATATTCACCTACCTCCCAGGGATATCAGAGACTTTACTATTTCAAAAATATTTTGAGTTTTTCTAAAATGTCCTATATAATTAAAAATACTATTACATCCTGCAGAGGCTAAAAAATGATTTCCTTGTATGGATATAAAGAGTACCCCACAATTTTTAAGTTTTAAAAAATATCACTGAAACTCTAATTTACATACGTATTTGTTATTCAAACATAGTATATAGAAAAAAATGGTTAGTTTCAGATTAACAAAGCTGGGGGATGACACTAAGTTTCTTAAATATAAGGGGTGTTTTGTTTTTAGCTTTTTATGGGGTTACTGCTTATATGATTTTTGCAAAGGTCTTTGTGGAGCTAAAGTTGTTTGGATGATTGATTATTGGAATTGATAAATTATTCTGAAAGTTTTATCTGCCTCACTTTTTCATCTTCTCAATCTAATTTTCTTATATTACTTGTTTGGTGATAGATAACCAAGTTTTAACTTTCTAAGAGTGAAGGGGAGCCTCCTTATGCTTGTAAATCAGATACCGCATGCAACTCCTGTAACTGTAGATTTATCCAGCTCTGCACTGAAGGAGCAAGCACTACACATAGCCAGCTGCATACACTTTTAGCCAGTTCTACCTTTGTGTTTCAAGCTTCTCCAGCCTACACAAGAGTTGGAGCTATCAGCTGCTCAGGTTGTAGGAAAATGGGACAGGAAAGGCAGGATTCATTTCACAGCTGGGCCAGGGGTGGGCATGGTCAGGAGAGAAGGAAATATGGTTTCACCAGCTCCCGGTAGGAAATGAAGATCAATTTCATCCCACTTTCCATCCCTATGTACTAGTAATACATAGAATTTTCCTTTTGTCACTTAAAACAACAGGAAAAAAATGGATGCTGCAATTTTAGTTAGGGCTAAATGTTAGGATGTGTGTGTGAGTTTAAAGTGTAGCATATAGAAAGAGAATGCAGGGGTTTGAGGAACAGTTCCAGCTCAAGTGAGTTAGGAGAAAGCACCAGGCCCAAGCAGACAAAGCATCTGGTGAATTCCAGAATTGGCTAAGACCCAGTTAATCTCTAGTGATATGGTTTGGTTTGGTCTGGTTTTAAATCACCTTTTTGACTTTTTGTTGCTTTTTCCAGATAAGGCCTTAGTTAGTAGCTTCTAAATATCAACTATGCAGATAACCCTACTTTTTATTTAACACATTTCCCTATTTTTCCATTCTTCAGATAACAAATGTTAAGACTTCTACCCAAAGAACTAAGACAAAAGGGTTTTGTTGAATGTGTGTTTGTTCCTCCAGGGAAAACTAACAGAAGTATAAAATAGACATAGTTTATGTGTTTATCCTAAAATGTGAACTTAAAATTCAAACGCTAACTGCAGACCCTTTCACTAGTGTGGAACTGTAGTTAGTGTTGTGGAATGTCTGGTTTGTTAGGATGAAATCGTCCCAGTGTTCCATTCTGGAGTTTTAGATTGTGTGACACAGTGTTCAGGTTTATAGAGCTGAACAGGTGGTCAGACTCGAATTAAAAATAGCTTTGAATAGTAATGTTGAATTATTCTTTCTTCATTTCCTTAGTCTTTGTTCTTCTTTCCTTTGCTGTGAGCTCTTAAGTTAACCATGTCATCAACCAGTATCTCTATCCCCAAAAAAGTGACAAAATTGTTTAGAGTCTGGAGATGAAAGGTCAAACTGTCTTCACATCCTCTTCTCACTCTCTGTGGTGCTGTTTCCAATGACCCCACTGAGCTCTAAAGCCTACAATTTGAGAAACTATTGACATCCCAGCAGAGGATGCAGGCAGAGACTGCCTAAGGAGTAGCATTTCCCTCATATACTCCCTAAGTACCATTTGCTTGAAACTAGCTATTTGTGCATTTTGTTTATTTCTTCATACTGTAGTATTTCTACTTCTCAGTCTTTTCTCCAAATTTCCATTTTATAGTCAGGTAGTACTTAAACTGTGGATACTTTTTCAAACTGTTATCCAAACAGGTCAAGAACGCTGTTTGAAATCTCTGTCATATAATTAAAGATCTTTGCGTCCAGGACTTGATGACTGGAATTTTTTTTCTCCTTTGGATTGAAAAAAATAGATTGCATAGGCTGGAGTTATAACTCAGTGGTATAGTGCATGCTTAGCATGCGCAAGACTGAGTTGGATCCCCGGCACCACACACACACACACACACAAATGTTACTATATAATGTGGTAATAGCATATTTTGTGGCTTCCTCCTAATAGCTTTCACAGTTATTGCAGACCTTTTTCAGGGACTCTTGTTTCTCTGACGGTCTTCATACTTCCCTTAGCACAAATCTACTTTGCAAAATCTGAGTCAAGCAGGCTTTATTGAATCCTTAGTACCAATTTTATGTTCCTCAGAAAACTTTGTATACAGTATTTGCTCCCATTTGCTATTAGTAATAGAATTCTATCTTAAATCTGGCTTTTAGATATTTTATAATAGCACTAGTAGAAGCCTGATTGAAATACAGTTGATTATTACTCACAGTGACTTGAAACTACTTCTAATTACAGAGCACATTTAGCAGTTAGCAGCAACCAAGACTGGTTGGTTGACATGTTTTTCTGTCTGACAACCTGCCCTTAAATCATCGGACCTTAGCTATCCTGTGTTTTCTGTGCTTGCAGTTATAAACTTTCCTCCTTTTTTTGCTGATCTCTGCTGTTTTTAGGAGTAGTGTGCCCTCTGTCTGAAAAAATGGGTTTTCTTTCCCTTACCTGCAAAATTACCAAGGATTTCCTCAATTTTGCCTAGTAGCATTAAAAGGAAAAGAGTTATTGTCAGTTGACAAAGATATTACTGTTTTATATAATTAGTTGGAAAGTTTGGCCAATTTTGGTTGGGTTTTTGTTTGTTTTGTTTTTGTTTTATCTTGGTTATGCCTACATAATGAATTACATATACCTTCTGACACCTTCAGATAATCAGGGGGCCTTCTACCAGTGTAGGTTGGTTCTTACCCTACAAATGATTGCCTCTGATCCATGGCTAGCCTCCAGAGGAGAGATCCAAGCTTTGAACTGTTCATTTGTCAACTGCCATTGAAAAATTATGAAGTATCAGAAATAGAAAATTGTTCTTTGAAGAAAGTCTGTAAATCTGAGGCTCGCCCATTTCTCTTGCTAAGCACTGTCAAACTTTAAAGAAGAGGAAAATAAATCTCTGGCTGGTTTAAAATTTTTATGCCCCAAATAATGTATTAAAGTCTACTAAGGTAACTAAGTAATGAGTGTTTTCTCTCTTTAATTATGAACAAGAAGATTTATTTGAGGTTGTAAAAATTATTATGGAACTGCGGGCCTATTTGTTATTTGCTATTGATTCGAAATCATGAGTCTGATTTTTAGTCTGAGCAAGCACATATTTCCAATCCTTACCTTATGAATTTTGATAAGGGAAAAACTTGTTTGTAGCAGAAGGAAAAACAGAACTTTAAATATCCACTCTACAGAGGGGCTTCCCTCCAATTAAACAGTCCCTCTTCTTTAGCCACCTTCACACTTAACAGATGCCACCATGTTTTAGAAGCAGTCACAAGAGCCCAAGGAGTAGACAGACGGTCCTCTAGGTGAAGGGCACGACTTTCTGTGTTGCACCTGCAGGTAGGGAGGCACATTTTTTGCTAACTTGAAGGGATAATGCTGTATTTCAAATAAGTGTGTGACTTAATATTTTGGGATTTTGTTTTCCTCCTTTAAAAACTGGACCTGAACACAAGCTTTGAGTTGATATTTGTAATAATCTCAGGACCTGAAAGATTGTAGCATTTAGTGTGTCTTAAAAATTATGTACTGTACCAGCCATGGATTTTTGTAAATATACCTGTCTCCCTTTTTTGTATTATTTTAGTAAAAAAATAATAATAATAAATTTAAATAAAAGGGGGTGGTGATAACACATGAGTGGGTGTGTGTGTGTGTGTGTGTGTGTGTGTGTGTGTGTGTGTGTCTGTATAAGGCTCTTTTGAGATGAACTGGTGCTTGTTTAATTTCTGGCTCAGCTCGGAGCAGGAATATGGACAAACTGCTGCTACTGACCCTGCACTGAGCCGAGGTATTTCCATTCTGTCTTTGCCAGTGGATGATTAAATGCTAGCTACCAGGAAATGATTTAGGGTTAAATTGTTGTCCCCACTGCCACCTTGCCTTTGCATTCTCAGTTCTACCTGCACTTTGAATGTTCATGGTGAAGCCTTCCAAACTTTGCTGCTCTCTAGCTCTTAGAGAGCTCTTGCCACGCTTTCCTAAGAAAAAAGAAGAGCAGGTAAATTTCTTTAACTAAAACAATTCACACATTTCATAAAACCCTGATGAATTTTGGATCTGCAAAAGAGCATAAACATTCCTAAATATGGATCTGTGAATTTAGTAAATCACCCTATGGATATACTCCTCAGTGCAGGGACTTTTGTTTATTTTTCTTTTATTTTTTTTGCAACAGCCTTGCTCATATTCCAGGTATAGCTGGTGAACCCCTGTTTTGAAGCAAGAGCCTTATTTGATTCAGTGTAGACGTTTCCTGTCTATCCTTTGTGACAGGGCCTTTTACATGAGTGTGGGTTTTTTTTTTCTTTTTGTATGTGTTACGTGTTTGTTGTATTAAATAAAAAGGAATGTACATATTATTCTCGTGTCTGTTGTGTTATTGGTTAACTTGGATTTTAATACTACATTCTTTCAGTAGTGGTTGAACGTTGTCTGTATCACCCTGTGCAGGGCACTCTGGGGTACAGAAGTGAAGGACATGGTCCCCACTCTCAGTATAGTCACAGTTTTCAATCACTTGACAAACTAAAAGATAATCCAAATGTGTCCACAATTGTGCGCCACATGACATTTGAGTTCCAGGCAAAGGAGAAGTCGCAGTGTGGTAGACGGTGCTGGAGGAAGGTCTCCAAGTAGGTGGGGTTTGTCGGCATCTGGAAGAAGCAGGGAGATCCATACGTGTGAATGAGGAGGGGAGGGTGATAGTGGAGTGGGAGTCCTTGAATGCAGGTTCTCTGGGGCATTCCTTTGGGTAATAGGGTATGTACATGTGAGTTGATGCTACCAGGGACAGGGTTTGAAATGTTCTTAAGGGAAATATCCAAGGAGTAATAATCTTTTAAAACCTTATTTGTATAGGACTTCTAAGAAAAGTGTCGTTAAGATAAAAGAATAGGGGAAGAATTCAATCTTAGAAGTCTAGGTAAGACTGGGTACAGTGGCCTTGTAATCCCAACTGTTCGGGAGGCTGAGGCAGGAGGATGGCAAGTTTGAGGCCAGTCTTGGCAACTTAAACCCTGTCTCAAAAGCACGGCACCCTTGGGTTCAATCCCCAGTGCTGAAGGAAAAAAAAAAAAATAGCTATTAACTCAGTACAATGTCTCACACATAGCATTGAATAAATGTTAGATTTACTATCATGTATACTAATTTTGTTTATTATGTACTGTATGTGGAAAAATATATTTTTTAAAGAATAAGTGTGGTCCGTGGAGTTGAGGGTTTCAGGCTCAGCTATCAGTTTAGAGAATCAAGTAAGTAAATAGATAAAACTAGTTTTCTAGGGTTGAATTGAATGAAGGCCAGGCACACACAAGGTATGGCTACTCAGTGGAGTGTAAAAGAATGCTTTCAGGGACTGAGGTTGTGGCTCAGTGGAAAAAGCGCTTGCATAGCATGTGTGAGGCACTGGATTTGATTCTCAGCACCGCATATAAATAAATAAAAGTCCATCAACAACTAATAACTTAAAAAAAAAAAAAAAGAATGCTTACAGAAGGAAGCACATTTTACTCTTCTCCAGAGGCACAAAATCATCTCAGATTGGAGTTTGGCATAGGAGCAGGTGGCCAATTAAAAGGGCACGTGGAGCAGCAACTCTAGGTGGAGGTAGAAGCTAGATTAACAGATGATGAAGGCTCTTGTCCTTACAGACTTATTCTAGAGGAAAATAACTTGTCAGAGGTTCGTGCACATCACAGTGCTGCTCATAATAGTCAAAATCAGGAACAACCTATATGCCACAGTAGAGAAGATCAATTACACAAATAAAAATAACACAAATTCAAAAGAAGTAACCAAGGTATTCCTATGCAGTTAAGTATAAATATGTATGTGCAGAAAAATACATAGCTGAACAGACACACTATAAAAATATAGAGTGGCTAGCTGGGCATAGTGGTGGATGCTTTGTAATCCCAGCAGCTAGGGAGGCTGAGGCAGGAGGATCATGAGTTCAAAGCCAGCCTCAGCTAATTAGTGAGGCGCTAAGCAACTTAGTGAGACCCTGCCTCTAAATAAAATACAAAATAGGGCTGGGGTTAGGGCTCAGTGGTTGAGTGCCCCTGAGTTCAATCCCCGGTACAACCAAAAAAAGAAAAAAAAATGGTGGTGTGAGTGCTTATTTTTCCATTTACTTGGATGTTTTCAATGAACATGGATAACTTAAGTAAGCTGGGGTTTTTTAGTTTGTTTTTCTTTAAGAAACAAATATATGGCTGGGTGTGGTGATTCACACCTGTAATCCCAGCAACTCTAGAGACTGAGGCAGGAGGATCTCAAGATCAAAGCCAGCCTCAGCAAATTAGCAAGACCCTGTCTCAAAATTAAGAAATAAAAAGGGCTGGGGATGTGGCTCAGTGGTTAAGTGTTCCTGGGTTCAATCTCTGGTACCAAAATAAATAAATAAACAGATAAATGAACTTGTTTGAAGAGAAAGAAAGAAATGGGAAGGAGTTCTTCCTGTTTCATTACCAGAAGAAGGGAAAACATAAGAGTATATTTCTTCCACTCATACACTTCTAGATCTCAAAAATGGATCTGGCTTGGAGGAAAGACACAATGGATAGTTTGATTTAAAATTAAAAAATGTTTTTAAAGAGATTATCCTTGCACTTGGTGAAAAAGTGCAGTACTAAGTTTGTACATGGGTGACCAGTGAGTGCAAAGCCAATCTCCTTCCTTCCCTTAATCCCCATTTTCCTTCCCCAGAGCAACTGCTGCCACCAGTTTCCCCAGGTGTGAGCAGAAGTATGGATCTGACTTTTGGTCCTGAATTTAGCACACATAACCACTGTATTGTAGCATTTTTTTTCTGTTATATTGGAAATTATTCCACATCAGTACATAGCAGTCTACCTTACTCTTTTTAAGTTGCATAGAAATCCAGAGTTGTGACGCTTGTACAGATGGCATTCAGGTTACTATCTCAGGTAAAACTCGCAGTATCTTTTATATATCTGCAGTCTGTATGTTTAGCAAATGGACCATCAGAAGTTTATTTTGGGATGGACAATAAATAATCTCATACTCTAGATCTGAAAGTCGGTGTCTGAAACTACACATAGAGCCTTGAGAAATGAGAAAATAAATCTTTTCTTTAAAAGAACTTTGAAAATTAGAAATGGAAGCAGAAGAGCAAATTCTGGGTGCCCCAAGGATTTGGGGTCATGTTGTGAGATCATGTTGTGCTTTTCAAAGGACAATGACAGCCTGTTGTGTAGGTATACTCTGACATGTGACGAGTGTCTTTACCTCAGAATTGGCTGTGTCTCATTAACATGTGCCTTCAGGGGCTGGGGATGTGGCTCAAGCGGTAGCGGGCTCGCCTGGCATGCGTGCTGCCCGGGTTCGATCCTCAGCACCACATACAACAAAGATGTTGTGTCCGCCGAAAACTAAAAAATAAATATTAAAATTCTCTCTCTCTCTCTCTCTCTCTCTCTCTCTTTCTCTCTCTCTCTCAAAAAAAAAAAAAAACATGACTGGTTTTTCCGTCTTGCTGTATATTTACCTCTTCTGTGTCCCTGTGTATGTCCCTTCACCATTTTCTCACTCTCTCTTTTCGAGTAGGATGACATAATGTGGAGCAGGAGAAGTTGGTGTTAGACAGACTTAGGCTTACCTGCCCCTGTACACCGCTGTGTCACTGTAGATGTGATCCTGAGCTCCTTTGGTGTATTTTCCCCATCCACAGGGTGATGGAGACCCGGCAGGTGTGATTGATCTGGAAAGCACCCAGCATGGTTCCTAGCACATAAGAAGAGCCAGGGGAGGCACTGGGATTGTCTTTTTGCTTTTTCAATTAATGCTTCCTTTTGCTCTCTTATTTTTCCAAAATACAGATGTAAAGCCTTGGTGTTTTTGTAAAAATACAGTATAGTTATTGTTTAACATACAGGCAAAGATAAAAGCCAGTTAAATTATTTCATTCCAGGCATCAGAAACCCCTGGTTTAAAAAGTAAAGGGAAGCTGGGCCAGATGGCATGTGCCTGTAATTCTGGCAGCTCGGGATGCTGAGGCAGGAGGATCACAAGTTCAAAGCCAACCTCAGCAACTTAGTGAGGCCCAAGCAACTCAGTGAGACCCTGTCTCAAAATTTTAAAAAAGCGGGTGCTGGGAATATGGCTCAGTGGCAAAGCGCCCTGGTTCACCCCCAGAACCAAAAAAAAAAAAAAAAGTAGAGGGAGGGCTGGGGTTATGGCTTAGTGCTAGAGCACTTGCCTTGCACGCACGAGGCTCTGGGTTCGATCCTCAGCACCACATAAAAATAAAGATAATTGTGTCCATCTACAACTAAAACAATATTTGAAAAAAAAATAAAGGGAGGGAGACTAGAGTTGTGGCTTAGTGGTAGAGTACTTGCCTAGCACATGTGAAGCACTGGGCTTGATTCTTAGCACTACATAAAAATAAAGTTAATAACTAAAAATTAAAAAAAAAATTGGGGCTGGGGCTCAGTTGTAGAGCATGGACCAAGCGAATTCCATCCCCAGCATTGCCAAAAAAAAGTAAATGATATCTTGACTCATATAACTGAGTAAGCTTAAGAGTTAACCCTGGTATAGGTGAAAGCTTTATCCAGTGATTCCATGTCACTGCGATCCAGCTCTCTGTCCCCATCTGCCAAAATATCAGGCAGACTCCACAGGTGACCCCCTGATGGCCTTAGGTTCTCCATCACAGGCAAATGGCCTCTGCAGTTACAAACTATGTGTAAGGATGTGTTGTACCTGATTGTCACTTTATTGTACCTCAGAAGCCAAGCAATGCAGGAATTCTACGCCTTGTGTGGTGCAGTGGTGCACGCCTGTATTCCTCGTAACAGGAGGATGAGGTAGGAAGACCCCAAGTTGGAGGCCAGCCTCAGAAACTTGGTAACAAATAAATAAATAAATAAAGGTTTAGTGATGTAGCTCAGTGGTAAAGGCCCCTGGGTGTAATCCTCAGTATACCAAAAAAAAAAAAAAAATGTTTTTAAATAAAAAATCATATGACCTGATTCACACATAGAACATTGTCAGTACAAAAACTCCTTCCCTCAAGTTGGATTAGGCTTCCCCCTTCTTCCTTAGTCCCCACACTGCTCTATCCCATAGGCACCCACTCTTACCTTTTTTGGGGGGTAAGGTGCTGTGGATTGACCCTGGGATACTCTACTACTGAGTTACTTCCCCAGCACCCCTCTTTTTTTTTTTTCTTGGTCCTAGGGATTGAACCCAGGGGTCCTTATCTACAGAGCCACATCTCCAGCTCTTTTTATGTTTTATTTTGACATAGGGTCTTGCTAAATTGCTGAAGTTGGCTTCAAACTTGGGATCCTCCTACCTCAGCCTCTCAAGTGGCTATACAGGCATGCACCACCATACTTGGTGACCCTTTTTTTAAAAATTTTTTTTAATATTTATTTTTTAGTTTTCAACGGATACAACATCTTTGTTTGTATGTGGTGCTGAGGATCGAACCCGGACCGCACGCATACCAGGCAAGCGCGCTACCGCTTGAGCCACATCCCCAGCCCCTTTTTTAATTTTTTTGAGATAGGGTTGCACTAAATTATGGAGGCTGACTTTGAATTTATAATCTTTTGCCTTAGCTTTCCAAATTGCTGGGATTACAGGTATGTACCACTGTGTCTGACACTCTTACTTTCTTGATATGTGACTCCTGTTATGTATATATCCTTTCAAATTAAGCAGTGTTATTTGGTGTATGTAAAAATTTATACAATGACACCGCTGTAACTTTCATGCTTTCCTACTTTTTTCACTGTCTTGGATTCTTCCATGTTGATACATGTACATCTTGAGTGTTGCTGCTTCTTGCCACATAGTGTTTCCTGGTGTGCGTCTACCACATTTTAAATTCCTGTTCCCCTGGGAGTGGACAGCTAGGTTGTCTTCAATTCCTTATGATCATAAACAAGGATGTAACTAGTCTTCCTTCCTATGAATTGCTTATTTGTTTCCTTTGCTATTATTCAATTGCATTTTTCATCTTTTTCTTGTAGATATTAATCTCTTGTCAACTTTAGATGTGTCAAGTACTTTAGTCTATTAACCTTTTAACTGTGTCTGTGACATCCTTGATTGAACAGAAATCCACTTTCTTAATAGTCAGATTGATCATATTTTATCTTATGTTTGTGTTTTGGGGGGTTGTTAATAAAATATTCCCCTACTCCTGGGCCCCAGATTTCCTCTTGTTTTCTTCTCTTAGCTTTATAGTTGATCTTTCAACTTTTCACTTCTAATCCATCTGTTGTCCACATTGCTATATTGTATAATGGAAAAGTACAGCTTAATTTTCTTCTTTTACTCAGACAATTCCCCAACACCATCTAGTAAATTCTCTCCCATAAATTTGTGAATTGTTGTATTGTTTTTGTCACAAGTCAGGAGTTTTTTTTTTGTTGTTGTTGTTGTTATTGTTTGTTTGATTTGGGGATACCAGTTATTGAGCCTAAGGCCCTTAACCACTGAGCTACATCCCCATCCCTTTGAGACAGGGTCTCGCTAAGTTGCTTAGGGCCTTGCTAAGCTGCGGAAGCTGGCTTTGAACTTGCCATCCTCCTGCTTTGGCCCTCTCCTCCTTCCAGCTGCTGGGATTACAGGGGTACTGCCTCCCGCTACGTGGCCAATTCTTAGATACAAATTGTCTGTTTCTGAGGTCTGTTCTGTTCTGTTGTCCTTGTCATTTCTGCATCAGTATCACACCCTGTCATTACTGTGGATTTACAGTATGCCTTAATATTTGGAAAAGAGAGTCTCCCTCTTTCATTTTTTGGTACCAGGGATTGAATTTAGGGGCACTTGACCACTGAGTCACATCCCAAGCCCATTTTTTGTATTTTATTTAGAGAGAGGGTTTCACTGAGTTGCTTAGCACCTCACCTTTGCTGAGGCTGGCTTTGAACTCACAATCTTCCTGTCTTAGCCTCCTGAGCCACAGGGATTAGGCATGTGCCACCACACACGGCAAGAGAGCTCCCTCTTTGACCTTCTCTGTGGACTCAGACAATTTTTATTCTCCTATACAGATTGTAGAATAAAAATTTTAAGTTCATTTTAAAAATCCAGTTGAAACCAAGTTTGATGATGCACAACTATAATCCCATCTACTCTGGGACACTCTACCACTGAGCTACATACATCCCCCTGTCCTTTTTATTTTGAGACAGGATCTCACTAAATTGCTAAGGTTTTTGCTAAGTTGATGAGTCTGGTCTCAGACTTGTGATTCTTCTGCATCAGCCTCCTGAATCACTGAGACTATAGGAAAGCCCATCTTGCTCTTGATTCTTTTTTGAAATGAAGTTTCAGGCCAGGCACACTGGCACTCACATGCCTGTAATCCCAGCGACTCTGGAGGCTGAAGCAGGAGGATCACAAGTTTGAGGCTACCCTCAGCAACTTAATGAGACACTGTTTCAAAAGAAAAAAACAGGGCTAGGGATGTAGCTCAGTGGTACCACAGAGATACATCCCCAACGATTGTTTGTTTGGTTTTTGTTTGTTTTGGAGATGGGTCTCATTAGATTGCTGAGGCTAGCCTTGAATTTGTGATCCTCTTGCCTCAGACTCCCGGTCACTGGATTACAGATGTGAGTCACTGCACCTGGCTTTGCTATTGATTCTTTTTGTTGGGGGGAGGTGCAGCTGGGAATTGAACCTAAGAGCAGTTTACCACTGAGCTACATCCTCAGCCCTTTTTATTTTTTGAGACAAGGACTCATTAAGTTGTTAGGGTCTCACTAAATTGCTGAGGCTAGTCTCAAACATGAGATCCTCTTGCCTCAGCCTCCTGAGTTGCTGTGATTTCAGGTGTGCTCTACCACTCTGGATGCTGTAGATTCTCTCTCTCTCTCTCTCTCTCTCTCTCTCTCTATTTATATATATATATATATATATATATTTTTTTTTTCCCTTAATTATTGATGGACTTTTATTTTATTATTTATATGTGGTGCTAAGGATCAAACCCAGTGCTTCACACATGCTAGGCAAGCACTCTACCATTGAGCTACAACAACCCAGTTCTGCTGTTGATTCTTAAAAGTTTTTATATCTAACATTTTTACTAAACTTAGTCTGATAACTCCTCTGATTATTTCATTAGCTTTTCAATGGGGATGATTATGTCTACCCAAAATGACAGCTTTATCTCCTCTCCTAATTCTCTTACTTTTTTTTCTTCACTTAGACCACTAGACTGAGTGTTTAATACCAGATTAAACAGTGGTGGCAAAAGTGGTACCTTTCTTCCTTAACTTAATGGTAACATTATATCTTTACTCATTTATGTTTTTCCATTAAGTATGGTGTTTATTCTAGATTTTTTCCCCCTCAGAGTAGCAGACTGAACCCAAGGGTACTCTACCACTGAACTACATTGCCAGCCCTATTTATTTATTTATTTAGAGACAGGGTCTCACTAAATTGCTCAAGCTGTTTTCAAACTTGCAGTCCTCCTGCCCAGCCTCCTGATTGCTATGATTCAGGTGTGTACCACTGGGCCTGGCTATTCCAGATGTCTGATTATAAAGTTTTTATGAAGTTTTAAAGTTCTGTTCCTATTTGAGGATGTTGGTCATATGCAAGAGCTGAATTAGTTCAAAGGCTTTTACCACAGGACTTAATCAACACTTGCAGAAAATTTCTTAGAAATGTACTCATTTTTTGTTCTTACCTTCTTTTATATCTGTGTTTGTTTCCCAGATTTCACATTCTGTTTTGCTTATATGCATCTTTTCCCTCTTTTTCTTATTATTCAAACTTCTCATTCCTACTCATTAATTTCTAAGAACTATGAATATTTTTCTGTGCATGTATATATTCAATACAGTTATTTTTTGATATAATATTATTCTTACTAATAGATTATCCCTCATTTTTCTTTATGATATGTTCTCCCTAATATTAAATTCGATGTCAGATATCTATATCCCAATAGACCAGAATAGAACAATAAATATATGACTGTGTCCAAATTTAATTTTTTCCTCTTTTTCTCTTTTTCAAATAGAGTGCAAAATCTGGGTAACACATATATAAAAGATGGTAAGAATAAAAAAATGAATAAATTTCTAAGAAATTTTCTGCCAGTGTTGATAGGTGCTATGGGAAAAGCCTTTGAACTATTTGGGATCTATCTATAGGTCTATAGATCTCAGTAGATATAGACAAATCCCAAATAGACAAGAATATTCCAATGTATGACTATGTCACAGTTATCAGTTCCTCAGTCAGTAGACATCTGGGCTGTTTTCCCTTGTGGGCTGTTATGAATAATGTTGCTATTAACATTTGTGTACAAGCTTTTGTGTAGATATGTGTTTTAATGATCTTGTATATAACTAGAAGTGGATTTACGAGGGCCAAATAGTAATTATGTTTATGTTTTTAAGGAAACTCCAATAATGGACCCATTTTACATTCCCACAGCAATGTGTAAGAGTTCCAATTTCTCCACATCCTCACCAGCACTTATTTTTCATTTTTAAAATCATATCCATTCTATCCTTATGGATATAAAGAGGTTTCTCATTGACGCACATTTCCTTATTAACTAGTGGTCTTGAGTGTCTTTTCATGTACCTATTAGGTACTTGGTCTATTAAGTATAATAGACTTACATTAATATGTTGTTAATTTATTAATATAAAATTACTCATTCCAGGAGTTTCCAGAGAAGTTTTTGTGCTATGAACTTTCTAAGACCTTGTATGTCTGAAAGTTTCATCTTTGCTTCTTCATCATTAAATAACAGTTTAGCTGGATGTAATTGTTCTGTTCCTTTGTCACTTAAAATATAAATTAATTGCTTTTTTTTTGTCTCCAGTGTCTCTGTTGGGAAAACTACTGTTAATCTAATTCTTATTCTTTTGTCTTTGATATTCTTAAATTTCACTTTAATGCATCCAAGTTTAATTTTTTTTCTTGTCTATTCCTTTGGTGCTCCATGAAACCTTTGAAGTGAAGTCCTTTTTAATCTTAATTTTTTTTTTTTAAGTACTGGAGATTGAACTCAGGGCACTGGACCACTTAGCCACATCCCCAGCCCTATTTTGTATTTTGTTTAGAGGCAGGGTCTCACTGACTTGCTTAGCGCCTCGCCTGGCCGTTGCTGAGGCTGGCTTTGAACTTGCAATTCTCCTGTCTCAGCCTCCCAAGCCGCTAGGATTACAGGTGTGCACCACCACACCTGGCATTTATCTTAAATTTTTAAAAATATTCTCACTTATTATTTTTTAAAATACTCTTTTCTACATGCATTTTTCTCTCTTCCTGGAACTAATATTGTGTAAATATTGATACTACTATTCTCCATATTTCATATATATATAATTTTTTTTTCATACTAAGGATTGAACCCTTAGTATGGGTTCATCCCCACCCAGTCTTTTATTTTGAGACCAGTTCTCACTAAGTTGCTGGCCTTGAATTTGTGATCCTCCTGCCTTGGCCTCTCAAGTTGCTGGGATTACAGACATGCACCCCACCATGCCCAGTTCTTTAATATTATCTATTTCATTATTTCTCAATACTTTCTGGGGAAATCCCCTTAACCAATTTAAATTATAATTCATTTTTTAGTTATACAGCTATTCTTTTTTTTTTTAAAGTGAAACTATTTTATTTTTTTTTTTAATTCTCGGCGGACACAACATCTTTGTTGGTATGTGGTGCTGAGGATCGAACCCGGGCCGCACGCATGCCAGGCGAGTGCGCTACCGCTTGAGCCACATCCCCAGCCCAGCTATTCTTGTTTATATCCAATCTAGTGGGTTTGGTCAGCTATCCCCTATTTCATACCCATTATTTTCCTTTGGTTCTTTATAACTGCCTGCTCCTCATTATTATCCTCTTATCTTTCTGAAGATCTTTATATGCTTGTTTTAGAGTCTTAATCTGACTTTTCCATTCTGGTTTGTCTAGTAGTTTGTTCAGTTTGTTGTCTCTTATTGTGATTGTACTCTTTCTTTTGGTGGAAGGATACCAGGGATTGAACTCAGGGGCACTCGACCACTGAGCCACATCCCCAGCCCTATTTTGTATTTTATTAGAAACAGGGTCTCATTGAGTTGCTTAGCGCCTTGCTAAGTTGCTGAGACTGTGAGACTGACTTTGAACTTGCAATCTTCCTGCCTCCGCCTCCTGAGCCACTGGGATTACAGGTGTGCACCTCTGTGCCCAGCTGTTGTTGTACTCTTAAAATATCTGGTTATTTTAACTTGCACGCTTGTTTTTCCCTGGGTTTATCAGCTTTCTTAGCTGGTGATGTCTGCAAAGGAGCAAGGTCAAGGTCTAGGACGTTTTTTCCCAAAGCACAGTCCTAGGCACCAAAATCAGACCTAAATCAAACTGTGGATCTGAATCTGAAGTTTAGTGTTTTCTACTAACTTGATCACAGTGGTGTGTTTCTGTGTGTGGTTGGTGATTTTTTTTAATGATCTGTCCTTGCTCCATGGAACTTTAGCTATGGGCATCCTTTGAGACCTGATTTTAAAGTATGTTCCTTTGAAGAGTTTGCTTCTTCCAGGCTCCTAAGTACATTACCAACCCAAGACATCTTCAAACTCAGTTTTCAGCTCAGAATTTCAGGGCCACACAGTCAGAATGAATTTCAGCCACAAATGCATATGAGAAGTTAGTGCTGAGGGTTAAGAATGTTTAGAAGGTTCCCACCCTGCCACCCAGCCTAAGCTGTGATTGAGACAGAAAAATCTCTTCTAGAATCTGACCTCTCACCAAGCTAGGGGCTCTCTTTCCTTTTGAGAGCTTGAGGCAAATTGCAATGCACAGTCCAGGTCCCCAGGGACCAGCATGTGTCCTCCAGGTAAATGCTACAGGAGCTGTCTCTTGCCCATCCCTCCTTCAGCTGACCTCAAAGGCTTCTGGCTCCTTTCCTCCAAAGCTCAGTCATGCTTTAGAACAATGTTTTTGTTCATTAAAGTTTCAATCAGCACTTTAAGGCATTCTAATTGACAGAGATTTCTCTGTAGATCTAATTGTCCATAATGTCAAAAACAAACATCCATATGTATTTTGTACAGAGATAATAATTCATATAAGAATATAATAAATATTCAATAATTCTATATTTAAATATCTTCATGCAACCTATTTCATAAAACAAATTGTCATGTATTACCTACAGTGCATCAGGTATCCTAATGTAAGAACAGGTCTTTTAGTGATATATTGGTCAAAATTATATTGTGTACATGTTCAAGCATGAAACAACAAACCCCATTATCATGTACCACTATAATGTACCAATAAGTAAAATGTGGGGGGATAAAAAGAACAGGTCTTCCATAAGGAAGAGAGATTAACCATGGTAACTTAATTAACTAAAATGACTTTCTGTGTCAGTTTCACCAGAGACCCCAAAGGCTGAGAACAAAACAGTAGGTGCCAAGTTTCTCTACATTCTAAAGGAAGGAGACGATAGATCACCGGAGCGCCCATGCTAAGCGCTTGCGCAGCAGGCCACTGGCTCTGATGGGAAGGATCGGTCGGCATCCACCTCCAGGCTATCACAGAATGGGAGAGGACTCCTCTGGAAGCAGTTGTCTGGATGCTGGACATCATCCAAGCAGGAGAGGGATGGGGTGCTTTCTCTTCACCTCATGCCAAATGAGGGGGCCTTCGAGAGGACCATTTGAGGGGCCTGGGGAATGGTGAAGTCTCAAGATGAACTGAAGGTGGTCAGCTCCTGGGCAGACAGACAGAGTGGCTGCCTGTGGACTGTACTCCAAGGCTCCTTGTAGGCCCATGTGGTCCTCTAGGAACGAAGGCTATTTGGCCATTTTAAGAAGGTATCCGACTAAAGGGAACATGCGCAGAGGGACTGGATGGCCTCTGTGGAGGGGAGGACTGCTGGAAACTAAAGCACTGGGGAAAGAGTCCTGGCGTCCAGCCAGAGAGAACCTGGCCTCCAAGGAGCAGAGCTCTCAGAGATGGAGAAGCCCTCAGGAACCCACGAGGAAGCTCTACCAGAGAAACAGCAACATTTAAGATCTGCCACTCCCAGATGACACACCAGTGTAAGATTCTACTAGTCAAGGGAGACCTGTCCTCTGCGTCCTTCCCCTGCTTCCCTGGGAACAGGCCCAGAACCACAGCTAGCCAGTGGGGAGCAGGAGTGCCAGGAACAGAAACAATGCTGGCCGTGCTCCTTCTTCCACAGACCTCCTGGCTGGAGGAGGAGAGAAATTTTAAATTAAATCACATTTGAAGTGTTAATTTGACATTGGATGGGACTTGCTGGTACATAGAAAAAGAGACCTATTCATAAAGTAATGATAAGAATAAAAACCACAAATCTCTTAAGTGTTACTGAAAAGAGACTAGAAAAGCTATCAATTTCATCCATGCCTAGGAAAGAATATATGCTTACAGCTGATTTGTAGGCCACTCATGAGAAAATCAAGGTGTTTCTCTCTGTACCTCAGCTTGCTGGATGCAAGGTTGCACTGAGGAGAGCCCCAGGTCATGCTGCCTGCCCATGCCCACAGCCCATGACTCAGTGGGCGGCTGCCTGAGCTAGCAGGCAGTTGGAGAAGTCTCATCAAATAAAGTTTGGAGTTTTAATGGTATGCTAATTGGATCTTATTAAAACCAAAGAAGATTGTCCTGCCATATTCTGGAAAAGCTGTGTGACCCACCCTTTAATTTCCTGCAGGAAAGGAAGAAGTCTCCCAGGAGGTTCCTAAGTGGCGGTTGTCTGGGAAGGGACAGCTTGTCTCTACTTGCCTCTAGCAGGTCCAGTTTGCTTGTCAACAGTCACATTTTCCTCTGAGTACCATAATATTCTGTAGTTTATACACTTCAGGATGTTATCAGTGGAGTTGATTTGATGAAAAGTAAGACCTTTAAATATCAGAAAGTAGTATGTAATGGGGAGTGGCCATGAAATTCTCCTATAGAAAACTGTCCAAGGTAAACATTAATCACTAGTTTTCTTTCACAAAAGAGACAAACATTGCTCATTTGCTGATCTTTCCTTTGATGACAAGAAGCTATCAGGAGTATGCTGTTGTGTAGTTTTTACAACCAGCTTTCATTCCCACGTCCTTATCGGTTACTCTCCATATTACAGGAACTAGAACTATAGAAATTTTCACAAATATCTTTGCCTTCAAGTTTCTGGATGTAAGTTCTTTCTGTCAGCATATTTATGCAGGTCTCCTGGGTGGAGGAGAAAGTGGTATTCTAAATTTGGCAGCAGCTAGGGAATGTGGATGCCATGGTAGACATAATTACAAGTTCTGCAGTAGCCAGCAAGTGGTCTATCAGTGCCTAAGAACACTGGCCACTGAGACCAATTACCAGGTTTCCTGCATTTGCTGATCTGGGTAACACCAACCAACAACCAGCCTCCTATACTCTGAACTGTGGTGTGGCTATAAACCTGTCCTAACTCCCGCCTTCAGCAGCCCTTTGATAGTGCCATAGGTATCTAAATGCCCTGCACTGGATTCCTTCCTGCTTGGTTTCTCATTTTCTCACAAATCTGACATAGCTGCTTAGCTGATATTTGGAAAGAAGTAAACATACTTATTGGGTCTCTTTAAGTTGAAAGTGATTTTTTTTTTTTTTTGTAGCTGTGAGACATTAACTACCATTTTGAAAAAAAAAAAAAACTCATGCTATGAAGAAGTTTGAAAATGGATATTTAGAAATGTTTATCACTGTGTGATTTGTTGCCCAAAATAATGTGTTAAACAAGGATTTTTCAAAATAATAAAACATTGAAATACATTGTTTTCAATAAAATGAACAATGATCTTTCTTCAATGAGAGAAATTAGGACTTTTTTTACTGTTAATAAATGAAATATTTTCAAAATATTGTTTCTTTAAAAATATTCTTCATTTCTATTTTGTGCATGCTTTCTAATGCATGCACTATATTGGTTCAGTAGTACATGTATATGATTTTAAAATAACAAAAATACCTATGGGGAGACACAATATTTTTACTGAAGTGGGTACACAGTAAAAGTTTTGAAATCTCTGCTTTAGAGTACCCGTGTACAGTGTCACAATCCATAGGAGCAGGTATCTTCACATGGCACTCTCTCATCTGCACCCTCTTTTATTGGTCCTGACAATTTCTCAAATTCCTGCCTGCCGCCCCCCCCCCCATTCCTGTATGCATGGTCAGATAGCCAGTCACTGCTGTCATTGCAGAGAGTAAAAGTTGGGCCATAAGAGAACCGTTCCATCAGTTTCATTGGGTGCTGGAAACTGTGGTCCCAGAACTCCATCTTTACCCTCCTAGAGCTGGAAGGACAGTAAATGGCTGGGAATGGAGCTAAGGTTTCTCTAGTTGAAAACATGGGCATTGCCCCACCCAGTATTTGCATGCACATCATTTGACTCTGTTGACTTGTCACCCTATCAATTAAGACCTCCCTGAACAACTTACACAGGTCCCCATCTTCAAACCCAACTTTATTTTTCTCCAGAGCACAAAGCACCATTTGGCAAGCTTTCTGATTCACTGTGTATCTGACGGTTAACTGTCTCCCTGGTCTGGAATGGAAGTTGGGTGAGTAGAGGTGGTCGTACCCACTCTGCTTGCTTTTATTTCTAGCACCTGGAAGAGGGCCTGATTCATAGCAAGGGCTCAATATTTGCTGTGCCCTTCCCCTGGAGCCAAGACTCAGGGTCATGACCTCGGCCATGTCAATTAGAAACACCCACCCAAGAGCATAACTCTTGGGAAATGACTTAAGTCCATTCTGGCACAAGTGGAAGCAGAGAAGCCAACTCTGGCCAGTGTCCTGCAGTGCAGCTTCACAGCAGGTGTTCAGTGCCTGCGAGTGCCACTGACTCTGCAATGTGAGCTGCAGCGACTAGACCCGGGGATGCTTTCGTGAAACTGGGTCTAGGACAGGAGGATTTCGGGTGAGGTTCATGGCCATGTAGCTTCCAAGACTTGTCTCTAGCCTTACCAGAAATTTCTGAAGGGCACCCAGCATTTTTTTTTAACCACATCTCTATTTTTATTTACTTTGAGAAAGGGTCTCTAAGTTGCTGAGATTCTCACCAAGTTGCTGAGGCTGGTCTCAAACTTGCAATCCTCCTGCCTCTGTCTCTTGAAACATTTTACTATCATCTACTTACTCTGCCTTAGTGAAAGACTAGCTTAGAATATAGAATAAGAGTGTTTTGGCAGTTCAGTAAACAGGAAGTCCAGAATTACTTATGATCTTTAAAATTCATTAAATTTCATTATCAAAAAGTTTTTGAAAACTTACTCCCAATAAATTCTCTCATTTCTCAGGCCTGGCAGATTTTAATCTGCTGCATATTAGAAAAATGCTTAAATTTTTCTTAAGAGGATAACTGATAGCAACTCCCTGATCCCTCCTGCATATTTTCCTTTTAAAATCAGGTAGTTGTGAAGTAGAAGTTGACAAAAGTGAGTATTTTGTGTGACTGGGAGAGATTAATTTGTGCTCATTAAGTCATACTAAAGTCCTTTAATTCTGAAAATGTCAGAAAGATTGTATTAAAGATGACCACAGGGCTGGGGTTGTGGCTCAGTGGCAGAGCACTTGCCTAGCATGTGTCAGGCACAGGGTTTGATTCTCAGCACCACATATAAATAAAATAAAAATAAATAGTCCATTAACAAATAAAAAAATATTTTTAATGAATTTAAAAGAAAAAGATGACCACAGCTAGAACCAGTAGACCTTGAGTGAGATCTAGGACAGAAGAGCTATTAAGGCAGGAGGGAAGTCCTGAGTCTAAGCAGGAGGATCTTGGTTCTTGTGTAAGATGATGGAGCTGAGACATAGGTAATCTAATTATAGTGGGAAAGAGTCCAGGGAAAATAACAAGGATAAATGATAGGGTCATATCAAAGATGAACCAGGGCCAGCATTATGGAACTGAGAAATATATTAAATCAGAAGTCAGAAAGTCATGAGTACAAACTAAAGATGAATCTACACTCCAAAGTAGTGCAGGGGGCTGAGGATATAGCTTAGTTGGTAGAGTGCTTGCCTCACATGCACAAGACCCTGAGTGTGTGCACGCGCACACACACAGACACACACACACACACACACACACACACACACACAGTAATGCAGGAGGTTTTTGTTTTGTTTTGTTTTTGTACCAGGAATTGAATCCAGGGTTGCTTTACCACTGGGCCACATCACCATCCCTTTTTATTTTCTATTTAGAGACAGGGTCTTGATAAGTTGCTTAGGACCTTGCCAAGTTGCTCAAGCTGGCTTTGAACTTGCTATCCCCTGCCTAAGTCTCCCAGGTCACAAGTATTCAAAATAAAAAGGACTGGAGATGTGGCTCAGTGGTTAAGTACCCCGGGTTCAATCCTTGGAACCAAAAAAATAAAAATGAAAAAGGTGGGCATGGTGGTACAAACCTGTAATCTCAGTGACTGGGAACCTAGCAAGAGGATCACAAGTGTAAGGCCAGCCTCCACAAGTTAGTGAGACCCTGTTTCAAAAAATAAAAAGGGCTGGCAATGTAGCTCAGTAGTAAAGCATCCCTGGGTCTATTCCCCAGTACCAAAAACAAAACCTCATAAGCCAAGGGCAGAAATGGGTGTGAAATCAGATTGGGGAATAATTTGGAAGTTAGTATGGCCAGTTGCTGTGAGCAAGATCTTTTTCAAATATATTTTTTCAAAATCCATTATTTTTAAAGATGCCTTACCTTAGAAACATCTGTAAATTATTCAGACCTTGATAAGGAGGGCAAAGGAGAAAACAGAATATTATGGTTCACTGCTCTTGTCTATGACACCAGTTCTTAACTATATAAAAAAAAAAAAAGCAAAACTGTTCCACATCCCAGTCGTGGATCAGAATCTCTGGGGGTTAGTCACAGATGTTAGTGCTCATTTGTTTGAGGTGGTACTGAGGATTGAACCCAGGCCCTCACTCATACTAGGAAGGTGTTATACCATTGAGCCACATCCCCAGCCCTTTTATACATTTTGAGACAGGGTTTCACTAAATTGCCCAAGTTGGCCTAGAACTTTCAATCCTCCTACCTCTGCCTCCTGAGTACCTGAAATTACAGGTGTGTACCACTGTTCCTGCCCATTTGTGTTTTTTGTTTCCCTGGGTAATTCTAATTTGTAGCCAGAGTTGAGCCATACTGGCTCAATGCCTTTGCCCTCAGTGAAACAGAAGCAGAGGAAGTTGGTTCATCCTAAGCCACAGGAGTCCTCAGTCATCACTGAAAACCAGCAGAAACTCTCAGGAGAGCACTCCTATATGAGTGATGGGTGTAGGAACTTCTGGAAGCCTCAGAAAGTCTTGACCCCAAATGTTTCTACTTGTCTGGCTATTCAGAATGAAGGCCAAACACTTCTTGAAATCCAACCCTGCCCCAGGTTGGTTAGCTGCCAGTATTTTGCACCAACATATTGAGGATTTGGTCAGAGAAACTAATATCATTTGAAAAGAAAGGCAGAAAAGCATTCTCCCAGATCAGTTAATTCAACAAAGTAGCTGTGTTGCTGTCTACAAAGGCACCAAGGCACAAAGAGCAAGAACTCCAGGTTTGGGTCAGTTAGTCTTGGCTTCTCACATAAACCTAATGAGGGTTCTCCTCCCGCCAAAGCAAAAATGAAAAACAACCCCCCGACCCCCCCAAAAAAATGTTGCCCCATAGTCATGATCTTAAAAAGGTCTCAATTGCTTCATTTTTAAAAAGTACTTTTTGTTTCAAATATACATCACCTCAGATGACCTCAATTAACGTAAGTCTGGGATATTTGTGGAGGCTACCTGACAGAATAAATTTTTTCGAAAGTGGCAGAGAAGCCAGGCATGGTGGTGTACACCTGTGATCCCAGTGGCTCGGAAGGCTGAGGCAGGAGGATGGCAAGTTCAAAGCCAGCTTCAGTAAAAGCGAGGCACTAAGCAGCTCAGTGAGACCCTGTCTCTAAATAAAATACAAATAGTGGCTCAGTGGTTGAGTGCCCCTGAATATAATCCTTGGTATTCAGAGAAAAAAAAATGGCATAGAAATTTTTTTCTTTTCTTTTTTTCGGGGGTTGAGGAGGGGCAGAGATTGAACCCAGAGGCACTTCACCAGGCTTCATCCCCAGGCTTTTTATATTTTTTCTTTTGAGATGGTCTCACTAAGTTACTGAGGCTGGCTTTGAACTTTCCATTCTCCTGCCTCAGCTTCCCCAGCCACTGGATTATAGGTGTGTGCCATCATGCCAGGCTAATTCTATAGCCTCTCTGACAGTTTTTAATCCTGTTAGATTTTTTTTTCTCACAACACTTCTTAAACTAAATGAGGGTTTATTTTTGTTTGTGTTTTTCTTTCCTTCCTGACACCAACCAATTCTCCAAATCTCCAGACACCAACTGGGTGTCAATTACAATCCAATTAATTCTGCCATTAACTGGCAGAATTATCATCAGATTGTTGCCGAAAGCTTGGTTCTTGTCTCCAAAGCCAATCTAATAATGAGGACATGGTTTTAAGAAAAAGGAAAAGGATTATTGCTTTGCCAGCAAAGGAGAAACACAGGAGACTCCTGTCCCAAAGGCTGTGATTCTGCCCTTCAGCAGGAGTAGGGTTTTTAAAGAGGTTTATCACAGAAAATGAGATTAGAGAGGCTATAGAATTAGATAAGGGAGGAGAAGATCAGGGAAAAGAAGATCAGAGAGAAGGTCAGGGAGAAGAAGGTTGGGAAAAAGGAAAAAACATGTAAGTTTCAAAACCATAAAGGATATAGTCAAAGCATCAAGTGAACCCCTATTAGAAGACTTCACGGGTTTGAGGGACTCTGCCCTCTTTCACAAGATCTGGTCCAATCCCCAGGATTGGGTCTGTAGGTTAACCACAATCTGTCCAACATAAACACAATTTTTTTTAAAATATTTATTTTTTAGTTGTAGTTGGACACAATACCTTTATTTTATTTACTCACTTTTATGTGGTGCTGAGGATTAAACCCAGGGCCTTCCGCATGCTAGGCGAACGCTCTACTGCTGAGCCACAACCTCAGCCCCAAACACAAATTTTTTAAAATATCTTTTTAGTTATACATGGACACAATATTTTCGTTTATTTTTATGTGGTGCTGAGAATCAAACCTAGTGCCTCACATGTTCGAGGTAACACTCTGCCACTGAGCTTCCACCCCAGCCCCATACACACAAATTTGAAAATGTATAGGTCGAAAAAGGTTTGATAATTTCTTAGAAGGACTCACAGAACTCAGAAAAGTTATTTACTTACTATTACTAGTTTATTAAAAGGTTACCACTCAGGGCTGGGGCTGTAGCTCCATGGCAGTGTGCTTGCCTAGCATGCGTGAGTCACTGGGTTAGATCGCTAGCACCACATAAAGAAATAAAAAATAAAATAAAGGCATGCTGTCTATCTAAAAAAAAAAAAAAAGTCACCATTCAGACCTGGGCATGGTGGCACATGCCTGTAATCCTAGTGCCTTGGGAAATTGAGACAGGAGGATCCCAAGTTCAAAGTCAGCCTCAGCAAAGAAGAGTGAGCCCCTGTCTCTAAATGAAATAAATACAAAATAGGGCTGGAGATGTGGCTCAGTGGTTGAGTGTCCCTGAGTTCAATCCCTAGTACTAAAAAAAGGTTACCACTCAGGAACAACAGCCAAATGGAAGAAATGCATACATTTCCATGGCATGGCTTCCATGCCCTCTCTGGGTACCCTATCCTCCCACCATCTCAATGTGTTCATTAGCCGAGGAGCTCTCCGAATCTTGTTTAGGGTCTTTGTTTTGTGGAATCATACATAGGAACAAACAAACAATGATTAAAAGTCACTGGCCACGGGTGACTAGGTCAATGCCCAGACTCTCTCTATTTCCTAGAGGTTATAAAGTGGGGCCAGAAAGTTATAAGCTTCTAATCAAGGTTTAATCTTTCAGATGAGAAGCTCCCATCCTGAAGCTATCTAGATTCCCACTGAGAATCACATTTAAACAAAAGATTCTCCTTTTGCCCTTCTCATCCAGAAAATTCCAAGGATTTTAGGAGTTCTATGCCAGGAGACAGGAACAAAGACCAACTATATTATTATATTGTACCAACAAGGCATGGGGGTTCCAGCAGCTTCACATCTTGGCCAAAATTGTTAATTTTCATGTTTTTTTATAGTAGCTAGTGGCAGAGAACTCTTACATAGATTATTCTTTGTATGAATGTGTGATAGGGCCACACTATTCAAGTGCTTGATGTTTAAAATAAGGTTTTAAAAAATTGCTTTGAAAATTAACATGAGGGTTTTTTTGTTTGTTTGTTTGTTTGTTTAGTGGAGATCATGAATTACAAGACAAAAAACCAACCAACCAACCAACCAAAAAAAAAAAAAATGTCTTAGAAAGGTTAAGTGAACCAGGCATGGTAGGTCATGCCTATAATCCCAGTGACTTGGGAAGCCAATGCAGGAATATAGCAAGTTTGAGGTCAGCCTCGGTGACATAGTGAGGCGTTAAGCAACTTAGTGAGATCCTGTCTCGAAAACAAAACAAAACAAAAAACTGAAGATGTGGCTTGGTGGTAAAGCACCCCTGGATTCAATCCATGGTTCCAAAAAAGTTATGCAAATGGGTATGTGTTTAGAACACTTTTGTGTGAGAATGGTTCTGGAGATTGAACCCAGGGCCTTGTGTCTTTGAGGCAAGCACTTTACCAAGTGAGCTACACCCCCAGCCCTAGAACACTTTTGTGTAACATAGTATATAGATTCAGAAAGTGTTTTTGCATGGTCATATTTAAAATGTAGTCTTAATTAAATTGATAATTAGTACATGTAGACATTTGGTTATTTCATTTACATCCCTAAAAACTAATGCGGAACTGGGACACAATAGCACATACCAGCAATCCCAGAAACTCAGGAGGCTGAGGCAGGAGGATCCTAAGCAACTTAGCAATTTAAGAGCCCTAAGCAACTCAGTGAGACAGTGTCTCTAAATAAAATGTAAAAAAGGGCTTTGGATGTGGCTCAGTGGTTAAGCGCCCTTGAATTCAATCCCCAGTACCAAAAATAAAATAAATATTAATAACTAAAATAAAAGACTGATGTGTTCATAGTCAAGTGTGATTGTGTACACCTATAATCCCAGCAACTTGGGAGGCTAAGGAAGGAGGATTGAAAATTTGAGGTCAGCCCTTAGGAGAGGTGGAGCAACAAGGTCAAGAAGATGAAAGGAAGTTGGGTCCTTGGGTGACATTTTAGAGCAGAGCTGCACGACTAACCTGGAATGACCACTGTGGACCATCAGAGAAGAGGGAAGGAATATTTTACATTATTTAAGTATTTGATGGCTCTTTATTACAGCAGATTAATCTTTTATTTTTGAAATACTGGGGACTGAATCCAGCAGCACTCTACCACTGAGCTATATCTCCAACCCTTTTTTTAAAAAATTTTCAAACAGGATAGGTTGCCCAGTTGGCCTCAAAATTGCAATCCTCCTGCCTCCTCCTCTTGAATTGCTGGGATTAGATGTGTGCCACCATACCCATCATACCTGTCTTAAAAGTACACACTTGATGATTTCTATTAGTTGTTTAACTATAAAATCACCACTGAAATTAAGACATTTTGTCACTATATTTGCATTATATATAAAGGAATCATATAAGTAGGTAGGCTTTGTATTTGGCTTGCTTCACTTAGGGTAATGATTTTGAGATTCACCTACATTTATTGCATTAATCATTAATTTTCCCTTTTTTTTTTTTTTTTGGTGCTGATGATCAAACCTAGGGCTTTGTGCATGCAAGGCAAGCACTCACCAACTGAGCTGTATTCCCAACCCCTAATTTTCCCTTTTTTGTTGCTGAGTAGTAATGGACTGCATGGATATACATTTTACTTGTTCCTGTTTAGGGACATTTTGACCAGTTTATTTCTAACTACTATTTGTATACCCAGGATGCCCTCCCCATCAATATTATGTGATTTCTTTTATATTCAGGCTTATTATGGTCAAGCAGTCCCTAAGCAGCATCTCAATGCCTAACACTGATGCAGATGTTGTGTTGGCTTGCCAGACAGATTTTGTCAGTAAGGGGTAAATTGGTTGGATGCAGTGGTACATGCATTAATCCTAGCAATTTGGGAAGCAGAGGCAGGAAAATACAACTTAGCAAAACCCTGTCTCAAAATAAAAAAATAAAGGACTGGGGATGGGCTGAGAGTGTGTCTCAGTGATAGAGCGCTTGCCTAGCACAGGCGAGGTCCTGGGTCTGATCTTCAGCACCACATAAAAATAAATAAGTAAAATAAAGGTATTGTGTCCAACTACAACTAAAAAATAAATATTAAAAAAAAGGACTGGGGATGTAGCTCAGTGATAAAGTTTCCTTGAGTTTTATCACTGATCTCCATGACCCCGCCCCACAAAAGGTGAGGGAATGACTCCATTGGACCCAAATGGTTTATTTACATAGAGAGCAAAAGCAATATAAAAACATAGTGTCTGCTTCCCCTGTGCCTAGTCTGTTGCCAAAGCTTGGTCCTTTTCCCCTATGTCAATCCAATAAGGAGGACATGGTTTTGAGAAAAAGGAAAATGAAGGTTTACTGTTTTGCTAGCAAAGGAGAAACACAGGGAACTCTGGTCCCAGAGGCTGTGATCCTGCCCATCAACAGGAAGAGGGAGCTTTTGAAGAGGTGTTTCAAATGCTATATTTCTCATGTTTCTATTGAATTGTAATCCATTTGTTAATTTGGGAGATACTCACTTCTGATATCTTCTGATAAGTGGGGAAGAAAGGTAATCTTGTTTCCCCTGAGATTAGGGAGGAGCAGAGGAGCAAAGAGAGAGGAAGAAACATGTCCATTTTAAAAATAAGTTGCAGTGGCAGAGCAGCAAGGGTTATATTCAAAGCATAAAGTAGACCACTATTACAAGTCCACCAAGACCACACTAATTAGAGGCCAGATCATAGCCCAAATGATAGGAAACCCTCAGTATATGAATGGAGAGTGGGGAACATCCAAAATGCAAAACAAACTTCTGAAAACTGTTTAAAGGTATTGTGTCCAATATTGTGCTTTAACATTCCTTAATTCAACTAGGAATGGTAATCACCTGAGGGCACTGAAGAGCACAGATATAAAGAGACTGGGTTATTAACAGGGTCTCACATGTTACATGTTAAATCAATAAAAACGAGTTCACTCTTTTTTTTTTTTTTAAGGGAGAGAGAGAGAGAGAGAGAGAGAGAGAGAGAGAAAATTTCAATGTTTATTTTTAGTTTTCGGCGGGCACAACATCTTTGTTTGTATGTGGTGCTGAGGATCCAACCGCGGCCCCTTGAATGCCAGGAGAGCCCGCTACCGCTTGAGCCACATCCCCAGCCCACGAGTTCACTCTTTATATTTCTTCTGAGGAGTTTCTCTTTGAAAGGAAAGTGACCACAACACTTGGAGGGACTAAGAGATCTTTATTGCAGCAGTGCAAAAGAGGAGAAAAAGAGAGCAAGAGAAGAAAGAGAGAGCAAGGGAGAACAAAAGCAAGAGAGAGCAAGAGAGAGTGGCCCGGAAGGAGGGACTTTTTATAGCCAAAATCTAATGGGGTCTCTGGGTCTGCAAGCTGCCTTGTTGGCACAAGGGGGATTAAGGGTTTAGCCTTGAGGGGGGCGGTGTTGAGAGTTCAAACTTGACGCAAACAGGTGATAAAGGACCAGACAGAGGGTGGTTTGGGTGCATGGGTTATCCTGCAGCTAACGTTTGTTCAGGCTGCCCTGCAGACAACTTAGTTCAGCCTGTCCTGCACCTAACATTCTTCCCAAAGGCAAGATTACCAAAGCAAGTTCTTTTCCCAAGATCTAGACACAGGAACTATTTTTACTTTTATCTTCTTATCTTACCCCCTTTTTTCTCTTCCTTCTTTCTTTACAAACCAGTAATCTGTGAGCTGTTTTGTTCGGCATGTTGTACTTTTAGGGTATTAATCCTATTTAGAAGGAAAGACAGAATATTCTAAAAACAGTTATCGTTTTTGACGAAAAAGTGTGTGTCTTCCTAGACCGCAACAACCTATGGAGGTAAACGGTGGCTGCCCTTGCACGGCAGGCGAGGCGACATGCAGTTCACCAGTTTCCCAAGTCGGCTTCACTCACCCAGGTACCATTACTGTGCCATTTGTGTTCATCACCCTGCCAGCAGCTAATGTCTTGTAGCCATTAGGGCTAAAAGGTGCGCCTCCCTTAAGGAGCTGACTGTCCTTCCAGAACTGGCCTGCAGGAACAGAGAGGGCCACCGCAGCTCTACATATCCCAGTCAGACGGGGGAAACTGACAACCACAATAGTACAAGGAATAAACCAAGGGAAACGGGAGGCCAGAGGAGATGGAGTGCATCAAGCAAGGCCGACCCTTGACTACTGGAGTAAGTCAAAACCCCAAGGGCGCAAACGGTACAGGCACAGTGACTGTAAGGAGGTGGGGGGGGAGAAGTTCAGATCCCTGGAGCAGAGGCTGACAAGAGGCGAACGATGGGAGATGGCGCCTGCAACACAAGCTAGGGCCGATTTACGTGAGGTCCAGTATGTCAATTTCAGGAAACTGGCGGTCTTTGGGGCAATGGAAAGCCCCTGAGAAATTTAAAGGCAAGCGTCGCCGAGAATAAAAGGGACTTGTCCAAACTGTACGATTAAGGGCAGAACCCGAAAACGACTCAGTTTATTCCAAGATACTTCTAATTCCTAATGAATTAACTACAAATTTCTCGCGACCCCATGTTTATCGTTGACCCACCAATATAAAACACAAGGCATACGTTTCCCACACGTCCCCAGCTCTGCGGAAATGCCTCGGCTCTTCAACCGGAAGCAGAAACTGACCGCTGAGGACGCCGCCTAACGGCTTGCTGGAGCAAAACCATGCCTGAAAGAACCATCACGCCGGAAAGGACCAGGCTGCTTCCGGTGAGAGCCCGAAGGAGAAAAGCCTCAGAGGGCGGGTCTCAAGGATCAGTTTGTGCTGCGCGCCCGGCTCCGCGACGTCGCAAGCCCACTTTTGCGCAGGCGCGGGGCGACTGCTTTTGCGAACGCGTACGCAAACGCGTGCGTGCGCGCGCCCGCTCAGCATTCGGCGCCAGACTGCTGTTTCGAGGGTAAATCCTTTGAGCTGTAATTGGGCTTTTGTTTTCTAAACTACAACTCCCAGCATGCTTCGACCCTCATATTGACACTAGCTGTGGCTTCTCAGGATAGGGTAAAGATAATCTTAAGTGACGATGACGTACCAAGGAGAAAAAAATTGAACATGTGGTTTGAGCGTCTCACTCGCAGAAGCCCCAGTGGCCTAATGGATAAGGCATTGGCCTCCTAAGCCAGGGATTGTGGGTTCGAGTCCCATCTGGGGTGGTTGTGCTTTTACTTTAGGATGCTTTTTTCTCTTTTCTGAAACGATTATATCTAAGTAAGTCACTTTCATTTTACTTTTTTGAAAAATGGAATAGTGTATGTGTGGTTTTACTAGCTGTTGAGCTACCGTTTGCAAAAATGAGGATATTTCACCTCCTTTCTCTGAGCCATAAGTCCCTTAAGGCTTTTGGGAGGTCCGAATAGGTTTAATTTCGATACCCCTTCTAGATAGCGTTAAAAAAAATCTTAAAAGCGTGTTCCGTATCAAATTCTCATTCACTCCCGTCTAACCCACTTCTGAGAATCGGCCGTTGGTCAGCTAAAAACGTCTTTTTAAGTACGCAGGCAAGAAAGGACCTTTTTACCCTCGATCGGCCTTTCGCAGCGTTTCTGGAGGACCCGGTACCCAGTTAGACTCAGCGGTCGCTTGCTCTTCTCTGGGTTCGTGAGGGCGCCGCTCGGTGTTCGATTAATATGGCTCCGCAGAATAGGGAAGTGAGACCTTTCACCCTGGCCGTGGGCAGGGGGAGCCGGCAGTCGGAGTCCGACCATACCACTAAGCGTCTCGCGGGGGTAGCTGAGGGCGAGGGCGCTAGCAGTTGCGTAGGGCGCCTTTCGGCTCCACCTCTGGAAAGGACATAAAAATGGCGGCCTTAGGGTCCCCGGCGCGCACTTTGCGAGGCCTTCTGCGGGAGTTGCGCTACCTCAGCGTGGCCACCGGGCGACCCTATCGTGACACCGCGGCCTATCGGTACCTTGTGAAGGCTTTCCGTTCACATCGGGTACGGAAACCGTGTCCCGGGAGCACCACGTCCCGGGAAGGGAGGAAAAGGCGGGTCTGGGCGGGTGTCGGGAGCACCTGGTCTTAGGGCCTGCTGCCCGGGGCCCACCACAGAAGCCCAGGACCTGCTCTAGCTCCGGCCTAAGCCCGGGCGGCGACGCGGCCCTCCGCAGGCAGGGGTGGAGCCGCGCGGGAGGAGTTCATTGGCCGCTTCTGCTGCTTGTTGGGGAGGGAAGAGTCGGAAGAAGGGGAGCGGAGGAAATGGGGACCGGCCTGAAGATAAGGCTTGGTGTAGTGTCCCCACACTTAGAGGCACAGCGTATTCCTGGCACTCCCCACCCTTCCCCCAGTAGACATTATGAGAAGCAAACTTTGAGGCATAAAGGAAAACCAGTGTGGCGGGGAATGTTGGGAGCTTTCTGAAGGGTCGACAGTGTTTTACTTTACCTATGTGGTGTCCCCTGCACCCCTTAGGAAAATGATGCCCCTGGGAACGGTACGAGTGCTGTCAGTTCAGCGTGAGCTTGCTGCATGACCAGATACTTTTGTACTAAAACTTCTGTAAGCAGATAAATGTAAACATGTATCCCCCTTGGGTTAAAGCGAGTGGAAGACAGTTTCATTTTCAAAACGAAGCAACTGAGGCTCAGGGACATTTACTTGAGCAAGAATCAGTACAACAACTAGAATTTAGATTAGCTGGTTCCCAAAAATAATTCTCCCGATTGCTACCTTTGGAGTTGTGGATCTGACTTGGAAAAAAGTTGCAACCAATCTCAGAAGTAAAACATTATAGAATCGTTTGTGCTTCAGGGAATGAAGCCTGTTGTCATTGAGCAGTGTGAGAAGAAGAATTATTTTAACTGTTGAATTTATGAGCTATGAAATTTAGAAAACAAGATCTTAAAATTAAAATTAACCTAGTTTTTAATAGGTCACAATGTTAGATACTGGTGCTAGGAACTTGGGCCAAATGCCAAGAATAAGATGTACATGGGCTGGGGTTGTGGCTCAGTGGTTGAGCGCTTGCCTCTTGTGCATGAGGCCCTGGGTTGGATCCTCAGCACCACGTAAATAATAAAGCAAAGGTATTGTGTCCATCTACAACTAAAAAAGTTAAAAAAAAAAGGGGGGGCTGGGGATATGGCTCAAGCGGTAGCGCGCTCGCCTGGCATGCGTGCGGCCCGGGTTCGATCCTCAGCACCACATACCAATAAAGATGCTGTGTCCGCCGAGAACTAAAAAATAAAAAAATATAAAAAAAAAAAAGATGTACAGGAATCCTGTATTTTAAACTTACATCCCACCTAAGGAGCCATCCAGTGAAACACTTCTAAGTGTTAAGGGTGTAAATAATTGGGAAGAAAGGGTAGTTAGGGAAGGCTTTCAGGAGCACAGTAAGTATGGGCCTGAAGGAATTAGCAATTAAATGGGGCTCAGGGAGAGTGATGATACAAGTAAAAAAACTGCATATTTTAAAGCTAAGAAGCCTAACATAATTGAAATTGAGAATGGTTGAAGCTTAGAGTGCAGTAGTGGTGGAAGATGAGGTAGGTGGTAGGTAGGAATTTAAATTTTATTGTAGGTATAGCTGGGCTTGGAGGTACAAACCTGTAATCCCAGCTACTCAGGAGGATGAGGTAGGAGGATCACAAGTGTAAGGTCAGCCTGGGCAATTTGGTGAGATGTTACTCCAAAATAAGAAGTGAAAAGGATTGGGGATGTAAGTTGGTGGTGGAGTGCACCTGGGTTCAATCCCTAGTATTGCAAAATGAAAAGGCTAATTTTATTGTAGGTATAAGGGAAGGACATGCTAAGATTTTTAAGAGGTGACATGATTATTGTTGTATCTTATGCAGGTAACATTATTGCTCTTGAATGAAGTTTGATAGTGGCTCTAAAATTGCTCTAAAAGACATTTGAAATTCATGCCTGAAATTCTAGGGCTGGGGTTGTATCTCAGTGTTAGAGTGTTTGCCTAGTATGCCTGAGACCCTAGATTTAATATCCAACAACATGCAAAACAAAACATAAAAATAGAAAGTTTAGCTAGATGTAGAGGTGTATACCTGTAATCCTAGCAACTCAGGCTGAGACAGTTGCTAAGTTTGAATTCAACAAAAGTTAATTTAAATTTGATGTAACTAATGACTGCCATTTGCACATATATGATAGCATATAGTTTAGTTTTCAGATTCTAATCCTAGATATTTAAAGAAAGAAATGGGATTATGCAGAAAATGGTGCCCAGGGACTAATCCACACATCCCCATATATGTGCACTTCCCCACTATTTCTGCCCCATTCTCATAACCTTAGAACACAAAATATATAAGCAGAGGACAACATACTACATTTCACTGAGACTTTGGAATGAATATGAAGTTTCCAGCTTGCTGATTTTTTTTTTTTTTTTTTTTTTTTGGTACCAGGGATTTAACCACTAAGCCCAGCCCCAACCACCACCCCCTTTTAAAAAATTTTTGAAACATGGTCTTGCTAGGTTGCTTAAGGCCTTGCTAAATTGCTGAGGCTGGCTTTGAATTTGTAATACTCTTGCCTTGGTGGCGTTCCACACCACTCCCAGGAAGTATTCAGCTTCTTAAAAGTCATTAGAGCCCAGATTTTTCAGATGGATAAGTTGTAAGAGGAAATTTTTGTTTTGTTTTTGTGCTGGATATTGAACCCAGACAGAAGGGCTTTACCACTGAGCCACATCCCCATGAGAGCAAGTTTAAGTACCATAAACACATGTATATTACTTTTGTATATAAAACTATAATTTTGTAATATTGAGGACAAGGTCATTATTTTTCAGACAAAATAAGTCTTTAATTTTGAAATGAAAGGTATATACCATATTAACCAAAGCACAGAAACAAAATGAAACAGCACTTTGTTTGAAGGGGAGAAAATTCAATATTATATTTCTTAGGTGGCATTAACAATCAATGACCTGATTGTAGTTCTAATCTCTGCCATTAACTAACAACTGGAGTTTAGTTTCCTCATTTGTAAAATGAAGGAGTTGAAACTAAGGATTATGGCTTCCGGTATTAAAATTTAGAAATACTCAATTAAACACCTCAAGAATTCTGTTTGCTGGATGTACTATACATGCCTATAGTCCCAGCTGTTGGGGATGGGGGCAGGGAGGATTGCTTGATCCCAGGAGTACAATACCAGCCTGGGCAACATAGGCTCCCTCCACCCCAACTCCCCCCTCCCCATTTAAAAAAAAAGCTGGCTTTGGTGGTACATGCCTGTAATCCCAGCAACTGAGGAGGCTGACACAGGAGGATCACAAGTTCAAAGCCGGCCTCAACAATTTAGTAATGCCCTAAGCAACTTAGTGACATACACACACACCCCACATCCCCCCAATCTCAAAAAATAAGCTGGGTGTGGTGGCACACGCCTGTAATCCCAGTGGCTCAGGAGGCTGAGGCAGGATGATTGCGAATTCAGCAACTCCTTGAAACCCTTTCTCTAAATACAAAAAAGGGCTGGGGGTGTGGTGCGGTGGTTAAGTGCCCCTGTCTTCAATCCTGGGTACCAAATAAAAATAATAAGTTTAAAAAGAAAAATAAAAAGGACTGGGTAGGGATATGGTTCAGTGGTAAAGTGTCCTGGGTTTAATCCCCAGTACCCAAAACAAAACAACAACAACAAAAAAAACCCAAACAGTCTTGTTAAGGCTGAGGCTGGTGTGGCTCAGTGGGTTAGCACATGCTTATTAGCATGTACAGGGCACTGGATGCAATTCCCAGCATTAAATAAACAAAACTTTTGATTAAGTGGAGGTCAACTTTCCTAATAAATGAGTATAGTTATGTCATTTGTAGGAAAATGGATGGAACTTAAGAGCATTATATTAAGCAAAATAAGCCAAAACCAAACTTGAAGTCAAAGGTCATATATTTTCTCTCATATGTGGAAGCTAGAAAGAAAAAAAGGTGATATTGGAGGATCGCATGAAAATAGAAGGGAGAGCAACAGAATAGAGGGAAGGGGATGGGGGAAGGAGGGGAGGAAAAGGGGAAGTACAGGGCAATGAAATTGACCAAATTATATCATTAAATTGTCTACATATACAAATATGTAACAACATTCCACTATTATAATGTGCTAATAAAAAAAGAACACAATTATTGTGAGTGCTCCTATAAATATTTTAATTATACATGTATGCTTTTTTTTTGTATTGGATTGAACCCAGAGACCTTCTATCATTAAGCCATATCCCTAGCCCTTTTTATTTTAAGATAGGGTCCTTCAGAATTGCCCAAGCTGGCCTGAATTTGCGATCCAACTGTCTCAGCCTCCAGAGCCCCTGGGATTACAGATGTGTGCCATCACCGTGCTTGGCTTAAACAGACTTTCTTTTTTTTTTTTTATTTTTTATTTCTCGGCGGACACAACATCTTTGTTGGTATGTGGTGCTGAGGATCGAACCCGGGCCGCACGCATGCCAGGTGAGCGCGCTACCGCTTGAGCCACATCCCCAGCCCTTAAACAGACTTTCTTTAGAGAGCAAATTGCACAGAGATAATAGAGACATGCAGGGCTAGGGTTGTGGCTCAGCTGTAGAGTGCTTCCTAGCACGGGCAAGGACCTGGGTTCTATCCCCAGCACCACATAAAAATAAATAATAAAATAAAGGTATTGTGTCCAACTATAACTAAAAAATAAACATTAAAAAAAAAAGAAGGGCTGGGGATGTGGCTCAAGCGGTAGCGGGCTCGCCTGGCATGCGTGCGGCCCGGGTTCGATCCTCAGCACCACATACAAACAAAGATGTTGTGTCTGCTGAGAACTGAAAAATAGATATTAAAAAAATTCTCTCTCTCTCCCACTCTCTCTTTAAAAAAAAAAGAAAATAGAAACATGCATATTTGTAAATCTGGATAGTGGTGCAGCCTGTAATACCAGTGATTTGGGAGGCTGAAGTAGGAGGATCACAAATTGGAGGTCAGCCTCAGCAATTTAGTGGAACCCTGTCTCGATAAAAAAGGCCGGGGTGTAGTTCAGTGGTAAAGTACCCCTGGGTTAAATACCTAGTACCCAAAATAAGAGTAAGAAAGCTTTTTTATTAAATCTTTCTCTGTAGACCTGTATCTGTTGCAGGGGTGTTAACTCTAACCTTTCTGCTTCTCTAGGTCACCAGTGAGAAGTTGTGCAGAGCCCAGCATGAGCTTCATTTCCAAGCTGCCACCTATCTCTGCCTCCTGCGCAGCATCCGAGAACATGTGGCCCTTCATCAGGAATTTCATGGCAGGGGTGAGCGCTCAGTGGAGGAGTCTGCTGGTTTGGTGGGTCTCCAGTTGCCCCATCAACCTGGAGGGAAGGGCTGGGAGCCATGAACATGGAGAAATTCCTTGGATGCTATCTTCGTATGAGAATTTAATCATTTCTATAATATGTATTTATCATTAAATTTTTTTTAAAGTTAGGATTTTTCTCTGCAATTTTGTTGACTGATTAATTAGGGGAATAAACTGGAGGTTTCATCTTTACTGTCAGTGAATTTATTGGACTTCTTATTCTAGGTATCACCACCTGAATTGATGTTCTTGATCTACTTTTAAAAGTTTTTCCTTTTTTTAATTTAAAAAGTAATACAAGGGGGCTGGGGTTGTAGCTCAGAGGTAGAGTGCTTGCCTTTAATGTGTGAGGCACTGGGTTTGATTCTCAGCACTGCATATAAATAAAAAAATAAAGGTCCATTAACAACTAAAAAAAAAATACAAGATTCTGGGAATAGTGGTGCATACTTACAGTCGTATTTACTCTGGAGGCTAAGACAGGAGGATTCCAAGTTCAAAGCCAGTCTCAGCTACTTAGCAAGGCCCTAAGCAAGTTAGTGACACCCTGTCTTAAAATTAAAAAAAAAAAAAGGCAGGGGCGCTGGGGATTTGGCTGAGTGATTAAGTACCTCTGGGTTCAATCCTTAATCCCCAGTGCCCAAAAAAAAAAAAAAAAAAATGCTGGTGGTGTGGGGGGCCAGGCGATGTAGCTCAATTTGCCTAGCATGCATGAGATCCTGAGTTTGGTTCCCAGTAATACACACATACACACACACACACACACAAAAAAAAAAAAAAAAAAGCTAAAAGTAATATAAGCCTGTTATTTTAAGGAATTCAGATGGTTTAAGCAAAATAAAAGCACAATTTTTTCCCTTTGTCCTTCCCTCTGTATTCCCATTACAAGATGGTGACCATTACTAATAGTCTAACAGTCTGATATGCATCTTCCCACATATTTCCAATGCATATACAAACAAAATTATGTATATATTTTTAAAAAGTAACAAATATGATGTAATAGGGTTCTAGTGGGAAACAGATGGCACACTCAAATAGATTTATTTAGAGTTAAAGGGATGTGAGTTGAATTAAGTAATGAAAAATTGAGGTAGGTGTGCTGTCACACACCTGTAATCCCATGATTTAAGAGGCTAAAGAAGGAGGATTACAAATTTGAAGTCAGCCTAGGCAATTTAGCTAGACCCTGTCTCAAAAAATAAAAAGGATTGGGGATGTAGGTCAGTAGAAAAAAGTAAGGTGAAGCTCTTAGGAGCTGGCAGTAGTTGGAGCAGCTATTATTACCTCTCCCTAGGCCTGGAAGTACTGGTCTTTAGGTCTTTAGGAACACAGCCACAGCTCAAGAGTAGCCCAAGGTATGATGTCCAGAAGAGTAAAGTCCAGGCAAAGGAGTGAGCATATTAACATTTATACCTCCTAGTCTCCACCTCAAATTGCTCTTCCTCTTGATCCATTTGGGTGAATAGTTCTACCATGTATTTGGCTAATTAAGTAAAAAGTTGGGCTTCATTTGGTATGCCTCTCTTCTTTCTGCATTCAATCATCCAGCAATTGTGCTTCTGAAATAGCTCCAAACACCTCCTCTTCCTCTGCTATAATTCCGGCAATGATAATCTTTTGGCTGAATTTTTAAAATGGTCCCTTTGCTTTGAATATTCTTAATTCCTCAATTAAAGTTATCTGGGGCTGGGGATGTGGCTCAAGCGGTAGCGCGCTCGCCTGGCATGCGTGCGGCCCAGGTTCGATCCTCAGCATCACATACAAAGATGTTGTGTCTGCCGAAAACTAAAAAAAAATAAATATTAAAATTCTCTCTCTCTCTAAAGTTATTTTGAACTGGGTACAATAGCACATGGTGTACCAGTGCTGAGGCAGGAGGATTTTAAATTCGAAGACAGCCTCAGCAATTTAATGAGACTGTGTCAAATTAAAAAACAAAAAAGGGGCTGGGGATGTGGCTCAAGCGGTAGCGCGCTCGCCTGGCATGCGTGCGGCCCCGGTTCGATCCTCAGCACCACATACAAACAAAGATGTTGTGTCCGCCGAAAACTAAAAAATAAATATTAAAAAAAAATTAAAAAAAAAAAAAAAAGGCTGAGGCCTGGGCACAGTGGTACACGCCTGTAATCCAGTGGCTTTGGAGGCTGAGGTAGGAAGATCTAGAGTTCAAAGCCAGCCTAGGCAACAGCGAGGCACTAAGCAACTCAGTGAGACTGTGTCTAAATAAAATACAAAATGTAATAGGGGATGTGGCTCAGTGGTTGAGTGCCCCTGAGTTAATTCCTGGTATCTCTCCCCAAAAAAGGGATGTAGCCTAGGGGTTAATGTGCCCCTGTGTTTGATTCCCAGTACCACCAAAACAAAACAAAGTTGTTCTATCAGTTGACAATTTTTTTGTTTCAGTCCTGGGTATCAAACCCAGGGTGTTTTACTACCGAGCTCCATTACCAGCTTTTTTTTTCTCTCCTTTCCTTCCTTTCCTTCCTCCCTTCCTTCCCTCCTTCCTTTTCTTGGTAAATTGCTGAGGCTGACCTTTAACTTGCGATCCTCCTGTCTCAGCCTCGTGAGTTGGTGGTATTACAGGCTTGAGCCACTGTGCCTGGCACCTTTTTATTTTATTTATTATTTTTCTTTGCTACCAGGGGATGAAACCAGAGGGGCTTACCACTAAGACATATCCCCATCCCCCCTTTTTAAAATATTAATTTTAGTTGTAGATGGACACAAGACCTTTATTTTATTTACTTGTTTTTTTAATGTAGTGCTAAGAATTGAACCCACTGCCTCACACATGCTAGGCAAGTGCTCTACCAATGAGCTACAACCCCAGCTGTCCCCACCCCTTTTTATCTTAAGACAGGGCCTCAATAAGTTGCTGATGCTGGCTCTGAACATGTGATCCTCCTTCCTCAGCCTCCTGAGTGCTTGGATTATAGATATGTGTCACTGCATTTGGCACTGGTTCTTTATTTATGCCTCTTTTATGGCATATGTGAATTTTTCCTGGTAAAAGAAGAAACTGGACATAATCTTTTTAAGACTATGTCTCATTCATTTTATAGTCTCTAGAGTACATCAACCCACATAGCATATAAATAAATCAGTGTTTTTGAGTATATAGTTTAGCTCCACTCAATAAGAGGAGTACAATTTAAACAACAGAATTGATCAAAGTATTTCAAAATACTCTTTCTACTGGGCATGTGAGAAAAACACAGTAGGCTGAGAGGCAAGAGGAATCTGGGTTCAAAGCCAGCCTCAGCAACTGAGATCCTAAGCAATTTACTGAGACCCTTTCTCAAAAAATAAAAAGGGATGGGATGTGGCTCAGTGGTTTTGCACCCCTGGGTTTAATCCTTGGTAACACACAACAACAACAAAAACCCTCCTTTTTTCTAAGAAATTAAGAGATTAATATTAAAATAATAGTACCAAGAGGTCACACATTCATTCAATTGGCTGGATCAAAGAAATAGGTTTGTTATTAATATTATCTGAAGGTATTTTATTTGGATTAAGATTGAAGAGAACAAAAGGATTAGGAGGGTTGGGGTTGTAGCCCAGTGGTAGAACGCTTGCCTAGCACGTGTGAGGCACTGGGTTCCATTCTTAGCACCGCATATAAATAAATTAAGGTCCAGGGCTGGGGATGTGGCTCAAGCGGTAACATGCTCACCTGGCATGTGCGGGGTGCTGGGTTTGATCCTCAGCACCACATAAAAATAAAAAATAAAGATGTTGTGTCCACCAAAAACTAAAAAAATAAATATTTATAAATAAATAAAGGTCCATAAACAACTTAAAAAAATTTTTTAAAAAGGATTAGGATAAGATGATGTTTGATTTCCTATGTTATAATATTGTACATACAATAAATTACATTTTTAAAAAAGATTTGAGGCGTAATTGCCTAATGGTAAGAAAAATATATAATGGGGAGATGCCACTGAATCAGATGCCACTAAGGTTCCTGGAGGTCTCTTCTCTGAGCACGGTCTTGGTTACCTTGGATGTGAATTCTGACCCTACCTCCGTGGTTGCTGCCACTGAACCAGAAGTCTCCTGTCAATCAACCATTGCCTGCACCACTACTGCCATTGCTGCTGCCTCTGATTCTGCTGTTGCCAGCCTAAGGTCACCTGGAGGTCTTCTTTCTGGGTGCTGCTGCCACAGAAGAAACTGCTGCCCTGAATGCAACTGAAGCTGACACTGCTGATGACCCCCAGAGATTGCCTGGTGACACTCCCCCACATCTGCAGTTGTAGCTGCCACTGCAGCCACTACTGCTGACCTGCTGCCTGCTGCCAACAACCACCACCACTACAGCTGCTACCATAGCCTAGAGGACTGCTTCGGGGGAGACTCCAGGTTTGGTTGTACTTAGCTGCACCTATTTTGGGACACCAGCCAGGGCCTGGGCCCTGGCTGCCAGCAGGTTTACCAGCACATGAGCCTCTGTCTGGGGACTCCAGCTAGGACCTACAGGTCCAGTGTGGGGGTACCTGTGGGTCTGGAGGAACCTGGGGTCTTCCTACTGAGAGTGCTGGTGGCACTTATGCTGCTTGCTGCATCTTGGGGTTGCTCCTTTGCATGAGTATGTACCCTGGTGGTCTCTCTGCAAGTAGGAGCAGCATTGAGATCTTGGGACTGCAGCATGGCTGAGCCTGAGGTATCTGAAGCTCAGATCAGTGGGATAGAGACTGGGTTTGCGAGGACTGATCGTGGTTTGGTGATTCCGAGAGACGTCAGAGACAAGACTGAGAAACTGTTGAATGCTGTCAGAGACAGTTTGACTTTCCAGCAAGATTTATTTTATTTTTTGATTCACTTATCTCCCTACCATATTTAGAACAGAATTTTTAAAAATATTTTTTAGTTGTCAATGGATCTTTATTTTATTTATATGTGATACTGAGAATCAAACCCAGTGCCTCATATATGCTAGGCAAGCACTCTACCACTGAGCCACAACCCCAACCTTTGATTACTTTTTTTTAATCTGGTACCTCATATGTGTGAAGCAAGCACTCTGCCACTGAGCCATAACCCCAGTCCTGGAACAGGATGTTTTTATGCATCACTGTATAGAGGACCATGATATATGAATGGTGTTTTGCATTTTTGTTGTATTCTTATGTCTTTAATTTTTTTCTCATTGTTCGTATTCTTCCACTCTCGTCTATTTTCTTTCCAACTTTTCTCCAACCAACAACCAATCTCTGTCGACTTCTCTTCTACTCTTACTGTGAATTTTTACTTCTAGCTTCTCTCTTCCTGTCTTGCAAATATTGCATACTACACTACCTCTGTTCTCTCATCCACATTTGAAATTGTAAATCATTTTAACAAATATTCTGTTTGGGGGCTGGGGATGTGGCTTAAGTGGTAGCGCGCTCACCTGGCATGCGTGCGGCCCGGGTTCGATCCTCAGCACCACATACCAACAAAGATGTTGTGTCCGCCGAGAACTAAAAAATAAATATTAAAAATTCTCTCTCTCTCCTCTCTCACTCTCTCTTTAAAAAAAAAGTATTCTGTTTGTACTATAGATAGTTATGGAACTCATAATTTTGGTTTAATGTGAGAAAGCATTAATTCGAGAAAGCAGTAGACTTAGTGGGAGCTATTAGGCTTTAGGCTGTATATTGTGTACAGTGGGTGCTGTTGATATTGGTCTCACCAGTAAAGGTGAAGTGCTGAAAACCTTCAAGGACACTATAGGTAAACAGGGCAGAATTTATCCTGCCTTAGATCCAAAATTTTAGATGGGAAAACACACTAATAACATGAAAAAACAAGGGAATGAAGCACTCCAAACAAACCAAGATATTTCAACAGAAGTCACTGATAACACAGCAGAAGAAATGTCCAAGAAGGAGTTCAGATTGTATACAGTTAAATTGATATGTGAAGTATAGTGTAAGGAGTGGAATCAAAGAAAAAATACAGGAAGTGAAAGACCACTTCAATAAAGAGATTGTGAAAAAACCAAGCAGAAATCATCTAAATGAAGGAATCAGTAAATCAAACTATAAATTTAATAGAAAGCATTACCAACAGACTAGACCACTTGGAAGACAGAACCTCATACAATGAAGACAAAATATATAATCTTGAAAGTAGAGTTGAACATGCAGAGAAGCTATTAAGAAATCATGAACAGAATATCCAAGAATTATGGGATAATATGAAAAGACCAAATTTAAGAGTTATCAGAATAGATGAAGGAGCAGAGATACAAACCAAAAAATGCATAATCTTTTCAATGATATAATAGCAGAAAATTTCCCAAACCTAAAGAACGGAATGCAAAATTAAATACAAGAGGCTTATGGGACCTCAAATGTACAAAAATACAGTAGACCCACACCAAGACACATTATAATGATAATGAATAACAAACAGAATAAAGATAAATTCTTAAAGAATGTGAGAGAAAAAAATCAAATTACATATAGGGGGAAACGAATTTGGATTTCAAATGATTTCTCAACTTAGACCCTCAAAGATAGGAGGTCCTGGAATAATATATTTCAAGCTCTGAAAGAAAATGGATGCCAACCAATAATTTTTTTAATATTTATTTTTTAGTTGTAGTTGGACACAATATCTTTATTTATTTATTTACATATAGTGCTGAGGATCGAACCCAGGGCCTCGCATGTGCTGAGCGAGTGCTGTACCATTAAGCCACAACCCCAGTCTCCAACCAAAAATTTTATATCCAGCAAAATTATTTCAGATTTGAAGGTGAAATTAAAACATTCCTTGACAAAAATTAAAAGAATTAACAACTAGAAAGCCTACACTATAGAACATTCTCAACAAAAATATTTCATGAGGATGAAGTGAAAAAAGAAAGTGAAAACCAGCAACAGGAGATGTACATTAAAGGGACATTCCACCAAATGAGAAATTGAGACAAATCAAAAACCAGAAATAAATAAAAATGACAGGGAATACAAATCATATCAATAATAATCTTGAATGTGAATGGCCTAAACTCATTAATCAAAAGATATAGACTGGGGCTGGGGATGTGGCTCAAGTGGTAGTGCAGTTGCCTGGCATGCGTGCGGCCCAGGTTCGATCCTCAGCACCACATACAAACTAAGATGTTGTGTCCGCCGAAAGCTAAAAAATAAATATTAAAAAATTCTCTCACTCTCTCTTAAAAAAAAAAAAAAGATACAAACTGGCAGACTGGATTAGAAAGCAAGACCCAACAATATGCTGTCTTCAAGAGACTCACCTCATGGGCAAAGATATCCACAGCTGAAGGTGAACGGATGGGAAAGAACTTATCACTCATATGGATTGAGTAAACAAGTAGGAGTTTCCATTCCCATTTCAGATAAAGTATACTTCAAACCAAAGTTAATCAGAAGAGACAAAGAAAGATATTTCATGCTTCTTTTTTTTTTTTTTAAAGAGAGAGTGAGAGAGGAGAGAGAGAGAGAGAGAGAATTTTTAATATTTATTTCTTAGTTCTCGGCAGACACAACATCTTTGTTGGTATGTGGTGCTGAGGATCAAACCCGGGCCGCACGCATGACAGTCGAGCGCGCTACCGCCTGAGCCACATTCCCAGCCCCTATTTCATGCTTCTTAAGGGAAGTATATATAATTAGGACATAACAATTATAAATATTTATGCCCCAAACAATGGCACGTTTGTGTACATCAAACAAACCCTTCTCAATTTCAAGAGTCAAATAGACCACAATACAATAATACTGGGTGACTTTAACACATCTCTCTGACTACTGAACAGATCTTCCAAACAAAAACTAAATAAGGAAACTACAGAACTAAATAAAACAATAATTTAGGCTTAACAACATATATAGACTATTTCATCCATCAATAAGCAAATATACTTCCTTCTCAGTAGCACATGGCTTTTCTCTAAAATAGACCATATTTTTTTTAACTTTTTTAAAATATTCAATTTTTAGTTGTAGTTGGACACAATACCTTTATTTTATTTATTTATTTTTTTATGTGGTGCTGAGGATCGAACATGCTAGACGAGCACCACGTACAAACAGAGATGTTGTGTCCACCGAAAAAAAAAACTAAAATAAATAAATAAATTCTCTCTCTCTCTCTCTCTCTCTCTCTCTCTCTCTCTATCCCCCCTCTCCTCTCTCTTTAAAAAAAATAAAATAAATAAAAATAAAATAAAATAAAGGTATTGTATACAACTTAAAAAAAAAAAAAAAAGCCTACCAGTGAAGAAAAGCCCGGGACCAGATGGATTCTTAGACAAGTTCTACAAGACTTTCAAAAAGAAATTAACACCAATACTCCTCAAAGTAGTCCATGAAATAGAAAAGGAGGAAACCCTTTCAAACTCATTCTCTGAGGCTAATATCACCCTGATACCAAAACCAGACAAAGGAAAGAAAACTTTAGACCAATATCCATGGTGAACACAGATGCAAAAATTCTCAATAAAATTCTGGCAAATCACATTCAAAAACATATTAAAAAGAAAGTGCACCATGCTCTAGTGGGATTCATCCCAGGGATGCAGGGTTGGTTCAACATACGGAAATCAATAAACATTATTCATCATATAAATAGACTTAAAAACAAAAATCATATGATCATCTCAATAGATTCAGAAACGCATTTGACAAAATACAGCACACCTTTCATGTTGAAAACACTAGAAAAACTAGGGATAGTAGGAACACCTCAACATTGGAAAAACTATATATGCTAAACCCAAGGCCAGCATCATTCTAAATGGAGAAAAATTGAAAGCATTCCTGCTAAAAACTGGAAAAAGCAAGGATGTCCTCTTTCACCACTTCAACATCATCCTTGAAATTCTAACTAGAGCAATTAGACAACAGAAATAAATTAAAGGGATACCAATAGGTAAAGAAGAACTCAAAACTATTACTGTTTGCTGATCATATGAATCTATACCTAGAAGCCAAACAAGTCCACCATAAAACTTCTAGGACTAATAAATGAATTCAGCAAAATAGCAGGATATAAAATCAACACCCATAAATCAAATGCATTCCAATAAATCAGTGATGAATCCACTGAAAGATAAATTAGGAAAACTACTCCATTCCCAATGGCCTAAAAATAAACAAACAAACAAACAAACAAATAAATAAAATACCTGGGAATCAATCTAACAAAAGAGGTGAAATACCTCTACAATGAAAACTACAGAACACTAAAGAAATAAATTGAAGAAAACCTCAGAAGATGGAAAGATCTCCCATGTTCCTGGATAGGCATAATTAATATTATCAAAATGGCCATGCTAACAAAAGTGTTATATACAGATTTAGTGCAATTCCTATTAAAATCCCAATGATGAATATTTTTCATAGAAATAGAAAAAGCAATCATGAAATTTCTTTGGAAAAATAAGAGATCCAGAATAGCTAAAGCAATCCTTAGTAAGAAAAGTGAAGCAGGAGGCATCACAATACCAGATTTTAAACTATACTACAGAGCTATAGTAACAAAAACAGCAGGGTATTGGCACCAAGTAGACTTGTAGACCAATGGTACAGAATAGAGGACACAGAGACAAACCCATATAAATACAGTTTTCTCATATTAGACAAGGGTGCCAAAAACATTCACTGGAGAAAAGATAGCCTATTCAACAAATGGTGCTGGCAAAACTGGAAATCCATGTGTAGCAAAATGAAATTAAAACTCTATCTCCCATCCTGCACAAAAATCAACTCAAAGTAGATCAAAGACTTAGGCACTAGAACAGATTCTGTGCCTAACAGAAGAAAAAAATAGGCCCAAATCTTCACCACGTCGGCCTAGGATCTGACTTCCTTAACAAGACTCCTAAAGTGCAAGAAGTAAAACCAAGAATCAATAAATGGGATGAATTCAAATTAAAAAGCTTCTTCTCAGCAAAGGAAAAAATAACGTGAGGAGAGAGCTTACAGATTGGGAGAAAATCTCTACCACATGCACCTCTGCTAAAGCATTAATCTCTAGGATATGTAAAGAACTGAAAAAACTTAACACCCCAAAAAATAAATAAATAAATAACCCAATCAGTAAATGGGCTAAGGAACTGAACAGACACTTCACAGAAAAATACAACTGATCAACAAAAAACGAAAAAGTGTTGAACATCTCTATCAGAGAAATGAAAATCAAAACTACACAAAGATTTCATCTCACTCCTGTTAGAATGAAAATCATCAAGAATACAGGTTATCAATCAATGTTGGTGAGGATGTGGTGAAAAAGGTCCACTCATACATTGCTGATGGCTACAAACTGGTGCAACCACTATGGAAAGCAGTATGGAGATTTCTCAGAAAACTGGGAATGGAACCACCATTTGACCCAGCTATCCCACTCCTTGGTTTTTACCCAAAGGACTTAAAATCAGCATACTATAATGATGCAGCCACAATAATGTTTATAAGCAGCTCAATTCACAATAGCTAGATTGTGGGACCAATGTAGGTGTCCCTCAATGGATGAATGGATAAAGAAAATGTGGTATATATACTCAATGGAATATCACTCAGCTTTAAAGAAGAGTAAAATTTTGGCATATGCAAGTAAATGGTTGGAGTTGGAGAATATCATGCTAAGTGACATAAGTTAATCCACAAAACCAAAGGCCGAATGTTTTCTCTAATATGTGGATGCTATTAGATGGTGGGGGCACTAGGGAAGAATAGTGTTACCTTAGATTTGGTGGAGGGAAGTGATGGGAGATGAGGGGAGGAGATGTGGGGACAGGAAAGATAGTAGGATGAAACAGACATTATTACTATATGTATATATGTGACTGCATGACCAATATGATTCTGCAATAATGTACACTCAGAAAAAGGAGAAATTATATCCTATCTAATATGACATATCAAAGTGCATAACTGCATTCTACTGTCATGTATAACTAAAACAAAAAAAATTTAAAAAGAAATATATATAAGGGGGTTTGAACTGGACATGGTGGCACGTGCCAGTAACACCAGCTATTTGGGAGGTTTTAGCAGGAGGACTGAAAGTTTTCGGCACAGACATATCAAATGTTATGGATTAAATAATTTGCTCAGGCCATTTCTGTCCAAACACAGTATAATAAAACAGCTTTTCTAGGGGGCTGGGATGTGGCTAGCATGGGCAGGACCCGGGTTCGATTCTCAGCACCCAATAAAAATAAAGGCATTGTGTTGTGTCCATCTACACCTAAGAAATATTTTTAAAAAAGAGTAAAATTAAAAAAAAAAAAAGCTTTTCTTTCCCCCACTCTTTTTGCTGTGTGAAGATTGAACCCAGGGCATGCCTATAATCCTAGCAACAAGGGAGGCTGAGGTTAGAGGATCATATATTTGATGCCAGCTTAAGCAAATTTGTGAGACCCTATCTCAAAATAAAAAAATGAGAAAGTACTCCTGGGTTAAATCCCTAGTATGGGGCAGGCGGAGAATAGCTCAACTAAGTGTTAGAAAGAATTGATTTTGGAACACAGACTGTATTAGCAGTGAACTTTCTATACTGTCTGGGTCCTGGGACTAGGGAAGGCTGAGGTTTTGGCAGGACAATGCCTTCCTCTGGTTTTGGATGTGATACAGGCTTTATCATATTCCTTTACTTTGCTGTTTCTTTTACCCCCCGCCCCCGGCCAACATCAACATCTCCCTCACTGGATTTTCACATGCTCAAGGCTCTTCCTTTTAAAAATAACTATTCTGTCTTTATCGCAAATGGTTTTTTAATTAAAATTTTCAAAAATTGTCTTGGTGGCATAGGGGATTGAACCAGTAGGGCTTTACCACTGAGCTACATCCCCAGTCCTTTATTTTTTTACGTTCACTTATATATTAATTTATTTTGGTATAGGGATTGAACTCAGGGGCACTGGACAACTGAGTCACATCCCCAGCCCTATTTTGTATTTTATTTAGAGACAAGGTCTCCCTGAGTTGCTTAGTGCCTCGTTTTTGCTGAGGCTGGCTTTGAACTTACGATCCTCCTGCCTCAGGCTCCCTGAGCATATGCCACCATGCCTGGTTTTTATGTTTGAGACACGAGTTGCCTAGGCTTGCCTGGAACTGGGAATCGTTGTGCTTCAACCTCTGACATAGCTGGGATTATATGGGTGACACTGAGTTTGGCTTATTTTAACTTTTTTCAGCTACTACCACCTTCTGCAGTTCCTTATCACAAATAAACTGAATGAATATGTTCAGTGGATGTTTTGTCACTAAGCCACATCCCTACTTCTTATTTTTTGAGACAGGTTCTCACTAAGTGGCATAGGATCTCACTAAGTTGCTAAGGCTGATTTTAGTAATCCTCTGCCTCAGCCTCCCAAATTGCTGAGATTTTAGGTTTCCACTATTACACCTGGCCACTGGCTACCGTATGGGAAGACGGTAACTGGGGATTTTACTAGGCGCACTTATCCACTGAGCTACATCCCAGCCCTTTGTATATTTTATTAGAGACAGGGTCTCACTTAGTTGCTCGGGGCCTCAAAAAGTTTCTGAGGATGGGTCTGAACTCTTGATTTTCCTGCCTCAGTCTCCTGAAACATTGGGATTACAGTCATGCCCCACCACACCTGATACATCCCTAGCCTTTTTTGACAGGGCCTCACTAATTTGCTGAGGCTGGTGTGGAACTTGCAATTCTCCCGTCTCAGCATCCAGAGTTGCATTTGCCACTGTGTCCAGCAAAATATGAGTAAAACGTGAATATAAATGATTAAATGCTTCAGTTTGCTTCAGTTAAAAGTGTGTGAGCTGGGGATGGAACTCAGTTGTAGTGCTTGGTAGCATGCACAATGCCCTGGATTCTATTCCTAACAAAAATAAAGACAGTAAATGCCAAACTATTTTAAAAACCCAACTATGCTGTTTATACTAAATACATCTAAAATGTAAGCCAAGAAGGTTAATGTAAAATGTAATCAGAAAGATAGAAAGTAGATAAATAAAATTTCTTCACTGAAACATAATTTTTCAAGATGAGCATGGTGGCCCAAGGCTTTAATCCCAGCTACACTGGAGGGTAAGGCAGGAAGATTACAAGTTCAAGGTTAGCCTAGGCAAATCAGGGAGACCCTGTGTCCCCCCCCAAAAAAAATTAAATAAAGTAAAAAGAGCTGGATGCCATAATACAATGTCTGTACTCCCCCTGAAAGCTAGAGTGGCGGAAGCAAGATCAGAAATTCGAGGCAAGCATCACTGTCTTAGCAAGGCCCTCCGCAACTCACTGAGACCGATTCAAAACAAAGAAAAAGGGCTGGGGATGTGGCTCAGTGGATAAGTGCCCTTGGGTTCAATCCCTAGTATGGCAAAATAAAATAAATTATTCTTTTTATTTTTGGTACTGGGAAATTGAATGCAGAGGCACTTTACCACTGAGCTAGTGAGACAGGGTCTTGCTAAATTGCTGAGGCTGCCCACAAACTTGCCAACCTCTTGCCACAGCCTCTTCAGTCACTGGTATTACAAGCATGTACCATCATGGGCGGCTCAACATTTTGGTGTACTTTCTCAATACTAGTGTTTCTCACAGTAATGTTTAATAGTGCATCCCTCTAGGACATTAATTTGTACATTTTTCACTTTTCAAAGGATAATGACAGTTCTAGTATTTGGATTGGTTTAGAATTTGAAGTTTTCTAACTAGAGAGAAATTTTTTGTCAATTACTAAAGATGACTCTAAAACTTTTATTGGCCTATTATACAATTAAAGGGATCTTGGGACTGTGCTTGCTATTTCATGTTATTTTTTAATTGATAATGCATTAACCAGAAATTATACGTCCCAAGGCGATGCATGTACAATTATAGGGAAACAATATTAATGTCTCAAAGAATTTTACCAAAGGTTTTAAAAACACCAGGCAAAAGGTCTAGTTTAGGTATTTCCCGTTGGCTCATTTTGTTCTCAGAACAATATTGCAAGACTTGTGTAGTTATATCCATTCGACATGCAAGATTAAGAAATCATTTGCTGAGCCGGGCGTGGTGGTGATGCCTGTATTCCCAGCGGTTCGGGAGGCTGAGGCAGGAGGATCCCAGGTTGGAAGCCAGCCTCACCAATTTAGCGAGAATGTAAGCAACCTAGCGAGAGCCTGTCTTAAAATAAAAAATGGGTAGGGATGTGGCTCAGTGCTTAAACACCCTTGGGGTCAATCGCAGGTACAAGGGAAAAAAAAGTAAAAGGTCAGAGCAGGGCAACAGGAAACCGTGGAGCCCCGGGTTTTCCCGTGGTCACAGTCGCTGACTCGCCGGTTCTGTAAGATCGCCTCCTCATAAATTCTCAGGACACAGGTTAATTTTTATAGCTTCAAATATAGCCTACGAGTTGCCCGCTTGATCCGACTGGGTAGGAGAGCCGGTTTCCCGGGGTACTGACTTCAGGCTACTTTTCTGAACCTGACATGTCCCAGCTGGGGGCACAGATGTGGGACAGTGACCCAGTGTCTGCAGTCCCGTGGAAGAAAGGCCGCGTCCACTCAGTTCGGGCTGGGCCCTGGAACTGGGATTATTCATCAGGAACACGCCCACGCTAGCTGTTAGGACAGGGAGTCTCTGTCAAACTGGTGGGCACGGTCTCTACTTACTTCGTTGGGCTAACCACTGGCACATTTTGCTAATTGGGGTCTGGCCCGCCAGCACCGCCCCTAGACTCACTGCAGCTGTGAGGTCCGGGTTTGGCGCCTCGGGGCAGATCCGGCTGGAGAGTCGGTTAAAGTACCAGAGTCTCGCGAGATCTAGAGGGAGAGGAGGGGGCAGTGCTCGTGCACGCGCCCGCGAGCCGTTAGGGTGGAACCCTCGCCCCGGGCCGGGCGGGCGGAGCGAAGACAGTTGGACGCCAGTTGGTGGAGCGCCGCGGGAAACGACTCAGCGCGAGGAACGTGCGCGCTCCCGTCGCGACGACGGTGGCGGCGAGCGGCGTCACAGCTTGGAGGGGGGGTTTGACGGCTTCTGGCGGGTGGCGGTGTTGGAGGCGAGAGCTTGCTTAGCCCGTGTCGCGTCTGTTCCTGGAACCGGACGGAGAGTGAGGGCACGAGGGTCTCTTTCGGGAGCTGCTGTCTTCCACGTACACGTCGTCGTGAGGAGCGCAGCCCGGACTCTCCCGCGACCCCTCCGGCTCTCCTTCCGCACGCCTCGAGGCGGCGGCTGCGGCGGCCACCAAGACAGCATCGCACCTCCCCCACCCCTTCCCCTCATCCCCCGCCCGAAAGGGCCTGTCTGCGCCCCACCCCCGCCCGTCCGTCCGCTACGCCGCCGCCATGTCGGCGCAGGCCCAGATGCGCGCGATGCTGGACCAGTTGATGGGCACCTCCAGGGACGGTAAGTGTCTGCCAGAGCCCTGGGGGTGGGGGAGGGGATGGGGCCGACGACGGGAAGGGGTCCGAGGGCGCACCTGGGCGCGCGCGTGTGGCTGAGTAAGGGGCTCCCAGATTGGTAACACGAGGTCCCAGGCTCCCTTCCCATCCAATCAGGGCTTGGCAGGCGGGCTTGGGGGGCGGTGACCATGCGGATTGGCGGGAATTGCTGCCAATGGGACTAGGCGGGGCCTGGGGGCAGAAAGGAGAGTTTGTGCTTTTAATGTTGACTTGGCTGGGATGGGAGAGCCCACGTCTCTCTTGCGTAGTCGGGCGGCCCGTTTTGTTGCTGATTAGGTACCTGCGGGCTAAAGCCCCCGCTCCCGATCTAGTTCCTTAACCCAGAGCCTTGGGTCGTCCCTCGTCGCGGTCCTCCAGAGTCCAGAGAGAATCAACCCGCCCCTCCCCCCGCCCCGGGCGAAGGAAAACCTTACCCCGACCCAGAGATGCACCATCCATCCCCACAGAATCAACCATTTTTATGGAAAATCTGACCCAAACCATGGTTTCTTGAAGTGGGTGTGTTTGGCCCCATTTTGTGAAAGAAAAAGTGTTATGGCCTGTTTTTCCGAGAGACCTCCATTTTGTTAGACAATTTAATAGAGGCTTTGTTCAGTAAATATTGACAAATCTTGCATGCGCCCCAAATAGGACCATTTTGGAAATTTGATGCCCAGTGAAGCAGAATCGAGGGAAACAAAGAGATTTTTAGGCACTTAGGTTAGAATCCGTACAGAAAGCAACTACGTGCTGAATTATCTTTTGTCATAGCGAATTTCTAAGTCAAACGAAGAAATCTGTTGCTTTTTTGTTGATAATAATTAGTAATATACTCTTTCAAATTCAGCTTAAATTCACGACAACGTAGAGGAAAGGTCTAGTTGAGTACTTTCTTAAAAACCGAAAATCCTTGTTTTTATATGTTGATTGTTTTGGCAAATAGTTTCTTAGCCATTTAAATGCTTTTTTCTTGAGAAGTTATTCACGTTGCTTGACTTAGGAGAAAAGGCCCTTGAATTTAGTTTATGATAGTTGCTCTTATGATTTACTTGAGTGATTTGCAGCAAAATACGTGATTAGGAAAAAAAAAACTTCATTGCATTAAAATATTTTTAGCAATGCATATTTAGAATGGCATTTCAGCGTTAACGGTTCAGTGTTAATAAAAACCCATACTGGGAACTTTTCTTCATAGAACATTAGGATAAACAGGTATAGATGACAAACTGTGGTTGTATAGAGAGAAGGGAAAGATTGGGAAGAAAATAGGTTTATTTGTGTAGTAAACTCTTGAAAATTAATGTTAAATAAAAATGCCATTGGAGAAACTTAACTGTTATCATTTTCCATGCATAGATAAGAATGGTTATAACTGCAGCATGTCTTTAACATTTCTCTTTTTCTAGCATGAGAGAGGGTATTGGGAAGGGGTTTCATCTAGGATCTTAACTAATACAATCTTTTTAATAAAGTCACAAGACTTACTTTATGTGATCCTTTTAATCCCTGACAGATACCATTTTGGTATTTTCTGCATAGATTAGATTTTCTGATATTACTGGCAAGATAATAGTTGGATCAAGGTAACCATCACCTGAGAAATTTCTGAACTAGGCAGCTCATCTAGTATTGCAAAGTTAGAGTAACACATACATACGTGCATGTTATTGGATGTGTAGTCCCAGCAGAAAACTGGATTTCTTAAAATCCATTCTGCTTTGTATACAAATAAATTTATATTATGTGTCTGTCACTGGACTTTTTTTTGTTTTGTTTTTGCCTCCAGACTTAGAGGATTTATGAATGAATTTATGTCTACGAGTCCACAATAATATTTAACTGAAATAACAGGACTTTCACTGCTATATTGGGTCAGAAGTAAGAAATATACCACTTTCAAGGAAAATAATTTTTTTTAATATATCCAAATTTTTTATGTATTTGATATAATCAGAAATTATTTTCCTTCTAACTAGATATTTAGTGAATTTTACACATTTGATATAATTCAGGATATTTAAATAATTAGATTTTTTTTTTTTTAGCAGTCAACTGCAAGTTATCCAGGGATAGGGGAACATGGAGACATCACTGAATAACATCATGTAATTTGAAACCATATAATGAGAAGTCTTGTATTAGACACACAAACTGTTTCTGGGGAATTATTTGGGTATATTTGGAAGTGGAAATGGGGATCCAGGAGGTGGGAAAGAGATGGAAAAGATAGGAGGGCATTTAAGGCAGCTTGGTCCTATTTTTTTTTTAAAACCCCAGAGACTGACTATGAAGCAGCCATTTTCTTTTTTGGTTAGTGAGGCTCAGGTAGCCATGATCCCCCTCAATCTTCAGTGTCCCATCCATGAAAACAGCTGAAGTGGCACCGGAGTCCTGGGGCTCTGGAAAAATGTTAGTTTCCCTTCCAAAATATTTCTTCCCTCTCCCCTTCCCAACAGAGTTTTTAATCCCTTTTAAAATTCCTTGGAGATTTAAGTCTGTGAGTTAAATGTACCTTATCTTGAATTACTTAAATGAATTAATCATTTAGATTACCTAAACTTCACTGGAATCCTCAGGAATAGGAATTTTGGTGTCAGGGAAATGGAGAGGTAATTTTTGGATCACTGGGCACTTCAAGAAAGGACAGTCCTGGGTGAGTGTGGAAGTGGGGGGCTTTGAACAATTAGTGGGCAGCATGATGGTGCTGGGAGGCTGGGCAGGGGGATGACCAGGAGGTGGGAGAGGAATGCCTAATGGAGGTGGGAGGGCCAAAGACAAACTTTGCCTTCTTTGCAATTTTGCCTAGGGCCCTGGTGGTGGCAACCGCCTGTGTGCCACTGAAAATCGTGCCGATGCCTGGCATACTGCATAAATGGAAGCAGGGTACCGCGTGAGTTGAAACATTGGTCACACTATATAAAGTTTGTATATGTGAATCAGTGTAACTCATACCCATGTAACTGGGGGTCTGACTGTATTTGGATTTTTCTGATAAGGCATCATGGGCTAAGAAAAAGAGCACTGAGCTGAGACTCAGGAGACCTGGTCTCTAATTGTAACCTTGGGTAAGTCACTTAACCTTTTTTGCCTCAAGTTAAATCTGTAATTTGTTCTATGGGAAACCAAATATTTTCCTGTTAACCTCAGAAAAGTAAATACATTTATTAAAGTTTTTAAGAAGGGAGGACCATAAGTAGATAATAATTATTAGTATATTTTTTCATCCCAGGTTTAAGAGTCAATACATTTTGTGAATACCTTTCTGTTTTAGTTATTAGCATTAATAGGAAGGAGACAGATATTCCATTTGGTAGCAGGGCGGAGCCACAAAGGAAAACCCAAGAAACAGTTTGAGAATTGTCTGCGTAACAGTTGGAGAAACCCTGTGCCCTCGTACAGAATTTTTACCATGGTAATTTTTACTGGATTGAATCACTTGTAAGGGATCCCTTAGCAGCTAACATATAGTTTGATTAATACATTTCTGGTTCTGATCACTGAAAGATCTGAGAAGATGCAGGGAATAGGAATTAAACAGGGTGTGAGAGTGTGAATTTAGATTACATCCTAAATTTAGAAATTAGATAGGTTACAGAGGATAATTTGTTCTGAGGGTTCCAGATCTCTTAGTTGCATTAAATGGGAGCAGAGTTCATCTCTTCAAACAGACCAGGAGTGAAAGTACGCCCTCAAAATAACCTGTAGATTGAGTACGTAGACTTTAATAGACTTCTTTGGCATCATGTGTTGTCCATGACTAGGGATTGATTGCATTTGGCAAGTTAAAGCTTTCAGATAATTTTAGCTATTTTTGGTGTTAATCTTACTAAACTGTATGATACCCTTCCTTGGTTAATAGAAGATATTAATTGTGATAGTCTTCACTAGTTATATTTATGTTATAGTTTATACAATATGAAATTGAAAAGATACTCATCTTAGGGGATACCCAGGAAGATACAATTCAGGAAGTAATTTACCTACTTCTAACATGTTAATTATATCTAACTTTATCATCTGTAGGACAATATAACATGACTGCCTTTCTGCAAAATCAGTAAATCAGAGATTGAAGTAGTGTTTTTTCCAGTGGATTTTCTTCTTTATAAAATCATCTTTAACCTGTGTTTCTTGACTTGTCATGAACATTGAATACATTTTTCTCTTAATTTTCCTTCATTAATGTAATGAGCCATATTTATTTCTTGGTCAGCTATAAGTCATTCTTTTATTCCACTTGGATCATTCATTTTAAGTGAAGGAGGCGTAGCCTTTAATGTACAAGCACACATTTTTTACATAATGGGTACATGTTATCCTAGATCTTGTAAATTATTTAACATAAAACCTTTGGCAGTGGAGCCCAGTGGTGCATGCCTGTAATCCTAGCAGCTAAGGGGCCGAGGCAGAAGGATCAGGAGTTCAAAGCCAGCCCCAGCAAAAGTGAGGCACTAAGCAACTCAGAGAGACCCTGTCTCTAAATAAAATAGGGCTGGGGATGTGGCTCAGTGGTCGAGTGGCTCTGAGTTCAACCCCCGTATCCCCCCAGAAAACAAATGTTTAGCAAACCTAAGGCTAAATAGTAGTGTCTCTGAATTTCTATAACTTTGACTTCATGGTTCCAGGCATATCCATAACATTAAAGCTCTTTTAGCACCCGTATAGTGAGTCAGTTAAATTTTTCCCCTCACTTTGAATTTTGAACTCTAATATTTTTATCTATAGAGCAGCCCAGAAAACAGTAGAAATATTACCTCATAGAACCCTGTGTTATCCTTGGATTTTCTACAGTTGTTTAGTTCTCTAGTAAGCCTATATTTTGAGTCATTATTTCAGGTAAAAAAATAAATTGAAACAAAATATTTATCTTTGTATAAGCTATAAGCAGGAAGTAAATGCTTTGATCTAGTTTAGATGTGATGTCGTGAAGAAAAGAGCAGTGAGCTGCAAGTTCAAGACAGGGAATTCAAAGGCAAGTAGGTGACATGGGTCAAGGTCAGGTTTATTGAGTCAGTGTTTAGTCAGTGAAGCTTCAAGTTGCAAAAGGTTCAGTCAAGCAGAGGGACTGAGAAGATAGGTATCTTGAAAGTGAGGAACGGTAAGTCTGAGCAAGACTAGATAGTGAGCCAGATGCATCTCAAGAATGGGATTCCAGAAAGGTGCTTGGAATGGACTGAATCCTTAAAGCCGAATGCTATATTAATATTTCTTGAAGAAATATAAATAGTTCTATCCAACTTAAATCAGTTTACCAAGAAATTGTAGACTGAGAAGATGAAGGAAGTTGAAACATCTTGTTGGTAATGGAATTAGGGAATAAAAAAGAATAAACTTATAGAAATCTTGTAGCTTCAGCACCTGCAGAAAATTGATTGTCTTTTGGTTTAAATTCTCATGTATTAGAAGCTCTTAGGGCAGAAATTAGAAGGCATGGCCAAATAGATGAATTTTAAAAGATTGAGGATATAGAGAAAAGTAGTTTATAAGAACTCTGAAATGGTCTACAGATTAATGTTTTAACTGAATATGACTTTGAAAGGTCAAAGACATCAGAAAGGAATATGTAGTTTAGTCATCTGAATAAATGTTATAGTATGCTATTTAACATTGGTCAGAGAAAGGAATTTTTAAAACTTTTCTAAAAAACACTCACTCAATATTGATCCATATGTTCTAATTTAGTTGTGAACCATGTACAACTGATGTTTGACCTATTTGATTCAACGTGAAAAGAATTAACCAGCTGCCCTTGCTGAATCTTTTGTCATGCCTTCTGAATATGGTAAATCGTTTTGCTTTTTATTTTCTTGAGACCTCAGATTTCTGCACACTTATTTTCTCTTTTAGAGTTAAATTTTGCAAGGCTTTGCTTTCCATTAGAAGAAGTCAGATATTTATTGGATAGTTTATATTGCATACCTAGTTCTATATGTATTCTACCCTAAGGATAGTTTGCACTATATATCCTTTTCAGTGCTTGAGAGTATGTTTTAGATAAGGGGCTGATTCTATGACTCCCTGCTGTTTGTAAATAAAGTTTTATTGCAACACAGTTCATGCCCATTCATATACATATAGCCTATGACAGCTTTGCTTTACAGCAATCCAGTTGAATAGTTGGCAGTAGTCATATGGCAGGCAAGCCTAGAATATTTACTATCTGGTCTTTTATAATAAAGCTTTTTTTTTTTTGTGGTACCAGGAATTGAACCCAGGGCATGTAACCACTGGGCCATATTCCCAGCTCTTTTTTTTTTTTTTTTTTTTTTTTAAAGAGAGAGAGAGAGAGAATTTTTTAATATTTATTTTTTTTTAGTTTTTGGCGGACACAACATCTTTGTATGTGGTGCTGAGGATCGAACCCGGGCCGCACGCATGCCAGGCGAGCGCGCTACCGCTTGAGCCACATCCCCAGCCCCCAGCTCTTTTTTTTTTTAAGAGTATTTTTTATTTTGAGGCAGGGCTTCCTTAAGGAAGTTTAGGGCCTCACTAAATGGCTGAGGTTGACCTTGAATTTGACATCTTCCTGCCTCAGCCTCCTGAGCAGCTGGGATTATAGGAGTGTACCACTGCTATAATAGTTAAAGCTGTAATAAAACTTTTTAGTCACTGTTGTTGGTTACTGTGGTCCCCAGACTAGATCCCTTAACATAACTTATGAAGTTATTAGAAATTCAAATTTGGGGGCCTATACACTGACTCAGAAATTCTGGATACAGAGGCAAGAAGATCACAAGTTTGAGACTCAACAATTTAACAATACCCTGTTTCCAAAAATAAAAAAGGATTGGGGATGTAGTTCAGTGGTAGAATGCTCCCAGCTCAATCCCCAGTATCCAGGAAAGACAGAGAGGGAGGGAGGGAGGGAGGGAAAGAGAAAGAGAGAAGCCTAAGTGGTTCTAATGCATATTAAAAGTTTGAGAAGCCCTGTTCTAGGTAAATATTTCCCAAATGTTGGTTATGCATCACTCTTACTATTTTGTATTGTTTTCTATTTATTTAATGTTCTTTCTTTGCAATTCACTCTCTAAAATTTCAAGTTAATTTATAATGAAGCTTAAAAACTACCCTAAAAATAATTTACAGTGAAAACAAATGGTATGTTATAGACATATAGGTAGACTCCATTGTCATTTAAGTGTTTCCTGGGCTAAAAATTAGAATTTTTTGCTGGACAGGGTGGTACATGCCTGTAATCCCACAGACTCGGGAAGCTAAGGCAGGAGATGCAAGTCTCTGCAATTTAGCAAGACCCTGTCTCCAGAAGGGATAATTGGTGGGAGAGGTGGTGCACGTCTATAATCCCAGTGATTTAGGAGGAGGAGGCTGAGGCAGGAGGATCCCAAGATCAAAGTTAGCCTCAGCAAACAGCAAGGTGCTGAGCAACTCAGGGAGATCCTGTCTCTAAATAAAATACGAAAAGGGGTTGGGGATGTGGCTCAGTGGTTGAGTGCCCCTGAGTTCAATCCCCAGTGCCCACCCCCACTTGAATAAATAAATAATTACGGGTATAGCTTGGTGGCAAAGTACTCAGTATTGCAAAAAAGAAAGAGGAAGAAAAAATAATTTATGAGGTTTATTAAATACATACTGTTGCCAAATAGAAACGTCTTTCCAGACTTAATCATGATATTTATAATGTGGATGAACTTGTTCATAAAACACAAAATAATCTTTCTAGTTATTTGTGAGAGAGGAAACTGTTGAGCTATTGATCCCATAAATAGAAAATATTGGCTGGAAATACAAACCTATGAGATAAAGAGAGATCTAGGAGACTCTAGAGAAGAGGTCCTTTTTTCTTTTGTGGTGTTGGGGATTGGGCCCAGGGCCTTGTGCATGTGAGGCAAGTGCTCTATCAACTGAGCTATATCCCCAGTCCCAGAGGTCCTTCTTGACCTCCAGGGTGAAATTACCTCATTTAGCTTAATTGCTAGTTCCACATGGGAGTATGAAAAGAACCCTAGAGTAGGAACTGCATTATGGACATGGGGAACAGTGCAGGACAAAACAGTTGATTCATCTCAGAGTCTACAAATCGTGTATTAATTAGTATTGTGAGAAATTTCTGTGTTATACTTTAATTTGCCTCATGGTATTAGAGTGAGTACTTTTCCACGGTGGTATTTTATATATTGATTGTAGTTCTTAGGAGTAGAGTAATTATTAATAGCAGTGGACACTTCCCTTAGTATACCCAAGTTGCTGAGTTATTTTAGTCATCTCTTTCCTTTTCTTTAGGAATTATGGATGTATTTGCTTCTATTTCCTTTTTGGTTCTATAATAAAATAATCCTAGAGGGCACAAAAATCTAATGAGGAGTAGAGATTTACACATAAACAGTTATGTTTATTTTCAGATGACACATTCTGTGATATTGGTTATAGGTATCTGATTTCGGGCTGGGGATGTAGCTCAAGTGGTAGCGCGCTCGCCTGGCATGCGTGCGGCCCGGGTTCGATCCTCAGCACCACATACCAACAAAGATGTTGTGACTGCCGAGAACTAAAAAATAAATATTAAAAAATTCTCTCTCTCTCCTCTCTCTCTCTCTCTTTAAAAAAAAACAGGTATCTGATTTTGAAAAAAGTACTTTACAAAGTACAAATGACAGATACCTACATGAATAAACAGATTTTGCTTTGACTATTTCTGTTAGATTTAAAAAAGTGAATAAAGCATTACAAATGAAGTCCCTTATGTTCCCCTTTATGGTCTCATTCCTTTCCAGAGGAAATACTTGTTGTGAAATTGGTGTGTATCCAGTGCGACACAGTATTTCTGCTGTGTTGTTTTTCTAGTCTTAAGGTTCACGTCTCCTTCATGGCCATCTGTTTTTCATTTTGACTTCCTTTATCATTAGGTTGTCTGTTATCTATGTCTTTTTGATATTTACATTTCTTTTCTCTTATTTCTTTGTTGGTTTTAGATTTGGGGATGCTTTTGTTGGTTTTTATAGCTGTAACCAACCAATGAGGACTTGTCTTTTTTTAATAGATAAGCCAGCCAATCACTTTTTCTTTGATTCTTTTCAGCTATTTCTTCGTAGCCAAAGATAGCTTTCATTACTTCTAATTTTGTGTATAGAAAATTCTGGATGATAGAAGGCACCCGATATCCAGAGTGCGAGTGTTACTGTATCAGAATTGCAGCTCTGTAAGTAAGTATCAAAATATAAAATTTAGCAGGCTGCAACTTTTTATTACATATATTTAAAATTTTGTATAATCTACTTTTATAACTTAATTATAACTTAATTCCTAAAGTTGCTGAAAAGCAACTTTTTAGGTTTTTGTAGTGTCTCTCATATCTAAGAATAGAAATATGCTGTTAGCCTTCCTAAAGCAACTCTTACTCTTAACTCTTTCTCCACCTCCAGTATGAAGACATTGATCTCTGCTAGCTGCCAAGATTTTCCTTGTATAATGACAGAAGACAGATTTGGGCTGGGATGAAATTATATCTTGGAATATAGCTATATTAATATTTCTATTCTCACGTTTCTGTCATTACCATTCTGTTCTTAAAGATCCTTTTTCTCCTACCAAGACTGCTTCCCAGTCTCATTCTTTTATAAATGTTGTTACATGAATTAAATTTTCATAGGTGGGTGGGCTAGATTTCAAAATGTTAGTCTTTAACCGTATCCATCAAGAATGAACTTGTTTTGGAATTTTTTTTTAAAGTGGAAATTAAAATTTTTTTGAACTTATCGTGGGGATTAAGGTGGGATAATGTTAGTACCTATTTGTAATTACAAATCGTGAATCAAAGGATTAAGAGGGATTGTCTTTCTGAGCTTATAGTAGTACCCCTTGGGTTTGCAATTTTCTGGAGGAAAGGAAAGCTGCTACTGCTACTCAGTTGAACTTTATAAGTTCAAAAAGAAATGATATTATAGTTGGAAGGCAGACTGTTAAAACTTTTTTCTTTATGTCTGAAAAGTATAACATATCAAGCCATGTTAAATGTTTTCAAAGCATCTTTGATTATATTATGTTAAGATACAGCAATGAGTTCTTTTATATATATTGAATCCTATACTTAGAACTGCTTAAATATGCAGTGGGTGTAACAGTATATTTTTTAACAAGGAAACAAAGTTAATTTTAATAAAAGGATTTGTGTAAGTGAATTCTAAAGGAACAACAAAGGTAGGTGGGAAAAGTTAGAGTTGGTGAGAAAGTGTGAGGAGAGTGCAAAAGTAATGAGATTGGTTCCTGAGTATAGTAGTCACCATGCAGCAGTAGTCGCCTGCATTTACCTTGGCTCCACATGAAGACACAGAGTTTACTTGTGTACTTCTTAGGGTCACTTCTGCCCTGGAGTAGACTAGAAACTGGCCATTGGTCTCTATGTAGTTCCCATATGATCTTGTGGACACTGCAGATTATATTGGATGAAATGAAATGATAGAGAGAAGGGACTTGGGGATTCAAAGAGTTGGGGAAACAAAGTAGCTTTAAATTTTCAATTTTATCACTTCTCTTTCTAGCTCTAGCTTTCCTGTCACAGAGGGTTATGGATCTTATGTCAGAGAGAAGGGACCTGGCCTGTCCCAAGCCAGTGGTGACATATGACAAGTCTATCTGTGGGAGGGCTTTGTTTGCCACACTAGAAAATGTGGGAGGGCTTCTCCCTTCCTGCTCCCATTTATAGACGTGGGGATGCATCCATTACTTTGTGCTGTTGCCTTTTCTCTTCCCTCTTTGTTTTCCCTAAGCTGAGCTCTAAGCTAAATTCTGTACCAAAAAAAAAAAAAAAAAAAAAAAAGGATTGCTTTTATAAATTGCTTGCCATTAATGCCTGATAATATCCAGTAAGATAGGAGTCTGCATACCATTAAATATGTCAAATATTACAAACTTTAAGGTTCTTTTGAAATTATACTAAACTCAGTTCACTTTTGCTTAGCCTTCACAGTTGTTGATCACATAGCATGGTCATCCACTCACAGCTTAAAAAAATACAGGGAGCATCGGACAGAATGGGTAAAGTAAAATTTTGATGTTTTTAAAATAGCACATAAATCTATGAAAGTTGATTTGGTTTATTGTTTGGGAGGGAAAAGGTGGGTGGGACTGGTGGGGAAGGGGTGGGTATTGGGATAATAGCATGCACCGTGTACAATGTGAGACATCACATAGGCTGAGGTTTAAGTAGGTATTCCTACTAAAACTTAAATATAAGTCAGTTTCAGAAAAGGCAGGACCATAAAAGGCAGTGTTGGGAATTATAATGTGGTTACTTTGACCTCCAGATAGAGTATAGTTTGGACAGGTGCTCTCTATCTAGAGTGGCCAGTCTGTATTCCCTGAGTGAAATCAACTGCTTCAGTCCACCTTGGTCTCTGTTACATTAGTGAAGGACCTGGAGACGACCAATATGCATTCTAGTTTTTATTGTAAACCTATGACTTGGATGATCTCAAATCAGGATTATAGTTTATGACACCCGTGAAGGGGTTAGCAAAAGGGAAATAAGTGAATTGTAATTTTGAAGATAGTTTTGTGGTAGGAAGTATTAATAGGACTTTCGGTGTTTCGAATGGAAAACTGTTCACGTGCCAAAGTTCTAAATCAAATTTATAATTTGAAAAACTTGGCATTGTAGTTACATACAAAGCCTACTGAATTATTGTGGTGGTTATAGGGCAGAAAAGACCTCCATGTGCTTATAGACAGTCTTGTTGACTCAAATAACTTGACCTAATTTTTGCTCCATTATTAAAAAAAAAAATTAGAGGGCATCAAATTTTACCCCCAAAATGTTGTTCTGGCCCTGACTTTGCTATTTTCCTACATGAAGCTCTTTGCCAACACCAGATTTTGTTTACTTGCTATTCACCAAACCTTCATGCCTCTGTAAGCTTTGTCAAAAATATTAGTCCAGTGTGGAATGCTCTTTCTTCTTTCCTTTGCTCTAAGTCCTGTTCATCTTTCAAATATTGGCTTCTACTTAATGCATGAAGCCTTTTCAACCTTATTATGTCTTTGTTGCTCATTCTAGTCTTAAAATTTTTTTAAATGTATCTCACCTTTGAAACACCCATTTGGCACTTGAACCAAGCTACCTGTGTTATTGTTATTTATATGTCCTATTCTCTAGCAAAATGATGGGTAGGGTGCTTGTCTTAGCTGTTTGTCTTAAGCTCTTGTCTAGCATGGAGGCCTAGTGTCACTTAGGTTGATTCTGTGATTTGGATCTAATATCAGTGTGCCAAGGCACTTTATTCCCATTTATGTATTATTTTTTTAATATATTAGAGGAAAATTATTGGGAAAATTGGCTTACACAATTTAGATTATTTTCATATGACTATATGCCCAGAAAACTGAAAGATGAAGTACATCAAACTTATAAAATTATTTTCTTATGTTATAAGGAGATTTGGTTTATATTTGTCCTTTTTTAAATTATTATTATTATTTTTTAATGGGCGCTGTTTTTACCTAGTTTTCTTTTTGAAAAACATGGTTTGGGCCAGATACTATGACAGAAATCAAAATTACCAGTATTTTTATTTTAAAAATTCTTTGTTGATTTCGTTAAATTATGCTTTCATTGCATAAGCCCAGATAAATTGTTAAATACAGCATGGTTATGTAGCAAAATTGTTTAAAAAATCTTAGCCTTAAAAGTCCTTTAAACAGAACTTTAAAAATATCAGTAAACAGATCCTTACTTGCTAGTTGTTCTTGGTATTTCTGTATTTTGATTTATTAGGAGTTTTATGATTTTTTTGTTTTAGAGATTTCTATAATGACTAATATTTGATAACTGTATCTGTTGTGTTTGCTACAACACATCATTTGCTATCAAATGATTATGGAGCACCCATTCATTTGCAGTGAGGATTTATTTTAAAATGCTTTTTGGCATTTAAAAAGATTGATTTTTTTTTTTTTTTTTTTTTTTTAAGCTCACAAGGGCTACCACTTGCTATATTCGTATTTGGAATTGTTGATATTTTATCTGCTAGAGTATCTTTAGGGAACATATATCTTATTATTAGATTTAATGTGATTTCTTATGCAAAAACAGTCACTGTGCTAGAAGAAATGTTTGATTAGTAATACTTTGGTGAATGTTAATTTTATTCTAGGCCTAGCTTATACCCTTGAGCCATAAAATTGAACATAGTACTGAAATGATACTGCTGTTGTATTGCCAAAAAGCTTAGATACTTGTAGCAGGGAGACCCCTAGATATGTAAGGGTTGGGGTTCCTCTCCTTTAAAAAAAATTCATCAACTTTAAAATCATTAACGTAATTAGGGTATAGATTTAAAACAATTTATTTTTCTTAAAAGCCAGGGAGGAAAAAGCCTCTATTTACAGATTTACATTCTAGTGTGTTTATCTTAGTGTCCTTCCAACATGAGCTTTAGGCAGACACTCGCCAATCTTGATAAAATATACTTTTTAGAGACATATTTAAAAAAAAAAAAAAAAAAACAAACCCCGGTTGGCCCAAAGGCCACTTCCAATGTGCAGCCTTGGACTTTTACTTACAGTCAGTCATATTCTTCCACACTTGTGAAGTCAGTATTATTATTAAAAATCAAACAAACAAAAAAACACAAAAGTATAAAACACCCTGATTTTGTTCACTTTTGTTTTCATATACAAGAATCTCTACAGTCAACATGTACTTCTAGATGCTGTATTGAAATTGCTGGCAGAGTCTATTCTATACAAACTGAACAATCTGGCCCCTTGTTTCATTTGTAAAGGTTCAATGTATCTATGCCTGCCTACTTCAATCTGCAAGGGAGTGTCAGAAAGGCCCCGCAATCGCCGAGCCGTGAGTTATCACTAACTTTTCAGATGTGTTAATGAATGTGGAACAAAAGCAGTTGTGTTTAAAAGGAAAAACGGACCATCAAAATAACCTTTATTATAGTAGCAGGCGTGAACACTAAATGGATTATTCCAAATCGTGTCAGAAATAACCTACTAGAAATTAGCCTTTAGAAAACCTACTGTTGAACTGCTCTGAAGCTACTATTTTAACTATAAATTATTATTCTTAAAAATGTGTATACCCTGGTTGCAAATTAGAATGATCTTTAAATCTTTTTAACCACATTAAAACAATTTAAACAAAATCTTACCCCATAGTATTGAATTTAAGTTACGCTCTTCAATATAAGACCATTTGAAGGGATAAAGTTTGAACCCTGTTACTTCACATGTGAAAATACAGAAATTAATTTAAATGATTGAATCACTTCCTAGATGAAAGTGTATGAACTACTCCAGGCATCATGTGAACTACCTAGGTATTTACAGTCTCTTTTAGTACTAACAATTTTTGCTTCAGTAATTCACCAGTAGGTTTTCATTTATCAATGATGATATCAATTTAAGGCTAAAATAAAACACCTACATTTCTTAGGGCTTATCATTCTATATAGAAAGAGGAAACATCTTATGAATTTTTCTTTTATTTTTCCAAAGAGATTCTAAGCCAAAAAAAAAAATGTAACTAACATCTGTATTTTGTTATTAGAGCTAGTTACTTTTCTTTTTTTAGATTCTTTAAAGTTTTGAGTTGATAGCCATAAGCAGGTTGGATGCTTCTGTTGATTAGGAGGTGTATTGTTTTATATGAAGACAGAATGAATTTAAATGTACCCAGTTTGGCAATATATAGCACAGACTACATAAAACTTGGAGGTATGGAACCTTTGGAGGCATTAAAGTTAACATTTCAGTTAGGCAGTGTGCCTTTGTTTGACTGGTGTGTAAGTCCTTCTTCCAGGTTTGTACGCTCTTAAACGCGTTATTCTACCCTCTAACTCCTCCCAGCAGCAAAAGGGAGACACTTCAACTGGAACAAAATAGTGGAAGAAATGGCGTCTGGGGTTCAGTGGGGATTCGCAGTGTGTATGCAATGTTTGCAAGATTACTTTTTATGTTTTTCAATTAATGTAAATAATTACAAAATAAATCAGTGCTTACTGTCAAGAAGGGAACATTGTATACCAGTAGAAAATCTCTTAGTGGGTCTGTTGCAAGTTGCTTAACCTCTTGGAGCCTCAGTTTCCTCACCTGCAATATGAAGGAGTTGGACTTGATAATCTTTAAGGTCCATTCCTGCTCTAAAATCCTATGCTTTTCTGAAGTCCTCTGTTTAACAGAATGCATTGCTTTCCCACTTTGACTATTTGAATTACATGTGCAGTACACACATCGCAACTGCATGTTGTCTAAAGTAGTTTTTCTGTAGGATGTTATGTAAAAAAAAAACTAATCCCTCTTGAGCTGATTTATAAATGTGTGTGAATAGAGCCACACATACAAAGTTAGTGATACCAGGGCTCTGAGAAAATAAATACTTTCTAGTTGTCTAACCTTGAATGTTATTAACTTTTCTATATTACAGGAGATACTACTCGTCAACGAATCAAATTCAGTGATGACAGAGTATGCAAGAGTCATCTTCTCAACTGTTGCCCCCATGATGTCCTTTCTGGAACTGTACGTATTAAATCTATCATTTGATAATTGGTGTGCTACAAAAACAGACTACTTGATAAAGCCCTCATTTTTTTTTTTTTTTTTTTTGTCAGGTTTAGGCAATAATTTTTTAACAGTGTCGTTAGAGGAATTTACATTCCTTATATTGTCTATTTGGTTTGATAATTTTTTTTTTTTAAAGAGAGAGTGATAGAGGGAGAGAGAGAGAGAGAGAGAATTTTTTTTTTAATATTTATATTTTAGTTATTGGCGGACACAACATCGTTGTTTGTATGTGGTGCTGAGGATCGAACCCGGGCCGCACGCACGCCAGACGAGCACGCTACCGCTTGAGCCACATCCCCAGCCCCGGATTGATAATTTAATATATTTTTTTATTTTTTTAAATGTTTATTTTTTAGTTGTAGTTGGACACAATATCTTTATTTTTTTTATTTCTATGTGCTGAGGGTCAAACCCAGGGCCTCACACATGCTAGGTGAGCACTCTACCACTGAGCCACAACCCTAGCCCCTCGGATTGATAATTTATATCTTTAATAATAGTTTTGCTCACAGAGGTTGATATTTACAAGTTTTTTCATTCTTCAGAACAGTTCTTTAAAAGCACTTAATTGGAAAGTAGGGGTAGTTTGCATAATACAGCATTTGTACTTTTAGTTCAGAAATACTATAGATGATTTTTTTTTTTTTTTTTTTTTGGTGCCAGGGATTGAACTCAGGTGCACTTGGCTACTGAACCACATCCCCAACCCTATTTTGTATTTTTATTTAGAGAAAGGATCTCACTGAATTGCTTAGCACCTTGCCTTTGCTGAGGCTGGCTTTGAACTCCATTTCTTCTGTCTCAGCCTCCTGAGTTGTGGGGATTACAGGTGTGCACCACTGTATCCAGCACTATAGATGATTTTTTTTTTTAATTTTTGTTTTTAGTTGTAGGTGGACACAATACCTTTGTTTTATTTTTATGTGGTGTGAGGATCAAACCCAGTGCCTCACGCGTGCCAGGAGAGTGCTGCACCACGGAGCAACAGCCCCAGCCCCTATAGATTTTTTCGGGTGAGGCAGGGAACACTTAATCACTGAACCACATCCCCAGCCTTTTTTTTTTTTTTTTTTTTTTTGAGACAGGGTTTTGCTAAGTTACTTAGGGCCTTGCTAAGTTGCTGAGGCTGGTCTCTAACTTGGAATCTTCCTGCCTCAGCCTTTTGAGTCATATAGGCATGCGCTGTCATTCCTGGCAAACAGAATAGATTTTTACCCAGAGTGGTATACATTTTTTGTTAAGATTTGTGTAGATTTATAGCTGAGTGTTATGGTGAATGCCTGTAATCTCAACTACTTGGGAAGTTAAAGCGGGAGGATCCCAAGTTCAAGGCCATCCTAGGCAACTTAGGAAGACCATGTCTGAAAACGAAATTAAGAAATGACTGGGGATGCAGCTTAGTAGAGTGCTTGGTTTGTGTATGCATAGGTTCGATCAACAGTAATGAAAAATAATATTTGTGCCCATGTATATTGTGGAGTCAGTAAGAAAAACATTAGTAAATACTTATTCATACAGTTAACTTGAGAGTAGCGTTGTCACTTAAAATTCATCTGTATTGCTGACTCCTAATAGAAAGCTCAGTTTAGATTCAATGATTGGTCTTAAGATTTTCATCTTTTTTTTTTTTTGGTACCAGGGATTGAACCCAGGGGCACTTATCCTGGGTCACATCCCCAGCCCTTCCTTTTTTTTTTTTAATATTTATTTTTTAGTTTTTAGGCACATATAATATCTTTATTTTATTTTTATGTGGTGCTGAGGATTGAACCCAGTGCCTCACAGGTGCTAAGCAAGCACTTTACCACTTGAGCCACAACCCCAGCTCCATCCCTTCCTTTTTTGGTGTGTGTGTATTTTGACTCAGTCTTGCTGAGTTGTTTAGGGCCTTGCTTAAGTTGCTGAGGCTGGGTTTGAACTTGCAATCCTCTTGCTTCATCCTCTCGAGCCACTGGGATTATAGGTCTGCGCCATCTTGCCCAGCAAAGAGTATCATCATTTAAATTCAGAAGATAAAACACATAATGATGGATCTTTTAAAATGGAACAGGAATTGATTGCCAAACTTTTGGATTTGGTTGAAATGATATTGAGTTGCTTCCCTTTACAGATGCACTCAGTGGTAGTGGGGAGCTAGTAAGGGATAAACCTCAAACTGGCTTTATTTCTCATTTGCCAGAAATGAGTCAAATGAAAAGATTTCCAGCTTACCTTTTCAGAAGCAGCGAGTTCCCCTAGCTAAAGATGTCTAAATGAGTGGTTTCTTCTTTCAGAGGAAGATTTAAATTAAGGACATAATTCAAACAGAAAAGATAAGGACATATGCAAAAGAAACACTTCTGTCATTTCCTAATTGGGAAAACAATTGAAACTATGAGCCTAAAATGTTTTTAAGTAGAATACTACAGAGTAAGAAATCTGGTTTCTGAGCATGTGTATAAGAACTATGGCAGATAGTAATGGCAGAAAAGTTTCTATCTACTCAAGTTTCCAAAATTAAAATATTTTCTACTATGTTGTAATACATTTGAAATCTATAATTATAATTATCTGTATATTCTGAGATTCTTCATACTTATTGTTTTATAAAATATAACAATTAAAGTAATTTTATTTAATGGCTAAATTATCTCTTCAGATAATTTAAAGAATGAGATTAACAAAATGTCAGAATTTAGGTTTTTTCCCTTTTCCCTAATATTCTGAAGTCAACCATAGCAAGATTTGGACTTATAGTAATGATTAAAAAAAAATCTGTTATGCTTTACATCTCAAAATGTACATAATGCAGTTATGTGCCTCTTTTGTGTGTGAACCCAGGGAGTCCTGCATGTTAGGCAAGGTACTACTATTAAGCTGCAGTGATTTCTGTGACATATATTATCTGCAGTTTACAGATGAGAAATTAGCCTTAATGGTAATTAAGAAACTTAAAATCACTCAAGTCTGTTGATGTAAAGTGGAATTGGAACCAAACCGTAATTTTTTTATTTTTTTAACATTTGCAGTGTTTTTATTATTGAGACATTTCAAACATAAGGCAGATAGAATAGTATAATGAGCACCCTTGGACCTAATACTTACCACTCAGCTTTAATAACTGGTGGCATTTGTCCCCTTTCTTCAAACTTAAGTTTTCTGATCTGAGTTTCCTCCCAAATGTTTTCTGTTTTGTTGGGAATTCTTAATCATTAATCATTCATCATGTAAATAAAGATAATAAATGCTTGTTCTCGGACTTTCCTTTTTATAAAACTTACTGATGGCCGGGCATGGTGGTACATGCCTGTATCCCTTGGTTTGGAAGGTTGAGGCAGGAGGATCACGACTTCAAAGCCAGTCTCAGCAATTTATCGAGGTCCTAAGCAACTCAGTGAGATCCTGTTTCTAAATAAAATACAAAAAGGACTGGGGATGTGGCTTAGTGGTTAAGTGCCCCTGGGTTTAATCCCTAGTATAAAAAAAAAAATTACTGATGAATTATAAAGTATACAATTTTTTAAAAAGATTTTTACCGTCTCTGAAATATGGATCTTAAACTCCATGATTTAAAAAAAAGAAAAAGAAAAAAGAAATCACCGTCTTAATTGGAAACATTTTTCTATGGCATAGAACATGGAGATGAGGCTTAAAACTGAAGTGCTTTGTATTATATGATAAGCAGTTAAGAAAAGCTCTTATAGGTAGGGTGCAGCCAAATTGTAAGGCACTTGCATACCCTTCATGAGGCCCTGGGTTCAAGCCCAGCACTGCCAAAAAGAAAAAAAAAAAAGAAGAAGAAGAAGAAGAAAAGCACTTTAAAGGCATCTGCTGAGTAAACTGGGAAGGAAAACTCTTGCTAGCCTGATAGAAAGAGATTGTCTTATATAAGGTTGGAATTAAGTAGGTGTGACTTTCTCAGGAAGAGAGTTTTGAGGATGAGCTAAAGAATTTTTATGAGACTTTGGAGTTTTAGTGTGGTGTCCGTAAGAATTTGAAAATCATTGATGGTGTGATTCCTTGTGACCTTATTACTAAAAGGGGCTGTTATTAAGTTTTCATCTTCTGTATTAAAGGCTTATAATTGCGGTGCTAAAGAAAGTAGTTCACAATTCTTTGAATTGAAGATACCACTTTCCTTTTTTTTCTTCAGTGCTGGGAATCAAACCAAGGCCTTGTATGCGCTAGGCAGGTGTTCTACCACTCAGCTACATCCGCAGCCTTATTTATTTTCTTTTCACATGTTAGATGAAGAATGAAAGAAATTTAATTGAAAAGAATTCTAATTGTTGATTATATAATGCTTTTTCTTCTCTTTTTGTTTTGTTTGTTTTTAACCATGTTACCACTGTAAAGTGATGTTTTACCTTTTTTATGTGGTATCAGGGATGGGATTGAACTCAGGGGCACTGAGCAACATCCCCAGGCCTATTTTATTTAGAAACAGGGTCTTACTGAGTTGGGTTGTACCTTGCTTTTTGATGAGGATGGCTTTGAACTTGAGATCCTCCTATCTTAGGTATGCCTGGCTGGTGTTTCACCATTGTGCTACATCCCCAGTCTTCTTTTTGAGACTGAGTCTTACTAAGGTTGGTAAGGTTATCCTCAAATTTGTGGTCCTCCTGCTTTAGCCTCCAAGTCACTGGGATTATAGGAGTGAGCCACTGCACTTGACCTTTTTCTTTGTTTTTATAACGAAAGGATATTTGTTAGCTTTCTTAACTTTATTTCTTGGATCGTCCACTTCCAGCAGTATCTGGTTCAGAATCAGCAGAAATTAAGGCTCAAATCAATTGAATTGTCAAATATCTCCCTCCTCCCCCCCCCCCCTTTGATACCAAGGATTGAACTCAGGGGCACTTATTTTGTATTTTTATTTAGAGACAGGGTCTCACTGAGTTGCTTAGCCCTTTACTTTTTGTTGAGGCTGGCTTTGAACTTATGATCTTCCTGCCTCAGTCTTCCTGAGCTGTTGAGGTCAAATGTCATAGTCAGAAAAATCACGGTATTTTATACCCAAAGGTATTTTAGATTTACTTAAATCTACATACTTAAATTTTTTTTTTCATGCAACTGAGAAGTTGAAGATTAGGCCAGTTTCTCCTGTTTAACTAGAATTTCACATATTTTAAATATAGGTGTTTCCACGTAGTTTTGTTTTAGAGATTCTGCTGCTCAACAATAGGGGAGTTTTAAAAGAACTGATTAGAAAATACTTAGGCACAGCATTAGGGACTTTGACATTTCAATGTCATCATTAAAATTTTATCTGTATTTTTCAGGTGATTAAATTTGTGAGTAGTTGTTATCAAAGTTCTGAATTGGTTTTATGGTGCCTCAGTAGTTCTGGGTTTTATCCAGAGTGTGGCTTGTATTAATTGAAACTCCTTTTATTGTTCCTGTAACTTTCCTGTAATGCATGGTCTACAAGTTTGGTACATACAACTCTGAATTTTAAAACTTCTGTCGGTTGGGTAATAAGTATGTAAAAGAGCCGTGAAAATATACAGAAGGAGAGCAAATATTAAGAAGTAGATCTGTTGGGTTTGGTGGCATATGCCTATAGTCCCAGCAGCTCTGGAAGGTGAGGCTGAAGTAGAAGGGTTGCAAGTTTGAAGCCAGTCTCAGCAATTTAGCGAGAACTGTCTTAAAAGAGCAGGGGATGTGGGGCTGGGGTTGTGGCTCAGTGGTAGAGTGCTTGTGAGGCATTGGGTTCAGTTCTCAGCACCACATATAAATAAATGAATAAAATAAAGGTCCTTCACCATCTAAAAATGTATTTAAAAAATATTAACAGTAGTGATTATACATGCAAATGTGGTTGTAAGTTCTGTGTCGAAGGAACCGCTGAGCTAGAGCCAGTCCAATACATGCAAATATGAGAAATTAACTTATAGATTCTCTAGACTTAAATAATTCTTCCCCCAAAATAATTGTTTTGGGATACCTTGATATTACTTAACAGATTTCTTGGCATTAACCAAGATTTTTGGCTTGATTTTTTTTTTTTTAATTTGTATTATAACCACTTTTTTAGAAATTACTTATAGGTAACATGCTAAATAACCCAGGTCTTGCCACATTTGGCTTTGAAGTATATTGTGTCCTCTTAAGCAGATTTGTTGTGTTTAATTTTTTTTCTAATCTGTTACAAAAATATGTCTTCTTTAACAACTATCCTTATTTTTTATTTATTCATTTTTGGGGTACCAGGGATTGAACCCAGGAGCACTCGGCCACTGGGCCACAATCCCAGCCCTATTTTGTATTTTATTTAGAGACAGAGTCTCACTGAGTTATTTAGCACCTCACTTTTGCTGAGGCTGGCTTTAAACTCAGGATCCTCCTATCTTAGCCTCCCAAGCCTCTGGGATTATAGGCATGCAATACTGCACCCAGCCCCTTCAACAAGTAGTTTTAGAGACTGCCCAACCAAAAATGCTTTTGGTGTCTAGGAAGTTAGAAGTACATTAAAAGCTTCCCAATGAATAATTCAGGCTTTACTATTAAACTTTTAAAACCAAGTCCTGAGTAATTTAGAGTGCTTTTAGCAAATAGGCACATGAATACTATGAACTATTCAACCTGAAGTAGTATGTCCTTTATTGTTTTGTGTGGTTGTTTTTTTTTGGATACTGGAGATTGAACTTGCACACTTTTACCACTGAGTTTCATCCCCAGCTCTTGTTTTTTTTTTTTTTTATTATTTTTTTTATTTAAATTTTTAGTTGTAATGGACACAGTACCTTTATTTTTTTATGTGGTGCTGAGGATCAAACCAGTGCCTCATATGTGCTAGCAAGTGCTTTACCACTGAGCTGCAGCTGCAGCCCCAGCCCACATCCTCAGCTCTTTTTATTTTTTATTTTGAGACAGTGTCTCATTAAGTAATCAAGGTATCCTCAAATTTGTAATCCTCCTGCTTCAGCCTCTTGAGTCCCTGGGATTATAGATGTGTGCCACTGCATCCGGCTATTTCTTTTTTTAAATTTTTTAGGTGTAGATGGACACAACACAGTGCCTTTTTATTTTTATGTGGTGCTGAAGATCGAACCCAGGTCCCACCCGTGCTCTACCGCTGAGTCACAATCCCAGCCCCGCATCCGGCTATTTCTATGCCGTCCCAAGTAACCCTTTTCTGTCATTCTGAATAATCTTATATCATTCATTTTATATAGTTAAAATAATATACTTCAGGCTTATGGAAGTGACCCACAGGCACACAATTTTGTTTTGATTTAGTCTTTGTCTGTGGTTGAGTTTGGTCAGCAGGTCTGTCTGTTAAATGAATTAATGGTAGTGTTAATGTCTTCTCTCCCAAATTGAATCACAATTAGCTATTTTAAAATTCTTACTCTATATTATGAAGTCAATCAGAGAGGAATAATTTTTAACTCATTTAATAAAAATTTTTACCTGGACATGGTGGCACATACCTATAAAAAAATCCCAGCTACTTGGGAAGCTGAGGAGGATTTTAAGTTTGAAACCCTCCTTAGTAGTTTAGTGAGAATTTGTCTTAAAATGAAAAAAGTTAAGTAAAGAGGACTGGGAATGTATCTCAGTGGTAAAGCACTTCAGAGTTTAATCCCCAATCTCAGAAAAATGTTTATTTTTTCAAACATAAAAGTAGAGAGTTGTATAATGAACTTCCATGTACTCATTATACATCTTCATTAAACACTTTACTTATGGTCTACCTTATTTAATTTTTTTTGAAATATTGATTTTTTTAGTTGTAGTTGGACACAATACTTTTATTTTATTTATTTATTTTTATGTGGTGCTGAGGATTGAACCCAGGGCCTTGCATGTGCTAGGCGAGTGCTCTACTGCTGAGCCACAACCCCAGCCCCAACCGTATTTAATTTATAATCACTTTTGTTCTCTTTCTTTTGAAAATCTGAAATCTTTGACCTATTATTTAGATTGGTTGTTGATACGTGGTAGCAGTGACCAATTACTCCGAACAAAGCAGGAGGTTTGGAATTCTTGTTGAAGACTTGTTGAAGCACATTGATATTCATAGTCTTGTATTTATTTAATCTATTTCATGATCATGTTAATTCTGAACAGCGATTCTCAATAAATGCTTATTACCTAAAAATAGGAACTATTCTTCAGTTTTCCCTGAACCCCTAGTTTTGTTTTATTTTTGAGTCAGAGTCTCACTAAATTGACCAGGCTGACTTTGAGCTAGTCATCCTCCTGCCTTAGGCTCCTGAGTAGATGGGATTAGAGGGCTTGTGCTCTCTAGATCTTTTTTAAGAGATTTTTCCAGTTTTATAAATTGCCCTTTAACAAGTCTGTGGAAACTAATGTGTTCTCTGAGGTAATTTATTAAAAAGGGAGGATGGAGTTATAAATGTGTCATTTGGAAGATATAGGATCCTGAACACAGAGCAAACACATGGTAATAAACAAGATCTTGAGACAAAAAAAAAAAAGTTGTGTACAGGTAGTTAACCACAAACACCAAGCACATTTACAAATTCTCCATCTTTAGGAATATTTCATAGAATAAAAAATAAAGGTATATATTCAAATAATATAATCTGTAAAATTTCTTAGATGTGTTAAATTTTTCCCTCTTACTGTAATGGTATTGGAATGATGAAATTTATTGGAGTTAAGCAGAGGAAGAAATAGAAAGGGGTGAGAAGTATCAGATCAATGAATGCTGAATGGAAAAAGTTAAGGAGAATTCACTGTTTTTAGAAAAAAATACTTTTGCAGTATTAGGGGTTGAACCCCTGAGTGTTTTACCACTGAAGTACGTCCTCAGTCCTTTTTATATTTAATTTTGAGACAGGATCTTATTAAGTTGCTGAGGCTGGCCTCAAACTTGTGATTTTCTTGCCTTTGCCTGCCAGGTAGCTGGGGATACACACATGGGCCACCAAACCCTGCTCCCTGAATCTTGCTCAGAAATGTTATTTTTTAAATCAACAACAAATAAAAACCAATGTGAGCCAGTTGTGGTGGTACACACCTGTCATCAGTGGCTTGGGAGACTGAGATAGGAGTATCGCAAATTCAAAGACAGCTTCAACAACTTAGGCCCCTCGCAAGTTAGTGAGACCCTGTTTTTAAGTACAAAAGGGGAAGGGGATATGGCTCAATGGTTAAGCTCCCCTAGGTTCAATTCCAGATACCAAAAAATACCCCAAAATAAAAATCCTCAATGTGAGCAGGGTGCCATGGAGCACGCTTGTATTCCCAGCTACACTGGAGGCTAAGGCAGTTTGAGACCAGCAAAAATATAAAAAGGTCAGGGAATATGGCTCAGTAGTAGAGTGCCTTGCTTGGATTTAATACCTGGTGACTGACACACACACACACACACACACACACACACACACACACACAGAATGACTTTAAAAAATTAGTAATTTTAAATGTAAAACTTAAAAGTTTTCCTTAAAGAAGTGATTTGTTTTTTTCATCTGAGAGTTGTATTGATTGCTAAGACCAGCATTCATTCATTAACAAGTACTTACTGAGTACTTACTATGTGCCATGGGTTATGCTAGGTGTAGGGATATTAAAGCAGACATGGTTTCTGCTTCAGAGGTGGGAATGTAAATTCAAATGGAGGAGCCACACCACCCAGTGTAAGAAATAATGTGGGGCTGGGGTTGTGGTTCAGTGGTAGAGCACTTGCCTAGCATATGTGAGATCGTGGGTTTGATGGCGTGTGCCACCGAGCATGGCCCCAGCCATTTTCATTGTGAGTTAGGTTCTTTATGAGTTGCCCATGCTGGCCTCAAAGTGTGGTCCTTCTGCTTCAGCCTCCTGAGTAGCTGGGATTAGAGGTGTGTGTTACTCTTCCTGGTGATAATATAATCTTTGTGGGGCAATTCCTCTTATGTATTTTTTTCTAGTTATTTTATTCTAGTCCCAGGTCAGAAATGGATTTCAAAGTCTTTCCAACTATATTCTTTAAAATATAGTGCTCTACCACTGAGCTACAGCCCCAGCCCACATCCCCAGCTCTTTTTATTTTTTATTTTCAGATAGTGTCTCGCTAAGTTGCCAAGGCTATCCTCAAATTTGTAATCCTTCTGCCTTAGCTGCTGGGGAGATTGAGTGAGGAAGATTGCAAGTTCATGGCCAACCCGGGCAACTTAATGAGATCCTGTCTCAAAAGAAAAAGTAAAAAGGGTGGGGGATATAGCTCAGTGACAGAATGCCCCTGCGTTCAACCCCAGTACCAAGAAAAAAAGATGGATAGACAGACAGCAAGTAGTAGATGGATGGATTCACATGTTAAGATAAACTAAGTTGGGCCGGGCACGGTGGTGCATGCCTGTAATCCCAGCTACTAGGGAGGCTTAGGCAAGAGGATCAAGAGTTCAAAGCCAGCATCAGCAAAAGCAAGTGCTAAGCAACTCAGTGAGACCCTGTCTCTAAATAAAATATAAAATAGGGCTGGGGATGTGGCTCAGTGGCCAAGTGCCCCTGAGTTCAATCCCCAGAACCCCACCCTGCAAAAATAAAAAATAAAAATAAAAAAAATAAGCCTAGGCTGACTTGGAATTTGTGTTCCTCCAGCCTTAGCCTCCTGACTAATAGAAACAACAGGGGTGCCACTGCCCAGCTTAAGTTACATGTTATAGGAGTTTATGCCAATATTCATAAGCATTCTTCCTTGCCTTCTAGTATAATCTACTTTGACCTTGTGGGTACTGCTGTGCCTTCCAGGTACTTTCAGTATTTCAGCTGTTGATGAATTGACCTATGGATATCAGACTCCATGTTTTGTTTTATGGTGCTGTGGATCAAAGCTTATGCTTGCTAGGCAAACACTCTACCACTGAGCCTCATCCCCAGCCAAGGTTCCATGTTTTTATGTAATTTTTAAAAAAAATATTTATTTTTTAGTTTTTTTAGGTGGACACAAATCTTTATTTTATTTTTACGTGGTGCTGAGAATCGAACCCAGTGCCTCATGCATGCTAGGCGAGCGCGCTACCACTTAAGCCACATCCCCAGCCCCATTTTATGTAATTTTTTTAATGAGAGTATCTTAGACAAATGCATGCTATAACTCAAGGAGAAAAATATAAAACTTTCTGCTTGGAAAACATTTGGATAAAGATTGCCTATAGTGAATGTGGACATATCTGTACTATACCAGACACTGCTACTTTGATTTCTTGCAATTTTGTCAAAGTCAGCATGTCCAAAACAAGACATTTTCCTTCACAAATTAATCCTCCCATTTGCTTCAGTTAGTTCTCTTTAGTGGCAACATTGTTTTCATGCTTGAAACCTTGAAAAAAGCATCCCTTTTTCCTCTCCATACTTCATTTCTTCTTAGTTAAAAATCGTTGATTGTCACTATTATTGAGAGAATGTGGAGTTACACTAGGAATCTGATCATATTTATAATTTGCTATCAATAGTTACATGACCTCTCTGAGCCTTCATTTTCAGTATCTCTAGGAAGGTAGCATTGGAACTGATGATTTCAGAGATTTCTCTCATCTTTAAAATTCTTTTGTTTTTCTTTAGCACTGTAGTTTAGCTCCATCACCTCCTTTTCTTTTTCCTCTTCTAATTTGATCCAGTGGCATTATTCCTGGGTGGTGGTAATATGCGTTCTTGCCCTTGGTCTCTTTGTTCTCGTCAACCCATCCAGTAGTGTGAATGCTTCTAAAACATAGATTTTATTACGTCATATTTTTTCCAATAGTTAAGCATTTTTACTTATTTTCTTACAGAGTAAATTTTATCATTGGCTTATTTTCAGATTCTTTACTAATATAGTCAGGTTGCAAACAGATGGCCTATAGGCCAGAATAATCCTATATCTTGTTTTTCGACATTATTATCCCTTATCTCTATTAGTAACCATCTGGTTTCATATAAATTACTGCTGTTCATCCTCCAGATAGGAAAAATAATATTTTCCTTAAAACATTTGCTCAGGCTATTTCCTGTCTTTTTCTATGTAAATCATCTTTATTTTTCCTAGAAAACTTCCATATACATGGATGCAAAATTAGTAGCCCCCTGTTATAAATTCCTTTACAATGGAAGTATTAGGAAGTATGTAAAGTTATGAGCCAAGAAGATATGCACTTTTTTAAAAAATCATTTATTTGTTTTTTGCATACATGACAATATGGAATGCATTACACTCATTATCACCCATTTACAGCACAAGTTTTCGTAACTCTGTATATAAAGCATGTTCATGCCAAATTATGCCATATACAAGTACTTTTTGCATTACAATTCTTAATACGCATATATAAAATATGTTCTTAACATAGTGCATCTATGATATTATATAGCAAAATATGGAGTGCCTTGTGTGGTGGGTTAGCTCTTTTATGGGTCTTGGAGATGTAACAGTGATCAAGAAAGACTGACTTTCCTCATCAAGCTTATATCTCAGCGTAGTCAATCAGCAAAAGTAAGTATTTGACAAAGTGCATAAACATTGTATCCATACAGCAATCTTGAAGTACTTGAGAAAAGAAGTTCAGAATGAGTGGGTGAGTAAGTATAGTATTACCTATCAGGGTGTGAAAGAGGTAAAAGCTGGTTTACTGACTTGATCCAGTGCCCCTTCTGTATTTCATTCCTTACGATATGGTACTCAAGTACAAGAGGATAAAGTATAAAATATGAATGTTTCCTGTTGTACCTCATCCCTGTTCCCAGTCCTAGATTTACAAACAATTTAGTGTACCTATTTTGCATTCCCTTCTGTGCATTCACAAGTGTGTGTTTTAACAAATGGCATTTATGTTTGTTTTTTTCACTTGTAATGTCATTTAGAGATTTCCATGTCAGTTGTCAACATTTAAAAAAATGCCTACCTAATATTTTATAATATGGTCTTCCTGCATATTATAATTATTATTTTTAAATTCTTTTTAGTTGTTGATAGACTTTTATTTATTTATGTATGGTGCTGAGAATCGAACCCAGTGCCTCACACATGCCAGGCAAGTGCGCTACCGCTGAGCTCCAGCCCTCTGCATATTATTTTAACCAGTGACTATTAATACATTAATAATTTTTATTTCTGTTTTTTTGTATACAATATGGCAATAAAATCCTTTTGTACTCCTTTGTGCTAGTGCCTTAATGTCTTGTTCTTTCTTCATTGAGAATGTAAATTCCTTGGTAGCAACATTTTTATGTTCCTATTGTTTTGTAACTTTGCTCAGGATCTATCTCATACAAATGAGCATATGTAATATAGCAAAGCAATTTTTTTCTCTTTAGTTATACATGACAGTAGAATCTATTTTGATATATTTATACAAGCATGGAATATATCTTATTTTAATTAGGACCTCAGTCTTGTGCATGTACACAATGGTGAAATTCACTGTGGTGTATTTATATATGTACACAGGAAAGTTATGTCAGATTCATTCCACTCTTTCCTATTCCTTTCTCCCCTCCCTTCCCTTCATTCCCCTTTGTCTAAACCAATGAACTTTTGTTCACCCTCTCACCCACCCTTTATTGTGGGTTAACATCTACATATCAGAGAAAACATATGAACTTTGGTTTTTTGGGATTGGCCTATTTCACTTAGCATGATAGTCTCCAGTTCCATTTATTTGCTGGTGAATATCATGAAGTAATTCTTATTTGTGGCTGAGTAATATTCCATTGTGTATATGTACCACAGTTTCTTTATCCATTTGTCTGTTGGTGGTCATCTAGGTTGGCTCCATAGCTTAGCTATTGCAAATCATGCTGCTATAAACATTGATGTGGCTGTGTCACTATAATATGCTGATTTTAATTCCTTTGGGTATATATGGAGGAATGGGATAACTGGGTCAAATGGTGGTTCCATTCCTAGTTTTTTGAGGAATATCTACACTGCTTTCCTGGAAGATTGCATTAATTTGCAGTCTCACCAACAGTGTATGAATGTACCTTTTCCCCCATATCCTTGCTAACATTTATTGTCACTTTTATTCTTGAGAATTGCCATTCTGGTCAGATTGAAGTGAAATGTCAGTTTTAATTTGCATTTTTCTAATTACTAGAGATATTGAACATTTGTTTTTCATATATCTGTATATGATTTCTTTCTTTTTTTTGGTTGGGCTGGAAATTGAACCCAGGGCCTTGTTCAATCAAGGCAAAGTGAGGCAAGCACTCCACCAACGGAGTACTTTATAGCTAGTGTTTTAATGTCTTGCCCCCTGAGTTCAATCCCCAGCTCCAACTCTATTTCTTTTGAGAATTGTCTTTTTAGGTCCTTTGCCTGTTTGTTTGATTGGGTTATTTTTGTTGATTTTGTTTGGTTTTGGTGTTAAGCTTTTTGAGTTCTTTGTTTATCCTGAAAATTAATGCCTTATCTGAGGTGCTGGTGGCAAATTTTCTCCCATTCTGTAGTCTCTCTTCTTCATGCTCTTGATTGTTTTCTTTGCTGAGAAAGCAAATGTTTTTACAATTACTTGCAACTGCTACCTATCTAGTTTATATCACTGATCTGTTCATTAACGGACTACTGCCATTAATTTACACTTGGTAGTCCTCTCAAATGTATAAACCAGTGTTTTGATTTGCTCTGCTTTAATATCATTTTTATTTATTGGTTTTGGTGTGTAATTTTCACATGCTTCTGTTTCAATTAAATTGTTTTCCTCTAAAATTAAAAAGTTTCATTGATCCCTGCCCCCCCCCAAGCCATTTTAAGATTGATATATCGTCCGTCATTGCATATAATTCAACCAGTACCCAAAAGTTCAAACAAACCAACCTTGGGGCAATGTGTATTTCTGAATCACAAAAATGCCATTTTATTATATGTCTTTGCCACCTTAACAAGAATATAGCTCTCTCTTTTTGGTGTTGAGGATTAAACTAGGGGCAGTTTATCACTGAGCTATATTCCAGCCCTTTTAATTTTTTATTTTGAGACAGGGCCTTGGTAAGTAGCTTTGGCTGGTCTCAAACTTGTGATTCTTCCTGACTCAGTCTCCATAGTAGCTTACATTATCTGCTGGAATATCTTTTTTTTAATGTCACATAATGTATCATTGTATTCCATGAAGTCAAACTCAAATTTGAGAGGCTCATAATGTTTCTCTTTTGTAAATCAAAAACAACATTGTTGGGGTTGAGGCTATGGCTCAGAGGTAGTGCACTTGCCTGTCATGTGTGAGGCACTGGGTTTGATTCTCAGCACTGTGTATAAATAAATAAAGGTCTATCAACAACTAAAAAAAAAAATTTAAAAAAAAAACATTGTTAAACTTTGTTGTCTGTTTGCCTTTGTGTACTCTTTCTTTGTTTCCTTAAATTCTTAGAATTCTGTAGTCCAGGGCTGGGGATGTGGGGATGTAGCGCGCTCGCCTGGCATGCATGCGACCCGGGTTCAATCCTCAGCACCACATACAAAGATGTGTGTCCGCCGAGAACTAAAAAAAAAAATAAATAAATATTGAAAATTCTCTCCCTCCCTCCCTCCCTCTCTCTCTCTCTCTCTCTCTCTCTCTCTCTCTCTCTCTCCCCCCCCCCACTCCTCTCACTCTCTTTAAAAAAAAAAATAATGCTTCTTTAAAAAAAAAAAAAGCTGAACTCGGTGAGACCCTGTCTCTAAACAAAATACAAGATAGGGCTGGGAATGTGGCTCAGTGGCTGAGTGCCCCTGAGTTCAATCCTCAGTACCCCATCCCCCCAAAAAAAAGATAAAATAACACTTAAAATAATCAACTTTATTAAACAGAAAGCAGCATAGAATGCAGGTTTTTTAAGAGAAGTTACTAGGATGAAGTAGAGTTATTTGTCCAAGACCTCTTCTTCATGCTCTTGATTGTTTTCTTTGCTGAAAAAGGAGGAATGGATTTGAAATGGAGAAGGCCAAATAAAGAACTGAATTCAGTTAAAAATAAGCATCATTTTTACAATTTACAATTTAACACGAAGTCTGTTAATTAAAATACTAAGAATAGAGCCAGGTGCAGTGGTACACACCTATTATTCTAGTGACTGGGGTCTGGGGGTGCTGAGGCAGGAGGATTGCAAGTTGGAGGCCAGCCTCGGCAATTTGGTAAGATTGTGTCACACAGTAAAAACAGGGCTGGGCTTGTAGCTCAGTGGTGGGAGCGCCCCTGGGTTCAGTCCCCGTTACTACCAAAATAAATGAATGCATACATAACATACATACCAAGAATACACTTTTGGAAATAATCTAATTAAAAGTGTCTGGGCTGGGGTTGAGGCTTAGCGATAGAACGCTAGCATAGTATGCAAGGCCCTGAGTTCAATCCTCAGCACCACATAAAAATGAGTAAATATAATAAAGGAATTGTTTCCAACTGCAACTAAAAAATATTTTAAAAAGTGAATTGTTCAAATTTTTAAAATTAAAAATCTTACGGTTTTTGTCATAAATAGGTATTTAAAATCCCCAAAACTTGTTAAACATTTTTTTTCAATATTTAAGAAAAGAGAAGCAGATGCAGTAGAAGCAGCAAATGTCTGAGACCTTGGTGTTGGAAGCATGTTGCACTGTTACTGATGCAGTCATGATTGATCTGGCAGAGAAGCAGAGGCTCTGAAAGATTGGTGTAGTTGATCTTGGAGGGGTTCTATCAAGGTTCCCTCTGTGGTGACTATTTTAATTAGATGACTGGGATCATGAAGAATGTTCAAAGCATACTTTCCCTTGTACTCACTTTTATAGTGGCAGATAGTTGTGGAGGGTTCTTGGGGCTTCTTTGTTTTTAGAATTTTAAACTCCTCTGATTAGTTGTGTTGTATGGACAGAGTAATATAGCTGATGGGTGTTTAGAATTCCGAAACTCAACTTTGGTACACTTACTGCCCTGCTAGGTCCCTGAAGAGGTGAGTTAAGCACAGAAGATATTCTAGACCAAAAAGTCGTCTTTAGTAGATTCTTGTTCCTAGAGTTTAGGCCCCCAAGCTACTGTGGATAGCCAGACTAGACTAAAAAGTTGCAAGATCAGTTGGCTAAAGTTAGTAATAAGCCCAAATAATCCACCTCTTAGAAGACAGGAATGCAGAGAAAACAGAGGACTAGTTCTAAACACTTAAGGAAAGGAGTTCAAGGAGGCTAAGATACCCTCCTTTCCCACCTGAAGCTCAGACCAGTTTTGTCCTGGGATGTTTCTTCACCATCTTCACTTGTTAGGAAGCCTCTGGCCCTCTGTCAGATTCTCTGTCCTCTTAGGTTGATTCATTCAGCAGGTTTTTTTGTTGTTGTTTTTTTGTGGTGTTGGGGATTGAACCCAGGGCCTCGTGTGTGTCAGACAAGCACTTTACCAACTGAGCTATATCCCCAGCCCCAGCAGATATTTTTAAAGGATTTCTGTGCCTGGTTAAAGGTACATAGTAGATAAGGCAGATAAGAATCCTTTTTGTGGAGCTCACATTCCAGTGAGTTAATAATAATTTTTCCATGCCTATACCTTCCTCTAAGGCAGACCCCTCACCTCTACTTTCACCAAAAATTTTAGCCTACTACAGTGGAAATAATTATGTTTTTTAAATTCGTTTTGTTTTTGAATGACATAATTGCTTTTGTTCTTTTGGTTGGTTGTGTGTTGTAGAATCTAACATTAAAAACAGAGGTTTTAAACACAGGCAAAAGTTGTTATTTTTACGTTTTTTTCTTGAGAACAAATTGAGAAATAGAGTCAGGGGATAAAGATAATTGGTAAAAGGGAGCTTTGGATGTCTGCTGTGCAGATCTTTTTCTTGTGGCACGGGAGATGAATATTATTGAGAAATACTTAAAACAATTTAGTACTAAAATATTGGAGCCTGCCTGGCAAAGTGGAAGAAATGTTAGATGAAGAATTGGTCTAACCAGGTGTACTAATATTACCCTCAAGCAGGTCATTTTTCCTGTGCAGGGGATGGGAATGAAAGTAGATCAGTGAATGGTTGTCAGCACCACACACTATAAACACCTGGGTGGGTTTTGCAATTCAGTCTTCAAATGATAGGGCTTGGGCTGTTTCTAAAAACCATCAATGTGAGGTGAATGCTTTCCAGGTACAGGTTGAGAACCACATCTGACTGTGACATCTTTTTTGTTTTATGAAATGTGATACAGCATCCTGTGAACAACTATAGCTTGTGAAAATATGTAACATGTAAAGGGCATTGTTGGAGAAATTAATTTAAACTGCTGACTTATATAACAAACAACTTTCTTTTGCCATTAGATCTTTAATTTCTATTTTATTTTCTGAGATCTTGTTTTTATTTATTTATTTATTTTTAGTAGATGGACGTAATACCTTTATTTTTATGTGGTACTGAGGATCAAACCAATGCCTTACACATGCTAGGCCGGCGCTCTACCACTGAGCTACACCCCAGGCCCTGGGAGGTTTTTTTTTTTTTTTTTAATAACTTTTTCTTAGTAATATTGTTAATTTTAATTTCTACATATCCACTGGCCGCTTCAGTTGCTGCTTATTGTCACTGGGAAAGTCCTCAGTATGTTAAATTATAGACATTGGGGCCTGGAAAAATTTCTGCATGTTCAGTATAGCATTTTATGATGAAAGCTTTTGTAATTGTCATGAGAAGTCTTTATTACTTCTTGTCCCCGTCACCCTTCCTTAGGTACCAGTGATTGAACTCAAGGGCACTGAGCCACATCCCCAGCCCTATTTTGTATTTTATTTAGAGACAGGGTCTTGTTGAGTTGCTTAGTGTCTTGCCATTGCTGAGGCTGGCTTTGAACTTGTGATCCTCCTGCCTCAGCCTCCTGAGCTGTTGGGATTACAGGCGTGCTTCACCATCTTTATAATTCTTATGTAATTAAGAACTGAGTGTAAGGCTAGGGTTGTAGCTTAGTGGTAGAGTGCTCGCCTTGCATGTGGAAGGCACTGGGTTTGATCTTTAGCGCCACATAAAAAAATAAAATAAAGGTATTGTGTCCGTCTCCAACTAAAAAAATATTGAAAAAAAAAAAAGAACTGAGGAGTGTAATAAGGTTTTACATAAAAACAGTTTTTTAAAAGTAGTCGTAAAATTCTAGAGTTGGGGGAAAGATTAAATGCTACCTGGTTGAGTTTTTTCCTCAATTATACTAGAAAAATGATTTCAAAACTGCAGGCTTGTTCCGTCTTTAACACCAAGAGTTTAAAAAAAAAAACCTCTCTATAGTCCCTTTGGACCATAATAAAACAAATTTTTGCTTCTTAATCAGAAATTCTTCCATTGATTGATGATTAGCTTCACATTTTGATTTTTCTCTTCTCTAATTACTTCTTTTACCTGGCTTTTCTGCATGGCTTGGTTTTGAGACATTTGGTCAATCTATTCATATCCCTTTTGAAGTACATTAGTGTACAGAATAATTTTTGGAAGGTAAGAGTTTGCTTCTTTGTGTGTGGGTACCTGGAATTGAACTTGGGGGTACTCAACCACTGAGCCACATTCCCAGCTGCTGAGAGCCATAGCCTAGTAGGAATGACGCATGGCATTTTTGGTTGAAAGGTGACACCAGCAAGCCATTGAGATGATAATGATTATGTTAAGATGTGCATTCAATTGGAGATAAGACCCCTGCTCTCCGCCTGGGGCCTGCCACTTTGGAGCTCTGGAGGGACTCCTGGAGAGTTCCCATTGGTTGGGGAAGTGTGCTAGGAGGAATTTCCGGTGTGGTGTGTGCTTTGATTTATTTTGTTTTCGTTTCAAGCTGCCTATCCCCAGAACTTTCTCAGGCAAACTGGGAAAAATGGTTGGCTCAAGGTTTGAAGTTGTTCGGCCCTGAGGAAGAGATAGAGATAGACCTTGAAAATACATTTCAAGAAAATAGGAAAATTGATACAATGATTTTTTGTTCCGTTTTTGTTTCATTCTGTTTCGATTTTGTTTTGTGTTATCTTGTTGGGTTGCGTTATCTTTATAGTAGATTAGAAATTAGTAAAAAACAAACCGAAAGAGTGTTAAGTAAATTGTTAGAGGTTCAGACCATGGAGAGAGACATTTTATTAGATCAAGCAAAAGAAAAGGTCTCTCGAGCTAGTCAAACGGAGGAAGAAAATTTAAAGGAAAAGGAGCTGTTAAGGAAAAAGCTACAACAGGAGGCTGCTACTAACACCTTTCTATCACCAGTCCAACCAACTGCTCCACCTATAGAGACAACATATCCTATGGAGCCCCCAACCCCCATAGCTGATAGATGGGATCCTGAGACAGGACCTCAAAGATTAGCAGGCCAAGGTGGACAGCAGGGGTCTAATCTCCAATTGAATGCACATCTTAACATAATCATTATCATCTCAATGGCTTGCTGGCGTCACCTTTCAACCAAAAATGCCATGCTTCATTCCTACTTGGCTATGGCTCTCAGCACCCAGCCTTGTTTTGTTTGGTTTTTGTGGGGGTGTGGGGATGAGGGGGAGTACTGGAATTGAACTTGGGGGCACTCCATCACTGAGCCACATCCCCATCCCTATTTTGTATTTTATTTAGAGACAGGGTTTCACTGAGTTGCTTAGCACTTCACTTTTGCTGAGGCTGGCTTTGAACTTGACATTCTCCTGCTTCAGCTCCTGAGCTGCTGGGATTACAGGTGTGCACCACCATGCCTGGCAGGGTTTTTTTTTTTTAAACGAGCCTTCAGTAGAGATTTCTCATTTGACTCCTTTCAAAATTAGTTTTAGTTCACATTGGTTTATTTCAGTCATGCCATACTTTTTAACTAGTTATTTTTGTCTAATACTCTATTCATATCTAGTTACTTGTAAATTTTTCTCTTAGTCATAGAAATATATGAATTCAATTTATTTAATTTAAATTTAATTGGCCTATTCTTTTGAATTTTGATCCAGTGAATTCACTGTCCTTTTTAGTTGGAATATTGCACAAAATTGATCACGTCCTCTGTTTTACACATGTCCAGATTTTTGGCAAAAATGTTAAGTAGGCAGTATCATTTCTAGATACCATTTGTAAAGCTAAGGCTCAGGCCTGTATGCTATAGATACCTGTTACCAGAAACTTCCCGATGATTGATATTACCCATATGTATTTTAAAAAGATTTAAAAGGTTTCTTTGCCTTCTATGAATGTTTTCTCTGATATGTGGATGCTAACACACAATAAAGGGGCACACAAATTGGAATGAAGGGAAGGGTCCAGGAGGCTGGGGAATGGGAAAGATAGTAGATATATCAGACATACTTTCCTATGTTTATATATGAATACACAACCAGTATAACTCCACATCATGTTCAACCACAAGAATGGCAAGTTATACTCCATGTACATAGAATATGTCAAAATATATTATACTGTCATGTACAAAAAGAATAATTAAAAAGATTTATTTTCCTTCTAAATATTTTGTAAAATTTGAAATTCTTTTGGGTTTTCTAAGTCAATTTGCTTTCACTCTTTACTAAATTTCATTTATTGCACAATTATCACAGATTTGGGGCCATATATTTTTGCAAAAAAAGTGGGGTAAAATCATTACAAAATTTCTTTTTTAGAAATTGTGTTGGTATTGCTTAAAAATAATTTATTATTCATGGGCTGGGGTTGTGGCTCAGTGGTAGAGCACTTGCCTAGCATGTATGAGGAGGCACTGGGTTTGATTCTCAGTACCACATATAAATACAAGTATATATAAAGGTCCATCAACAACTTAAAAAAAAAAGGCAACTCAGTGAGACCTTGTCTCTAAATAAAAATTCAAAACAGGTTTGGGGATCTGAATCAGTGGTTGAGTGCCCCAGTTCAATCACCGGTAACCCCGACACCTCCCACACTCCCCACCTCCCCTCAGAAGAAAAAAGTAATCAGAAGTTAAAAATGCACTTAGCACACCTAAACCACGGAACTTTTCTGCTTAGCCAAGCCCACTTAAACATGCTTAGAATACTTAATATCTGCCTAGAGTTGGGCAAAAAAATCATATAACACAGAGCCTATTTTATAATAAAATCTTGAATATTTCAATAATGTATTCATTTTTTGCAATACTGGGGATTGAGATCAGGGTTACTCTACCCAGCCCTTTCTTCTTCTTCTTTTTTTTTTTTTTTTTCTTTTTTGAGATAGGATCTTACTAGTGTCAATGAGGCTGGCCTTGAAATTGTGATCCTTTTGCCTCAGTGATTTGTATACTTTTCTATACATGTTATATTTCTATAAAACTTATCAAAAGGTGTGAATATTACTGTTTTAAAACCTATGTGTCTACTCACAGTGTAATTCTTTGTTTGTTTGTTTGTTTTTGGTGGGATGGGTACCAGGGATTGAACTCGGGGGCACATCTCAGCCCTATTTTGTATCTTTATTTAGAGATGGTCTCGCTGAGTTGCTTAGGGTCCCGCTTTTTCTGAGGCTGGCTTTGAACTCTTGATCCTCCTGCTTCAGACTCCTGAGCCGCTGGGATTACAGGCATGCACCACGGAGCCAGCTCCTTGAAGTTTTTTTTAATTAACAGTCCAGAGATTGAGACATTTCTGGAGGTGGGGGTTACATACCTCCAATTGGAAAAAATCTCTTGCTTTTATGTGTGTGTGTATACACACTGGGGATTGAACCTAGGAGTGCTTAACCACTATGTCACATCTCCTGTCCTTTTTAAAAAAAATTTTTATTTGGACACAGGGTCTTGCTAAGTTGCTAAGATTGTCTTTGAATTTGGGATCCTCCTGTCTCAACCTCCCAAGCGGCCGGGATTATAGGCGTGCACCACTGCACCTGGCACTTGCTTTGCTTTGATCACCCATTAATCACAGATGTATTTATCTTTGCATTTTACCCATTTTTTCCCCCAAAAGGATTTTATCAAAGTTCTTATCAGCTGTCCATATACATGTAAAAATGGATAGATTTTTATTGATTTTGTCTCCGGTAAGAGAAAAGCCTCTGGTTTTAAATAATGAAAATTGGAAATTTACACAGAGGAGGATTCTAGGTCAATAAGACTATTTTATTTCCCTGATAGATACTTGTGCAATTACACTGGGTCTTACTAATGAATTATGTCTTCATGAGTTTACATGGAGTTTTGTCTGGCATCTATAAGAAGGTTAACAGTCTGTGTGTGTGTATTGGGGGCGGGGGGCAGTACTGAAGATTGAACCTAGGGTCAGTCTTTTTTTTTTTTTTTTTTTAAGGAATTTTTATTTGACAAACAGAATGCTCTTCAAAGAACAGTGACCCCCCAGGCTGGGACTGTGGCTCAGTTGTAAAGCACTTGCCTAGCACGGGTAAGGCTCTGGGTTCGATCCTCAGCACCACATTAAAAAAAAAAATTGACCCTAATTCAGCAGTTTGGTTTACATAATCTTTCAGTTTTGTTTTAAATTAACTTTGAATATCTTTCTGTTATGGGAGTAAATGAAATATGCTATAATATAGGAGCTTGAAACTTTAAGATTCTGAAAAGCTTTTTCTTACAGATATGTTCATAAGTTTAAAAATGTTCACTCTTTCATTTGTAGCAGAATTGGTGCAGTTCCTTCATTCCTTCCTTCCTTTCTTCCTTCCAAAATCTTTTCTTATTTTTAGTTGGACAGAATGCCTTGATTTTATTTATTTAAATTTACGTGGTGCTGAGGATTGAACCCAGGGCCTTACATGTGCTAGGTGAGCGCTCTACCACTGAGCCACAACCCCAGCCCATTGCAGTTTCTTTGTAATACCAAGTTTTATACTTGTCTGTGAAATGTTGTAATTTGAAGGTCCATAAGTAATGAAGCATATGTATGGCTTAATATATATTCAGAAGAGAATTGTAGTGATGAAGTGAATTTGTGAAAAAATGTTTTCTATTTCAATATTCTCTTTTTTTCTCTCCCCTAGAGAATGGATCTTGGAGAATGTCTGAAAGTCCATGACCTGGCTTTAAGAGCAGATTATGAAATTGCATCCAAAGAACAGGATTTTTTCTTTGAACTTGATGTATGTGATTTTGCTTTAATGGATTATATTGTCTTTTGCAGCAAAATATCTTGAATATGAATCATTATCTTTAATAAGATAAACTCAGCTAATTATTTTTATATCATATCCATTTTGCATTTTATACACACACACAAATATATATGGTGTCATAAAGACAGTATTTTAGTATAAAACTAATAGAAGAAATAGGTATGTGAATGGGTTCCAGATGTAACTTGCATATTGTTTCTCGCTTTATCTATTTATGTATTTAATATGCAGAGCAGGGGCTCCAACTCAGGGAGTCACTATATGCTAGGCACCTGCTCTACACTGAGCTATCTTCTTAGCCTGTAATGTTACTTTTATATGAGAATTACTTGTCTAAAAATAGGGAAACTAAAAAATTTTTTTTTGCATTTTTTAAAAAATATTTATTTATTTATTAGTTATTGGCAGACACAACATCTTTGTTTGTATGTGGTGCTGAGGATCGAACCCGGGCCGCACGCATGCCAGGCGAGCGTGCTACCGCTTGAGCCACATCCCCAGCCCTTTTTTTTGCATTTTTGTGAGACATATCACGTAGCATTAAATAAAGCATATTGATGAGCTCACTGTGTGGTTCCTTTTTCTTACTGGGGCTTGAACCCAGTGTACTTTACCTCTGACCTACATCCCCAGGCCATTTTTTATTTTGAGACAGGATCTTGCTAAGTTGTAGAGGCTGACCTCTAACTTGTGAATCCTCTGCTTTTAGCCTACCTAGTTACTGGGACTACGCCCTGCTTTGTATTTCCTTTTTTAGTGAACTAACAGTATACAACTTTTTTTTTTTTAATTAGCTAATCTTGAATGTTGGCCATTTCTCATTGATTTGTTCTGTTTGCATTTTATGAAAATTAGTCTTTTTTCTCACATACGTATTCCAAGTATTTTTTCCTATTTTACATTTCTTTGGTGGTTTTTGGTTCTGCATATTTTTTAGTTGTCTAATTTATCAGTTTTCAAAAAATCTATTAGATTAATTTGAAAGGCCTTCCCTATTCTGAGGTGAAAAGAGCCCTTTTCCCCTAGTACTCTTTTACTTCATTTTATACATTTAAATCCTTGCTCCATCTTGAATTTATTCTACTTAGTATGTTTAGCTCCTAGTAACTGTTTAATTGACCCAACACTTATTTGTTGGTTGGTCTTTCTTTTCTCTCACTGCTTTGGGATCTACCCTCTTTTTTTTTTTTTTTTTTTTTTTAATTGGGGCACTGGGTACCAGGGATTGAATTCAGGAGCACTCAACCACTGAGTTACATCCCCAGCTCTTTTAGAGACAGAGTCTCACTGAACAACAAAAGGTTGTTCAGCACCTTTTTGCTGAGGCTGGCTTTGAACTTGGGATGCTCCTGCCTAAGCCTTCTGACCCACTGGGATTACAGGCGTGTGTCACAGTGCCCCAATTACTTTTATCTTGTCATAAGAAAATTCACATAGATTTCCATTACCATTTAAAAGATAAAGTTGACATTAAAAGAATTAAATAGCTATCTCTTTATCATCCCAGTTAGAGGAAACTTTTGAAATCATCCTTATTTCTTTGAAGAAGAATTTCATTTTTGTCCCTGTTCACTTTGAAGAAATTCTTGGATTATCAGACTATTTGGGGGATTCCAGTATGTGCAAAATGACATTGTTAAAATTTTCCAATGGTTCATTTTTTGAAAAGGTTTTTTTTTTTTTTTTTTTTTTTTTTTCCCTGATTGTAACATTTTCATTGTGGAAATTAAAAAAAAAAAAAACAGAAAACAAGCAAAAATCATGAAATATTGAGAAATTATTATTGTTAACATTTTAACAATGTTACAACTCATTTTGTATGTGGTTATCTTTCAATTTTTTTCTATGCTGCTTTGTTTCATAAATGTGGGATCTTATTGCATAATTTGGCCAATGTCAGTCCCCATTATTTCCCCCTTTCTTCCCTTCATCTTTCCCCTGGACCCTTAAAGGGTTTTCTTTCTTTATATATGTACACACACACACATACATACATATATACATATATACATACACACACACACACACACACACACACACACACACACAGTTGTTGACAAACCTTTATTTTATTTATTTTTATTTAAAAAAATGTGGAAGTTTTACTAACCACAACTTCTTGTTCAATTCTGGTGCTGAGAATCGAACCCAGTTCCTCACACATGCTGGGCAAGTATGCTTCCATTGAGCCAAAGCCCCAGCCCCTTAAAGGGTTTTCAGTAAGAAAAATCACAGTGCCTTTTTATAAAGGCTGCATTGGTTTGTGCTTTCTTCAATAGAGTATGAAAGTGGAGGTTTTTTTAATAGCATTATCTTTCCTGGAATAATAATTATTATTATTATTTAAATATTTCTAATTGTAGATGGACTCAATACCTTTATTTATTTATTTTTTGTGTGGTGCTGAGGATCGAACCCAGTGCCTCACACAAGCAATGCAAGCGCTGTGATACTGAACTACAACCCCAGCCCCATCTTTCTGGAATTATTTATGCTTATTCTTTGCCAGTTTGGTGGAAGACAAATAATATTTGGGATTTACAATTGAAACTGCTTTTATTATTTTTTAAGATTTCCGTAGTTTCCACTTATTAACATTTTAAAAACAAAGTATAGTTTTTAAATAAAGGTATTTCTGAATGAAATTAACTTTCTGGCAGTAATTATTTTTTAATTAAACATTTTAGGCCATGGATCACCTGCAGTCATTCATTGCAGATTGCGATAGAAGAACAGAAGTGGCTAAAAAAAGATTAGCAGAAACTCAAGAAGAGATTAGTGCTGAAGTGGCAGCAAAGGTAAGATTTCAATCCTTTCATTAGTACAAAGTGTAGTTTCAACCCACTATTCATTTGTTTTACCTTTGTATTTTAAAATAATTAAATTTGTCGAGATTGCAAAGACATACCCAAGGAATTCGATGTATTTTTTCTCTTGCCTCCCCCAGTCTGAACATCTTACACAATTATGGTATATCAAAGAAATGGACCTTGGTTCAATTCTTACATTTCAATCACATTTAACCACTTTCACATGTTTTCGTGTATGCATGTGTGTATATATAGCTCTGCAGTTTTATCATATATAAACTTGTGCATCCATTATCACAACTAAGATACTTAACTATATTAACATCACTATAAGACTTCCTTATATTTGGGCTCCGCGGTGCTCCCATGTAATCCTAGCAACTCTTTTTTTTTTTTTTTTTTTAAAGAGTGAGAGTGAGAGAGAATTTTTTTAATATTTATTTTTTAGTTTTCGACGGAAAACATCTTTGTATGTGATGCTGAGGATCGAACCCAGGCCGCACACATGCCAGGCGAGCGCGCTACGGCTTGAGCCACATCCCCAGCCCCATCCTAGCAACTCTTGAGGCCCAGGCAGGAGGATCATAAGTTCAAAGCCAGTCTCAACAACTTAGCTAGGCCCTAAGCAACTTAGTGAGACTTTGTCTCAAAATAAAACATTAAAAAGGGCTGGGTATGTGTTTCAGTGGTTAAGTGCCCATGGGTTTGTTTCCCCATTACCTCCCTACCCCCCAAAAAACCCAAACATTTCTTTATAATTCTCTCTATAACACACCCATATCCCTCCAATCCATAACACTTAGCAATCACTAAACTATTCTTCATCTCTATAATTAGTTATTTCATGAATATTAAATGAATGAAATTGTGCAGTAGGTATCTTTTTTGAGATTGGTTTTTTCACTAACTACAACTTCCTTGCAGTTCATGCACATTTTGTACATCAGTAGTTCATTTCTTTTTATTTTTGAATAGAAGAATTCCACGGTATGGTTATACCACAGTTGAGTCATTCACACATTGAGGAACGTTAAGGTTGTTTTCACTTACTGGCTAATACTAGCAGATCTGAAGTACCCATCTGCAAATAGATATTTGTGTAGACACAAGTTTTCATTTACTTGGAATAAATTACCTAAGAATGCAATTACTGGGTCATAATGTAAGTCCATGTTTAGTTTTTTGTTTTGTTTGCAGGGGGGAATTAAACTCAGGGGCACTTGACCTCTCAGTCTTATTTTTGTATTTTATTTAGAGATAGTAAGTATCTCACTGAGTTGCTTAGCACCTCACTTTTGCTGAGGCTGGCTTTGAACTCAAAATCCTCCTGCCTCAGCCTTCTGAGCTGCTGGGATTATCGGCATGCGCCACAGTGCCTGGCCCATGTTTAGTTTTTGAAAAAACTGCCAAATTTGTTTTAGAGTGAGTGTACAATTTTACTTTTCTGCCACCAAGTGTGAATGCTGTAGTTTCTTTACATCTATTCCGGCATTTGATGATGTCATCATATTTCATTTTATCTGTTATGAGAGTAATGTAGTGGTTTTTTGTGGTTTCAATTTGCATTTACCTAATGACTAATGATGAGTTTTTTTTTTTTTTTTTTTTCAGGTGTATGCTTGCCATCTGCATGCACTCTTCATTCAGTAAATGTGTTGTTTTATTCTTTTGCCCATTTTCTAATAGGATTGCTAGGGTTTTTTTTTTTTCCCCTTAGTTGTCGATAAACCTTTATTTTTTATTTTATCTATTTATATGTGGTGTTGAGAATCAAACCCAGTGTCTTACATGTGCTCTTCCATTGAGCAACAACCCCAGCCCAATTGCTAGTTTTTTTAATGTTGCGTTTTGAGTGTTCTTCATGTTTTGCCTAACTTGTTACTTTTTTTTATTGTTCTTTTTAGTTATACATGACAGTATTGACTCATTACTTTAAAAACACACAACAAGTAGGGAGAAAGGATAATGATACCCAGTGAATCCATCACTGAGTTTCAAAGTGATCGGTTTTCTGTTATTGTTTCATTGTTGTAAATTCTAGGTGTCATCATTTTGTCTATTTATAAAACAACTACAACATCACATTCATTAATCCTTTAATCCTATCTGATACCCAAATATGTTTCTTTTTTCCTGTGAGTCAGTTTGTAATAATCAGAATCCAAACAAGGTCCTATTTATTGCATTTGGTTGATTTGATAACTTAATATTTTACAACATAAATTTTGTACCATTCTGTATAATCCATTGCCTTTTGCCAAAATGCAGTTCAAGTGTGTTCCTAAGGTAAAGTTCATATGACAGGATTCATATATGGTGTTTGGATAGTATGTGAAAAGGGAAATAGATTCCCTTGTTTGAAAAAAGGTTTACTTTCAACTGGCCTTTTAAGCAGAGTTCTCTAAAGATAAGGAACTATTAAAGATGGCCATCGTGAGCCGGGAGTGTTGCATGCACTTGTAATCCCAGCAGCTCTGGAAGTTGAGACAGGAGAATAGTGAGTTCAAAGCCAGCCCCAGCAACTGCAAGGTGCTAAGCAACTCAGTGAGACCCTGTCTTTAAATAAAATACAAAACAGGGCTGGGGATGTGGTTCCAGTGTCCCTGAGTTCAATCCCTAGTACCCCCCCCCCCAAAAAAAAAGGTCATTCTGAATTATAAGGGATATAGTATTTCATGGTTAAAAGAGATTGACAAATGCTATGTAGAGCCCAAGGTGTATTAGTTACACAGCATTGTATACTACAAAAGTGCTGTAAAACAAAACCACCTCAAAATTCAATGACTTAGACAAGTCAGTATTTATTTAGTTCATTAGTGTGTTGTCAGTTATGTAGATTAAACTTGACTATTTTTCCTGTCACATGTTTTATAGTCAGCTGGAGACTACTGAGCCATGCTCAGAAGGCTAGCCTGGCCATGTTTTCATAATGGTGAAAGTTGTGCAGAAACATTACACCTAGTCATAGAAGTGTTTTTCAAGACTTCCTTGGGTCATATTAACTGTCCTTCCTTTAACTGAAGCAATTGCATGGCCAAGTTGAGTCAGAAGACAATGGTACTTAGTTAACGTGGCAGAGGGCAGGGATACTGGAGAGGGTGAAGCTCTGGGCATTAATGCAGTTAAACAGTGACAGATTTTTAAAGGAAAGTACTACTTTGATAAAGAGGAAAAATAGTGATAACAGAGTTGGGAATGTCTTTGAGAGAAGGAACATCTTGGGTTGAAGGAACTTTGAGATGTAAAGATTATTGACCATCTAGTTTGTTGAGACTGGATGTTCACATCACATAAAAACCTTATTTGCTAATATGATTGGCCACATAGAGACTGAATACTTATTTTGATTCAAAGTAAAGACTATCATGTGCCATTAAAACAATATGAGGGAACTAGTTTCCCAGGATGATGATGAGGAAGAATATATCAAACCTAAGTCAAAAATGATTACCAATGGAAAACATGGACTCATGGAGGGAGGGTGACATGCAAGTGTTACGAAAATAATACTGCTGTGCAGTATGTATACAAAGCATTTTTTAAATTTTTCACAACTTCATGGGACAGGTATTATTCCTCTCAGATGAGGAAATGGATTCAGGTGTATCTAACTGGCTACAATTTCACTTTCAGTAATTGGTTTAGCAGCAATTCAGATATGGGACTTTTAAAGTATGTTCACCTCTAGCTTTACAGAGCATCCACTAGTTCATTTCTTTAATTCATATTTGAACTTATGTTTCTTGGACATTAGAGATACAAAGATGGGAAATTCAGACAGCTATCTTTAAGTTATATGATATGTATAAAAGTAATTGTGAAAAATGACACAAAGGAGAATATGGTAATTTGTGCTTACATGTTTCAGTGGGGCTGGCATGTGATGATTTTTCAGAAATGCTTCACAGAAAACACTCTTGGAATCAGATCTTGTTGAATGAATAGATATTCATTAGACAGGTAAGGGGACATACCAGGTAGAGGAACATTCTGTGCAAAAACAAGCAGAAACAGGGTAAGTCTAGAAAACTAAAGATAATATAGTTTATATTATGAGGAGAGGAAACAGCAAGAGATGATTTGGGAACATAGAGAGGCACGATCATGGGAGGAAAGGTGTTTTACACTTGAGTATACCTAAGCACAGGCTACAAAGTAGCAGTTCTGTTGCTTGCTAGTATCTTTGACCTTCACTGAGGTGTAGGCAGGCAGCCTCAGAACATCCTAGTGTCCCAGTGGATGTGATCATATTTTCTTAGATAACAAATCTTTTCTGAGCATTTCTGAAATACTTTGAAGTTTAATATTCTGTTATTTTTTCATGATTTTCTTTTCTGTTTGTTTCTAGGCAGAACGTGTTCATGAATTAAATGAAGAAATTGGTAAATTATTAGCCAAGGTAGAACAACTAGGAGCTGAAGGGAATGTGGAAGAATCCCAGAAAGTAATGGATGAAGTAGAGAAAGCACGGGCAAAGAAAAGAGAAGCAGAGGTAAGTTCTTAATAGTAGTATAACCTTAGTGTCTGTTCATGTGGTATATTTGACTAGAAATTTTTACAAAGTTTTAAAAGGGAATTTAAGCCAATTTGAAAATATTTAAGTGGTCTGTGCTATGCTGTTGGGTTTTATGTCAAAATTAGTGGTTTTAGGGAAGTTGGAGCCATGGATCTATTGAAATTTGTAACTTGTAGGTGTATTAAACTATCTAGTCACATACACTCAACAGTTATAGACACAGACACATGCATACTTTGCAGATTCTTGGTTACTATGACAACCTATCCCTCATTCACTCCCATGCTATAGTATTCTTGATTCTCTTCCCACCTTAGTCTAATCTGCTAATGCCTTGGGGCCTTCTCTCATTCTTTTTTCTTCCTTTCTTGTTGGTGTTTGGGATTGGGATCAACCTCAAGGCTTCATACGTGCTAGGCAGGTGTCTTGGTATTGAGCTGCATCCCCAGCCTCATTCTTCTTTCTCAGCACAGGTCTAAATCTGATATCCTGTAAAGTTCTGTTTTGATTGGAACATCTGATAGATTTTAGGAAATCAAATGTCTTTGGTAGGGATTATACTGTACTCTTTTGCCTGTGTCCACTGTTCCTAACTGATCACATCTGGTTTGCTTTACAGTAATCTGAATGGCTTCTATAGGTAGTCTGACTTATGATTACCTACTTTCAGTGTTTTTTTTTTTCTCAACCCCAGGCATCTTCCCCCAACCCTAATCTTTTTTTTTTTTTTTCCTTAAACTTCTCACCAGTGAGGTTTAATTGTTAAAGAGGACAGGGTCTTTTGTGACCAGATCAAAAATGAAAAGGAAAGCCCTATCACTCAAACTGCTTTAGGGTGCCTGTTCTTTTTCCTTCTTTCCTTCTTTTCTGATATCATTGATGATCTTCAGACTGGAGAGGAAAGGCAGAATATAGGTAAGCCATTTTATTTATTAATTTAAAAAGATTTTTGTGGTGCTGGGATGGAACCCAGGCCTCACACATGCTAGGCAGACAACCACTGAGCCATATCCCTAGCTCTTGGGAAGTTTTCTTTCTTTCTTCTTTCTTTTTTTTCTTTTTAAATTTCACAGTGATTTTTTTGATTTCCCACAAAATATGAACTAAAAGTATTATAGGAGTCCCAGGTCAGGTACAAAATCCAGGGCTGGCCACTCAGCCCAAATATCAAACCCAAAGGGTAATTGCAAAAAAGCAGGAAAATAACTTTAATTAGTGTAGCCACACTGGGAAGACATGTTTTTAGGCATGTTTTCCAGATGCTGACATGACCTGAAGGTTTAAATAGAAGGAGAATGGGGCATTGGGGAAGAAGTTATGCATTGTTAAGTGGTCTTGGTCAAGTTGTGGTCTGATGGATCATTATCTCAGTTCTAACACTATAGGGTGGCTCCTCAGAAGTCCTTATCACAGCTTTCTTATTTTAGTGTATCTCCTTTATCATCTTTCCTTAACCTCCCTTAATGTTGCTGGTCAGCAAAGGAGAAAGGCAAGAATTGAGGGAGGGAGGAGAAAAGGAAAAACTATGGTGATTGCTCCTCATAGTACTCCTATAATGCTACCGTTACAATGATGATCCTGAACATCAAGAAAAGATTGTTCAATATTCCTTATGATATTATGTGATTATAATAAAAATATTACTTAAAGGAAGGGAAGAAACTAATACATGTTAGATGTTTTCCACAGAAAGGAGAGAGTTGAAGAAAGACTTATGCCCAGTATCTTACTTTTCAACCAGTCTTAAGTCATTTTTTGTTTTTGTTTTGTTTTGTGTTGTACTGAGGATCAAACCTAGGGCCTTATGCAAGCTCTCTAATACTGAGCCACATCCCTGGCCCCTCTAACCAGTCTTAATTCTTAATCACTTGTTGATGTAAAAACTTTGTGTTTGGTTTGGTATCAGGGTAATATCAATTTATAAAACGAGTTGGAAAGTGTTTTCTCTTTCTGAAAATGTTTTTTTCTAGAATTGGTATTATTTCTTGGGGTAGAATTTACCATAAACCATCTAGGACTGGAGTTTTATTTGTGAAAGGTTTTTTTGGGTGGAGGCGGGGGTGGTGGTACTTGGGATTTAGCCCACTGGGAGAGCACTGGGTAAAACACCACAGGGCTACATCCCCAGCCCTTTTTATTTTTTATTCTGAGGAGAGATCTCATCAAGTAACCCAGGCTGGCCTCAAACTTGATATCCTCCCGCATAGCTGGGATTATAGGTGCGTGCCACTATATGCCCAGATTTTCCTATTGATTTTCTATTTTGCTGTTTATTGAGAAGGGAGTGGATAAATTTCAAGCTATAGTAATTGTGGATGTATATCTGTGTTTTCCCCTTTTGTCAGTTGCTTTCATCATCTGTTTTGAAGCTCTTTTATTAGGTGAATATACATTTAGGATTATGCCTTTTTGATGAATGGACCCATTAATTATTTCCAAATATCCCCCCTTATCCTTGGGAATGTCCCTTGCTTTCAGTTCTATTTTATCTAATATTTATATAACTACCTAGGCTTTCTTGTAAATTAAGTTTCTGTTAGTTGTATACCATAAGCCCTACAGACAATATTAGAGGTAGAAAAAAAGAGCTATAGATAATAGTAGTAATAAAATGGAATTCTAAAAAAATACTCTAAAAGAAGCAGGAGCAATGGAATAAATAATGTAAAGGACAAGTAGAAAATAAATTGCAAGATGGTAAATTTAAACCCAGTATACCAACAATTATGTTAAATTTAAATGGCCAATAATAATAGAAAGATAGAAAAAGATATACCATGTAGCCATTCTTGATAATTTCAGTGTCTAAATATTTAGGGTTTCTGTAAGTGCAATTTTGTCAATCCAGAAAATAAACAGTAATTTTTAAATGAAAAGTACTTTATGGCTATAGCTAAATTATAGTTAATTTCCATGATGACTCATAAGATAATCAAGCTAGTGAGCATTATTTCTTTTCCTTCAATATAATTGCCAGTTTCATGAAATTTTTTTCCCCTCTTTGGTACTGAGGATTGAACTCCGGGGCACTCAGCCACTGAGCCACATCCCCAGCCCTATTTTGTATTTTATTTAAAAACAGGGTCTCATTGAGCTGCTAAGCACCTCGCTGTTGCTGAGGTTGCCTTTGAACTCACAATCCTCCTGCCTCAGCCTCCCAAGCCACTAGGATTACAGGCATGCACCACTGCACCTGGCTCTATGAATCTTAATATATGTGTACTCAGAGGTTTACTAATATTACACAGTAGCTTAACATTGTTAGCCTCTTATGCATATATTATTATCAGTTTTTTTTTTACTAAGAATAACACTTTAAAAATTTTACTTTTCTATTATAGATTGTGCTCAGCTCTATATAATAAATAAACTAATTTGTGGCTTAAAAGCCACAAATTTTCTCAGCTAATATTTAGGATTAGGGAAACACAATTTGACCCCATAATGCTATCCAACATACAGACTATTTCTAGTTCTATGTTTAGCCATCCTTTCTGTATGGACTCACCTTGATGCTTATCAATTTGTGGCAGTATTGGACTAAACTACAGCCTTACGTGAAGGAAGTAAAAAAATCAAAGCATTAAAATGGAGTTGACATGCCTTCATGTATCTGTACATGTATGTTTTAATTTAAAAATTTTTATTTTGATTTATTTTCACAAAAGTAAAAAAATAGTACAAAGACTTTCTCCTCTATCCTTTACCCCATTTAAAGTAACATTTACTTTATCATTTTTTTCCCTGTATGTGGCTAAACTATGTCTATTTGTTACAGTTAAGATGCCTCTTGTGAATTGAACAACAGCAGGGGAGGTAGAGAGGGAAGATGGGAGGGGAGGGGAGGGGAGGGGGGATAGTAGGGGATAGGAAAGGTAGCAGAATACAACAGTCACTAATATGGCATTATGTAAAAATGCGAATATGTAACAGATGTGATTCTGCAATCTGTATTTGGGGTGAAAATGGGAGTTCAAAGCACAATTTGAGTCTAATGTATGAAAGATGATATATCATGAACTATGTAATGCGATAAATAATCAATAAAAAAAAAAAAAAAAAAAGATGCCTCTTGTCAAGCCAATGGCTAACACCTATAATCCCAGCTCTCTGTAGGCTGTGGCAGGAGGATTACAAGTTCAAGGCTAGTTTGGACACCTTGGTGAGACCCTGTCTCATAATAAAATCATTTTTTAAAAAAAGGGCTGCAGATATTGCCTAATGATAAAGAGACTCTGAAAACAGATGCTTCTTTAACCCAAATACTTTGTGTTAAAAACAAGGATGTTTTATTATATAAGCACAGCACAATTATGAAAATCAAGAATTAGTATTTATACAAGGCTGTTAAAGACTTTGTTCACATATCATCAGTTGTCCCAATAATATTCTTTATTCTTTTTTAATATTTATTTTTTAGTTGTAGTTGGACACAATACCTTTATTTCACTTATTTATTTTTATGTGGTGCTGAGGATCGAACCCAGGGTCTTGCACACTCGAGGTGAGCACTCTACCGCCTAGCCACAACCCCAGCCCATATTCCTTATTCTTAAAGAAAGAAAATTTTTCCTCTCCAAGATCCAGTCCAAGATTGTATGTGTCATTTAGTTAGGCCTCTTTAGTCTCCTTTAATCTGGAACTGTTCTAGTCTGTCTTTGAAGAATACAATCTTCATAGTTTTGATAAGTATTCATCAGTTATTTTGTAAAATGTCCTTTAGTTAGAGTTTGTCTTAACATTTTCTCATAGTTAGATTTCTTTTTCTCTTTTCTTCCCTTTCTTGCTTTCCTTGTTTTGTTCTTTCTCCTTCCTTTCTTTTTTTTCCCTTCATGTACTGAGGTTTGAAAAGAGGGTCTTGCACATACTGAGCAAGTGCTCTACCACTGAACTACATGTCGAGTCTCTCATGATTAGATTTTTATAGGAATACCACTGTAGGGATGTATCCTTTTGAAACATTTGTTAGTGGTTTTCCCCATTTTTTGGTGATGGTACATATTTTTTTTCCTGGGAAGTTACTGCGTTTCCCTTTTGTAACTAGTAAATATCTTAGTATTGACACTTTTAAGCCTGTATAAATACACTTTCTCATTCATTTTTATCTGCAGGGTTACATCAGTCAGTGGTGGGTTTTTATCTGAATTTATTTATCCTCTTTTGAAGAACTTTCCTATAGATTCTGCCTGGCAGTTTCCACTAGTATCTTAGCCAAAGTTCTGTGGAAGCTTGGAAAGTGTCATATTTTTAGCTGGGTGTTTTGCTACCTCAAATAAAAGTCAGAGTCCTGTTAGTAAAGAAAAAAGAGGACAATATATAGGGAAACTCACCATTTTTTACTGTTTTTTTTTTTAATATTTTATTTTTTCTTAGTTCTCGGCGGACACAACATCTTTGTTGGTATGTGGTGCTGAGGATCGAACCCGGGCCGCACGCATGCCAGGCGAGCGCGCTACCGCTTGAGCCACATCCCCAGCCCCCATTTTTTACTGTTTAATGAATTTAATTCATACAAATGAAAATGTGTGAGTTAATCTCGGGACACATTTTATCTCTTATCTTAGTAGAACTGTATTCCTTTTAGTGGGGAGACTTACCATGTGTATGCATATCCACATTTCCGAGGAGGGGAAAACAATCTTTGGGAAGGAAGTCTAACAATGTGGAAAACATGTACTCCTTTACAATTATAGTTGGCTTCTGTTTGCTTGACCCTTCACTGGTATGCAGTTTAGAGGCTGACCACATCATGTTTTTAACAAAAACTATAGAAAAGAACATTGAGAAACCCTTTTCAGACTGTTGTATTCTGTATCGTGGTAGAACTATTAAGGTAGTTTCTTGGCAAAAGGTGTGTGGACCTGTGTCCTGTGACTTTTGACCTCTAGGGAAGTAGTCTAGGATAGGATGTAGTGGACAGGGGGACAAAGGAGAATGTATACTTTTCATAACAAAATAGCCATGCTTTTTTATATTTTCTTCCATGCCTTTTTTTTTTTTTTTTTTTTTGCAAGGGGTCAGTCTCAGAGATTTGTGCATGTACACAAACATTCTACTACTGAACCACATTCCTAGCCCTCTTGTTTGACTTTTTTTTTTAATTCTACAAATTTTAATTTCTAAGCAAGTAAATATCAGTCTCCATAACCCACAGAAGCAAAAGGCTTCTTGAGTCAATTTCTTATTATTTTGTTTTGTTATACCAGTGTTTAAACCCAAGGGTGCTTAACCACTGAGCCACGTCCACAGCCCTTTTTATTTTTTATTTGGAGACCAGGTCTCACTGAGTTGCTTAGGGCCTCACTAAATTGCTGAGACTGGTTTTGAACTTTTGTGACCCTCCTGCCTCACCCTCCTGGGATTGCTGGGATCACAGGCATGGGCCACCATATCAGCCTGGTCCTTTTTTATTCTTATCATGAAAGTCAGAAAGATCCTAGAGGCCAAAAACTGAGATGGGCACTGGAGTGACTGGGCCGTTTCCTGCTGTCACCTCATAAGGAGCCATTGTGAGGAAATTTCAAACACTGGCTGGATAAAAGACTGGCTGTTTTTGTCTCTAAGTACAGAAAACTTTTGGTGGTGGTGAGCTGTGGGACTTCTAGATAGTGTGGTTGATGGTTGTGGTGTTTCGATATGTATTTTAAACTTGGGTTTATTTTGTTTTTTTGTTTGTTTGCTTTTAATCTGGTATCCTTATTTGGTATTCCAGTGATAGGTAGGAAAAGTATTCAGAACAGTATAGTGCTTCAAGGGCCCAGGTGCTACAAGACCAACTTCATGGACATAATCAGATCCTAAGGGGCATTAGGCAGGGTAGCTTACATTATCATGGAGCATGCACATGGGGGAACAGCTATGGCACTGCCTCTTGGATCTGGTGGTATGTTGGAGGAAGAGACCTGAAGACTGTGCAGGCAGATCATGTGTGTCCTGAGCTACTGCCACAAGAAGGGCATTGTGCACCTACACCTTAACATAGAGAATATCCTGGAGATTGCTGGAGGCAATTTCAAACTCGTCCACTTCAGCCAGAGCACTGGATTCATGGCTGGGCAGAAGCTGAATGAGTTTGAGGGCACTCTCCTCTACCTTACCCCTGAAGTCATCCAGTGGAAAGAATATGAGGGCCCCATGGTGGATGTCTAGAGCCTGGGTGTCACTGATTTATGGCAAACATCACTAAGCAACTGAAGAAGTTCATGCAGGCAAGATATGACAATCCCCTGCACATTTCCAAGGAAGCATGGAATGCTGATCAGTCAAATACTGATGGTGGACCCCACGCAGAGGCCCACAGTAGAGCAAATAATGAGCCACCCATGATAGAGCCAGGGTGAGGAATATTTACCCAGCTATTCTGTTAAGCCTGGACCCAACAATTATGGCAATCATGCTTGACGAGGGTTTTGAGCCCTGTAATACCTGGTTGTCCCTGGCAAATCTAAATACAGTGAGGCAGTGGCTGCATACCTGGTACCCCAGCACTAGATAATCCACAGGCATGCTTATACATTCCAGGTGAAGCCTATGTGTTGGGGAGTTAGGCCTTGCCAGGTCCTATATATCCTTTCAGTGTTCACTTAAAGGCGTGCCAGTGAGCCTGCCCTTTCTACCCTCCCTCTATCCCTTTGAGCATCAGCTACCTGAGATGGCCAAGCAAGAAGTCAGGGCAGAAAGGTGGTGGATGGGCCAGTGTGCCTTCTATCTGTCTGTTTCCTGCATGTGAGGACCTCCACTCCCAGCATAGCCTCCTATCCACAGTAGTTGGGCCATAGCAGACAACAGCACATCCTCCCAAGGTATCTCTATAGGCCAGTCCATAACAACAGCAAGGGCTAGAAGGGGGTTGGTTACTAGGAGGATAGCCATTTACGTTCAACAACTGCGTTGTTGCATGCCTTGGTTTTGTGACCTGGCATTCAGAGAAAAAGGGCAGAAACGTGCTAGATTTAGAAGCAGAGTGACTCCAATGAAAATACAAAGTCAGACAAATCAGTGGACAGTGAGAAGACCCTGAGATCTGTGGATCCTGGTGTGGGCATCACTGTGACGTGCATGTGGTGTGCATGCAGTCTGGCTCGGGCTTTCTGCACAGATTCCGGCCAGGAGCTCGATTCTACCAGGAGTCTCCTGTCTCCACCTGCAAGAGACATCAGAGGCTCTTTTCCCTGGGACACTTTCTCCTGCCCTGCTGTTCTCTGTCCTTTCTTCATACTTCTAGGAGAGTAGAGATGGTTCTTAATAAATTTCTGTTTCTCACACATTGTGTAATAATACTGATGTCCTAAGATTTTTTAAAAGGCAGATTTAAAAAAAAAGTGTGGGGGGGATTCAGAGCAAGGGCAATTATCCAGCAGCTGTGCTGTCCAAGGCTTCCCTCTCCTATGCATTGTAGGTAGAGTCTTACTCTCATGGAACCAGTGTAGACTGATTCAATTTCAGCTGGTTGCTTTGCTCTGAAAATCCTTTCTTGGTCTTCAGGCCCCTCCCTGAGGTGTGAGGGGAGGGTGGTTGACAGCTGTTGGTGAAGACACATCTGGCAAGGCATTGGAGACCCCAGAATGTTCTATGGCCTTTTGTTTGACTTTTAATGAAATTTATGTTTTTGTTTTCGTTTTATCCCTCACTCTTGTTTAGGAAGTTTATCGGAATTCTATGCCAGCTTCCAGTTTCCAACAGCAGAAACTTCGGGTCTGTGAAGTCTGCTCTGCCTACTTAGGTCTTCATGATAATGACAGACGACTGGCCGATCATTTTGGGGGTAAACTGCACCTGGGATTTATTGAAATAAGAGAGAAGCTTGAAGAATTAAAGGTACTTTGGTAAATTAATATCACTGACTGTCCTATTTTGCTACTTATTTTTTGATCTGCTATTAGTTGTCTTTGGAATAGTATTCTCAGTTGTGATTTATGTCAACAGTTCATACTGAATAGTGTAGAATTATAAATGGAGATTCAGGCATGTTTAATGGATAATATTTATAGGAGAATTGAGAAAATGAGCCCAGTATGTGTTGAAATATTTTGGAGTTCTTTACTAAATATAAGCCTATAGAACCTCTAGTTTGGGGCTGGGGATGTGGCTCCAGTGGTAGCGTGCTCGCCTAGCATGTGTGAGGCACTGGGTTTGATTCTCAGCACCACATAAAAACAAAGTAAAGGTATTGTGTCCACCTAAAACTAAAAAAAAAAAAAAAAAATGTTTTTTAAAAAAATAGAACCTCTAGTTTTGTCTACCTTCCTCCATTTCAGGAAGGAATTAGAACAGCCTATGAAAGGAGGACACTCACTATTAATTAATATGTGTTATTGTAAAAAGGCAGCATAGTTCTTATCTCCCTAGTGCTTTTGAGGGAATAAGCAAATATATACACACACAAAAAGTGAGGTATTTTGAAGTGGTAAAAGGCAGAGTTACTTTTCAGAGTTGCCTTTCAGCTATCTGATGTGGCTTATTTTTAAAGAATATGGTATTGTAGCCTTTTGTCACAAGTTGAAGACTGGCCCAAATATTGGCAACACTGGAGAGTCACTTTCCATGTAATTGATCCCAAGATTCATGGCTTGACTTTTACAATAATGAGGAATCAGAAAACACCCAGGGAAATCAGGTGTGGTAGTGCACATCTATAAACCTAGTGACTGGAAAGGCTGAGGCAGGAAGATTGCAAGTTCAAGGCCAACCTTCACAACTTAGACCCTCAGCAAACAGACTTAGCAACAGAATCCTTTATCACCCTACTCATATCTTTAAAGGCAGCAGCATTAAAATGGTACCATTGCCTCATTGGAAATGATAAGGAATGGATATTTGTGATGGTTGATGTTCATTATAAGTATATATAAAAAATAATGCTGGGAAACATTCAGAAAAGTCTTATCGAAGTAATTTTGAAATATCATGAAGAAATCATAGAAAAGTTTGAGATATTGCACATTTTCCATAAAAGGGAGGAAGTCTATAGAAAGTAGGGTGTGAGCTTAATAGTTACATTTGACAGGGTCAAATTGAAATTTTTTTTCCCCAACAGATCTTGAAGTTAATAATACTATGTTGGGAACCAGAAATGGTAAAGTTTAAGGTAAAGATAATTAATAATTGACCTAGTAAATAAACTTCTTATTTATTGTTTTTAAGAGAGTTGTAGCTGAGAAGCAGGAGAAAAGAAACCAGGAGCGCCTGAAACGAAGAGAAGAAAGGGAGAGGGAAGAAAGGGAGAAGCTGAGAAGGTATGGCATGATAAATAGTCCCAAATATTTGAAGTTAAGTTTCCTGGTTCTAAAAAGAAATGTGACTGATACATGATTTTAGATGACATTAAGTCTCTTCTGGAGCATTGGAAAATTGCTTTTACTTTTTAAAAATATTACCATGAAAGGCAGTTTTTATACAGACATACAGGCTGAGTATCCTTTCTCCAAAGTGCTTGGGAGGAAGTGTGTCAGATTTGGGAGGTTTTATTTGATTTTGAAGTGTCTGCAAAAACCTTACTAGTTGAACATCCCTAATTCTGGATCTGAAATGCTCCCAAATTTTAAACTTGGTGAGCATCATATCTGTGCTGAAAAAGTTGTGAATTTCAGATTAGGGATGCTCAATCTGTATTAAGCCTTAGCCATTAAACTAAATGCAATTTATAGAATGTGTGGAAGAGTGAATAGAAAATGCTTTTTGTCTTTAGGTCTTATAAGATTTATAACAAAACCGTATTCTAGCTTTTTGGTTTTTCATATTGCACTAGATTTGTACTAGGTTGGCATAGAATTATATGAGTCACTTTTACCCATTGGCAACTAAAACTGCATAGCATCATTGTGGCAACGTTCTTTGTGAGTTGTGTTCATAGTTTTTTAAGATAAATTTATGATGGACAGGCATGCTATAAGTGATTAACTTACGGTTCTAATAGGTGATGTTTCCTTAATCATAATGTGTATGGTATCTCTAAAATTTTAACACCTCTCAGAGTTAGTAGATGTGCCTAACTTCATTAAAACCCTTTACAAAAAAAAAATAAAAAAATAAAAAACCCTTTACAGTATGTGAGTAGATCATGCTAACTACTTCTAAGCTTTGAGCCTATTAAAGAAATTTTAAACTTTATTTGTGTTGACTTTTAACTGGTAATCCTTTTGCACTTTAAGAACAAAATGGAACAAAGCTGTGTGGATATTGTTTCTTTAGGGGAAATGCTGTCAGTTTTTCCCATTTCTCTCTGTATACACACAGAGCTAGCAATGAATATATATTTTTTTCATTTACCATAAATTTTACCTCAGACCTTTATCTGTTTGTTCTTTGGTGTACATTAAGTTCTTACAGGGATATTACTAAGTATTGTAATATTTAGGATAGAATAAATAGCATTTTATTTAACATTGGAATTCTGAATTTAAGATTCAACTGAGATGATAATCAAATGAGAATAAACATTTTTTGCAAGAATATGCTTTCACATTTGTAGATAATGAGAAAGAAAATCACCAACTCCTTTGCTTGCTGGCTGACCTTTTTTTTTATACTTTGATTATAAAATGTGTTCCTCTTTCAGGGGGCAGGGGTTGTGGCTCAGTGGTAGAGCGCTCGCCTAGCACGTGTGAGGCCCTGGGTTCGATCCTCAGCACCACATAAAAATAAATGGAGATATTGTGTCCAACTAAAAAATAAATATATATTTTTTTAAATGTGTTCCTCTTTTAGCTGGGTGTGGTGACACCTGTGATCCCAGTGACTCAGGAAGATTGTAAGTTTGAGGCTAGCCTCATCAACTTAGTGAGACCCTAAGCAACTTAGCAAGACCCTGTCTCAAAATAAAAAATAAAAAGGGTTGGGTATGTAGCTCAATGGTAAGGTACCCCTGGGTTCAATTCCCAGTGCAAATAAAAAGTACACCTCTTTCAGAAATGTGTAAATTTTTCCTCTAGGACCTTGAGAAGTGGTGTAATTAAATGCTAGTATAAAAATTATAGGAGGGGCTGGGGTTGTGGCTCAGTGGTAGAGCACTCGCCTACCACATGCAAGGTGCTGGATTCAATCTCAGCACCACATAAAAATAAATAAATAAAATAAAGGTATTGTTCCAACTACAACTAAAAAAAATATTTTTAAAAAGATTATATGAGAAGGAATTCTGACTATGGTGCTAAAAAGGACAACTGAAAAACAATCCTTATCACTTACTGGGTCCTTACTGTATGCCAGGCATTGTACTAAGAAATTCACTATACTGGGGCCAGGGCTATGGCTCAGAGGTAGAGCGCCTGTGTAGCAATGTGGGTCTGATTCTAGGCACTGCAAAAAATTAAAAGGGAGGCTTACAGAAATTCACTTACCAAGAAATTTGCCTTAATTAGTTTGCCTAATCCTCATATACACATACCCCAATGAAATTTTTTTTTTTTTTTTTTTTTTTTTTTGGTATCCTTCTTTGTCACTGTCAGACTAATAAGCTAAGGGAGGATATATGTGACCCACTCACAGATGATGAGTGGTAGAGCCAGAATTAAAACTCATGTCTGCTGGACAGTGGTACACACATATAATTCCAGTAACTTTTGGGAGGCTAAGGCAGAAGGATTGCAAGTTTGATGCCAGCCTGGGCAACTTACTGAGACCATATCTCAAAAATAAAAAAAGTTAATAAGTTGGGGGTGTTGCAAATTGGTTGAATGCCTTCCTAGCATGTGTGAGGCCAAGAGTTCAATCCTTAATACCACAAAACGCACACACACACACACATGTGATTGATTACTCATTGTGTGTTAACAGTATGCTGGGTCATGTGAAGATATGTAAAGTTGAGCTGGGTATTATAGGGATTATAGTATGAGTTTGTAGCCCCCAAATATATGCATTCCAAATCATAGAAATTTTATTCTTTTCCCAGAAGGGAAAAACAAGTGACAGAAGTATAAATAACATAATTTTTCTAGGCTAGCAAATGGTTTCTGAAGCAGTAAGGAGTGTGATGTACTATTGTGTTAGTTTCCAGGAACATATTATTTTTTATTTAAGAGCAGGTATCCAGTTAAGGGATCTCATATGGCAAGATGGGGAAGTCTGTAATTGGTGGTACATTTTGTGGGGTGGGGGGAAGTGCGTGCTAAATATACACTTTGATGTTTTTAATTTATAGTCGCTTTTCTAAAAATAGATATTCTCTTTTTAGGTCCCGATCACATAGCAAGAATCCTAAAAGGTAGGTATTTATATAAGATAGGTAGTGAAGTTGTGTTTTTCAACAAGTGAAGATAAATTAACTGTCTTATAAAAGTTAATGAGAATTAATAAATTATTACTGTTTCTTTGTTTTGGTTCAGTTTTGAACATTGTCATTTTAGGAGAAATTGATCAAAAGATATTCTTGAATCACAAAGTTTATCAGAGTAAAATTATATACAGTACTCTGGAATTACAAGGGAAAGATGTCAAAATATTCTTAAATAATTCTTTAAAATCTTTTTCATGCCAAGTAAATATGGTAACTTTTAAAAAGTCAGTTTGTGTGGTACATTTAAGGAACAGCATTATAAGAGGTTGTTGTACCTGTGGAAAATAGAAATACGTTGATTAGTTAGATAAATTTTTGAATGAGATCCTCAGTAGGTAAGGGAAACTAAGCTATTTAGTCTGTGCCTCACTTTTGCCTTTTGTGAGTCTACCGTTCTTCCCTTTGTATTGTGAGTACAAAAAAATTTCAGAGGCACACTAACAGATATAAGGAGGGAAGGGACAGATAATACTTCCTTTGATTTTTAGTGGTAATATTTGGGGTATTTTTAAAAAGTCTTTTTCTAATTAATCGAAAAATTTTCTGAGAAAGGTAGAGAAATGTGTTTTACTTCTTTCTTGGTTCTTTTCTTGCTGTGCTCATTTTGTTTTGAGCCTTTCTTTATAAATCCATTCCCACCTAGAATGTCCTTTTTCATTCTTTTCCAGATTCTACCATTTCTCTTGTTCTGATTACATCACCTTTTAAAACAATTTTTGTTTATTCTTTTTAGTTGTACATGACCATAGAGTGTATTTTGATATATCATACATACATGGAGTATAACTTCCCATTCTTGTGGTTGTACATGATGTTTAGTTACACCGGTTATATTCATATTACATCACCTTTTTGAAACCTGCAAAGTCTTAAACTCCAGAGAGTAACTTATTTCTAAGAACTTAGTCCTAAAATGTAGAACATTTGTTGTTATGAAATAAAAACCTTATGTTTCTATTAGTTACCCCTTAGTATATTTTAGAATCTTTCAGTGATATTTTTGCTTAAAACCCTAAAAACAATCCAGGCACAGTTGTCCATACCTCTATAATCTCAGCTACTTGGTAGGCTGAGGTGTAAGGATCACAAATTCAAGGTCAGCTGGGCCTTTTTTGTCTCAAAAAGGGACAGGTTGGGGCCAAGGATGTAACTGAGTAGTCAGTGTGGTAAATTACTAGGCGTAGTATATATTGGGGTTGAGGGGGAAACCCAAAACAAACAAACCAAAAATTATACAAAAACTCAGACATTAATAAAGGAACCATTTGCTGGGCACGGTGACGCATGCCTATAGTCCCAGCGGCTTGGGAGTTTGAGGCAGAAGTATTGCAAGTTCAAAGCCAGCCTCAGCAAAAGTGAGGCACTAAACAACTCAGTGAGACCTTGTCTCTAAATAAGATAGAAAATAGGGCTGGGGATGTGGCTCCCTGATACCCCCCAAAATAAAGAAAAAATAGAAATCTGCCAAATTGAGGGCTGGGAAGGAAGCCCTCTGTAGAGGGCTTGGTTGGTTGGTTGGTTGGTTGGTTGGTAGGTAGGTAGTCGGGTAGGTAAGTAAGTAAATAGATAGATGGCATTAGATCATCTAAAGGTTTTCCATCTCATTCATAGAAGTCAAAGTCTTTATTACAGTCGTTAAGTAGGGGGACCATAAATGCCAGTCTACCCTCTGATAGTTCCGTTGGATATTTTATTAATAACCCCCACCTTATTCTATATAATTGACCATTCATAGTGTCCTGGTTTTAATGGTAAAGTCATCCTGCTTGTAAGACCCTGAGGTTACCCCTACCTTACTTAATTCCAGCAAAATATGTTCCTCTGGTTCCTTCAGTATGCCAAGGCTTCTGCCACCTCAGGACCGTTGCATCTGTATGCTCTTCTCTGAAATGACTAATGTACTTATTCTCTTCTTTTAGTCTTCCTTAAAATGCTATCCTATCAGAAAAGCCTCTCCCTATTCTTTTTTTTTTTTTTTTTTTTTTAAATGGTACTGGAGATCTAACCCAGGGATTCTCACATTCCAGGCCAGTGAGAATACCCCAGCCCATCTGCGTATTCTTTTTTTTGTTTGTTTGTTTTTTTGGTACCCAGAATTAAACTCAGGGGCACTTGACCACTGAGCCACATCCTTAGACCTATTTTGTATTTTATTTAGAGATAGGGTCTCAGTTGCTTAGCACCTCACTTTTGCCAATGCTGACTTTGAACTCAAGATCCTCCTGTCTCAGCCTCCAGAGCCTCTGAGATTACAGGCATGCCCCACCGAGGCCAGGTCCATCTGCATATTCTTTATAAAATATTACTTCCCCATTTCTCTACCCACCTTTACCCTACTCTGTTTATACTAGACAGAGATCTATATGGAACTAAAGAGTATAAGCTCTTAGAGGCCAAGGACGTGGGGTTTTTTTCTTTTTCTTTCTTTCTTTCTTTTTTTTTTTGTGGGGTGTGTGTGTGTGTGTTTTGCAATACCTGTTGAACCCCAGGGTGCTCTACCGCTGAGCCGTGTCCTCAGACCTTTTTGACCCTTCTTCTCTCCCTCGCTCCTTCTCCCCCCCCCATCTATCTGTCTCTCCTAACCTCCCTCCCTCCCTTCTTTCCTTCCTTTTTTTTGTGGGGGGGGGGTTCTGGGGGTTGATCCCACGAGTGCTTTACCATTGAGCTACATTCCCAAACTTGTTATTTTTTGAGACAGGGTTTTATTAAAATCGCTGAAGGCCCAAGATGCAGAGACTGATATTAAAGTTGTGGGCCTCCTGCCTCAGTCTCCCAAGTTGCTTGATTTACAGACATATGCCACCACGCCCACCTCCTCTTTTTACTTTTTTTTTTTTTTTTTTTTTTTTTGAGACAGGGTCTACTTAAATTGCCAGGCTGTCCTCAAACTTGGAATTCACCTGTCTCGGCCTTCTTAATAGCTATGATTATAGGTGTGTGTTGCCGTTCCTGGCTTGTACTTATTTTAAAGTTGAATAAAAATATGCATTGGAAGAAAGGATTCATAATAGGTCCAAATGAGTAGTTAAACAAAATGTTACTTGATAAAATTTTTATTTAGTGAATTTTACATTTCTTTGCCTCTGCTCCTTTTTGGAAATGCACTCTTCAGTTGTGGAAATATTCTGTTTGGCTGTGATGTTAGGTCCACATTACTTACCTTTCTTTGACTATAACGTTGACAGAAATTGAAAGCTTTTCAACTTCATTTCTTATATAAAATAATCATTTGAAAATGAACTTAGTGTAAACTGTATCTGAATAATTTGTTTTTGAATGTACTATATCAAGTTATGAGAAAATATCACATTCTCAAGGCACTTTAAAAATTTAAACCACTTTATCATTTACATTCTGTACCATAAGATTTACCTATTTTAAATTTGCATGTCAGTGATTTTTAATAAATTTAAAGCTATGCAACTATCACCACATACTAGTTTAGAACAACTTCATCACTCTGAAAGCATTTTTTTTTTTTAAACTTGTGCACTCAACCCCTGAGCAACATCCCTATCCCTATTTTGTATTTTATTTAGAGTCGGGGTAACACTAAGTTGCTTAGCACCTTGCCATTGCTGAGGCTGGCTTTGATTTCTGTATCCTCCTGTCTCAGCCTTCAAAGCCACTGGGATTATAGGCATGCGCCACCGTGCCATCTGAAAGCAATTTTTTAAAAAGTTTTTCTTTTAATATTTATTTTTTAGTTGTAACTGGACACAATGTTTACTTACTTACTTACTTATTTATTTAAAGAGAGAGGGGGAGAGAGAGAATTTTAATATTTATTTATTTTTTTAGTATTTGGCAGACACAGCATCTTTGTATGTGGTGCTGAGGATCGAACCCGGGCCGCACACATGCCAGGCCAGCGCGCTACCGCTTGAGCCACATCCCCAGCCCCTACTTATTTATTTTTATGTGGTGCTGAGGATCGAACCCAGGGTCTTGCACGTGCTAGGCAAGCGCTCTACCACTGAGCCACAATCCCAGCCCCCTGAAAGCAACTTTTTAAATCAAACAGTACACCTTTCTCTCCTCTTTGTTTCCCTCAAATATTTCTGTTCTCTGCATGTCACCTCTACCCTTCCACGAAAGTGATCTGGTTGAGAATACAGAAGTGTTTTTCCGTCTTTACTCTTATATACTTATTAGTAACCCCCCCACCCCAGTTTAGGTAAAGTTCTCAAAAGTGATTTTTTTGCATGTTTTTTTTTTTCCCCCTCTCCAGTTATGTGCTACTTGAGTAGAGAACTACCTCACTGTTTTAATTACACTGTGATCTATTATACTATGGGTATTTAAAACTTACATCTGTGGTCATATAGCCTTTTCAATTCAGAGAGGATAATTTATCCCAAATGGTATTCTTTCTCATGCTTCTCCTTCCTTCCTTCTGTCCATGTCCATCAGGTACATATTTAATTTCTAATATATTTCAAAAATTCTTAGTCTAAATGCAATTAAGTCCCTAAAGCATTTAGACATTATAATTCCTAGCATGTAGTAGTTGTGAAGATTGTTGTTCTCATTTGTTACATTCCTGAAGTAAATTTACACAATACTGATTGACCTCTCAGAATTGGTATTTTCTTGTTTGCAGGTGTTAACATATAGCAATTTATTTTAGTATAAATTGAGTTGATTTGGAATAAAATTGACAGTAAGATAGGCTACTAAGGAATAATTTCTCTTTAAAGAACAGGCATTAGTAAATAATAAATGTATTGCTTACAAAATTATAATAAAATGAAATAAAATCTTGTCTTTTTGTAGATCCAGGTCCAGAGAGCATCGCAGACACCGGTCTCGCTCTATGTCTCGAGAACGCAAGAGGAGGACTCGATCCAAGTCTCGGGAGAAACGCCATCGCCACAGATCCCGCTCCAGCAGCCGCAGCCGCAGCCGTAGTCACCAGAGAAGTCGTCACAGTTCTAGAGATAGGAGCAGAGAGCGATCCAAGAGGAGGTACTGATGTGCCGATCAGAGGATATGGAGCTACCTTGATGGTTTAGCCTTTTGTTTACTTATGTTGCTTATGTTTAGAGTTTAGATTATTGGTTTGAAAACTTGCACCTGGTGATATGTACACATTTGTGTGTGGGTGTATACATTTTTTTCCTGATTATATGGGTAGTTCAGAAAGAATAAATTACATATGAGCCAGAGGAAGAAATTGAAACTGATATGTGCAGAGGTTACTGCTTTTCTCTGCTTAGTATGTCTTGAAAAAACGTATTTTACAGGCAAATAATTTTTAGATACTAATACTCTTCAGTTTTTTCAGTATGTATTAACAAATTAGGGACTCTGAGAAGTCCTTTCATTAAAAGAGTTGTTTAGCTTTGTTTGACTTACTATTTTCCAAACTTATTTGAGCTGGTGCGCTTTTTCAGAACAGACACATTCTAGTATATTCTTGTTTAATCTGAAGTACAGGTAATGCATTGTTGTATACACTGTTGCTTGGTGCAGGGCAAATTCAGAATTTTAAGGAAGCTACACAACTTCTTGGTATAACAAAAACTACTTAAAAAGGTGCAAGGAGGGCAGGCATATTTAAGGTATGTTTAAGGACCTGAATATTTAGCGAGAACAGTGGCTTAGAATGTGGTAGAGGAGTTTAGCACTCACAATCTATATAGGCTAAACTCTCAAAACCTCAGGTCACATGGTAGCCCTCAACCCAGGTAATTTGTATGGAATGTAAACCATACTGAAAATTGCTCTTTTTTTTTTTTTTTTTTTTTTTTTTTTAACTTTTCTCCTTCCTTAATAACCATTCTTAAGTATATACAGGATAAATATTTTTTTGTGTTTCTAGTATACTTACTAATCTCACATTTTCTATGGAATCCTTTTCATTAAATCCATACTAAATCCATGGAAAGCTGTTAAAAATATTTCGTTTATTTTGAGTCTCAGCTACCCATTCCTTGAGATCATTTACAAGCTTGAGTGATTAATAGGCTCTCAATCAATATTTTTATAATATTTCTGACCTTGTTCTAAGTAATCCTTAAGGTGACTTTATTAAGAATTATTATATACTTTCTACTACATTATGCTTAGTAAAAACATAATATAACATAGTTGAGCAACCATGATTAAGTTGCTCTAAGAAGTTCTCTGTATGACAACACAGGACTGCCATCCTTGACCACAGATAGTGCTAACCTTGATATTATAGGGTGAGTCATCTAAGTTTAGATGAGGAAAATGCCAAAGTAATAAAAAAAAAAAAAAAAACAGCTTCAGGTAATCAAACTTGAATAAAGTAGATGTAATTTAATCAGGTAGGAAAGTTACTTATAATAAGGCCACTTCTCATACACTTTTGAAACTGGATATCTTGGAGGCCACCGTCAGTGCAGTGTCTAGAAATAGGCCTTTAATAAAAATTCTCCATGAGTCTTAACCTGCACACAGAAATTTTGAGAATTATGCAGCTAGGCAGTTGAAGATCTAGATAATTTCTTGTGTTGACCTGCTCAACTGTCATTGTTTCTGGTGTTTGTGAACTCTTAAATGTCCTTATTGGTGGTGGAGATGGGAGGGCTGGGTGTGAAGTCTCCTTCTCTGAGATTGTGTCATCTTAGTCCCTGATGCTTCCTGCATTTGTGAAGTTGTATAGGAAATTTCCCCCATACTACATGATACCCCTTCACATCTAAGATTTTCAGCATGTTCATAAAGAGGCTTATTTTTGTAAAACTATTAAAAGTTTTGCTTTTCTCAAGAGAACTTCTCATCTTTGAATTAAAGTTACTCTTTAAAAGTTATTGTTTTAAACCAAAAATTAGCAGATAATTGCCCTTAAAACTTATTTGTTATTACACACAAGATCAAGTTATTGCTACCAGTGTGGATTTAATTTTTGAAGGTAAAAGTTCCCTTTCAGAGTCTTTGACGTGTGCTGTTTCCTTGCCCTACTGTGAAGCTATGAAGCACTGGTCTCTGATATATGTAGATTGTCTTTGTGATCTTTCCCTGGCAACATTTCCCGTGGGTCAGTGAGGACTGTTTGTAGCTTTCTGCTCTTGCTCTTTGTAAAAATGAATAGTGTAGACTTCAGAGACAGACTCGGGTCTGGGGCTTTGCCCAATATCTTCATTATCCCTTCTGTCTTTCTCCATTTCTTAAGTAGAGATAGTACATATTTATTTGCTTTATTAGGATTATTAGTATGAATAAAGTAGTGTATGGAAATTGCTCCTGTGTGGGACATTGTGATCTCTCAGAAAGTGTTAGTTGATGCTCACCTTCAGTTATTATCACTGACCTCTGGGATTTACCAGTAGGTAATGTCTTTATTCTTAGGTATCATTTCTATCATCTCTCTTCATATTTCATTCCCATAAAGGCTATGGATAAGACTAGTTTAAATTTGCAGTCACTTGTCTTGCACTCTAATTTTTTTTTAACACATCATTTTGAAATTAAGCTTACTAAAACCTTAAGTAGAATGTTCAATGTTTATATGATAGAATATTTGAACCTTTTAGTTTAACCCTTCTTAACCGTATGTATAAAATGGAGTATAATAGTATTTTTTTTTCCCTGCCTTATGTCTTCCTGAAAGTCTCCTTACTCAGGGCTGGGGGTTTAGCTTGGCAGACACATGCTAAGTATACTCAAGGGCCTGGATTCAAATGCCAGCACACGAGAAAAGTATTATCCAGGTCTTGCCGGTGCCTCCAGAACCTAATTTTGAACATGGATTAGGTGAGGTAATTATGTAAAAGTTCTGCATCACCTGTAAAGAACCAAATAAGTAATATTTGTTACTGATTCATTTAGATGTTGAGAGTATAGAAGACTATTCTAATCCCATAATATTTTTTTGTTTTCCTTCTAAATCTCTGATATGAACTTATTTGTGACGTATCCTTCTTACTGAGGATGGGGATGGGAAAGCAGAAGGTAATAAGAAACTTTATTATAGTGCGATCATCTTTTTTTTGTCTTCCATTCTAGTTTTAATGATCTAACTCAGGAGGAACAAAGCAGATTTTTAAGTTAACAAAATGGTTATTTACAAGCCATATTATTGAGTAGTTCTCTTGTCGGTGTTGGCAGACTGTTCCCTACAGGCCACACAAGGCCTATATCCTGTTTTTGTATAGCCAGCAAGCTATGGATGGTTTTATATTCTTGAAAGGTAGATGTAAAGAAAAGAATTCTACTACCATAAATACTGTGTGTCACCTGCAACACCTCAGATATTTACTGTCTGGCCAGATAAGCAAACAAAAAAAGATTTGCTGACCCCATACCAAGTTACTGATTTCCATCCAGTTTGGAATCATGTTCTTATATATTTTTAAAAAATTTGGTAATACTTTTTACTTTTTAAAGCTATTATCAATGTATTATTTTTATATTAAATACTTTTTTATGAATTGGAGATGTTTTATGGTTGTCTCCAAGATACTGAGAATATCTTGACATTTTAGCTTATGCTTTTTTGACCCTAGCTTTTGTTGCTACCTGTCTTGTTTTAGAGCCCTTATCTATGACCCTAATAGTGCTCTTTTCTGTCAGTAAACTGACTCCTCTGTCTTGGATATATTCTAATATATTTCTTCAGCTTTCTATTTATCCTATTCTTTAATTTGGATTTTGGGTTTCCCAACATATTTTGCTCCTCAAATTAATATTTTTCAGATCCTCAAAAGAAAGATTCAGAGACCAAGACTTAGCATCACGTGACAGAGACAGGAGTTCAAGAGACAGATCACCTCGTGACCGAGATCGAAAAGATAAGAAGCGGTCCTATGAGAGTGCTAATGGCAGATCAGAAGACAGGAGGAGCTCTGAAGAGCGCGAAGCAGGGGAGATCTAATTAGCTGTGTATATATCTTCAATCCTTAAGCTTCCTACGGAGTTACACACTATTGTTTAGTTTACAGCTGTTCAGGGTGACAGTGAGCAGTTCCAGACACTGATCCAGCCAGGCTAGATGTACAGTATCTAACTTGATCTGAACTGAACCTGTTTTCCTTGAGAAAGCCTAAAACTACATCCATAGTTTCTGGTGAACCTGTAATACAGTTCTGAGAGTGCAGTTTTTTATAATCCAACATTGATCTCTTTATTCTTTCAAGTAGGAGTGATAGTGAATGAATTGTGTTACTTGCCTTGGGATTTTTTGAACATTTGTAAGACGCTGTCTTCCTTTCTACTCCAAGCAGCAGCTTTGGGAATTTTTCTTTTTAATTCTTCTGTCTCTGACTTTTGTATCCCTTAATACCTGTACCTTCCAACTGTAAGAGAAAGGGTCAGGGAAGCAATATAACTTCTGTTCTAAGGTTCTACTCCCATTAATTACTAGCTAATTACAGTTCAGAGCATTTATACTGGAATGTGTGCTGGAGAAATTAAAATACTGGGGTTTGTTGGATGGTGCCTATTTAGAGTTGGAAGTTGAACAGCTGTTGCATTACATACTTTTGCTTTTTTATTGAAGTTTTGAAATCAGACTTGTCTTGATTTTTCTGTTCCATCAAATTGCTATGTTCAGGATGTTCTGGGGGGGTGGGGGCAGGGACTCTTTCGTAATAAGCACTTGTTTTATTTTGTGTGTGTGGAGTATAAAGGCTACACCCTTATTGTAAAAAATATTAATAATAAAATGAAAGAAACAATCACCACCACCATCATTAAACTGTAACTTGTCTAGTAAATTGTCACTAGAACTATTTCCTGTGGGTATTTCCTCTATTCTGTCACATGGTTAACAGGGCCTTACTGTGCAAGGCACCAAAGGAAGTGAATATGTATTTGCAAAGATTACAGAGGAACTGTGAACAGTTCTGCCTACACCGTTGCTGACTGTACTCCACTACTTCAGGGCTGTTTGTAACAGCTGCTGTAGAGAAGGACTGGACCTGCAGAAATAATGGGGGATTTCTTGGGTTTTTTTTTTTTGTTGTTTGTTTTGTTTTTCTTATTCAACAAACCTGAATAAAACCAGTATGTAACCAACATAATGAAACCATCAGTTTCTGCATTAAAGAGCTATATTACCGCCAGGTGTGGTGGTGCATGCCTTAAACCCAGCTACTCAAGAGACTGAGGCAGGACCATTCCAAGTTTGAGGCAGCATAGGCAATTTAGTTAGACCTTGTCTCAAAATAATATATATATATTTTAAAGAGGTAGGGATGTAGCTCGGTGGGAGAGTGCTTGCCTTGTGTGAGGCCCTGGGTTCGGTCTCCAGCACTGCCAATGGACAGTGTACCCACTAGTGACTTAAACATAGTTGGCAGGTGTCACTTGTAATTCTAGAAAGTGTGAGGAACACAGGAGCTGGGGTTGTGGCTCAGTGGTAGAGCACTTGCCTAGCACATATGAGGCACTGGGTTTGATCCTCAGCACCACATAAAAAATAAAGTTTTTTAAAAAAAGGCAAGAAATAACTTTTAAGACAAAGTATAAGGAAAAAAAATACATTAACCAAAATTAGTGTCTGTGAATATAATTAAGATAACCTTTTAAGAGCTGTTTCTGTGTAAAGCTCGTTACATTTGACATGACAGGAATATGGGCCTCTGAATACGAGAGAACAGGAAACTAATGCCATTCTAAGTAATAATCAATATTTTTATGTCAAAAAGGGACGTCGATGGGGCTGTGGTTGGCTCAGTGGTAGAGCGCTTGCCTAGCATGTGTGAGGCACTGGGTTTGATTCTCAGCACTGCTTATTTATATTATTATATAAATAAATGGATAAAATAAAGGTCTATCAACATCTTAAAAAAAAAAAATAAGGGAAAAAAAGGGGAGACATCAATGTTCCCAGTTTACCAAGTGATGTTGAGGTTTCTTTCTGTGTTTAGTTTTACACGTTTGGTTTATACAGAGTTTAGCCTGAGAGGCCTATGTATGTCCATGGCTCATTTCCCGCTTTCTACTTTAGGTTGCTTGTCTAAAGCCAAGCATGCATTAGACAAATAACTGGTTTGTGTCTGCTTTGTTCCCAGTGGTTTATGGTATTCTCCTAAATCCTTACGATGTCTTTGAATTTAGTGTCTTGGATATGAATGTAAGATCAGAGGGATTAACTGGTAGTGCAAGGAAATGTCTGGGACCTGACCTGTTATAGTTGGTGATGTATCTGGGGTTAGGTATTGAACTCTGAAATCATACTTTTAAAAATGTTTTGCATCCTAATTGTACAGATGGAATCAAATAGTTGGAGAAGTAACACATGTCTCTATTAGCAGCTGTTACTATATTTGTGATTTGGGGAGAGGGGGTAGTACAGGCCCTACAACAAACAGCCGTTGATCGCCAGTGTGCCTCCACCGTGGATCACTTCAACTGCACGGTTCTTCATACAGATGATCCAGTTTAAAAAATCCTTTTTGGCTTTGAGATGACCAGTGTACATTTTAAGTAAACATCCTTGAGACAGGTCAGTCACTCTGAATTAGAAGAACCCTAAACTCAGTATCTCTTCCCACCTACCTACACTATTGCTACTTCTGTGGTAGCTGGTGGCTGAAATAGAAAAGTTAAATGAAGTCCTATTTGACAAAAACCTTTGATCTTATAAGAGTAAAAACATGCCAAGTGTTTTTACCTTCAGCGGGTCCCTTCATTTCACTGCTGTGTTATATTCCCACAGAGCTCTTTTGATCTGTGCCAACAGCATCAACTGGAATAAAATCAAAAGGCTTCCATTGTTAAGTGGATTTGCTTTTTTCTGAGGTGTTTGTTTTACCTTTCTCAAGCCTTTAACCAAAGGTAACATCTTTTTCAAGTTCCTTTCTCTCTCCAAGTTGAGTATTTAAAATAATAATAGTTTTCAAGGTTGGCCTATTGAGCTACACAAAGCCAAGCATGCATTAGACAAATAACTTTTGCCTTGCAGTAAGTTCTCTTTTCAAAGTAGTTTTTAGTTATGGGCCATCTATAACATGTAAGTTTTTTTCAAATTAGTACTAAAGATAATTACTAGAATAAGAAATGTTTAAAGGTTTTTTTTTTTTTTTAATCGAAAGCCTAAGAAAATATAGCACAGTTTAAAAAAAATACACATTCTCTCAACTGGACATTCCTTTGTGTTCTGACTGTACTAGTTGTAAACCATTGAAACATGTCCCTTCATCTGGTAGTCTCCCGTTTCCCTGAGTTTCTTGAGTGCCTCCCCTGACCCTAGGCCATTCTCCCATCTCAAGGGTAATGACTGTCACAGCCTGGAGCCTCCTCCATTTAAGTCATGCTGTCCTGACTTAAATGTTTTGAAAAAACATGTATATTTTTAAAAAATTTTTTTAGTTGTAGATGGACACAATATTTTATTTATTTTTATGTGTGCTGAGGATGGAACCCAGTGCCACATGCATGCAAGGCAAGCACTCTACCATTGAGCTATAGCCCCAGCCCCAAAATAGATAATTTTTTTTGTAATTGTAGATATGATTCGTATTTTTATGTGATGCTAAGGATCAAACCCAGTGCCTCACACATGCTAGGCGAGCACTGTACCACTGAGCTTTAGACAGATGGGCCTTTATTTTATTCATTTATTTATAGGCGGTGCTGAGAATCGAACCCAGTGCCTCACAAGTGCTAGGCAAGTGCTCTACAGGCAAGCTTTCTAGGCAAGCCACAGTCCTAGCTCCTATACTTCAACTTTTGATCAGTAAAGTTTTCTTAGGTATAGATAAGGCAATATAAAATAGCACTTTTTCAAAATTTTTCATTTTCTTTGCCTGTTATTAATTCCTGCTTTGGGAATTAGGAAAGTGGAGATGCCCCACAGAACAGGGTTTTGTGGGCAGAGGCCAACACAGGGAATGGGGAAGGATAGTGGTCTACCAGAGGAATCATAGGTGGCAGGGTCTTGGGAAATCTGAGATTTCCAGGAGATGTTTCTGATCTCTGAGGTGCACTTATGTTTTCACCAGTTAGAGAGAAATATCTGTTAGAGGTTTGGGGATTGCAAGCATGTTTGGGGATCAGTCAAGCTAATTACCAGCATAATAGGTTTTAGATTATAAACAACACATTGAGGCACCAGAACTAACAGAGCTCCAGGAGGTGGCGCCAGCACCAGAATTTGCTCTAACTCTCTTGAGGAGACTGGGTCCCAAATACAGTGCACTCCTGGCTATCTAACAGAAAATCTAACCCATATAGGCTTAAAATAATCAAGGGACTTCTGTTGGCTCATGTGATCAAGCTGCATGTGCCACCTCCATCCACAGCAAGGTTTCTTTCCTAGAAGCCTCAGGCAGCCTTTTTCTACATCTCTGCCTGGCAGGACACCCACACAACAATGGATGCTCAGTAGATGTGGAATGAGTGGATGAAATGCTTCATCATTTCAAATGTGTCCTCATTAGTTGATTTCATTTGATTGGCACAACTTTTGGTTAGTAGAGGAAAAGTAGTCTGTTGTTTACAGGTATGATGGTTTTACTAAGGACAAAGCTGAGCTAATGAGAAGTCATGATAATTAGTATCTTTTTGATTCTGAGCCCCAGGTATAGGATAATGACAGGCCAGCTGGGAGAGGCCAGAAGGGAGCATCAGAAATGTCCAGTTGGGGGAAATGTCCAAAACCCTTTGTTAGAGTCTGACTTGACTTTTACATTCTCTCTCAAGCTGAGAATGAGAAATGAAAAGCCCATAGTTATCCAAATTGGTAGGTATGTTTGAGTTAATAATTTTTAGCTTGCTAAAAAAGAATTATTTCCCCCAGAAAGTTTGATACAAATTACTGGAAATCATGAAGTCTCTTTGGCAATGATACATGAACCACATAATACCACAAAGTATTCGTATCAAAAAAATGTTTATATTGAATCTAAACTTCAATTTACAAAGGAATGAAATAAATCCAGAATGTGTCATTCTGTGAAGACAATCAGCCTGGTCTCTTCAAAATGTCAAAATTCTGGGAGAGAGAACCAGTAACAGTTCTTGAATTCTGATTGGGTCTGTTTTAAAAGGTCGTGGAAAAACTGCAGGACTCAGGTTATGGACAGAATATGAGCTTATTAATTTTTACTGTATTATGGTAGAATTGCAGTTACATCAAAGAAGTGTTAGGAGATGCTTGCTAAAGTAGGGATGACATGTCTTGATGTCTGCAACTTATTTTCAAATGGTTCAATTTTATATTCACAGTCACACAAAGAGCAAGCAGCAGAACATTAACAATATTTAGATCTGGGTAGAGAACCTGTGGAAATTTGGTTTTTCCCCAAACTTTTCTGTATTTTGAAGTTTTTTACAAAATTGAGAGGAACTCTTTAAGATTTTCCATTTAAATCATCCTGTAAAGTGCTCTGTCCTGGCAGGAATAAATGTGGATGTTTTAGGCAAGTTTTCTCAGAACATGGTTTCTGAACATTCTGTATCAGAATCACAAAAAGAAAATGTATGAACCACCAGGGAGCACATTAAAAAAAAAAAAGTTCAACATCAGTCATCATGAAAATGTAAATTAAGACTACAATGAGAAGGGCTGGGGACGTGGCTCAGTGGTAGAGTGCTTCCCTAGTAGTAGATGTGAAAGGCCCTGGGTTCAGTCCTGCACCACACAAAAAAACCTGCAGTGAGATACCACTGCACATCCACTGGAATGGCCCAAAGTAGATTGACAGCATTGAGTGTTGATGAAGATGTGGAGCAACTGGACTCCTATTTTGCTGAGGGGATTGAGAAATGGTTCAGCTACTTCAGAAAGCAGTTTCTGGTAAATTAAGTATACTACATACTGCCCAGAAATCCTATTCCCAGGTGCCCAAGGAACATGAAAACCTCTGTTCACACAAAGGCTTATATTTGAATGTTCAAAGTAATTGTATTCACAATAGCCCCAAACAGGAGATAACCAAAACATCCAACAATTAGAGTAGATAAACAAATTGTATCCTTATGAAGGGGAAGGCATTGATACCACAGCAACATGAGTAGATCTTTAAAACATGCTGAACTGACGGAGCCAAACACCAAAGACTGCTTATTGTACGATTCTATTCATGTGAAATTCTAGACGGGCAAAGCTAGTTTATAGAGACAGAAAGCCGATTTGCCTGGGGCTGAAGGTCAGTGAGGCCCAAGAATTAACTGCTAAAGGACTTAGAAAACTTCTTAGGGCATTAGAGATCTTCCATATCTTGCTGGGCGCAGTGGCACACACCTGAAGTACCAGCAACTCGGTATTATCAGTTCACGGTTAGCATTGGCAATTAATAAGACCCTGTCTCAAAAAAGGGTTGGCGATGATGTAGCTCAGTGGTAAAAAGCCTCTAGGTTCAATCTCCAGTACAAAAAAACCCTCTTGATTGGCAAAGGTTATATGGTGTCAAAAGATATTGCTGAAATGTGCAAATTATGCCTCAATAAAGTTGATTTAATACATATATAGGTGTGCACACATACACTGGCTGACAATATGGGACCTTTTAGATCATTTCTCAAAGTGTGGTTTCTGGGACTGGGGCATGTAGTGATAGAGCACTTGCCTCTTCCCTGTGAGGCCCTAGATTCCATCCCAGGTACTGCCTCCCCAAAAGAAAAAGATCACCAGGCTTGGAGATGGTAAAAACCCAATTTTCAGTCTCCTGTGTCACCCTGATCTGTTGAGTCAGAACATAGGGTTTAGGGGACAGTGAACTACATGAGCTCAACCCAGGTGACTTTATGCAAGGCACATGTCCAGAGTTGCTATTTGGTTTCTTTGTGAGCTGCTGAGCCAGTTTGAGTCAGGCTGGCCACCAGAGGTCTGTGAGTGGTAGCCTAGCATGTGTGAGGTCCTGGGTTCGAACTGCAGCACTGCAAATAAACAAATGAATGAGTAAATAAATAATGTCCATTGATTTAAAAAAAAAAAGCTCTGGGGCTGGGGCTGGGGCTCAGCGGAAGAGTGCTTGCCTAGCATGTGTGAGGTTTGATCCTCAGCACCACATAAAGATAAATAAGTAAAAAAAAAAAACAAAGGTACTGTGTACAACTAAAATATTTTTTTAAAAAAACCTCTGTTAAGAAAGCCCAGGCGACGGCAACATTAGATGTGGGAAGTGCCTATGGGAAGAGACCAGAAAAGCTACTTGGAGAAACTCCATGTAGGCCAACCTGCTGTGTGACTTCTCCCACCCAGCTATACCACTTAGCATTTATCCCAAACGATGAAGTCATACTGTAGTGATGAATGCATACCCATGTTGATAGCAGCACCATTCACAGTAACCAAACCATGGAACCAGCCTCGGTGTCCATCATTGAATTGATAAAGGAAATGTGCTATATGTACACAAGAGAGTATTATTCAGCCATAAAGAATAATAAAATTATGTCATTTGCAGGAAAATGGGTGGAACTTGAGAACATTGTGTTAAGTGAAACAAGCCAACTTCTGTTTTGCAGAATTTTGAGAAATTTGAGAATTTACCTTAGAGTGTGCTTGCCCTTCATCTCAGAGCCCCTTGGATTTCATGTGGGCTTCTGGGCTGTTTTTGTTGCTTGGGTTTTTCTTTTAAAACAGACTGCTGTGGCTCAGGAGGCTGAGGAAGAAGGATCACAAGTTCAAGGCCAGCCTCAGCAAGTTAGTGAGGCCCTAGCAAGTAGTAAGACCCCGTCTCAAAATAAAAAATAGAAAGGGTTTGGAATGTGGCTCAGGGATAGAGTGCCCAGGGTTTAATCCCTGATATTAAAAGAGAAAGAGACTTGGCAGCCTGCTTCTGCTTTTTTTTTTATTTTTTTTAAATAAAAGCAAATATAAATCTGCTTTATAAAAGCAGAATATCAGTGATCAGGAGCTAGCATTTGAGGGCTGACAGACTCAATTTGAGCACCAAATCTGCCACTTATTAGCTGTGTGACTGTGGGCAATGTTAAGACTGAAACCAGACAAATCACAGACTCCGCATTGAGGAACTGCCCCCCTCATCTCTACCCATCACAACGACAAGCAGGAGTTGGATGTGCTAACATCCCCAGGTTCACAGATAAGGTTGTTGAAGTTTAAAGACGTCAAAAAGCCACTCAGGAAGTCTTGATTGCGCTGGGGGATTTGAATCTGGTTCTGATGAACTAGTGCCAGCAACTCTGTTTTTGCTGAGTTTATTCAAAGTAAAACATGATATAGATGCCTAAAAATTCCTGTCTCTTTCAAAAGTAAAAAGCAGCTGCTTTTTTGAGATGGAGTTTTCATACAATAAAATTCACCAATTCTGCAATGCCCAATGTTTTGACAAATGTATCCCATTGTGTGACCCCACTGTAATTGTGATATAGATTAGTCCCATCTCCCCAAAAGTTCTCCCCACAACCCTCTCCTCAGACCTCTGACTCCTAGTAACATGCATCTGCTCATGTGCTCTGGTTCTATCTTCTCTAGAACGTTATATAAATGAAATTATCAAAACACACTCCTGAGCCAGGCGCGGTGGCACAAGCCTTGAACCCCAGTGGCTCTGGAGGCTGAGACAGGATGGCGGCTTCAAAGCCAGCTTCAGCAGTGGAGAGGCACTAAGCAACTCTGTGGGACCCTGTCTCTAAATAAAACACAAAATAGGGCTGGGGATGTGGCTCAGTGGTTGAGTGTCCCTGAGTTCAATCCCTAGTAATCCCTTCCTTTCCCCCGAATAAATGTACTCCTGGATCGCCGGGGCGTACATCCGTAACCCCAGTGGCTTGGGAGGCAGGAGAATCACGAGTTCAAAGCCAGCCTCAGCAACTTAGCAAGGCCCTAAGCAACTCAGTGAGATCCTGTCTCTAAATAAAATACAAAGAAGGAATGGGGATGTGGCCCAGTGTTTAAGGGCCCCTGGGTTCAATCCCTGGTACCAAAACAAGCATACAAACAAACAAAACTGCACTCTTACATCTGGCTTCCTTCCTCCAATGTGATATTTGTGAAATTAATCCATGTTGCGTATCAATAGTTAATTGGGTTTTTTTACATTTATTTTTTGTTTATTTGTTTTAATTAGTTACACATGACAGTACAATGACCTTGACATACCATACATTTGAATCAGGTGGGATATAGTATCTGAGTATACAAGTTACAAAATCACATTGGTCATGCAGTCACATATATACACACAGTAATAATAATGTCTGTTTCATTCTACTATCCTTCCTATCCCCCCACCCCCTCCCCTCCCATCACGTCTCTCTACCTAATCTAAGGTGGCACAATTCTCACTGCTTTTTATATCCAAGTGGAATCCATTCCAAGGGTCGTACCACAGGGTTATCCATTCATAATTCGTGTGTGTGTGTGTGTGTGTGTGTGTGTGTGTTTTCTGTGCAGTGTCCATCCGCTATCTTCCAGCGTCTGCACTTTTAACCCCTGCTGTACCCTGCACACTGTTTCTCTTCCTTGAATCTCACCTGAGGTCTACAGGTAGGAACACAAGCATGGAAGATGCCATTGCTTTCTCCTCCTTGGTAATTACCTACTGTCCTTTTCAGGAAACTGACCCCTGCAGTCATATTATAGTGCAATGTGCAAGCTTTCCTTTTAATAACAGTGTGATTTTACTTTTGGTCACTCAGTTCAGTGGTCCAGAATTGGTATCCTAGACTATTTAAGTTGATCTGAATCCCATCTTGTGACTAGAAGTTTCCAGCTCAGATTAGCTGTTCTCTTGAGTTGAGGACCAGTAAGTTAGGAGCTTCTTGATGGACAGGTGACCACCACATTACTGAGATGCAGATAAAGTGGGCCACCAGTCGAAAGAACTGCTGGGCATGGTGGCACACACCTGTAATCCCAGCGACTCATGAGGATTTCAAATTCAAGTCTCAGCAATTTAGCAAGTAAGTCCCTCAGTAACTCAGCAAGGCCCTGTCTCAAAAAATAAAATGGGCTGGGTATGTGGCTCAGTGGTGAAGCACCCCTGCGTTCATTTCTCAATACAGTTTTTTAAAAAAGAAAAAGAACGACACACAAGAAGAGAAGTCATCACTATAGTCACTTCTCTTTTCTGCTTAGGCTCCTTGGATTTGAACTCATAACTCAAGGAGTCCAAACTGACCATTAATAGGTCATTGTGGGGATTGAGTATGCTAATGTTTAAACACACTTACATGGAACACACCCAAGCTGCCAGAAGTGTAGCTTTGATGTTCCTGGATGGATGATCTTCTCAGCTGGAAAGGCCAAGCATTGCTACTGGATGCCCCATCTATTTCTAGGTGTCCTTGGAGTCCCACAGCTTCAATTGTATTGAGTGGGGAAATGCCCCAGGGGGTCAGAGCCAGCCTCTCTCCAAAGCAGAAATTGCGCACTGCTGGTCAAGCTTGACTTGACAGGGCTCAAGTACTCCTTAAAACCCTGCGAAGTAAGAAAGGATATCTGAGAGAAAAGAGACCATTGTTCAGAATCAGCTTATTCATCCATCTTCAGGATATTGGGGCTGATATTCCAAATTTCTTTTTATAAGAACATTAGTCGTATTGGATCAAGACCCATGCAAATGACCTCATTTTAATTTGATCATCTGCAAATACCTTATTTCCAAATGAGGGCATAGGACAGGCACTGGAGTTAGGACTTCAACATTTTGAGAGGGGATCCAGTTCAACACACAAGAGCAGGCTCTGTCATAAATGCTGTCTTTTTTTTTTTTTTTTTTTTTAAGAGGAGAGAGAGAGAGAATTTCTCAACATTTATTATTTTTTAGTTCTCGGCGGACACAACATCCTTGTTGGTATGTGGTGCTGAGGATCGAACCCGGGCCGCACGCACGCCAGGCGAGCGCGCTACCGCTTGAGCCACATCCCCAGCCCCATAAATGCTGTCTTTATTAAAGACTCTCTTTGGGGATGAGGACGTGGCTCAAGTGGTAGCGCGCTCGCCTGGCATGCGTGGGGTGCTGGGTTCGATCCTCTACACCACATAAAAATTATTATAAAGATATTTTTTTAAAAAAAGAAAAAAAAGGACTCTCTCATCTAGCTATCTGTAAACTTCTCGACCAAAAACCATGCTGTGCAGATTGTTTCTAAGGATATTGACATCTCTCTATTTTTCTGTTGATCAGAGCTGTCCCTGGCTTGCTGCTCCCTAAGCTAATGCCTGTGGACTGGTTGAAGCACACAGTAGGTGACTTCCGGTTTTGAAATGCCAGAAAAATGGAAAATGCAGCTTCCTCTGCCGCTGCTCTCCAGATCTACCCACAAGCAGCAGGGAAAACAGAAACTCAGACTGTAGCACCGAGGAAACCAGGAGACATCTGCAACTCCTAACCACGGAAACATGAGGAGAGCGTGCGGAAAGATGTGCATATTAAATAGGGGCATGGAAAGATGACTGCAGATCTCAGAGGAGTCTCCGGTGGGCAGTTGGATGAGCAAAGGCCTGAGGCTGAAAGGGGGAGGTCTCGGGCAAGCCTTCTGTGCAGGAAGCAGTCTGTTGGTGAGGTTGGCGGGGGTGGAGGGCCACTGTGCACCACAAGCCTGCTCCTCATGATCTCAGTTGACAGTGCAGAAGTGAAACCAGAGGACTTTGCTTCCACCAATCTTGGTGTCTTAGCAATATCTGCTGCCTGCAACGCAGCCCAGACCCTTTGTAACCATCAATGTCTCGCACACAGGTGGTTCTAGAATTGCTTCATTCAAAGATCACAAGTGGAGTGCTGGGGCACAGCTCATTGGTAGAGCAGCCCACCACTGCAAAATAAATGGAATAATAACAGAAATAATTGGAAAAGAGACAGAATGTATGCAACTGCAATTAAAAGGTGAAAGAAAATGGAAAAAGCAGATTGATAAAGTATATGCCATTAGTAAAATGTTGAGAAAGAGATGGGAGGTTTTACCAACACGGCTGTGGGAGCACAGCACTTACTGAACAATCAACCCTTATGGAAAAGGGTGTAAAAAGCAGTCTCACCCATCATTAGGAAAATGCAAATCACACCACACCCACAAGAAAGGCTAAAAGGAAAAAATACTGTGAGTGAGTAAGGATGGGATGGGGGGCAGCTGGAACATTCATGTCCTGCTCCTGGGCATCCAGACCAGAGAGGGAAGGAGAGCCTAATCCACATGTATCCCGTGGGCCACTCCTATATACCAATACAAGTGCATATATGTGTCCACCAAAAGACATGCTCATTACATAACTAGAAACACACCCAATGTCCACCAACAGTACAACAGGTAAATAAAACAAACAGGGCTGGGGATGCGGCTCAGTGGGAGGCTGCTTGCCGCGCATGTGTAAGGACCTGACTTCAAACCCCAGCAACACACAAAGCGTGGGCGGAACTAGTGTGCAGCGCTGGAATTCAGAACAGCAGTTATCCTCGCGGTAAGCCATGAGCCAGAGCCTGCAGGAGAGGAAGCTTCCAGGGCATGAGTTAGTTGTATTTCTTGATTTGGTGGCTGCTTATGTTGATGAAAATTCATTGAGCTGTGTATTTATAACATGTATAAATGGTATGGAAACTATACATCAATAAAAAAGTAAGTTAAAAGAAAATAAATTAAGTGCCTATCAGATGTGCAAGATCTCAGAAAAGAGATGGTGAAACGAGGTAAGGATTGGGGTGTAGAGCACTTGCCCAGAATGGATGAGACACTTGGTTCTGTCCCCAGCACTAGGGGAAGAAAGAGAGAGGGGGGGGAGGGAGGGAGGGAGGAAGGAAGGAAGGAAGGAAGGAAGGAAGGACATGAGATTGCAGAGCTAAGGAGAGAAATGAGAGATGGAAATAAAACCATCACAGACATGCAAGTCCTCTAGATGCAGCTCAACTGAAAACAAGTAACTCTAAAATCAGAAAAAAGAAGGCAAGAGAAAAGCAAAACCCTCAAGGTGGAGGAAAGTGACAGATATGGTAATTGCAAGGAAAAGTTTAAAACAGATAGACACAAGTGACAAGAAGTATTCCATAAGTGCTGCGCCCATGTAATTAGTAATCCTGGAGGGAAAACCTGAAGTAATGGGGAAAATATTGGAAAAAAAGAAGAAGCCAAGAGAAATTTCTAAAATGACCAGGATCAACATCCTAAAGAGGCGCTGTGGGGGTAAGAACAGCCTTCCCTCTGCTCCCACACCACCATCTATACAGGCGACTTCTGTCACCAAAAGGTGTGGGGTCCTCTCCCCACAAGAAGCAAGCAGTCCTGCAGTGGACGCCGGTTAGGTGTCCTTGAATCCAGTTCAGCCCTGACACCCTCTGCCTGGAGGAAGTGTCACAGCCCCAGATTGAGGCCTCAGTCCCACAGGCTGTCCACCTTGGGTGCCAGGGGCAAGCCCCAGGTAGCTTCACCCCCGCTTCCAACTGGCTGCAAGGCGGGGTTCCCACACCCCCTCCTCGGGTTTCATGAATTGGCCAGCGGCTCCCAGAACACTGAACATTTCCCAGTTTATTTCAAAGGACATAAGGGGAAAGAAGTGCAGGGCACCGGGTCCCCAGGAACAAGTCACCCTCCAGGAACCTCCAGGCAGGCAGCTCTCCAGAAGCCAACTATGGTAGTTCATGAGAAGGAGCTAAAAGATACTGTTTAGTATAGAAAATTCAGGGCTGGGGCTGTAGCTCAGTGGCAGAGCACATGTGAGGCACTGGGTTCGAGCCTCAGTATCACATAAAAATAAAAGAAATAAAGGCATCCTGTCTATGTACAACTACAAAAAGAAAATTCAGAATGTTCTCTCTGTAGCATGTAAATAGGTATGCTATAGACTGAATTGTGTTCTCCCCAAAATTCATCTGTTGAATTCCTACCCACCCACCCAGGGGATGGTTTTTGAAGATGGGACCCCTGCAGGTATTTAGGTCATGATGGTGGGCTCTCATCGTGGGATTGGCGCCCTAATAAGGAGAGGTACCGGGGAGCTTGCTTTCTCCATGTGAGGACAGAGCAAGAAGACAGTAATCTCAAAAGAGGGCCCTCACCAGGAACCGATCATAATGGCATTCTTATCTTGAACTCCCAGCCTCTGGAATTGTGAGAAAGTACATTTTTGTTGTTTCAGCCACCCCATCTGTGGCATTTTGTTAGAGCAGCCTGAGCAGATTCTACTACAATATAAAAGGAATCTCTACTATAGTGACATAAACTCCCAAACTAGAAGACATATGCCCTCAAAGCAAACATAGACCAACTAGCGGAGTATTTAGAATATAAAATGTGTAGTCAGAGCTATAACCAGACATTTTCTCTTATCCTTAAGTAAAAATGGATTGAATTCCACTATTAAGTCTTAGATAAACTCATAAAGCAAAAACAATATAAATTGTATAGAGGAGATCAGATCCAGCCTGGCACAGTGGCACATGCCTGTCATCCCAGTGACTCAGGAGGCTGGGGCAGGAAGATTCCAAGTTGAAGGCTGACTTTAGCAAATCAGTGAGACCCTCAGCAATTTCTGGGATGTAGCTTACAGTATCAAAACAAGAAATAGCAGGGCAACACAACATTGCCCTGTCTGTTGCCAGGCTTAGCCTCAACAATTGCTGAAAACACTGGAGACAGAGAGGCGGGCCATTGACCCATGGTGAAGTGCTTTTATTGCAACGGGGAGGGGTGGGGGGAGCTGAGGATATGCACTCACGGGCACAGACACTGGGGGGCCTCGGGCAAGCTTCTGCTGTCTGAAAGCCAGGTCTTGACCATCCAGAGCCAGTCCCAGGGATCAAGGACCATGTTGCACAGCCTCCCTAATCCAAGACCAGGCAGAAAAAGAGGGAATTCATGGCAATGTCATTTGCCCTACAACCCACGTGGAGAAGGACTTCTTGAAACATGGCCTCTTAAGGAACAAATTTATATATATATATATATATATATATATATATATATATATATATCACTAAGGATTGAATCCAGGGGTACTTTATCACTGAGCCACATCCCCAGCCCCTTTTATTTTTTGAGAGAGTCTCGCTAAGTTGCTTAAGGCCTTGCTAAATTGCTAAGGCTAGCTTTGAGCTCGTGACCCTCCTGCCTCAGCCTCCTGAGCCCCTGGGATTACAGGCGTGCACCACTGCACCCAGCCAAGTTAAATTTTGACAGGACTCCCCTCACCTTGAAATTGAGTTGTGTTTTGTTTTGTTTTGTTTTTCTTGCTGGGGATCCAACCCAGAGCCCCAGGTAGGCCAAGTACATGCTCTACTACTGAGCTCTGCCCCTAGCCTGGGCTGTGGTTTTAATGGATGCCGCAGATCCTTGAATGAGGATCCTCTTTATGGGAGCAAAGTCAGCCTATGACCATCTGGTAGAGGCAAAAAGAGCCTTGCAGGCCATGTGACTGTGCAAACCATCAGACATGGCCTTAAGCCTAGACTCAGTTCCATAGAGAGCACCCTGATTTGGTGTTCCCTTTGTCCCACAGTGTTTGGACAGGCACGCTGAAAGGGATTCTGTTGGGCTGGATTGGCATCCTCCCTCCCCTCAGATTGGGGACCACCAGGGCTCTGCACCTGGCCGCCACTCTTTTTTCCAAGGAAGGACCTGGAGCAGGCAGTGCCCCCAGACTGTTGGGCACTGCCATGGCACTAGAAGGGTAGATCTCACCAGCACTACCAATGGTGGCATCTACAACCCCTCCCACACTGGGGGGAAAGGCCTATGTAGCCTCCCTGGAAGATTCCCAGGACCGCTGAGGTCATACAGAAGTGCTGGGGGCTAGGATCGGTTAACACCATAGAGCGTGTATATTAGCCCCAATGTGTTTCTTTTCTTTCTTTTTTCTTCATTTATTTGTGCAAAGTTTGGGGTTAAACTGGGACCTTGTTCCTGCCAAGCAAGTGCCTGCCGAGCCACACCCCCACCCTCCCATTGTGTTTCACTTTGTCTCTCCACTGTGAGCTTGGGCTGCCTCCTTCTGGGCTGGCTGTGTCATCCTGGGAGTGCGTGGCTGTCCCTGGAGAATGTCTACCTGGCCTGGGCCCAGCACACAAACCCGTAGGCTGGGCTACTCACTGATAAGTGAGTGGAGTGGTCTTATGCCCTTGAGCAGCCAAGGAGGGACTCCACGGCAACAATTGGATCTTGTGCAAACCTGGGAAAGGAAACAGCCCATGGGAGCAGGCACCTCAGATACCTGTGACCTCACACACACAAATCTGCGTGATTGGAATGTGACACTGAGCAGCTGTGGATGCGATGTTTTTTTCCCTGATCATGTCCTGCAAGGCCAGGCAAGGTGTGCACAGCTGTGGAGCTCGGGAGGCTGAGGCAGGAAGATCATGAATTCAAAGCCAGCCTCAGCAACTTTGCAATGCCCTAAGCAACTCAGAGAGACCCTGTCTGTAAATAAAATACAAACAACGGCTGGGGATGTGACTCAGTGGTTAAATGCCCCTGGGTTTAATCCTAGGTACAAAAAAAAAATGTCCTTCTGGGAGATAGCCACAAAGCCAGAACTTTTCTGAAGCGTATCATATCCACTGAACATGGTGGTGCACACCTGTGATCCTAGTGACTCGAGAGGCTGATGCAGGCAGATCAGGAGTTTGAGACCAGCCTCAGTAATTTAGCAGGTTCCTGTCTCGAAAAAGAAAAAGAAAAGAAAAAGACTGGGGTGTAGCTCAATGGAGAAGTACCCTGGGTTTAACTCCCATTACTGCCTAAAAATAAAGAATGTCACATTAGGCCAATGGGGGGTCATACTAGAAGTGGAATGACTTGGAGTGGCCCACTCTCCCCTGCCTGCAGAGGCGTTGGGAATAACATATCCACACTAAAGAGACACCAAGAGACCTAGGCACCCTTCCAGCTGCCCAAGGCCAAGACCAGGGCACATTATGGGTTTGTCACACTGGGCTTGCAGGCCAGGGATGTGTTAGGTTGTCCCAACTGTAACCCACTGACTGTGTGGGCTACCTTGGGCCTGGCTTCCCCTTGGGTGGCTTGGATGGTGCTTCCCCAAGGGGCACCACAGGATCTCAGAGCCACCCCTGTGGCCCTCAGTGAGCCATCAAGGGGTGTGGAGGAGTAGGGCTGTCTTAGAGGGGTCACTCACCGAGTCCTTGGGCGTCCAGAAGGCTCTATTGACATCACATAGAAGGCAGAAGCCTCTCGAATATTCACCTCTGCAGCTTTGACCCAGTGGAGTGCAGTTTGGAGCCTTGAACACAGGAAAAGCCACCACGAAGGAGCTGGGCAGAGGTGACAGCCAAGCAAGAGACACCGAGACACCGGGGCCCTCTGAGGCCTGCAGGGTGGGTGTATCCCAAAGAAGCGACAGTCAGTCAACCCCTCCTTCATTTGTAAGAGCATTTACATCTCACTGATCACATGGGCCACGACGCCTGTGGCCTACAGTAAAATCATGGTTGGGAAGGGTCCTTGGTGGAAAGTTCTACTAGTATGCCTTGTAGGAATTGCGGCTCTGTTTTTATTTTAATTAATTTGTTTTGGTTTTTGGTGCTGGAAACAACCCAGTGCCTCTAGCGCGATGCACTCCTCCTCTGAGCTACGCACCCCAGTGTCCTTTGGGGTCTTATCACGTGCACGTGCTCACAGGGCTGTGGCTTTCCTTGCAGTGTTCCATCAAGTTAGGGCTCCAGACTGCCGCAAGTCCGCCCTTTCCAGAGGTTCAGGAAACATCGTGGCTGGGGTGATGTTACTGTCTAGGGGTGCCGGGTTCCTTGTCTCGGATCAGCAAAGATTTGAAGAAAGAGAGGCTGGGGATATAGCTCAGTTGGTGGAGTGCTTGCCTCGCAGGCGCACAGCCATGGGTTCAATCCCCAGCACCACAAATAAAATAAAAATTGAACAGGACACAGATATAGCAAGCAAGAAGTAGATTTATTGAAGAGTCAGAGGTACAGAGATAGGCTTCTCTTAAGAGGAGAGGCCCCAGAGCCCGGAATCTATGGGGGAGTTTGGGCCTGTTCTTTTTATGATCGCTGGAATTTCCTCCTTTCCTATCTCCGCCCCGTCCACGTTCTCCTCACTGTTATTGATTGGTGCCCCCTGTGTCCATGTGTCTGGTTTAGTTTTTCTACTGGATTCCCCACTTAGGAGCACGAGTACAGAAATGTCAAGCAGGAAGTTGATGTCATCAGAAGACCCTCTGCATGCTCCTCTGTTCTGGCCCTGCCCCTGACCTCCTCACTCGCCATCTTGGCCTGGCCGCCTAAGCCCTGATATGGCCACCTCAGTGGGAGTATGAGGTCATAAGAGCCAGTCAGAGGGGTGGACTGTGGGCCTTCCTCCAGTTCCCCTGTCCTCATTTTCTGTGTCCTAACCCAAAAAACATGGAGCGCCTTGACAGCTCTGTGACCTGGTTGGCTGCATCTCTCCTGCAGGCCTGAGCCCTGGCCTTGGATTTCCCAGGCACTGGTAACAGGACTTCAGGTTGTTGTCTAAACACCAAAAAACCCAACTGACCCTGAGCCCAGTGTCTTACACCCTCCTGGAACTCCCTCCCTCCCCTACCCCAGGGGACATGCATATGTAGGTAGGACGCCCTTCTCATGCTGACCTCAGGGGGACACTCTGTAAGTTCCCCCAACACATACTCCCTCCAGCTGCCCTGGCCTGCAGGGCTTCCTGCTTTGGAACCGCAGCAGGCCCCATCTGGGGACAGTCCCTTGTGGGGACTCTCCCATCTATGCAGTAACTATAGCTTTGGGTTCCATGGGGCAAAACAAATCATAAGGGGACAAATATAGATTAAAAAAAGGTTCTAAATATTTTTTTAGTTCACCAATCCATTTGGCAGTTGTCTGGTGAAGTCTGTAGATTCCCTCTTAAAACAATACTTCAAAATGCATAAAGCAAATTACGTAGGATTAAAAAGGAAGCCAGTTGTACTGAAAACTAGTTATAAAAATTCTTCTAAAAATTGTGATTCAGTTGAACGGTGTCCTGTTGCTGCTGTAACAAAAGAGTGTAAATGTAGTGGCTTAAACACACACACGGGGCTGGGGATGTGGCTCAAGCGGTAGTGGGCTCGCCTGGCATGCGTGCGGCCCAGGTTCGATCCTCAGCACCACATACCAACAAAGATGTTGTGTCTGCTGATAACTAAAAAATTCTCTCTCTCTCCCTCTCCCCCTCTCTCTTTAAAAAAAAAAAACAAAAACTAAAACACACACACACACACGCACACACACGCACACACAATTTACTGTTGGGGACACCAGAAAGTCCAAAGTCAGTTTTCCCAAGTTATGATCAGGGTGTTGGCAGCACTGTGTGAAGGCTGCAGCAAAGAACCTGTTTTTCATCCTCTCCAGCCTCTAGAAGCTGTATTCCTTAGCGGTGGTCCTTTCTTTTGTTGTCAAAGTCACAAGCATGACACCTTCAGGTATCCTTCATTCTCTGCTTGTGCTAGCAATTGTCCTCCTCTTATCTCTGACCCACCTGCTTCCCTTTATTATGATCAAATTGAGTCCACCTGGAGAATCCATCTCTCTAAATCACAACAGACCAGGATAGGAGAAAAGGATTTTTTTTTAAAAGCAAAAGTTAATTAATCGTTTTTTAAAGGCATAGACAGAGGTTTATTTAGACAGTAGATAATACATTCAAGGGAGAATGTGGGTCATCTCCACAGGGAGAGACAGCCAGCAAAATTCAAAAAGGAATAGTCTACAGTCAGCACAAGCCTCTTCAAGTTGGTCCTCAGTTCTTTGCCATAACCCTGGGGACACACGTTTCCCTGCTTGACCTGCCAAACTCTAGTGGCATTTAAACTACTCCAGATCTTAGAAAAAAAAAAAAAAAAAAGAAGTCCTAGATTCTATCAAGTGAATTTGGCATAACATTACAATCAAACTTTAACAGAGGAGCATTAGAAAGAGAAAACTTGGGCTGGGGATGTGGCTCAAGCGGTAGCGCGCTCGCCTGGCATGCATGCGGCCCGGGTTCGATCCTCAGCACCACATACCAACAAAGATGTTGTGTCCGCCGAGAACTAAAAAATAAATATTAAAAATTCTCTCTCTCTCTCTCCTCTGTCACTCTCTCTTAAAAAAAAAAAAAGAGAAAACTTAAGATCAAATACATCTAAAATATTTCAGCAAAACTTTACCATGAAATTTTGGCAGATTAAATAGCATAATCAAGAGAGATTTATTCCAGAAATTAAAGGAAGATTTAATTTTAGGAACTCTTTCATTATAATCCATTGTATTAAAAGATCAAAAAAGAAAAAGGACGTGATCACTTTCAGAGATGCTGAAAAGATATCTGATAAAATTAAACTTCCCTGAACATTTGCAGCTTTGCTCATACAAAAGAGAACTCCCTAAAATAAGGGGAGAACACTGAAAATCAGACAAGGAAGCACAGGAAATAGTTTCTTTTTTTTTTCTTTTGCACCCTCACCAGGTGAAACATTAGCTTTAGTGAATTAGGGGAGCTGTAGTCTTGGGCCAACGCAAGATTAGTCCATTTAAACCCAGAACTTTGAGGGGTGTTCCCCAGGGAAAGTTGGGACTAGAAAATGGCACCCACGAGGATGATGATGAGGAAGCTTATTTTTTTTTTTAGTTTTCGGAGGACACAACATCTTTGTTGGTATGTGGTGCTGAGGATCGAACCCGGGCCGCACGCATGCCAGACGAGCGCGCTACCGCTTGAGCCACATCCCCAGCCCCCACGAGGAAGTTTCTTGACCCCCTCCACTGATATGACGCCCCAGGGCTGGGTCTCCTTTGGCAGGGGATGGGAACTTGGATGAACTTCATGGTCCCAAAACTTCCAACCTGAGAAATTAACATCAAAATTGCCCTGGACTTGCTGATATCCATGGAGTCCTTAGTATAAATCAATGCAAACCTGCACTGAAGGGGTGTTCTCATAACCCACTGGGCTAGAAATCCATATGGAATGGTAAGAACACTCTAAAGTTGAGCTCACAGCCAAGTGTGGTGGTGCACGCCTGTAATTCCAACTACTTGGGAGGCTGAAGCAGGAGGATCACAAGTTCAAGGCTGACTTGAGCAACTTAATGAGACCCTGTCTCAAAATTAAAAATAAAAAATTAGGGCTGGGGTTGTAGCTCAGTGGTAGAGCGCTTGCCTAGCATGTGTGAGGCACTGGGTTTGATTCTCAGCACCACATATAAATAAATCTGAGGAAAATACTCAGAATGTATCAGAGATAAATATAAGAAATGAAAAGGTAGGAGACATAGAAGACATGCATAGAAAAAAAATACATCACAACTGCCATAGTTTTTTTGACCTTTTCAGCACCATAGATTCCTTTTTAGAATTATTTACTTATTCATTCACTTAGTGGTCCTGAGGATTGAATCTAGGGGTGCTTTACCACTGAACTACATCTGTATTCCATTTTAAAATTTTTGAATTTTGAGACAGGGTCTCAAGTTTGAGGCTGGCCTCAAACTTGTAATCCTCCTGCCTCAGCCTCTGGAGTTGCTGGGATTACAGGCAAGCAATACCATGCTTGGTGCAGAATTTTATATATATATATATATATAGTTTGGGGGAGGCCTACTGGGGATTGAACTCAGGGACACTCAACCATTGAGCCACATCCCCAGCCCTATTTTGCATTTTATTTAGAGACAGGGTCTCACTGAGTTCCTTACCACCCTGCTGTTGCTGAGGATGGCTTTGAACCCACGAGCCTCCTATCTCAGCCTCCTAAGCTGCTGGGATTACAAGTGTGCACCACTGCATCCAGCCAGAATTATATATTTTTTTATTTTTTTCAGAATTATATTTTTAAAATATAAAATAAACATAAAAGTAAGAAAAAACAATTATAGTGAAGTTCTATTATCAATATGCTTTAAAATCAACGTATTTGAAGTACAAATTACATATAAAATACATGCATTTTGTGTTTAGTCTGATGTTTTTTTTTTAATATTTTTTAGTTGTCAATAGACCTTATTTATTTATATGCGGTGCTAAGAATTGAACCTAGTGCCTCACACATGCTAGGCAAGCATCTACCACTGAGCCACAACCCCAGTTCATTGTCTGAGTTTTGATAACTGTATGTACTCATGTAATCACTACTAATCAAGGTTCCTGGACCCTTCTCATGCACCCCTGGAAAAGTCCTCACCAGGGTTGTGATTTGCTTTATCACCATATATTAGGGATATTTGTAACATACTATTCATACAAGAAAAAGCAGGTGAGGCGAACTACCATGACTTCTTTGCATCAGTTTTGGACCCAACAACCTAATTTCTCTTGTTGGTCCTTATTTTCTGATAGTGTTGAGTTTTCCAGATAATCATGCCATCTGCAAATAATGGTCACTTTACGCTTTCCAATTGGTGCTCAAATTTCATTCTACCTTCTAACTGCCTTGACTGTTTATCCTTGGGACAATATTAAACAGTAGTGACCATGGTCAATGTCTTTACTTTTTCTAATGGAAATAATTCTGTTTTCCAGTAAAGCATGAAGCTTGCCTTGGGTTTGTAATGTATGTGTGTGCGTGTGTGTGTCATGTGTGTACATTTATATTTAAGGGGTTTTTCTTTTCTGTAAGCAAAGCTGCACATTAATAATTATCTGGTTGGACTCAAAAGTGCCACAGAACAGTTTTTATTTTGGAGCAAGACACAGAACAAACCATGACAGACCCAGATTGAAAAAATACCACACACTTGGGCGAGGAAATTCTTTCTGACAAAAAGCAAGTCAAGGCTCTGTTTTTATACCAGAGGATGGTAGGTAAGGCCAAAAGTTCCTCAAGAGTTGGAGTCCATTTCTCTACTGCTTGAAGTTGGCTGGCCTTGTTTCTTATTTAGGCCAATAAAATATGGCACATGGGACCCTGAGAAACTTCCACTGCTGCCTTCAGGAGATCTAGCTCATTCTGTTCCATCTTGGGGAACAGGTCTTCTTAGAGCTGCCATTGCATGAGGAAGCCCAAGCAGCTGCGTGGAGGACTCCCGCTAGGAGGCAGCGTAATGCTTTAAGCCAAATGAGTGGTTACTTTGGAACTTTTAGCCATCCAGGGGCTTGAGCCAATGCCACCTATAGCAAAAAATAACAGAAGCAGTGGGTGATCCTGAGTGTTAGATAGCTCAGGATCTCCTCCCCCTTGGTAGCCACTGACATCCTGGTTTTCTCCATAGTGTGTTGGAGAAGCAGGAGTGTGACCTTTGGAGTCCACAGAACTGGGTTTTATTTTAAACTTTCCTCTTTCTGACTGAGCTGCCAGAATTTCCCAAGCAAATGGGAAATTTCCACCTCACTTTTTGTTGTTACTGCCCTAGAGTGGTGGGAGGTTCCACCCATTCAAGACTGTCCATCTCTTTCTCCCAGACAGCCCATAGCAGTTACTGGTTCAAATGCTCAAGAAAGGCTTTTCTGCCTGCGTGGTCTGACTTCAAGCAGAAACTGCTGGTTTGTACAGCATGATCACGTCACACATGTCGTGGCACTAAGACTCCAGTGGTTTGGGGAGGTGTACACAGACTTGCAAGACTACACACTCTTCCAGCCCAGCCTCTCGCTCTCCCACTGGCCCAAAGGCCTTCACTGAACCCTAACATGTCTTCAAGGTGGTTGTCCCCTACAGCTTGGAAGAGCTGTCCCCAACCTGCCCACATTTCTCTGTGTTCTTTCCTCACTCGAGCAACATACTTCTCAGCAACGTCCGCCTACCAAGCTGGGGAGCTCTCTTGGCCTTACTTACCCAGGAGGCCCATTGCTTCCTCCCAACCTGGGGCACTGGCTAGCTGGGGGCCCCTGCCAGCCCCACGTGCTAGACCTCCAAACAGATGCTTACTGTCCACCAGCCTCTCCAGCTTGCAGGGTGGGGAAGGAAAGCTCCCCTGCCCTCCTCCAGGCCGGCCCACTTGTGTTCCTATGGCACTGTCACAGGCTGGTCACCTGTGTCAGTGTACATCAGCTGCCTGGAAATGGAACCTGAGCAATGATGCCAAAGTCCCTGCCAAGTCCCTTTGCCACAACACTTGCAAGACTCATGTCAGTGGGATCAAGAGGGAACCCAGACTGGAATCATCTGTAGTTGTTGGTTGGCTCCTTCCTCTGGGTCTGGAAGAATGGGTGGTATGATGAAGCTGGTCAGGGAGAGAAGGGAAAAGTCCATGTTAATGAAGGGTAAACTGAGGCCCAGACATGCTAGAAACCGTCCCCAAGTGATGGAACCTATCACCACCAGAAGCTGGAGACCAAAATTGGCAATTGACCTGAGGCCCAAGCAAATCTTCCCTTCAGATGGGGCCACTGTGCATTGGAAGTCACAGTCCCTGGGGTTGGTGAAGAGGCTGCCCCCATCTCACCTTGGTCCCCAACAGGCTGGGCAAGGTGAAACCCAAATCACTTGGTCTCCTTGGCACAGATCCAGGGTCTGGGAGAGCTGCAGTCTAGAGCCAGGAGCCGGCCTTCCTCCAGGACCCCGCAACTGAGATCTGGGTTGTCCTCACCCTCCTCTGGAAATCTGGGAAATGGCGAGAGGGGAAAGCGGGAGATGCTCAGGACATCAGGCCTCCTGGCTGGCATGGGCCCACCCAGCTGCATGCCTAGTCCCTCCATGGACCCAGATACTGTGTAGGTCACTGCACAGAGGCAGGGGGCTGTCTGGAAAGGACACAAGGATGTCCCCTGTTGGTCAGCTGTGTGGCACTGGTGAACACCGAATGGCTCTGGCTGTAGACCTCCTATCTGTGAGATGGCAGTGACGGTCCTGCTTGGGTGAACACGCTGGGGGACCCACAGGAGGGGTGGAGAAAAAGGGACAAAACTGATGCCAGGGTCCTGGGCATGGGGGGGGGGTCTCCCTAGTGGCACTGCAGGCTGGGGCATGGGAAGATCCCGAACAGCAGAGGGGGAGGAAGCCCACGGTCACTCACAGCTGGGTTGGCAAGGGGGCCCCATCGGTCCAGTGCCAGCCCTGGGGGCCTCGCCGGGCCCCCACCCAGGAATGTTTGGTAATCTGGTATCTGCTCAGGAAGTCCTGGGGAGGAAAGCACACTGTCACTCTTCTTTGGACGTGGGCGTGGCCTACCAGGGCCCTTCCCCGAGGCTTCTGCAGAAGAGAGCCAGGTCAATCTCTTGCAGAGATTATGGTAATGATCAGAGCGGAACCGGATGCCTGGGGTTGCTGGATATGAGGGCCACCCCGTCGCAGCCCTCGAGGGGGTGAGAACCATAGCCACCACTCAGCAACGAGCATGGGCACAAAACTGCTCAGAGAGGACCTGCGTCAGGATGGGAGGCCCTGAAGCACGTCCAGGTAACCGCAAAAGCCTGGTGGGGCTGAGGCTCGGGCTGGTGATTGACTAAGCAGGAGGGGAGGCTGGGGAGCAGATTGCTGCAAGTACCTTGCACGGGTTCAAGGCAGTAGTGGTCACTTAACACAAAGGTGCGTACAGAGGCCAAGGAGCCACATGGGAAAAGCAGTATAGCTCATGAAATGAAAAAAGCTGAGTCAGCTGGACACAGTGGCTCAGGCCTGTAATTCCAGGGTCTTTGGGAGGCTGAAGCAGGAGGATTGCAAATTAGAGGCCAGCCTCAGCAATTTAGCAAGATCATAATAAACAATAAAAAGGGCTGGGGATATAATTCAGTGATAGGGCACCCTGGGTTCTATCCCTAGCACTGAAAAATTTTCAGAAAGCAAAAAAAAAAAAAAAAAAAAAAAAAAAGAATCAAAACTGTAGCATGACTATAACAATAAAAAAATGTGTGCATGACATAGTCACCCAAAGAATGACAAAAACCAAAATCAGTATGTAAGCGTTACTAGAGATGAAGTTTTCTTTTTACCTTAAGTTTGTTGTCATATTAAACAGTGCATTAAAGCAAAAAAAAAAAAAAAAAAAAAAAAAAAGAAAAAAAAAAAAGATGTTTGTTCTAGAAAATGAATGAGTTTTTCTAACTGAGAAAAAAAGTTCGTCCCAGGGTGAGGACTTGGGGGTGGGGTCAGTGATGATGGTACAGCCCACACCAGTTTTCCTTCTGGGACATGATTTGGTGCCAGGTAACCCGAGTAGCAGTGCCATCCTGTAACTCAGATGGGTGACTCCACTTTGAGGAGTAAACCAAGAGTGAAAAGGGAGACAGAGAACTTATTCAAAGACAACACAGTGCTGTTTAGACCAAAAAGAAAAAAAAGAACTACTCAAGTGCCCAGAAATCAGGAAACAACTAGGCAGATTATGAGATATCAACATGATGGAAAATTACAGTGCTAAACTGATAACATGAGATCATGCTTAGTTGGGGGGGGGGGGGTGGAAAGCAGGGGCCAAGGGTGTGGCTCAGTCACAGAGCACTTCCCTAGCATGTGGGGAGGCCCTGGTTTCCATCTCTAGCAGTGTTAAAAAAACAAAGCAAAAAAACAGTAAGTAGCCAGGTGCCGTCTCACGCGTCTGTCATCTCAGTGAGTCGGGAAGCTGAGCTAGAATTGCAAGTTCAAAGCCAGCCTCAGCAACTTAGCAAGACCCTGCCTCAAAATAAAAAATAAGGGCTGAGGATGTTGCTCAGTGGTAAAGTGTTCCTGGGTTCAATCCCCAGTGCCCAAAGTAAGTAAATGAATGAATGAATAAATAAATCAGATCATACCAACAAATACATATCGCTGATGGCAAAGTCAAGAGGCATAAATTCACATTGACAGAGACTAGAAGTGGCCTAGTGTAACTTAATTTAAGCACCCGAGTTGTCCACAGTTGTACTCTGGATGCGCCTCACCTACCCTTCAGGTCTCAGGGTCAAGATAACTTCCTACAAGGACACCAGGCTGATCCCTCCAAGGTGACTGGGTGATCCTCCCTCCCATGGCCTCCTATAACCTTCACAGAATAGAGCTGCCAGGCTGCTTTTTAAGGGCTTGCTCACTTGAGCTTGGTGAGAGCAGGGGACTTGTTGTACCCTGAGACCCAGCACACAGTAGGCCAGCTCAGCAAAACTGCCAACAATCAGTAGAGGCCACAGGTTCAGGCTTGACCACTATGGGCCCCGCAGGGCTCAGTGCAGAGCCATCTTCTGCCCCCTAGGGCCAGCACCAGCGGGCTATCAGCCAGGAGAGGAGCCAACAGCAGCTTCCAGGCTCTAACCTTGACCTTCAACCCCAAAGACCACAACGGGGAGCAGTGAGTGGTCAGACCAAGTGAAACCCAGCGGCAGGCTCCTCCTCTGCTGGACTCCAGGGGCTGGGCTGTGGGAGGGAACCCTGGGGAGGGTAAGAAGGGCCCCCAGGGTACTGTGGTGTGAGTTGGGGCTAAGCAGTCCCAAAGCTTCTCCCTGCCTGGTCACAGATCTGCCAGCTTCAGCCACCCACAGTGTCCCTTTGGGAAGGCACATCAGGGCTTGGCTGATGCCTGTCCCACGCTCAGACTGGGGCCATCACTGTGCGGAGAACTCTGGTGCCAGGACACCCCTTCCTCAAATGCAGTCCCGTGACTTGTAAGTCATGTGTCAAGGCATCCAGCTTTTGGGAGCAGCAAGGTCCTCTGTGAACCCGGGGAGGCTGCATTATGAGGCTGAACATGTAAATCTAATGGCACATAGTACATACTCATTAAATGCCCTTGCAGCCATGAAATCTGTCCAGGTGGTGTGACGGGTAAAACCTTGTCCTCACTGCCAACAAATGTGACCTGGTTTGAAGTTTATGGTCACCCATGTGGGATACGGGCTTGTTTTTTGTCCAAGTCCAGAGCCATCTGGTTCTCCTGCTCCTCCTCATTTTGCCTCCCGTTGACAGGAGCTGTCCCCGCCCACTCCACTCCAACTCTATTCCTTGCAGTTTGGAGTCCAGTTTTCATTGTTAGCAGAGATTAATGGTGCAGGAAAGGCATTGTCCGGAGTTAAAAATAAATTCCAGGAACCAGTGAGTAATTGATGGCTTAAAGAAGTGCACTCTCACAAAGGTCTGGCAGATCCCGGGCCTCCAAGGCCTAAGGCTGCAGCTTCTCCAATTTTTACCACGAATGTGGACAGAGGGGTAAAGTGGTAAAGGGCAGAATGGACTTGAAATCTGATGATTTACATCCTAAAATGAAGATGAATCATTTGCAATGCTTTCTTATATTTCTTTTTTAAATTTTTGTAATGAAATATGCCACATAATAAGAAAGCTACCTTTTTTTTTTTTTTGTACCCAGGATTTAATTCAGGGGCACTCTAACACTGAGCCACATGCCAGCCCTATTTTGTATTTTATTTAAAAGACAGGGTCTCACTGAGTTGCCTAGTTCACTGGCTTTGAACTGGTGATCCTCCTGTCTGGGCCTCCCAAATGCTGGGATTAGAGGCATGTGCCACCGTGCCGGCTTGAAAGTTACCACTTTAACCCTGTGTGCATGTGTGTGGTGCTGGAGATTGTACCCAGGGGCATGTGCATGCTACACACAGTCTACCACTGGGGCCCTCTCCTGGCCTCCATTTTAATCCTGTTTAAATGTACAGTCTAGTGGCATTGAGTGCAATCACATGACTGTGCAGCCATCCCCACTGTTCACCTCCAGAACTTTCTTACCTTCCTAAAGCGAAACTCTGTACCCATGAAACACTGAGTTTCTGTCTGCTTTCTCCCCTGCTCCTGGCAGCCACCCTTCACATTCTGTCTTTATAGCTCACTACATAGTGTGCACAGAGAAGATTCAAATATTCCAGACTACTTAATTTTCTTAAATTTTTTTTTTTTTTTTTTTGTACCAGGGATTGAACTCAGGGTCCCTCAACCACTGAGCCACATCCCAGCCCTATTTTATATTTTTATTTAGAGACAGGGTCTCACTGAGTTGCTTAGTGCCTCGCTGTTGCTGCGGCTGGCTTTGAACTCTCGATCCTCCTGCCTCAGCGTCCTGAGCTGTGGGGATTACTGGCGTGCACCACTGCGCCTGGCTGAATTTCCTTAATTCCAAGATGAGTATCTATGCACGGTTTAATCTTTCTGAAAATTGAGACGTGGCTTCCATTCAGTGTCACTGTTAACGTGGCTCCTCCCTCCCCGCACCCTGCAAAACACCTGCCGTCAAGCCACAGGGGAGTGAGCTGAATGGCACAGGCAGCACTGAATTTTCTCCTTTTTTCTAACTCTGGGCACAGTCAGTTCTTAGGGAAGATGAGCCGTTTAGCCTGCAGCTGTGGGGACCCCTGAGAGCCTGTTGTGTCCCTGGTTTGTGTACCCACTTATGCTGTGTTCCTGCCACACACACCTCTGGAGGTTCTGGATTGTTAACTGCCTGGATCGTGAATCTTGCTTCAGTCTTTTTGCAGGGAAGGAGTTTATCTGTTTTCTGCATATTGTGTTTCAAATGATCGATCCTGTATACTTTAATCTCAAGCTCTGTTTGGATGTCCCCCATTGCAGATGCACCAGCAACAGGGAGCAGACGGGCTCAGCCAAGGTACAGGGTCATTCTGGGTAGAACCCCCTGATGGGAGAGGCTGTGGGGAAGGAGCCCTGCTTTACTGGCTTCCTGGTGGCACCTGCAGCACTCAGTGCTGGGCATGTGGTGCAGAAGCCTGGGACAGTCTCTCTACACAGCCTGTTTTTACCTAAACTCTAACTGTTGGCCTGGCCCAGGCCCTGGGCAGAAACTGCTGTGCTGAGCCCCTTTGGCCTGGTAGGTTTCTATTCCTCTAGTATCTTCTTCCAATCCCAGCATGTTTTATTTGCAGAATTCTTAGAAAATAGGGTTTTTTGGTTTTGTTTTGTTTTTGTACTGGGTATTGAACCCGGGGGCACTATACCACTGAGCACATCCCTAGCCCTTTTATTTTTTACTTTGAGACACATTTCACTAAGTTGCTTAGTGCCTCACCAAATTGCTGAGGCTGACCTAGAACTTGCAATCCTCTTGCCTCAGCCTCTTCAGTCACTGGGATTACAAGAGTGTGCCACCACACCTGTTAGAAAACAAAGCTTTAAAGAAGAAAATAAATTCAGTCATAATCTTGCCTCCCATTGGTAACCACTATTAAAATATTAGTATGTTTTTCAATCTGCCTTTCAGTTTTTTCCTGTGTATATCATATTTATCATATTCAGATCATGCAGGGAGCAGAGAAAAATTTCAAAAACACTACAATTAAGTTCCACAATAAACCAGGCACAGTGGTACATGCCTGTAATCCCGGCAACTTGGGAGGCTGAGGCAGGTGGATCATGAGTTCAAACCCAGCCTCAGCAACTAATCGAGGCCATAAACAACTCAGCAAGACCCTGTCTCTGAATAAAATATAAAAAAGCGCTGAGGATGTGACTCGGTGATTAAGCGAAAAAAAAAAAAAAAAAGATCCACAAGAAGACAAAATATTGCATCCATGAAACAGGAAGAGAACACCATAAAAACAGGAACATTTGAAGGACCATCCACTGACCAGCCATCCAGAAATAAATGCTGGGCTGGGGTGGTAGCTCAGTGGTAGAGCGCTTGCCTAGCATGTGTGAGGCACTGGGTTTGATTCTCTGCATTGCATATAAATAAATAAAAAAGATCCATCGACAACTAAAAAAAAAATATTTAAAAAAGAAATAAATGCTTGTTGTTAGAAGTTGTTGAAATTGAAGAGTTTGGGGGTGATTTGTTACTGAGCCCTATTCTAGCAATACCTGACTAGTACACCTGTTAAATTGTACTTTATTTTCCATACCACCTCCCAGAGAGGACAGGTGTGTCTCTACCACCAGGCCTGGCTCCTGAGCACACTGGTAACTTTGGGACTGGCAGGCAGGGTGGTTGGGGATATCCCAGCTCCTAGATGAAGCCCTTGGAGACCTGATGTTTGGTCCCCCTGCATGTCAACCTATTCCTGTGGCTCTTGGTGACTTCTAGGATGTAGAAGGACCCCATCTAGAGATTCTTTCCAGTGCTAGGATTCTGGGATCTTGGATGACATGCACATTCCTCTTCTGGTCACCTGTCTCACCTGGGTGTGGCTCAGCAGGGGCAGGGTAGCATGGTGGGCCAAGCAGAACGCCTGGCTGGCCTCCCAGTCCTGTGCTTCTGAAGAGAGGTAGTAACAGTGCTCCCTGGACCATATCCAGTCCTGAGGGCATGGCCGGCACCTGGCTCCTGCAAGCACAGAGACCCTGGTGAGTCCTGGGGTAACTATAAAGAATTAAAATGTGTACACTGAGAAAACCTGGCCATGACCTTGACAGAGGGGAGATTCTAGGGGCTGAAGCTGGTAAACCCTGGGCTGGCAAGGGGAGGTGAGCCAGGACCAAGAAGGCACACAGTCTCCCCAGAAGGACTCAGCAGGGTACAAGCCGTGTCCAGTGAGAAGACAGAATATTTTTCTTATCTCGGCTCAACAAGCTCATGTCTTCATGCTACACCCCCCCCCCCCCCCGTGGGACATCTCATCCTAATTATAAGGGCTGGAGGCGGCCCCGGTGGCGGAGCAGAGGGGAGCAGGGACACCGTACCTGCTCTAGAGGCCAAGGCCACAATGGTCACCGTGGAGACTGCCAGGAGCACAGCCATGACTGCCAGGGCCCAGCGCAGAGACTTCATGTACATGGGCAGCCCTGGGGGTGGGGACAGGCAGAAGGGAGATGTGACAAGACACCACCCAGCCAAGGCCCACCCAGAACCCTGCCAACTCCTTACACCAGTGTCATGGCCTCCCTGGCCCAAATTCAAGCTAGGTCATTTGGGAGAAAGATGCAAAGCCCTACACCTAGTGGGCCTAACAAGCACCCAGGGGACACTGCCCGCTGAGAGGAACAAGGGCTCCGCTCGTGGAGTTCACCCAAATCCTATGGTCTCAGCACATAGGGCCTGCAGCTCCAGGACAAGTGGATCAGAGGGCTGGGGCAGGGCTGCAGGAATGGAGGGCACACCAGGTGGGAAGAGCAGGCAAGGGCGCGGAGCAGCAGAGGAACCGCATGCTTCCTAGTGCCAGGCCTCGCCCTGTTAAAGGAGTAACTGGGGAAGCCAGCAGAGTACAAGAAAAGAGGCATGATTGCAAACACTTCATCACAGCCCTGGATCTGGAGGTTCACACCCCAGCTGAGCATTCCTGAATTTGATCTCTCTGAGGACACAGCTTGAAATCAAGCAAGAGCAGTCTCCCCTCCCAGAACCTCTGCTGCAAGGGCCCCAGGAGTCACTCAAACCTCGGCAAGGAGGACCAGTAACCATCACATTTCCCAAAGCCTGGAAATAGCGGAGGTAATTCTGCAGTGGTATTTTACCATTTTGAAAAGACCAACTGCATCAGAACAACACCACATGTGTATTAGCAAGTTTCATACCCACATGTACACATACCTACACAGAGATGGACACGTTTCCAAGATATTTAATAAATCATTATTCATCTTTACAGACAGAAGCACTTTGAAATCCCTGGTTTCATTTGCTTTGGAAAAAAATACCTGCTTCAAAATCAGAAAAGGAAGTGTATTATGTTGATATGTGAAAATTTAAACCCAGGGGGGGCTTAACCACTGAGCTACACCCTCAGCCCTTTTGAGACAGGGTCACATTAAATTGCTGAGGATGGCTTTGAATCTGAGATCCTCCTACCTCAGCCTCTATAGCCACTGGGATTATAGGCGTGCACCACTGCACCCAAGGGATTTTTTCCTCCCTTTTTGATGCTGGAAATTGAACCCAGAGCCTTAAGCATGCTAAATATGCACTCTACCACTGAGCCACACCTTTAGTCCTACATTTAAAACAACAACAAAAAGCTACACATACAATTTGCTTCTTTAAGGGATTTAACCCACATTTCCATCAATATATCAATGGATAAAAAAGACATGGTATGCCATATCATAGAATATTATTCAGCTCTAAAAAGAAATGAAGAACTGATACTAGCTACAACATGGATAAACCTTGAAAACATTAAGGGAAATAATCCAGATACCAAATAGTACATACTATGAGTCCATTGATATGTTCCAGACAGAAGGTTCAGATAAAAAGATTGGTGGCTGGTGTATGGGGTGATGGCTGAAGGGTACAGTTTTTTTGGGGGATGATGAAAATGTTCTAAAATCGACAGTGGTGATAGTTGCACAATTTTGAGAATATACTACAAACTACTGAACTTCAGATTGGTGAATTTTATGGCATATGAATTATATCTCAATAAAGCTCTTACCTAAACAAGGAAGAATCTGGAAATGTTTGGTATAAAAGCTACATACAAAAAGGGAGTCTTAAAATAATAAAAGCAGAACTAAAAAGCTTGGAGAAGACAAGGAAAATAAATCTACCCTTCACCTAGGTAATAATTATTGTGGCTGAACACTACATTTAGCTCTGACCTTTGTAGGAAACAAAGAGGTAAAGAAATTCAGCCTCCCACACCAGGAAGGAGGACCCACTTCATTCCAAGCTGCCCCCTGCAGAGCCAAAGGGTAGTCCCCACCCTCTTCAGAAAGAAACTCTTAATCACAAAGTAACAAAAATTACCCTCTTTGCAAAAAAACTGAAAACACAGATGAAGATAAAAGCTCTTGAACTGTTTTTCCCCCCCTCTAATCCTGGAACTTCTTGGCTTTAAATCTAATTGTTTGCTTCCAGCCAACACTTCCCCATGTCCAAGGGACATTCCTATGAGAGGATAGTAATAATATGACTGTAACCATGTGTACCTCTTGCTCTCAGGCACCTTCCCTCAGGCCATTCTCTAGTTTCCAATTGATCTTGATTTCCTTGTCAATTCAGAACTAACACCTCTGCATCCTTTCCCACTGTTCCTACCTGCATCTCCTATGTTTTGACTACAACAAGCACTTCCACCTAGTAAAATACTAGGGGATCCGGGTCTTATGGAACTTCAAGTTTATTCAGTTTGGGGCCATCTTCATTGCTTTTCTTTTCTTCTTTTTTTGGTACTGGGGATTGAACCCAGGGGTGCTTGACCACTGAGCCATATCTTCAGCCCTTTTTGTTTTTTATTTTGACACAGGGTCTTGCTAAGTTGCTAAGGCTGGTCTCGAACTTTCAATCCTCCTGTATCAGCCTCACAAGTCACTGGGATTACAGGCATGAGCCACCAGGCCCAGCTGGGGGCCATCTTTAAAAAATTATACAAACTTCCAAATACTAAGGGGCCCCAGGGGCTCATGGCAGTGAGCTGCCTGCTTTTGTGTCATGGACGTTGGGTAAACTTCTGCCTCTCTCCACCTGGGGACATCAAGGTCTACCTGTCTCGCTTTCCTCCAGGCACTGAAGACAGAGCAAGTTCTTGCTTCCTACCTCCATCACCACTGAGTTCCTGTGCTGCTCTCTTCTCTAGAAGACCCCTCATCCCTGCTGCCTCTGCTCCCAACAGTCCCTACCCCTCGAGGCTACTCCAGGCTGCCTGTGCTTTTGCTCTCTGAATGTTTTCCCTCTGCCTGGACGGGGACTCCTGAGAGGGGGCCTTCACGTCCTCCTCCAAACCTTGGCGTGCCAACCCACGACAACCACTGAAATCAAACTCCCTCTCCTCTTTCTCCAGAGAGCTAGGGACTAAGAAGTTCCGCCATGGACTGATGCTCGGAGTAGACCCCGGTGCCAGGAGTTGGGATCCAGGGTTGTCTGCCACCTTCCCTGCCCCCGCGGCAGGGACATTTACAAGGAGACAACCTTAAGCTGAGTGAAGAATGCTGCTGTTGGGAAGCGCAAGGACAATGAGAGTATGTGACAGGGACACCTAAGCTGGCCTCAGGATCATAGAAGGTGACTCCAAACCAAGAAGGAAGAATATTCTTCATCTGAAAAATCTAGCTCTTACTTCACTTTTTTTTTTAAAGAGAGAGAGAGAGAGAGGGAGAGAGAGAGAATTTTTGATATTTATTTTTTAGTTCTCGGCGGACACAACATCTTTGTTGGTATGTGGTGCTGAGGATCGAACCCGGGCCGCACGCATGCCGGGCGAGCGCGCTACCGCTTGAGCCACATCCCCAGCCCTTACTTCACTTTTTTTAAAAAATATTTTTAGATGTTGATGAACCTTTATTATATTCATTTATTTATAAGCAGTGCTGAGAATCAAGCCAGTGCCTCACACGTGTTAGGCAAGCGCTCTGCCACTGAGCCCCAGCCCCAGCCCTCTTTCTTCACTTTTAAGCTTTGCAAACTCTCCTCTCTCCTGCCCCATGCCTGCAGGCTGGGAGCCGCCAATCAGAACACTGTGTGTGTGTGTGTGTGTGTGTGTGTGTGTTGGGAGGGGTGTGGATAACTGGGTATGGAACCCAGGGCCTTGTACATCCCTAACCCTGTCAGAGCCCTTTTTCTAGAACAAAAAACGAGACCATGTCACCTTGCCTCACTGACTCTTCCCTCTCAGGCTACCCTTCCTAGTCGTGGCTTTTTTTTTTAAGAATCTGAAAGAAAGTATAGACTGATATCATTGTAGACACAATACTGTCTTCCCAAAGAAGTCCATGTCCTAATCCCTGGAACCTGTGAATACGTAGGGTTACAGACAAAGGGAAATCAAGGTCGCTCGTCAGCCAACCTTGAGAAAGGGAGATTGTGTTGGATCATCTGGGTGAGCCCAATATGATCACGAGGGTCCTTATACATGAAGAGGGAGGCAGAAGAATGTGAGAGTCAGAGGTGGCAACCGGAGAAGGATTCAGCCTAACACTGCTGAATTTGAACACAGAGAGGGCCATGAGCTAAGGACACGCTGGCCCCTAGAAACTGTAAAAAGGAAAGGAAATCTCCCCTGGAGCCCCCAGAAAGGAACATGGCCGCGCCACTGCCAGCATCTTGACTGCATCAGACTTCCCAGGTTCAAGTGTAAGCAAAAAGCATGTATCCTTTAAAGTCACTAAGTGTGGGGCTGGGGATGTGGCTCAAGCGGTAGCGCGCTCGCCTGGCATGCGTGCGGCCCGGGTTCGATCCTCAGCACCACATACCAACAAAGATGTTGTGTCCGCGGAAAACTAAAAAATAAATATTAAAATCCTCTCTCACTCTCCCTCTCTCTTTAAAAAAAAAAAAAAAGTCACTAAGTGTGTGGAAATGTGATACAACAGTAACAGAAAACTAATAGTCCATCATGTAGAAAATGTGCTCAGACCAAAGGCTGCAAAAGTTCCCGAGTGAACCAAGTCTGGAACCCTCCTCATATCTGAGAACGGGGAACCCCTTGGGATTTGGTGCCTGACTCCACCTATCTTTCCATATCACATCTCCTGCCTCCTCCTACCTTTCCATATCACATCTCTGGCGCTTCAGGCAGGTTGCCTGCTGGGCAGGGCTCTAACCCCTCCTGGCTTCTGTTCCTGCAGTTCTGGCCCTAGAAGGAGCCCTTCCCATCTCAAGTCCTCAAGATCACTACTTCAGCAAGCTTGGCCCGTCCAAGTTCACCAACCACTCCCGACCGGTTCCTTATTCAGGGTTGTTTACATCATTTCTGGGCTCTCCCCATTTTTGTGCCAAGCGCTCCACACCTCCATAAACAAAAACACACAGGCATATACCCTAGCATATACCCGTGGTCTCCACTTAGTATGTGCTGAATGGATAAGTGGAGGCCCACGCTCCGCAATATAACGGAGAGGAAGGAGCCCGGGCCTTGGAAAGGTCCGTCCATGGCAGGGTTGTGGGCTCTGGCCCGGCTGGAGCCTGTGTTCCTGCCCTGGCCACCACCGCCACGTGATCCTGCATCACTTCCCCTCATCCGGAATTCTTTATACCTCTCCTGGAAGAAGATGCGCACACTCAGAAGGAATGCGAAAGTTCTTTGTGAGTGGGGAGGGGTAGTGGTTTTATTCTTTTATCGCAAACACTTTGAATTACATTTAGGTAGACCAAAATTTATTAACTCGAAGGCAGAGAGACCAGATGGGGTCGCGGCATCAGGACAGCCTTCGGGTGCACCAGTCCCTCCACTGCAGTGTTCTGGTGCGCGCGCGCCTCACCTACCCCGACCCGGCAGCGCCGACTCCTGGCGCCAGTGAGCACTTACCTATGAGTGTGATCGCCCGGGGTAGTTTTTTACCGTCCATCCCAGCACGGTGAAGCAGCGCTGCGTCCTCCTTTCCCAGTCCTTGCTCCTGGCAGCGGCAGCGACACGTTGGAGAGCCCGGGCGCCATTCGGCCTGGCTGTCCTGGCGCTCCACGTGGTGGTCACGCTCGGTCTGGGTAGCAGCCAGCGGCGAGCAGAGGCCTAAGGTGACGCCCGGAGACGGAGCTCGCTGCAGGGTGCAGGAGCGGCGGGAGAAGGCCGGGGACTCCGGTACCGGCACCGTGAGGAAGCGCGTGGAGGGCGCGGGCGAGGGCGCGCGACTGCCGGTGGCCGCGCCCACGGGCTTCACGCGCACGTCCACCTGCAGTTCCATGGGCGCCCAAGGGCCGGGCGCTTGCTCACCAGGGGTGGACCAGGGCACCAACTCGCATCCAGTTGCTTCGCCATCCCGGGGCTCTTCGGCCGAGGAGGGGCCAGGCGACGGCGGCTCGCGGCTGGCTGACCCCAGGCGGCGGAAGGCCCCGTAACCCAGGCTGAGTGGCGGTACCCTCAGGAGCCCGGGGCGAGGGGGAGGCAGCTTCTTCTCATCTGGAAGGTCCGGGCCCGCGCCCGCTGCCTCCTTCACGACCCGGGCCAGGCTCGGGCTGCTTTCGGGACTCTCAGGCTGTTGCGCCTCCGCGGGGACGTGCGGCTGAGCTGGCCCGGGGATCTGGCTTTCCAAGGGCTCCTTTGGGAAGCCAGCCTCGGCTTGGCCTCCTCCCGAGGCCTCCTGCGTACAGTCCATCCTGCACTCGAGCCACCGGGAGATGCTGAGCGGAACGCACCTGGGCCCAGGTAGAAACAGCTTTGGCCTCCGGGGTCGGGATTGGTCCAGTCGGGAGCTGAAGTTGTCGAGCCACGCCCCTCTCTAAGGACCTCGCTGTGATTGGCTGTGATTGAGTTCTGTTGGCCGCGCTCCTGCAGGACACCAACCCCGCCTTAGCAGTTTAGGTCACCGGCGGGAGCGGCAGGGCGGGGCCGCGGGGCAGAGTGGATCTTTCTCTGGAGAAAAGCAGAAGAGAGAGCCTGAGGCGTCTGGGAGGGAACCCTGCGCCCCGCCCGATTCCTCCCCTTTCTTTGTCTCTTGCTCCACCCATTTCCCCCTCCCGCCCTCTGCCCCCGTTGGATTTTGAAAGTTACAGCTTGGGCGGGGAATGATTAGCCCATCTGGATCCTGAGAACTCAGAAAAATCCGTGAGTCCCCACAATGTAGGGGAGGAAAGGGCACCACCCTTGAGTGCATTCCCTCTGGCTGCAGTGGGGACACGGCAGCTCTAGAGGCTTGGTCAAGCACGAACAGCACCCACCAGCTTGGTGGGGCAGATTGATCAGAATCAGGTTTTAAAAATACAGGCTTGGAGGCTGGGGATGTAGCTCAGTAATAGAGCACTTGCCTAGCCTCTGCGAGGCCCATGGTTTGATTCCCAGCACCACAAACAGAAACCAGAGTTTGGGCTTGGCGGCTTCCAGACCTACTGAATCATGCCTACTGATGAGACCTCTAGTATTTTTAACAAAAGTCCAAGTCTCAAGGTTAGCAGATAAAATACAGGCCACTCAGTTAAATTTGAATTTCAGATAAACAAGGGGTAGTTTTCAGTATAAATATGTTCCAAGTGTTGAGTCTCTGTTCTAGAGACTTTGAGGGAAGGGGAGTAGAATTCAAGGGAGTAGTGTTAAAGTGCCCTGTGCACTTGGCTCAGGTTTAATCCCAGTGACTCAGGAGGCTGAGGCAGGAGGATCGGAATTCAAAGCCAGCTTCAGCAATTTAGCGAGGTCCTAAGCAATTTAGTGAGACCCTGTCTCTAAATAAAATATAAAAAGGGCTGGGGATGTGGCTCAGTTGGTTAAGGGCCCCCACCCCCCACGCGGCTCAGTTAAATTGCCAGTACCTGGAAAACAATTGCTGGGCACGTAGCTTAGTGATACAGTCCCCGTACAAAAAAAAAAAAAAAGGGGGGGGGAGGAGTTAAAACTACTCTTCAGGGAAACTGGGGCTGAGATTTAGTGGTAGAGCGCTCGCCTAGCACGTGTGGGGCCCTGGGTTCGATCCTCAGCACCACATAAAAATAAATAAATAAAATAAAGATGTGTCCAACTACAACTAAAAATATATTTCAAAAAAAGCTACTCTTAAGGATGTAGGCTCCATGAGAAAAATAATGGAGAGAAGTCTAGCACAAGTGCCATATGAAAACATCTTATATTTAATTCCTTTAAATGCCAAGACTGTGTATTTGATGTGGATATTACATATATGCATTTAAAAAAGTGTGGAATGCTTCATACCAAACTGATAAATAGTGGATTTTATTGTAGATTGTTTGGGGACTGGGGAGGATAGGGGAGGAGACTAGAAACTCACTGATAATGTTTCCACTTTCTCCAAAAGGAAAATATTTATGGATATTCTTAAGTTAAAATTTAGTTTTTAAGAAGATTGTATACTATACGTTATTTATGGTTTATTATAAAAAATAAAGTTTATTATAAAAAATAAATAAAGTTTATTATAAAAACAAAAACTAATCAAAACAAGGGGCTGGAGTTGTGGCTCAGAGGTAGAGCACTCGCACTGGGTTCGATCCCCAGCACCACATAAAAATAAAATAAAGGGGGCTGGGGATGTGGCTCAAGCGGTAGCGCGCTTGCCTGGCATGCGTGCGGCTGGGGTTCGATCCTCAGCACCACATACAAACAAAGATGTTGTGTCTGCCGAAAACTAAAAAATAAATATTAAAAATTAAAAAAATAAATAAAATAAAATAAAGATATTGTGTCCACCCATAACTAAAAAAAAAATATTTAAAAAAACCATATAAAGTCCATGCAACATAAAGAAAAGGTCTCTACCCTTCCTTCTATTTCACCTTAGCAAAAACTACCGTCCAGTTTGAGAGTTAACCACTTGTTCATTTTGGGTGCCTTCCAGGGCTGACAGATAAACATCCCGACTATGATTTTGTACTGAAATATCCTCTTGAGATGATGAGTATCAATTTGTAAAGTCAAGGACTTAGCTCCCAGGTATTCTGAGTCAGAGAAAGTCAGTGTGAAAAGTACAGTCTGTGTCCCTTTCTTGCATGCTCCCATGATCCCATGGAAGATGCCCCAAGACCTGATTCCCCTGGCCACAGCCAACCAGAGCTCAGCTTCTGACTCAGAGGTCCCCAGGAACATCTTAAATTCTGTCCTGAATTTGAACTGTGGGCAGTGCCTGTGGAGTGTCAGTCGTGGTCCTGAGAGGTCAGGAAGTGGCTGTAAAGCTGGCAGCCATACTGAGTGGACTCAGTATGAGGCTCTGGCCAGTTCCTCTGCCTGTTTTCTGGATTGCATCCTGGCCTGCCCGCAGTTATGCCTCTATTTCACAAATATTTATTGAGCACCTATTCTGTGCCTGGCATGTGATAGACAGCCATTGCACCTTCTTGGGAGCTTGTGCCATGTCTTTCCTTTCCTTTCCTTTCCTCCTCTCCTCTGCTCTGCTCTCCTCTCCCTTCTCTTTTCCTTCCTTCCTTCCTTCCTTCCTTCCTTCCTTCCTTCCTTCCTTCCTTCCTTCCAGCACTAGGGATTGAACCAGGACTGCTTTGCTACTGAGCTACCTCACCAGCCCTTTTTATTTTGAGACCGGGTCTTGCTGAGTCACTAAGGTTGGGCTCAAACTTACATCCTCTTGCCTCACCACACCCAACCATCACCATCTATCTTTTCTCTCTCCCTTTTTCCTGGTTCATTCCCATCATCATTAAACATGCTCAAGGTGTGTGTGTGTGTGTGTGTATGTGTGTGTGTGTGTGTTTGCAATACTGAGCATATAACCTGAGGTCTCAAGGATGCACACATGCTAGGAGAACACTACCACTGAGCTACATCCCAACTCCAAACAGGCTCAAATTTTAAATGCCTCCTGGGACCCAGTGTCCTCCTCCAGCTGAGACCCTACCTGTTTCTTCCTTGTTACAACCAACATTTTAAACAAGAGACTGTCCACTTGTCCCCTTCTCTCTGTTTCCATCATGTCCCAAGTACACCTTAAACACCTCCTAGTCAAAATCCTCCTTGCAAAGAGCACCACAAAATCTAGCAGAAGCTCTTTGATGCTTTCTGTGTAATTTCTCCTGTTTGAACCCCCGCTCATTTGTGGCTTTCTTAACACCACACTTTCCTGGTTTTGCTTCCATCTCCTTGGTTCTTCCTAAAGTTGGCTGCCAGAGGTTTCTCATTGACCCCAAGTCAGTGATTCCCAAGCCCAGAACTTTCAACTGAGTTAAGCTGTAACATTTATGGTGTGAGCTGAATGATGTCCTCCCCTGATTCCAGCAAATTCCTATATTGAAGTCCTCACTCTCTGTCCCTCAGAATGTGCCTTTACTTGCAAATAGGGTCATTGCAGATGTACTTAGTTGAAATGAGGTCATATTGGAGTAGAGTGGGCCCCAAATCCATGGCTGGTATTGACAGAAAAAGAAGTGATTTGCACATGGAGGAACTTGCACGGGGAAAATGCCAGGCAGACATGGAGGCAGAGATTGGGATGTGCCTCCATAAGCCAAGAAATGCCAAAGATTGCCAACAAACCATTAGAGCTAGGAGAGGGGCACGGAACAGATCCTCCCTCAGAGCCCTCAGAAAGAACCAGCTCTGCCACATCTTGGTCTTGAACTGTGAGAGGCTAAGCTTCCACTCTTTAAGCCACCCGGGCTGTGGTACTGTGCTGTGGCAGCCCTAAGACACTAGTACAAGCTGCTTCTCCAGAGGTAACTTGTACCACCTCCAGAGGTCACCACCTCCCTGGGAGGGCTCTGGGGCCTGTCTATACTAGGTGCCTCTGCCACACACCTTTCCCTGTGGCTCACCCAGCTGGCCAATCAGATTCTCCTTCTCAGGGGTTTGGCACTTGATCTAAGAGCCCCAGAGCTGGGAGTGTCAGAACTCCCAAGGGAGCAGATGTAGGGAGATGGTCTGCAAACTCCCGCTCAGATCCCCAGAGTTCCCTTGGTGTTAGTCCATCCTTTGGCTTATTTGTTCAATTCCAGGGGTTTCCTGAGAAGCCCTGTGTCCTTCCCCATTTATTGCTTCACATATTCATGACTCAATCTCGGGTGTCGGAAAACTAAGTCCCACCTCAGGCCTCTTTGGGTTCCTTTGGGGTGAGAGCTAGGCTTAGGCACTGTCCCCATGGGCCCTTTGGTAGCACAGCCGCAGCAGCCCCCAGGTCGGAAGGCCTTTTACAGATGCTGTGATGGGACACCTGAGATAGGTGAATTACCCAAATGTTTCAAGGGGTGGGGGTCCTATGCTAGTGACCCCCCCAAATATCTACTCAGTCCTTCCTTCCATTCTTCTTATTTTCCCTCACTTTAAAAATCCTGTTTTCTGCTCACGACAGCAATACTCTTGGGATTTAAAACGTAAATACTATGTGGGGCTGGGGTTGTGGCTCAGTGGGAGATCACTTGCCTAGCATGTATGAGGTCCTGGGTTTGAGTCTCAGCCCTACGTTTAAATAAAGCAAAGGTCCATTTACAACTAAAATAAATATTTCAAAAATGAAAATACTACAGAAATACGGCGTGTAGAAAATGAAGCACCTCAGTATTTCACACCCCAGAGATCTCCATTATTAGCATTTTAATATCTAGTCTACTGGATTTTTAGAAATGTAGACACTAGCCTATACTGTTATTTTATCTCTTTCTCTATATATCTCTATTTCCAAAACTTCACTCCTATTAAATGTATATCTATACATAATTTTTTAAAGCAGTCTCCTATTGGTGGACATTTGAGGTGTTTCCAGGCAGGTGACATGATTACAATGGTGCTAAATGTAATTATAATGTTATAATTACACTCAATGACCATCTGTGTACACTATTTTTTAAAAAACTCATCTATGATGATACTTCAGAATAGGGTCATTGAAATGAAATTGCTAAAATAAGAAAGGAAGAAGTCAAATTATCCCTGTTTGCAGATGATATGATCCTATTTTAGGAAATCCAAAAAGTTCTACCAGAAGACTGAGAGCGCTAATAAACAAATTCAGCCAAGTAGCAGTTACAAAGTCAATAGGCAAAAATCAATAGCTTTTTTATCCACCAGTAATGACTCTGCTGAGAAAGAAATCAAGAAAACAATCCCATTCACAATAGCCTCAAAAAACCCCACAAATACCTAGGAATAAATCTAACCAAGAAGGTGAAAGACCTCTACAATGAAAACTACAGAACACGGAAGAAAGAAATCGAAAAAGACACAAGAAGAAAGAAAGACCTTCCACGTTCAAGGATAGGCAGAATTAGTATTGTTAAAATGGTCATTCTACCAAAAACAATATACACATTCAAAGGAATCCCCATCAAAATACCTGTGACCCTCTTCACAAAACTAGAAAAAAAGAATCCTAAAATTCATTTGAAAGAATAAAAAGAGCCAAACTAGCTAAAGAAATTCTAAGTCAAAAAAGCAACACTGGAGGCATCACAATATCTGACTTCAAATTAGGCTATACAGTTAAAGTAACAAAAGTTGCAGGGTACAGACATGAAAACAGACACATAGACCAACAGAACAGAATAGAAGACACAGAGACAAACCCACACAGACACAATCTTCTGATCCTTGATAAAGATGCCCAAAACATACACTGGAGAAAAGACAATCTTTTTAATAAAATGGTGCTGGAAAAACTGGTTATCCATATGTAGAAGAATGAAACTAGACCTTATCTCTCAGCCTGAACAAAATTCAACTCAAGATGGATCAGAGACCTAGGAATTAGATCAGAAGCTATGCAACTTCTAGAAGAAAACTTAGGGTCAACTCTCCAAAGTGTAGGCACAGATATTGATTTTCTCAATAGGACTTCTAAAGCTCAGGAAGTAATGCCAAGAATTAATAAATGGGATGACTTCAAATTAAAAAGTTTATGCACAACAAAGGAAACAATTAAGAATGTAAAGACAGAACCTGCAGAATAGTAGAAAATATTTGCTAGCTACTCTTCTGACAGAGGATTAATACCTAGACTATATAAAGAACTCAAAAAGGGCTGGGATGTGGCTCAAGCAGTAGCGCACTCGCCTGGTATGTGCAGGGCGCTGGGTTTGATCCTCAGCACCATAGAAAAATAAGCACCACATAAAAATAAAATAAAGATGTTGTGCCCACCGAAAACTAAAAAATAAATATTAAGAACTCAAAAAGCTTACACCAAAAATCAAATAACCCAATTAATAAATGGGCAAATAAACTAAATAAATGCTTCTCAAAAGAAGAAATACAAAAGACCAACAAATATGTGAAAAATTGTTCAATATTGTCAGCAATTAGGAAAATGCAAATCAAAATTACACTGAGATTTTGTCTCGCTCCAGTTAGAATGCAAACAATAATAAATGCCATCAAGGATACAAATAATAATAAAGCTGGAAAGGATGTTAAGAGAAGGGAACATTTTTACACTATTGGTAGGAGTGTAAATCAATACAACCACTTGCCGCAGTCTGGCTGGGCACAAAATCACGAGCCACCACAGCTTTGTAGATTCAAACAGCAATTCTTTATTCCCGAACTCACACCGGCCCTCTACAAACACGTTCTGGGGAAAAATTCACGTTCTGGGCAAAATCCACGTACTCCACCAGGCTTTGAATCCCAAATACTTTCTGAATCCCAGGAGAACTCAACAGGAACTCAAGGATCGGCGTGCCAGAGGCAGCAGGATACGCCCTATTCCTGGCAGGGTACACCTTAAACCTGGAACCGCCCTAAACCCAAGGAGCGGGGATACTTCCTATTCCCAGCAGGATACACCCTAAACCTGGATCCTCCCTAATCCTGTAGGATCCTCCCTAAACCCCCGGATCCACCCTGGTCCTTGAGCAGGGTCACCTTTCTCAAACATACATGCAATGTCACTGCAAATGACCAAGGCAAGTCCATTTCCACGAGTCCTTCCTCTAAGCAACATGGGGTACGCTGGCAAGGAAATTTCGATGTGTCATTCCTACTTGGCAATGGCTCTCAGCAACCACTATGGAAATCAGTATGGAGATTCCTCAAAAGACTAGGTATGGAACCACCGTATGACCCAGCTATACCACTTCTTGGTATTGATCCTAAAGAATTAAAGTCCTCATACTGCAGTGGTACATGCATACCCCTGTTTATAGCAGCACAATTCACAGTAGCCAAATAACAGAACCAATCAAGGTGTCCTTCAATGGATGAATCAATACATAAAATGGGTATCTATACACAATGGAGTTTCTTCAATATATTTTTTAGTCGTAGGTTGACACAATACCTTTATTTTATTTATTTCTTTTTATGTGGTGCTGAGGATCAAACCAGGGCTTCCCATGTGCTAAGCAAGTGCTCTACCACAGAGCTACAGCCCCAGCCCCACAATGGAGTTTTATTCAGCCATAAAGAAGAACAAAGTTCTGTGATTTGCAGGGAAATGAATGGAACTTGAGGGTGCTATGTTAAGTGAAATAAGGCAAACTCAGAAAGGGTCCTATATTTTCTCTCATATGTGGAGGCCAGAGAAGAAAAAGGAAAAGAAAGAGGTGGGGGTGGTCTCCTGAAAACTGAAGGGAGATGTGGAGTGGAGGAAAGGGGGCGGGGGAGGGAGGCAGGAAGGGAAAGGGGAAACAGTGGGGGATGATACAGCCCAAATTATATGGTATGGTGTCCATGTATGAATATATGACAACAAATCCAATCATTACGTATAATTATAGCACACCAATAAAAATACGGGAAAAAAAAGGAAATGAAATTGCTGAGTAGTCATAGTTGGATGGGTAGATCTTCTGCAGGAGGCCGAGCAAGCAACGCATGAGAGGCCTGTTCTCCTCTTAGTCTTTACCTGACTGATGGGTGCAAATATTGAATTTCAACTTGCATTTCTTTAGTGCTGGATGAGGCTGAGTGTCTTTTCATTTGTTAATAATGTTCCTGAGTAGTGTCTTGGATTAACTCATGACCCTGAGTTAAAGTGCCACTGAGATTCCCCCCAATGCCAGTTCCAGGTCACTGGCTGGTTCCAGGAAGTGGCCCCTCTCCTGCCCCAGCCCCATGGAGTTCGCTGGTCAAGGGAGGCAGATGGTATCTGACCTGTCTGAATGGTCAGACGGAAGAACCCCAAGAGGGTAAGTGAAACCCAGCTCCGTTCCCCAGAGAGGAGCAAACAGCCCACTCTTGGTTCTTGTCTGATGTCATCCCCTCCCTTGTGGCAACCTGGGGAGCCTGCTAGGGCCCCTGGCCACACGGATGAGGAGAGGTTGGGGATCTCTGCACAGCCAGCTCCCTGGCACAGCCCCTCCTCAGCCCACAGCCACCTGCTCAGAGGGTGGGGGGGGGTTCCCAAGTCAGTGTGACACTCCCACCCCCTCCCACCCACCCCACCCTGGGTGCCCTCTCTCTCATCCCTCGTCTTCATAGCACTCAGAACTGTCACCACCTTCACATGTTTGTTGATCATTTAATGCTTATGTCTGGCCCTTTAGAAGCCCTTGCTGTGTCCCCAGATCAGCCATGCCCATCCCTGGTTCTGGGCTGATGTTGTTTATTAAATAAATAATGCCAAGCAGGGCATTGTGCAGGGGGCTTGATGTACCTTGCCCTACATATTATTTTCTCCCCCAAATTATAAACATTAAGAAAAATGGAAAGAGTTTACACCAGTCCCACAGATGCCCTCCCCGGGTCCAGCATGGTACCTGCTCTTCCTCTCTGTCCCTGTGCAGACACACTTTCTGTCGTTGTTGGGCCCTTTGATTGTGAGGCCAAGACCTGACGAAACACACCCCCTGGCCTTCTTTTTGGTACTGGTGATTGAACCCAGGAGCTGTGTCACTGAGCTACGTCCCCGACCATTTTTATTTTGTGTTTTGAGACCAGGTCTTGCTAAGTCGCCCAGGCTGGCCTTGAACTGGTGATCCTCCTCCCTTAGCTTCCTAAGAGTCTTTCCTTTGATGCTTTAGCATAATCTCCTAAGAGTACAAGCATTTTCCTTTGTTAGCACCAAAGAAACAGATGGTATCACCACACGAGATGATATTCTAGAGACTGATTTAAATTGCTCTCTCTCTCTGTTTTTTTTTCAAACCAGATCCCCATCAAGGGTCACACATTGACTTTTTTTTCCCCCCATGTTGGGGATCAAACCTAGGGCATTATGCCTGGCTATCACTGAGTTACATCCTCTCAAGGGTCACACATTGTATTCTGGTATATATCCATTTACTCTTTTTTTATGTGGGGGTACTGGGGACTGAACTCAGGGGCACTCAGCCACTGAGCCACATCCCCAGAACTATTTTGTATTTGATTTAGAGGCAGGGTCTCATTGAGTTTCTTAGCACCTCACCATTGCTGAGGCTGACTTTGACCTCACGATCCTCCTGTCTCAGCTTCTCAGCTGTCTCAGCACCCGGCTTCCATTTACTCTTTGTAATAACTCTAGGATGCAGGCCCTTGTTGTGACTTGAATGTGTCCCCCTGTATTAGTCAGCTTCACATTGCTGTGCCCCAAATACTTGAACAATTTAGAGCCAGTGTGGTGGTGCACGCCTATACTCCCCGTGGCTTGGGAGGCTAAGGCAGGAGGATTGTGAGTTCAAAGCCAGCCTCAACAATTTAGCAAGGACCTAAGCAACTTAGCGAGACCCTGTCTCTAAATAAAACATAAAAGTCTTGGATATGTTGCTCAGTGGTTAAGCCCCCCTGGGCACTTCCCCCCCCCCAAAAAAAGGAACACCTTAGAGGAAGAAGGGTTTATTTTGGCTCACAGTTTCAGAGGTTCATTCCATGCTCACCAGGCTCCATTACTCTGAGCATCATGGCAGAAGGGCATGGTGGAGGAAAGCTGCTCAGCTCATGGTGGCTGAGAGAGAAGGAGAGAGAGGAGAGAGGAAGGGAGGGAATGGGAGGGGAGGGGAGGGCAAGAGACTCTGCTCACCAGGGACAAAATATAAATTTAAAAGGCGCAGCCTCCAGTGACCCACTTCCTCCAGCCATGCCCCACCTGCCTATGGTCACCACTCAGTATAGTAGTGGTTTCAAATGATCAACACATTGAATGGAAAAATCTACTGATTTAGGTGACAGCTCTCATAATCGAATCATTTTACCTCTGAACATTTCTGAATTTACATAGGAGCTTTGGGGGGGGGCACCTCATACCTAAACCATAATACCTCTAAATTCACGTTTTGGTAAACTAATCCCCCAATTCCTATGTTCATGGTGTTTGGAGGTGAGATCTTTGGGGGGTGATTGGGTTGCCCTCAAGAATGCGTGAATCCACTCACGGACATGGGTGATCATGGCAGCAGTTTGTTGTAAAAGTGAGCTCTCGCTGGCATGCCCTCTCCATCTTGCCTTGTGATGCCCTCTGTAATGCTATGACGCAGCAAGAAGGCCTTCACCAGATGCAACGCAGATGCCTGCGCCAGCTTCTAGAACCCCAAGCCAAATAAACTTCTTTATAAACTATCAGTTGTCCAGTTTTTTGTCATAGCAACAAAGCGGACAAAGATGTCCTTAACATTTCCTCTTGTTACAGGTGAGGATAAAGATCCAGAGAGGTTGAGGAACATGCCCAGCATCCCATGACTCCTAAGGGGGAAAGCCAACATGGCAGGGAACATCTTTGGCTTTGGAGCACATCGTTTCTCCATTTTGTGGCTCTGCCTAGTCCTCTTGGTTCCCCAGGCATTTCATTCCCAATCTGACTTGTCTGGTCCAGAAGGTCACGAGCCAAGGCACAGTGGAGGTGCTGACCTAGTTACTCAGACTACTGGGTCTCACTTTTGGATTCCTCCAGCCACACCCACCACAACCTTATCTGTTGTAACTCTCTGAGGCATGCACTCTCAATTGGGAGCCAAAAGCATTTCTTTTTTGGTAGAGGATCCACTTGAAGGTAGGCTGGGCCAAGAAGAGACAGAATGTGGCTTTCCATCCGGTGTGTAGGTGAGGCAGCACTGGGCCTGGGAGAAAGTTCCTGCTGAATATACACAAACTCCCTGCAGGAGACTCGGAGAAGAGCCATAATGTGGAAGGAAAAACTTCTCCCTGAGTCATCTGCATGTAGGAACAAAGGTCCTCCCTCCTTGGGAGCTCCACCTCCCAGAATTCTTTTTTTCTTTTTTTTTTTTTTTTTTTTTAAAGAGAGAGTGAGAGAGGAGAGAGAGAGAATTTTTTAATATTTATTTTTTAGTTCTCTGCGGACACAACATCTTTGTTGGTATGTGGTGCTGAGGATCGAACCCGGGCCGCACGTATGCCAGGCGAGCACACTACCGCCTGAGCCACATCCCCAGCCCCCAGAATTCTTAACTCGTCCCTTATAGGACAAACTGATGGGTGGAACAGACAGCTCTGACTCACTCTCTTGTGGATTAATGCCCCCAGATGTCACTGATCTCTCTGGATTTGAGGCTCAGCACTTGGAAGACCTGGATGGGGGCAAGTGGAAGGGCCAGGAGACCCGGGGGAAGGAAAGGAGTGCAGCTGGCTGAGGAACACGGGCAAGTTGTGGAAGCCTTTCCCAGCAGGCTGGGCAGGAGACCCGGTGCCAGAGTCTAAGACAGCAAAGGGAGGAGACAGATTTGGGGATTCAGGGGTGCTCTTCCCCTCTGAGCTGAACCAGCCATGGTGGATGAGACTTTCTGGCCCAGGAGTCTCTAGGAAGAGAGTAGCTCCCAAATCCCATGGAGCCTGCAAAGATCTGACAGAAGGGCTACGAGTGCATCAGCCAGGGGTCACAACTCAAGGTGGAAATCCGGAGTCTAATCAGATAAATAGCAGTTGGAGAATATGTATTTCAGGACAAAGGTGGTAATTAATTATAAAAGCAAGAAGCAGTCATTTGCAGGAATAAGAGGTGGTGGTGATGGTAGAGAAAAGAGTGGACTGTAAGAGAAGATCTCTCAGATATAAGATTAGCAAGTTTTTCCAGCACTGGCCCAGAAGCAAACACCAGATATTCCAGTTCCCTGAGATGTGGGGGCCCCTGCCTGCCCACCCCACCTGCTGCCAAGTTCCTGAAGCAATGTGGGAGGGAGCCCTTTCTTTGGGAGAGGTGGGCCCAACCGCCCCGAGGAGCAGGGGCTGACAAGTCTCTTGGCTTTCCTGTCTCACCCCCATGCAGGGCTCTTCTGCCTATCTTTGCTGGGATTCTGGGTCTCACTTTTCATCTCGGTCCTGCTGAGGTCTTCAGTTTGAATTTGAAGCTTGGCCCCAATGTCAGTCCCCTTGGTTCCCGCCCCACCCCCACCATCTGCCTTTCCTGTAGACATATTAACCCCCACAAGAGATACTTTCCGCTTCCTTCTCTTAAGAAAGCAGTTGAACTTTGGGGCCTAAAAACTGAAAGGGTGCCTAGTTCCTGGGGTGAGTTGATTTGTTTCTAAAAGCCTGGACTCATAAAATAATAATACAGGAGGTTTGGGGGAGGAAGATCCTGCACTCAGTCTCCAAAGTAGCCCAAGGGTAGAGGAGGCTGGGTGGGGACAGGTGTAGGGACGAGGGCTGTCTGTGTCCACACTTGAAGGGGAAGGTCTTGCGCCCTAAAGAGAAGACCGCTCTTTGGGAGTGCACCTGAATCAGACAGAAGAAGCAAATGGGCAACCATGACACAAGAGTGAGCGGCCTCTTTCAGGTCACTGAGGAGCCCGGGGGTTCTCGTTTAATTCCCTGGACAGAGGGGTCCCTAGAAATGGGTTCATAGTGGAATCTTCATATGCCTTCAACAGAATTGGATGAATATGACTTAGAGGAATAGAGAAAGGTGATATTTGTTGTACCTGAATGTCCAGAAGACCCTTAGGGCCCACTACTGACAATTAGGAACTCTGTCCCTCTAAGGGAAAATGGCAGTGCAGACTTAGGAAAGGAAATTGACAGGACTCAGCTGATGAAGAGTTTGTCTCCAGAGCTATTCCCTAAGGTAAAGGGATGGATTCTAAGAAATCGAGGTGGACCTGCGGGATGTCAGTCCCCAGACATAGTAGTAGCTGAACCTGGATATATCCCAGCTCTTACTCAAAAACTACCAGATCACACAGGGACCAGAGTACAGGACTGTGCATACAGGTGGGGGAGGTACTGTCAGTGTGACTGTTCCTCCTCCATGTTCTATCAGGAAGCTGAAGGACCTGGTGGTGAGGCCACTCACTGAGACCTGGAAAACAGAAAGTTCTTCTAGACCCACCAGGCAGAACCCCATCTGAGGGTCCAAGGGGAAGTGGATGGTATTCAAAGGCAGGTTTTTGACAACAGACAATTTATTTAGGTATTTATTTTTAGTGCTGGGGATTGACCCCACAGTTGGCTGATTTTAAACCAGGTTACTTCTGCCCATGTGTTGGGTATCTCTTCTGTGCTGTCAGGAGCAGGGATATGGAGTCACTCAGGTCCAAAGGTGTCATTCACAGCAGAGACAAATTGTATGCACTGACTGGGTCCAGAAGCCTGGTCAAGGGTCCCTTTTCAGGAACCTGGACCTGGACCCCACTGGGAGACTAGACTGTGGGGGAAAGGGAGGGGTCTCCTGGCGAGACCTGATTACCGGCTCTAGGCCAGACTGTGGAGACATCAGTGGGGACAAAGAGAATGAGTTCATTCCAAACCCAGAAGACTCTGGCTGCACCTGGTTCTAAAAGATTGGTTCTCCCTGGAAGTTGGGTTACTCCAGCAAGGCCGGATGCAGGACTAGAGAGCAGGGTTGGAGGATGCAGGTGGCCCCGGGCTGCTGAGGAGAAAAGGTCAGACTCAGATTTAAGGCCTCAACAGCTCCCAAGATGCCTGGGGTTCATCTTCCCCGACTTCCTTGGGCTTTGGACTTGGCCCTCTCAGAACCGAACTGACCTGGCTGCCTCTGCCTGTCCCAGGCGTGGAATCTCCTGCCTGCTCGTGGCCTGGTCCATCTCAGTTCTGTCCTGGTTGTGTGCTGGCTCACTTTCTGCCTCCTCCACCTGTTCTCAGTCTCCTCTGCCCACCTCCAGGACAGGTGGACACGCTTCCTGAGACCTGTCCAGGTATTGAAAGGGCCCCAAACACTCAAGGACTGCCTAAGTGAAAGAGTGTCACATGACCTCTGTGACTCATCAGGGACACCCACATCAGCGATACCGGACTCCAGAGAGCCTCCACACCCTGCTCCCAAATCTAACAGTTAGTGAAGAATGGATGTCTGATGCGGAAGTTATGGAATGCCTTTGCTGTGAAGGAAATATATATTTTTTGACAATATTGAAAAATCATTATTTATTTGACAGATAACTTCTGAATTAATATAAAGAAATGGCAATAACTTGTATATACATTTATTCAAAATATTTTCATTGAGCACCAAGTAGAACAGTTTCTGATCTTTTCAGCAAAAACACTTTTATCATTGAAAGACTGCCTCAAACTTAGTTTATTTTGGGGAGGGGTGTGTCGGGGGGAACACCAGGGATTAAACTCAGGGGCACTCAACCACTGAGCCACATCCCCAGCTCTATTTTGTATTTCATTTAGAGACAGGGTCTCACTGAGTTGCTTAGCGCCTGCTTTTGCTGAGGCTGGCTTTGAACTCTCAATCCTCCTGCCTCAGCCTCCAAGTCACTGGATTACAGGTATGTGCCATCACGTTGGGCATTATTAGGTTTTTAATCAAGAAACCTAAAGCTGCCAATCAGAGTTTTTAACTAGCATGAGATGACCAGGTTAAAACCCTTATGAGTAAAAAATAACTTTTAAGTTTTGACCTATACATTCCAACCAAGGGGAGATACGTTGGCCTCAGGCTAGTCATCACAGGTCACAGGTCCACAAGCCAAGTATCATCCTCACAGCTCACAAACAAAATGAGTAATAGGTACACACAAAGTGCATACAAAATACATGTTCCTGTATGTTCCAGGGGAGTAATACCTGTTTCCCATGAGCATACAGTGCAGCAAGGGGCACAGAAAGAGACACCATTCACTAAGCCACAAGACAGCAGAAGGAATAAAAGCCCTGTGCCCGGAATGGAGTGGAGGCTTTGAGGACCAGGTGGCATCCAGGCCACACCAGGACATGAGTGGATATCGAGGTGCATGGGGAGGGAGGGATCTGCAGGGTTGGAAAGGACAAAATGAACCAAGACACAGCCACAGATCTACTGACTATTCAGAAGACAGAGGAGTGTTCGTTCTGGCTGAGGGATATAATCCAAGAGTCACGTAAAACAGAAAATAGAAAACCTCTTCTGACAAGAGGGCAGCATACCTTCCCCACAGAGAATCCACATGCTCTCTGTGGGGGTGAAGGAGCCAGGATCACTCTGCAGGTCGCCTCCCTGCCAAGGCTCTAGGCTCTTGGAATCAAATCCATTGAGCAAGAATCTTCTTTCATGTTAACTGCCTTTTCTCCAAAAAGTAAAACAAAAACACAAGCAAACAAAACAAAACTCAAAAGAAGAAGAATCAGACCAAGCTTTGATCCCTTGTCCACCACTTATGTCCCAGCTGTCACGCTAGGGAGACTGGGTCTGCTGTCACTCACACTGGTTCATTACTGCGAGGCTTCCTGCATGTCATGCTCCCAATACAGCTCCCTCAAGACAGCAAACACCGCACAACACATCCACTCACCCAAACCAAAGGCAGCATCGACTCAAGGATCTTCTGCGATATTACTATGCTAACCTAGCATACTTGAACCCTTTTTTTCTGATTTATATTTACAGAATATCTGCACTCTGTACTGCTATGGTGTCGCAGTCTGGCTGGGCACAAAATAACCGAGCCTCCACACAGCCTTGTAGGTTCAAAACAGGAACTCCTTTATTCTCCGCACTCCCGCGAACGCCAGGCATGCAGCCTTCTCCCCGGACACACCACACACCAACCGGAAATCCCTCCTCCGGCACTTCCCCAACCAACGCAAACTCCCCAGGAAGCCCCACAAGAACTCCAAAGTAGTGTGAGAACTCCAAAGTAGCAGGCGGACAGCAGGGGTCTAATATACAAGTGAATACACAGCTTAACATAACCATCATCATCTCAATGGCTTGCTGGTCACCTCTCAACCACTCTGTTCTGGCAAAAATGCCATGTGTCATCCCGACCGGGCTATGGCCCTCAACACTATGGAAGCATTACAAACGTTGCATTAGATTCCTCTTCTTGAGGTAGTTCAAAGTCTCAAGACAGCAAATGTACATATTTTTCTCTATTACCACGAATGTGTAGTAATCGCAAAACGCCTAAAACCAAATTGCTTCTCCCCTGATTCTAGGGGTACTTAATTTCCCCCCCTCAGATCATAACAAATTAATAACTGGAAAAAAACTATCTATAAACTATATAAAATTTTAAAAACAAGAAAAAAATCTGTGGCAAACTAATAGTCTAAACTTTGCTACAGACAAAACAAACAAAATGAAAGCTCACTTTGTTTATCAAACATTTTATAAAATACTCAAGTAATTAAATAGCTCATAAAAATTGAGGAGACTTTTAGGTGGAGATAAAATCAACACTAACTCATTCTCTGGCAAATAGTTGTTCTAAATGCCACATCCACACAGAGGTCTGGAGGAACTGTCTGCAGGAGGCTACCTTGTAGGCTAGACCTCTCGCAGGTCTGCTTCAGAGGCGCACGGATGTTGGCAGACACCTGCTCCAGGAACACAAGGGGCCCTGGGGTGAAAAACCAGCCTCTACCTCAGAGCAAAGCCTGTCCAAGGAAGGGACATCACCTTTGTCCTTGGAAAAACCCACAGAGCACTCCTAGGCACATTCCCACCCTGCTAAGTTGTTTATCTACAAATAACAGGAGAGATCTGCTGCGCCAGGTGTCCCTGACTCAGTCAGGCTAGGTGAGGATCCATAGCAACCCCCTAGCAGCCACCAATCAGCATGAGACAGGGAAATACCTGGGATGCCAGATGACCCTCCCAGTAGTTTATGATGGTTGATAACAAGTTGGGAAACCATGCAGTTCAGCAGGTACACCCCTCTTGGCTTAACCAATCAATTCAAATGAATACCCCTTTTGTACTGACCAATCACCCCTACCCAACTTGTTCCCGCCAGTGAAAGTGCTAATCATGTTTTAGAGTTGTTATTTGATTTTCCCGCGGTGTGTGATGATTTGCTATGATGTATGTGAAGTCCCTGCCTTCTCCAAAGAATGTATAAAACTGCTGCAAACCCTGGGCTTGGGGCCTCTCAGTGTCACCAGTTGCTGTGTGTGTGGGGGGAGGACCGAGCTAGCTCGCAATAAACACCTCTTTGCTGCTCACATCGATCTTGGGTCTCTGGTGGTCTTTTGGGGGTCCCGAATTCGAGCATAACAGGGGGACTTCGGCTGCTTTTTGTGTTGCACACTGATGTCCTCCAGTACCTGCTGCCGATGCCTCCGCCGAGTCAAGTGCTTCTGCACCAGCGCATCTCTCCTCCGCAACTCCTGCCTTAGTTCTGAGACATCCTCTTGGATAACTTGCTCTGGTTTCTGGACAGATAACTGCAATCTTTTTTTTTTTTTTTGTAGAAAAAAAAAAACATTCTATCTTGGAATATTCAGAAACTTATGGATACACTGATCAACACCTGTTCGAATTTCTTCGTGATCCGTGTCATTGACATAATCCTGACTCACTCAGGAGAGAAGCAAAGCGGAGCCTCGAAAGCCGACTCCTACTTGTTCACCAAGGTGCTGCTAGAAGCTCTCGTGGGCCTGAAGAAACAAAGCCTGGCCCTGGAGTCCTGGCGGGGGTTGTGGGGAGCCCCCGGTGGCTGCCCGGAGAACATACCCCCCAGCAGATCGGCCAGGTCTGGGGTGGCCTGAAGGAAATCTATTAAGAAATAGTCCAGGGCTGGGGCTGGGGCTCAGGGGTAGCACACATGCCTGGTATGTGTGAAGCGCTGGGATTGATTCTCAGCACTGCATATAAATAAATAAAATAAAGGTCTATCAACAAATACAAAAAAGAAAAAAGAAAGAAAGAAATAGTTTACACTAGGGGTTGGGGCGGAGCTCAGCAGTGAAGTACCTGCCTGGGGTGCACAAGGCCTTGGGTTCAATCCCCAGCCCTGCAACAGATGAACAAAATGGAACTGTTTGATAACATTTCCTAGTTTATTTCTATAAATATCAAAGTCTGGCTGCCCTTTTTATAATGTAGACTGAAAACTTTTTTTCTACTGGAGATATTGTTGCTTGAATGTTACCCAGATTATGTTGCCACACATGCTCCAAATACCTGTTTAGTTTTTCAGCATGCAAAGTTCTCCTTTGCTGCATTCGAAGTAGGCAGAAATATTTTAACAGTGGAGTGGTGGACAACGGGGAAAATGAGAGAGAGAGAGAGAGGGAAAGTGTGTGTGTGATGCCCTGGTTATTAACACTGTGACTCTGTCAGCCAAGTGGAAGTTGTCGGCCCTTACCCTCCTCTGGCTGAAGTGAACAAAATTCTCTATTGAGGGAAAAATCTGATGGATGAGTCTACCAGCCCTAACAGTCTTGGGACCAAGTCCATGGAATCCATCTACATCCATCCTTCTCCAAAAGGAAGTAGACGTTTTTATTAATGGGAACCCACTAGAGACTCAAAGCCCCAGGGAGATCACATCATATGTCATTCTGTGATCACAGGAGCCAAATTTCTGACCCACATACAAGACCTTGACTGGAATTTCAAGGCCCAGTTTGGGAGATTAACCAGTGTCAAGTTTAAAAGTTTTGCTCTTATTACTAATAATTCCAGTTATATGATAAGCTCTCTATATTTTAGGGTGCATTGAGCTTATCATTTTACCATAAAGGCTTGTTGGGAATGAGAGTTTAGGGTAACAATTCCTTAAGTAAGAACCAATCTTACTACTGGTTCATGTATAGATCCCTTTGAGATATCAGTGAAAATTGAGAACACTCTAGTAACCCAAACATACACTTCCCAGCTTTTTCAGTTTAGGGGGTCCCCAATTCCCTGAGGCATCCCCGTGAACAGCAATACAAGGCCCCCAGCTCACAGGCAGAGGCTCTAACCAGCAGGCTTATGGTTCTGTTGCATTTTTGCCCGGGAAGCTTTCACAGGCCCTTGGAGGTTATTTTCCACCTGTCTCATCAGAGCCCCAAACTGAAATTATGGATGACTTTTATCTGTGACCGGATTTGAACACCTTGACTCAGACAGCAGGTGTGCTAGGCTGGAGCTGGAGAATTAAATCCTGGGATTTTGAGCCAGGATGATGGCATTTCTGCAAGCAAGACACATGGACTAAGAGGGACGTCGAAGTGATTGTTTACTTTAAAGACAGCTTCATAATGATGATTGATCAAGCTTATTCCAAAAGCCAGATGGACCCCCTCCATAGAGTTCTGACACTCCTGCTGCCCGGGTCTGCCAGCCTTCTAGGGACCTGTGTTTCTCTTGCCAGTAAGGTAACTCAGGGTCTGTTGTGATATTGGAACCTCTCCCCCCTGTGGTCTAGGACACACTGGCAAGGGATTGTCTGTCTGTTCATCTGTTTTAAAGATTTTACTGATTGCCTGGGGGTCAGGCATGATCATAATTCCAAATGTGACACATAAGGGAAAGTTTCTTGTAGGTTTGACAAGTTGAACATTTTCCTCTAACTGTTCCAGTCACCATGACAATAGGTAGATGATGAGGGTTTTAGTGCCATCTTATCTGGGTATCTTACTATTGAGAATTAAATTGTGCTGGGCATGGTGGCGCAAACCTGTAATCCCAGTGGCGCAGGAGGCTGAGGCAGGAGGATTGCAAATTCAAAGCCAGCCTCAACAACCTAGCAAGGCCCTAAGCAACTCAGTGAGACCCTGTCTCTAAATAAAATACAAAAAAGGGCTGGGGATGTGGCTCAGTGGTTAAGCGCCCCTGGGTTCAATCCTGGTACCAAAAAAAAAAAAAAAAAAAAAAAGAATTAAATTGTTTTTTAGTTGGGCACTGTGGCACACACTTGTAATACATGCAACTCAGGAGGCTGAGGCAAGATAATCTCAAATTCAGGGTCAGTTTCAGGTTAGTGAGACAATAAAAATAAAAAGGGCTGGGGATGTGGCTCAGTGGTGAAGTACTCCTGGGTTTAATCCCCAGTACCATTAAAAAACAAAACAAAACAAAATAAAAAAAGAACAACGAGTTAAATTGTGTCTTTGCCCATCTCAAATGCAGTGTTGAAGCCCTAACTGCCAGTACCTCAGAATGTGACCTTGTTTGAAAATCAGATTGATGCAGTTGTAATTAGTTGAGGTGAGGTTATTAGGGTAAGGTGAGACTCTAACATAACTGGGTCCTTATGTAAAGAGGACATTTAGGCACAGACACATACAAGAATGCAGGTGAAGATGATTGCAGATATTGGGATTATGCATCTATAAACCAACAAAGAGCAAAGATTGCCAGATATCACCAGAAGCTACTGGAACATTCTCCCTCATGGTTCTCAGAAGAAACAACCTAGCCAACACCTTGACCTCAGACTTCCAGCCTCCAGAACTGTGAGACAATGAGGCTCCACTGTTTGAGCCCCTTAGTTTGTGGTACTTACTGCGGTTGCCTGGGGGGAAGCAAATGGACTTATATAGTCCTTTGATAGGAAACATGTCACCGTCCCAGTTAGAGCATCCAAATACGCTAAACTATGCAGACCAGATGGAGAACCCTTATGCCTACGTTTGCCTCCCACCTTAGTCTTTGTTGACTGGGACTATAATGACCTTCCAGTCCAGAGGTGGGCTTTCGTAGCTCAAGTATTTTTCAAGCAAGAGAAACAAGCCTGGCTGTTCAAACTTGGCCTTGAGAAACCAGGCTAGTGATGGCGGGAGGGTGGCAAATACACATTTACTGTCTGAAAACTTTTACAATCGACACCAGGCTTCTGCAAGAATATTGACATTATTCCCCAGCAGTGTTCCTGATGGAAACCAAAAGCTCTGGACAAGGCTTGCCCCTTGAGCTAGTAGACTGAACACCTCTGTTCTCCCTGAGGTAGAACAGAGGGGAGGGGCCCACAGGCCAGTGAATCCTGAGCTGAGGCTCCATTCAGAAGCCTGTTCCAGGAGCACACTATACGCCCAGGGGCTGCAGATGAAAATTAGAAAAAGGGAACCCCCAGAGGCAGCCACACCTGCAGGGCTTGTACTGCTTAAGGAGAGCAGGTGGATTAGAGAATGGCACCCCTTACTCCCAGCAGGCGCAGCTCCTGCCAGGAGGCTGGGCTTCGTGGTCAGGTGAGCGCTGAATTCCACATCCCAGTGGCTCCCGGGTCAGGAGCCATTATGCAGTGGGCAACTTGTGCAGATACCCGTGGCAGCCCCAGGTGTCTCCTCGGTCCCCAGATTGCACCTGCTTCTATTAAGGTACCTACTCCACATGGATGGGGGATTGGTTCTATGGCCCAAGAATGGCACCCAAGACCCCAAACTGTGGATAAGACGTGCTGATGGACCCCGCGTTCTAGGTTCCACGGCATCCCAGCACTCAAGCCAGAGCTCTCCACGGGGCGTATAGACAAGTTCATTCTCTCTCTCCTTGTATAGGAGCCCAGGGCAGAAAGGAGGTCATTATCCTTCGCAAATGTAGAGTCTGTGGGAAGACACTCTTCTCTTCAGGGGGTCCGATGCTTTCCCTCCTGAAAGCCAGAAAATCCCTAGTAAAAATCAAGGAGGGTGCTTCTGAGGAAGGAGCCACCCTGGTCCCTGCCTGAATATTTGCTGAGTGCAGGGTGCCATTCCTCCTTGGGGGTGGGTGTGTGCCTGGGACAAGAGGGAGCCATGGGGATGAGGCAACTGTGGGGACCATTCCAGGGACAATGAGTTCTGCCCTCCCTGGCCCCAGTCTGGGACAGCAGTGCAAACCCGAGGGCAGGAGCAGGACCTTCAGTCACTGGTGGAGTCCCTCTGGGACCCCTGTCGCCCCAATCTCTCAACAGATAAGGGAATGTCCTCAGAACTCCTGCCGAAGGCGCTCTGTTGAGCATGGCAGTCCCAGGGCGCAGTCCCTGCCGCGCTCCACTCCAATATTTGGACCTGACCAGCCTTGCTCTGGGAGCCGGCCCGGCGGTGAGTGACCCAGCAATGCAAGGCCACCAATCATGTCCCCCTCAGGGTCTAGAGCCAGGCACATCCCCATCCCAGGTCTTTCCCTCACAAGCCATAAGTTTCCAAGGCAGAGCGTCGCAAGTCTTCCCGTCAGAACGCAGTCGTGGTCCTCGTTGTCACTAGAGGGCGACCGTGTGCAAAGGGAAAGCTGCGCGCCACTGGGACCGCTCGGCCTGGCGGGGCGGCCAGGCCCGGGCTTCCCTCCAAGCGGGGTCCCTCGAGGGCTCGAGACTGCTCAGCCCTCCAACACAGCGCCAGCCAGCCGCTGGGGCATACCCCGCCCCCAGGCCCTCCTCGGGCTCTCTCGGGGACCTGGGGACCCCGGGCCAGTTCCCCGGGGTGCCCGGAGCTGTGGCAGAGAAGTGGCGATTCATGGGATTGGAACCTGTTTCACCCTCAGAGGGCCAATTTTAGAGGGAGAGAGGACACTCACTGGCAGAGTGGGGTCCCCGGGGCTCAAGGTCACTGCCAAGGTGGCCCCACCTCAGGCAGCAGGAGCCAGGCCACCCAAAGGCAAAAGCAGAATGCACTGAGTAATAATTAAAATATCATCATCATCATCATCATCATCACCACCACCACCACCACCACCACCATCAGGATGGCTCTGCTGGTGTTTGGAAGCCTAATTGAATTCATTCTGCCCCATAAACCTGCTTTGCACAAATTTCTTGGCATCTGTCCATGACTCCAGAGTCTAGGCGCCTTTGGCCAAATGGATGAAGATTGTTTCAAGGCGAAACCAGGGAAAATAAAATAATTAAAGGCTATATTCTTGCCCAATTCAAAATGGAAAAAAAATTTTTTTTCAGTGCTGTGGGTTGAACCTAGGGGCACCCTATCACAAGCTCTATCTCCAGTGTGGCCTCCCCTCCTCCTTTAAAATTTATTTTGAAACAGGGTCTTGCTAAGTTGCTGAGGCTGGCCTCAAACTTTTAAGCCTCCTCCCGGAGTCTCTGGAATCACTTGGATTACAGGCATGCACCACAGCACATGGATGAAAATAGTTTTAGTTTGTAGAAGGCAGTGCTTATCTTACAATTTTGGATACTTAATTGAATCACAGACTTTTTTGTTTTTGTTTTTGTACTGAGGATTGAACCCAGGGGTGCTCCACCACTGAGCCACATCCCCAGCCATTTTTTATATTTTGTTTAGAGACAGGGCTTCACTGAGTTGCTTAGGGCCTAGCTAAGTTGCTGAGGCTGCCTGTGAACTCATGATCCTCCTGCTTCAGGCTTCCAGCTGCTGGGATTACAGGCGTGGGCCATGTACCCAGTGAATCATAGACTTTTTATGAGGAAAAAAAGAATTAAGCTCATATTTCACTGTCACATGTTAACTAATGTCTGGGCCTATTTGGAAAGTAGCAGCCTACACACAGTTTTCTCATTTTTGCTCCCGGCTTAGTCAGCTTTTTGTCACTATGGCAAAATACCTGAGATAATCAACTGAAAAGGAGGAAAGTGTTCCAGTGACTCAAGAGGCCGAGGCAGGAAGATGTAACTTTGAGGCCAGCCCAGGCACCTTATTGAGACCCTGTCTGAAAAATAAAAAATTTAAAGGGCTGGGGTTGTAACTCAGTGGTATAGTGCATGTGGATTCAAGGCCAGTACAAAAAAAAAAAAAAAAAAAAAGGAAAGGGTTTATTTTGATTCATGGTTTCAGAGATTTCAGTCCATGGTTGGCTGCATCGCTTGCTTTTGGGAGTAAGGCAGAACATCATGGTGGGCCTGTGGGGTGGAGCAAAATTGCTCACCTCATGGCAGAGCAAAGAGAAAAGGAAGAGCCAAGTCCCAATATCTCCTTCAAGGGCAGATCCCCAATGACCTAACTTCCTCCCATTAGGCTCCACCTCTTAAAGGTCCCACTACCTCCCAATAGTGCCCACACTGGGGACCAAGCCTTTAACACATGGGCCTTTGAGGGACTTTTCAGACCCAAACGATAGCAGTCCCTTACATTTAACCCACAATATTTGGATTAAGTGTATATTATTTCATTTCACCTTGAAACGATTCCATAAGGTAGCTGAGGAAACTGGTACTTAGAGTAGGACGAGAACTTGCTCAAGGTCATATGGAAAATGAATAGCCCAGCTAGTGCTGAAATGAGCTTGTGCTATTCTGTGCGAACACTGTTTATGTACCAGGCACTGTGTAAGACTCAGGGGATCCAGAGCTCACTAAGGTGCTTGGTGGTCTCTTTCAGTTGAAAGTCATCCAGAGAGGTGATGGAACCTGACCTCCCCATCTAAAACGACCTCCCCACAATCATTGCCTTTTCTGTTCACCTTCTGTTACAGTTTGGATGGGAGGTGTCCCACCTGTGAGACAATGCAAGAAAGTCTGGAGAAGAAATGATTGGGTTATAGCCTTAACCTAATCAGTAAATTAATCACCTGATGGGGATGAACTGAGTGGTAACTGGAGGCAGGTGGGTGTGGCTGGAGGAAGTGGTTCATTGGGGGCATGGCTATGGGGTACTTTGTATCTGGAGAGTGGAGGCTCTCTCTCTCTGCTTGCTGATCACCATGTGAGCTTCTTTCCTCTGCTATACTTTGCCGCCATGATGTTCAGCCTCACCTCCAGCCCTGAGGAATGGAGCTGGCCTTTTATGGACTAAGACCTCTGAAACTAAACTGTGAGTCCTCAAATAATCTCTTCCTCCCCATACAATTGTGCTGGTTGGTCCTTTAGTCACAGCAGCAAAATAGCTGACCAAAACCCCTTCCACCTGATCTGTTTATTGCCTACTCTCTCCTCCCACTATAGTATGAGCCCCAAGGGCAGATGCTCAAAAGTGTTTGTGAAATGCAGGAAGATGGCTGCAATTCTCTAACCTGGCCCTCTCTTCTGGGTTCGTGGTCTCCCTCCCTTAATCTGCGTGGGCAGGGCAGCCTGGGGCTTCCAGTTTCCTGCTGGGGTTGCCTACTGTCACACACTGCTCCAGTGATGCTTCTGGCTGGGCTCCTTCCCCAGCCACTCCCCTTTCCTGCTGGCTCCTCCCCCTGCCCCATGATATTGGAATCCAGGCTTCTGACCTGAATGAGGGAAAACGCCTCCTAATAATCACTGAAGCTCCAAAATGGTTCCTAGGATTGGAGGCAGAGCCCACAGCAGCTGCTTGGCCTCCAGGAGAGCTCAAGACCTTCTGCAATCTCCAAACATTCCAATATGGCAATGGTTCTAGAGACTGTTTTTTTAAATATCTTCATTTCTATTTATTTATTTGTTTGTTTATTCATTTATTTATTATTATGTGGTGCTAAGGTCTAGAGACAGTTTTGGTTGTTGCAACTGGGAGTGCGGTTTGCTACAGGCACCTAGTGGGTAGACACCAGAGATGCTGCTCAGCAGCCTACAGTGCACAGGACAGCCCCATAACAAAGAAGTATCTGTTCTGAAATAGCAAAAGGCTGAAAGCTGAGAAATCTTGAAAGGCAGGGATGTTGATTTGGCTTTTGAGTTACTTCTTTAAAAATCCAGGCCTGAGTCATTCTGTGCCTGTCCCACCTCTACTCATGCTTTACGCTTTACTTCTTACCTCATGACCACTTATCAAATGACTGTGCCAGTTCCTGTCACTTTAGAAGCATCTCTGGGGATTCAGGAATGCGGGGACTACAGTGAGAAGTGGAGCCTGCGAACTCACCATCCGCTATCTGAGCCTTTGGTGGCAGAACAAGGAACTCATCACTAAGCTTCACCCAGAGGCTTATTGTGTCATCCATTATTTAAGACGTTTAAACAGCAAATATTTACTGGGTGAGTTTAAGAACAAGTGGGAAATTGACCCACAGCTTATTGTCTAAGCTGGACCCTCCTGATCTGTGCGGGGACAGGTACAGACATCCGAAGGCCTCTTGGGGGCGCTGTTCTCTCAGAACAGCCACGGCCAGCTTCTCGCTCAGACCAACAGTGTCCACACACATGGCCCTCAAAGGTGTGTTCTTTCTGTAATCAATCCTGATGTTCCCATCAAAAGCCTTCACGAGTTCCTATTGGTAGGGATCACTAAGCCACGGATTTTCTCTGCAGATTTCCTGTTCTAATGAGAAAAAAGTGATAGGAACACTTCTGAGCAGGCAGCCCAGCGGCAAGAAGTGTGCCCTTAGGCAGTCTACCATGAATAATTGATCGCCTGTATTATTTACGCCTCTTGGTCTGCAGAAGGTTGGCTTCTACAGAGTTCTTCATCTCAAAATCAAGTTCAAGCATTTCAGAGAACATTTCAGAGAACCTCTCACTTCTAGCAATTTCTTCCACAGAAACACTTCCATGAGGGCACAAAAGTTGTGCCAGGATGTTCACCACAGCATTGGGTACTAGAGAAAAATCAGAAACAATTCAAATGTCCTCCAACAGGAGAATAATGAAGTAATGCTAGTTGGGGTAACTCCTTACTGTGAAATTCCACGTAAGACATGTGACAGAGCTACCTGAAATGACACGAGAAGGAAGTTGCAGAGTGTATTGAATAATCCCACTTTTGTAAAAATTTTTTGTATTTATTTACATATATTAAAAAGTGCTCAGAAGCACCTAAGTAGCATTCTAAATTCTAAAGCAAAGCAATTTTTAAAATTTATGTGTTTACATGAAAACAACCTATTTATGTATTAGTTTCATAATAAGAAAATCTGTGTTTATTTCTGTTGTCTTAGAAAAAACCCATCCTATTAGATTTGGGTTTTGTCCTCCCTGATGTGAGTTGTTTACTGTCACTGGCGGGTTCCTGTTTCCCTCCAGGGAGAGGGCTAATGCATTGGCGGTGGCTTCTGGCAGGATCATTACTGAAGGCATTTTTCTCATCCCAAAGTCAATCTTTTGGTGAGGACTAGCTTTTCTTCTCCTTCTCTGTCTCTTTTGACACCAGAGATTGAACCCAGGAGCACTTAACCACTGAGCCTCATCCCCAGTCCTTATTTTGAGAGAGGATCTTGCTAAATTGCTTAGGGCCTCACTAAGTTGCTGAAGCTGGCTTTGAACTTGTGATCCTCCTGCTTCAGCTTCCCTCACCATGCCTGGCGAGGTCTAGCTTTTCTTGACTGCAGGTTTTGGAAATGCTAACCATAGGTCCCCTCTCATTCATACAGTGGGTCCCCAGGGCAGCTGCCCTTGTGTCAGTCAAGAACTTTTAAAGGAAAGAAAAATCCACCAGGAGACCCAGCTATGGTCGGAACTGGGGTTTCCTTCACCTCTGTATTCCCAGGGCCAAGTGCGGGGCATGGTGGGTAGTTGATGCTCAGCAATTGCTGAACGAATTTGTCAAAGGAAGAAGGAATCTTTGAGCCCTACCAGCTTGGTTTTCATGAAACTTTGGGGAACGGGGTATCTGAGAAGGAGGCTTGAAGTTTCTGGTTGACAGATCAGAGCTGAACCAGCGGGGTAAAGTTGTAGGCAGGTGCCCTGAGACCCAACAGCACCTATGATGGCTTAGCCTGCAGGAGCAGTGTCATCCTGAAGCCAGCACAGTGCCAAGGAGTTCAGGGATTTGCAGACTGTTTCTGCCATGCAATAGCTAGGCATAAACATTAATCACCTCCCGTCAATAACGAACAGGGGGTGGTGTTAATGGCCAAGTGATATCAAGATCTTCTGAGACAGCTTTGGGACTAGGCCAAGAAGGATCTAAGTGGGTTTATAGCTGCTCTGAGGTCCTTCAAGGACCCCAATCCAGGCCCACCCAGAGGTTGGCCCTCTCTGTTTCCAGAAAAGGAAAAAAAATCCTCAAGTTCCCGTTTCCCACGGAAGTTGTCTCTTGTCCCAAACAATCATGATGGGTGACTTCTTTGTGTCTGCAGACACAGCTCTGGACCCCTGGGCCTTGCTACCACAGGCCCTTTGCCCCCCGTCAAAATCTCTTCCAGGTCACAGATGATGGGCACCTAATGGTCTTCTCCATCTTCTGTGAGGCAAAAATTCTAACCTAGATATTTTCAATGTAGCTCTTAAGTGGGTTTTGGTTAGTTAATTTCATGAAAATGCACAGGTACGCTGTCAAACATTTAGAAGAATAGAAAACAAAAATAAATGAGTCTTGATGGATTCCAACATGGCGGTGGGCACAGAGAGATCAAGTCTCTGACCTCCTCAGCTGTGCAGGCATAGGGAGTCATAAACAACCTAAATCTGTTTGCTCAGGATCACTAGGCAATGCTGAGCTGACGTGGATCTGGGGCGAACAGTCTGGGCCTCTCAGAACACATTCTGAGCCCGGATCGGCTGAATTCAAGCTCCCGTTCGTCTGCTTCCTGAAGACAAACAGCTGTGACTCAGCACTAATCCATCCGGCTGAAACAACTGGTCGGCCCTTCTGTTCCTACGGAGGTAAATGCCTACCGAGCCTTCATAGGTAGTGGCCACAGGTTTGAAACGGGGCTTGGGAGAGACAGTAAGGACCCACCCGTTGCATTGGTCGCCCGGCAAAGGGAAACGAACTGTCGCCATTTGCAAGAGATACCACCATGGCAGAGAACTGACGTCATCAGACTGCGGCGGAGGAGATAACATCATTGAAACCTGCGGCTACAGATGTGTAATTCCCTAGCCTTCCCTCTCCACACATCGGGGAAACCTTAAGGGCCCCTCCCAGCTCTCTCGTGAGCACAATAGCCAGACCCAGGGAATCAGAGGTGGCGCGGGACCCGCGGAACTACCCTAGAAAAGGAAGAGCAAAACAACAGCAAATGTAGCAGAAGGCAAGAAATAATTAAAATCAGAGTGGAAATCAATGAAATTGAAACAAAAGAAACTATTGGAAAAATTAACAAAACTAAAAGTTGGTTCTTCAAAAAAATAAATAAGATCGACAGACCTTTAGCCATTGCTAACGAAGAGAAGAAGAGAGAGAACTCAAATTACTAACATACGGGATGAAAAAGGCAATATCACAACAGATGCTACAGAAATACAGAAGACAATTAGAAATTATTTTGAACACCTATATTCCAATAAAATAGAAGATAGTGAAGACATCGATAAATTTCTTAAGTCATATGATTTGCCCAGACTGAGTCAGGAGGATACACACAATTTGAACAGACCAATATCAATGGATGAAATTGAAGAAGCCATCAAAAGACTACCAACCAAGAAAAGCCCAGGACCGGATGGGTATACAGCGGAGTTTTACAAAACCTTTAAAGAAGAATTAATACCAATACTTTTCAAGTTATTTCAGGAAATAGAAAAAGAGGGAGCTCTTCCAAATTCATTCTATGAGGCCAACATCACCCTGATTCCGAAACCAGACAAAGACACCTCAAAGAAAGAAAACTACAGACCAATATCTCTAATGAACCTAGATGCAAAAATCCTCAATAAAATTCTGGCGAATCGAATACAAAAACACATCAAAAAAATTGTGCACCATGATCAAGTAGGATTCATCCCTGGGATGCAAGGATGGTTCAACATACGGAAATCAATAAATGTTATTCACCACATCAATAGACTTAAAGATAAGAACCATATGATCATCTCGATAGATGCAGAGAAAGCATTCGACAAAGTACAGCATCCCTTTATGTTCAAAACATTAGAAAAACTAGGGATAACAGGAACTTACCTTGACATTGTAAAAGCTATCTATGCTAAGCCTCAGGCTAGCATCATTCTGAATGGAGAAAAATTGAAGGCATTCCCTCTAAAATCCGGAACAAGACAGGGATGCCCTCTATCACCACTTCTATTCAATATAGTTTTCGAAACACTGGCCAGAGCAATTAGACAGACGAAAGAAATTAAAGGCATAAAAATAGGAAAAGAAGAACTTAAATTATCACTATTTGCAGATGACATGATTCTATACCTAGAAGACCCAAAAGGGTCTACAAAGAAACTACTAGAACTAATAAATGAATTCAGCAGAGTGGCAGGATATAAAATCAACACGCATAAATCAAAGGCATTTCTGTATATCAGCGACAAAACTTCTGAAACGGAAATGAGGAAAAACACTCCATTCACAATATCCTCAAAAAAAATAAAATACTTGGGAATCAACCTAACAAAAGAGGTGAAAGATTTATACAATGAAAACTACAGAACCCTAAAGAGAGAAGTAGAAGAAGATCTTAGAAGATGGAAAAATATACCCTGTTCATGGATAGGCAGAACTAACATCATCAAAATGGCGATATTACCAAAAGTTCTCTATAGGTTTAATGCAATGCCAATCAAAATCCCAACGGCATTTCTTGTAGAAATAGATAAAGCAATCATGAAATTCATATGGAAAAATAAAAGACCCAGAATAGCAAAAGCAATTCTAAGCAGGAAGTGTGAATCAGGCAGTATAGTGATACCAGATTTCAAACTATATTACACAGCAATAGTGACAAAAACAGCATGGTACTGGTACCAAAACAGGCGGGTGGACCAATGGTATAGAATAGAGGACACAGAGACTAATCCACAAAGTTACAACTATCTTATATTTGATAAAGGGGCTCAAAGCATGCAATGGAGAAAGGATAGCATCTTCAACAAATGGTGTTGGGAAAACTGGAAATCCATATGCAACAAAATGAAACTGAATCCCTTTCTCTCGCCATGCACAAAAGTTAACTCAAAATGGATCAAGGAGCTTGATATCAAATCAGAGACTCTGCGTCTGATAGAAGAAAAAGTTGGCTCCGATCTACATATTGTGGGGTCGGGCTCCAAATTCCTTAATAGGACACCCATAGCACAAGAGTTAATAACAAGAATGAACAAATGGGACTTAATTAAACTTAAAAGTTTTTTCTCAGCAAGAGAAACAATAAGAGAGGTAAATAGGGAGCCTACATTCTGGGAACAAATTTTTACTCCTCACACTTCAGATAGAGCCCTAATATCCAGAGTATACAAAGTACTCAAAAAATTAGACAATAAGATAACAAATAACCCAATCAACAAATGGGCCAAGGACCTGAACAGACACTTCTCAGAGGAGGACATACAATCAATCAACAAGTACATGAAAAAATGCTCACCATCTCTAGCAGTCAGAGAAATGCAAATCAAAACCACCCTAAGATACCATCTCACTCCAGTAAGATTGGCAGCCACTATGAAGTTAAACAACAACAAGTGCTGGCGAGGATGTAGAGAAAAGGGTACACTTGTACATTGCTGGTGGGACTGCAAATTGGTGCAGCCAATTTGGAAAGCAGTTTGGAGATTCCTGGGAAAGCTGGGAATGGAACCACCATTTGACCCTGCTATTGCCCTTCTCGGACTATTCCCTGAAGACCTTAAAAGAGCATGCTACAGGGATACTGCCACATCGATGTTCATAGCAGCACAATTCACAATAGCTAGACTGTGGAACCAACCCAGATGCCCTTCAATAGATGAATGGATAAAAAAAATGTGGCATCTATACACAATGGGGTACTATGCAGCAATAAAAAATGACAAAATCATAGAATTTGCAGGGAAATGGATGGCACTAGAGCAGATTATGCTTAGTGAAGCTAGCCAATCCCTAAAAAACAAATACCAAATGTCTTCTTTGATATAATGAGAGCAACTATGAACAGAGCAGGGAGGAAGAGCAGGAAGAAAAGATTAACATTAAACAGAGACATGAGATGGGAGGGAAAGGGAGAGAAAAGGGAAATTGCATGGAAATGAAGGGAGACCCTCATTGCTATACAAAATTACATATAAGAGGTTGTGGGGGGAATGGGAAAATAAACAAGGAGGGAAATGAATTACAGTAGATGGGGTAGAGAGAGAAGATGGGAGGGGAGGGGAGGGGGGATAGTAGGGGATAGGAAAGGTAGCAGAATACAACAATTACTAATAGGGCATTATGTAAAATTGTGGATGTGTAACCGACGTGATTCTGCAATCTGCATTTGGGGTAAAATTGGGGGTTCATAACCCACTTCAATCTAATGTATGAAATATGATATGTCAAGAGCTTTGTAATGTTGTGAACAACCAATAAAAAAAATTTAAAAAAATGAGTCTTCATTTCACCCCATGTCTCCAAGCCTATAGGAGCACATGACCAAACACACATGTACATGTCTCTTGGTAGAAGCAAACTGGGCACACGCAGTACACACGCTTCTGCACCCTCTTTTCTTCTAACTTATTTTATCTTGAGGATTGTTCCCAGTCCGTACATACACAGGTGCCTTGTTTTCAAAACCAGTTGTACTATTCCACTGTGTACAGATAACTTCTTACTGAGGATGTTTCCACTTGAGACTTTATGATGTTGGGAAAGTAGACCTGTACAATAATTTTGTTTCCGCTGTCAGTATAATATTGAATACATTTTGTGAGCTGGCTGCAGTGGTGTGTGTCTGCAATTCTAGCAACTGCAGAGGCTGAGACAGGAGGATCGCAAGTTCAAGGCCAGCCTCAGTGAGGTAGGAGACCCTGTCTCTACTGGGTGGAGCCTGACAATGGAGCCAGCACAGAGGACCAGGCAGCCTGTGGAGGGAGCTGGTGCTCCTGAGGAGAGCTGGAATCTGGCTGGGGCAGGCCAAGCCTCCCTCTCCAGCTCTCCACCAGGAACCCTCAGTTACAGGAGTCAAGATGATTCTTCTGAGCTAATGTGGGCGGGGCTTCTGTTGCTTACTCTGGAAAGCATCCAAAGAACAGAAGGTGGCATCAAGGATGGGGGCCAGGGCTGGGGCTGTGGCTCAGATGTAGAGCACTTGCCTAGTCTGTGTGAGGCCCTGGGTTTGATCCTCAGCACTACATAAAAATAAATAAATAAAATAAAGGTATTGTGTCCATCTACAACGAAAGAAAGAAAGAAAGAAAAACAGAATGGGGCCCAGGCCCAGTGGTGCACACCTGTAATCCCAGCAGTTCAGGAGGCTGAGGCAGGAGGATCTCGGATTCAAAGCCAGCCTCAGCAAAAGTGAGGCACTAAGCAACTCAGTGAGACCCTGTCTCTCTATAAAATACAAAATAGGGCTGGGGATGTGCCTCAGTGATCGAGTGCCCTGAGTTCAATTTCCAGTAACCTGCCCCCCCACACCAAAAAAAGAATGGGGGATTGCTATTGGCCTGAAAATATAGAATTAGCTGAGTCAAGGCAAGATGAAGACCTTCTACTCTTGACTGGCAAGTGGGTGGTTCATGCATGATACATGGTGCTGAGAGAACTGATTAAATTGCTGCCTCTCAGGCAAGATGTTTACCTAATGGGGACTTACCTTCTTGCCATTTTACAGTAAAGTCCAACACAAAAGAAACAAACCTAAATGGCATTCTGACACATGCTACAGTATACGTGAACCCCGAGGACATGATTGTCAGTGAATTAAGGTGGTCACAGAAGGACAGAGGCTCTGTCACTCCATTTACATACAGGTAGAATGTAGAGTAGTCAGCTTCCTTGAGACAGAAAGTAGGACGGTGGATGCCAGGGCTGGGAGCTAGGGACATGCTTAATGGGTGTAGAGCTTCAGTTTTGCAAGGTGAGAATTCGGGAGACGGGTGGTAGTACTGGTCATACAGGGAATGTGCTCAACACCACTGAACAGTGCACTTAGAAAGGGCTAGGGTGGTGAATTTCATGCCAGGTGGATTCTACCAAAGTTTACAAAAGGCCCGCACAGAAGGAAGAACTCGGCTTTGTTAAGAGAGGCCCTTTCTGTCTTTGGCCTGCAATCCAATGTGACTGAACCCCGGGGGAGGCCGTGTCAGGAAAGCTGAGTTATCTGCAGCAACCTGAAGTTACTGTGACCAAAGGGGGGAGGCGGAGGGCAGAGCAAGCGATAAGGCCGGCGGCATGGTGGCACACATGCCAGCTAACCCTGGCAACCGGAGGCTGAAGCAGGAGGAACCCAAGTTCAAGGCCAGTCTCAAGTTAGAGAGGCCCTGTCTCTAAATAAAAAATAAAAAGGGCTGGGGATGTGGCTCAGTGGTTAAGCGCCCATGGATTAAATCAAATCCCCAGTATCAAAAGAGGGGGAGGCAAGGTTGGAGGCTTGGGGAATAATAGTGACTAGCATTTTGTATTGCCGTGTCCTACATATTAGTGAGAATCCATCGACTTCTTTCAATACCCCGTGGAGTAGGTGCTGTTTTAAAGTTGAGGAATGATGAAGCCAGTGACAAGGTTAGCAGGTGTCAGTGCTATCGGTGTGACCTGGGCCATCGGGGTCACACTGACGTCTCCCATCCAGTGCTGGGTGCTCTGTGATGGCTGATCCTGTCTGCTTCTTCTAAGCACTTCTCACCAGTGCCCTGGAGACCACTATGGGGACATACCGGGGTTGGACAGAGCGCTGAAGCCTATTGCAAAAAATGGGAATTTCCATGATGGGTTGTAGAATCAAAGACCGTCCCCTTGCCCAGACCTTGTCACTGTTGCATGGTGTTGACCAGAAGCAAGTACCCTGGAAGCTCCTGAAATCCTAAGGGAAATGGATTGTCAGAGAAAGTGGCATCTGGTCTACAAAGGCTGGGGCTTGCTACCCCCCAGGGATCTCCAGGCCCCACGCCCCAGGGAAAGCGGGGTGTCTGGGGTGGTGCCTCTGACACCAGGTGCAGATGGGAGTGCTCCTCGACGGTGCTCCTCCCCCTCCGGAGGCCTCTCCTCACTCCCACATCCTTTGACTCCCAGGGACGCTCCTCCTTGTGGAGGACAACCTCTGGAGCTGCTGAGGGAAAGCTTTGACCTTGCAAAATTATCTGCTGCTTCAAATCCTTGCCATGTGCTCACGGCCAGGAACCCACAGAACTCAGGCTCGTTCCCTGGGCCACAATATAATGGGTGACATCATAGCTGGCTCTGGATCTGAAGACCTCCTGGGCTAGTCTTTCGGCTGTCCCCCACTTTCCACCCTGGACAGTCTTTTCGTGTGCACTACTTAGGTTGCACGTGGAGGCCGTGGGTCAGGGTTCGGCAAAGCATGAGGATTGTGCATCATCACCTGGCCTGGGAGGAGGGTGGAGGAATGAGTTGGAGAGAGTCACATCACAGGGAGTCTGTGGCAGAGAAGGACAGAACAGAGGCACGGTCCTCATTCGAGGGAGATTTGTTCCGGCCCATGAGCCACAGTCTGGAAAGTCTCCAGGGGCGAGGGCTTGTCCCAGTGGAGAGGCATTTCCCAACCAAAGGATGCATTTCCTGTTCCCTAAAGAGAACAGTGTCTGCCTCAACCCAGGAAAGGAGGACTTTGAAGACCCTATGGCCCCAGGTGGAGTGATGAAGTCAAACAATGTTTCTTTGATTATTTTTGAAAAATTATTTTTTTGCTACTGGGATTGAGCCCAGGGTCTCACCTGTACTAGGCAAACACCGTACCACTGAGCTACATCCCCAACCCTTTTTATTTTATTTTGAGACAGAGACTCCCTAAGTTGCCTGGGCTGACCTTGAACTTGAGATCCATTTTCCTCAGCTTCCTAAGTTACTAGGAGCACAGGCCTGCATTATCATGCCTGGCTCTAAAAAGTTTTTTTTTTAAATTATAAATTGACAGATGATAGTCATATATATTCATGGGGTACAAAGAGATGTTATGAGATATATATAAACATACATACACAATGTGAAATGATCAAGCTAATTAACATGTCCATCAACTCAAATGCCTATTTTTTTGTGGTGAAACTTATGCTGTTAGTAATTTTGAAATATGCAATACATTATTATTGACTATAATCACAGCCAGATTCTGTGGCATGTGCCTGTAATCTCAGAAACTTGGGAGGCTGAGGCAGGAGGATTGCAAGTCTGAGACCAGCCTGGGCAACTTAGAGACCCTGTTTTGAAATAAAAAATAAAAATGACTGGGGATGTAGCTAAGTAGTACAGGGCCCCTGGGTTCAAGTCCCAATACCAAAACCAAAAAATAAACAAACCCCAAATCAAACAGGCCATAGTCACTATGCTACGCAATAGATCTCAAAATATTTCCTTTTCTTCTAAGTGAAACTTTGTGCCCTGTGACCAACAGCTCTCTATTCTCCCAACCGCGGAGGATATGATTTTAACAACCCCAAACAGACCCTGTACAGGAGAGTGCACCCACACAACCAAGTCATGAAACATCTTCTGCTACTCATGCTTCGTATTCTTCTTGTCTAGGTTTTGCCAGATTTGCTTGGTTAACTTATGGACACTGGGGAATTTCTTATTGTGTGTTGTTGTTGTGACTGGTCTGTTCCTGACCCCGACCTCCTTGGCATTCCATGGATGTGTGGAGAAGGCAGGGGTGGTCTGGGGCAGATCCTAGGGGGCTTCGCTGGCTTCTGATGTGTGCCCACCCTGGAGGAAGAGGACGGGGCTTCTCCAGTCCAGGGCACCTGCAGGGCCCTGCAGTCTATGTACAGCTAGGTCCTCACCACGTGCAGGTGTTCCTCTCCATGTCCTCCCTGTCCCACTTCCTCATCACCACGCCCCCTGCAACTTGTGCTCACATAATCAACTGTGAGGAAGGAAGTTTTTTTCCAGATAGGAGAAAGTGAGGCCCTTCCTGATTAGGAGGGATTTGTTTTCAGGGTCTGCAGTGACCATTTTCCTAGAGGGCTTGTGACATTTGTACCATATAAGGTCCCTGACACCTTGACATTGAATTTACTGCTTAAATCAGAAATTGTGAACAGGAAGCCCCGGGCTGAGTCGATCCTGCAGGTATTTTTTTTTCTTTATGCAGTGTTTTATATTCAAAATACGAATCGTTCATTGGCATTAAAAATTGTAGCGTAGCATCTCAGCTTCCCAGATCATTTGGAAAACTGGGAAGGGCTTGGTGCCAGAGGAGCAGGGTACCCACTTGGTCAGGGCCCTGTGGCCTGAGTGGAGGGTCCTCTATATCCCCAGCTGGTGGGCTGTACTCCCTCCCATGGATCCAGTCCTTTCCATCCTTGGAGATTTGGATTTGGCAAATCTGTGGCCTCCAGGGTCCAGTAAACACCAACATTCCAGAAATGCCCAGAGCCCAAGAGGAAAGACAAAGGATCAGGTTTCACCAGCAAACTCTGGCGGGCGGCAGGATAATCTACCGAAATAAAAGTTTTATTTGTCTATGTTTATTTATTATCAGCAATTTCACAGGCTGTGTACCTCCTTGCTTAAAATAATTTAAAATTTAATTAAAAAATTTTTTTTTCAGTACAAAGAAATTGAACCCAGGTCCTTGTGCATGCTAGACAAGTGTTCTGCCACTGAGAAGTGTTCTGTCCCCTGCCCTTCTCATTTTATGTTGAGATAGGGTCTCAATAAGTTGCTGAGGCTGGCCTCAAACTTGTGATCCTCCTGCCTCAGCCTCCCCAGTAGCCAGGAGTTCAGGTGCGTGCCCATGCCCAGCTCACCTAAAAGGTTTTGGTGGTCCAGCCTGAGAATGAGCCGGGTCATTACTAAAAATCTAAGGCTGCCAAAGGAATTATGGGGGAGTCCTAGAGAGGGAGGGGAAAGGAGAGAGTCTTAGAGGAGAGGCGAGTGGGAAGGGTCGGGAGGTCTGAGGGCTCCTCAAGTAGCGAGGCCCACCCACCACTCTGTGACAGTTTCTTGGAGGCGGCCAGTGGCAGGGTGGCCAGGAGAGCAAGGACTCTGGTTCTACCACCAGCAAAACCCCATGTCTTGTGAAAGCTGGGAATCAGGAACAGTTGAGCTTCAAGGGACAACTGATGACAGCCAGGACATGGCTGGCCTTCCCTCATAGCCTTGGGGGTTCAGAAGCAACTTGGAAGAATGACAGCCCTTGACACTGGCTGAGAAGGAAGGAAATGAAGGACTGAGAGAGGCAATGATCTGGATGACCCGGAGCCATCCGAGAAGCCTGTCAGAGATCACAGGTTGTAGGAGTCCATTGACAGGAAATTCTAGAAGATGGGAAGCAGAGTGTGTGGCCAGGGCCTGGGGGAAGGCCAGGGGGCAGCGACTGCGTGATGCATATGAGGCTTCAAGAATGTTCCAGAATCAGTGATGGTGGTGGCACACCATTGGGAATGTATTCAGGACACTGACTTGTAGACTTGAACATTATAAATTGCATAGTACGTCCATTCTAGCTCAATGAAAAAACATTTTTAAGGAGTTGAGAGGGAGTCTCCTTTCACCCTAGTGGGGTGGTGACCTGAAGTTACAATTTGGTTGATTTAAAAGAAGAAAAGCGAATGCCCCGCCATTTGTGTCTGTGCATCAGGATTCTTACCGATTACATGACTCTAGGAAAAAGAGACTGAGTCAATATCCTGAGATACAGGGGGACGTAGGGTTCCCTGGGACAAAGCCATCTAGAGATAGGGACAGACAATTGGTTAGGAAACTACAAAAGCCCTGACCCAGGGGACAGAGAGGGGTGCTGGCCAGGGTGGGTCTGAAATAGCCCCAGACCTCGGTATCTTAAGCTCACCCCAATTCTGCTCGAGCACCCTGATCAATGTGTGACGGTCCTACCATGTGTGGCACTGATGAGGGTCTTCCCTGGGGACTTCAGGTGTTCAGAGCAGCAATCTCTGGATCTGGGGGATTGGATAGTGGAGGGCTAGCACCTGCTACTCCCCGTGGGATGGAACCGATCCCCTGCCAACAAGCAGCTGCCCCTGCCGGTCCTGGGGGGGCAGCCCTAGCCTCCACCGTCCTGGAGGGGGAGTGTTAAGCCCCGGGCCTCCCAGGGCCTGGAGGCAGGAGGCCGGGTGGTGTCCTCAGCCCTGACGCGTCTGTTACTGTGAACATCTCTTCCAGGACGCAGCAGCCCCTTCATGGGTCTCTGATTAAGGCACCCTCAGGGTCCCTGTTCGGGTTTCCTCAGACCCTGACATAAGGACTTGGGTGCAAGGAGTTTTGGGGAAGGAGCCCCAGGAAGCCTCGGGAGGGGAGCAGGGCAGCCCATGGGGGGGTTCATGGGGACTCTGGGGGCTTAGTCCCTGCCTTTGATGGATGCTGGATGCCTCTGAGGTCAGCCCACTGCGGTGCTCTGCTAATTTGCTTTGCTAATTTGCCCCAGGGATTCCTTTTGATCTCAACTCTTTATTGCAAGAGCCTTTTCACTGAGCCACCTGCAGCCAAGCCACCTGGCATCGGTTGCGGAGGTGAATTTTGCTAAAATTATGATCATGACCTTTCCCTGGTCAATATCTTCAATGTCTCCTTGTGCCTATATGACGAAGTTTGAAACCTTATCCTGGTGTTCAAAGAGGTACTGCCCCAAGAGCATTCTTTGCCACACACAGATGACCAACTGGTTGGGGAACAAGTAATGACAACAGAGAGAAAAAGTGGGTCGGTGGGGACACACTGACTGCCTGCGCATGTGATCTAATGTCCTCTTCTTCCCAACAGAACTCATGCCTTATTGAGGCTGGTAGTTGCTTCAGCTACACCATACTCTTCAGATTTCCATGAAGAAAGAAGTGGCCAGTGGGAAGTAAGTGGAAGTCATTGGGGTTTCCAGAAAAGCTCTTTAAAGGAGACTGATTCAACAAGAATATATGCCCTTTCCCCATGGATCCTTTCCTTTTCCTACAATCTGGTACACAAGTCTGATGGCTGGAACTACAGTGTTCATATTGTGACCATGAGGAAATCTTGAAGGTGGATGCTACATACTTTGGACACTATGTAAATAGCAGAGAGAAGGAGCCTGCATCCCTGATGACCTTAGAGCTCTCAATCTAGCCCTGGGCTGACCACCTCCAGCCTTCTTTTTACGTGTCTTTCTAGTTTAGGTCACTGCTACTGAGGTTTCTTTCATAGCCTAAATGAATGCAGTGTCTTGAGAATGTGCAATCCGAAGAATATGCAGAATCAGGTAGACAAATGTGGACACAGGGAGGGTTAGAGGACCAAGAAGGAAGGGTGTTCTAGGCAGAGGGGAGAGAATATTCCAAGGTCTGGAGGAAGGAGAAGTAGTTGGCTGTGTCTGGGGCCAGCAGAGCAGGGTGGGAGGAGACAGGCCTGACACTGGAGCAGGACTTCTTCCACCATGATACGCTTGCAGTCTTGAACAAGGTGGGCTTAACCCTGAGGGAAGGAGGTCTGAAGGAACAGCGAGGTTCTCATTTTAGGGAGCTCCTGTTGTGCTGAGAGGCTGGGGCTGGATGGGAGGGAGCAAGAGTGGAGTTTGGGATTCCAGGTAAGAGGCAGCTGCTGTGAGCAGACAAGAGTCAGGACTGGCTTTGCTTTGGCTGGTAGCTGCAGGGGGCGGGGGAGGGGGAGTAGGCTTGGTGAACAATACAGACTGAGGTAAACTTGGGACTGGGGAGGTAAGAGTTTCAGGGTCACGGGCTGAGGCTGAGACTGAGGTGACCTAGGTCTGCCCAGAAAAGAGCAGAGGCCACAGCAGGCCATGGAGGTGACCTTGACCTGCGAGTCAGTCATGGAGGACCTTAAGAAACGCCCTTGACTACTTTAGTTCCAGTTCCACCTACATTGGGGATGTTGTCAGCTACTTATGTGAAAGTCTCTCAGCTTAGTAGGTGCTCAATAAATGATAACGGAACCTACTGTGTTGCTCCCCGCTGTCGCCTCACCCTGACTGTTGGTGCTCAGGGGACCCAAGTTTCTCTCATTCATCAAGAATCTGGGGGTCACGTCACAGCGCCCCCTCTGCTTGGCATTCAGGGCGGCCCAGAAGAAAGCCCTCATCTTCCTTGTGGCCCACGACACTGTCCCGGAAAGTTCATTCCCGTTTTTAGATGACAATCAAGAGGCGCGGAGGTGGAGCTAGGTTACAACCCGGTCTCCTGGCCGGGGACAGCGCGCCGGCTCTGCTCTGCGGCATCCGGCCTCCTGCCCAGGGAGCGGGTGGCGGGGCTGGGGACGCGGCTGTCCCGGCTCGAGGCGCCTCCTCCCTGCGGCCACCTGGTCCGACCGCGGCTCCCGCGCCCCCTCACTCCTCCCCCGCCGGCTCTGCGCAGGCTGCGGCGGGGCCGGGGAGGCGCGGCGCGCACGGCGGCGGCGGCGACCGGCGCAGCGGCTCGGGCGCGGGGAGCCCGCTCAGCCCTCGCCCCGCCGAGCCGGCCTGGGGGGCCCGCAGGGTGCGCGGAGCGCCGAGTGCGCGTGCGGCTGCGGCCCGCACCCCGGGGCACGAGCGCGGGCGCGGCGCGGCATGGAGCCCGCCCCAGAGCCGGTCCGCGAGCCCCCGGCGAGGACCCGGCCGCCGCCGCCCGCCGCGCGCCCCGCGCCCGCCCCCGCCGCCCCCAGGCCGCGCTCGCCCGCCGAAGCCGAGGGCCGCGGCCCCGAGGCGTTGCTGCGCCGCTCGGGCTCGGGCTACGAGGGCAGCACCAGCTGGAAGGCGGCCTTGGAGGGTAAGCGCAGCCCTCCACCCGGACCCGGACCCTGCAGTCACCTTGGCACCGCGGAGGGGAGGGCCGGGAGCGCAGCCTGGATTCCCGCGGGTGACAGGAGTCCCCGGGACTCGTTCCTGGCAGGGCAGGTAGGGGCAGTGGAGCGGGAGGGGGCCGCTGGGGACCGGCTCCGTCCACAGCCTGGCCCCCGCGCCCTGCCAATTCACTCCTTGACCTTGGGAGCGAGCCTTGTGCTCTGAGCCTTCTTCCCTCCCGCGCGGGGAGGTCGCTTACTGTCCAGCACGCTCCTGACCGGCCTCTTGGGACGGTGGCCTGGCTCTGTAGTAGTGAAGCTGTCGTGGGCAGAGCCAGAAGCCCTGGGGGCTGGGAGGGAGCGCTGGTGGCAGTGGGGCACTGTGAGGAAGGGTCTCTAGAGACGCTTCATTTCTAGGTCGCAGGTCCCACCCAGCCTTCCAGTTAGAGGGGCTCAGGGAGTGACCCCTGGCTGGCCAGAGAGTAGTAACCAAGTGGGACATAGACGTCAAGTTCATGAGTTCTTTTAGGAAACTTGTGTTGGCTGCCACTGGAGATGCTGCAGTTGGCAGGAGAGGGGTCTGGCCCTCCAGATCCCTCTCAGGGTGCTCCTGACACCCCTGGTCCAAGGGCCAAGGAGGAACTGGGCAGCATGAATGAGGAAGGGTGAGTCAGAAAAGGAGGGCTCCCTGGCCTAGGTGACCTCTTAGAGGGTCTGGAGAGGACAGGGAAGGGGGCACTGGCTTTAAGGAGTGACAAATTCAGGGGCTGGTGGCAGGAGCTAACTGGGTGTGGAGAACTGAGCCCCAGAACTTGGACCCTGGCCAGTGAGGCCACGACCCCGAAGGGCCAGGTGGGAAGGGCTGCTAGGCCTTGCCAAGGAGTTTGGCCTTGGTTCTGAAGCGGTGGTTGAGGGGTTGCCCTGGTGGGTTTCCTCTTGGAAGACTGCAGGTGGCCCTGAGGGTGGGACCCAGCCAGGTTTGAGGTGAGCAGGGAGGGGCTGTGGTGAGGAGGGACAGAGCCAGCACTGTGCATAGGCAGGTTGTGGGGCTGCTGAGCCACGAGGGCATGTGAAAGGCTGTGGGCAGGGCCTGGGGACTCTCTGTGGAGGGCCGTGCAGACCTGGAGGGGAAGCCTATGGTGGTTAGGGACAAAGGAGCAATGTGCCCAAGTGGGAGGGCCAGTACAGGGGCACACTGCACTGGGAAGGGCTGGGTAGAACGAAGGTACCACTCTTTGACGTGGGTCTCCTGGTTGTTGGATTGGCCCTGTGACCCAGGACTCCCTCCCACCCAAGGTGTTTCTTTTGTACTGGGATTGAACCCAGGGGTGCTTAGCCACCGAGCACATCCCCAGCCCTGTTTTGTATTTTCTTAGAGACAGGGTCTCACTGAGTTGCTTAGTGCCTTGCTAAGTTGCTGAGGCTGGCTTTGAACTTGTGGTCCTCCTGCCTCAGCCTTCCTGGCCGCTGGGATCACAGGTGTGCACCACTGTGCCCGACAGGGTTTTCTTGAAGTTGCTTCTTCCCTTCGCCGTATTTCTTGGTTCATCCTCTTGTAAGCATCTCTGAAGTTTTCACCTGCCTAGCCTTAACCCCAACCCCCATTGTGTGTGGCAATTTCAGGGGTGGTGTGGCCTCTTTTAGCGCCTCCTGCTGGCTGGTTCCCATTGCACTTCCCACCCTGAACCTGATGCTGGCCCCTTGTGCTTCCTACTGCCCACTCTGCTGGCTGACCCCCGCAGGTCACTGAAGGAGAGACGGCACCCTGGGCAGAGGTTATCTCTGGGCTGGGGTCCCGCCCACTCCTGTGCTTGGCATCTACCATTGGTGCAGCCTTCTCTTGGCTGTCCTGGCCCATTTCCCTACTGGCCTTGCTCTGTGACTCATGCCTGTGTCCCCTGACCTCCCCAGGTACACCCTGGAGCAGTCCCATCCTTGGGAGCTGGGGTACTTGGGTGTTCCGCATCTCATCCTATTGCCTCTCTCTACAGGACTTCTAGGGTCTGGAATCTGAGAACCTGCCAGGGACCCCTCTCTGCTGGTCCCCTGAAGGTCTCCTGCGTGTTTCTTGGGTGCTCCCCTTCTCCTGTCAGAAGGGGTGGCTGGCGGGGTAGGGCTGTCCTCTTCAGGGGTCGGTCATGTTGGCCGAGCGCTGGCCTTTCCACTGTTTTCTACTGTCCCTCATCCTGTCTGCAATGTCCGGGCACCGTTCTGCACATCCTGCCCTCACAGAGACCCCGGACAGGGCAGAGACAGAGTGGTGAGGTACAAAGAGCCCTCTGTCCAGAAATCTAGAGCCAGGCACTTCCATCACCACGGGCTGGCAGGCTTTTGGTTTTCAAGCTTATTTGAGCCTCAGCTTCCTCATTTGCTGAGTGTGGTTCTGTCATGATGAACCCTGTCCCCAGCTCCCTGGATGTGGCACCCTGTAGCCTCAATAGGAGAACCCAGGGAATGTGGGTGACCTGCTATCATTTGAAATCCTTTGACACTAGTCTGCCAACTTTGAGTCTGCTGGAGTTCACGTAGGGACACATTATGGTTGGGATGTGGGACCCAGGGGTTTTGTAGACTGTGCTCAATTAAATGTATGTTTGGAGAGAAACGGGAGACTCTTTGTTTTGTTTTGTTTTTGGTACTAGGAATTGAACCCAAGGGTGCTCTACCACTGAGCTACATCCCCAGCCCCTTTTATTTTTTTGAAACAGAGTCTTGCTAAGTTGCTGGGGCTGGCTTCAAACTTGTGATCCTCCTGCCTCAGCCTCCTGTGTCACTGGGATTATAGGCGTGTGCCACTGCACCTGGCTAAGGGGAGACTTCTTGATTTGGCCAGGCTTAGCCCCCAGAGGCACCTGTGCTCTGCAATTACTGTGGGCCAAGTGTTTATCAAGTACCTGCTGTGTGCTGGACCCTGTGCTGGGGCTTCGAAATAATCACCACATTTAATCCTTCCCTCTGCCCTTGAGGGGTGTTGGTAGGCACTGTCTCTATTTTATAGGTGAGGACATGGAGACTGAGAGTCTAAGTGTCCCGGTCTGTTAACACAGGAAACTCCCGTGGGGTTTGCCTTTCCGCGCCGAGGACTCAGGCGCGGAGAGGCTAATTGGATTAATCAAATTGCGCTTGCTGGGCACATGGCGCTGTTCCCCTTGCTCCTCAGACAAACCTGCCACTTCAGGGCATGCTGCTTTTCCTCCTCAAGGATTAAGTGAATTATAGAGCTGCTTCGGCCAGAAAGCCAAGGTGGGAGCCCTGGTCTTGAAGACTCCATAGACGAACTCTCAGTTTTACAATTAGAAAAGAAGACAAAGTGCCCTGGGTCCAGGCTGCTCTCCCCGTGGACACAGCCCTCGCCTTCCACCCCAGCTCAAGCAAGATGCTAGACAAGGTGACCCAGAGCTCCTGCCTGGATTCTGGAAACACCGGGAGGGGTGAAGATATTTCTGGCATTGGGGGCAAAGTGGCCTGGGGTGAGGGAGAGGGGACACAGTGATTCTGCATAACTCAGGCTATGGATTTTCCAGTGCGCACCAATTCTGAATTTTTAATGTTGAAAGTTTCTTGATTAGGCCTAAACCCACAACTTCCTGGTGAAAACCACATACATACATTTAGCAAAACCTCTTAAAAAATTACCAAGCTCCATATTTGATAGTTTTAATAAGCAAGATTTTTCTGGCCAGGCTGCACCCTGGTGGCCTAGAGACGTCAGCGCGAGGATGATGGGAGCTTGGTCTGGGTCGAGGGGCCAGATTTTTTCAGCGGTTCCTTCTAATATTAGGCTAAATCCTACACAGTCGGAAACCTGAACAGACCTGTGAGCTCCAGCTCAGTGCATAGTGCTCTAGTGCAGAGTAGGAATGATTTCTGAATTAGACATTGAATTGAGTTCCCACCAGAAGAGAGACGTTGAGGTCCCAAGCCCCACACTTGGAGTGTGACCTTGTATGGAAATATAGTCCTGGTAGATGTATTAGTTAAGGTCAGACTGGAGTTGGGTGGGCCCTAATCCAACATGACCTGTGTCCTTAGAGAAGTCAGAGATGCACAGGGGGAGCCCATGTGACCTCAAAGGCAGAGGCTGTATGGATGTAGCTGCAGGCCAAGGAGTCTGAGGACTTTGGGCAAACCACCAGGAGCTAGGATGAGGCAAGGGAGGATTCCCTACAGATTTCAGAGGGAGCATGGCCACAGTGATACCCCAACTTTTAGCTTATGGCCCCCAGAACTATGAGAGTGTGCACTGATGTTTTGAAGCCCCAGACTGTATATTTTGCTAAGGCAGCTCCAGAAAACCAATACAATGAGAAAACCCACACAGTGTGTCCAGCCACACTGGTGTCCTTGGGGAGAGCGGGCAGTGAACAGTGTGTTGGGGCTGCTGTGTGTCCTCCCTGCTCACAGTGCAGTGGTGCAGAGCTAGCCCCCTACAGGAGTGAAGAGGCCCCCCAGTCCTGGCGCGGTGGAGACACATGTGCACACCCCCCTGTCCCGCCGAGTTCCCGCACACTCGGCTGGATTTCAGGCTGATCTGGGGTCTTGTCATTCAGTGTAGCTACGTCCCCTCGTGTTTTCTGAGTCCCAGTGGTGTTGCTCTGGAACATGCAAGGTAATGACCAAGTCCTATTTTAGGGAATCCAAGGAGGACTTGGACTTGGACTTAGTAAGGATGTGATTCTGGGCTGGGGAAACTGCTCAGTTGGGAGAGGGCTTGCCGCACACACACACACAAGGCCCTGGGTTCAACCCCCAGCACCACACACAAAAAAGGATTCCGTCCTTACCCCAAGGAAGCCCAGGACTGATCATCACATTGTAGGGATGGCAATGGCTCACAGTGACCTAGAGTGTACCAAGCCGGGCACAGCACTAAGCATTGTACAGTTGTCCTTTGGTATCCACAGGGGGTTGGTTCTATGAAGCCCCTGGGATGCCCAAATCCAAGTCCCTTTTATGAAATGGTGCAGTATTTGCATAGAACCTGAAGACCTCGTCTTGTGGGTTTTAAGTCATCTCTAGATTGTGTAAGATAGTTGCACTATACGGTTAGGGAGTGATGACAAGAAACTAAAGCCTGTCCATAGTCAGTACAGAGGTGACTTTTTTCTGAATGAGTATTCAGTCTGTAGTTGGTTGAATCCACAGAGGCAGAGCCTGGGGAGCTGACTGCTCACTGACTTTATGTATGATCCCAAGAGGCAGGCGCCCTCGTGACCTCATTCTAAAGATGGAGAGAAGCAAAATAGAGGCTGAGTAACTTTGCCATGTGCACACATCCAGAGAGGAACACAGCGGATCTGAACCCGGGCAAGGCGGTGTCGGATGCCGTGTTCTCACCCTCAGTGTGCGGGGGCTCCAGTCCCCACGTCAGAGAAAGAGGGGAGATGAAGGATGACCCAGGGTGCTCACCACAATGATATCCTGCAGCCCCAAGGCACGCAGCCTGTACCACTCATCACCGAGGAGAGGACAGCAAGGCAGAGACTAAAGAGCCTTGTCCTCCAGGGCAGGTGGGGCCTCTGCCAGAGCCCCCACCTCACTCCTGCTGGAGGCCGGTGGAGAGCCTTGGAGGAGCCCAAGGCCTTGCCCGCCCATCCAGATGGCAGCTGAATGCCTTACTCCTGCTCCTTCCCCCTAGAAGCCCTTAATGCAACAGCAAAGGGACATTTAAAGGCCACACTCAGCAAGGACAGGAGAGAAGACCAGGGCAACAAAACTGGGAGCTTGGGGGCAGATGGGTGTGACTAGTGCCAGCCCACTTGAGAAGGCCCGGAAAGCAGGGGACCCCCTGAGTCCCATGTGAGGGCCCCAGGGCTCAGGGAAGGGCTGTGGAGGCAGATGGGGCTGAGAACAGGACTGGTGGACCACGGCTTTGAGGAGGAGTTCAGGCCCATTCACACGGCCTCTCCCCAGCCCTGGTAGGAACCCAAGGTAGAATCTCTCAAGAAAGAGGCCCTCTAGACAGAACTGCCACACTGAGAACAGCAGGGTGCTGGGGACAGCCTCCCGCCTCCTTGGGAGGATCCTCAGCCAAGCCTACACCCTCTAGGAGAGAAAACAGGAGGCGTCTCCAGGAACTCTGACCCACTCAAGAGGAAAATTCCCAGGAGCTTGGCAGTCATCCCTGAGGGTCAGCCCAGCCAGATCCCTGGTCAGCCCAGCCAGATCCCTCTGCCGGGCCCACAGTTACCAAGATCCCTCTGCCGGCCACAGTTACCAAGATCCCTCTGCCGGCCACAGTTACCAAGATCCCTCTGCCGGGCCCACAGTTACCAAGACCCTGCAGGGACTCTGAAGCTTCAGGGAACTCTAGTCTTTCTGTCTTGATCATGAATAAATAGCCAAGGATCTCAGCCATTGTAGGAAATTACAAATGAGCAAGGAATTATCAATTTGGAAGAAACAGAGATTGAACCCTCCCCGCAAATATCAGTAATAGCTTCAGACAAGAGATAAGTGAAACTACTGCATCATTAAAAAACAAAAGTAGGATGTCTTCAGAGGGGATAGTCACAGAACAGCACCAACAGAACAAAAAATCCTTGGAAATCAAACAATCACCCTTATGAAAAGTTCAGTAGAAGAGTAGGAAGACCGAGTTGAGAAGATCTTCCAGGAAATAGAACGAAAGGTAAAGAGAGAGAGAATAAGGGTGGGAGAAAAGGAGACATTGGAGAGCCAGTCCAAGAGATCCAACATTTGAATAATATGATCTCCAGGAAGGAATGAAAAGTGGAGGAGAGGAAATCACCAATGATATAATTAAAGAAAATTTCCTGGGACTGAAGGACTCAACCCAGATTTAAAGAGCCCTTTGACTAAACAGAATAAACTTCTGACACATCCTTCAACACATCTACAACTAAAAATATTTTAAAAAATGCATGTCTAAAGCCTAAAAGGGTTTCTTTGTTAACTACAAAAACTACATAAAAATGGTAAGCGATAACAATAACAGAAAAAGAGAACCTAGTGAATCAGGGAGAGCGCAGATGGTGGCAGGGTTCCCCGTACAGGGGAGGAGGAGGACCTCAGGGGCAGAGACGCCACTTCAGACTCTGAGGGCCTGGGGGTTTTGTGAGGAGCCTGTTTGGCTGAGATCTGGGTCAGGGGAGAGAAGTAGCAGAAGATTCAAGTTTGGGAAGCTCTGGCTGCGGCAGGAGGGTGGGCAGTCGGGAGCCCTGCAGGGTGTTTGAGCGGGGGAATGGTGGGTGGGACTGGGTCAGTGGCCCTCAGTCTGGGGGCATCAGAATCACCTGGTGCTGCTCACGGCCCAGGCTGCAGGCGTTGCCCTCCGATTCTGTCAGGCCCCGGGCCTGCTGGGGGGTTGGTAATGGGGCGAGCGGTGGGTCTTGACTCCTTTCTCTCCTCCTCAGACACCACCACGCGGCTCCTGCTGGGGGCCATCGCGGTCCTTCTGTTTGCCATCCTGGTGGTGATGAGCATCCTGGGTAAGCACGCATGTCAGAGCGCTCATGTAATTCGGCTTATAGGCTCCACATAGGTAGAGAGGGTCCTGATGCCAGGAATTCTGGGGTGAGGGGACAAAGTAGATCAACCGTACAGTGTTGGCTGGTATGGCTTCAGCCTAGCTAAGACTGCACGCGTGGACTGCACGTGTCCTCTTTACTCAGCCAGGTGTGGGAAGTAGAGATGTTACTTAGGTATTATTGTATCAATGCTCCGAGAACTCTGAGCAAATGTGGGGTAGTTTAGGCAGGCAGTGATCATGGAGGAGATGGCTTGTGATATATATAAGGGACTTTATATGTCACATTCATTCAATAACATTTGCTGAGTCTTGTTTCATGTTAGACCCTCGACTAGGTGCTAGGAAAAAAAAAAGAGAGAGAGAGAGAGAGAGAGAGATGAGCATGACAGTCTGACATCTGTCCAGGGCTAAGTGCAGTAGTGAGAGGTCTACTGTCCGTAGCTTTCCAGAGCAGGAAATGTGCTGGACCATGAAGAATTAATAGGAATTTCCTAAAGTCCAAGAGGCAGAGAATGTTTGGGAGGGAAAAAGTTTCCTTCTACTCTGTTATGTTCAGTACCTGGGGACATGCAACAACAGATTAACAGGAGGAAAGATAAGCTTTTTTGTAATATTTCCATGGCTGGGAGTTCAAGGAATGAAACTTCAAGAAGTGGTTAGACTCAGAGGCTTATATATCCTTTTCACAGAATAAAGGAATTTGAACTTAAAGAGATGATAAATTATAGCGAAGTGGAAATTATGGGAGAACTAATAGAAAATGAAGGCTATTTTTGTAAGGTTTCTGGGTGTAGACTCATCTCGGTATTTGATGATATGAATTGTACTTTTCTCCCTGGCTTGGGATGGGAGGTGTATGTGTGTGTGTGTGTGTGTGTGTTTGTGTGTGTGTGTGTATGAGAGAGAGAGGGGGGGGGAGGGAGGGAGGGAGGGGGAGAGAGAAGTGAGAGAGAACCTCACAAGGGAAATGTATGCCCTGCTTTTAGGCAGTGGAGGGCAGAGAACTCTTTCTGTACCTGTTAATCTGTAGTTACCTCCAGTGCAGAATAATTCTTAAGCTCAAGTGTTTTAGGGTGGTACATACTGGACCCCATCGAGGGAAGAGAACATTCTAAGGGGGAGAAGCCTAAGAAACATGGAGTGTCCTGCAGGACTGAAAAGGTCAAAGAAATAAAAAAAAGAGTGGGTGAGGTTCTGTGAGTAGAGAATTTGGCTACTCTATTTTTAATTTTTATTTAAACATTTTTTTAGTTGTTGTTGGACACAATATTTTTATTTTACTTATTTATTTTTATGTATTGCCCAGGATTGAACCCTGTGCCTCACATGTGCTAGGCGAGCACTCTACTGAGCCCCAGCCCCAGCCCTGAATTTGGCTACTCTTGAGGGTCTGAAGTCAAAGTGTGTTGTGGCTTCTGTAGGGTATGCAGGAGTGATTTCTGTGCTCCTGTCTTTAATTTTTGGAAAGTGCTGTAAGACCAGGGATAGATTCCTTAAAACGGGGACAGGTCCACCAACGGTTTCCAACCCTGCCAAATACTCCCCTATATATTGCACATTAGGAGAAGGGTCGAGAGCGTTAGGAATAGATACAGTGGTCACCAGCACCAGCTTGGATTTACCTAGAATAATTACTGCAAATTAAACCACTTTCCTTTTTATCCTATTGCTGGGTGGGGGGTCAGGACACTGTGTGGCCAACACATAGGATGATTTCCATGAAGCACCAGAGTCTCTCAGCAGATTCTGTGGGGATTGGTTGAAAGATAGCACCTCAGGCCCTCGCTCCTAAGTGGACTTGCATCTCACGGAACAGGCACACCCAGGGAGGGCCACCAATTAGGCAGTGTCCACATGGCTGTGGACCCCTGGGGGTAAAATATTAAGATTAAAATTTACCTTTATGAACTCAAATGATGAATGTAATAAATGGGGAAGAAGTAAATATAAGTTTTTGGATTTGGATTTTAAAGGTGATATACACGTTTTGAACACTGGGAGGCCTGACTTGGAAACAGGTGCTCCCCAAACAATCTAAGGACATGGCTTTTATTCCTTTTAGCAAGGAGGCCCTCTGCTAGTTTGATGGAGACACTGAGCTTCCTTCCCAGAAAAGTGCTCATCTGCAGGGTCCACTCACTGAGGCCTCTGCAGACACAGGGCATGGCAACTGGAAACTGATGAGGCCACTGTACTCCTGTGTCCTGGTGGCAGGTTTCAGTGGTGATGTGGGGACACTGCAGTACAGGCGGGGTGAGGAGCTGTCCTGCTGGGAGGAGAGGGCATCTATGAGAGCCAGGCACAGGGGAGGATGATGTCCCCCTTCAAGCAGGAGAAGATGGAATGGTCTCTTTTGGTCACCCCAGAGGGCAGAGCCTGGACTTGTAGGTCCTAGGTTTAGGTCACAGGAGGGCAGGCCTAGGCTCAGTATTTAAAAAGAACTTTCTAGTAGGTCAGGGGTGGACACAACTGCTTTGCTAGATAATGAGGGGCTGAGGGGTTAAGGAAAGTGGGGTTAAGGAAACCATACTGCAGATGGTCCTATGCTGGCTGTAGAGAGAGGAGAGGCGCTTCTGGGTCTTTTCCCAGTCTGAGTTTCTGGGATTCTGTGCCTCTTGGAACTGGGAGAGAGGAGAGCCTACCCAGGGGCTAAGCTGATGTCACCACCCCCGGGGTAATGCGCTGGCCACCTTCCCCAGATCCTCTTATTCTTTGAGCCACTGACCTGTCACCTCCAGGCACTATGACATCCAGGGTGTCTCTGAAGGGTTCCAAAATCGAGGAGGGGTGGGCAGTGAAGTGGGCTTCCTGGGGGTCAGGTGGTGGCCAGGTGTGATGGCATGTGCCAACCCACCCTCTGCCCTGCAGCTTCCAAGGGCTGTATCAAGTGTGAGGCACCCTGCCCTGAGGACTGGCTGCTCTATGGAAGAAAGTGCTACTTCTTTTCGGAGGAGCCGAGGGACTGGAACACGGGCAGACAGTACTGCCACACCCACGAGGCTGCGCTGGCCGTCATTCAGAGCCAGAAGGAGCTGGTGAGTGCTGTGGAGTCAAAGGGAGGGACCCCCAGGGCCCCAACCTGGCTGTAAGGGGAGACCAACACCCAAGCACACAATGTCCCCTGACTGTCCCCAGGCCACCCAGACACTGCACAGCTACAGGGATGCAGGCGAGAATCACTGGGATCTGAACAGGTCCCACCCCCACTGTCAAGGCCACTTACTTACTGGTATCATAAAGCACAAGAATCACAATGACAGACACTTGGGAAATGTAAAAACGCACCGCCAATCTACTGCTCCAAGTCAGGACAAGCTCTTACTTAACACCCCGAACAGCTTCATCAATAGGAACGCGGAAGAAGCAGAACCCACGAACTTCTTGGTGGCCTGGGGTTCCTGGCTCCTCGGGCACTGCAGGCACGCGCCCTGCAGCCGGGAGCTCTCCAACCCTGGCTGATGCCCCCGCAGGACCCGTACAGGAGCCAGGGTTTCTCGGCCCAGATTTGTCGCAGGGCGAGCCCCAGCCGGGAGACTGCACCTGATGCCCAGCTTTCCCTCTCCTTTTGCAGGAATTTATGTTCAAGTTCACGCGGAGGGAGCCCTGGATTGGCCTGCGCAGAGTTGGCGATGAATTCCACTGGGTCAACGGGGACCCCTTTGACCCCGACACGTGAGCTGGGACTTCATCTTCTAGAAGACCAGGGAGCTTAGCGGGGACGCCCTAGGCCCCAGACCCCACTTTGTGAGAAAGTCACAGGGTTTCCTGGGAGCTAGAGATACAGTCCCGGGCCGAGACCGTCTGTGAAAATCGCTTCCCTTCTCCTTCCCGGCGGTCCAGCCTCGTCTGGTGGCCCTGTCCACATGGCCATCAGAGCTTCGCGGCGTCTGGCCAGCCTCACTGTCTGTGCCCCGCCCTTGGCACGCCCCCTCCATATGCTCCGCCCACCCTGTTCAGCCACAGGGGGAGAGGGAAGGGGAGGCGTGCCCTGGATGTCCTCCATTGGCCAGAAGTTAGTCACATGACCGCACCCTGCCGCAAGGTAGGGTGGAAGGCGGAATCCCAGTTCTGGGCCACAGCGTGCTGCGCATGCGCTCACTGTGGAAGAAAGGGGATCTGACAGTTGTTCGTCTCAGGCTCAGGCCTTCCCATGGTGGCATCATGTGCAGCCGTGGTCCGACTGGTGTGGCCCACGTAGTGTGGACCTAGGGGTGTGGTGCCACGCACGCTGGCTGATGTGGGGTGATAGTGGCAGCGTGGCGTGGTAACAGGGTGGTGATAGTGTAGATACGTGGGGGGCCAGTCTGGGCTCAGGGACACGTGGGGAGGACATGGAGGGTAATGGGAACCTGGGCTCCTAGTCTAGACTCTGCAGTCTGCACAGCTGCTAACCTGATGATGATGGCGTCCGAGGGTCCCAGGGCAGGAGCTAATGCAGAAGGGTAGAGAGGCCCTCAGACCCTCCTGGGAGCCAGAACTGGTGATGAGCCATCCTCCCCCCGGAGCTGGCTTAGGGCACAGCAGTTCCAGCAGCCTTCAAGGGTGCAGGGCTTGGGGGCAGCCTTCCCCTTTGCTCCCTCTTGCCCCCTGTGCTTTTCAGCGTCACCCCGTCTTGGTCCTCAGTGCCTCTTCATTTCTCCTCCGTACCCTGCCCTTAACTCAGAGCTTGGGAGACCCCTAAAGGCTGGGGACACAGAAGGGCTGAGTACCAGGCAAGGACCTCACCCTCTGGGCTCTTCTGATGTCCTCTCTTGTGGGAGCCCAGATGCCAGGGATCAGAAATCTGGTTGGACAAATGAGGTTTTCTTGACATGCACAGGTCCACTCATGGCGTCAGTAGATTCCTGTGTTATAGTTCAGCAGTCTGATATTACTGGGGTTGTCCTGATCTGCCCCTGACCTGTGAGGAGAGTTTAATTCATCCTGTCTCTGCTGAGTGTAGCCCACGGCAAGACACCAGGCACCTTCGGGGACCCAAGATGAGAGCTGCACAGCCCCTGCTGTGCAGAAGCTGGATGCTCAGGCATTAGTGGTGATAGACACAATCCCCTGAGGCTGTGAGGAGTGGTGCTCTGGGGTGCAGGCAGGGAGGGTGGAGGGTGGTCCTGAGCTGGGGACTTTGGAGCACAGGACATGGAGCTGACCCTGAAGGACTTGAAAGCAAGATGGGGAAGGGCAGTGTGAGGCCAGCAGTGCCCGGGAAGCCTTGGGTGGCCAGAGCCCAGGGTGGCCAGACAGTGGGAGGCCAGGTTTGACAGGTGGTCTGGGCTGGCTGTCCTGGAAGATGCTCCCAGTGATGGAGTGGGCAGGCGGGCTGCGGGGCCTCCCCGCCACCGGAGACGGGCTAGGCGGGCCCATTGTGAGTGCTCGTTTCTTCTCTGGCCACAGGTTTACCATCTCTGGCCCAGGGGAGTGTGTCTTCGTGGAGCCCACCAGGCTGGTGTCCACCGAGTGTCTGATGACCCGGCCCTGGGTGTGCAGCAAGATGGCCTATACATGAGGACGGTCAGGACAGAGGCGGCCCCTCTACCCAGGGCCAGGGGAGGCGACGGCTCCAAGACCTGCCTCGAGTGGGAGCCACCTGCCTCCTCCCAGCGGCCGCAGTGGAGAGGGTAGTCTCTGCCTTCCACCCCTCAGGCTCCACCCTCTCAGGCCCCTGGATCTGGTTTCCGTTGTCCCCAGGCAGGTCCTGTGGCTCAGCAGTTAAACCCGGTATGCTAAGTAGAGTAGCCACCTCTCCACCTTACACACGCACACATGCACATGCACATGCGCACAACACAGCCCCTTCTCAGTGGCCTGTCCTTAGTCCTGTCACAAGCCCTTCACTGGCCCCATCTGGAACATTCCCTCCTTGCTGCAGCCCTGGGGCTCTGGGGAAGGCTGGGGGCTGGCACAGATGGTGGCCCCTCCCTGGTGGCTTCTCTCCAGGTAGCTGGGGGAGGAGGCAGGCGAGTCCTTCCTGTCACCTTGGCCAGCCCAGGGCCCTGAGGCTCCCTGCACCTGCCCTCGTTGCCTCCCTGGGGTCCTCAGGCTGGGCCCCTGCTGTGCTGTGGTGCTGTTGTATGGTCACTAATGGAATAAAGAGATGACTGATGTCCAGAGGGGTCCGCTGCCATTTGTTCTAGGGTCATAGCTTAGGGTGGGGGAAGCAGAGGGGTACAGTTGGCTGGGGCTACCACAGAGATGTACTTGCTCTAGTGTGGCAGGTGGTGGTGTGTAGGAGCGAGGATGGAAACCGCATATGCACACAGACACACTGTGCTCAGTCTTGTCCAGGCTGCATGTCACATACTTTATGACCTCAGGGCCTCGTTTAATTTGGGAGGCTGTGAAGTCATTCTTAGCTGTGTGAGGAGTGTGCTCCATTCTGGCTTCCTCATTACTATTCAGTGCAATGTGACAAATGTTTACGCACCTCCCATATGCCAGAGGATCCACGGCCTCATCCCCCAAGAGAGCAGAGAAAACAACTCAGAAAGCACTAGAGTGTTCTAGAACACTATAAAGGGGTAGTTTATTCTGCCTTGGGAGAGGACAGTGATGTGAATGGGAGGATTAGGTGATGGTCACTGAGGGCTGAGTTAGAGCTTGCCTGAGGCCTCTGGCCTCTTCCTGGACACCCTCTTGGTCTACCTGGGAGGAAGCAGGCCTGTGGAGGCTCTGAGGGTCCCCCTGTACCCCACATCAGAGGCCTTGGCTCAAGCCACAGTGCAACCTGGGCTCCCTGACCATCTGCGGGAGCCCCCAGCTGCCTGCCTGGTAGCTCGTGCTGGCCTTTGGGTCCTGGCCCATTTTCAGAAAATAGCTCTGAGGGAACCAGGTCCTGCTGTGCTCTGCCCAGTCCTTTCACTGACAAAGCTGCCATCTTGGTTTTGCTGACTTTTCTACATACTTTCCAGGCATTTTGTCAAACAGGTGTGGTTTGTGGCTTCATGCTTATCTTTGCTGGGGAGCCAGGAATTTGGGGGATCCCTTCTCCTCCATGAGTGGGGAAGCATGTTGCAGGGCTGGAGTTTGAGGAACTGGTGGGGTCTCACTGCACCTGTGCTCAGTCTTGTCCAGGGTGTGTTCGCCCTGTGTTCCACCCTCCAAGACAATAGGGCTCAAGGTCCTCAGAACCCTGCTTTACTCAGGTCCCTCATGAGTTCTTGCAGAAATGCGCCTCAGGCAAGGAGATGCTGCCTGGGGTTAATCTGCTGCCTTTCAGGGCCCCAGACAAGGAGCTGCAGAATGGTGGACCCACGGGCCTTCAGAGCCCTGCCTTCATTCTGCCTGTGGGCTGGGGATGGGGTGGGCAATGTCAGAACAGGGAACATTCACATCTTACTTCTTCTTAAACATCCAAATCCTGCTTCTGGAGACTTCAAGGCCCCCTGGCAGGTAAGTTCTTCTAACTTTGGATTTATCCAGGGACCACACAACCATCCTAAGTCAGTTGGCAAATCAGGTACCCTGGCCCAGGGTCGCCAGTGTTTTAAGACCTTCCTTATCTCCTCCACTGAGGAAGGAAATGCAAGATAAAAACAAAGCACAGCCAACTCCAGAAAGGTTGGGAATCCTTTCAATGGCTAGAAACCAGCCAGGCCACCAACCCACCTACACGGCTCAAGATTCCTGTGCTGTGCTCTTGGCAACCAGAGGGGGCAGCACTGAGAGCAGACCCCAGAGCTTGTGTCTCTTTTTAGAAGTGCCCATGGGACTGTCCCTCCTCAGCCTTGCTTCTCATGCCCTCAGCTGATCTTCCCAGAGCTGGGGACAGTGCTCCCCAGGCAAGTTCAAACCCAAATCTCAGCCAGTGCTCGGTGTAACCCCTGGAGCAGACAGGGCCTCTGAGGAGCCGGTCATGCACCAGGCGCTCCTCAGACATGATTTGGGAGGACTTTGAAGGACTCATGGGCATTGTTGGTGCTGTCCTGTGGGCCAGACAGTCTGAGTCATCTTCAGAACCCTCCAGGTCAGCGTCAGCAGCTATTCTAACCCCTGAGGAAAAGACCAGAGGGTTTAGGGGCTTGTTCCACAGTACACAGCCAGGAGCTGCAGCCAGGACTTGAACCCAACCCCATCCCCACAGGGTCTGTGGGAAGCTAAGGTGTAGCAGGCATGCTCCCTGCCCATGGGCAGCTCTGAGGAGGGAGGAGGGGGAGGGGACTGAGCAGGTGCCACCTTGGGAAAGGACACCGAGTGCCCACAGGCAATGCTCTTCTTGCCGCCTTTGTCCTCTGCACAGGACTGCCACATGAAAGGCCACAGGAGTTGGGGATGTGAAGAATGTCTCCGGTTCTCTGCCAGGCCCAGCTCCAGCTTCCTGGGGACACCTTCTCTAGCAATAGCCGTCGCCAGAAGCAGAAACCTTCTAAACTCTCTTTTGAACGTTTAAAACAAATTTCCTGTCTACCTTCCACCTCTATCCCCAGACCAGGGCAGGACAATTGCAAAAGTGACTCCCGTTTAGAAGCCACTGCCTTATAGCGATCCCGGAGTCCTCCCGGGGGCTTGAGTGAAGGAAGTCCCCTGACATGGAGAGGTGGGTGGAGAAACTTCCTTAGAGTCTGTGCTCAGCTCTCTTGGTTGGGGGAGGAATTCCATGGCTCCTCCTTTTACTATACCCTCTGGCTTCCGCCACCCTCAGAGAAGTTCTTCCCTGTTCTTTTAGCCTCTTGGCCAGTGGTGGCTGCCGCAGTCTTGGCTGGGCACAGAATCTTGTAGATTCAAACAGCAATTCTTTATTCCCGAACTCACACCGGCCTCCACACACGTTCTGGGGCAATCCCAGTTCTGCTGCCACCCAATTCACCTACTCCACGAGGCTTTCTTCCCAAAAATGCTCTCTGAATCTCACGAGAACTCAAAGGGAGCTCAGGTAGCAGGAACGCCCTATTTCCAGCAGCAATAATCCTCAACATCGAACTTCCCTAAAACCCAAGGTCTTAAACTGGGAACGCCCTAAACCCAAGGACCGGGATACTATACTTCCTCAAACTGCAGGATACACCCTAATCCTGGATCCATCCTCGTCCTTGAGTAGGGTCACCTTTCTCAAACACACATGCAATGTCAACAGCGAAATTAACATGGGGTACCCTGGCAAGGAAATTGATGCGTCATTCCTACTTGGTAATGGCCCTCAGCAGGTGGCCACCTTTTGTCAGTCGTGTTGTTATAGACTACTACCTGTCTGAGATTTGTGTGATGGCTTTTGGAACAGAAGAGGATTGTTATACTAGTTTGTATAATTATTACAAATATAATTATGGTACTAGTTTGCAATACAAGTTGCAATTTGCAACACAATACTATGGCAATACAATTTCCTCAAAAATGTAAAATAGTTCAGATCCATTTGCACTCCAAAGTTATTTTCTAGACCAAATTCTCAAGGTTGCCTAATTGCTATTTTTCCTGACCTTGGGTCTTCCTCTCAGCTGATGGCAACTGTCTTGAAGGTCTCAGAGACTATGTGAAGGCAGCCATGTCCCCAGTCTTATCTCTACTACGGCCAAACTAATTTGTTCAACTGAGTTTTCTTGCTTAAGCCACTTGGTCAATTTTATTTTAAACTGGTTGTACTTTGCCTTTTCAGCCTCCTACATTTTGAATTCCATTTTCTTTTATTCTGACCACAAAGGACTCATTCTTTCTGAAGTTCACCTCTTTCTTGTCCTGCTACAGGAGTGGCATCGCCCACCCAAGGCTGCATTCTTTTTTTTTTTTTTTTTTTTTTTTTTAAAGAGAGAGAGAGAGAGAAAGAGAGAGAGAGAATTTTTAATATTTACTTTTTAGTTTTTGGTGGACACAACATCTTTGTTTGTATGTGGTGCTGAGGATCAAACCCGGGCCGCACGCATGCCAGGCGAGCGCGCTACCGCTTGAGCCACATCCCCAGCCCAAGGCTGCATTCTTTCCCTAACAGCTTCTCAGAGTGACAGGGTCTGCTTTCTAGCTTTTCCATGTTTATCCCAGGTTTCACCAAAGCCTGACATGGGCCATCATCTTCCCAGCCCCTGAAACCAGTTTCTTTCTAAATAATTTTCTGTTCAGCTGCTAAGCTATGCCATGTAGTTTATTTTAGACTTTTGCTATAGAAGTACTTCACTTTCAGGAAGCAATTTCCATATTAGGGTAGTCTAATTCATAATAAACAAGCCTAAAAATTCAGCAGCTTAAACATAATAAAAAGGTTATATTCTTACTCTTTCTGGTTTTGTGCACTGTGGTTTTTGTGGGGCATAAAGTCATTTGGGGACCTAGGCTTCTTCTGTCCCATGGCCACACCATTCTTTGGGGGGGTCTCAGAATTCTTTCCTAGATCTTCCACATCTGACCAAAAATTGAGGGAAGAGAGTAAGGATAATTGTTTGTGAGTTTTTTAGGGGCCGGCCCTGCCATATTTATTTGCAAAGAAAGGAGATATATATATATATAGATCTGTGTGCTAAGGAAGGAGAGGTGACAGGTTTGAGTTTGGGAAATATTTAGCCAGTCTCACTACATGCCCTATTATTCCCATTTTATAGGTAAGATAGCTGAGGTCTGGGAGGGTTAGCAATTTCCCATTAATAAGCAACAGAGCCAGGAAATGAATTCAAATACAGCTGACCCCAAAGCTGTGTTCTGAATCACCAGGCCACCCAGGTCATCTTCTTTCATGCCTCACTCGCCTGAGACAGCTTTACACCTATGACAATCCATGCACTGTTTCCCATCTGTTGTGACCTTCTGTCAGTGGTTGATCAGTTCTCTTACAAGCAGCCCTAGTCTGTGGACTAGTCTGCCCATGGATAGAGCCTGAGGGCCACAGCAAGAGCTTAGGACACCGCTGAAACGGAACATTAGAACACATGGAAGTAAATTAAGTGGTTTCTTTACAAGGGCACCATAGTCTAGCATTGTGTTAGAAGTGGGGTCAAATGTGAAGGGTCTTGATAGAAGGGACTGTATGCCATCAATAGAAGAATTCATGTGAAGGCATTTAAGAAATGGCAAGAGGGCTGGGTTGTGGCTCCGTGGTAGAGCGCTTGCCTAGCATGTGTGAGGCCCTGGGTTCGAACTTCAGCACCACATACAAATAAATAAATAAAATAAAGGTATTGTGTCAACTACAACTAAAAAAATATTATTAAAAAAAAGGGTATTGTGAAACAAACAAACAACTCCCCCCACCAAAAAAGAAGAAGTAGAAGGAAAAGAAAGAAAGAAACAGCATGGGATGGCCTCCTGATCCTGGGAGAGGCAGGGCTGCTACTATCCATCTCTTCCTTACAGAGTGAGAATAAGGATTGTTGCTGGTCAGTGGAATCTTTTCATCCTCAAGTAGTGTCAGACAGTATAAAGGACACCATGTGTCACTGTGACCAAAATACCAGACAATATCAACTTAGGGGAGGAAAGGTTTGTTTTGGGCTCACAGTCTTGGAAGTTCAGTCCATGGGTGGCAGACTCTGTTGCTGTGGGCCCAACGAGAGGCGGAATATCAGCAGAAGGGCAGGGCAGAGGGGAGCTGCTCAGCTCATGGCAGCCAGGAAGTAGGGGCGGGGGCGGGGAGAGAAAAGAGCTAGGGACAAGATATCCTCCCCACCCAATGAATAATGAGCAAATGAATCAGACACTTCTCAAAAGAAGAAATGCAAATGGCCAATAAATATATTTAAAAAATGTTCAATATCATCAGCAATTAGGGAAATGCAAATCAAAACTTCACTAAGATTTCATGTCACACCAGTCAGAACAGCAGTCATCAAGAATACACAGAATAATAAATGTTGGAGAAAATGTGGAGTAAGAGGAACACCGTTGACACTGTTGGTGGGATTGTAAATTAGTACGATCACTATGGAAATCACTATGGAGCTCCCCTAAAAGACTAGGCCTGGAACCAGCATGTGACCCAGATATACCACTTCTTGGTATTTGTCCTGAAGAATTAAAGTCGTCTTGCTACAGCGATATGCGCAGGCCCATGTTCATAGTAGCGCAATTCACAACAGCTAAACTATGGAACCAGCCTAGGTGTCCATCAACTGATAAACAGACAAAGAAAATGTACAGTATAAAGGACATCTTGTGTCACTGTGACCAAAATACCAGACAATATCAACTTAGGGGAGGAAAGGTTTATTTTGGGCTCAGTCTTGGAGGACTGTGAGCTCATACACACAATGGAGTTTTATTCAGCCATGAAAAAATGAAATTATGCCATTTGTGGGAAAATGGATAGAACTAAAGGCCATCATGTTGAGCCAAATAAGTCAAACTCAGAAGCTCAGGGGTCATATGTGTTCTCTCATATGCAGAAACTAGAGAGGAAACAGGAAAAGAAGGGGAGGGGGATCTCAGGAAAATCAAAAGGAGATCATTAGAAGAAAGGGACCAGGGAGTGAGAGGCAGGGAGGGAGGGGGGATGTGCTGGGGAGTGATATTGACCAAATTATATTGTTATATTATATTCATGTGTGAATATGGAACAACAAATCCCATCATTATGTGCAACTATAATGCATCCATAAAATCATGTGGGAAAAAATCATGTAGGGGGGAAAAAGACAGCATCCCCCAGGGCTCATCCCTAATGACCTACTTCCTCCAGCCATGCCCACCTGCCTACAGTTACCACCCAGTAGTCCATTGGAATTATCAATCCATCAAACAGATTAATCCACTGTTTAGGTTACAGCTCTCATAATCGGATCATTTCATCTCTGAACATTCCTGCCGTGTCAAGCAGGATCTTCTTGGGGGACATCCCCTATCCAAGCCCTAACATTGCAGAGGATGTAAGTTTCCTAGGAGGAAAATACTTGCAGCAGGACCCATGTGGGCTGTAAAGTGTGAGAGGAGGGTGAGAGTAAGACCTGAGGCTCCTTCTCTGACAACTGGGGAAAGGGAAAAGCCGGAAATGGAAGTTGAGAGATTCTGAGAGGCCAAAGCCTTCATTACATGTCCACGTTGGTCTGCTTTATAGTATTTAATATTTGCTTAAGCTCTTCTATTCTGGTATAGGGTTAGGAAACAATGTATAAGCCTGACTCACCCCCCAAAAAAATACTCCTCACACCTAGCTGTTTGGAACAGACTAGGACTCGAGCTCTGCCACCCAGCAACCTGCCCTAAAAGCCAGGGGGCTTGTGATGCAGGAGCGTCTCCCTCTGAAGCCAAAGACACCCCCCCCCCCCCCCCGCACTGTGACAAGATGGCCTCTAAGTGAGAGTCTATTCCATTTAACTGTTGGGCTGGCCTTTCTCTGGGTCTCCTTGGCTCAACTGGGAAATGAGCCTGTTACGGAAATTGGAGTTCTGCTTGCTGCTCATCATGGTCCAAGTGAGCCCCTCACCATTTTTATTACCCCGATATTGAGCAGGTTTGAGGAAAATACTTGAAGCAATAAGCTGTCTTTTCACTTTGGATCTAAATCACCTCCCAGGGACACTGGTGGCGAGCTGCTTATTCACTGCTATAACTGACCCTTTGACATGTTCTCATCCCTTCTGGCCTACAGGGTTGGTTTCCCTCCCCACTCCCATAGATAGGATCCCCGGCTATGCATTTAATTAAAATGTTTGGTAGAAGAGTTCTGAAGTTCTGTTGAGATCTTTCTGTGAGTTTTTACATAATTTGAATTAATCCAAGTATTGGTCATACTTCGGGTTGTGTTGGGTGGTCTTGCTGGGATCCTGGGAGACACTGAAATTTCAGAGTGGAAAGGTGGGTCGGTGGGGAATGAGGGCAGGCTGCGCAGTTTGCTCATTCGTCCAAATTCTATTGGCCACCCACTCTGTGCTTGGCATTGTAACAGGTGCCTGGAAACCGTGATGAAAGACAAACCCTGACCTGCAAGGCTCTTGTGGTTTTGTGGGGACAGAAAATATCAAGTACGCACAGGGTTGGGGAACCCAGACAGCAGCACTGCTGCCACCGAGCGCTCTAGTGCAAGCTTCCCTGAGATGACTTGGGCTGCTTCTCGAGGACATTACGGAGACACGTGGAGCTCCAGGAGAGGGAGGGGATGCTTGAAGGAGAATGAGATCTGGGGAGTGAGCGGAAGATGCAGTGGAACCCAGGGTCCTTCTGCCCCAGAAATTCAAGGGGAAAGATGCGGAGGCTGCCTATCCACCAGGGGCAGGAGGGCTGGGCGTGCTCCGGCTTACCCTGGAGGGGAGCAGGTGTGAGCAGAGCCAGCAGAGGTCCTGGAGATGCTGGCTTCTGGGTAGCCAAGGAGCTGATGGCATGGAAAGCCTGGGAGGCTGCAGGAGCAGGGAAGGTAGATGGCTGAGTGGATCCACGGAGGTGAACGGGGCTGAAGCAAGAGGGTCCAGGTGGGAGGATGGGCAGAGTTGGGGACTAAGGAGTTAAGCAAAGGAGCCTAAAGGTGCAATTTCCCCGGAAATGGAAGCCAGGACCAGAGTTGGGGCGGGGTGAGAAACTGGAACCCTGTGGCTGGTGGAAGTGTGAGAAAGCACAGCCACGGTCGAGAACAGTGTGACGGTTCCTCCAGAGGTTCACTCAGGATCACCATGTGACCCAGTGACTGCATTCTGTGTGTGCATCCAAAAGCAAAAAGCAGGAATGTGAAAGTGCTTGTCCACCAAGGGCCGCATCATTTACTTGGTTTGAAAGCAAACCAAGTGCTTATCAGCAGACTGACAAGCAAAATGTAGTCGTTCACACAATGAAGGATCATTATTATTTGAGGTCTTAGGAAGGAAATTCCGATACACGCTGTAACAGGAATGAACCTTAACACCATTGTGCCGAGTTACATAAACAAGACTCGAAAGGACAAAGATCACAGGATCCCACGTATATGGAACATCTGGAATAGGCAAACTTACTGGGACTCAGAGTAGAAGGGTGGTGCCAGGATTGGGGGAGGAGCTGGGGACTTATGTTTAATGGGTACAGAGCCTCTGTTTGGGATGATGAGATCAAATTCTGGGGTTGGCTAGTGGCTACAATGGGACAACAGTGGGAATGTAGTCAATGCCACTAACTGTACACGTAAAAATGGCCAAAATGATAAATTTTATGTTAGGTGCATTATGTCAAAATTAAAACTGAAAAAAGATCACTGGGAGGATGGAGCCATGGTTAGGAGGCTGACCTCCTGGGCCTCCCTGGCCTCCTGAGCTGCAGCAGTAGGGGTAGGCCTGGAGGGGCTGTGGGGCACCCAGCTCCACTGGGGACTGCAGGGCCCTGCTCACGCTACTGACACCGAGGCCCAGTGTGGAGAAGGCGGGGCGGGGACGCAGCTCCCAGATCTGGGAGGAAAGCCGGCAAGCTAAGCAGGACAGCCCTGGGCCTCGGGGATGGAGCGTGAGCGCAGATGGGGCTGGACGGCACCCAGGAGGCAATGGGGAGCTAAGCCACTCTCACTCTGCCACACAGGCCTTGGTAGGACAATGACCTGGAGGCCCCTCTCTCCAGTCACACCGTAAAGTTGGAAGGCAGTGGTGGGCTCTGGACATTTTCAGAGGTATTTAATAATTTCTAAAGGGCTAAATAACTTCAGAAAGATGTTACTTGCAACAACTTTTTTGGACTGTAGCTGGTGTGGATAAATAAGCGCGCCAGGCGAGCGTACAGTGATTCCAAACAGTTTAATGTAATTCCAAGACAAAGTGTGATTACATTTCTACACATATACAATATGCATATGTGAGTTTACAAATTTTAATTAATAACTCGTTTCACTTCAGAGACCGAAAAAATGATCAAAAAAGAAACTGTGAGTAACAAGCTATAACATAGTTCACCACAACGGGACCCCCCCTTCTCACCCTACAGTTAGTAATATTACAATTAAAATAACTATATTCTTCTATAATTTTTTTCTGTTAAAATCATCTCATAAATTTACAATGCTATTATTAGTTTCCAAGACTAATATAAATCCACTCCATTTTTCTACAACGAAAATGATTATTAATTTAGAAGCACACGACATCATGATGAAAAACACAAGCATTTTAGTAGCAAGGACTCAATCAGTTAAGAATTAGTTTTCTTGTAAAACATTCTAAAGCCAAGTAAAATATCCATTCTTATAACATACCTATAATATGAGACTAAGGAATAGGTTACATATAGGTCTACAACACATTGGGTTGTCTTAAAAAAAAAAAAAAGTAGACGTTTATAAATAAAAAAGAAAAGAGGGACAATTCACAGAGGAAAAGAGGTACACGAGAAAATACCGTTGCACGCAATAATTTTCACACAGATTAACATGGATTAACACTTTTTATTACAGAAACCGTACAGTGAAGGAACACAACGGACCAGGGTTTATGGGGTTATTGAGATTGAGCTGAGATGACCTGGTAGAGAATGGTCTAGGTGAGATGACCTTGGGGAGGGAGCCACGTTCCTTGGACTGGGGACTGCGTGCCGCCAGGTCTCCTCTTCCCTGTTACTCTGGGGAGTGTGTCTTTCTATCCAGTGTCCTGAAGTCATGGGCGGTGGAAAGGTAAACATTTCTAGGGATCTCTTCTCTTCCATCTTAATGGATACCGTTTTTGGAAACATGATATAATATCAGGCTGCAGCTCAATACATGTGGTCAAAGCAAAACGGGATGGAAAATTCCAGTCCTTCTGATCTGTTGCCCCCTCACCCGTCTATGCCCTTGATGCTGGGGACCCTGAGAGAGCACCAGCACCCTTGGGGTCCCTGGCCCCACTGTGGTGAGGTGGAGAATAGGGCCGTGCAGGAGCAGGGACACTGTGCGCTCCTTGGACACTCCATGGCTGCCCCATCCAACCTCTCAAGGGCCCCTCTCTCCTCTTCTGTAAAGCTGTACTTTCCCTGTCAGGAGTTTGGTTTGATATATATACACAAACATACAGATCAACGTCTCTATCTACACAGGGCTCCTACTCAACTAGTTCTGCCGCCTTTCTTGTCCACTTCATTTGGTTAAAAAAATGCACACGCAGAGGTGAAGAGATGCTGTGGGTCCCAGAGAGAACTGTGCCCTGGGAGACCCATGGGAGAAAGAAAGCTTTTAAGAGTAGTGACACCGAAGTGAGGGACTGTGGAGGGTGGGAAGCCCACGGATTTGAAAGCAGAGCAAATAGGGACATCTGCTTTGAAGGGTGGGGTCGGTGGGGGGGATGCTTTATGCTCCAAAACTACAGAAGATGGCACAGTCTAATCCCTTTCCACGTCCCAAGTTCTTCCTTCTAACCTGAGCCTGCCTCACGAAACAGCAAGAGTAAGTCCTCTGCCTTCAGCGGCAAGCAGCGGAAGGGAGGCAGGACCCCTCTTGAGGCAAAGTGGGCCCTTCTTGCTGACTCTTGACTTCTGGAGTCCTGGGTGGCGGGGCACAGGGTTGTGGTGACAGCAGGGCAGAGGCAGAGGTGGCCACAGGGACAGTGACCCAAAACAAGGAAGCGGGGGTGGGGGGGGAGGAGGCGCCAGGAGAGGTTTGTTTGGAAACTGGGTGAAAGGAAACTAGAGAGAGCAATGGCTGAGCCCTTTTTCAGATACAATGCACTTTTCAAATTAAAAAATAAAAAAAAAAGAAAAGTGAATTTCTATATCTCTAGTTTTAAAAAATCAGGGTAAGCCCCAAAGACAATAACACAAAATTCATGTGGCCAATTAGTGTAAAGGAACATGCACCCACAGGACCGTGGGAGGATGGCTGAGAGGAGTGAGATGAGAATATCCTCCACTGACAATCTAACAAAGCCACAAGGAACACAGCCTGTCAGCAAGGCTCACCTGGAAAAGCCAACGCGTGGTGTGAAGAGTTCCCTGGTCCCAGGTACTCTGCAGTTTTCAAGGTCTCTGCTGCTGGAGGAAGGGTCACAATGGGTCCTCCACAGTTTGGTGGTGGCACAATGAAAACCAAACTAGGCTCTCAGCGGAACTGGCAGCTCCCCAGGCTGCTCCTGCCTGACTGTGGGGCCTGCTCCTGTGTCTGAAGCCTCTCTCATGACCTTCCACATCCCCTCCCTACAGACTGGGTGTCAGGGGAAGGCCCTGGGCTGCCCCTCCATCCCAGCTCCTTCGGCTGAGCAGTGCGTGCAATCTCTGAATGGAACCCCAAGTCCCTCCCACCAGGCCCAGCTTCACATCTCAGCTTGACATTAGGCAACATGTACACCTGTCCTTTTTACAGGGATTTTGTTTTAAAAGAGAAAATGAGTAAAAGACAGTAGTTGTATGGAAGTCCCAGCCAGAGAACAGGGCCACAGGGACACACGGTTCTCCCTTGCAAAACACTGACAGGGATACCAGCAGGGCCCCAGAGTGAATAGTGGTACCCTCAGGGCCACCTAAATCCCAGTGTCTTCTACTGCCTAGTGAGTGGAAGTGAGTGGATCTATAATAAGTTAAATATTCAATCAAGACAAAAATCAAGGAACCAGGAATCAGTTCTCACTGCCTCCTCCAAGGTGTCAAGGACAAGGCCTTGAAGACAAATGCTGGCCCAACAAGGTGCGAGACTGCATCTGCCCAGGTTTGGACACGCCCCTCCCACTCCAGCTGGACTTCCTTTCACATTCTCTCAAGTTCACTTGGAAACCAACAATATGGAGGAAAACGCACGTACTGGGGGACAGAACAGAACGGGCAAAACACCTGCCTTTGGAGACATGGCCTCCAACCCAAGGAGGCAAACCATCGTGGGGGTTTGAAGAAGTCAGTTAGAAACAGAAATTGTCTTTAAAAAGTACCAGTTTAAATGTAAACTATAAAACACTTTAACTATAAAATGTAGCCAGAGATATGCTTAAGTATCCACAGTCAATTATTCAGTTTACTCTTAAAATGAGATTCTCTTGATATCCCAGAAAGCTAACAGCATTTTACAGTAGCTAAAAACATACATGCTCCATGTGCGTTTGAACATCATATTTGATTATAACACAAAGAATGATCTCTTCCTTGGTTTCATTCCTGTTGTAAAGATGAACTATTTTCAGAATTCACTTAAGCAACGATGACCAGGGTGTGCGCTAATCATCATTTTCAGCCCACACAGAATTCATAGCTTTTTAAATCCCAAGATCAAGCTGGCTACATGATTTCAAAAAAGGCTAAACCCAGGATGAATGCCCACGTTTGAGGTAATTATTGCCATTAGGTCACAGTTTGTGTAAGATAATGTATCTAGAATCTTCTAAAAGAATCTTTAGGTGTTCTGTCAGAATTCCAGAATACCTGTTGACACAACCAGGAATTCCGATTCTGACCAGTTGGGTTTGCTTCCAATGGAGTTAAAGTTCTAAAAAGATTCTAGAACTTGTGTAAACTACCTAAGAATTTAGGCAAACAAGCCTGGAGCCAGTCAACCAAGAAGTTTCTAAAGGAAACGAGAAATGAGAAACCCACCCCCAAACAGCTGAGCAGACACTTCATAGCATGTGATGACGGTTTGTTGGAAAATTAAAAATCTAGTCCCAAATCATATGGAATTCTTTCCACCTTTCAACCAAAGTGGAAATGGATCTGTATTACTGTCAATCTCACACTGGGGCCACAGATGCTTCTTTAATCCCTGAAAGTTGTCTCACTTTTCTCAGTTTACACACTGTTGTTTTCTATTTCTTTGAGAGGGGTGTCTCTCTTGGAAGAAAATTTGTTCCTCTTTCTAGAAGTCATCTTGTCTTTTTCCTTTTTTTTTATTTTTTCTTTTTTTACAGAAAGAAAAAACGTTCCTGGATACCAGACCCACACATGGTATTTACAAATTTGGTGTGAACCCTGCATCTGGTTCTGCCCAGAGCTGAAGAGTGGATCTGTTACAGAGATCAGAGCTGTCATGATATTTATTAAGTGCAGTAAAAAATAGCATTTTGAAAAAAATATATACCTTTAGTATTGCCTTTCTAGAATTAACTATAAGCAAGAAAAATTATTTTTTTTAAAGAAGAAAAGAACACTTTTTTCCCCCTTCACTCTCATAAGAGTTAGCAGCATTACTAAAGCTAGTTGGTACACTGGAAAGAAATCTAAAAGGAATTCTAGGAATCAAAAGAAACTCCCCAGAGATTTTTCTAAAAAGTCAAAGTTATTCTGCCCCTCTGCCTGCATCCAGTTCGGGACACCCTCTTTTCACCTGCTCAGCTCCACAGAGCAGGCAGGGCACAGGGTGACATTTCCTCAAGGCCTCTCTTTGCAACATACACACAGGAGACAGCTGGGTCTGGTGGCTGAGCTCAGTTCTGGAACCAGGCAGACCCTGGCTCCCCTCTCACCAGCTGGGTGGTCCCAGGAAGGTTAAGAGTTCTGCAAGCCCAACACGTCCTCTGTAAAGGGACGGATATTGCCAATCTCATAGGGTTAGTGTGAAATGAAATAAGACCATCGGGCAATTCCTAGCACAGTGTTTGGCACGAAGGAAATGGGCATATCATTAAAAGGTACATCAGAAATATGAGGCCATACAATTGCTGTTCATGAAAAAGGTGAAACAAAATCACATCTCGAAGAGCCCACTAACGATTAATAGACTAGAAACTTGGGGATTCTGGACCACCATTGCTTTCTTTCTTTAACACGTGCCACTTTCTCAGAGTGTCAGCTTCCTCATCTGTCAGTGGGCGAGGAGGGGGAAACTACCCTTTTCTCAAGGGGATGGCTGTGATGGCTCCACAACATGATGCTAGCCAGTCCTCCTGTGAGGGATATTGCTAGTCTGGACACTGAGGCTGTGGGTCTGAGAGGAGGAACTCATAAAGGCATCAGGAAGCCCCCTCTGTGCTGGGGTCTGCGGCAGGGGCCACGTCTCTATAAACTCTCTCGAGTCTGAAGGGAAGACCAGCATGGAGCTAGCTCTCTCTCTTGAACTTCTGAAAGCTGCCCTAACACCAGAAACCTCTACTTGATTGGGTCATTACACTGAGCAGCAGGGCCAAAAGCCTTGAAGCGATTTCTTTTGCATGTAAATTCCACTGAGCCATCTTCTCTTCTCTAGTGACCTGCTGAGATTTGACTGTCTGTTGAGATAAGGAGTGAGTCCTGAGGCAGGGGAGTGGGAAGGAGCGGCCAAGCCCAGTGGAGTCCAGCATGCCCTAAGCCTGGAGGCCGCAGAACTGCCCAGCAGCTCTGTGCTCGGTGCCCAGGTCGATGCAAGAGCTCCGGTTTCCCAGTAGCAGCAATGTGGAGGGTCACTACTCTACTCCTTTTAAAAAGATAAGTGCAGTTTTGAAATAAATGCAATTAAAACAAAGAAGTCAGGATAGAGAGAAAAACAGTTTACGAACAGAACTGCTTCACTACTGATGGCATTATTGCCCAGAAAGGAAAGAGAGGAACGCCACTGTGTCCATCTCTGGAGGTGCCTTTGAGAACGTTCTTTGGCAGTGGAAAGGACGGCTTCACCTTCCTTTCCAATTTGGTAAGGACAATTTGGCCTGCTCAATTTTGAGGCTTCCCCTTTGGGGATCTGTAAAATATCAGAAAGAAAAGACACAAAGGGGGAAGGGAGCCTGCAAGTCCCTGGACTGGAATGTGTTGAAAAAGCGGCTCCTGCCAGGCTGGGCCTGCGGAAGGAACCCTCGCCTCTCGGTTGAGTTCTCTCTGCTGGTTGAGGACACTGAGCTATTTTCTTCTTTCCGTTTTCTGTCCTTCAGCTGCTTGGCAGGCCAGCAGGAGCAAATGCCCTATGCATGCCACCCTGCCCTCAGTCAATGAGAAGCTGGCGGGAGAGCTGGGGAGGGGCGGGGACCCACGTTGTTCTCCCGACCATGAACCTTCAGTAATACTTCCTTAAGCCTCTTCATCTCCTCGCTCTAGTTTCCAATAATGTCTGCTCCGCTCACTCACATGCACGCACGCACACGACCCAAACCCTCCACCACAAGCTTGTTCGAAGCTTGGGAGTGTCTGCAACTCCCAGGATCTAGTCCAGGGAAGTCATTCTGTCACTTATGCTGATCTCCCCTCCCTGACCTTCCATCTGGAACCATGGTGTCTGGGCAGGTGTGAGTCCCCCAGCTGAAGAGGACAAAGCCCAGCTGGCTTCCACAGCCCACAACAATCAGCTACCAGGAGGGTGAGAAATGCGACCGTCCAGGAGACAATGGCACCCAGCTTCACCCTGCTTCCTCTGAGTCACCCTGACCACCTGCTCCGCCTCGCAGTCCAAACTGATATCCACTGGATTTGCACACCATTGGCCTGCTCACCCTTTCTCTTGGGAACATCCCAAATATCACCAGAGGCACTAAGCACAGGGACATGGGTGCCACCGCCTGGATGGGTGAGAACCCTGGGGGAGCACAATGACCTGAGGTTCATGAGGTTCCAATGAAACGCTTCTCTGTGATTTGTCCTTCTCGATCCTCCCTTTACTCTGAGCTGAGTTTCTTCACTGAGGAAGGATGGAGCCAATCCAAGGCTTGGTGAGGCCATAGGGGATTTGTGGTCTACCTGAGGACAAGGAGAACATCTCCCCACTTGAAAGCTTGGTCCCAGGGATGGCACCCTTTTATGAGACTCTCCGCCAAGGGGGCTTAGTGCTGGAGTACCAGGGGTGGGGGGTTTGGGCACGGAAGCTAATGGTCACGCTGGGGTCTCCTTGTGTGGCTTCCAATGCAACAGCTTTGTGCTTGAGACAAAGGATGCTGGGTGAGGACTAGGTGGACATGAATATCTGCTGAGTGTCAGAGGGGCTGTCCACTGCCCAACAGCTTACTTCCCTTCAGGGAAACTGGCCACTTTAGCTTTAGCAGTTCCTGGGCTTGGTGGGCAGTGTGTGGGCACCCATCACAGCCCAGGACACTGAGGGCACAGGAAGAGCCCAGGAAAGGCTGCGAGGTCCTGCCGTGCTCCCCCACTTGTAAAGAATATTGTGGGGGACACGTGGCAATGTCTGAGTGGCTTCACTCGGGGTTCTCTGGCTTCTTCCTCATTCTGCCACCTTTATTTGGCTTGAGAGAACTGTGTGCTGGGAGGATGTATCCAGGGGGAAGGGGCAGACCGAAGAAGTGGGGGAGGTGGTTATTGAGGGAAAGTAAGACAGAGGCTGGGGGGGAGGGGGAACTGCCTCTGCACTGAAGGATGTAAGCCACGCTTTGGGGGGGCTGATGGGAGGGTGAATGTTTTGGAAAGGGGCTGGGTGAGCTCTGGGAAGAGGAGCTTTTTTGCTTAAATAACAGATATGAGGCAGGCTAAGAGTGTAGTTAGCAGATTGGGGATGAACAGGAGAGCATAGAAAGTGGGGGGAGAAGCTAAGGGTTCCAGAGTCAGTGCACCCAGCGTCCCTGAGCCCAGAAGCTGCCTCCTCAGGTGGCCTCCCAGGCTACTGGAAATTAGAAAAATACACCAATGGCGATCATGCTGTCCAGGGCCTCAGCTGGGTTTTGTAGAGGAAAAGGCCTTGACTCTTCACACTTTGCTCTGTGGTAGGTCTTCTTCAGTGGCTCTTTGTGGAAGAAATGAAAGAAACAATCTTCCTAATTCCCAGGGCTTTTTTTTTTTTTTTGTCTGACAAAATCGGACATCTGTATGTCCCTCCAGTCTTTTCCTATACTCACAGATATAGTAAATTTAAATATTAAAGAGAAAACACAAAGAAACTTGGAATAAACGTGCATTTAAAACCCTGACTAAAACAGCAATACGATGATAATGAACATAATTACAACGGCAATAACAAAAATAATCAGCACAATAATATCGACTTCATGAGCAGCATGGAACTTTCATTCCTGATCTGGAAGGAGAAAAGGAAAGAAAACATCAGGTGAAAGAGTGAGAAGCTTCAATTTAAGCAGACAAAAGGAAATGGAAAGAACATTGGAAGTCGTCTTTCCCCCTAAAAGATGAGATCTAGAAAGGGCTGGAACTGCACTGTGCCGGGAGTCCAGAGCGCTGCTCAGACAGGCAGACTGAGGCTCATTTTCAGCCAAGACTAGACGCCTTGTAACTGTAGGAGAGGATCTGGTGGGACTGTGTGGCCATTTGGCTGCTGAAAGTCCAAACAGAAAGGTTTTCCAGGATGGCGCGGCTCCAGCTCCCGCGTCCTCTGAAGGCCTGCGCCCTGGCGCTCTCAGCTGGCCTCTTCCCCACCTCCAGCTGAAGCCACACTGATCTGGGCCCCAGGGAGCATCTCCTGCAGATCCACTGCAGCCCTGCCTCAGGCGGGTCCTTGTGGCACCACTGAGTGTGCCTGGCCTTGCACAGGTGCTGTGTCCTTCCTTCGGGCCCAAGGCCGGCACTTCATCCTCTCCAGTCCGGGGACCTATTTCTTTGTAAGAATTTATGTTCGGGGAGGGGAAGTTTCCGGAGTTCCTTCACAGCTAAGAGCTAAGTACCGACTTCATTACTGAGTGAGGGCGGATATCACTACGAAAACCCCTTTCACAGTAGATCGCTAGGGCCTGCAGAGTGAGGCAGCAAAGGCAAGGAGAAGGCCGAGGCTCTGACCCAGAAGATCTCTTTGCACCTGGATCTTGGCTGAGGTGTCAGGTAAGGACTCTGCGTCAGGATCAAACAATCGGAGCCACCCATCAAGCCCCGTTCTTGACCAGAGGGCTTCTGAGTGTCTACCTGCTTCAGAGTTGTTCCCTAAGAGAGGACTCCCTTCCCATCCCTACCTGCCGTATCCAAAGCCTGAGAAAACTTCCAGGATGGAGCCAATGTACATAGAGGGTGCAGGCCAGATTTCTTTGGAGACTTAATCATCTGTGAGAGTGTTTTCTCAAGTGCAGCATAGGACCCCTGGTCACCCTCATCAGCATCCCTCCAACCTCTGCCCACCAGACTCCTCAAATGCCAAGACCAAAATCATGTCTTGAGCAGACCTGGGTAATCCAAGGAAAGAATTCAACAACAAACGGGTTGGTGGTTGTCTATAGAGCTGGGGATCTGGCCAAATGGGCAGAGCAAAACAGCGCCCAGGGAGCTGGTGGAGAGGGAAGCGTGGGGCGGGGCTGCGGACGCCAGGCTTCCTGTGGGATGGAGGGACCGGGGTGCAGCTGGGGTGTGTGTAGCCTCCTTGAGTCCCTGCAGACGGTCGTAGGAAGGTGGTGGTGGGCCTGGAGGCTGCTGCTCTGCAAAGCGGACATTCCTAAAATCCCTGGTATCAGTGCCAGAGCTGGTCTGATGGGCAGAACTGGGCAGGGTGAAGGTGAAGGGTGGGGAGTCTCTGGGTGTCTGCTCCCAAAGTAAAACTCAACACAAAGCATTCGGGTCATCAGATGTGCCCTCCCACCACAGAGCCCCGTCACTCTCAAGTCCATGGATTCTCCTTGAAGCCCTGCCAGCAAACAGCCCAAGAAGGACAATGGGTATGGGGAAAAACAACAACAAAAAGAACCAAAAAGGAAAGACCCGAGTGAATGTTCCAACAGCGCAACAGAAGAGCTGAGGTGGCCTGGATCAGCCCGGCTGGCTTCCTGGGGTGCCAGCGGGAGCCTCCCTACACCGAGTCTGTCTGTCGTTCCGTAAGGCACTAGGAAGGAATGATGCAAAAGCAAGACTGCGAGGGCTGTGACGCGGTGCCGAGGGACACAGGGAGGGTGGCCTCCGCGCTCACACCCACGCGCTGGCCACACACGCTCGCTCACCGGGACCACTGCATTGGTTACATGCCTAAGTTATATCACTTTGTTTTGTGCAATTACACAGGAATAGTCTATTGGTATCGCTGGAGTTGAACACAAGGTACACAGCAAGGGCGCAGGGCTACATTCCACCAGGGTACCTCGACGGCGCCAGCCTGCGCTACGTGATGGGGTGGACTCAAAGGAAAATAGATCTTCAGAAAGGAAAAAAAAATCTCAAGTTTGTAACACACATCGTTAATGACATCTGAGGAATAACATTGCTTAGGGATTTATCCAGAGTGCTCAGAAGAGAAAACCCGCCCCCTCCCAGGGAGTTTCTGATCAGCCTGGCTGAGCCCATCATTTCTGATAAACAAGCCAGGGCTGGGCTTCGCCAGCCCCCCAACCCCCAAATCAGCCTCTCAGGCCATGGCCTGACTATGGAGAGGTGTTGACCCTTTAGCATTCTGGAAAAATCCCTAATTCTTATGTTTAATTAATTAAAAATCTATTGGATTTCCATATCAGGTGTCCCTGACAGCAAATTCTTCAATGTTATTCGCTGCCATATGAAAATAATCTTTTGAAAAGTTCATAGATAAAGTTCTTCAAAAACTGGGGCCCCTCGCTTCTGGAATCTTCCCGTGGCTCTCTTCTTCTCCTTTCCAGTTTGGTGCAGAATGGGTTTGTGAGCTGTTTTTTTTAAATTTTTTTTAAAATTTTTTTTGTTACTGATGTTTTCTTTTTTTTTCTTTTTCTCTTTTTAAAATAAAAGCATAGATTTCCCTCTCCTTAATCCCTTCCTTTTAAAATGTTCTCTGCTCTAAGTCCTCCCACTTCCTAGTTCAAGTTTCATTGGTGTCCCGTCCCTGTCCCCTGCCCCCCTCCCCTGCCCCTTTTGCATTGTTTGTGTGCGGCACCTCAGTATAAAAAGCCGGCTCCCCAGGGTCCCAGGAGCAGCCTCCCTCCCTCCCCTCCCCAGGCCCGTGGTTATATGTAAGGGTACTGGTTGACCTTGGCAGGGCTCAGTGGGTATCCAGTGTAGACGGTGGAGGCTGGCGAGGCGCTGATGTAGGTCTGGTGGGCAAACTGGGCTGGATACTGACTTGGGTGGATGGTGGGCGAGGGCAGGACCCGGGGGCCCATGCTCACGGGGACCTGGTGGACGATGCTGGCCGGGTAGGCAGTGTGCTGCACGGTGTGGCGAGCCGAGCCTTGGGAGGCCACCAGGTGGGCCACGGTGCCAGTGGAGCCCAGGGCTGCAGGCGCCGTGTAGGTGTAGAGGTGAGGCTGGGTGGGGAGGTGGGCGGCGGCAGCGGCAGCCAGGTGGGGGTGGACAGTGCCGTGGCTGGGGCTGTTGTGTGGGAAGGTGTACGGAGCCTGAGCCATGGTGGGAGCGATGTAGGCCTGCTGCCGTCGATGGCTCCCGGTGCGGTCTGCGGCCATGTGCTGCTGGGCCTGAGAAGAAGCAGCGAGAGGGGCTGCGTCAGGGGAGGAGGGGGAGGCCAGTAGGGAGGAGGGGGGTGAGGAGAAGGGGCGGCAGGAGGGACAACAGATGCTTCCCTTTGTGTGGTGACAGTGAAAATAAGTTTGGACTGAGAAAGGGACATCTGGCCTGCTGTGCGCAGGCTGGGATGACACAGAGCAAGCCAGGACAAAGGCAGTGGGATGTGAGGTGTCAAGAGATCCTGTTTTGAGGGGGACTGCTTTCTTACCCACTGTGAAATCTCAGACTCTTAAGACAACTCTGTTTGAAATTCTATCAGTCCAACCAAATAGCCCTCTTTCCCCTCGAGAACCTAAGCCGCCGTGACACGTGAGATCCTAGGCCATTCTTTTCCTTGTTCTGTGGAATAGGTGTGAGGTTTCCTTCCCTGCAGTAAGGAGAAGCCGCTGAGGTCACTCAGGAAACTTCCTGCCACCACTAGGGGAACCACAGGCCCAAGAGGTGGCGAGGGCTGCCTCCATGACCCTCTCTGCAGCTGAAGAGTGGGGAGCTGAGGCGATGGGCCTGAGTGGGGCTTACCTGACTGAGATTGAGGGGCTGCTGCTGCTGGAAATGGGGGCCTGGCCGCTGCTGCCGGTAGGCGATGGCTCCCGACGAGCTCCCTGAAGAATGACCGCTGGTAGAGGTCACATTGCTGGAGGACTTGGACTTGTAGGAGGACGAGTGGTGACTGGTGTTGACTGTGGTAGGAGGAGGAACAGGTCATAGGTCAGTGGCAGCTCCTTGGTTGACCGGAAGATGCTCCCACTTCAGGTTACAGTGGCCTTCCCAAGAGGACACGTCCCTGAGACTGGCCGTGCAAAAATCAGCCTCAGCCTCCACACTCAGTCTTGACTTTGGAGTGGCAGCTGGGCTCCGGCTTGCTCCGTTGGTTAAGATAAGATGAATTCACTCCGGGACTAGCCCAGGAGTTGAACATGGTCAAGTAGTTTCCTCCCCTGACAAGGGGGCTGTAGATGCAGGAATTCTACCTTGCCAGCAGGGGGCGCCAAACTCCGGGAATCCTGATTCTGGCCCAACAACTTAAGGTGGGTGGAGAATCTGAATTCTAACAAGCCTCCAGGTGCTGCCACTGCTGGCAGGCGCTCCCACACTCCAGGGGCTCAGGGGCTCTAGGAATGGTGGGCTGTCACCTAGGTAGGATAGTTCTGGCTGGGCAGCCAGAGGGAGCCAAGGAGCCTCTCCAAAGACCAGCTGTCTTAATCAGCCAACAAATAAGTTTGAGCTCCTGCTTGGGCTGGGCACTGTGACTATTAGTCACCCAGAATGGATGAGGTGACAGCAGGAATAAGGAGAGGCATCACAGATCATAGAGATGGAAAGGGCCAATATGAGCAGGCCAGCCAGAAAGGCATCTGCAGCCTGGGGTGGGGCTGGGGCGATCCGACTTCCCTGCTGGTTGGGACAGGTGCACAAGCAAAGCCCATGCTGATCCTCAGTCTAAGGACAGAGATTGGCTCACATTGTTCTATGTTTGAGCACTTCATGCCTGTGACTTTTACTTAGTGACTCAATTTTCTTTGTTAAGTTTTTTGGAATATGACTTTTTTTAAAAATTGTATTTATTCTAATTAGTTATATATGATAGCAGAATGCAATTCAACACATATTATACAAATAGAGAACAATTTTTCATGTCTCTGTTGAACACAAAGTAGAATCACACCATTCGTGTTTTGGAATATGACACTTACTACCTTCACTTTCTATGGAGGACAAGTGTATTTCTGTGATTTATATTTTCTGCAAACCTTGCTGTACTCAGAATTTATCTGGTAACACTGGAAGGAATAAGAAGGGTGTAAGAGAAAATAGAAGCAGAGATCTGGACAGGTCTTCAGTGTGCTGTGGGGCTGGTGGGGAGCTGAGACAGACACAAAGTGACAGAAGGAATCAGATAACTGAGTCTCAAAAGACAGGGCCACAAGCCCTAGAGGAAAAAAACTAGAACGAAATGAATAGTACAAGAGATTTCCATGAAATAACTCATTTTTGTCAGTTTTGGTGATGAGCAATATGTGAACACCAGCTCCCAGCAGGTGGCTTGGTAAAGCATAGGGAAGGACTGCCACTCACTGGACCTGGCGGAGCGCAGATCTAGTGTCACTGCTGGCGTGCTCCACAGTGTATCTCTAGAAACCAACGAGAAGCCCTGTCTACCACAGATGCATGAACATCAAGATGAAATAATTGACAGGTAACATGGAAAGGGCCCTTGGTACAGGGGATCCAGTCAGCTACCCAAACACTGTCTCCTTCACCTGACTCCCCAGCATGAAAACTGCCCATTTTGGGGAAGGTGCCCAAAGTTGATGTTCAAGAGAACCATGAGGGAAGAAGTGACAAGACTGTAAAAAATCAGTTCTCCATCTCAGGCTGTGTGGCAACAAGAATCCAGGAAATTTTATGTTGGGGCCTGAGCATCTTAGGCCAAAACAGAGGCCTATCACTGTCTCAACCAGGTATCCCATTGCAACTGGTATAAAACTGGTGAATCTGGTCATTCCTGGGAGAGAGGGTGTTAAATATTAATGAACCACACATAATAAAGATCAGGCATTTGAATGAATTAGATTGGGCCAATTCTGTGACAAACCCCCTGGGTGACGAAATCAAAGTCAAAGAGAGAAGCTTGAAGCTGGGGCCAAACACAAGTATGCGGATCAACTGTTGATGAAAGGAGAAGAGTACCTTCAAAGGGCTTCGCTTCAGTAGAAGGGCAAAGGGGACTGGAAACCCACGGACAGGGCACACACTGAAGGCAGAGAGGAGCCTCCTGCCACTCAACACAGATCCAGAGTGAAAGGAGAGCTGCCTCAGTAGAGTGGAAGGTGGTGGGTCCTGAATAGAGGCCCCCAATCCAACTGTGTATTGGCACCCAGGGCCCCTCCTACCCACCCACTGCTTCAGAGTCCCTCGGGTGGGTGCCTGGGAATTGGCATGTTGAACTTCCCAGCCATCCAGAGCCAGCCTGGCCCCACAGAACAGACCTGCATTTGGGAATCAGGTCCTGAGACCCAACACTGTGCCCAATCCAAACCCAGTTAGACCCTCAAAGGCCCCCCAAAATTGCAGGGGAAGAAGGGGTTTTTGTGGTCCTAAACATAGAAGGCTGTGAGTGCTGGCCATCAGGAGGGCTTGCTTCTCTTCTTCCCTCAGCCAGGTGACTGTCTACCTCCTTCCCTCTCTGCAGCAGGTCGCAGGCTGGGCTTGCTGCTGGGCCCAGCTCTGGATCACGTTCTACTCCTATTCCGACTTCCTGGACATCTTGTGGTTATTACATCTGAGGGGGAAACAACGAGCCGGAGGGATTTACAGCCTGAGTCTGCAAGTGACAAGGTTACTGAGCCTGGTGTGTGCCTGCTACCATCATTGTGGGAACAGGAGACAGGAGCTGAGTCAGAGTTGGTCAAGCTGTTAGAGCAGAGAGCCCTGGATAAAGGAGGAGTCCTGAAGGGACCAGGAGATTCATGCAGCAATTCTATCTGCAGAGATCAATAAAGGGGCAATGGGCTTATGATGGAGGATGGTCTCCTAATGTAGGTTCTGGGTTGTAAGGGAACACGGACTTTTCTGCTCATACCTAATCCAGTTACTCAGGGATCCCTTTGTTCTGGAAACAGCCATTTGTGCCCTATCTACACCAGGTGACGGAGCATGTGCAGCTTGGGTGAGCTCTAGAGCCAGACCCTGGGAGGCCTGGACAGGGTTTTGGGCCAGTTGGCTGCCTTGATATGTTTGCTAAACTTTTTTTCACTTGAAAAACTAGGAAAACGGCAGTATCTACATGCAGGGCTACTGTGAGGGTTAGAGGGCCGCCACATGCAGACTGCTTGCTGCCTGGCACTCCCTGCAGTCAGCATGCGTCAGCTGCACTAGCTATCACTCGTGTTGGTTGGTCTACTGAACACTGAGCCCTGGCAAGAGCAGATGCACAAGGAACAGTGCTTGCTCCAAACTAGGAGGGTCAATACGAGGCTCCTGGAAAGGGGAACCTGGAAGCCTGGGTGTCACCAGGCCCATGTTGGGCAAAGGCTGCTCTAGAGCATAGGTGTCTGGCCTCTGGTGGCTCAGGTGCCAGGAGCTCTGGCTCTGGCCTGCCTGGAACTTAATTGTTGAACTTTCCCTCAGTCCTGCATCCTTCCAATATATTCTTTGTCTCAGGCCAGTGGAGAGTTTTTTCTATTGCCTTCCAGAAGATCCTCAACCAACCCCCAGGGCCAATGTGAGAAATCCTCAAGGACCTTCTGATCCAAGAACCTTGGAAGGATGGTCTGTGAGGAACACACTGTTTAGAAACAGGGTTCACCCTGATCTGAGTAGGCTCATGGAACTCTGAACCCTCTGATGCTAGGGTCTCAGGCCAGGGGTCAGGGCTGCAGCAGGTGTGTGCCTTGGCCTGTGCAGGCCTCCTGGAAACCAGAAAGCCGAGGAAGGCTGCCTTCCAGGATCTTCCAAGCCTAGGATGACTTTACAGACAAAGGATCATATTGGTTTTGAAAACTTCCCCCAGCTGGAAGGGCAGGCATAGTCCAAGAGGAGCACCCTCACCCCTAGAAGACTCCCCATGTCCTGAGTTCAATCTGCAGCTGTAGGCCTTCCACAAACCTGTATTTAGAGCCAGGTGCGGTGACACACGCCTGTAATCCCAGAGGCTTGGGAGACTGAGGCTGGAGAGTCACAAGTTCAAAGCCAACCTCAGCAACTCAGCAAGTCCCTGAGCAAGTTGGCAAGACCCTGTCTCTAAATAAAGATATAACAAAGGGCTGGGGATGTGGCTCAGTGGTCAAGTACTCTTGGGTTCAATCCCCAGTAACAAAAACCAAAAAACATGTATTTAGAGAATTAAATAATGATACAATGGGGCTGGGGTTGTGGCTCAGTGGTAGAGCATTTGCCTAGCAGGTGTGAGCACTGGGTTCAGTCCTCAGCACACATAAAAGAAATAACATAAAATTATTGTGTAGGTCTACAACTAAAAATATTTTAAAAAATAATAATATAATGTGCACTGTGACAGAAATCATGTCCTTTTCAAATATTTTACCTTAAAAATGTTGCTTCCTGCATGGTTACCACCAAAATATCTTCCTGGGTAGAAAAGAGGTTTTTTGGAGAGGTGTCCTTGTGGCCAAGGAAGGGTCAACCTTGTTTTTGTTACCTCACAGAGGTGCCTAGTTTGGGGAGCTCCAGCCTGGTTTCCAGGCTTCAGATCACCAGAAGACACTGGCAGTCAGTAGAGACTGTCCTGTAAACCAGACACGCTCCACTTCTGGCTGCTGTGGGTTCATGTTTCCCTGAAGGTAAGGCCTCCCCCTTCCAGAAACATGACCTCCTAGAATGTCTCCCTCATGGAGTGGCCTGGCAGCCACACATTTAATTCTCAGGTTTTGGTCCCAGGACCGCCTACCTGTTCTGCCTCTGGCCCTGCAGCACTGACCCTGAAGTGAGGGCTTCTAAGAGCTGTACTGTCTCCGTGGACTGCAGGGGGCAGGCCAGAGTATGAGCGCTTTGGCATGGTGCAGGGATGGCTGTTTACCAAATGCTTCTTCTGAGGAAGGAGGCCTGAGAGGGCTGCCTTTCCTCAGCTCCTGGGTTATGAAGAGGGTGCTGGAGGAGAAAGAAGCGGAGGCTACTTCCACTTCCCCTCCAAGCAGAGCTTCTTGGTGTAAGAAAGGCCCGGTTGCAGGCTTCATCGTGAGTTCTAGGAGGGCGTCTTAGGACACTGGCCCACGTTTGCAGGCTGGCCTGTGGCAGAGTCTAAAACGTCCCTCAAGGCCCCATCCTGAATCCTGCTCTGTACCCTCAGTGGCAGGGCCTGAATGGCCTGTTCCTCCCAGGCATCATACATGGTGACCATCCCAGGAAGATTCCCGACTCCAATGGCAATGGTGACAGAGAGGAGGTCCCTCCTTAGAACAACAGCTTCCCACATCTACACAAATCTCAGCAGTGTGTGTCCCTTCCCCTCTAAATAGTGGCATCACGAAGGTCACCAAAGGGACCTATGAGGCAAAGTAGTTCACTGTGGGACACAGGCTTCCTCACAGCAGAGGCCTGCTCACTGTTCGGCCCAGATATCCCCTAGGTAACTGTTTAAAACTATACCCAGGGGGCTGGGGATGTGGCTCAAGCGGTAGCGTGCTCGCCTGGCGTGCATGCGGCCAGGGTTCAATCCTCAGCACCACATACAAACAAAGATGTTGTGTCCGCCGAGAACTAAGAAAAAATAAATAAAAATTAAAATTCTCTCTCTCTCTCTGTCCCCCTCTCTCACTCTCTCTTTAAAAAAAAAAAAAAAACTATACCCAGCACACATTTTTAAGGTTAAATACTTGGAAAGGACATGATTTCTGTCATAATGGACATTGTATCATTATTTAATTTTCTGCCACAGCCTGACTGTGGCTGGTGAGGAATGCAGATCATGAAGATTTCTTTTGGTTAACTCCCCAAATTCACCCACAGTGAGCCCGAGCAAGGGAAAGCTGGAGAGGGGCTGCTGCGTCAGTCTGCAGTGAGCTGTTCGGCTGAGGGGTGAATTCCCAGGCTTGTGCTGGGGCCCAGTTCTCAAGATAGTCATTCTCTCAATAAAGCCAAACATCACACTTGGGAGATTTCTCCTCCAAAGGGGGAATTTTGAGGAGGGGCTCAGAGAAGCCTATCTGACCCTTCGCTAAAAAGACTTGGAGAAAGTTCTTTCTACAGGGGACACATGAATGACCAGCATAGGCTCCTGGCAGGGAGCGATGCTTGACATCAGTTAGGAATGTTCCACACAGGTATCACCACAGACCGTGGATAGAGAGCGGGAGGCTTTCACTTCTTATTTACCAACCTCGTTGAAAGCAGAGCCACTATGAAGGTGGCAAGGCATTAATTATAGAATTAAAAAAGGAAAACTCTGCTTATGGAAGGTGAATCTGACCTTGACCATGGGTGATAATGGAGCACTTGCTATTTTACTAGCGCTCACGTTCCTAGCAGTTAGAAAACAAGAAACGCAACCTCCAGAGAGCAGTTTCCGGCCTGCCCTGGCCCCAAGTTACCTGGCCCCAGGCTGTCGCATTCCACCAACACCTCACTGGCCTGGGTCTTCAAGGGGGGCACGATGATGGTTCGGGGATTGCCAGTGCAATGATTCTCCAGGGTCCCCTTGCTGTCAAAGGCGTTGGTGTTATTGTGCCCGGCACGCTGCTGCACAGAGTAGGGGCTGGTGTTGCTGGAGGAGTCCGAGTAGGGAGAGTCGTGGACTGTGACGCAGCTGATGACATTTTTTCTTTGCTTGGAGACAGTGCTGCAAAGGCAAAGTGAGAAGAAGAACTGTGAGAAGGTTGTAAGGTGAGATGCCATACAGCATTTCAGGGACTCGCCATGTGAAGCCCCTTGCTGTACCCTAGGTTCACAAATGTCACCAGTGAGAAGTGAGAAGTGAGAAGCTTCTGGGTGACCCTGGGCTCTCCCCCGTGTGGCAGGCTCAGCAGAGCTGTATGGCAACCCCCTCTGGGCCACCAGCACAGGCTATCTGAGTAAGGAGAGAGAACCTAAAGAAATGGCAATCTGAGACTCAGTCTGGGAGAACAGCATTGGAAGAAAAGTGATCATAAGCATAGGCTTGGGCCTGTGAGAACGAGAGCTTTAGCAGGAGGGGACGGGTCACCCAAGGCACAGCACTGCTCTGAGAGTATGACCCCCAGCACAGCGCAGGAGTGCTGAGAAAGGGCGAGGAGAGCTGGATCTGGTGCCCTCTCTCTGTGGGGTGACTTGGTGGGCAGGCCACTGGGACCTCCAGGAGTCCCCTGCTTAGGGGAAGTCTGACCATCCTGCAGCTTCCGCATCGCCTGGGCCAAGATCAGGGAGGAGATGGTACTGCACTAGGGCCTGGTGGAAAGGCTCCTGCATGCTGAGGTGGGAGGAAGTCGCTCTCAATCCCTGGGCATCTTCTGTCTGGAACTTCATCTGCAGCAGGGTGGAGCTGGCGCGGGATGGCTCTTGGCCAGTACCTTCTGTTCAGAGATATTTACGTTAGTGGGTTTCTCTGGGAATCAGTCCTACTGCCTCCCAACCTAGGGAGAGGGTTAGGGTGATGGATGTGGGACTTATTGCTTATTGTGCAAAGTTTTATAAATGGATGTTCTATTTTTGTATACTGATCATTTGTTTTTCAGAAATAATTGCCAAAGCAAGGTGGTCAGTTTCTGGTATTTATAGAGCCTGACGGACTCCCAATGACCCCCCAAGGAGTCTTGCCCAACATCAAAGGGCCAGGCCAGACCAATCTCTTTTCAAGAGGGATCTCTGCTACTCAAAGGGCAGCATGGAAGTGGGCACATTCAATGGCCCGGGGTGTCCAGGTAGAAGGCAAGCAGAGGAGGCTGGAAGGGCTGGTGTTGTAAAGGCCATGCGAGGGCCTGGTCCCTGCTCCTGGTATCCAGCACAACTGACATCTGATCTGGATAATTCCTCCAGAGGCTGCACATGGTGTCCTCTCTGGCTCTGAGCAGAAGATCCCTAAATGGGTCTGTGGGTAAGAACATGGGCCAGAGGCCTCACTTTGGTATGTGCTGAGCAGGACCTCCATAGTTATTCAACCTCTCTGGGATTCTTCTGCCTCCTTAATAAAACATAGGTAAGAGCAGTAATTATGGGCTGGGGTTATATAGTTCAGTGGTAGAGTGTTTGCCTGGCACATGTGAGGTATTAGGTTCAATCCTCAGTACCACATAAATAAAATAAAGGTATTGTGTCCACCTACAACTAAGAATATTAAAAAAAAAATAGCAGCTATGCCAGAGATTTGTTCTGAGAACTAAGTGAGAAAACAGAAGTAGAGGGCTTGGAATAGTGCATGTGCATGCTATAGGGTAAGTATTCCATAAAAATTAGCTACTATTATTCTACGTTGAGTATCCCTAGCCTCCAAATCCAACATCCAAAACCTCTGGAGTGCTGACATGATGCCAAAAGTGGAAAATTCAACACCTGATCTCAGGTGGTAGGTCACAGTCAAAATACTAAAAATATTGTATGAAGTTTCAAGGTACATTCAGGCCATGTATGTCAAGTGTATATAAAACACAAATAAATACTGTGCTTAGACTTTGCTTCCCTCCCCAAGATATCTCATTATGTATACGCAAATATTCCATAATATGAAAAAAATCTGAAATCCACTTCTGGTCTTCAGCATTTTGGATAAAGGCTACCCAATTGTGCTATTTTAATTAGGATTACAAAAAAAACTTATTTAGGCAAAGAGAATTCTAGTAGGGCAAGGACTAGCTGGAAAAGTTCCTTCTCTTCTAGCCTATGCATAAGCCAGAAGATTGATAAGAAAGACAGCGAGAAGTCACCAGCTAAGAATCATTGAGACCTATGCTGAGTGTGCAGGAATAACCTTACAAAGCAATATGATACATGTCTCTGCCCTCAAGATTAAAATCTCAGGGGGAGACTGTATGACAACACGACAAGTTAAATAGTGAAAGCTTTAAAATAAGCAGTTAAAGAGAATAATGGATGTCACAAAGTCTTCCGTGATTAACTGTCAAATGAGTCGCACAGATGATAATTGTTAAGAAATCAAAAGAAGGTGAGGAATGAATTGGCTGCATACATTATAGCACTTCCCGTTAACTTAGATAAAATAGATACATTTTAATTAATAAAGACCCACATTTCTCACTTTTTTTTTAAAAAGAGAGAGAGAGAGAGAGAGAGAGAGAGAGAGAATTTTTAATATTTACTTTTTAGTTTTTGGTGGACACAACATCTTTGTTGGTATGTGGTGCTGAGGATTGAACTCGGGCCGCACGCACGCCAGGCGAGTGCGCTACCGCTTGAGCCACATCCCCAGCCCCACATTTCTCACTTGTAACAGTCCAAATGCTTAATGCTCTAAAAGCTAAACATAAAGTGACTATGTGACCCAGCAATTCCATTTCTAGGCATGTGCCTGAAGGGAGTGAAAGACAAACTGAAACAGGTATCTGTGCCAATGTTTACAGCAGTGTTATTCACAACAGTAAAAAGGTGAAAGCGATCTAAGTGTCCATCAACAGATGAAGTGACAAAATGTGGCACATCCATACAATGGAGTACTCTTCAGTCTAAGGTTGAATGAAGTTCCGACACATGTTGCACTATGGATGAATCTTCGAAACATTAAGTGAAAGAAACCAGAAACAAATTTTGTATAACTCTACAAATATGAGATATCTAGAATAGGTGAATCCATACAGATAGAAAATAGATTAGAAGTGCCACAGACTGGGGCTGGGGGCAGAGAGAAATGGGGAGTTACTGCTTTTGAGTATAGAAGTTTTGGTTGTAGCAAAAAGAGAGCTCGAAATAGATACTGGTGATGGTTGTACAATATTGTGAGTATAATTAATGTCATCCAATTGTTCACTTAAAATGGTTAAAATGGTAAATTTAGATTCTACATTTTACCATAATTTTAAAAAATGAATATACAAAACCCCCACTGAATTGTACATGTAAATGGGTGGATTATAAAGTATGTGAATTATGTCTCAATTTAAAAAGTCCATGGGCTCATTCCAAAATAAGAAAGCAAATGGGACCCAGGGTCTCGGTGCCTGGGGTTGGAGAGTGCAGCAGGGCTCAATGTAGCCCCTGGGGGGAAGAGGAACTGCTATACACCACAAGATTAGAAAATGGGGCTCTAGGAAAAGGTCCCCGAGCCTAGGAAGTAGGAGGAAGGAAGGTAAGCTGGAAAGCTGAGTGAGGGGGAGGAGGCAACTCCAGAAGGAACAGGGACAGGAGGAGAGCTGCCTTAAAAAGGCAGGGCCCAGAGAAGGCCGCAGCTGCTGGTCTGTGAGTACTGTGTTATGATAGGCTGTCACTCAAGGGAGCCCCTCCCACCTGCACACAGTATGCCCAGGTTCAGGGAAGCGCTGGGAGCCATGACTCCATGCATTCCCTGTTCCCAATGGGATGCAGAGCCACCCTGTCCTTCCCTCAACTCTGGACTCTGGTCACAGTCACTTGAACACACGGTGGCTCCTCTGGCCATCTTAGGAAAAGTGGATGTGTTCTATCGCAGGTGCATGCTCTGGGTGAAGACATCACATCAAGACAAAGGCTGGCTCCCTAAAAAGTGTTCTAGAAACTGGTGTCCTCATCCTGTGACCCTGGACATCCAGTCACCTCCAGCCCATTCTGAAATCTACTAGGGAAGGTGGAAGAGATTACTCGTGGCATTAAAGGATCTGCTGTGAGGGTCCCTTCAAGATTTATTATGCCACAGACCGTTGCTGCCATGCCCAGAGGCCTCTTCTCTGGGCACAACAACAGTTACCCCAGACCTGATTTCCAATGCTACCTCCGTGGTCACTGCCACTGAACCAGAAGTCTCCTGTCAATCAACCATTGCCTGCACCACTACTGCCATTGCTGCTGCCTCTGATTCTGCTGTTGCCAGCCTAAGGTCACCTGGAGGTCTTCTTTCTGGGTGCTGCTGCCACAGAAGAAACTGCTGCCCTGAATGCAACTGAAGCTGACACTGCTGATGACCCCCAGAGATTGCCTGGTGACACTCCCCCACAGCTGCAGTTGTAGCTGCCACTGCAGCCACTACTGCTGACCTGCTGCCAACAACCACCACCACTACAGCTGCTACCATAGCCTAGAGGACTGCTTTGGGGGAGACTCCAGGTTTGGTTGCACGTGGCTGCACCCATTTTGGGAGACCAGCCAGGGCCTGGGGTCCGGGTGCTAGCAGGTTTACCACCACAAAGGTCTCTGTCTGGGGACTCCAGCTGGGACCTCCAGGTCCAGTGTGCGGGTGCCTGCAGGTTTCGAGGCGCATGGGGTCTTTCTGCTGAGAGTGCTGTGGCCCTTGTCGTGCTGCTGCATCTCGGGGTTGCTCCTTTGCATGAGTGTATCCCTGGTGGTCTCTCTGCAAGTAGGAGCAGCATTGAGATCTTGGGACTGCAGTATGGCTGAGCCTGAGGTATCTGAAGCCCAGATCGGTGGGATAGAGACTGGGTTTGCGAGGGCTGATCGGGGTTTGGTGGTCCCAAGAGTCGTCAGAGACAGGGCTAAGAAACTATTGAACACTGACAGAGACAGTTCGACTTTCCAGCAAGATTTATTTTATTTTATTTTTTGATTCACTAATCTCTCTACCATATTTAGAACAGGATGTTTTTTATGCATCACTGTGTGGAGGACCATGACATATGAATGATGTTTTGCATTTTTCTTGTATTCTTATGTCTTTAATTTTTTCTCTTTATTCGTATCTTCCTCTCTTTTGTCTGTTATAGTCTTTCTTACTTTTCTCGAACTAACAGTCAAACTCTGTCAGCTCCTCTTCCACTCTTCCTGTGCATTTTTACATCTCACGTTTCTCTTCTTCCCTCATGAATATTACATACTACACTACCTCTGTTCTCTCATCTACCATTTGAAATTGTAAATCGTTTTAACAAATATTCTGTTTGTACTGTAGATAGTTACGGAACTCATCATTTCGGTTTAATGTGAGAAAGCAGTAGACGCCTTAGTGGGAGCTATTAGGTTTAAGGCTATATATTGTGTACACTGGGTGCTGTTGATATGGGCCTCACCAGTAAAGGTGAAGTGCTGGAAACCCTCAGGGACACAACAGATCTACAGGGCAGAACTTATCCTGCCTTAGATCCATACTTTTAGGTGGGAAAACACACTAACAACATGAAAAAACAAGGGAATGAAGCACCCCAAGCAAACCAAGATGTTTCAATAACAGAAGCCACTGATAACACAGCAGAAGAAATGTCCAAGAAGGAGTTCAGACTGTATATAGTGGAACTGATATGTGAAGTAAAGGACAGTATAAAAAGTGAAATCAAAGAAATAATACAGGAAGTGAAAGACCACTTCAATAAAGAGTTAGAGATTGTGAAAAAATAAAAACCAAGCAGAAATTCTCAAAATGAAGGATTGGGCAAACCAAATTATAAATGCAATAGACAGCATCATCAACAGACTAGACCACTTGGAAAACAGAACCTCAGACAATGAAGACAAAATGTATAATCTTGAAAGTAGAGTTGAACATGGGGAGAAGATGTTAAGAAATCATGAACAGAATATCCAAGAATTATGGGATAACATGAAAAGACCAAATTTTAGAGTTATCAGAATAGACGAAGAAGCAGAGATACAAACCAAAGGAATGCACAATCTTTTCAATGATATAATAGCAGAAAATTTCCCAAACCTAAAGAATAGAATGCAAAATCAAATACAAGAGGCTTACAGGATCCCAAATGTACAAAATTATAGCAGACCCACACCAAGACACATTATAATGAGAATGAATAACACACAGAATAAAGATAAAATTTTAAAGGCTGGGAGAGAAAAAAAATCAAATTATATAGAAGGGGAAATCATTTTGGATTTCAACTGATTTCTTAACCCAGACCCTCAAAGCTAGGAGGTCCTGGAATAATATATTTCAAGTTCTGAAAGAAAATGGATGACAACCAAGAATTTTATATCCAGCTAAATTAAGTTTCAGATTTGAAGATGAAATTAAAACCTTCCATAAACAACAATTAAAAGAATTCATAACTAGAAAATCTACATAATAGAGCATTCTCAACAAAATATTCCATGAGGATGAAATGAAAAAAAAAAAAAAGTGAAAACCTGCAAAGGGAGGATCTACATTAAAGGGATATTCAACCAAATGAGAAACTAAGACAAATCAAAAACCAGAAATAAATCAAAATGACAGGGAATACAAATCATATCTCAATAATAACCTTGAATGTTAATGGCCTAAACTCATCAATCAAAAGACACAGACTGACAGGTTGGATTAAAAACCAAGACCCAACAATGTGCTGTCTTCAAGAGACTCACCTCATGGGCAAAGATATCCACAGGGTAAAGGTGAAAGGATGGGAAAAAACTTATCACTCATATGGATTGTGTAAACAAACAGGGACTTCCATTCTCATTTCAGGTAGAGTAGACTTCAAATCAAAGTTAATCATAAAAGACAAAGAAGAACATTTCATACTTCTCAAGGGAAGTATATATAAGCAGGACATAACAATTATAAATATTTATGCCCCAAACAATGGAGCATCCATGTATATCAAACAAACCCTTCTCAATTTCAAGAGTCAAACAGACCAGAATACAATAACACTGGGAGACTTTAACACACCTCTCTCACTACTGAACAGATCTTCCAAACAAAAACTAAATAAAGAAACTATAGAACTAAATAATACAATCAATAGTTTAGGCTTAACAGACATATGTAGATTATTTCATCCATTATCCAGCAGATGTACTTTCTTCTAAATAGAAGTGTGCTACTTGATCTCTATAAACTCTTCAGGGGTACTGTTCATTTGTTTGTAGCTGGGGAGTCCTATGCAAATATGAACAATACAGTAATGCTGATTTACTTTTATTTTTGGATTTATATGTGATCTCTTCTATTGTTAGAAATCTCTGTGTTCTACCTAAATATGCTACGAAGATTAGGGAACAATGGGAAGCTGCTAAATGAGTCACTCTAAAAATGAGCACACTTTTGAGATGCTACTGTAGATTCTTTAGGCTCCTATGTGTTGAGACTACTGGGATTCATTCCACTATTGAGTCTAATTATTATTGATAGCTTATCAATCCCATTACGAGTTGGTTAATGGAAGTGAGAGAGACTGATAGAAGTACAATGAGAAATGAAATATTTGCTCAAATGGCCTTGACAGACATCACTTCTGAATAAGGAGCAAAGCTGTAAGAGCACACAATTGCATTGTGTTGTCATGGCAATAGATGATTTTCATCATTTTAAAATGATGAAAAGAAATAAGGAGCTAAGAAGTAAGAAATCAGCCCCAATGGAGAACACACTGCCAGAGGATCAGGTGCAAACCCGTGACCCCGTCTCTGCAGGGCCCTGCTTGGAATGTGATTCTGATTTCTATTTGCTAATCTCAGTCAATTTCATCCTTCAAGACCAGGGTCAAAACTCATCTCCTCCAGTAAACTTTCCATGACTTCTTTCACTCTGACTTCATAGTCAACACTAGATATGAAAAAAAATACTACTCTTTTATCACCACAATACTGATTGCCAAATATAGGTAATATTTATTGGATGTAGACCAACTACCATTCAGAGTGCTGTTTACATATTATCTCCTTTGATCCTCCTGGCAAGACTATGCAACAAAGAATATTTTAAAGGCAATAAACTGCAGACATGGCAAGCTTGGGTCACTTGGTTGCCTAAAGTCACAGAGCTGGTAAGGGGCAGAGTCAGACTGAAGGCAGCACCTGATCTCTCATCCATGATGCTCTGCAAACCTCTGTCTCCCTAGTGAAGTACCCAGCAAGCACCTAAAATGTAAAATGATGCAAACTCCTTTTTCTGGTTCCTCCAGGGCCTTATCTCATGACAGTGGTATTTTCTGAGCATGGGACCTGGGATGGTTTGCACACAGAACTTCTCAGCTGATGAGAAGGAGAGATACGGACTCAGTCACCTTCACTGCTGTTCCCACACTGTTCTATTTTAAGGCCAGAGCTGATTACTTTTAATCTGGCCTTGTGTGAGGAGAGGGAGCTGAAGCCACTGCCTTCATGCCAGTGTGCTCCTTCTGATGAGTTAGGTAGTTCTTGATTTAAAGTCATCAGTGAAAATTCCCTTCATTTTAACCTGGTACGTACATTCCATTCAATCATATAGTCTGCATATTTATATCAAACATCACCATTAAGGTCGTACTTTATGTGACTACTTTACAGAGAAATCAGAAACAAGGACCTGGAAGGAGCAGCGAGAAGTCACCCTGTCCTCACCCACTGGATGGTGTGGAAGAAGATGTCTTCTCCCACTTTCTCCTGCAGTCCTGTTCCCTCCTTCTACAGCTTGACTCACTTCTCACCATGGCAGGCTGTCCACTGAGTCCTCCTGCCTGATGTATCCACTCCTCCCTGTCCCTGCCTCTTTCTTCATTGTGGAAGGCAAGGAGCCAGCCAGGAGGTTGCCACACATCAGTGACATTTCTGTAATGCCAAAGTGTCATGACAAGCTTCTGGGGATGGACAGTAGGGCACAGTGTTGCTTATTTCCTAAGCCGCTCCACTTCATCCACTCAAGTGTAGTGAACGGGACCCTGTAATGAGGATGCTGTGAGTTGGCCGGACCAAAGGCCTTTCATTGCTCCAGATGCATCATACGATTGAAACATCTTTCAACTCTGGAAGTGTGTTAAAATGGACAGGCAACAAAGACCCTTAAAATGATCTTGTGTGTCTGATTCCTTTGCTTCTTCACTCTAGCTGGAATAGGATGCTCCTGTGCCTGCAAGATTTGGCTGTGTGGCCTTCTTAACCAGCACAGGGCAGCCGTGAGCAACTGAGCTGTGGGTGGCAATGAAGACGAACTCCACTTTGGGTTGATTTTTGTTCAGGTAGTAATAAATGAGTGCGTTTTTTTTCACCTCTCTCTATTTTTTAGACCAAAGTCTTTTGAGCAGCAGTTATTTGGTTTTCCAACTAGTTCCTCTGGTTTTACAATTTGATATAAAGGAGGAAATGATTGGGGCTAATTTTTTTTAATATGTATTCTGCAACCCCACATCTAATTTTAAGAGTGACTCAAACGACTGTTTTACTAAAAAATCCTAAAAAACTGAATGATATTTATGAACCATTTTTTTTTTTTTTTTACAGTTTACATTTTTGTTCCAATGGCTGTAACAGTCTTTGTGAAGTGCAGAATGCAGCAGTGCCCGGTGACCCAAGTGCAACAACCTATCTGCCAGGGCCTTTTAAGTAATGTACGGATGAATATATGAGTGAATAATGAAGAATGGACGAGCAGCTGGAGCACTGATAGTTACACACTTCAAAAACTATCCTCACACTGGAAGGCCATACGTTGGGCTTCTGTGTGGCAGTTTCAGCACGAGGCAAGGTTGGCAGGAGGGTCTGGATGAATCAGACATGCACCTGCAAACTCTTGTCTGAGGAAATTTTTGGTGAGAAAAGAGGGCTTGCTCAGCATATGGAGACAGATGCTTCTCTAAGTTAACTATAAATATTTTATAGTTCTACTACTTATTCCTGGGGGCCACAGAAAAATATGTCTATCATTTAGTTTTTCTGAGTTGACGCCAATTCTCTAGACACAACCAATGAAACCCCTAGACCAACAAGTGACTCACTGAAAAAGCAGAGTCCATTGGCTCTTCTGTGGTCTGACCACTAAAATTCAAAGAATTAGAAGAGCTGATTTATGTCCCTCTCCTGAGATGGCTCCAGCTTACTGATGAATGCCCAGTACTCAGTGGGGCTCAGTGTACAACACTCTAACCTCCCCACATCCCTGGCATGGTGCACTGCACACAGTAGGTCCTACCAGGACATAGTGGTGGTCACAAAAGAGTGCAGGACAGAATTATATTGTTAATGACTGAAGATAAATCAGTTTTTTTTGTCACTAATTAAGCTTGCCATTTCTTCAGGGCATCTAAATCACAATTCTGCTATTTAATAATTTAATATTAATATTAATTAAATATTAATCAATTTGGGTAAGTCACTTCCTTTCTTGGGCCTGGGCTTCTTCATCTATCAAATGGGAAAAGGAAATGTGGCCTCTACACCCCGTAACTGACAAAGAGGGCAGTGCTGGCGAAAGCACTTGATACCCTTCTTGAGTTCACCACCTCCTAGGCTGCCTCCTGCATGCTCTGGAATTCTCCTTACAAGTCGGAATCATGACCATCCACCTGCTCTGGCAACTAAAGTGCCACATATTTGGTGTCAGGAATAGTGGTTTTATTTTGAAATTCTTTAAGAATTCTAGGCGATGGCACCCAGTCTTGGAGACTTACTGACTCTCCCTGAGGTCTGGAAAGGTGGCCTCATCACTTGCCCCACATTGGTGCCAAGGCACTCTGGAGGGAGGGGCACTGTCATTCTCATGAGCATCATTGGCTCCCGACTCTCCAACTGTCATGTTGAGGCTGACCCACATCAGGGGTAGTGCCCAGCATTTCAGGCAGTTACAGGACAAGCACTGAGAACCAGAAATGTTAGCGTTAGTGTAAGTAGAAAATAGGAAATAAAGTTGGGAACACAATGCTCATGGCATAGGAGCGATCTGGGTTAGCGGGGGTGGACAAGGATGATCAGGGTTAAGGAGAGGTCTCCCTTGTTCAAACCAAGAAACCCAGAAGGGCAAGGAACATCGTCCAGTAGGAGATGTAGTGGACTCCTACTTAGCTGCACTGGGGGGTGATACTTCTTTTCCCAGGACCAACCTTTCCCTTGAGTCCCTTACTACCTCATAATGAAGCATACCATCCCTATTTAACAGGAGACCCCTTAACAATCTCCCCTTGTATCCTGAAATCTCCTTGCTCTGTGTGTCCTGTTTTCTCTTAGAGAAGCTTCCTGACTGGGACTCCTCCTATGTGCCTGCCTTTGCAGCTCTGCACCATAAATTACTTCACCTGAATCTGCAACCCCACCTCTAATGTTTGTACACAACTGCTTAGTCTTTTGACCTTGAGAAGTCCCCTCCCGTGCTATCTCCTTAAGTTACATTCCCTTCAGATCCCTTTAGTACTTTGCTGGTTTTTTTGGAAAGATGTTCTGCTTTGTGTTATATGATTTGTATGTGTCTTATCTTGCTTATTCCTTTGTGTACCTCATGAGGACAGAGATCGGCTCCCTTATTTATGTTACACCTGCAGTGCCCAACATAATATCTTACACTGATGAAGCCAATAAACATTGACTGTGCTAAATTTTATGACTTTCTGATTTCTAAGAATGAGTAATTGTATTTCCTCCCACATTTTTTTCTCGTTTCTAAACATAGTCATAATAATGTGATCACAATTACACAGTAGTTTCTCTATAAATAAGACAGCTACTGGCTTCTTTTTTATTCCATGTAGACTCAAACTCAAATATACTTTCCTATCTTTCAGGGTCCTGAACCATTTTCTAAGGCAACAGCCATTTATCTTTCCAGAAAACATTGCTATCACATCTTCTGTGAGCTGCCAGTCACAGCTATGGGCATCTGAGACCTTCAACATCACTCTGGTCGACCTACAGCTTGCCATTTTGGTGGAATGACCCTGGTACATTTTCATTATCTCGGGCCAGGCAAGCAATCCGTTATGCTTTTAGCATACCAAGCCCACTGCCATGATCTGTGGTGGTTCCCCGCAGGTCACCTGCCCGTCCACTGCTGCTTGCCTCCTTGGAGTCTCTCAGTCATTTCCATCAAGTCCTCACGAGCCACTATGCATTTCAGTTCTGCTGCTCTTGGGGGCCTGGGAGTGCTAGGGAAGTGGGTATGTGCTTTGGCTTTGCTGTCTCTCCAGCCCTGACTGGTGCAGAGAGAGCATCTTGTCCTCAGGCACTATTTAATTCTCTCCTTAGCACTTCAATGTCCAGAGTTTGGCTCAACTCAAATCTCAGACTCCAAAATCATATTCCATTCTACCTGATCACTAGATTTTAAATTACTTTCACTTTTTTTTCCAGTTGTTTGCAAGTTTGTTTGGGCCTTCTTATGACGATGATACAAATGTATACGAGCTGTCCTAAGCAAGTGTCCAGTTTGGGGCTGGGAAGAGCCTTTCTTCTTGTGAAGGGGCCACTGAGCCCACATGAAGACTGAACTCACACGTGAAGACTGAACTCACAGCCTTCTTGGTGGGGAGGATGAGGCAATGGAAAGGAAGGAACACTAACTCGACTTGGGACTGTGATCAAAAGGGAACTGAGACCAGCTCTGGAATCAGCATGTGGGGAGTAAAGCAATACTGATCTGCAAATGTGTGCCTGGTCTCACTGACCTTAAGTCTCCTTTGGTACCTGGCAAATGACAGGATCAGAAATGCTCCACTACATTCTTCTCTGAAATATACTGAAAATCAGGCTGAGCCACTCGGTGGGAAAAAAGAATGAGAAATATGCTATCCCTATCATGAAAAATATACCCAAACCACTGAACTTCATTATTAAGATGGGAAGGGATGCCCCATGCAGGAACAGCTATAAAGAGAATGTTTTAATCAGTCTATCTGTACATTTTGTAATGATTTCAAGCATGAGAATTTATTATCTAATCAAAAGGATTTGTGATTACTAATTAGTTACATTGTATCCAATCAGGAATTAATACTGTGGGCCTAATTACAAATGTTGAGCTTTGTACCCAGTTGTGGGATGCGCGCCGACTGGCAATGCTGGGTGGGGGAGTGGCAGGCCTTCCCTGACCCTCGGTTCTACAGCAAAGGCACCAGCAGGGCGGGGTTGTGAGACTTGGGGTTCTATGAGGCCCCAAGGCCCCTAGGGGTGCAGAAGGCCAAGGTTTACCAGGCTGCGCCACCTGAGCCAAGCAAGCTGAAAGCATGTTTTATTGGAGTCTGGCTACAAGGCATAGAAAAAGAGGCTCTGGTGCCAGGGTTAATATTGTGCAAATATAATAAATATTTCTTCCCTCTCTCCAGGAAGCACACAGAGAGTAAAATGAATTATTACTACTTTGGAATAAACAGTAATGCTCTCTGGGTGAAGAGCCAACTGGCAGTTTGAAAGATTGGGTTAATCAGACACAGGGAAATTTCTGATTAATTGGACAATTACTTGGAATTCTGAGTGAGCCAAGGCGATATTAGAGAAATGTCCCAACCAACTGGGAGTAAATTCAGTAGCCTGAGGCAGAGATTCTGAAGCTTATGGAGGCTGAAATACACTGGCATTGTGGGCCTGATTTTATGGTCTCACGTTTGTCAAATGTATAGGGCCTGCAACTATCTTTTAAGACTAAAGTGATTCAAATTATTTTGATTTTCAACAATTATGGAAAATCTGTTTGACAGTCTCTTGAAATAAGTTTAAGACCCAAGGACATGACAAAACCAAAATTTAGGGGTCAGCAGGGAGGAATCACTATGTTTGAAGATGTAAATGGCCCAGATTTAGGAATAGGGCAGGAGAGCCGGCGACACACGTGACGTTCTCCCAGGCTCCTTCCTTGGAGGCTAAGGAGCCACATCTCACCTGGTGGGGGCATGTTTTTGTTCCTCCTCCTCATCTGTGTCGCTGCTGATGGTGATGACACTGACTGTGGGGCTGGGGGTATCGGGGATGACAATCGTTTGTCGCTGCCGCTCTCTGGTGGTGCTGGAGGCCACGTCGCCCCACCCACATGTGACGGAGGTACTGCAGGCTGGGCTGCTGTGCACCATGGCGCAGCGGGGAGGTGTGTTCTCCTTGACACGTTTGGATCGCTGAGGGGAGGTGATGGCCTGGGAGGAGGACACTTCACAGGTGGAGACGTTTCTGTAATGACAAAACCACACATGCAGAGGAAGCTCAGGCCTGGCAACTCCTTCCAAAGAGTCCACTCTAGAAACACCAGTGTCACCAAATGTTCATTACAAAAAAAAAAAAAAAAAAAAAGTCCAAGGACTGGACCAATTAGACTGAGTTTGTAATTAGAAAAGTGGTTGCCCTAGAGGTCTTTCAGGTGAGGACAACAGCTTGGCCTCCCCAGGGCTCTGGTCTGGCTCCCTATACCTGCACCCATAGGCTGGTCTTGTAGGGGTTTAAGTCCTGACCAGAAGTCAGCTGTGTCTGCTTCAGTGTGGTCTTCATCTTCAGGATTAAGGTCCTGCTTTCTGGGCTCCATCCTGTGACCCCACAATAGATTTTATGTCTTGTTTGGGGTGGAGAGAGAAGTGGTGTTGGCCTCATAAAGCTTTGTTTCCTTGCTAATAGTTGTTCTACCATTTATTATACTAAAACACTTGTTTCTTAAAGAGTTTCTGGACCTATAAGTCCTAACTTTGGTGAATTTAAAGTTCGGCTTTCCCCCTTTCCTCCTCTGGGAAAAGGATGTGGTCATTAAAGTATTTGTGTATATGTATTAAAGGAAAAAAAAAACAAAACGAAAAACGATTTTTCTAGATTTTCATCCCTGAGCCTTGTGGGGAGCTTGCCAGTCTATGTGAATTATAATTAAAAATTAGGAATAGAACAAGAGGAAAAGATACACTTAAAAAGGAACCTTTTAATTTGGTTTTGATTGAACTGAAATTCCTTATTAAGTGAGCCAATGTAGTTTCTGGTAACTTCAGGGAAAAGATACCTTTTTCCCTCCCCATCTAACCTTTGCTGATCCTGGTAGTGTCTACAAGTGAGAGACCAAAGCCAATATATAATAAATCTTAGGCCTTATGTCCTTAGAGGATCTTCTAGCTAAAGGAATGGCAGTAAAATGAAAATAGTAAAGATAGACTTATTTAATTTTTTATCTAGCCAGTTTTAACTACACTGCTTATTCCTTTTCAGGGGCTGGTAATAAGTTTTACTGATAAGACTGTTTCAGTGTTTTTACTTATCAAAAGCCTATGTGTTTGTTATTGCTAATATATGATTTTGAGATTAAATTTTTTGTTATTCTATCAGCTGCAGTACCTCCACTTAGGAGTGTTAAAGAAAAGCAGGTGGGGCTGGAGTTGAGGCTCAGTGGCAGAGCTCTTGCCTGGCATGTATGTGTGAGGCCCTGGGTTTTATCCTCAGCACCACATAAAAATAAATAAAATAAAGGTATTGTGTCCAACTACAACTAAAAAATAAAATATTAAAGAAAAGAAAAGTAGGCCTGGCCATAATATCTGATGAGAGAGAGAGAGATAGAGAGATAGATAGACAGACAGACACAGACACACTGACTTCTTTCTGCTCTCTGACACTTGTTTTGTCTAAGGTATTGGACTTAAAAATAAGCAAATACATAGCTTGGACTATAATTGCAGTGATCTTGAAGTGCACAGGCAGTGAACTTTCAGGAGGCCAGCCAGACAGTGAGAGGATAGGGAGGGACTTGCTAAATAGGTGGTGAGGACAAGGGTTCTTACTGCCCCTATTTGGCCAAGGTGAGCCACAAGGACGCATATACAGTCCTGGGTCAGACCAGTACTCTGTGTGACTGCATGAGTGGCTGGCCATGATAGTGCTTGAGGATCAAGACGGCTTTTGTGGATGCTGAGTCTAATAATGACATGGGTATGCTGTCACAGGGCTGCCAGACAGAAGCACTCTGGAGGCCTGCCACTGATTTGATTTTCCCTGAGTTGTCAGATACACCCAAATAAGGACTCTTGAAGAAGGACAACAACTTGTAGGAAGTTAACTTTTGGATTGATTTTTGAGAATGAAAGGAGGCAGGACTAGTTTCTGGTGCTTAATTATATGAGGAAGCAGAAAACCAAAATGCACTAAACCTTGTGTATACTGGACTTCTCCAAATAAGCAACCACATACCTCTAAGTTGGTGCCCTTAGAAGAAATGTAGGAACAATTCTGTGGTTGCATGATCTGGATCTATTTGGTTATAGGATTTTTTTTTTTTGAGGGTGGGGCTTGGAAATCTCTATATTTTAAAAGTTCACTGAGGTATAGTTGACATACATAAAATTCCTGCTTCTGAAGAGTTTGATGAGTTTTGACAAACGTATATTTATAAACCCCAACCACAATCCAGACATGGAACTTTTTCAACACCTGAAAAGTCCCCTCATGCTCCTTCCTAGGCAATCCCCTCCTATCCCACAGTCTCTGGCAATTCCTAATCACATAGCATGTAACTGTTCCTCCAGCAGGATTGTTCAGGAGTTCACCAAGATGAGACTAGAGTTAAAAGGAATAGGAAAGATTAGTGTCATGTTGTTAGTGTATGGGATCAACCGCAGTTAATTGTTTGTAGTTAAGGAAGCAGCTAAATCAATTAAAATTTCTGACCTCAAATTTCAAAGAAAGTACAATCCTCTAGGATTTCTGCTTTTTGTTTTTGGTTCCTGTTCACTTAAAATAACAAAATATTTCAAGCATGCATAGACTTGCAGGCAATACTCATGCCATGACCATCCAACATTATAAAATCTTGATTCATTGTTATATATCCTTTAAGTTTTTTTTCCTTTTTTTCAGTTCTAGGGATTGCACTCCATACGTTGTAGGCAAATGTTTTACCTTGAGCTACATCCCTAGTTCTATTGTGGAGTGTTAGGATCAAACTCTAGTATTTTTGAAAAAGTTATGCTAAATGATTTCCAAAGTGAAATTTCAGAGGCAAAGCTGTTTTCGAGAGAAGAAGTAACAAAAACTTTCTCCTTGGCCAAACTTTAGTCAGGCTATGAACCTTCTCCTAGGCCCACTTGTGTATTTCTTGTAAAATCCAGTCTAAGAAAACAGCCTTGCTAATTCAGTTTAGACAGAGCCTGTCATCCTTGATATCTGATCAAGGTTCCCTACCCTTCACTGTTCCCCAGGTGATTCCAATTACCTTGGCCTGCCTTCAGTTGGTTTAGCTAGAATAACCCTTAAGCCTCATGTTTCCTCTTAGTAATTTTCAATCCTCTGACTCCAACACTATTCCTTGGCTATTTAGTCCCACTTGTCCATGCTGTATGCAGAGCTCAGCCCAATCTCTCCCCAACTGCAAGATCCTAGTTCAGCATCCCTGGTAATATTTCCATGGTACTGAATAAAATCTTCCTTCCTGCACTTTAACAAGTATCAGTGAATAATTTTCTATTCCCCCTGAACAAAAGGGGCTAAAGCACCTAAGGTGCTGAACGTGCTGTGATTCTGGGCCTCCACCCTCAGGGTGCCGCAGGGCTTCACTAGAGTGCAGGCTGCACTCACACAGAGTGACAGTGAGTGCTGACTGCGCCATCTAGGCCAGGCCATACATGTTCTGGGGCTTCTGCAGGAGGAGCTGCTCCCTCCAGTGCCAGCATGCTGACACCCCCCCCCCCCTCCTAAGCATCGCTCTCAGCATCAAGACCTCTGGGAAGGGACCTCCCAGGCCGCTCTCACCACCTACCTCACAGATGACTGGTGCTGCTTACTCTTCCGAGAGGAGGTGGTGCTGGTTGGCTGCTGCCGCATCACGTGGGCCACACCCACATTTAAGGGCTGGGCGGCTGGGAGGGTCACATGACCAGTCAATAGCGCGGGCTGCTGCATGATGGGATTGTAATGGCTGCCGTGCGCATGCGTGTTCCTGAAAAGGAAAAGGAGGTGGTTTTTATGGAAGCAGTGCCTTTACAGGATGAAGTTACCTTTTAACTGAAAGCTGACCATGGCTGGGGATGTGGCTCAGTGGTTAAGAGCCCCTGGGTTCAGTCCCTGGTACAGAAAAAAAAAAAAAAAAAAGCCGACCACGTCCCGTTGAAGGGGCGGGAGGAACCTGACGGGTTGGCGAGAACCAGGACTTAAGTGGGAAGAAGGCCAAGTGTGCAGGCTGTGCTTCCAAGTTCTGGGGACTTAAGTATGCCCTCTAACTTTTAAGTGAACAGGTGATTATGCTGAACAATAATGTGTGTTTTATTTTTGAATTTATAAGGTGCCTTCAGTGGATTCTTTCATTGCACTCTGTGAGGTAGACAGGATGTTGTGGTAATATGATTTTATTAATGAGGAAATGGTAGTTAATGCGAAAAACAAACTTTGAAGACTGGGACTCACGTTCTCCTGGCATTAGTGAGTGTTAATGTTCTCTGGAATTCCCTCAGTGGCCGGTACAATGCACAGGCCTATAGCAGCTGATCAGTTAATTACACGCTTGCAGAATGAACAATTAGATTTACGGAAGGTTGACTGGACGTGTATAGAGTTTGGTATTAAATAAAATTAAAAGCAGTCAGACACATATTGATAGGAATACTGGCAGCCTGCATCCTGAAAATGGGTTACATTTCAAAGTTCTTATTATTTGAGTTGTATGGAGATCAGCACCTTATTTCCCCACAGAAATGTTAAAAGTGATGATTAACTCAGAAATTTCCCCATGAAAGTCCACTTGACACATAAGATAATTAAAAGCTACAAAGAATTTACTTGACTTTTTAAAAATAATCAAATTCTACCTTTGCTACTTGGGGGAAAAGGATGAACAGGAAAAAAAAAAAAAGGAGCAGATGAACACTTTTGTAGAAATTTTGATACTCTTAGGCATTTACATGGACTTCAGAAACTGATGTTATGGCTTCTTTATTTTGTCGTTGCTCTTCCCCTACAGAAATGTGGTGTTCTTTTCCTTTGAAACGAGTCCAGCATTAGTACTGCTCTTTTGTTTATTAGTCAAGATCACAGATGTTCTTTGGTCCACATGTAAAGCGGGAGAGAATGGAAGGAAGTGCATTGCTTATGGATGTTGTTGGTGATTGCTAGGTTAAGAGATGGAAAAGAGAAGAGAGGGGGGCCTAAGAAAATATGCATGAATAAGTGCATGATATTGCTGAAATTAAATGAGCTATAAATGCTGAAAGACAAGGGAGTAAAGGAGTATGGCATGTGTGTGGTCTTTTAGGAGAAAAGGGGCGGTGGTGGGGGAACAACAATTGGTCAGACAGCTTTCCACTTGGTTGCTGTTCCTAATGAGCTAGAGGAAGAAAAGCAGTCTTGCTGAGCATGAACTGCTGTGAATGGGCAAAAAGAAGATGACAGGCTTATTTATTGACTGTCATGTTCAGGCACTGCTGTGGTGCATGTTAAATACAGGCCAAGTGCTTTGTGTTTTGTCTTAATTTAAACCATTCAACAATCCTATGACATAAGCCTCATTATCCCCACTTTGCTGAAGGAGAAATCAAGGCTCATAAAGGTTAAATAACATGCCCTGGTCCCAGAAAGCCAGAATGGAAGTCTGTTATACCTGATGTTGAAAGTGATTCCAATGAATGCAGGTAGGTGTGGGGAGTGAGAGGGACTGTGGGGACAGCCTGTGCACTCACTTCCTTGTACTAGTCAGTTATAGGGAGAGTGGAGGAAGCTGTAATAGAGACTTGACCAGGCGCTTATAGCTCTACCTGTCAGCCTCTTCCAGAGAGCTCTCTATCAAAAATGTTCTTTTAGGTCAGAAAAGGAATTATGGGTAACTTCAAGGTGGGATGGAGACTCTCAAGAGGGTTGAGGGGAGTGACCAGCCCTGGTGTTTATGCTGAAGGAGAGACAGCCCAGAAGGGTCGTGAGGAGTTGGGAACAACTTGGAAGTGGCCATGAAAACCACAGAGCAGCATGTCCATGAGGAAGTCAGTGTTTGGATGGGTGGAGTTCAGGAAATTCACAGGGGTGTGTTGTGCTGGCAGGTGGTCACCTGGATGTCTTTAGGGTCTATGGGAAGTGGAATGTGTGACACGACTAGTAACTGGAGAAGCACACTCTACAAACATGCCAGAGTTTGCCATTCCAACAAATCCTATCTGTCAAACCTTCCCTGGGGAAGTCAGATAGACTCCAGGGTGCTTATGTCTCCAAACATCCTGAGAACACTTTCTAGAATTGCTTAGGGCTTTGGGGACTCTCTACTGCTTTCTTTAACTGGTGACAAACCCTTCTTTTCTGAAAGTGGAATTTAATTCTGAGAAAAACCAAAAATCATGCAGAGCTGAGTCTGGTGAATAACACTGATGATTGAATGATGCAGCTTAATTTTGGGTAGAAAAATAACAGATAATCATAAGTTAATAATCTGATTTTCTTAGATCCTGGTGCTTTTTAAAAATAACCATTACAGTGTAGTCATAGTCCTGTAATCTCTGCGTCGTGGTGGACATGCCTCCCATCCCAGGCACACCGCTCACTCTTGAAGTTTCCTGCTTACCTCCAGTCGGCCAACTGCTGGGTGCCTGCCATGGTCTCGGGAATCACAGTCGCATGCTGCACTGATGTGTGGGTGGCCACTCCAGTCAGCTGCTGCCATGCTGAAGGAAGCAGGATCTGTTGGGTCCCACTCGGCCAGGCCTGCTGTGGGACAGAGGACATTTGCAGTCACCACATTTGTTAATCACATAATTAACTTATACTGTGCCGGGAGTGGTGCTAGACCCTGTGAAGGGTGTGAAAGTAGTCTCTGGCTTCAAAAACTACGTTAACAGGAAGCAATACTAACACATATGAACTAATAGAAGATAAGTACAGGGACACAAAGTTGAATGGAAGGGATTCATTCATGTTGAAGAATGATTTGGGGATTTGCTCTAATGAGCTATGCTCAAAGTTTCTAAAAGTCATTTATTGACTTGTTCTGCCACAGAGCTACATGCAAGTGATTGAGGGAGTTGAGCTGGGTGACTCCTCGCCCTTAGGGAGCTTTTTTTTTTTTTTTTTTTTTTTTTTAGGGAGCTTTCTATTTAGTGTACTTGATTTGATACTTTACCTTTTGTTGATTATTTAGTACCTACAGGTCTAACTTATGCTATCTTCTGAATCTAAGTTTACAAAACCCTGAGATGAATGAGTATTTGGTGCTGGCCTACACCTTGGATCGAGCATTCAGTAGTCCTCCCCTCATCTGCCAGCTTTTGAAGTGACTTTCTTATCTGGAACCTTCAGCCTAATTGAGAATCACCTTAGCTCCTCAAAGCAAAAATGAGAGGTTGTTAGGAAGTCATTGCTTCCATCTTCAAAAGACTAAGATTTTCCTAAGAAATCTAAAATAGACTTTTGTGGTTCTTTCTGGAATGTTGTATTTTAAGCTCTTCATATTCTTCATCACTATTCTTGCCTTTGGTCACTAAATAATTCAGACTGAAAGTGGAATTTAAAGTTGGGCTCATAAAGGGCTACCACTAAGGTAAAATACCTCTTGGGCAGGTCAGGGATTTAAGTTTTTGATATCTTAGTTATATCTCTCTCTCCACTTGGCTGGACATGACCAACATCGGGTAATTCAGCTAATATAGTGCTCCACATACTGGGCAGGTGTTTAACACGTGTTTTGACTCACATATACAGACAAGCACTTCTGGAAATGGATGGCATTTTGAGGCAAGGCTTAAAAAATAGTGCTGCTTATAAAAATGACATAGCCACGTTTTAGAGCTGTCCTGCTTCTCTGTTCTGTCATCTGTCTGGCAACTGTCATGTTGCCAATGAAGTCTGTGAGATCACTTCTACTTTTTGATATTGCCTGTTTGCTTACTGATCTGTTTTGCTATAGGAAGAATGCTTAGAGGCTATGGGTAATACATAGGTGCTTAATAAATATTCTTGATAAATGAAGAATCAACTCTACCAAGTCTGTTTTCTATAATTAGTATTATTTCAGGTTTACCAAATGCCTCATAAGAAGAAAAATAAATTGGTTAAAACAGTTGTCAACTCAAAATATTAAGTAAATAACAATTTCATTGGCAGTAAGATTTTTACTGCTTAGTCATCTGGAACTTATTTCAGATCTCATGAAAAGCATGAGTTTTGATTAACATCATTAAAAATATCTTGATATAAAGCTTAGACCATCATTTTTAAAACTTCCTTGAAATGGATATTAACATTTTACCTCAAAGAGATGGTACAAAAGGCCATTTTTGACCTTTCAAACTGATTGATACACTCAACTCATTTCAGATGACCCTTCATAGACAGTTCTATGATTTATTATTACTACTAAGAACAGAGCTAATATTTCTTATTGTGTGCCAAGCACAGAGTTAAGTCCTAAGTAGATTTTTTGACTTCTTAACACCAATTGTGTGAGGGGATGCTATTGTTTCCTTCCATTTCTCAGATGAATAAACAGAGAAGTTAAACTTGCCCAGAAACTTGGTACATTAAACATATATGTTTATTGTTCTTAATAAACCCAACTAAAATGATTTTGAGGGAATAAAAAAATTTGGATTCATAAGAGCAAGAAAATAGGGGAGAGACAATAACAGTTAACAAAATTTAAGGAGCAGGATAACGATGGACAATTACCAGGTGAGTCTAAGGGAAGCTGCATGTTAAACCCTCAGTTCCCAGATCCCTGGTGTGCAGGCTTATACCTCCCCCAAAGCTGGAGCTGGATGATTCTCTCTAGGGAAACGGAAAAGAACTACAAAAGAAAAGAGTTACAGATACAACATTTCAGGATCTGAGGTCTGCAGTGAACATTCTGGGCTTGTCCCTTATCTGCCTAAAGAGAAGGCCACATTCAGTGGTCCTCCCCTCATCTGCCAGCTTTTGGAGGGAATTTTAAGAGCTTCGGTCTTACATATGCATCAATAGCCAAGGATGACCAGACATTAAAGGAAGCTTCCAGCATTAAAGAGTCTAAGATAAACAAAAAAGAAGCTGGGAAGAAGAAACATAACGTAGAAATCAGAAGAGAATTTCCAAAGACTTGTAATTAATGTTCATACCGAGTTAAAAAAATCCACAAAGTAAGATCATATAGTGAAATATATATTTATATACCAATAGCTATATTCAGTGAACAAGAAAGCACTCTTAGAAATGAGAACTATGACAAAATGAACACTTCAAGGAAATTTCTCAGAAAGTACAGACAGAAAATATATAGAAAATGGGGTGGGGGGAAGAAAATTGGAAGATCAATTTATAAGTTCCAATAACCAAGTCTTAAGATGTCTACCAAGAAAAACCAAAAAACAGAAAAAAATTATTAAAGAAAAAATAAAAAGAGTTCCAATTAAATGGGCAAATATGTGGTTGGGTATGAAGGTAGGTGGTAGAATGCTTGTTTAGCATGTATGAAGCTCTGGGTTTGAAATCATGAAATTTGAGACCACTTGAGAAAGTCTTAAAAGGTTTCAGAGAGAGAGAAATAATAGTCACTGAACTCATGCTCAAATATAACACTTTAAACACATACACCTTTCATAGCTCTAGAAAGATTTGGGATTGCATAATAAAGGATATATAGAAAACCAACCCAGTAAAAAAATGAGGAACCTATTAACTTGGGGAAAACAAGAAGTTATACAAGAAAGGAAATATAATCACAGTATATTATGAAGCTCAGCTGAGAGTAATACTTACTGATAATAACTTTACGAACAATGTATTACAGAGTAGTTGAATTAAAAATCATATGGGGTGAATGGGAGAAAGGAAAGTGAGTGAATGAGAACAAGGGAGTGAAAAAGACTGTGTTGTGAGGAGGGGTGTGTTAGAGAGCTAAGTCTTCAACTTTCATTATGGGAAATCAACTGATCATAAAGAAAATGAAAAAAATCATTAAAAAGAGGTCTAGAATGCTATTTAGAAACATGGAGTTAAAAGTAAGATTGAATAGTCAAATTAAAAATAATTGGAGAAAAGTTAAAGGATGAAGCAGGGAATTATATTTTCTTATACGTTTGTGGTATCATTTAGCTTTAAAAAATTATATGTCTGTATTAGTTTGAAAAGGATAACATTTAAATTTCAAAAGTAACTTCCATAGGCTAGACATATAGGTTAGTGGTGGAGTATTTGTCTAGCATGCCCAAAACCTGGGCTTCAATCCCCAGAATTTAAAAAAAAAATTATTTATTTATTTATTTTTTTAGTTGTAGTTGGACACAATATCCTTATTTATTTATTTATTTTTATGTGGTGCTGAGGATCGAACCCGGGTCCCACCCGTGCTAGGTGAGCACTCTACTGCTGACCCACAATCCCAGTCCTCAATCCCCAGTATTGCAAACAAATAAAACAATGAGCCAGGCACTGTGGAACATGCCTGTAATCCTGGCTACACAGGAGGCTGAGGTAGGAGGATGGCAAATTCAAAGCTAGCCTCAGCAACTTAGTGAGGTGCTAAGCAACTTAGTGTGACCCTATCCTAAAATAAAAAATAAAAGGGCTGGGGATGTGGCTCAGTCATTAAGCACCTCCGAGTTCAATTCCTGGTACCATCACCACCACCACCAACAACAACAACAAATTTGTTCAATAAAAAATACCACAAAAACAAAAACTTCCCCAAAGTCACACAGCCAGTAAGTGGTGGGTGTGGCATCTTAACGTGAGCTATCTTAATTTCCATGCTGTCAGCCAATATCCTATCTTCATTTATGGAGGTAACACAAAAAACGATGGCCCCTATTGGGATTAGGCATTGGTGGTAACTGCATAAATGTGGCACAAACAAGTCTTCCTTATTCAGCGCCCAGCAAGATAGAAGCAGATAGCAAGACAATGATTGGACAGATTGGTTGCTGAAAATTTTATCAGTAGAGATTTTAAGTGAGAAGCATTGAAGTTTGATATTTTGGACAGTTTACATAGTTCAAGCTAATATCTTGTCCTTAGGAAAACATCTAAAGGCATTTAGGTGATATGACTCAGTTGAAAGAATGCAAAACATTTCTACATGGAATGGTGGAGTCTATAAGGATCTGGCATTTCGGAATTTTTGATACAACCATGCTAGTCAAAGGGGGTTTTAGATCCTACTACTTGACAAGTAAGATGAATTCAATATTTTCTCCATCTAAACAATCTCCTTTCTATCTTTTCACCTTTACTTGCTCATTCAAAATTTCTGTTGATGGTCAAAATGCTAACTGTGGCTCAGGACCTGGGAAGAAAGAGGGAACAGCTCCTTTTAGAAAGTATTTTAAAAGTTTTCTCTGTGGGGGGGGGTGGATCCATAAAGATCACTCCTATGTCACTGACATGAGAGGGTGGGCTCACCATCCCCTCCTGCCATGCACATAACCTCAAGGTATCCTACAGAGGCTTGTTTCCTTATAAGGATGTGGTATGGGGAGGAAAAGAGCAAAGAAAATGAAATTAACATGAGGAATAGATTCAAAGATTCCATCTCTAAACCTTCACAAATCAAGTACTTGAAAGGTTTTGCCAACTTTTTGGACATATTGAAAGCAAATACTAGTGTTTGAATATATATTATAAAAATAATAGTATTTCTGCTTGATACCTAGAAATTTACTTATAGAAAAATGAAGACTTCAATTTAAATGTTTAATTATTGCTTTAAAAAATAGCCACCATACTGGTTTTGCAAGTTATTATTTTTGTCCTTTGAAAAGATCTTTTAAAAATATCTAGGAGAGAACCCCCATCTTAACAGGCTAATATATTGGCATGAATTAAGTGATAAGCAGAGAGAAATAGAAAAAGTCACCAACAAACAAAAAGACACAGTGTGATACTGGGTAGGGCAGGGTTTTTTTTTTTTTTGTTTTTTGTTTTTTGTTTTTAATCTTAATATATCTTAGAAGGCTTTACATGTCAAGACACATAGGTCTACCATATCCTTTAAATGGCTACATGGTGTTCCATTTTATGCATTCATGTATTGATTTAACAAATCCCCTACTGGTGAATAATCAGCTTGCTTCCAACAGTTCCCTCTTATAAAACTATAGGAATTAAAACCCTTGTACAAACATTGTTCATTTTCCCAATTATAGATTCGGGTTAAATCAACTTTACAACACTCTAGAGACTTTTTTTCAAGTAACCATAAGGTAAAGTTCTATCCTACTATGACTAAAGGACTGAAACAAATTCAGAAGTGCTTAGCCTATGGGTTCCACCAGACTGAACAATGCAGAATATCTATTTTAGCTAAGAAGAGATGCTATTTATTTATTTATTTATTTATTTTCAGAGACAGTTCCTGGCTTCCTTGAGTTAAGTGTGCAAACACAAAAGGGTCTATAATTACCCTCTAAATACACATGAAATCTTTAGATTTTGACTCAAAGAAGAGGAGCACTAGAACACTGTTTGGACTTTTGCCACTCAGATGAAGTATAAACAAGCTTCTTTGCCCCTGAACTAAGCTGTAATTCTTTCCCTTGATTTATCTCGGCCTTTCCTGAAATCCCCATCAATGAACTAAGGAAACAAAAGGAAGCTACAAAGACTGGTGAGAAGCAAAGTATAGGCCTGCTGTAAATATGTAATGTTCTCTTTTGATAACCCTTCAACAAGAAAGTATTTTGTGTGCCACCAGTTGGTATTAGGGGTCACTTGCACAGTTTCAATATGGACATAAGAATAAGGAGACAAAGAATAGTTAATATCAATCTTAACTAAACTGTTCCAGGAAACAGAAGAGGTAGTAAGATCCAATATAATCTTGTACTCAAATCAGATAAGGATTCTATAAGGTAGTGAAATTATATGCCATTCCTAATTTAAGAACACAGATGCAGAAATACTAACTACAAAAACAGAATCCAGTATCAAAAACTGTTGCACCATGTCAACTACAACATGATCAAATAAAGTTTATCTCACATATAAAAGAACAACTTAGCATTTCAAAATCTATTATTGTAACTTTTAAATTAACAGATTAGGGAAGAAAGATCACATGACTATTCTAATGGAGACAAAAAGAATATTTGATACAATTCAATATCATTACAAAATTTAAATAAGATAAAGTGTCTCTATCAAATATTTGTACTAAATAAACTATCTAAGGGGAAATAGAAGAATTTTCTTTAAGTTTGATAGAAGTTTAAACATGGTTTTGGAGGCCCTGTTCATCCCAGTGATAGATAAACAATAAATAAAAAGTGTTAGGACTGAAAAACAAGAACAAAACAGTATCTTTTACACAGAAGCAGGATTGATGTAAACTCAACAGACCAAAACCATTTATATTTCTATAAACCAAAAATAAAAAATCTGATTAATAAAATTAATGGCAACAAAAATACAAAATACTTAGGAATTATTCCTACAAGGAAAAACTTTATTGACAATAATAAATAGAGTTATACCATGTTCATGGATAAAATGATATTATAAAAAGATATCAGTGGTTCTTAAAGTAAATATAAATTCAATGCAATCAATAAATATAAATCAGTTTTTTTTTTTTTTTTTTTTTCCTGAAGCTAACATTCTGTGGAAGAGTGATGTTAGAATTCTATGGAAAAGAGATAAGACTAACCAAGGAAATTTTGAAGAACTATTTGGGGACAAAGCTTTCCATACCAGATACCAAGACATATGTTAAAGTTATAATGATTAAGACAACAGAATATTAGAGAAGCCAGTGGACTATAAGAAAATCCAGAACAGACCTATGTAATTTGACTACTTAAAACTTAAAACAACAAAATCAAACCCAAAACCAACTTCTAACAGGACAGCATAAGTAAAGTATCTTTGGGTACACTTTGGGAAAAGCATTTGAGAATCTACCTTATTTAAAAATAAAGGTGCTTCTAAACAACATTTAGGTCAAACTGCTCTTGACAACAGTAAAATGATTATACAGAAGTAGTATAGCACAGTGGTTAAAAAACAGATGTTAGCAGGAGACCTCTTGGGTTTATGTTCTCATTGTCATCTTGTTGCTGTGTGACTTTAAGACAGTTATTACTTAGTTATTGGATAGACAGCATCTCTATTTGTCCAATGGAGACAAATGCCTTATTGTATTGTTGTGGGATTACATAAATTTGCACCTGTAAAGTGCCTGGCATAATGAGGATGCAGTCATTGTTAGGGTTCAAGAGTCACTAAGAATTGATTACTGTTATGACTGCATCACTACTGTTATCTTAAATTTTTATAACGCTTTATAAATTTTCAACCATTTTTCATTTCTGTGGTCTCGTTCATTAGAGTACCTCTATGGATAGATGAGGAAGGTTCCAGCTAACGGCTTCTGTGAATTTCTTCCTCAACTATAAAATGAGGGAATAATCTCTAGGGCTCTTTTTTGGCTCAAAAAAAATTCATTTCTATTTTACAAGAAAGAGATTTGAGGCAAAGAGATGTTAACTGACTTGCCTTAGGTCATGAGAGTTACTAGCAGATTTAGGATTAAAACCTAGGTCTCCCAGATTAATTTGCATTTCAAAGATACAATAATGATTTCCCTAGACTCTCTGTATCTACATTTCTTCTTAGAATTGTAAGCAGATACTTAGGAAGGTAATTCACTTGGGGATCATTTAGAACATTATAGATACATTCCTGTGACTGGAAACACCTACCTCATTACCAGAGAGGGAGTTAGTGGAGATATACCTCTTTTGTGAACAACAGTAATATGGAGAATGGTAATATGGGTAATAATATGGGGCTGGCAGGGAGCAGGAGAAAGGATTACCTGGGCAAGCAGACCTGGTTGGATCTGAAGAGGCTGAGCTCCTGGGGCTTGAGTGACAATAGGCACCGCATTTTCCATTCGCACTGAGTAGCCAGCGTGCTTCGAGGGGGAAGCCTGCAAGCCTATTAATTACAGACAGTGGGTGAGGGAGAGAGGAGTTAGTTGACAGGAAACAGTGGATGACATAGCCAACTGTGTCATCTTTTATCTCCAAGTCCCAACCCATCAACCAGGTGCTGCCTGGCTCTTTGGAACTTTCCCCTTTAGTTTCTACTTGAATTAAAAAAATAAAAACTCCTCCTGTAATCTCGAATGTTTTCAAAAGACTAGAAGGTCAATTAAATTTTGTACTCAAGAGGTGGACAGTTATGTTGATAAATTACAACAGGACAATAAGAACTTCTGACAATCAAGATATGCCTGTGTAGGTCACTGCAAAGGGGTCAGAGAGAGAATGGATGAATCTGTTTTGGAATCACATTGACCAAACCTAAGCAACCACACACATGCTTACTTGTGGGCTTTGCAAGAATAAAATTTGTAATTCCCGTGTAAATTGTGACAAGGTACACAGTCACCTCTAGCTTGGAGAGTCTACAGAAGAGTACTGGGGTTGTGGCCAAAGAATGATTTGGGGAAGGCAGCCCCAGGAGGTACTGTTCAGTGTTTTTCAGATTTATATTCTCCATGTGAACTGGGACTCTGTTGGCTGTCAGAGACTGGCAATTTTCTATAGTAAAGCACACAGAGAGTATTTCATGCGAGGGAAGCAGGAGCTGACATCAGCATGACAATGGGAGCACAGACAATGTGCTTATTTACAGGCAGCTGGCCAGGGACACAATCCCTGGCAGGTGGTGAGAATAACAACAAACTGACTTGGTGCAGAAGCCCAAGTCCTATTGTTTCTAGGTTGGTCACAGTAGGATAGGAGCCCCCAAGCTCAGTGATACCAGAGCTCTCACTGAAAGAAACCAAGAGGGCTTTCTTCCATGAAAATGAGCTGCCAGAAAACTGCAGGTGTCAGGCCCTAGAGGTGGTCCTGCAAGAAGCAGAGGAGGGGCTGGCTCGGCCATCCTCACCTTGGAAGCCAGGAGGACACACGATGAGAGCTTGCTGGAAGGGGTCAGGCCGGGCACAAATCTGGGCTGTTCCCGTCTGCAGGGGCATGCTCCGCTGGGCCACTGCAGCCATGGATGCCGCTGAGGGCTGGTAGAGTGTAGATTGGTAGTTTAGTATGGAGACTTCGGGATTGGCTAAGGAAATAGTGGCACTGGTGGAGGTGGGAGCCTAAAGGAATGATGGGGATTAAACAAAAATAAACACAAATAAAAAATGAGGGAGGTGGTATGTTGGGAGACGCGAGTCTAAATCAAATAAATGAACTCAAGGAAGACAAACCGACAAAACCAAGAGCAAAAAAAGCAAAAGGTGGAGAGGAGCAGAAAGACAGGCACCTGAAGCCACAGGAGACATACCCTGCCTCGATTGTTCACCATCTGTGGGGCCCAGGCATGGGTACAAATGAACAACCGTGCATTGCATATCTAAGGACTGAGAAGTTCAAAGCCAGGCTGGAAAACTGTGGTAACATGTCTGCCCTTCTGCTGGGACAAATACACCTTCCTAGTAATCTGGGTGACCAGGTTTGAATTGAGGGTTTTTGGATTCCTTGAATTCTGCACTGAAACATGGTGATGGGGTGGGGCTGGCAGCGAGCAGAACCCTGTTTTCCTTCTCCTGCGTAAGCTGGGTCCCACCAACTTGAGGGGCTGTGTGAGCATGTGCTGTCCTCCAGTCCATATGTCTAAGCTCTACTCACATCCCCTTCCCTTGGGCCTGCTGGTGTAGTCCTCTAGAGGCTCCTCTAGGCCCTAAAGACGCTGGGTCTTAGCGTGGAAGCCCACACACCCAAAGGTAAGCCAGAGTGGGGCCCTGCGCAGGGGAGCAGGATGCAAGGCTGGCTCTCTTGTCTGAGCTCCGTGCACTTAGGCTGGTGCTGTAGTAATAACCACAGCTGGAGGCAGAGGCTGGTGAGTCCAGAGAATTTAAATGGAGGCAATTGACAAGGGCGAGCCATTGCAATGACGTCCTCTCCTTTCTTTCAGAAAGAGATATCATTAGAGAGTGAACTTCTCTGAGGCACGACTACAGAGGAAAACAAATTCTAAACTGGGAATTCTCCAGCTTTCCCCCTTCTTAGTGTCGTCACACTGATCCTTCAGCAAGAGGGAGAGGTTGCTAATGACTTCAGGTTCAACATTGTCTACAGGAGATTTTCTAGAAGGTTCAAGGACTAAGGAATAAAGAGCAAAAGAGCCAGAAGGATATCTTGGACACACAATACACAAAGACCATTTCAAGTGGAATATGTATATATGTCAAATTTGATAAAAAAAAGAACAAGTCTCATTTTACATGTTTATATATATATATATATATATATATATTTTTTTTTTTTTTTTTGTACTAGGAACTGAATCCAGGGGTGCTTAACCACTGACCACATCCCCAGACCTTTTTAAATATTTTATTTAGAGTCAGGGTCTCACTGAGTTACTTAGAGCCTCACTAAGTTGCTGAGGCTGGCTTTAAACTCATGATGCTCCTGCCTCAGCCTCCTGAGCTGCTGGAATTATAGGCGTGTGCCACTGTACCCAGCTTATATTTAGATTTTGTGCTGAAATATTAGTGCAAAGCAAATTAATTTGCTTGCAAATAATCACTAACTTCTGTGGCATGCATACCTGGATTCCAGGGTACATATTTTAAAACATGCACATATTTGCAGTACCACATGGCCTATCTCCACGTAGTGTGACTGGACACATGTGCGCACATGTGGGTCAGCGTTTATGTCCTGTTACTGAGGACTTGATCTGTGTTTCCTCTTTGTCCTCCTCACAACACCCTCTCCCCTGAGGTGGTAGCTTCCCCACATACACTTTCCCACTGTCTGTGACACCTGGCTTCTCCTCAGCTTTAGTCCCTAAGCGTCTCCCTGCTTGGGGCCCTAGCACAAACGTCCTGCAGGTTTCCAAGCTCATGTGAGCTACCTCACCCTCTGGTCAGTGCTGCTTCTGTCTTCTCAATGTCCCTGGAACCCACAAACTCTTTTCAGTTGCTTCTTTCTGGTGTCTGGGACCTATCGGGCTCTAATGGAAGATGTCCTGGGCTCTACATCTTCTCTTCCAATGCTTGGGCACACAGTAGATGGTTCCTTCCAAGACTCCCCTGTGCATGTCAGTTCCCCTGCTCATAAATTCCCCAAGATTGCCCAACACACACAGTCCATGCACCCTAGCCTGGCACTCCTTGTTCCCTTCTGAATTTTTCTTTCTTTACTCTAGATGCTCTGGGCACAGGGCAGATTAGTCTGCTCTTTGTTTCCGAGCCTACTGTGAGCACAGGTCTTTCATCTCACACAAATACTTGGGCCCACAGGGGCCTCTCCAAGCCTTTGAACCTCAGGGCCTAGCCTGGGGCCTGTGCTCTACTTTAGGACCCTCTCAACTCTGTCAACAGAGATAAGCGGCTCCTGTCCTTGCTCTCACACAGTGCAGTGTTGCAGTCTCACCCAGCTCCTGTCAGTCTGCCTGGTAGTACAGTTGGTCTCCAGACTGATGCTTCCTGGGAGGATGGGCTCTCCAGCCCACAGTGGTCTCTCCCTCCTTGCAATTCTCCCAATCTTGCTTTTCCTGGCCCTGCGTGTGTCCAGTTCGCATTTTGATTTGTCTGTTTTTGCTTATGGCTTGTCTTGTCATGCAAACCATGGGATCCTTGAGCAGTTGACTCTTCCAGCTCTTTGTAGATTGAAGAATAAGTGGAATCTGTATCCTGACATGAGCTCCAGTCCCCATTGTGACCATTAGGCATGCAGAAGGTTTCCCTCAGGTTCTAATCCTGTTTAAGGATCAGCTGAAGAAGCAAGCTGCAGAGGATGATGTTTTCCACTATTCTGTATCCTCAGTGGTTCCAATAAAGGGAACTAACCTATCGCTTGATTGAGAAGAGCACAGAAAGGACCACCAAGAGCTCTTGTGACTAACAAATGGAAAATAATAAGGAAAAGCAAGTTTTTGGTGACATGGGCTTTTCAAAAATGGGAGAAGTGATTCTTGGAAGCAGTATATGTTTAACTGGTCTAATGCACAAAACAAATGGGTCTGAGTTTGGCCTATACACCCAAATTAAAATACTTGGTAGAAGGCTAGGTCCAAAGAACAGAATACCAGGGAAGTGTTAAGAAGTGGCTAATCTAAAGGGATACACCACAAATACCCCAAACAGGACTCTTTATTAAATATGTTCCTTGTGGGCAACCTAATGGTTTTAGGAAGTATTTTGTCAAGAAGCCTTTTTAATTTTTAGAAAGTCAGCTTCCTTGAGGATTACAGATTAGTGACGCCAATTCCTTGAGACATAAAGGATCACTGATTTGTGACCATTTTGGAAAAAGTCCTTTGACTAGTCTACTGGGCATGTTAAGGGGAACAAGGAACTTTTACATAGTTTAATATCCTACTTCTGACAAAATTACGGAAATATTTTATTGCCTCTTAGTATTTAAATTGGAAGAAAAACTCAAAGGAATTCATGTAGAAAGCGAATCACCAGGAACACTAATGGACAAAGGGAGTCTTGTTAGATTTAGAGAGCAGGTGCCACCTAGGAAAGGCACTGAGGACCTCAGTGGGACTCTGCAGTGCTCTGTGTACATATGTTTTTCAAGAGTACAGCCTCTGAGGCCAGACTGCTGGTTTCCAAGTCCACATTGCGTGAACTAAGAAAGCAGCCTTGGGTAAGGGGAAGATTGCTTTGTGCCTCAGTTTCCTCCTCTCAAGTGGGAACGATAAACCTATCGATCTCACACGGTTGCTCAGAGGATTGAGTTATGACATGCTTAGAAGAGTCGGGAACATAATAAATGCTCTATAAATGTTTACTATTAGTAATGCTATTATTTTACAACATTAATATTAGAGGAGGGAAAGCAGGCCTTCGTGCCTAAGGCTAGGTATGCGCTGAGTAATTTTTTCCTGATGTATTAAAAAGTAGGGCATAGTAGAATCCAATGCCAGAGGATGGAGATCCTGATCACAGACCCCTTCCTTTTGTAGGGTATGGGCCCCCTTACTGGATGCTTTGGGCCTGTACTATATTACCAGCCTCTTCTACTTCACCCCAGGCCTCCACTAGACCTGAAAGATCTCAGTGCTATGGAGAGGAGGGATGTTCTTATTCTATAACTGCCTTTTTGATGAGAAATCACTTTGGTTTTGTGATATTTGTTACACTCTTTGGCAGGATATGCTTGCTGTCATATCACAGATGTCATGAGCTCCCTGGTATGCTCAGGGACCCACGGACCACCGTTCCACAGCAGAGGAGAGATTCCCATGGGAGGGGTGGCCTGATGGGCAGGCTCTCCCCCTGGCGCACGTACCTGAGGGCCCTCCCCTGCACTCTCCTACAGCCTTTGGTGTTGGATGGGGCAGACAGAAGGCAGAGAGGAATAGGGAATTTGGGATCAGGGAGTTAAGATCAGGTGTCTCAAGAAGGCGATGAACAAAACCATGGTGATATTCTGTCAAGAAGCTCACATCACTGTGGATGCCTTAGCCTCAGAGCTGGGCTTGGGCCAGGTGGGAATGTTAGTTTCTTTGATTCTAAGCATTAAAGATTGCGGCTCTTCACTCTGAGGGGGCTTTGAACATTAAAGGTCCCTAGGGGGCAGCAGAGTCCAGGTGGCCAGGATCCTATAGTCTAGGCAAAGGGAGACATGACAGGCTGAGGAGGAAAGCTTCATAAGCCAATGAGTCACAAGTGGCCCAGGGAAACAGGTGGGCTGGGGCAGTGATTGAAAGAAGGGGTCAGGGACTCCTCAGTGACAGGAGGGGACCTGCCAATGAGTGACAGCCAGGTGAAGCTATTTATTCCTCAGGTGTAGAACATCCCCCCCCACACACACACACCTCCTCCCATTGTGTGTGTGTGTGTGTGTGTGTGAGAGAGAGAGAGAGAGAGAGAGAGAGAGAGAGAGAGAGAGAGAGAGAGAGCGCACACCGACATACACATAAACATTATTGTCATTACAAAGTGACAGTAAGAAATCTAGGGACACTTCTTTGAGGGAATGGTAAGATTGGAAGATAGGAATAGAGGAGTCTTAGACTCTAGATGCAGCTGGAGCCAGGACCTGGAGTTCATTCCTTTAATAACCCTTCCTGAGTGTCACCTGTTTCAAGCACTCTACAAAGCTGCTGGATCCTGCCAATTATTGGCAAAAGGTTGGAAATCTGTGGAATTTCCTTAGTTTTCCAGTCCCTTTTAGTTCCAGCTGCAGGAATCCTGGTGACAGACTACACTGCCCCCCCCCCCCCCCATTTGGAGAAAGAACAGGTTTTATCTTGAAAACAAAATCATGTGGAGCCAAGGGAGTGGGGATAGGGAGGGGCCAGAGTCCCTGCTGGTTCTTGAATTTCCTACCAGGCAGATGTCAGGCATAAAAGGATCATGGTTGCTCCCCGCCCCATTCCCACACTGGGGCAAAGAAAGGCAGGAAGAGGTGCTATCTTAGAAGTCCCTCTGAGAGTCCTTTCTGGGACCCTTCAGTGGGGCTAGGAGCCAACAGAAAGAGTGCCTGGTCTCTCAAAAGAAATCACCATGGCAGCAAATACTTCCTTAGGAGTGAATGATAGCAGAAGGATTCTGTCCTCTGACTGGGTTTAGTGGGGAAATCAGTCTTGCTGCTCACATGGGCAGCCTGCCTGGTTCCCCTCAGCACCCGGCTTACCTGGTTGTGGACAGTGGTCAGCTGGTTGTTGAAGGTCATGGTCAGGTTGGTAGAGGTGCTGGGGGCCACATGCGTGATGAAAGGGGTTTTGCTCTGGTTCACTGTGTCATACATGTTCACCCGACGTTTGCAAATCTCCATGTTTTGGAAACATGATTTGACACTGTTCACATAAAAAGCAGAGACAGACACAAGGGAAAGGGGTGAAGATCAAATAGGATAAAGGGGAGAAAATGGAGGGAAATAATTAATCCAATCAACAACAACCAGAGAAACTTAAGTTTACCCAAAATGTCCTGGTTTCTCATGTAACATCTGTGCATTTGTGACCGCCGATGTTACTTGGATGGCTTTCCCATGGCCCTGCCACCTTTCTCATATCCTGGGTGGAAGGAGGTCGTACATATCCCAGTAGGCATGACACCTCGCTGCATTCCCCATGTCGCCCCTCTGCCTCCTGCTTCACTGCCCCTTCTCCACTCCGGGGCTTCTGGCCCATAAACAAATGCATCAGCTCTCTGGGAACATCCAGTAGCTTACAAAGTGCCTGTACCTGCCCCTTTCCTGGGCCACCGGCACGATCTAGGGGATGGCCAAGGAACTCTCCTAGTGCCAGGAACACATGGCTCCTCTTTGTCCTCAACAGAATTGGTATGTAAAGAAAACGATAAAGATGCAAATAATTAACAATAATGCTGACCCTTGCTGAGAGCATTGATAGGTGTTTGTAATCCTTCACTCAGTCCTAAGGCATCCACAGGATGGAGGTAGGATTAGTGTTCCTATTGTATGAGTGAAGCTGAGGCCCAGGGAGAGCAGGTAGTTTGCCACACAAAGGTAATTACTGTCTAGGGAACCTATACCCTCTCTCTCTCTCTCTTCCTTTATCCTTGTGATTTTTTCTAATTCTTTCTCAGTTACATGAAGTAGCATTTCCCCTTCTTTTTCTTCCTCCATTGCATTGGTGAATCAAAATAAAACCCTAATTACAGAGTTATGAGAGCAGAACAGACACCAGCATCAAGGAAGAAGAAACCTCCAGTGGCCTTGACCTTTCCAGTTCCCGAAGATCCATCATAAAGCATCCTGCAGAGCCTACATACTGCTGCTCATTCACTTTCGGGTCTTCATTTCCATAGAGTCACTTTTCCTCGAATGCAATTTTCAGGATAAACTTCCACTTAATCTTCAATTTAAAATGTCCATTTTAATTAGAATGTAATAATTGAATATAAGAAGTAGTTTTTTACTATTTTAAGATTATAAATGTCCACTATTTCTATGTACACCAGGTTTTGGGCTAAGTGGTTGTTTGTGGGATATCCCAAAGCATCCTTTCCATAAGATGCATTCCAAGTTTCAAACTCTTAGACATGACTTACATAATCCTATATCTAAGTTTATGATTACTTACACTTGCCACATAATGCATGCTAAATAAACATTTACTGATTGATGACCTTGAAGAGAAAAAGAAAACATATTCCATGGTAACCAACAGTTTAAAATACTGCTACTAATGCTGGCGATGCCAAGGGGTTTGGAACTTCCAGCAAGTACCATGCTGCATGTGGAGGCTAAAGGTGTAAACAACATATTTTGTATTTTTTTTTTTTTTTTTTGGTACCAGGATTTGAAGTCAGGGATGCTTAATCACTGAGTCACATTTCCCATTCCCCAGCCCTTTTTATTTTTTATTTTGAGACAGGATCTCACTGAGTTGCTTAGGGCTTCACTAAGTTGCTAGCTATCTTTGAACCTGTGATCCTCCTGCCTCAGCCTCCCAAGTTGCTGGGATTATAGGCATGCACGACTTACACATTTTGTATTCTCTTTGGAATGCATTTAAAGCACTTGATGGTTTTGTGATGGTTTAGTGCAAAGTTCTGACTCCTTCAGAATTTTCTAACTGAAATGATTTGCATTTTGATTGTCTGGACAAGGCAAGTGCTTTTACTTTGGGTTAGTTAAGAAGATTGGTTTTTAAAAGATTCGTACACTAGAACTCTGGTACGGGCAAATGAGGGGGCATCTCTTTCACCTAGTAATCCAGATGTTGGGGCAGCTGTCCCAAGGTTGGGAGTCCATAGCAAGGTGGGCCTGGAGATTTATTTTCACACCCGAGTTTTCCATGGTCTTCCCAGCAAGTTCTGGGGAGCCCTAGGGTTTTGGCCTTCTCTCAGGAAGACTATGTGTTCTCAAAGGCCTGCCTCTCCTTCTGAGGCCCGCTTTCAGTGTTCCTCAGTAAAGCATTGTGTTGGTGGTTCCTTACAGAAGCCAGAGGAGGACAGGATGCCATTCCTCAAGCTCCCCCTACTATATGGGGCTGATTTTATGGGGTGAGTGCCTCACCATCTTAGTGCTCAGTTAGCTGAAGTAGAATTTCTCCTTAGTGCAAATGGTTGCAGGGCTTTCTGAGAACACCCCATATCCCGTCTCCTGTCCCTGCTGTTTCCCATCATCCTTCTTTACCCCTGAACATAGAAAAACTGGTGTCCTGGGAGTCCTAGCCAGTACGTCACCAAATTTGTCTTTTTTCTTGTGTTACAGATGACACCTCCCTGATTGATTCCTGCCACACTCAAAAGTAGGGCAAATCCCCTGAAAAAAGTTTGAGGGGCTGGGGTTATAGCTCAGCGGTAGAGCGCTCGCCTCTCATGTACAAGGTCCTGGGTTCGATCCTCAGCACACATAAAAATAAATAAAAGTTATTGTGTACAACTACAAAAAATAAATACTAAAAAAAATAAAAAGAGTTTGAAAGAGTTGGTCCCTATTCCTTCTTTGTTACTGGAGTTGGGTTTTTTCAAAAGCGGCTCTGAATGAAAGAGGCACTGTCTGGTAGTTGCGATGCAACTTGACTTGCTTCGCTGACTGGGAGGAACAGAACTGACACAGACGAAGCACTCTGGGTGCCCCCACTCACTGTAGGCTGGATAGGGTCCTGTCCAGGCTGGAGACTCAGCCAATGGCAGGGCCAACCATGATCTGCAAGCCTCTCTTTTCACAATCTTCCCTTTCCCTCCAGATCTAAGAGAACTTGTTGCTCTTGGGCACCCTAATTTCCCTGCAGACCACAGGGATGTGATTCCTTATTCTTTCGTGTCCAGAGTATCTGAGGACATGAAATTTCCCATCCACCAAAGACCGCCTGTCCCACTCATTCACCCAGGCCGTTGCCACTGGCTTTGTCTTCCTCTCTAAGCCCTTCTCTGCCCACCCAGGAAGGCTTCGGAGGCTGCACTGATGACTCTTTGAACATCCTGGCTTCTAGGTTGCTTGTCATCTCAGTAACCTTGTCCTCATGCCCATCACCCATTTTCTGGTGTGCCAGACCTGAAACTGTTCCACTTCCCCAAATCATGAACTCAAGCATTCTACTCATGGCCACATTCTCTACCCATCCAGCTTGTTCAGCTATTACTATGATAACTTTTTTTTTTTTGATAATTCACTCCTTTATTGCTAATACAACTGCTGAGGAGATAAGTATGCATTGGGCATCAACAGTGGCCCATGTAGCAGTTGCAACAGGTAGACCCATCTCTAATCCGGCTCTTGAAGGAGGGTTTGTTCATGTCTGCCAGGAACATGTGGTCCTGGGAACCAGACGGTGCATCTCCAAGCATTAATTTCCTATATCTGGCTCTCCTGTTGTTAAACCAAACCTACACTCTGGTTTTAGTCACATTGATGTATCTTGCAAGTCCCTTTCTGGTGGTCACACCAGGGTATTGAGTTGCCTGGAAAACACTTTTCAGTTCCTGCAACTGCCACTTTGAGAACTTGGATTCGTGGATGGCTGTGCTGAGGCTGAGGAACCGCCTCAGCCATGTTTGTAGGGTGCCTGGGCTGCTGCTCCTGCCTGGACTGCTGGTCACCACCACTGGCCTTGTGGTATGCAACACCTCCCTGCTTCACAGCGCCCTCGTGGTGGAGGTAGCTCTCTTGAATCACGTCCTCCACGAGGCCTACAGTTCCTTCACGAAAGTGGCCACCACCAGTAGCAGCTGCTTCCTCTGTGGCTGCTGCTGGCACACCTTGCTCTGCCTCAGCTGCTATCTCCATATACACATCCCCAGACCACATAGCTGGGGTCATGGTCCTGGTATGGCTGTGACGTACAGCTGCCAGCTGGCCTCTATCCTATGACTAATTTTTTAAGCACCTTGTTCAGTGGGACCCTTCTCATCTTCACATTCCTTTCAGCTAAGGCTCGGCATTGCTACCATTTTGGATTACAACCACTGTATTGCCAGCAACATCGCCTTCCTCATCAACCCGTCTTTTTCTCTTATCAGTCTGGCAAAGTTTGACCCAGACAAACCCAGCCATCTGTTTTCTCCTTGGGAGGTCAGTCACATCATCTGCTTTTCAGGTCCAACTTCATGCTCTCGTCAGTTTGCTCTGAAACTTCTGCTCTAGATATCTAAACTTTCTATCCTGCTCAAACCACCAACCACCTTGTTTGCAACACACAACCTCACCATCTACTTCAGAGGGACAGACACTATCGGACAGGAACTCTCTCAGCTTTTCTCCACCAAGCCAGCACACCTGCTAACACCCACACCTCCCTTTGTCTGCCATCTTTTGGTGATACTGGCCCATCTCCACCTGTGTTCTAACTCAGGCCTTTCCACTGTGTTAATAAACTGACCCTGAGCAACCCTGTCCCCTAATTTCTCATTTGCCACCATATTGTTCCCATCAGAATTTAAACTTGTTCAAGCCTTCTTGGTCTTCAAAAAGAAATCCCTCTGCCCCTCCCTGATCACCCGTAGATTTCTCCCCTCCCTTTCCATTCTCATGAGAGGCTGCTATTTCTCAAGAGAGGCTGCTATTTCTCTGCTTTTCACTGGATCTTTCAACCTGCTATGGCCTTCTGTTTCCACCACTGCACGGAAAGGGCTGTCACCAAAATACCAATGACCTCCAGATTATAAGATTTGATAGACATTTTCCCCAGACTACTGTGCAGCAGCAGAGAGACCTCTGTTCAAGATAAATTTAACTAGCCTTCCTCTGCTTCAAAGTCTTTGACGTTCTATTATTCTTTGGATAAAGACCCAAATCCTTGCCATGCAGGGCTTGCTCCTGTGGCCTTGGTATCTTGCCCACTGTGCCCAAGTCTGGGGCTCAGTCCTGCCCATGCTGAGTGTCCACACAGACAATGCCCTGCCTGCTCGTGCCTATTCTCTTCCTTGTCTTCAGAGGGCACTTCTCAGGGTCTTGCTGGACTGACCTTGTCATATATGCACATAATGACCTTCCCTTTCTTGATGGAGACTGGGGATTTGGGCCACTTGTCTTCCTCCCGCAGACAGTAACCTCGGTGGGCAGGGCCAATTGCTTTGTTCCCCACTTGCTCCAGTTCCTGGTACCGTAAATGAACAAATCCAGACATAAGCTAGACTGGGTCCACTCCAGGGTGACTTGGGAGTAAACCTGGTGCTGAAACTAGTTTTGTTCTTGGGCACTGCCCTTCTCGGAGTTCCCTCCACGCGTGGACCCCTGAGTTGGCTTCATCCGACCCCAGGATCTCCATGCTCCATTGTCCCCTCTTTTTTGGTATCGAGCAAACAGCGACCAGGGGTCCTGGTCCAACCCCCATATTTTTATAAAGGTTTTATGGGAACGCAGCCTCGTGCCTTTGTTTCCGTGCTGTGTGGTTGCTTCCATCCATAAAGACGGAGCTGGGTAGCTGCAGCAGAAACCAGATGGCCACAGAGCCTAAAATATTTAGTACCCAGGCTGTTAAAGAAAAAGGACCATTCCCTAGTATAAAGCAACAAGCAGGACACCTACTGTGTGCTATGGGGAAAATCGAGTAGGTGTGTCATGGTGACAAAGGGGTGGTTCAGGGTTTCAATTGGCGTGATTCTCTTATCAGCATCTATGGTCAGCATCTTCTTCAACAGGTCAATGAACTCCCGCCGGTCTGCCTTCTCCACCAACATGTCACTCCCTTCCAACTCTGTCGTCATGTTCACCTGGAAGCAAGCAGGACAGGTGACCAAGGGCCTCAGCAAGCCTTGCCTCCCCCACCTCTCTTTACTCTGTCCTGTCCCTCCTGCCAATCTCCAGGCCCCTTCCCAGCTCAGGGAGGCCACCTCTGCCCCTGTGGAGGCACCACCCTCAGGCTGCTGTAGCCCCCAGGAGGTGGCTTTGCTCTCTGCAGGAGGAGGTCAGGCTCTGGGAAGGGGCGAGGGGTAGGTGGCACCTGCAAACACATCTCAGTGACAGGACGAAAACTGCTCCTGCTTTAATCAGCTAAGTCAAAATGTAGCTCTCATCACACCTCATTAAAAATAACTCAAGATGAAAGAGTTCTGGAGACTGGTTGCATAACAATGTGATGCACCTAATTCCACTGAACTGTACATATAAGAAAGGCTAAGATGGTAATTTTATGCTCTATGTTTTATGACAATTAAAAGAAAAAAGAATCACAATGAAGCAATACAAAAAAGATCCAAAAAACGGTTTATTTAACCTTCAGAAGGAAATGGAAGGCTCCAAGTGCCCTCTTCCTCCATCTACAGCTCCCTGAGTTGGGACTGGAATTATTTTATTCTCTGTGTTCACTGTGGTCACCTCTGGCCAAAGCAGGCAGGGTATCTGAACACAGGATTTTTCTTCCAAGAGAAAGTCTCTACCAGGTTGGCTTTTAAATTCTTGTTTTTTGGCCCTTTCTATTTTTTCCAAGGTATGCTCTGGAAAGCAATTTCAGTGTTCTCAGACAATCTAAGCTACTAATCAACTGACAAGTGTGCTTTACTCAGAATCAGGATTTTTGGTTACACTCATCTGCAGTAAGAGGTGTGCTAAGTGTTTATTGGACTATAGCTTTATTTCTCATTGCTTTAAAGAAAACTCACTTTGGGTTGTCCTGATTTTAGACTAGTCTTCACACTAAAAATAGCTGAAGTTTTAGAATTTTCTCTGGGGCACGAAGTTGAGAGTCTATGGTCCCTGCTAGTGAGCTGAGAGAAATAAGTGGAGTAGGTTGAATTATGTTCCCCTATAAGATACGTTCCTGGGCTGGGGTTGTGGCTCAGTGGTGAATTGCTTGTCTCACATGTGTGAGGCACTGGGTTCGATCCTCAGCACCACATAAATAAATAAAATAAAGGTATTGTGCCCATCTACAACTTTAAAAAAAAAAAAAAGATCTGTTCCTGTCCTAATCCAAAGTAACCGATGGGGTGTTTGCAGATAGTGACACAGCTACCAGGCAAGGGATGTGAGGATGCCAGGGCCACCAGAAGTTGGTAGGGAGTCATGGATGGTTTTCCCTGGGGTCTTCAGAAGGAACACAGCCCACAGATGCCTGCACTATGCACCCCGGCAGAGGTCCTGCTGCACATGGTGTTCAAAGGGCTTGCACTGCATATTCACCCAGGGCACTTACCTGGGCCATGTCATCCAAACAGTTGAAAATGTACTTTCTTGCTTCTTTTGACTTAATCCCTGTCTCTGCTTCATGGTCATCTGGTGTCTATCAAGAGAGGCAAAAGCTGATTGGTAATGTGGCTTAGCTCCTAGTCACTCAGTCTCAAACACTTGAGCTCATGCTTCCCGCAGAGGTTCCTTCCTACCTGGTAGAGAAGAGGCTTTGATTCTTCTTAAAGTAACCTGCACACTAATTCCTTTATTCATCCACACTCATTCATCCTTCTGCCTTCCCATGAACACCTCCATTCATGGCCTGCTCTGAATCAGCGATGGAGTATTCTAAGATGAGGGCGGTCTGCCGTGTTCCTGACTTCCCTGCAGCCTTCCCTAAGTTTGAGATAGGAGTCTAGGTGGAAAAGCAGGAGCCCCTTCTTATATAATATGTTATATAAAATATTACTTTATGTAATAAGTCCTTATACACGAAGCTCTCCCAGTGCTATTTCAAAGCACATTAACCTATGAAGTAGTCTTCCTAACCACACTAGGATGATTGCTAACCCCATTTTCCAGACAGGAAAACAGGAATGGAAAGCCTAGGGAACTTGCAAAGGTCCTCTGGCCAGCAGGTGGCAGGTGGCTCCAGAGCCCGCGATCTGTGCTGCCTGGGCAGGGACACAGACATCCACTGCTTCCATTGGCTGGGAAACCGCTGTTTCCAATTGTCATGAGGTTTTGGACTCATCCATGGACAGAGGTGACTGATCCCAGAATCTCACTCCAGGACAGCACACCTGAAACTGCTGACTCCTGGGAACAGCTGGACGAGTGGGATGAGGCTCTGCCTCCCGCCTGGCTCAGCCTCCTCCACCCGAGGGCTTCCAACTGGAGCTGACCTTGATGCTCATCTTTATAGTGGCCAAATGGCCTAAGAGTGCCTGCTTAGTTCATAACTCTCTTTTCTCAATCTTCTGTGACTATTTGCCACATGTTATTTTTAAACTATATTAGAATCTGGCTGTAGTTTCTGCCAAAAAACCACCTACCCACCCTGCTGCAAAAAAGGAAACACCTCAAGTGAATATAAAACATATTTAAGACTTTTATTATTTTCTCTTTCCCAGGAAAATACATTAATTTGAATTACTAGGCACAGATCAAAGTGAAGGCAAAATATGTTTCCATTTGTGTAAAACCTGAAGAACTTATGGCATGCCACAGAGCACATGCCACCTCAGACCAGACCACGGGGCCTGCGATACGCACCTTGCTGAGGTGGTTCCTTTGCCCAGAGAACCCTTCACAAACCTCTCTGCATCCTACGGGGCCCACCCCTACATTCTAGTTCTCAAGGTCATGGGTCAGAGCTTGCTGCACGTGAGCCTGGCTCCCTCTGGACTCTGTACTCCTCCAGGCCAAGGGGTAGCTCATTTCTTTCTCCAGAACAAATCAGTCCTCGAGGCTCATGGAGTGAAATCCTGGGAGTTCAATGATCTTAACTGGGGACTCAAGCTTCTCAGGCATCAGTGGGCCAAGAGGAAAGGTGCTTTTGAACTTGCAAGTTCGGTCACACCATGTATTAACAACCACACCCCATCCCCCCATTTTGCTCACCAAATTAAAGTGAGACCTGGGATCAATGCGCTAATGTCAAAAGCGCCCCTCTAATGGAGCTGTGCCCTCCTTCCTGAGTGTTGGGCCACTGGCGAGGAGGGAGGGGATGCTCTTCCTACCTTCAGTCTCCACAAAGGATACGGCGAGTCTGTGTCACGGTTGAAAAACCTAGTTGTCTTTGTCCCTGCGCTTAATAAATATTCAGCTGGCAAACCCTGTGTTTGTGAAATATACCGAATCTGCAAGAAAAGACGAGAAGGGGGTCAGGGCTTTTCTTGTCACTGTACATATGGCATACTCATGGCTCTTGTGGATTTGAAAAAAAATGGAAATGACAGTTTCATACAAAAAGAAGAAGGAAAAGAGAACAAAATAGCAAGGTTAAGGGAAGCAATTTTGGGAGATAATGAGTGAGTCTATGATGGCACCCATATGTGGGGTTAGAAATGAAATGCTAATCAGGATATTTTTAAGCTGAGGAAGAGGTCCCGCTGTGAATACCTGTGTCATTGGGACCCACCTGATCATATTCAGAAGCTCCTGGATACAATGGCCAACCCAGGAATAGCTCTGCAATGACACAGCCCAGGGACCACATGTCAATCGCCTCGCAAAACGGTAAACCAAGGATGATTTCAGGGGCCCTGGAAAGGAAGAACGGAAGGAGCCATTAGCAGCGTGGAGACATAGGCAGCTGTTTCTACATGAACTCTGGCTTTCCAACCTGGGGACTCCTACTGACTGCCTGTGGAGGCCTGTGGTGCCCAGGAGACTTGGTGTGGTGCAGTGACCCATCCACTCTCGGGCTCCGTCTGGCTGGCTTGGTGTAGGGCCAGGCCGGTACCTGGGGAGCAGATCTTACAGGAAGCACACTTATCAGCTTCACTACCTACATGCCAACCAGATGAAATGATGACCACGTGAATGGGACTAGGGAGCCAGCTTTTATAACTAAAGACCTGGAAATCTTTGGAGGATGCTTGTTTTTTACAAAGGAATTCCGACACACAAATGTTCTCCTTTTAAGAAGATGTGAAACAATTTGCTTCCACCAAAACAATGGGGTTAAGTCCAATATCCATTCTCACCGGTGATTCTTTTCTTGGGGATCTATCTCATATTTTCTCAAGGAAACATCACTATTTTGTTTTCATTAGCTTCTACAAAGTTAATCTCAGAAGAAGATCTCTCATGTTACAATTATCATTCCCTGTTCATGAATACATCATCTAGGAATCAACCAGAATTCCATTAGAAGCTACCAACAACCCATTCTTGACTATAGGAGCCTATGTCCCCTCACACAACAGACAAGGTCACATACTGGAGATTTCAAAGAAAACCACTTAAATTCAGAAAACTGCACATGAAATTGGTAATCAAAACCAGAGACCACAGAGCACACCCTCTTCTCTGAGCATTTGTTACGACTCAGGAGGGGTACGTCTTAGGGACAACCAGGCTCAAAATTTGACACGTGAACACGGCTCATACTCTTTGGAACTGTGGCCTCGGGCGCTGTGTGATACAAAATGCATCAGCCCCGCCGTAGCTTTCTCCCTACGTTTCCCACTTGATAAAGCGAAGCGAGGGGAGGCTGTTGTGCCTGCTGTTAGCAATCAAGAGCGGTAGCCAAGGGTGGAGGCTGTCCTCCACTGGGTCACCTTTTGCCCACCTGACAGGAGAGGCACCAGGTGGCCTCTGCTGGCTTCTGATCTTCTGGATGAATTTTCTCCATTCAAAAAGCAAGCTTCACCTCCCCCATTTAAATTTGCTCTCATTGCTAATCTCCCTTCTCTAGAAAATAGTATTGAAAACAACAACAACAAAAAACCCCATCCAAACAAACAAAAAAACCCACTGAAATATCTTGTGACAAAGTTTGGATTTTTCAGATGCTCAAAGGAGGTGGAGATGGTGCTTCTGGAGTCACCTCACTGTTGCTCTGGGCAGTAAGGGGGTATGATGGTCTGGATGCTGAATGTCCCCCACAGGCCCTATGTGGTCCCCCGGGGTAGTGCTACTGGAAGGTTGCAGAACCTTTGGGAGGTGGGGCCTAGTGAGAGGCCCTTGGGTCATCGGGAGCATGTCCTTGAAAGGGACTTGGGCCTCCAACCCCTTTCTCTTTCCTTTTTGCTCCATGGCTCATGATGGTTTTGCTCTGTTGTGCTCTCCCACCAGGAAGTGCTCCTCACGCTAGGCCCAAAGCAACGGGGCCAGCTGACCAGGGACTGGAACCTTCAAACTGTGAACCAAAATGCCCGATTGTATCATAAGTCAGTTGCCTCAGAGAAGGAAAGCTGACTAACAGAAGGAGAGTCACTGCCGGGAGGGCACGGAGCACACTATCCCCGTGCTGCTATTTCACAGGCCTTTCATTGTCCCTGTCCCCGCTACTGGGGATGGCTGCCAGGGCTCTCCCTGGCCCCTCACTCTCCTTCAGGCCACTCTGGGCTGCTCTCGCCCTCTGGCATCCAAGAGCTGGGGCTGCCTGGGTGGCTCCATGATGAACCCCGGCTGCACACCCTTGTTTCAGGCAGCCTCAACCCCAAGCCTGCCAGGTCACCTGTGCCCCATGTGTCCCACATACGGGGCTCCCACATTCACCATCTTAGTGTGGGATGACAAGGTCCTAGCTGGATCACCTCTAGTGTGCTATAAGGATGGGTTCAGTTTACTTAAAAATCGCAGCCCTCAGAAAGAGAAAGGAATGCCCGAAAGCAACCCTATGGAGAGAGCGCTCAGCGCTGCGCTCTCCCCGCCTCGCCCGCTCTAGAGTCAGTGCCCTGCCTCCTGTCACGTGTGGCGCGGGCCTGGGCTGCCTTCAGTGGGTGGCCAGAGTGGCTGATGTGGGGATGTGTGCTACGCCGTTCTCCAGGTAAGTTCCCTGGGGTCTTCTCTGCGCTTGACCTTGGGCCGGCCCTTCCTATCAGTTAGATGGGCTCTCACAGCCCCAAAGCAGGCTGCCTTTTACCTGTGGACACCTCCCTTTCCAGTTCCTGTCCCCTGGAGCCATGCACAGCAGAATCCAAAACTGAGACTGTCTCCCCGGCACTCTGGTGACGTTCTTGGGCAAGAAGCAGAAGTTACAGGTCTTGACAGCGGACGTTACACGAGCAGGGCCTGTGAAAATTGCTTAGTCCACCAAGAAAATGAAGCGCAGCTGCCCCTGGTACCATGACACACACATACAGCTCAGGTTTTTCCTTCTCTGACCACAAAGAATAAATGCTCGGCCTCAGGTTAAACGGTTGGGGAACAAAAGAACAGCTCCGTCCTGTGAAGGGCTCTCAAGCTGGGAGGGTGACACTGGAGCATGGGGCAACTGACAACGGATACGAGACATGGGAACACAGACACCAGACTCGGAAAGTAGCTGAAGAAGCACCTGACGGACACCAGCAACTCCACTCTAGAAAACCAAGAGACTGCAAGGACAGAATAAGCAAACGTGACAACACACCCAGACCCAGAGGGTCCCTGCCCTCCCGTCTCCCGCAGCGCTGCCGGGTGCCCTGCCACTCCCCACCCCAGTCCCTGTGGGTGATCTCCCCTGTGGTTTCCATCTCTTGACCCACTGTATCCCCTCAGCCTCTTCTAATGGGACCTGGCGATGCTCTGCTGAGTACTGTCCTTGGTGAGACCGGCATGGCCTCCACACTGTCATGTCCATGGTTAACTTCTCACCCGCAGACCCGAGAGCTGCCTTTCTTCCACACAGTCCACCGCTCCACTCTGCACTCTTGCTCTTGGTTTTCTGGGCGCCACAGTCTCCCAGATCTGTCCATCCACCCCTCTGCTACTGGCCTGTCCACTTCCTTTATTGGCTTGTCTTCCTCCATCCACTGTCACATGCTGGTGAAGCCCTGGGCCCTGCTCATCTCCTTGTCGATTTTTGCCCAAGATAATTGACATGAGTTGAATTTTGTAAAAGATCAGCGAAAGTTGCAATCCTGGGACCTCAGAATGTGACCTTATTTGGGAATGGGGTTGTTGCAGGTGTAATTAATTAAGATGAGGCCATACTGAAGTAGCTGGCCCCTAATCCAATATGACTAGTGTCCTTATAAGAGGGGAATTTGGACACAGCCACAGCAGCAAAGGGGCCATGTGAAGACAGAGACAGAGTAGAATTAGCTGCCACAAGCCCAGGAACACCTGGAGTTACCGAAGCAGGAAGATGTAGGAAAAGACACCCCCTGGAGGCTTCAGAGGGAGCATGACCCTGATGACACTGGATTTTGGTCTTCCAGCCCCCAGAACTGTGAGAGAAGTATGTGAATAAGTATCCACACATTTTGTGGCATTTGTTATAGCAGCCTCAGGAGACTGACACAGTAAATTCACTCCCACAAGTTTAAACTCTGCTTGTATTTCCAAATTTCTGTCTCCATCCCTGAATTCTTTTCTCAGCTCCTGACTTAAGTCTGACAGCCTGCTGTCTCCTTGTTATGCCTCTCAGTCATCCCAGAGTTCATGTGTTTAGAAGGGAACTCTAAGCCAGGCTCCGTGGTGCACACCTGTAATCCTAGCAACTCAGGAGGCTGAGGCAGGAGGATGGACAGTTCAAAGCCAGCCTCAGCAAAAGCAACTCAGTGAGACCCTGTCTCTAAATAAAATACAAAATAGGGCTGGGATGTGGCTCAGGGGTGGAGTGCCCTTGAGTTCAATCCCTGGTAACCCACCCCTGCCCCACGCAAAAAAAGGGAAATCTACTTCATCCCTCCTCTCCAAACCAATTCCTTCCTTTTCCCTTCACTCTTTGGAAGGGAGCTACCCCACCCTCAGACGCTTAGCCAGAAATCTGGAAAGGATCTTTGATCCCTGTCTTCGTCTCTTCCCTCTCCACCATCTAATCCATGCACAGGATCAGCTCCAAAGTCTCCCGCACATCAGTCCCAGGTTCTCTGTGTTCCTGGCAGGGCTCTGGCCCTGGCCGGCCGTCCCACCTGGAGCTTCCTGTCCAGCTCCCCTCCCTGCCGCCCTCCCTTGCTTGTGTGCTGGGAATTGGACCCGGGGCCTTGAGCCCACCAGGCCACCCATCCACTCTCCTGCCTGCACCCCCTCCTTCTCAGCTGCCCCGCTGCACCTAGGGTGAAGTCTGGATCCTCCACGGCCCAGGCTCCAGCCATTCTCCCAGCCCTTTCAGGTTCCGCAACCCGTCGGTGCCTTCCGACCCTCACGGGACGTTGTCCCTGCCTGGAATGCTCTCCATGGCTGCCCATTGCCATCCTCACACCTCAGCCTAACTGTCACTGCTACAGACAACCCCCCTGATGACAGCTGGTCTCCATCTATGTGCCAGAAATGTCACTGTACAGGACTTTCCCAGGAACCTGCCCACTGTGTCTACTCTACCAAGTCCACAAGGCAGCATGGTGCCTGGTATCCAGTAGCCACTCAATCAATACGTGTTTGCTGATTGAATAAACCTGGATTAAATATAAGCAAGTGCTAGAGTATGTCTGTGACCCACTGGAGGTTGGAAGGCAGTGCAGAAACGGGAATGTCAGGGTGACTCTGCTGAAGGAGTGGAGGCTGGGGCCCCAGGGCAGGCCTCAGCCAGGGCGAGGGGCAGGTGTGGGCCAGCCCACGCTCACCTGTAGAGGCGCCTGAGCGGGGCTGCAGGGAGAGTTAGAGACACCTATTTGCAGTTGCTTGTCAGCAGAAAAGAGGAGGAGCAGGGTTGGAGTGGCCCCAAAGTCACGTAGGATGGGGGTTTAACACCTCAGATTTGGTCCAAGCCTCTCATTTTGTGGCCACGGTGTCATGCCCTGGAAGCCATCTCCCTGCCTGGTGACACAGAGGCTCGTTTTATCAGGGCCTTCAGTGCACCGCTGACCACCCAAGATCCTTGATGCCTTTTCTGAGCCACCTTGAGCTCTTCTCCCTCCCCAGGGATGTGTCTTCTCTGCTCGAAAGAGACATATTTCGGATACAGCCTTCTTTCCTGCCCTCCCCTCTTCCTTCCATCTGCTCTACTCAGACACACCTCCTCTGGACTGGCTTGCCATGGGACAAAGATGCGAGGAATGACAAGCTCACACCAGCCTGGCCCAATAAATATTAATGGAGCACCTGCTGGCCCCACACCGTCTCAGAGAATCTCCTCATTCCTATTTTGGGACGTCGAAAATACTTTAAACATACATAAAGTGTCAGACAAAATTTACACCTAAGAAAGATGGATCATTCTTTTCCAACATTTCTAACGAAAGACAGTGGTAGTCTTGACAAATGGCAAAGCGGGGGTGGCCTCCAGGCACCAGGCAGCGTGAGCACATCCCTCTCCCCACATCCAGAGCCTAGCACAGTGCCTGGGGCACAGAAAGTACTCAGTACACACTGCTAGAGGGAATGGCTGTGCCAGCTGCAGCCCCCAGGTGGCTGGTCTCCCCACCTGGGAGCTGGCAGCCCCCAGCAAGAGGCAGACTCTCCCTCGGCCTTCTGATTTCAGTTGGAGAGGTTCGCAGTTGGCTCCAGTTCAGGGAGAGTGGCTGGCTCCTGAGCACACGGCACGAGGGTCCCCGTACTGCTGACCACACCCCTGCCACCTGCTGCTCCTCACCTTCCCTGTCGCAGCACCTTTGCACACCTCTGTCTGAAAGAATCTCCTCAATACTACTTTGGGACATCAAAAATACTTGGAACATACATGATGTGCCAGACAAAACTTGCACCTGGGAAAGAGAAGGACCATTCCTTTCCAACATCCCCATGACAAGACACTGAAAATTCTGTTTTCCTATAGGAAGAGAAAAAAAACCCACCCAACTGTCATTTTAACACATCAATTATTGAAGCTTTGATATTTAGCTCCTCTAGCTCTCTTGCTCTCTAGCTCTCTTGCTACCCCTAGATGAGCCCAGATCATGTGACCCTGCAGGGGACGACCTCCAGCTGAGGTGTGGAGATACAGACGGAGCCCTGGGCTCTCGGGCCCAATCCCAGGGCTCTCAGGTTCTGTCGTCACCTGCTTCCTGTGCTGGAATGAGGATTCAATTAAACAGAGCATCCTAGGAAGCACCTTGCAGGGCCTGGCATGGAGTAGCAATCAACACACATTAAATCACTTATCTATTATCTTCCTGAACCCACATGACAGTAATCAAATAAGAGAGCATCTCTTTCTTTTTGCAGGGGATACTGGAGATTGAACCCAGGCCTGGTTCATGCTAAGCACAGGCTCTACCACTGAGCTAACCCTCACCCCCTTTTCCTCATTTTTAAAGCCCCCTTTCCTTCTTATACCTTGAAACATTAGGAGACTGTTTAACAAACAGCCATGCGCCTGTCACCAGCTTTGGAAGCAGAACTCCCTATCCATCCCCCTCCTTTCACTTGGTCCCATATTATCACTGGTGGCACGTAGTGCACTGTGCACCAGGACTGAGAAAGTGGTGCCTGTCCTGGGCCATGTGGCTCCTCCTAACCAAGCGGTCTTGAGGTCAGAGTGATGCCCAGGAATACAGCCTGGGGACCAGGTCCAGGGGGGGTGCTCGGGGGGTGCTCACAGCATCAGAGGCAACAGCGGTAAGATGCAGGAAGCAGGGCAGCAGCCTCTACTCACCCCAGCCTCTCCCCGGCGGAACACAGGCCGAGCCAATGTCCCCCTCACACCCTCGGTGCTCTGATCAACAGGGCAAGGTTCAGCACTCCCGGAGCGAGCCATTAATCTGCAGCACTAATCCGAGAGCACAGGGAGAGCTGAGCGGTGCTGGAAAAATGTTACTCAATTTCCCCAAGTTTTTATTTCACCATCTATAAATGTGATTATTAATCTCGCTTTTTCCTCTTGTCTCTACAGCAGCTTATGAAGATAAATTATGGTCAGCAGAATTATAAAGCAGTTTGAACTCCTTGGAAGCAAGACACTCTATTAGTCCGTGGTATTTTATAATCACTGATATTATAAGGTGTACTTGAATTGAACTGCAGTGAAAAAGCCCGTTCCCACAAATATATGTAGATTGAAAGTAACCTCGGTATGGCTAGGGCAGAAGCAATCAAAATGTAAAATTGTATTTCAGATGGGTTGTTAAATCTTATGTTTCCACTGCAAAAATAAGGAGACTTGGCAATGCTGTCATGAGCTCTGAGCCACTGTCTGAGCCGGTGACCTGAGTGGAAGCGAGGGATTACATCAAAGCAACAAAGGACCCAGGAAACAGCCTCTGAAATCTCAAGAGAAGGGAGGAGGAGAAGGAGGAGGAGGCGATTTTGGAGAAATGGGAGCCAGAGGCAGGAGAGACCTGTGCGGAGGGCGGGGGCAGGAGAGCGCCCTGGGAGCCACTCCAAGGCGGAACATGCTCCCACCACTGACGGGGAGCAGGCCAGCACCTGTGCAAGCGGAGCTCAGCGCACACCCGTGAATCCACGAGGGCCCAAGTGGAGATTTAAACAGGGATAGAGGCCGAGCTGGTCCCAGGTCACCCTGGCACATTTAGTTTTGAAAAAGAACAGCTTTTTCAACAAACAGGAGGTCTGAGAGGAGCTGTCTTTTCTGTGGTCAGGGTGTGAGGTGGAGAAGCAGAAGGAAACAGGACCCAGGGTGGGGTTCTAAGAACAAAAGGCGAGGTTGACCAGGAGCCCCGGACTGTATCAGCTTGCACAGAGCTACCCTCGGAGGGGCTAAACAGGGGCACCCTGAGATCTCTGGCCACGCACTTTGCCCTGTGACGAGCTAGAGAGACACCCTGGTAGGAAGCTGCTGCTAAGAGAAGCTACCATTCCCGAGGGAGAGCCAGGAGGGCACTGCACACGCGCCTTGGATGCTTGCAGCTTGATACAAAGCACAGAGCAAGCTCGTGCAGAGATGTCCCAGATGTTCTGCCACCAATGCCCATAAAACTCCGGTGAGGATCATGTCAAGACCCTGCCAGGTGACTCTGTTGCCATTGGATACCTTTGGCTATCACCAACAGAAATGCTCCAGATACTGGGCCAATCGTGTGATCTGAATGGGAGGATGACCGTACTGCAGTTTGGTCTAGATGCTGACATCGTTCTCATGCCACACCTGGACAGTGTCTTGAAGGAAGCTGGCTTCTTTGAATTAACTGGCCATTTCCAGGATAATGTTAGGATCAGAGAGGCAGGTTTTGGATCTGTATTGCTGTGAAGATCTTGGCTCTGCATAAGATTTTCCTGGTGTGCACTAAATACAGACACACCCACACCCACACCCACACCCCCCCACACACACACACACATACTTTTTCCACTGATCTTTGCTTCCTAGCACTGCTCCGCCTCTGTTGAGTGCGGCACCAAAATCAAAAATCTAACTTTCTTGCTTTTATACCAGACAGAAAGGTTGGCTCTGGAACTCAAACTTAGTATAATCTCCAAAGGCTTCTGATGATGGTGGTGTAGACTGGAAACCTGTTTTTGGAGACCAGAACACATTCTAATGCTAGCCTCTCAATTTATGCAGCAGGGTATGTTAAACAAAATGAAGAAGGCACAGCAGAGATGCGGGCCACCTCCACCACACTGACACCTTTTGGTGAAATACAAAAAGCGAGAAGGAAGGGAAAGAAAAAGACAACAAAAGAACACTAAGAATTCAAACCCTAGTGAGAGGTGTTTCCAGGAAGAACCAGCTCGGGTCCTTTCCAGGAAGCCCATGGGGGTCATTTCAAAGACACTCTACTGCCCTGGAATTCCTAGAATCACTGCCCTTCTGACACGCAGTACTTACTTTGCCTGTCCCCAGCCTGGGGGCCTGATATCTCCCAGTCTGGTCTCTGGTGATTTCCCATGAAGCCACACCCTTCTGGAGAGACCCTGGCCTGGCCTCCCAGCCTCTCAGTGTCACCAAGCTAGGTTTCATGCTGGGGCCATTTTCCAAAGTATGTGCTCAATAAATGTCCCTGGACGTACCTGTCAGCCTGGGAAACAGAGTCACAAAGTTCTGTGAGCAGCCACACATAGTTATTCTGTTTACCTATGGACAGCTCCAGGTCCATAAGTTTTTTAGTCTTTTTTTTTTCTTTTGAGAAAGATAGCACACATACAAAGAAGAGCACAAGAAAAAAGTATAGCTCAATGTACTGATCAGAAAATGAAGGCCAATGTCACTACCAGTTGAGTGAAGAAATGGAACATGGCCAGTGTGTCAAAACCCTCAGGTTCCCTGCCACACACCACCCCTTCTCCTCAAAGGGGCTTTGGGTGGTGACGTGTGGTTGGCTCGCACTGGCAGGGTGGACCCCAAGCCTCAGTGCACTCTGTCCTGATGAGCTGCCTGAGCAGGTGATGGCGAAGGCCGAAGCTGGGAACATGCCACAGCTGGCTGGGGAAGCGGACAGAGCCGCACAGTCTCTTATGACAGTCCTTCTTGTGTTCCTTTTATTGATCATTTTGCTTCTGCTTTGTAAGTTTGTTGACTGAGGCTGGGGGTTGAAACTATGCATTTGGAGCTTCTTGAGGGCAGCTTCTGATTCTAGAAAGGCCCACCCTGTATTGCACTGTCACCTGTGGTCACCTTCAGCTTGCTGGGGCCATTCCTTTTCCTCTGCACTGGGAGGGAATTTGAAATTTCAGTTCCTGTGGATCAGAAGCACATGTGGCATCTTCACTTCATGCATCCTGGTGACACATATCTACCAAGAGTGACCATGAGATGTCAGGCAGGGAAAGGGCTGGCTTCTTCCATGTGAACCTGTTACTCACAGTCAACCTCCCCACCCCCACCCCCAGAGAAAGAAAAGCTTACTGAGAAAGTCATATTGCACATGTGCAGCTTTACTGATCTAAATGTCAAAGTTCTCACTGCTTCAACATTTGGCTTTGGCTGATTCGTGGTTAGCACTCAATAAATGTTAGCTGGAAAATGACCATGAGCAGAAGAGCCACTGTGCTGTCCTTCCCAAGGGTTCCCCATGCCTATGCTAGAGAGCCCCCAAGTCCTTAACTCATACACGAGGGGCTGGACCACAGTCGAGGCTCATCTCTGGGGCATTTCCCTTCCTTCCAGCACCATCTGGTCATGTGCGGTGGAGCTGAGCCACAGCCATTCTGTCTGATGGTTTGGGGTAAGAGACTGGGCACCCATGATAGAAACTTGCTCTTTCTTTGAAAGGGAGACACAGTCAGTGTCACCAACTGAAGCTAGTTCAATTAAGAGAGCAGAAGCCAGAAACTAAGACAGAAAAAAGAGCCCACTGAGTAAAGATGCCAAACATATGTTAGCGGGTGAATTTCCGTTGCTGCCACTGGGATATTCCCATAGGAAAAGCATCATCAGAGAAGCCTCCTTCCCTCTGCTGAGTTTTTGGTAGAGAATGATTGAGAAAGAAGGGTCAAACCTCCTCACTCCCTAACTAAGTTAGTTTCCAAAGCCAGGAGCCTTCCTGGCTAAGGGAGTGTGTTCTGACGCAGTGGGTAGAGGAAGTGGCTGTCTCCAGGCGGGCAGGGGTACACGGGGCTGGCCTTGCTCTCTGGGGAAGCACACATGGTCCTGGCACCAGCAAAAGAGGACCCTCCGAAGCATGTCCTTCAACCAATTCTACAGAGGAAATGTCCACAGAATGGACTTGACCAAGGTTTGTCTCCCCACAGCAGGACCAGTTAGGATCCACCAAGGTCAGGGCAAGGATCTCGGGGCAGCTGGTTTGTTCTAGCAGAAATTAGGAACCAGGAAACTCTGCCAAAGAAAATGGGCATAAACTCCAGGTCTCCAGCAAAAGGCAGCTTATTTAGGAAAACTTTCCAGCCCTCCAGTAGTCCTGAAGGGGTGGACAAAACCAAATCCAACCTATGTTTGCTTTCTTGTGTTTGAGTCATGGAAAAAAATGCAGCTGGCCCCCACTAGGGGGTGCTGAAGTGTAGCCGACACATGATCTGGGAGCCATCTGAACCTTCAACTCCTGTGGGGACAGAGGGGTGGAACACACTGGGGACAGTCACTGCACCTCACTGTGGGAAACCCACAGTAAACTGAGATATTTCTGTCTGTGGAATGGGGTTAGTCATTCCCCCAGATGAGGATACCACTGCCCCATCTTGCCATAAACAGATTTTTTCATCCTAACAATGGGGCCTCTTTGTCATCTAAGCGCTGGGACTCTCCACTCAGCAAGAGAAGTCAGGCTGTCCACTTTGTTCTCATGAGCACCAAATACTGCTCTGGACCAGGGTGGAATCAGTGTGTGGTCCACACATCAGCTGGGGGTCCAGAGGCAAGAGGGAGGAAGGAGAGAGAGAGAAGGAGGAATCAGGTGAGAGCAAGGGGGGAAGAGGCTCTGGGGTTTACAGGGGGCCCCTCAGTTACTTCCATCACAGTTGGCCTCTTTGGAAAGCGCCTCTCCTCTTGGCTACCTGCTCAAGCCTTTCTGCCCCGCACCAACAGGTGTGTGTGTATGTGTGTGTGTGTGCACGCACATGTGTGTTTTAATGAGAAGAATGTATAGCCAGCTCTCTCCTTGCCTGGGAGCACCTGCGGCCGTGGACTATGCATTTCTGACCTCGGTGTACCCTGCAGCACCGGCACAGACCCTTGTGAGGCGGTGCTGGTGGAAGGCCACGCGCCACATGGCTCACACTTGCCACCTAGAAGAGGCTGTGGTTCACCCAAAACATAGTAAATGCTCAATACACAGATGTCTGCTGAGCTGATGTGAGTGGCTGACTTTGTGAAGAGGTGACAACAGGATGTCTTACTGTGTGTTCATTTTGGAGGAAAGAAAGAGGAGGGAGCAAGCAGGCTCTGAGAGTTCCTCCTGATGGTGGGGATGTCAGTGGGAGGAATCTCAAGAGAAAACTTTAAAAAGCCCGATTTTTAGTAGGAGAAGATTGACACAGAGTTTGCATCTTTCAGAAATATAGAAGCTGAGAAGTGGAGGGGTGAAAAAGGAGAGACTCTGTATTTGAGATGAAGAAATAAACAATAGGTGGAGATGGGGAACGGGAGGCAGCTGGGGAAATTTTTAAAAATTCATCTAAAAACACCCATAAGCAATTTAAGTGGATGCTTGAAGGAATGACAGTGATCTTTGGTGTAAAGAGCTCAGTTTCTTTCTTGCCAAAGAATAACGCTTTCATGTAGCATCTGAAACAACCAAGTGGTGGCTGTGGTGCTTGCCTCTGTGGTGTAGCTGCGGAAGTAGGTCTTGCACACATGTATTTAGGCCGGTCCTGGATTCCCTGCGCGATCAAGACCTCCTCCAGGAGAGAGGGCCTACGTTTCCTTCTAAGAAGTGCTTGGCAGAGTGCTGCTGGGTGGAACGCTGTGCACAGCAGGCGCTCAATCAGCATTAACTGACTAAATGGAGCTAACCAAACCCCATGGTCCCCAGTTGGGAAGGCTCTGACACAGGACTGTCTAGTTCCTTTTTGTTTGGTCTCAAAAATAGTGTGTTTAAAAAAAAAAATCCCCAATTCTCCAAAGATTCAACTCGAGAGTCAGTTTTGAGGGTAAGAGAAACCGTTCTGCCTAACTTGTTGGCAATTCTGGCTCACGTGAAGATCCAACGCGGCCTTCCTTCTTCCCTCTCCCAAGCCTCCCTGACTTTATGGAGGCTGACAGATTTCCTGTGATCACAGAGCCCAAGGTTACCGGCTCTCGCTGGGGAGTCATGGCTCAGACCAGGAAATCAACAGCTGGGGAGAAGTGTGGAGGGACCTACTAGGGGCTCTGGGGCCAAGGTGCACAGCGCACAGTCCCCACCTGGCCACCCCCCAGGACGGTGTCAATAGGGCTGACGTGAGTCTTCACGTTTGCTTAAACAGATCCTATTCTGAAAGCCTGAGCCTCCTTCCACCCTCCTTCCCACTCAGTTCTCACCAGCCCCTTTGCAATATCACCCAGGGCCACTCCCAGGGTTCCTCTCCTGTGGAGGGCAGGGCAAGGGGAGAAGGATGCCTCAGGGCCTTTTCCTCCGCCAGATGTATCGTGTTCAATATGAACAAATATTTGTGCAGCCTGGGTGTTTACCATCAATACTGGGATAGAGTCATTAGCGATTAGATTTTTCTATGGGAAGCAGCAAAACACTGGGGAGAAAGCAAAACCCCAAATGGAGGAGCAGAAACACCAAGGGCTGGCATCTGAAGGAATTGCTCCAAAACAATATGGGAAAAGGCAGAACTGAATTTCCTCTGTTCTTCTAAGGGGAAGTTCAGAAAAAGGTCAGGAGAGAACAATGCAGGCCATCTATCAGAGCAGCCTCTAACCTAGAAGGTTCCTCACCGCGCGGCCTCATTTCTCAATTCTGTAATTACCACCCCCTGCCACAGATCGCACGCCACCACAGCCTTATGAATTATACATTTCATTTCCATTTACCAACACCCCTACTCGGTGGCCACTGCCGTGGTGGGCGACTATGGGGGTTGGGATGCTGCAGGGCCCCTTCCCCCAGGTGCACACACAAATGTCCCGGGCCCAGGGCACCAGCACGCACCCCTGCAGGCTGCTGGTGGCAATCTTCAATTCCCAGGCTACGGTTTTGTTTACTGAACAAACAAGAACTGGCTACCAGCAGGGGTTTTCCTGGGGGAAATCACACGGGGTCCCTTTCCTTCCCCTTAACAGTTTTACTCAGGTGAAAGCTGGTTAAAATGAATACTAAAGGTGGTCTTGATGGAGGCCAAGACTGTGGGGTCTGGGGGTGAGTGTTTGGAGGTATCAACAGCAACGTGTACTCACTCCTGCTGTTGAGCTGGGGTGTGGGTCAGAAAGGGGGGTGCCAGGAATAGAGACCAGGCAGGAACTGGGGTAACCCACCCTTCCCATTAACTGGCACTCCATCTCCTACCAGCGCAGAGGGCCTTAGGGAGGCTCTGGGCTATTTGTCATCATAAATGCTATTAGCATATTGAAGGGGGTCCTGCTCTTTGTTCAGAAAGAATTTCCTTTAAAAACTTGAGGTTTTGTGAAGCAGTCATCCTGGGTGATGAGGAGAACATGCCAGGGAACAGACAGGTGAGCAGTCGCTGAGTCCCCTGGAGAGCAGACAATCACCTGAACCCATCACTCTAAGCAGTGTGTGGGTAGGCTTTTAAAATTTATTTTAAAAAATGCGTTTAGATGCTTTCAGGGAAGACATTTCTAAAATGTGTTATAAACACAGGATATTTAGGGCTGGGGTTGTGGCAGAGCCTTACCTGCCATGTGTGAGGCACTGGGTTCGAATCTCAGCACCACATATGAATAAATAAAGTCCATTAGGATGCTAAACATTATTTAAACCAAAAACCAAAACCAGGATATTTAATTCCTGAGGTTGATCGCAGGAACATAGTAGTAAATGGGATACAAATCACTATGACATAAGAGTTTATTCTCTTAGGTTTCTTTGAAAAACTACTCTCAGTGTTGGACCATGTGTCTATAAAGGATATACTGAGGGACTATGGAGAGAGCACAGCAATGACAGACCACTTCCAAGATGGCCCTGAAGATCCACGCCTCCTGGTATTCAACATCCTTGTGTGGTCTCCTCCCACAGTGGGTAAAGCAAGCTCTGTAACCAAAATAGCTCCAAAACGATGTGTGACTCCTGAGATCAGGTCATAAAAGACATGCGGCTTCTGCCTTGCTCTGCCTAGAATTATTTGTCCTGGGAGAAGCTATCTGCCATGCTGTGAGGATAATTGGGTAGTCTTCGGGTGAGATCTACTGGGCAATGAACCAAGGGCTTCTGACAAGAGTACCAGCTTCCTAACCACAGGAATGAGCCATCTTGCAAGAAGATCTTTCATCCCCAGTCGGTCAAGCCCCTGGGTGACCGCAGCCCTGGCTAGGGGCTCACTGCAATCTCCTGAGAGAACTCAAGTTGGAGCTGTTCAGCCAGGTTGCTTGCAAGTTCCTGGCCCAGAGGATTGTGAAATAATAAATGTTAATCACATAAACCACTGAGTTCTGAGGTCACTTGTCACGTACCAATGACTCATATCCATGCATACCTGTAGAGGAGGAAGACCATGCAAAAGAAGCTACAATTCATTCTTCTGACCAGCCCAGTGTGGAACAATGACCAGATACCTGACACCGTGCTGGACACCCCACCTGGTCCCTGTTCAATGGGAATCACTTAAACACCTCCTTTGACAAGTGGCATGATAACAGTGGTGTCTAAGGAGAACTTCCAAGCTCCGAGGCAGGCAGGACTGAAGGGACAGAGTGAAGTTTGCACCTTGCTGTCCCACAGGAAGTCCCTAACAAAGGCACATTATCAGTTTGGCCTACATGGGACTTAATTTTTTTTTTAAGATTAGTTATGAACATTAAAAACTCAGGCAACAATTCCTAAAAGTTTAGATTTCTACCTTTTCTTGAAAGCCCAAAGCTCAGGCATCAGTCACAAGGGACTCAGGCCGGGTGGTGTCACCCTCCTGGGCGATGCCACGTGTCGCCTGCTGCAGGCCTCATCAGCTCACCAGCCACGCTGCCTGGCCCTGCGGGCACTTGGGTTTGCCTCCATAGGAAGCGGCCAGGTGCGGGGAGGCAGTTGCAGTGTCTAAAGGAATCACTCCTTTTAGATCTGTTGGGGCCCTTTGGAAGGCTACGCAACTAGTTTTCTTTTACTAAACAAAAAGAAAGTTTAGTCAACAGCCGCCGCCGCCCAGGAGGCAAGGGACACCTTAGAACTTAGAAAGCATGTAAGGCCATCATTGCACTTTACATTAAGCAGCGTGAGGTTTCTTTTTTTTTTTTTTTTTTAAAGAGAGAGTGAGAGAGGAGAGAGTTAGAGAGGAGAGAGAGAGAATTTTTTTTTTAATATTTATTTTTTAGTTCTCGGCAGACACAACATCTTTGTTGGTATGTGGTGCTGAGGATCGAACCCCGGCCGCACGCATGCCAGGCGAGCGCGCTACCGCTTGAGCCACATCCCCAGCCCCCAAGCAGCGTGAGTTTTAATAGGAGGATCCCATGTTCAGTTTGTGCAATGCTTGTTTATGAAGGTCTTCATTATATAAGACCTCTGCTAAGAGGAAGTGCACTGCTTGGGCTCACTTTGCAATTTGGCTTCCCACTATAACAATAATTTACAATAACAGAAGAAAGGAAGGCTTTGGCGCCATAACTCAGTGAATATCTGCCGGATTCTTCCCTTCTACAAGATACAATAATATAACTTTTTTGGCCGTCTCCCAACTCTGCATTTGAAAGAGGATTATAATCAGTTTTCAGAGTGGCTTACTAAGGAATTAACTAGACAATCCCTGGATAACTGATTCTTGAGCAATTCTCTATAGCCCTTTGCAAATTTCTGGAAGAGGAATGTGAGGTAAGCAGTGTTGGACTCTCAAGTATATCCTGCCCAAGTGGGCAAAGACTAGGTGTGGGGACAGGACCTTTGGGTTTACTTAAAATCACCTCAAGGGTGATTTTATATGAAAGCAGGAGCAAGACAATCTGCCCACCTCCCTGCTCCCCCAAGCTCAGGGAACATTAGTGCAGGATTGAGTGATTATGTAGTAGCCTCAATCACCGATACTTACTGAACTCTCAGTATGCTTGAGACTCTGTTGGCGAGTGTTTCAAAGTCATGTTTTCTGCTCTCATGAAGCTTATCCTCTGGTGCAGGTGCACAGAAAGGGGGACAGCAGAAGCAATGGAGGTCAGATGCAGCTAGGTTTAGAGGGAGTAAGCTCTTCCACTCAATAAGTATTTACTAAGCATCTACTCTAAGCTGGGCACTGAGTATTTGGTCAACAAGGAAGTTGGTCTCTTGTGGAGCTTAAACCCCAGTGGACGTCAGTGGACTCTGCTCCAGCCTGAGTGAACAAAGGAGACTTTAGGAAGGCTCAATTTAGAGAAGCTGGTTAGGGACAGGCTAACGCTAGGTGGGTCTTAGAGTTGGGAGCGGGGAGAGGGCACTGCAGACGACTAAACAGCCCAGGTGGAGGCGCAGAGGCAGGAAAGCTTGAGGAAGATACCATGGTCGAGGGCAGTAGAAGGGCAAAGGACACCGGGGATCCCACATGTGACATCTGTTGTCATCAGTGCTGACTCTTACTCCTTATGCCATGGACCTGAAGTGGACAATAAGCTCTGCTGGGAGCTCTTCACTCAGGAAATGCAGACACAAGGGGTTTGTCTCTAAACACGAGAAACTGGAAAGCATGAGCTGAGGGTTCCTAACTCTGTAACATGGACAGACCACACCTCCACGCTGCCTCCACACACTGGCTGTAGGTCTGACTCATCAGGACTACAGAAGCAGGCCTGTGCCACCTGGTAGAGCCAGGCCATGCAGAGGCCCGGGTGGTGGGCAAGCAAGGGAAGAAGCCCTGTTCCTCCAGGAGCACAGCTGGGAGCAGCTGGCCTGTGTGACGTGGCCTTAGCCCAGCTTTGCCACCCGCACACAGGAACAGGAGAAGCCTTCTCCCTTTCCAAAGGTGGCGGGGCCAGGGAGAGGGTATACTCCCTGCCCCCTCCCCAAGACTGTTTCTTTACTGCAGGGACAATGTTGTACACATGTGGCCGAGCTTGTTAAATGACAAAGTCAAAGAAATCAGTCAGGGTCCTGATGGCACAGAGAACGAAGGGTTCACAATCCTGCAGGTTTAATGGCATGAGCCACACATAGAAGTTGCTGCGACACAAATGCGGCTCTTAAAGTTAAGCATGATTCAAACTCATCTTTGCACCTGCTAATGCACTTAGGAAGGATGGAGTCTTTAGGGTGGCTCTGTTATAGACTTTCTGGAGTTTGTCATCTGGTCCCACTGGGCCTCTCCCGTGAAGGCACGGAGTGTTATTGCCACAGGAGGGGCAGTGGTTAGCCAGAGAGTGGAGACTCACACAGGAAGGACAAGTGCCCGAGTGCTCACAAGTCCAGTGGAATTCTAAATTTTTAAAGGCTTATTCGTCTAGATATCCCTGGTGATATCAACTCTCAAACTACCTGGATCCCCCACCCGATATTTCTTTTGGGGAAGAGTTGAAATCAATAGCAAAGCTATTGATAGCTTAAAGAAAAGGAGTAGAAGGGATTCCTGTGAGTGGGGGGCTAAACAGGGTGATTTCTGAAGTCCTTGTCAAGGCCACAATTCTAGGGTCCTTTTGATGTTTCCTTCCGAATATGGCTTGGGTTTGTAATTGTCCCTCAAGGACTCGCATGTTGAAGGCTTGTTACCAAATGCAGCCATGTTCAGAGGTGGGTCTGGGAGGTGACTGGACTGTGAGGGCTCTAAGCTCATCAATGAATTCATCTGTTGAGGGATTCATAGCCAAGTGCAGTATTGAGAGGTACTGGAAACTGTGGGAGGTGGGACCCAGTTGGCGGGAGTGAGTCCTAGGAGCATATCCTTGGGGACTTTGTCTTGTTCTGACTTCTTCCCTCTGCTTCCTGACTACCATGAATGGAGTAGCTTCTGCCATGATGTCCTGCCCCACCTCAGGCCCTCAGCAGTGGACTGAAATCTCTGAAACTGGGAGCCCAAATAAATCTCTCCTACTTTACGTTGTTGTTCTCAGGTATTTTGTCCATCAATGAAAAGGTGACTAGCACACCTGATCACACACAGCTGTACTTTCACAGGCAACAAAGAGCAATGGAAATTGTTCATTCACATGATCACTCATCATATGATGTCACTCAGCAGGAATTCGCTTGGATTAGAAAGTGTCTTTGGGAATTGGGGTCCTGAGCCCAGAGCGGAGGAACCAATGAGCAAGTTACTGAATCCCCAGGACCCACAAGCTGCCAGTGCAGGTGGCAATGACCACATTCAGTTAAGGATGACATTCATGATAAATGCAAATCGGGGAAGCAGTGGAGGGAAGAACTGAGAAGTCAAACAAATAAATCAAGAGCTAATGAAGCAATGTGGGATGGATATGTCAACGTCCGTCTGGCCTGGAACAAAAACATAAGCTGCGGAGCTGGGGAAGCTAGCAGGGCGTGTACAGGGCACCCGGGAAGAGGCTTCTGCTGCCCCATCCTGCGGGTGTGTGGGAACCTGCACAGAGGCTTGTCTTCCTCCACAGGAAGCCCCCCCCAAACATGCTCGCGTTCTCCTGCTTCCTCCTCTCCCTTCTCTCCTCCCTCCTGTTGAAATGTCTCAGCTCTCGTTGTACTACACTGACCCACGGCTCCAGGTACGGTCTGTGCGGCCATCCTTGCTTTCTGAAGGGACCTACCTGCATTTGGGGAACACAACCATCGGCGGATCCTGGCTGTGATCTTGGGGTGTCCTCCCCTGACAGGCATGCGGGGGAGGATGGGAGGGGAGAAGGCCTGGTGAGGAGGCCAGGCAGGAGGCTGGTGGGATGACTAAGAGGGCATTTAACAGTGGACAAGGAGACCTAAGTGGAAGACTAGAGAAGCTGCACTCCCATGTCCCCGTGACCCCTCCTCTGAGACACCTGGCCTTTCCTGGGAGTTCGGTCCAGCCCACCTCTCTTGATGACTGGCCAGCTAACTCAACCCTTTCACAATCCCTTAGGGGCTGTAACGTGCTCTGCTGGCCTCCACGGATCCCGCCCGGCACCCTTCTCTGCTGGCTCTTTGCTCTGGGTCCAGCCCACTTGCCGTGAGCTCGCCCCAGATCAGGCATCCACAGCCCAGCTACCTGCGCCCTGTCCCCAGCCTGCCTCATTCTCAGGACACACCATCCCTATTTGGACACCTCATAGCAAGCTCCTCACCTCCTCTGCTTCCAGCCTATCCCGTTTCTCTTCTTCCTTTCTTTGCTCATTCATTCATTCACCTCTAAAGTCAGGGTGCTCAGCAGTTCTCCCGCCTCCCCGGCTTCCCTAGCTCTGCCGTTCCTGCTTTCTTCTTGCAACCTACCTCATAGGCACATGCTCAACAAGGACTCCCGTGGCCTCCCCGTGGCCTCCCCATGGCCTCCCCAGGTGGCTGAGGCCATCTACTCCCTGGCTCCCTGCCCACCCCTTCCCCTTGAAATCCAGCTCACAGCCTGCCTTGGTTCTCCTGCCCTCCTGAGATCCGACTTCTTATCATAGGAACGTACACTCACCTCCCAGGCCCCCAGTAACTGCTCCCGGCCCATCCTGCTTCCCTCTGGTTCAACCCCCAGCAGCCTCATCTTTCAGGTCAGGATCATCACTGTCATTTGTGCACACGGTGACAATACCCCCTTCTTACTCTGTGCTTTGTGTGTGCTGCTTTTGTCATCTAAAAAGCCTCTGCATCTCCTCTTCAAATCCTAAAGTCCTCAGAGCGCAGTGCGACTCCTGCTTCTGTGAGCAGCTGCTCTGCCCCTCACCCCAGGCTTGGCGGGAACGAGAGCCTCAGGCTGCGCTCTGCTCCCATCTCCGTGGACACTCCGCGGGTGCTTTTAGACCAGTCCAGTGCCTTCTGTTAGTCAGTGTTTGCTACAGCACTATAGGTCACAATCACGCTGTTAGAGTGACTTCTTGTTGGCCTAAATGTCCCCTTGGACCTTGTCTGTTTGACTTTTCACTTTGCTGGTCCCAAGTCCCCAGGCCTACCTCTGCTGAGCTCTCAGGCTGTGACCTGCACCTCTGCCTTCAACTCAAGTGCCCAGAGCACTCCTCTGCCTGTACGGACCCTCGCTCTTCTTGGCCTCTGGATGCCCTCTGTCCTATCTCTCAGTCTCAATTCTTCCACGAGGGACCTTTTGATGCATCCCAGAACTCTCTTCTTCCCTCTCCTCACCTTCCACTGGACTTAAGAGTTGCCAGGCCCCCACTGTCTCCAGGGGTGGCAGTCAGACCTCTCATCCTCAGCTGGCAGCTTCTCTCCTGGACACTCACATCCCTGAGCACAGGGTTCTATCATAGGTGCTCGCCGAAACACACTGGCCCACTCTTCTGTCTGACACCAGGTGACTGGCCACCATTCTTTTGGATGCAGCCCTTTAAGACATCTGCATCAGGAATAGAGAGACCTGGGTTCTCCGCCAGCCTCTGCCATTTACCTACTTGGTGTTTCTGCTTGAGTCACCTGATTGTTACAAGCCCAAGTTTCCTCTGCTGGGAAGTGGTAAAGACCATCCCTACCTGAGCACCTTTGATATTATATTGGGGTAAGCAGCAAGTGTGTGTCAATACATGTGAAAACCTGGTAATTACAGGTTTATTTCCTTCACATATTCAATGTATGTTGTATTAATGATCAGGCTAGCAAATGACGGTAAGCCCATTATTTTCAATTCCATGGAATTATTTTTATGTAACAATTTCTTAGAGAAGCAGGAGAGCAAAACCAAAATTTTCTTCATTGAAACTAAATTAATGCCAACACTACTATAAAATATCTATCTTATAAACCAAATGCTAGTAGTTTTGGCAGGGGTGAAAGTCTCTGGAAGAATACGGTTGGCTTATGAGTTAAGGCTTTAATCCTGGGGAGGCACAGGAGACGGCAGAGTTCTGTGGGTAGAGCCAAGCTGGGAGGAGCTGCCAAGGGGGCGGATAAGATCTTGTTTTGTACATTCCTATTTCCAAGTGCCCATTATTATAGCTGCTTTCTGTAATCTCCTTCAGGCAGAACCCCAGGAGTTGGTGAAATGCTTGCTGACTTCATACTGGAAGGCCAGTTCTTCGGACTACCAGTCTTTCTCAACCAGGGTTCTCCATGTGAACTACCAAACACGGGAAACAACCTCAGGCCTTCCTGGGCACCATCCTCGGCCACCGGGAGAGAGGTCAACTCATTACTTAGAATGGCTGTGCGGGGCTGTGGGGCTTAATCTCTCCTGGAACCCTGGCTGGGGAAGGCAGGATGCTGACTGATGGACATATTTCTCACTAAGGCCAACAGCACGTGGTTCTGATATTGGCTGACCAAAAACAATAGGGCCCTGTCTGCTGCAAGGGGGCCGGAGGGATTTCTGAGCGGAAGAGCACACTACCTTAATGAACTCAGTTGCTTTTCTATGCCCTTGGGTCCACATTTCCCTCACTGCCCCACTTCTTTCCCCAGAGTGTCCCCTTTCTTAACCTTTTCCTTGCCATGCATTACAACCAAGTCACTCAAACCCAACTTTCTGTTCTCAGAGCATGTGGTGGCGGGGGGCAGGGATGTAGTGCACACAGCTGAAGATCTAGCAGGCCTGACTCAACAGCACTCGATTCCTCTGCGCCCTTGCAAGTCATAAGCAATCTCTCACTCCATCATTTGGTCAATTCTGCAGGGTCAGAGCTCTGGCCGGGTCTGATCCTTGGCTGTAGCTGCAGTTTTTATATGTCCTGGGCTCCTACGGTCTCAGACCTGACACCTAGTAAAAACAGCCATGACTGTCACCTCAATTGCTGCTATCCTATAGCTTCTGCAGTGGGAATCCCATTTTCTCTGTATTCCCCAGACCTCCTTCAGTGGGCGTGTCTCCAACCTAAGACCTTCTGGAAGGCTATGGCTGCATTCCACCTCTTCCTGTCTTGCTTTTTTTCTTGTACGCTGTTCTACCTGACCCTCTTCTCAGTCCTTCAACACACAGAGATGTAGCTCATTGTTATGGTTTGGGTCTGGAACGTTCCATGAAGTCTTATATTGGCATCGTCCCCAATGCAGCCAGGTTCAGAGGCGAGGCTTTTGGAAATGAGTGGATCAATAGGACTCTGACCTTATCATTGGTTTAATTCACTGATGGCTGAAGGAACTACTTGGGGGTGGGACTTAACTGAAGGAAGCAGGTCCCTTGGGGCCTGCTCTGGAAGAGCTTCTGCTCCCTGGCCCCTCCCTCTCTGTCACTGTCTCTGTTTCTTGGCTACCGTGAGCTGAGGAGCTCTTCACCACACCCTTCCACACTGATGATCTGCTTCACTTCCAACCCAGAGCGATGGAGCCAGCCAACCATGGCCTAAATCCTCTGAAACCATGAGTCAAAATAAATCTTTCCTCCTCTAAGTTGTTCTTGTCAGATATTTTGATGACAGCAATGAGAAGCTGACTGGTGCACTTATTCTTATTGAGTTTCATCTCTTTTAAAATAGACCTATTAAAGCTTTACAATATGTAATGACATGTTTAAAGCAACACCTATACTTTAATTCACTCATTTATAATTTGGATATTGAAATTCAGAGTTGTTCCATGGTTCAAAAATCAGCTTTGGGCAGGTTACATTGCTGAGAAAACTTCTTATCAAACACAGTCTACTGGCTGCAACGCACACCTTGCTGCAAGGGCCTCCCACAGTTCTAGAAGTTCAGATATGGTTGTGGCCCAACCAGTCATGGGCGTATTGTCTATTTCTTGGGAAACAGACAAGAAAGGGAAGGAGTAGGAAGGAGGCACTGCTGGGGAAAATGGAAAAGCCCTTAGGGTTTCCAATGGAACATAGTAGCAGGCATCTCAGAAAAAGTAAAAAACTTTTTTTTTTTTTTTTTTTTTTAAATCTGGAGAACCAACTCAAATAGCATTTGCATGGCCTGAGCAGAATTTGCCTAGGTGTCTACTACAGGACATTTGCTGTTTCCATGTAATCATGATTCAGATGTTATTTTAGGTCCTCTCTTTTAAAAGAAATAAGGAGGATAAACAACAGAAGTAGAATCATTGTTTGTTCTTTGCCCAGGTGGCATGGGGACAGAAACTGGTCTGAGCTCAAGGCAAAGTTCCCTTCATTGGGCTGTCACTGCCATATGGCCTGCAGAACTTTCTTAGATCTGTGGGTTGGACTTTGCTCTGTAATCACTTGTTCTCAATAGCTCCAGGTATTTCCAAATCCTATCTCAATGGTGGAATTCATTTGCCAGTCAGTCTTTTAGGCTAGTGCTGAGAATGGGGTGAGAGGCACGTCTTACAGAAGGCTAGCCAATCGAGATACACAACAAGGAAAGAATTATTCCAAGAAACCAAGATATCTGAGTTTTCCTGGCAGATCCAGTGACAGAAAAGCTCACCGGCCCCAGATCTTGGCAGGAGATAGGAAATGGTATGTGTACCAACAAGGGGAGCTGTGCCCAATTAGGAGGGGAAACAGAATCTGAAAAGTCCTAAGATCGTAAACATGGACATTCGCTTCCCTGCTCTGCTCTTCCACATTCCAGAGGATCCCGGAGGCTCCAACAGACACCCTCGGTACTGACACACTGGTGGAAGGCTGGGAGACTGACACTGGATGGAGGTGGGTGGGGCTGACCTGTAATATTTTCCAACTTCTATTATATAAATACTGTCACCATGACTGATTTCAAGCCACCAATGATTTAAACACAAGCTTGAAAAATCCTGATTATTTAACATCCAGCTCCCGCAGGCTGGTACAAACCAGTTCCTGCACAAGCTGAGTGACACTTATATACTGGAACCCTGATTGGCTGCGCTAATATCAATGCCAGGGTCCCTTTTACAGGTCCTTTATGGCTGTTCCTAAACCTGTTTACCTCCATGGATGAGCTGCTCACTGAGACAAAATCTGCAGTTTAAAAGTCTCTAATCTACTCATCTATGGTGCTTTCAATATGACAGCCTCTACCTACTGAAGACAGATGTCAGGAACCTGGAGGTCTTCTCCTTTATCCTCTGTGTAGACAAACGTTCCCCTAGATTCTTCAACCACGTCAAAGTATGACTGCCCCCACAATCCAGTGAACAAATGCTCCCTGGGTCATGTGACTGGGGACAATAGACTATTCCCTCCCTTGCTCTAAATATATTTATGCACAGCCAAGAGATGTTTTGGTAATGATGAACTGCGGGCATAATGGAGGTTCCCTAAGATTATGTTACCCAATGACATCCTAGCCCTCTTAGTTTGTATAAGGACATTCTATGATGTCCACACAAAGACAAAAATCATTAAGGACATGTTTTTCAGAAAGTGTCCTTGTTGTTAAGTGACACATAACTATACTGTTTGTCTTACTCTGTCCTTAGACTGTATCAAGCCTTTTGACAGTCATCTGACACTGACCATTCATGCTTCCAGAACTATCCCCCAAAGCCTTTTCCACATTCCAAAGTCTTTTAATATGATTCACAGATAATTCAGGGTTTTTCCCATTAATGCAAAGACCACTCGGTTCTCACCAAATGCTGTATGGTTAGCTTGGCTCATGCTTCTGTTCCATGGAGATCTTTTTCAATCTTGATTCTATCACCCAGATCTTACCCTTCAAAGATTGTGTAACCCACGAATTTGACAAACAAGTCTTTTATGTCTTTGGCCAATCCACTCACACAGACAAGATCCTGCAGTGAGCCACAAGGAGGCTGGCTCCAGACCTAACGATTCTTCAATGCATGCTCTTTAAGTTAGGTTTTCAACTAAAATCCACCCCACTGGACTGTTCTCCAGTCTACATTTCTCCATCTTGCTCACAGAATTTCAAGCACTCATGGGTGCCTTATTGAAATGTAGGAATGTACTTTGAGCAGGCAAGCACCATAGAAAGGTAAGGATTTGCCTATTATTTCCCTGACAGATTGGTTTCTCCGAGAATGTTAAGAAAATAAGCAGGATTCAGTGAGGTCAGGCAGGCACCTGTGATCTTTCTGTGGTTGCTATTGTAAGTTACCAAATAATCCTGTTTAGAATCTCCCTGGAGATTAATGGCACAGTCACCACTCAGGTCCTTACACCCTGTCATACAAGTCTTTCCCTAGCTCTCTCCTGTATGCTACTGTCAGACTGTTTCCCAAAATGCCATTTTCTCTAAGCTGTCCTGCTATTCCACCATTCTTGGCATCCTATCCCTGCCCCTGACTTTAGGAATCTATTATTAGACCCCTTTCCTCCTGGCCCTCTTAGCTATTGGCTGTCCAAGCAGCCCCCTTTCTCTCTCCTAGTAGTTAAAGCAATTCCTGGGCATGCCTCTCCCAGACTATAAACTTGCTTTCTGCCTAATTGCCCACTGATCCTTCAAGGTATACCCTAAGTCCCCTCCTCCATGAAGTTTTACCTTTCCATTCTGGTCCTAATTGACCTCTGCTCTCTTTGCACATTTTTTCAATGACATGTTTACAGTCACGGCTCATAGAATAACAGCCTTAACTGCTGGGACGACTGGACTGAAGATCATCAAGTTCTGCTGTCCTTAGCTGTGGAGGGAGTTTACACCCAGGAGGCTACAGCACAGTGTAACCAGAGAGCCATGAGACCTGGGTCTGAATGATAGTTCTGCCACTTATTGGCTAGGTGACCCCACGGGCAGATCACTTGACTTGAATTTCAGATATGAGATCATACTGAAAATTATTTAAAAATGGAAGAGGGCTAGGCAGCTTTTGGCTTCTGTGCTATCACTGGTATCTCTAAGCTAAAGGATGAGAACCGCAAAGTTAGAGGGGTAGAGAATGGCTTCAGGTGGGCTAGCCGTATGCATTAGGACTAATCAATCTAACAAAATATGACAGCTTTGGGGGTAAAACTGGGTCTTTGAGACACGGGAAACAAACAAAATGTGTAAGTTCTATCTGATTAGATTCTGGGGTAAAACTGAACCTTGAGTGGTTTGCCCTTCCCACCCTGCCGGACTCTGGAGCCTAGAGATGCCCAGAAGCTTCCTAAAGCCCACCTCCTACTCCCCCTCGCCCACCCCTCATCCCTGCCCAGAGTGTTCCTTCAGGAGCTCTTCAAAACCTGTTCTCTCTGGGCCTTCTGCTAAGCCGACATCCACACCCTGGCTGCTGTGGGAGTGAGACAGCAGGTGCCTGGACGCTGCAGCCCTCTTTCCAGAGGCCCCTCCTCCACTGGCCACCTTGCCTCAGTGCTGGCCCTGACGCACGCCTGAGCGGATCCGGATCTCTCCCACACTGAAGTCCTCACTTCACCTCATGCAGCGTTCCTCTCCCCTCTCCCCCAGAGAGCTGCACCTTCTCTCTCAACTGCTCCAATTAGCATTTCTTCCACAAATTACCAAGCTCAATTCCTATACTATGGCTTCCATCCCTTTTAGAGGACACCAAGGCCACCTCTGCTGGTCTCTGCTCCCAGGGAGAGTGGGACTGGGCTGTACTGTGGCCCCAAGTTTCTCTGTCGACTCTCCCTCTCTCTACCATTAACCTAGGGTCACCTTAATTTTTGATCATTTTTTTTCTTCATTCAAACATTGAAAAATCTAGCCTCTGATCTTACTTTAACTCTATACAGACATCCTACTGATACAAAATACAGCCATGAAAACAAGCAGCCCAGACTCCCTCCTTTGACCTTATCTTAGGTATTCTGTCCCCAGCCTGTCCTTAACACCACCATAACAAGTTTCCAAAGGCTTAAAATTCCTTCTGCCTCTCTCCCCCTACCTTATCTTACATTCAACACTTTTAAAAATGAAACCCAAGCAGATTCCCTTTATGAAAATATCTGGGATTTGCTGTGTTTCCCCCCATTTTCTCAACCAATGCCTCAGCTATGCATGCACCAATCCACCTATCTGTCTGTCCGTCTGTCCGTCCATCCATCCATCCATCGGTCCCACTATCCATACACCGCTTAGTTGCAATTTTTATTTCATTACCCACTTACCAGAAATCTGCAAGTATCTTACCAATCTACCCCTTTAAATAAATACCCAGCACTTAAATTTCTCCTCTAGGTGTGCTCACCCACCTGGGCGGCACCCATTGCACCTGCTTAGCTAATCTGACCCCCAACATTCAGATCAGTGCCAACATCTATAATGTGACTTGTTCACCTGGAGCTTTGAGAACATTCTTCAGTTATTTCACGTCTTTGGTTTCCAACTAGACTGAAAGCTCTTCAAAATCAATAAGGAGGTTTACTCTTTTTTTTTTTTTTTTTTAAACACAGAGCCATCCAGATGGTGCTTTCAATAATAGCAATTATGCAATAAGCCCTGCCGGTGGGCAGTGACAGTTGGTAGCCAGAGCCAATTTCTATAAGGGCTAGTGATTACACACAATCAAAAATACACCAGAAGAAAGGATAGAGACGATATGGTAAGCACGTTCTGGAGACTGCCATTTTCAAAATAATTTACTGGCACACATAAAGAGCAGGACTTTATCTGTTTTGGCCCTCCCTCCTCAACAAAAAGGTTGAAAAGAGTACATGCTAAAAAAAATCAACTGTTAAAATGGGGTAGGAATGCCAAGCTATTCCTTACCTTGCCACCGAGCCACCAGGAGTTGAGACTTCTGAGACTTGCAGAGGCAGGTCTGGTCACAGCACAGCCCCTGAGACAGAGGCTGTTGCTATGATGACACGGGAAGCCAGAGGCTCTGTGGAACCCTCGAGGATCCTCTGGCTATTCTTTAAAGTCAAAGGTCAGGTGGCAAAATGTCAGCTTATGTCCTGGCAAAAGCCACCTTCTTCCTTGAGGTTTTAACCAAACAGAATAAGATACCCCAGGAAGAACTGTTCCAGTGAATAAAAGACTCCCTGGGAGTAGGTAAGGGACTCTTAAAAAGCAATTAATCTTCTAGGATGCCAACAGACACGGTCATTTTGAAATGGCATCAAAACACCATGAGATCATGAGACACATGTAATTATTGACTGATCCCTCTTATTCCTCCTTAAATAACAAAAACATGTCATAAAATGTGTTAAACCATCTATAATATAAAAACTAAAAATAAAAAAATCATATTCCAACTCTGATACAATAGTTTGTCCCTTGAATGTGTAAGTATATAGTTGTAATTATAATGCATGTACATTTTTTTAAAGTCTTTTTAATTTTTTTTACTTTTGTTTTTAACCTTTGTTTACTTGTTTTTATGTGGTGCTGAGGATCACACCTAACACTTCACATGTGCTAGGAAAGTGCTGTGTCACTGAGCCACAACCCCAGCCCCTAATGCATGTACAATTTTGTGATTTTTTTTTGTCACTTTATAGTCTATAATTATTCTTGCTGGTCTTTATACTTATGATCCATAGCACATCAGTTATTAATACAATTTTCCTAACTTCTATTCATCATTGCTCATTTGCTGAGTTTTTCTTAACATTCAATTTTTAGGAACAATAGTTGATAACCATATATAACCATGAAGTTGTAAAAAAGTAATTATAATGTTAAGAAAAGGGACAACCAGGTGAAAGGATATAAAACTATTTTTGGTTACTGGCATGATTGTTAAATTGACTCTTAGAAGAATTGTAGTTTTAAATTTGACTCTTTATCCTCTTTTGTGACAACTAGTGACATTGCAGAGTGTTGATGAACTAGTGCTGAGGCCTGGCTGCGGGGCCCTGCAGCATCGATGGTGACTGCTTCAGAAATGACACCGACTCAGTGGCTTTTAGAATCAGAACACAACAAAGAATGAGTTGCTTAAAAGAAGAAAAAAAAAAAAAGCCAGATCCCGGGAAAATAGCTGTATATTTGCACCATTTGTATCTTTTACATAATTTACAAACATATTGGTTAATTTCCTTACACATTAGAACTATCTGGTTTCATACATTACAGGTAGTGAATATATCCTGTTTTATTTTGGATCACCTTTTAGGTGAGAGTAAAGAGCGATTTTAAGCATACGATACACACCAGTTAAAATCAACGGTATCCTATGCAATAATAGTCAGAAAACTTCAATATTAACCAAATAAGTCTGATTAATGTGCAGTGCTATAGAAAACAGACATGATTTGCTTTTCATTTAATTACGTGTCTGGTGAGACATCTTTCACCTGATGCACTGTTAAGTAGCTTACCATTGATTAGAAGAAATTAACAAATGAAATCAATTCTGTTGGAGTTTGACGCCATTTATTTCATAATTAAAAGCTACAAATGCTATTCAAAACTTCAGGAACTGACTGGTCAATGTTAAAACTGTACATTAAACCAGACATTAGCTGTTCTATTTAGCTGAGAAAAAAATCTAGTTTTGAATCCAAATGGTTAAAAATGGTGACGTAAAACAAATAAATAAATTAATTAAAAAGCCTGGTGACTGTATTTTATTCCTTTAAATGCAGTCATTTACATGACTGGCCTTTTGTCTATGTGCCTTTCAAATGTTAAGATATTTTGAAAATAGTCAAATAATCATGGAAGAATTCAAGTGGCAGGATCACTTTAACCTGTGCCTTATATAATGTAGTTGATTTACCAAAGGGCCAATTCAGTTTTCATATCAAAAACGACAAAAGCAATGACGTGGTCTTAAAATCTATTCCTTTGAGTTAATCCCTTTAGCTAACAACTACAATTGTTAAAAATTGAGGGTTTATCACTCTGTGTAGGGAGTGACCTTTTCCTGAAGGATCGCTGAGCCCTTCTTCCATCCAGGAGACCGTGCTCAATCCTCTTGGCCAGAGAGGGCTACTGTGAAGGGCCTGCTTTTAAGCCATTTCAAAGGCTGACAATACACAGAAGCCACAATTTCTGGCAGGGAAGCTAACACCCATGAAAGAAGTTGACCATTGTGATTGCACATAATTAAAAACAGGTGACATTAACAAGCTCCTACTTCTTTTGTAGATGAGACAGAGCTTTAAAACACTGTCTTCTTAAATTTAGCCTTTCAAGACTCATTTGTGAATGAGAAAGTGACATGAAGCAAATTCCCCAAAAATGATCTGTAGAGTGTGGTTCTTACATGGATGAGATCAGGTAAACAGAGAGACCACGAGGCCACACAAAGGCAGTGGGAAATTCCTGGGTCTCACTGAATTGTTTCATTTGCAGTAATATTGCCACGGTCAGGGAAAATAATTAAGTGATGAAATTAAAAGTACTAAAGCCTGGGATAACCAAATAGGTCATATCTCTTGCACACACAGACACAAACCGCTGCGACAATGCTAAGCTCTGTCAATTACAATGGAAAGAGAAGTCTGCACACATCATAAATGTGCTGGAGGAATTGATTAAATATGAAGAGCCATTGACGGCAGTCCTACGGCACCAAGGTTAACAAGAAAGCCAGGCACCAGCGCATGGCGGCTGAGTTCTAAACCGGAACAATTGGGTTTTATTTCCTTCCTGTGCCACCAATCATTTTAACCTCTTATTTACTGAGATGCCAAGACAGAATAAAACAAAGCACGATCAACAGGTTAAATTTATTTTTTACTAGGTGTACTAAAAGATTTGGTTAAAATTACTCTCAAGTTGCTTTCAGACATTTGGCAAGTGAGAACTGATACGACGAAGGCTAAATGTTTTTGACTCTCCCTATTGGTCTGAGAGGCCAGCCTGAGAAGGCTCATGTTCTGCAAGAGGCTTTGCAAGGCTGGTGGAGGGTAGCCGAGTTGTAAGGGGCTCCCCCAGATCTGCTCTTTGATGAAGATTCTGGATGCCCCTCCCCAGCTCTTTATGTGGCAAAAGAAACATTCATTATGCAACTGTAGATCATTTCTGTTGACTACAGTGAAAAATGAGGGTCTGGCTGCCACCTTTGCGTTCCTGATATTCAAAACAGATTTGTTCACACCAAGTTTAAATATCTTCTAATATGATATTTAAAAAATGACACTTTTAAAACCCACAATTTGAAACAATGAACCAAAGAATGATTTGCTAAAGAAAGAACATTAAGATATTTTTATGAGACTTGAAAACAAAATATTTCAGCGAGAATTCAGTGAATGGAAATTGGCATGTCAAGCAATAATAGAAGATTATCAAGGCAACAAGTAGAAAAATTAAAAGAAATAGTAATTATACCAAAGACAGGTTTATAGAAAATATCTCTGGTGAACTCTGGGTCTGTAGACTTACTTAAAAAGAACTCCTAACATGACAATTTCTCTAACATTGTGACCCTGTGCTGTTCTTTATGCCAATCTCTGTAAACACTGATGAATGCAGATCAGAAAACTAAAGCCAATTAAGAACTATTTATATGATCTGTGTGCCTGAATGGACTAGCCTCTCTTGTACTACTTTGGTCAAGAATAAAGTTTTAATGAATTGGCTTCAGGGCATTTATTGAACACAGGTATTGCCAAAATCAAGGCATTGAATACTAGAGTTCAGATGGGCAACACAAAGAATTTTTAATTACTCCCACTTATTCACTGTTTATATAGTTCTGGTTTGAGAGGATACCCTAGAAGTTTATAATACACCATTCTGGATTTTTGTTAATTTCTTCCATCCATATTTCATTCATTCGTTCATTCATTCATTCACTGGCTCTATAGCAATACAATGTGCCAGGCATCTGTTGAGATGCTGGAGATAACAGAATAAGACAGGCACACTCCCCTGAACACTCTCCTACCCTCATGGAATCTCTATTCCACTTCACAACACTTGAACATTAATAGAACTGATTACTGACTTTATGATTTAAAAAATCAAATGCTACATTTGTTTTAGTTGACATGAAATTATAAAATCATCTATGATAAGAAAGACCAGTTAAGATTATAAAAACTGGGGAAGTCCTAAATACATCATATCAACCACCAACTAGCTACTGTAAAAAAAAAAGCCAGTTTAAGTTGACTTCAGAACAGGAGGACTTAAAAAAATAATTGAAAGTAACTCTGGTGATTAATTAAGATCATTGAACCAGAATCACAATTTATTTAACCACTGTGGGTTGTTATCTGTATGACTATCCATCCTTAACGCTGATTATGTTTATGAAGAATTTATACTTTTACTGTTCTTGGTCATGATATGATTACTGTTCTATAACTTATTCAGTATCCTCCTTGCAAAAATGAATGCAAGCTGGAACAAAGCCAACAAGACAAAATTTACCATTAGCAACAATTAAAACAAATATTTTAATAGCAATAAGTTTGTGTAGAACCGAAAGTCCCAGGGGTTAAAACAGTGGTGACTTAAGATGCAGCCATTACAAACACTCTAATATGAACGGGGAGAAGGAGATGGCTGCTCTGTTATGGGTGAAATGCACCTGAACTGGGGCCATAGAGAGGATCAATTGTGGAACCAATCTAGATGCCCTTCAGTACATGAATGAATAGGGAAACTGTGGTACATATACAAAATGGAACGTTACTCCACATTAAAGGAGAATAAAATCATGGCATTTGCAAGTAAGTGGATGAAGTTGGAGAATATCATGCTAAATGAAGCAAGCCAATCCCCCCAAACCAAAGGCTGAATGTTTTCTTTGATATGAGGATGCAGAGGTGGGGTGGGGGGTGGGGGGCAGGGGAGGAATGGAGGAACTTTGGATGGGGCAGGGGGGAGGGAGGGGAAAGGAGGGGGCAAGGGGGTAGGAAGGAATGAGTTAGTTAGACAGCATTACCCTAAGTACACGTACAAGACATGGAAGGTGTGAAAATACTTTGTGTACAATCAGTGTCTTGAAAAAAATGTGCTCTGTATGTGTAACATGAAAAGAATTGCATTCTGCCATCATGTTTAACAAATCAGAAGAAATTAAAAAAAAAAGAAGAAGAAGAAAGCAGAAGGTAGGAAGCTGAAGTCAACTCAAGGGGGCAGTAGGTGGGCAACACACGAGCTCTGAGGCTCTTAATGGCAGGCTGCTGACCTTGACCGTGATTCTGTCGGTTCTCTCCCATGTGGGAGAAAGCAGGCTTTCTGGGAAGTCAGTTGGCCATCAGTACCCCTGGCACACTGCCAAGTCCCCCAGCCCCTCTGGGCACAGCGGTTGTCATCTGCTTCTTTTTATAAGACTAAGTGGAGGAAGATGAGGGCTGGGGAAGCCCCTGGAGGCTGAGGTCTGGCACAGGCCATCTGTGAGAGGGTCCCTGGGTTTCACCCGTTACATGGAAGACTCTCAGTATTTCACATGGGGTCCTCCCTGGCCCTCCAACTCCAGTGGTGGTAGGGAGCTTGAGAAGTCTGACTTTTTATTTTTTAATTTCCAGCAAATTGTCTAGCATAGGGCAAAGCCCATTCATAAAAGATGTTTAAAAATTTCTTGTTTTTTGTTTGTTTGCAGATCTTAAATATTAATGTAGTTGAGAAGCTAAGAATAAAATCTCTAAAAATAATGCTGATAATAATGACAACAATAACCACAATTTGTGTGGTAGTGCGTACTCCCTAGGATCCTCAGAGCTCTGTTGGAGGGGTCCTCTTATTGGCTCAGGGAAGTCACATTTAATGAGGGCAGAGCTTTATTTTTTAATCTTCTCATTCTTGTCCATTATCCCACACATGAGGTAGTAAGAAAAATTAAATATTTATCTGTGTGACACTGAGGAGGTAAACTAGTGACTTAAAGAAAGAAGAGGTCCACAGGATGGGGATAGCCTGAGTCCAGGGACAGGGGAGCCTGAAGGAGCAGGGAAGAAAGGGAAAGAGCTGAAGACGGCCTTCCACTGTGGCCAAAGAGCAACCGCACAGGGAAGGGAAGCCTACAAGCCACCAACGAGCCACCAACAAGCCAGCCAGGGTCGAAGGAAATGGATTCCAGGCAGACGGTTCTAGACCAGCCCCAAATAGCACCCGGCACGGACCAAATATTGGCTCCTTTCCATGAAAGGAAGAAAAATGAACACAGTGATCATATTAATCAATTAGTCTTCTGTTTTCAACATCAATTCCCAGAGCTAATTAATTACTTCATTAAGTAGGGGATTCTCTCTTGATTTGGGTCATTAATGAATATTACTAAATAAAACCTGATTGGTATTTCCAAAACCCTTAATAGGGCTCAGGGTAGAGATGAGACTGAGGTCCAGACATGGCCTTGAGGGCCCAGCTGCAGCCCTCGACTTCCAGCCACCCTCTCCGGCTTTCCTCTGGGACAGCTGTCTACTGACCCAACCTTAGACTCCGGGTCCAGCATGTCTTCGGGATAATGCTCTTGTCTTGTATTTATGCTGTGTCTAATTTTAGTTTTATTGTACCAAATGACTGACATGGGTTTAATTGCTTTCTCTGATAGATGTCGGAACGTCAGACCGACAGATGCTTGCTCTTACCGTTATTAGCCTCATGTATTCTGACTGAGGTATGGAATGAGATGGGGTGTGTTTTCTCCTAACCACCCGTGCTCAGTGACTGCCTCAACACCAAACATTCAGAAAGGACAAGTTAGGTCAAAAATATTGTAACATCCACTGAGAACACAGAGGTGTGGATGAAGGCCCCATGCTTTAGGGCGCGGACGGAGAAAGGGCACACATCTGCACACAAACGACTCGCGAAAAAGAGTGGGCAAGGGGCTTAGCCACTGTGTGCTTGGAACCCAGAGGTCAGACTGCTCCCGTGCTCTGCTCTTCTTTGAGTACTTTTCTGGGTTCCTTTATATGTGCAGAGACTGGACAGACCACTAGGGGCAGGCGCGTGCAGAGGTGGGGGATAAACAAAGAGGCACACATTTTCTGACCTCAAGGAGCCTGAAATTTATAGTGGAGAAAGAAGAAATGAGCTCAAAAGAACTAAGAAAGTTGAAGTCAGCAAGAACCAAACAACACGCTGGGAGTTATGTTCCTGCAGGGACAGCTCAAGGAGGAAGGAAGGGTGCGAATGGCTGGGAGGAGCCTTGAAGTCCACCCCCATGCTGTTGACACTAACTGGGAGGAGTGCAAGGGCTTCTGCCCCAGGGGACAGCATGTGCCAAGCCAACTCTCAGATAAGACTCCAGGTGATGCTCTCCTTCAACCACCCTGAACAGATGGCTGTCACGCCCTCCTAACGGGTTTCCTGTACCTAAGCCTGCCCCGCAGTACCACCCCACTGAAATGCTCCCATATTAACTTTCCTAAACTAAACGAACCTCTGATCAGGTCAGTTCCTGATCAGTACAGAACCCAGTGCACATGAACACACGAGAAGGTGGCCCTAAGGTAACCCAACATCTTTGCTCTATAGCACAGTCCAGCACTCCTTTGTAAAGGGCAGACGGTCAACAATTTTGGCTTGGCAGGTGTGTATTGCATCTCCTCACTTCTGCTGTCAGGGCACAAAAGTTCCCCAGACTATAGGTAAAGGATGGTTGGCCCAAGGGCCATAGGCGACTGCAGTCAGGGAATCCCCAAGCTCAGCCCTGCCAACTCCTGGCTGCTCTCCTCCGGTCTTCCAGACTGCGGGCCGTCTCTACCAGGAGCACCCATAGGCCTTGTTGACTTTCAGGTCCCCCAGCACCTGCTCACCCAACTGGCTCTGCAGCCCAGGAGGGTGACCAGACACGCAGAAGACCTGCAGTATGGTTCAGCAGACCAAAGCCAGATCCTAACTCCTTCCTCTGACCTGCCATAGCACCTTTCCTCTAAAAAGACTCTAGGAGTACAGGCCTGGGAGGTGACTTGACATCTTTGTTCTACAGCAGAGTCCATCCCTCCTTTTCACTTGGGAAGCAGGCGAAGTGCTACAAAGTAGCTCCCACAGTTCCTTTCACTTAAAGGCATGTGCTAAATTGAATTAAATTTAAATTAATAGTGCATTATTAATTGACACACAAATACAAGTTTGAGAACCTTATATGTCTCAGTGTGGAAAATACTACACAAAGGTGCAAGGACAGACTGCTAAAAGACCATGACCATAAAAAAAAACTGGGGATAAACAGGAGCTAGGGGCTCACATTCCTATATATGTACCTATGCATCTACCAACATGCACACACATAGTAAACAATGTCTGTACACACACAGAGTGAATGATAATGATATTAAAATGATAATCCTGTGATTGTCCTTCTGGCCTGGTGAACCAACTTTTATTTAGTGGACAAGCAGTTTTGAAGATGAGGCTACTTCAAGTAGACAGTCAAGTGCAAATGGGGCCAAAGAATTGTGTTAGGAACGTCTTGTGCTTGGAGGTGGCAATCTTCCAATGAAGCAACCTATCAAGCTACCTTCACGGCGTGCTGCTGGTTATGAACGTGCTGCACCTGATTGGAGAAAATTCCATGACAGCATATAAAAACTTGCTAGAAGCACTAAAAATTCCTAGTCATTTCATTATTTGTCATTCAGCAAATGTTAATATTTCTTTTTGTATTCCCACTGAAGCTTGAAATTAACATGGCTTTTTGTTTATTTCTTCATTTCTGCACCCTTGTCAGCTCATCTCAGGAATGCAGTTTGTTAGGGGGCTGCTGCAGAGCCAAAGGAAAAAAGCCTCAAGAAGCTCAAAAATTGACTAGTAAAAGGCTCTGCATGAAAATAACATTTGTGTTTTAACCTCTCAGAAGTAGAAAGGTTAGCTTAAAATAAATATTTAACATCTAGGGTGCTTTTATCAAGAATCATTTTGACATGGACATTAGTCTTTCTCCATCCTCGATGTCAGAACCCCAGGGAGCAGAGTTTGCTGCAAATGTATATGCAAAGGCAGGAAAGCCAGGATGAATCCAGAATATTCTAAGGTAAAACAAACTCCATAAATGTCTTTTCCCTTCCCCTGTCCAAAGAATCATTCATGGGAATCTAGCATTAGTTAAGCATTTTCAAATCACTCAAAGATGCAGGTCCCAGGCAAGGCTCCTTCTGCCTGGGTTGTGGCTGGATTCCAGCCTGGCTGCTTCCCACAATGGTCCCAATTTACACCCCAGGCACGACTGTGCCCACATAACCCAATGGAGCACGGGGCCTGGGAGGGAGAGCCCTGCTCTGGGCGGCAGGCACTCAGCGGGGCAGCTAGCACCAAGAGGTCTGGGTGACCCTGGGTAGGCACCAAATATTCGACTCATGTTGCTGACTTCCGATCCCTCCTCACAAGCTGCCTGGGCTTTTGAGGGGCTGCTGTTGTATGAGGGCTTTTATGGGGACCGGGAGGTTTTGAAAACTGAAGAGCTTGATAGACACGGGTACTCAATGTCCCCTAGGGACTGAGTATTCAGGGGTTGTGTCCGCGATGGCTACTGAGTCTAGGAAACAAAGAGCACTGAGAGAGTTACTAGACACTGGCCCAGTGCTCGGAGCAATGGGCAGAAGCACCACGCCTGCTCTCAGGGAATACTGACTCTTGAGGGGGACGCTGTAGTCACACACATTCTTGACTGTCCTGCCACCCAAGGGACCCAAAGGAGGGGGCAGGCACAGAGTGGATGACTAGGGGAACTTCCACAGGAGGTGGTGCCCAGTCGGGGCCAGGGGAGGCAGAAGTGATATCTCTGGTGTCTGCTATTCCATTCTAATGTGAGTTTCTTGAGCTGCACGTGGGTTTTAGTTAGTGTCACTGGGGCCCAGCACAGTGCTGGACTCGGTGCAGGGCCTCATTGCGTGTTTTATGAGAGTGGATGAGCGTGAGGGAGGGAGGGGGAAAGGCGCGTGGCAGATGAGGAGCCTGCAGAGGTCTGGACTCTAAGGCTTTGCTCACACTGAGTGCTGAGCTCATGACAGGGAAGGGGCTTTTCCTTCTAGGAGTGGAAGCAGTGGGGTCTCAACTCTGCACCGAATAAAGGACAGCAGCCTCATGGTGCCTGATCCCGAGCCCAGCCAGTGCAGGCCAGCGTGTGGTCCAGGACATGTGGATGTTTACACGTGATTTTTTTGCATTCCCAACCAGGACGCAAAAGTAGATGCAAACCCGCCCCCCATGCCATCTCTCTTCTGTGGCATCTCATTTGGGAACACAGTCAACTGTGTTCTGGGGCTCTGCAGGATGCCTTGTGTGTGCTGTTTTAATCCCACTTCTATGGTGTCACCAGCTGGGGCCACTGCGTCACACAGCACTCCCTCCCTTAGTTTTGTGGCCTGTGAGTCCCGGGGATGGCACCCTCGTGCTGGTTCATCTTTCTCTTTGGGAACACTGACTCACGGTGGGGTGAAGGGGCGCTGAGTCACTGTGACACAGCCACTCCCCCATCTCTATTCTGGGTACACTTCACACTTGCTGAGCTGGTGGCACACCTTTCCTGATATAAATGCAGCTCTCTGGAGTTTCAATTGGGTCAATGCTGCCCTGTCACCAGACCACTTGAAAACTTGATTTAATTTTTCAAAGTTTTTTTCTGTTTAAGTCTCCTCCAGGCCTGTTCTGATAACAGGAGAGTGCAGCCATCCCAGATTAGGACCAGGGACAGGCTGGAGGTGTTGGGGAGGAGGGGGAAGTGGCCTGCTTTTCATGTCCTTCTCAGTGGTCTTGACTGATTTTGAAATTTCATGGTGACTTTTCTGAACACCAGGCACCTCCACATTTAAATTGAAACACAGATCCACTCCCAAAGCCAAAAGATTTCTAGATCCCTTGCTGTTTAAATCAAGAGCCCCGATATTGCACCGCCAGCTCCTCCCCATCAGCGACCAAGGGTGACTGTGAAGGATGTCTCTGCTGGCTGCTGAACGCCACCCAAGAAAGGCTCTCGCTTCCTGGGAGCCACATCAAGCTTGCTGGCTTCACTTGAAAATTAAGGATCCATAGCTTCCCTCGGGGAGGCAAAAGATCCTCAGGAGGGAAGCCCTGCACCCTAGCGGAGCCTCCTCTTCAAGGAGGAGGCAGCTGGACTCCGTACTGTGCTGGGTCCCCACCTCAGGGTCTGATCCCTGAGCAGCATCCTCCCAGGTCTCACTCTCAGTGCTGGGGCTGCAGCTGCTCAAACCATGTGGCCCGGCCCGGCTGGGCTCACCCTTCCCAGCCTTGCTTAGCAGGACTCTTACAATCTGGTCCCTTCCTTATGTTGACGCTTCTGTGACTGGCGCACAGCTGACGCCACACTGGGTACAGGTCCCAGCCCATGCTGGCCTGGGGCAGGCACCGTGTGGCCTGCATGAAGGTGTGTGCTGCGGCCTTCATGTAGCAGAGCAGGCTTCTCCTCGCCCCTGTGCACCCGCGGCACCCGCACCATGCTGGACGTGGCTCTCGTGGGTTACTATTGTTCCAGATGTGCCCAGTGGCAAGTCCTGTGGTCAACAGCTACCTTCCACAAATATTATACTAAAAGCCCAGGTCCCCCTTTCCTCCGAGGGAGGGGACAGAGTGTGATGGACAGAGTGGGCCAGGGGATCCGGCTGCTGGTCCAGGCCAGCCACGTGGTTGCCCTGCACTCTCCAGAGCCTCTCCTCACCCTCCTGCTCTGTCCCCTCATCTGCAGGACACAGAGGCCCCTTTTCCGAGGCTGTCCCAGCATCACAGGGGCACCGGTGGGGCATGGCATGGAGGAGAGGCCCCATCCTTTCAGGGAAGCGATGAAGCAGCAGGAACCAGCCCTTCTGGGGGCACAGCTGGGGACTGTGCCCTTGGTCCTAGAGACGCAGCTTCTTTCCACCAACTCGCCATGCACTGAAGAGGTCACTCGCCGGTTAGGGAACAAGCCTGGGTGTCGGGGCAGCCTGTACCATTATCCAAAAGGCCTGGCTTTCAAACTCAGCCTGGACTTTGACCAGGTGCGCACACCTGTGCGACAAGCATGTGCCATGTGTGTGAGGGTGAGCCTGCTGCAGGATCCTGGGTGGGCTAGCTATTGCTGTGTAACAAATGACCACAAAACCGAGAGGCCTTTAATCCTGGTAATGGCAGTCACGCCACCCTCACTGTGCCTGGCTATTTCCTTTCTAGAATGAAACAGATATCTGTGGTTTTGAAGGGCTGCCAGAGCTTTAGAAAATAGTTGTAAATAGTTAATGGGTTCAGAATTTTGAGAGGGCTACACAAACACACACCCCAATTTTTCTTATTATGGAAAAATATACATAACATAAAATTTACCATTTTTAAGTGTACAGATCAGTGGATTAAATACATTCACACAATGGCACGACCATCTCCACTGTCCGTCTCCAGAACTCTTTTCTTACAAAACTGAAACTCAAAAAAAACTATTAGACAAGAAGTCCTCATTCTCCTCTACTCCCGGCCCCTGGCAACTACAGTCCTGTCATCTCTATGAATTCAACTGGTCTAGGGACCTCATGGTACAATCCTGTGCTATTTGTCCTTTAAGCCTGGCTTACTTCACTTAGCATAGTGTCCTCAAGGTCTATCCAGGCTGCAGCACGTGTCAAGATTTCCTTCTTTTTTATAGTTGAATAATATTCCTCATATGCAAATGCCACATGCTGTTTCTTCATCTGAGGATGAACAGCTGGCTTGTTTCAACCTTTTAGCTATTGTAGTAAGGCTGCTATGAGCATCCAAATGCTATTTCTTCCTTCCTTCCTTCCTTCCTTCCTTCCTTCCTTCCTTCCTTCCTTCCTTCCTTCCTTCCTTCCTTCCTCTCCTTCCTCTCCTTCCTCTCCTTCCTTCGAGATCTGGTCTCCCTAGGCTGGTCTTAAAATCCTGGGCTCAAGTGATCCTCCTGTGTCTGTATCCTCAGTGCTGGGACTAGAGCCGAGAACCACCACTCTTTTATAAATATTTTTACATGTGTTAAATATGTAGACATTTTAAACACATTAAACATGTTTAAAACATTCCGACAACTCATGTTGCAGATATGCATCATGTCAGCTCTTTGCTGGCAACATCCTGCTTTGAGATTCTGCCAAGGTCGGAGGGTTTAAGGCTGGACACCTTCTCCACCCTGCTGGGCCCTGAGTGCCACCTGGTTCAGGTTTGGCATGGCAGCTTAGTGAGGGTCAAGAATGGCTATGAAGAAAGGCAGTTTCAGCTCCACCCAAAATGTTATTGTGTTTTTGGTCCAAACCTTTAAAAAATAAGGCTCTATAGTAAAATACATGTGTTCTTTCACAATCCAAACAAACAGCCCTATTGAGACAAGTGTAGGACAGATCTTGAGTTAGAGTCACCACGAGGGAAATGCTTGTAACCAAACACTGGCTCTTAAAGAATCCATTGATGATTCTAAACTGAGCTGAGAAGTTCAAAATTAGACAAGGTGCAAGTGCTTTCTTTCTTTTCAGTCGGGGGGCACAGGTACCACCCAGCCTGTGCGCTCTTCCCACCAATGCAAGGCTGTAGCTCCCTGTCACTGAGCTGAGCCACTCAACCTCAACCAGAGGTGGAGGGGCCACCATCCCAAAGAGCTCCTGCCGCCAAGCCATCCCAGCCCTGGGCCAGGCCGCGGGAGAGGTAGGCAGCTGACCCAGAAGCATCCACCCATGAGGAACAAAGGAACAAATCAAGTTGTGGATGACAGTTGATAAAGGTAAGTGAAAAGGGCAAGAAATAGATATGTTTTTCACGATTCTAAATGCCTACCATTGTGTGAATTAATTTATCACATTCAATAAAACATTTATTGGACATTTATGATATGCTAGACATTATTAAAACCTCAGACACAGGATACATTAGCAAAGAAAACAGATAGATACACTAAACACAGAACATCTGATGTTGCTTAAGAATTTGGGTTTTGATTTTATCAAAGGGCAGGGTGCACACTGCCCCAGCCTGTTGCAATCTACCCCAACAGTGCCTAAAGTCTCCAGCTGCCTCCCTCTCCAGATCAACATGGCCAGCGCCTGGCAGAGGTACTGTTGCCTCAACTGTTAAGTGTGCAAACCTCAAGCAGTAGAGTGCAAGTCTGGTAATCAGCCCTCCTGTCCAAGCTAAGCAGGATTCCAGCTCAAACAGTTTAGATTTGTGCTTACTTATATTCTGAGAAATGATGGAGGCTGCTCGATGGATGGGTAGGTGGGAGAATTCCAACATGAGATGAAATGAAGTTTCCCAGGGCAAAGATCCCTGGGAAGAACCAGATTTTAGGATCATGCTTAGTCAAGCTCTGCAAAGCTGTGAAGTCCAGCTCATGCAGGGAGAAATTCACTCCTGTTCTCAAGAACCATGGATTCTTGTCACCTCCAACCCACCCAGAGATGCTGCTGAGGTCAGCAAACACACATAGCACTGGACCTGGAGGGACGGCCCACTGGGCCAACACACACACGCATTCTGCCCCTCTTACTGGCCCCGAGGCCTGGTCAGGTCCAGCTGTGTGAACTCCTGCTCCTCCCTGACTGTGTGGGTCTGGAGTTGGTGACTGGTTCATCAACAGACCCTCCTGAAGGTGCCCTCTCCTCGCATTTCTACAGTTATTATCCTTTCCAGCCCTCTCCTTCTGCTACTCCTAACTGGGACTGACTGTCTAGTAAATGCTAACTTGACCTCTGAGTAGCAGAAGCAGTGGAGGGCAACCAGAGACAGGAAGACAGAGGGAGGTCTGAAGAACTGGCTTCTCAGTTCCTCACCTGTAGAGTTTGGGTCAAGATCAATGCCAGAAGGTAGGAGCTAGCTGCTGTCGGCTTCCCTTCGAGGGGCGATGCATCCCAGCTAAAGGGATGTCTGTGAGGGTTAGCTCCTTTTTGTTTTCATTCACAGCCTATAATTTAGCCCCAAATATTTCCCTGAATAATGTGGACAGTATGTAGGTAACGTGGATAGTATTTATGCAGCAATTATATGCCGCCACTGTTTTAACACCAGAGTTGAGTTCCCGAGCAAAATCACTTTCCCTCTTTCCACCTCTTATCCAAACAACATCCAGGCAGCAAACTTTAAAGTATTAATGCTCATTATAAAGAGAATTATCCTACCTATTTATTTAACATCATCAGGATAGAACCTGGAAATGTTAGTTAAGGTGACCATCAACTAAAAGACTTTTGTGGCATTTAGAAGCTTATGCATTTTAGAAAAATATAGACCATAATTTTACTTCCAGTGTTATCAAGAGTTTGTGCCTCCCAAGTCAAGCCCCAATATTAATAAGGCAATGAAGAAAAACTCTCAGAAAGCAACTTTCCTAATTGCCAATTGGTGGATCTACAGCAAATGCTACAGATTGATCTGTTACAGCCTGAAGATGCCAGTGAGTGTCCATTTGGCTGGGCTGTAAATGCAGCCATGGACCCCACTACATCCCCCCAAGAGCTGAGAAGATGGTCTTCAAGCAGGGGGGCTGCCCTGCTATTGGGAGGACTTGTATAAGTTGGGACATGCAAAGGTGGTCACATTGTGTTGGTGTGAATGGGGCTGCCTAACTTGGTCACTGAAAGGAGGTCCATGAACCAAAGAGAATCTTGAAGTGCTGGAGATCTAGCCGTAGGCAGTGCAAGCAAGTCGACTTGAAGTTATTTGTTGTATGCTGTGTATGAGGAAAAACAGCTTGCTATCCAATTCAGGATGAAAATAATAATTCTTATGAGATAGCCCCAAATTATTTTCACACATTATTTATCTATATTAGCTAATGGCGAGTTCCATAGAAGGAGTTTCTGTCCCAGTCGCCGTGTGTTTGGTGATATGCCATGTGTTTAGTCTGCTGCCAGGGAAGGGGAGATGGTTCTCACCCACGAGTCCCGACTGAACCTCTCCCTATCCAAACTTGCCTTTGCACAACACCCCACTGGTTCGGAGGTAATATGTGACCTCACGTGTAACCATGCAGCTCACGTGCAAGCCAAAGTTATGGCCTGCCTTTGTCTAGAGAAGGTCTGGGGATAATTGGGGCCTAGAGATTTCCAACTCTGAAATTAGAAAAAAACAGAGAGGAACAAAAAGGCAGAAGGAAGGAGTAATTAAACTTCACACAGCTTCCATCACGGGGGACAGGGACAGAGGCTCTTAGGCAGCCTCCCAAGCTGGGCAGGGTGTCCTTGGTCAACACCCAAGGCCAGCACTCACACAAGCGGCACAGGGAGGGCACTGTGGTGCACACTTGGGGCCCAGAGCCTCAGCCATGGGCACAGGGAGCAGCTGACACCACAGGTTTAAAGAATCAGCAGGGAAAGCATTTGGGAATGAGGTGCGCCCAGAGAGCGCCGAGCTCGCAGACCACTTGACTACCAGGCTGCAGGTCAAGGCAGTCGCTGCGGCCACACAGCCTGCCTGCCAGGGTGCCTGCCTCTCTTTAGTGCAGGAGCACTGGACATGGGTCAGGGGAGGCAAGGGCCAAGAGCAGGGGCACACAGCAGGCTCTTGACAATGCTGGTGCCCCCCCAGCCTGGTGTCTGACGAAGCCAGTCTCTGCCTCACTGGCCTGCAAACTGCTCACCTTCAGCCCCTGGCCGAGCACCCTCAGCCCTCAGCCCTCAGCCTAGGGTGGATTCCATGTTAACTGGCTGAACGGGAATCTGTAATAAAGGAAGGGGGTTAGATAACTGCCCAGATAACTTTGGGGGCTAGGATTCTGCGGAAACCCCTTCTCTTCAGTCAAAAGGCAAGCTCCCTTCCTTACTTGAACAGCCTGGTGTTGGTCGCATGTGGTTAGTGGCAGAGCCAGTTTATACGTCCCATATTTCCAGAGTTCCATTGTGCAAACATCTGGCACTGTCGCTGATAAAACTGAACATTGACTAACATGGCAGTTGCTGTAATTTAGCACTCTGATGAGCCCTCATCATTATCATTAATAAAGTTCAGTGCTCATATCTACAGAGAGAGTGACAACAAAGTTCTGCTCTCCTTTTACAAACCGAGATGACGGTACCAGACAGGCTATGTGACCAAGGCTTGACCTTTTGAGCCCCACCCCCTCAGCAGTAACATGTTGCTTGGGACCATTTAAACTGTCTGAGCACCAACGGATGGAAACACCGTTCATACTTGAGTCACTGCCTAGACCAAAATGAAAGCCTGACCCTTAACCTCACCAACTCTCACCGACCCTGTGGGATAGTGTGGGATCATGGGCTCCTACCAGCGATGGGACAAAAAAGGCCAAGGCTGTAAGGCTCTGTATTGGGGCCGCTGCCTGGGGCTGGGGATGGGCTGGATCAACTCCTTCCTGCTGTGGGTCCTGGGACAAGCTGGGTTCTCAATTGCCACCTCTTTAAGTGGGATGAACTGGAGCTGCTCCAGTGATTAAATGAAATAGTACACATCATGGTGCTCTGTCAGGCACAAATTGTATTTATACTTTAAAAACAAATAATGAATGAAAAATTGTGTCATAAGAAAAAAAAAACAGATTTTTGGGGGGGACTAGAAATGTACTATTTAGTATACAAATTTCTCCCTTCAAGGAAGGCATTAAATTTATCAAAACCAGGATATGTAAAAAGAGTGTTTTTTTAAAATTATATATTTAAAAATAAAATTTAAGAAAGGTGAACTTTTTAATATAATCACATGCATTTCTGCATGCAGACAGTATACTGGCAGATTTTACTTTTTAAATAAGCCAGTGCTTAAAGAAAATGACCAACCTGGCACAATTTCTTATGACATACCTAGAATAGAATTTTCTTTTTTGAAGAAACTTTATATATGTATAAAACATTAACATATATATTAATAACATTTGGCGCCAGTGATAGCCCAGAGCAAAATCCAGTAAAAAGGCCTTTGACCAACAATAAATAAATAAATAAATAAATAAATAAATAAATAAATAAATAAAAAATGCTGAGGGGAGTGTGGCTCCCAACACAAAGGGGGACTCTGCCCTCCTATGTAGAAAGGAGAGGCGGTGAGACTTACATACAGTGAGGATGCTTGAGGCTTTCATTATCTTCCACTGAGAAACGAGAAATGCCAAAAGGCCCCAGCAGTCAAGGATGCTTTCCAACATATTAATCAGAGTAGCAGCTACATGCCTCAGAAACAGCCATGTGCGTGTGTTCAGCATGGCTTGCCTATACAGAACGAGGACAGAGCATGTTCAGATCCTTACACATTTGTGGTAAAGGCCCTGCCCCACAGGAAAGGAAGGAGGGGCCAAAGGGCTGATAGCTCTAAGTTCCAGAAGCCAAGGACACCCCCAAGGTCACATGCCTAGCTTGAGGCTAGAACACAGGCTCCTACACCAGGCTCCTCCTCACCTGCAAGCTTGGTGGCTTGGTTCTACAGTCACGAAGAGATGAGGACATGATGCTGAAAGGGGAGGGTGCCACTGAGAAAGGAGTGGCACTATGACAACAGTGAGCAGGGACACCTGAACCCTGCAGAGCAGAGGCCAACATCCCGGAGACCTTATCCCTAAGAGGTGGGAAGGCCTGGCTCTGTCACTTAGGAAGTTTATGGGGTGGTGGGCAATTTAGTTAACCTCTTTGGGCTTATGTCCTTACCTATAAAACAAGGTGCCACCTCCCTTCAAGAGTCTCAAGGAGCAGAGATGATGCACGTGGGGCTCCTGGCACGTAATCGCCACTTACTAATGGCAATTCTGGTTAGACTTTTAGGCACTCAATGAATACAGATGCCAGGAGCCTTTTAGTTCTGGAGCATAGAGAATCAGACATCTCCGCAGAACACATAGGTGTGCTCTCTGTGTTTGAACTATTTCCTTACATGCATAACACAGCCCTGAGGATCAGGAAGAGATTCAGCCAGAGGGGAACCCATTTAGCAGGAGGAGCACACATATCTGCTTCAAGCCTGGTGGCACTGCCTATGATCCTCACGCCACTTGACCACTACTTTTCTGAGGCTCAATTTTTTCATCTACTAAGTGGGGATACTAATGGCTGTCTGGAAGAATAGGTGAGGCCTCCGGCCGTTAGCAGGTGTGTATGATCAAGGCCATTCCCCTCAGTCCTCTTCTCTGAAGGAGAAGGTTCATATCACCTTGTTAAATTTCTGTCCAGCCAGGTGCAGTGGAGCATGCCTGTAATCCCAGTGGCTCAGGAGGCTAAGGCAGGAGGATCACGAGTTCAAAGCCAGCCTCAGTAAAAACAAGGCGCTAGGCAACTCAGTGAGACCCTATCTCTAAATAAAATACAAAACAGGGCTGGGGATGTGGCTCAGGGGTCAAGTGCCCGGTACCCTCCCCCCTCCAAAGAAAATTTCTATCCAGAAAAATGAAAACATTTTTAGTATGGCACCGAAACAGATAAGTTTCAGTCACTTGGAAAATGTGTCCACATGGAATATATTTGTTCTCAAACAGTGTGTGACTCATGTAAGCACATGTAAGTACACCATTGACCAGAGGACAAAAGGACAGTATTCCGCACACAGTAGGCACTCAAGAAAGGCTTGCTGCAAACTGAATACACAAAAGGAGTGATCATCCAACTCTAAAACAAGATACTTCTGTGCATAACGAATTCCATCTTTTCTTGAAATAATCAATTCTAAACTTAGAAAAATCCTGGACCTGAAAAAGCAGGAAAATACTTTTATCAATAGAGTCGTGAATGTTTAGGTCTGTGAGGGCTGCGTTACTCAGTACTTACGGGTTCTCATTTGACCTGGCTGAAATAGGCACATTTAGAGATTGCAAAAATTCATTTGATCTTCGTGAAACAGACATAATCGAGCCCCACCCCACCCCACTCCCCACAACTCTCACACAATGTCTTTCTCTGCTGTGCCAGAGACATACATGCATGTCCTCATGTGTTCCACGAGACACCAAGTGTGCAGTGTGAGAGATAGGTTCTGTCGCCCAGCACAGGGAGGGACACCTCCCACTACCCACAAAGATGACACAGACTCATCATGATGCATCCCAGCAAAAGGGGCTCAGAGCCCCAACAGGGTGTCCTCTCTGAAGGCAGGACAGAGGTACAGGGCACTCCCACGCTGAGGGTCCTTTCTGCCCCAGTCCAGCATCACCCTGGTCCCTGAACGACCTAGCAATTCCATGCTGGTCTACTTGGGTTTCAAAGTGTCCGTGCCCCATGCCAGGGCACAGTGATTTGAACAAGTCTATCACTTGACGGTGGCCCTATCATTCCTGTATGCCTAGTAGTGTCTGTGGTCACACAAAAATAGAGATGGACAACATCATGTGACAGAAGGAACAAGGAGTGTCTGTTTGGTTTGGTGGAAAGATGCGGGGTGAGCAGGGGAATGAGGAGGAAGGGAGCTGGAGCGAGGAGGAGTGGAGAGGAGGGCTAGGCAACCCCGATGGGAGTGCGGGAGCCAGCAGCGGGGCAGCCTAACCGTCGCACCCTGACGCTAACGAAAGAAAGGAACTGTCACACAGGGAACATCCTATAAAACTGCTGAGACCACAGTATGTGTCTGCCTCAGACAGCAATGAAAATGCAAGCTCCCAGGCGACCCGTTTTATATGGCCTGCCGGCGCTCATCAGCATTTCTCCTGCGGGCTTCTCCTAATCATGCCCTTGCCTCTGACTGTGAGGTTTGCCATTTTGTCAAGAAAACAAAACGCCCGTCAATAGCTCAGTGCATGGACTTCACTCACAAACACCATCTCCATGAAAACCTAATGAAAAAGTAATAAAAGTGAAATATAGTTTATTAATATTCATACTGTCTCCCACCGCCAGCAGCCATATGTGTTCTATCATTAGATGGGGAGACTGTTTGCAGCCCGGGCCTCAGGAGCCACAGTCCTCGTCATCAAAGTGACCGTCCCAGCGGGCAGTTCAGTGGAGGGAAGGCCTAAGTCAAACTGCCCCTGCCACCTTTCATCACCAGCTAGCGGTCAGCCTTCAGGGGGCTCACCAAGCTGCCTCCCGGAGCCCCCACGGTGCAGCGGGCTGAGCATGCCCGGCACCTGGCCCGCGCGCCATGGGAAGGGACATCTGAACTCACCACCCGGAACACAACGCTGCAAGCCTAGGGTGCGGCAAAGGCTCTCCAGAGGCCAGGAGAAAGCTGGGAATCAGAACAAATAAAGGATGTTCTGGAATGACAGGACGGATGTGTGACAACACCAATCCTTCAGGAGAAGGAACGGGAGGTTTACAGACGGCCACAAAACGCACCCTGCCAACAATGTTTTAGACAAATTACCCCAAATTATGGAAGAGGTATGTCTGGGGAATAAAATGGCCACAACAACATGGTTTAATGAAATTGCGTTCCACTCAGCCCAGCTCAGCTCTGATCACAGCGATTTCTCATTTTCCCTCCTGGACGCTCCCAGAGGGAGCGCCTCGTTCCAATTCATCGTGGCTCATGGCCTTGTTTATAACGTGTCCAAAAAATGCTTCCTAGATGATGGGGAAAGAAAAGAGCTAACAACTCAGGACCTGGGAAAGAGCAAGACACATTTGGGGGCTTTGGGGAACAGAAGACATCTTAAGAATATTTTGGCCAAATGGTCTGAGGGACAGCAAGGCAAAAGGAGGCTCCCAGACAGCCCTGCACAGTGCTGGCCTTGGCCGGCTTGCTGAGAGTACAGGAGTGCTGCTGGGGGTGCTTCCTCTTCATACGCAGGCCTGTGAGGGTGAAATACGATTACAGTGTGGCATGCAGGCCTGGGAAGAGAAAAACCGTCTTTTTTGTTTACGGAAAATAGTTGATGCAAAAAACAAATAGAACCCAGGTCCTTTGCACATCCTCTAAGGGCAGAACAAAGGGACAGAGTGAAAGGAGGGTGGAAGGGAAACGGGAAGATCCAACATAGACTGAGAGGAGCGCTCGCCTCTCCCAGGAGTCAGCACGGGCAGGCGACACTGGCAGGGCCCAGGCCTAATCCCCAGACTTTCCCAAGTCGTGTCATTATCCCTGGTGCGGGGATCGGAGGCCGAGGTGCAGCAAGGTTAAGTGCGTGGCAGAAGGGGAATTCTATTTTAGACTTGCCAACTCTAAAACCAACCATACGTGTACTTTAGGGACACGAGAATATCACGCCCCCTGTCCTGCCAAGATAGTGAGTGTGACATCAGAGGCGGTGGCCTGGCTCTGGGAATCCCTAACTGGCTGGGCCTCTGCCTCAGGGCAATGCCAGCCTTTGCCCAGGGGGTGGAGAGCGCCAGGGGAAGAGGCACCTTTGCTCCTGGAGTCAAGGGAAACCAAAACACTCACCTTAGCCTTCAGCCAGTGCCAGGGAAGGGACAGATTGTCTCTGAAAATGTGTTTTGTAAGGTTTAAAATCAGCCCTAAGATACTCACATTCCGACTGGCATTTCAGTAATTCTAGGTCCCATGTTCAAATAAACTCCAAAGCACTTAAATCTCCGTTCCTGGTATAATCTTATCCCATTCCAACTTCTCAGCCTGAAAAATTACTTTTTTCTTTTTCTGTTTAAAGAATAATTTAATGAGGTGAAATCCACATGCCACAAAATTAGCCCTTTGAGGATGGACAGCTCAGGACATTTAGGACAGTCATAATATTGGGCAACCACCACCCCCATCTAGTCACAAACACTTTCATCCCTTGGAAGTAAAACCCCGTACCCGCTAGGAAGTCTCTCTCCACTCACCCCTCCCCTGAGACCCTGGCAACCACCAGTGTGCTCTGTCTCTGGATTCAGCTGTTCTGGACACTTCATACACAGTGTCAAACCACATGACACCTTTTGTGTCTGGCCTCCTGCACTAAGCGGGATGTTTTGGAGGTATATCCACGTTGTGACATACATCAGTACATCATTCCTTTTTTGGAAAAATAATATTCCATTGCATGGACCTGCCACAATTTGTTTACACAATTATCTACAGGTGGACCTCTGGTTGCTTCCAGCTTTGGGGTATTGTAAACAGTGTTGCTATCAATGTACATTTTCAAGTATCTGAATATCTGGGTTCAGTTCTTTGGGGTATATACTAAGGAAGGGAATTTGGGAGATCATATGGTAATTCTGTTTAACTTTTTCAAAAAAACTGCCAAACTGTTTTCTAGTGGCTGTGCCATTTTACATTCCCACCAGCAATATACAGTCTTCCTTAAAAGGTTATTTCAAGGGGCTGGGGTTGTAGCTCAATGGTAGAGTGCTTTCCTAGCAAGTGTGAGGCACTTGGTTTGATCCTCTGCACCACATAAATAAATAAAACAAAGGTATTTTGTCTACCTACAACTAAGAAAAGAAGTTTTTTAAGTTATTTTAAATACAATTTTTGAAAAAGATAATTCCTAAAATGATTTTTCATTAATGCTAACCTTGGCAACTCAGGAAAGCCTTAGAGGACTTATTTGAGACTTTTTCTTTAACAGGCCGTGTGAAATCTCTAATCTCCACCCCTGCCCCTCATCAAATACAGAGCATATGATAATCACCAGAATGGAACAGATACCTGGGACATTCAGTCTAGCTGGCTGCCCAGGACCAATGCCCAAGATACAATTGTCAAACAGACTGTTTGCGAGTTCTATCAAATGTGAGGAGGCATCCAAATCAGGTTTTAAATGCAGCAAGAATTTCTAGCAGAGAAGGGAGAGACACATGGAGGGTGGAGTGGCTGAAGAAAGAGAACTGAAACCCGAGCAAGGCCTGGGAGAGTGGGCACCTCAAACAGGACACCATGACCCACACAGAGGTCTAAGCTCTGGGGCTCACCATGATCCCGATGGCCTGCCTTCCCCAGGGCCCTGCTGACGCTCTTCATGCACAAAGCAGGGGTCTGGAGAGGGAGACACCCAGAAGCAGGACCCTCCATCTCCTGCTAGCACAGGGCAGTATCTCATTTCCCAGGACCCGCGGGGAGCATGTCTTCTGCCTAAGAACCACTCTCCTACCAGCTGAAAAGGTAACATGGTCATGTTTCCTCTAAAACGTTCAATTTTGGTCGCAAGACAAACCCAGCAATTCTCATGCTGTGCAGGGAAAATTGAAAGTATTTAAGCGTGGTGAGTCTTGCTTGCTAGATGAAAGATGGTTACATGAATATGTACAAGTCCTTCCCTGCTTCCTCTTTAGCACCTGGGGGCCATGACCACACTTGGGCCACATGTGCCCTCCTCCTGCAGCCTCAGACAGGACAACAAGTTAAATTTTGTCCAGAGAAGATCCACCAAAGAGCAGATCGGCAGAAGCTTCTTGGGCTCACCTGCCTTCAGAAGGTGGGGAAGCAGGCTTCTGAGCTAGGATGGGCCCTCTGACTCTCCTGTCACTGAACGACACAGTACGGTACACAGAGCAGGAGCACAGCATGACAGCTCTCTGCCTGTTCTGGTAGTCACTTGCACCCGTCCTGTGGACACTCTTAGGGGGCTGCTGATGCCAGGCTGACAAGCAGCTGCTCTGGAGTGCACGCAGCAGGCACCAATGTGTGGAAAAGGCACCCGGGCTCACTGTGCTGCAGCCCGCCTCAGCCTCTGACAATGGCTAGTGAATTTGGAGGCCTGGCAGGTGGAGGTGCTGCTCTGTCCAGTGGCACCAATGACCTCATTGTGGTCAGAGACAGAACTGAACAATAACGCTCAGATCCCACAACACCCTTGCAGAGGATGCCTGTGCTTCCCAACGTGTCAAGAAGACAAATCCTGAGTGGCATTCTCTAGAGGACAGGTGGCCCGTTTGGGCGGGAGAGGGGAAGGGGGAGGAGGCTCCTTAAATGCATCCTGGGGGTTTGGGAGTCAAGGTCGTTCTTGAGGGCTAGGGGCTGCCATGCTCTGCACCCCATGTCCCAGCATTCCCCGAGACCCTGCCTTCTTCAGCAGCGGGAACTGTCTGGACAGAGTTGCATATGGAGGCTGTGCTCCTGACTTGGTCCCTAGCATGTGGGTGGCCCAGGTCCCTGTGCTGTGCCCTGGGCAGAGGGGACAATAAGGCTGCAAGCATTGCCCTCAAAGTTAGTGCCATGGTAATGGAGTCCTGTTCCTGGAAACACTCAGAAGATGTGAGTCACACCACAGCCACAGGCCTGGCCAAATACAAACTACGTTCAGTTCCAGCAGAGCTCTGCTCCTGGCTTTGAGACTGGCTGCTTCCAGTGTGCACTTGAACTTTATTCCAGTTAACCTCCCACCTCTGTCTGTCTACCTGTAAATGGCCTTTCTTCTCCTCAATTCCCCTAGTTCCACGGTAGAGCGAGAGAAGCTGACTCAGGCCCTTTCTGGGGTCCTGAAGCTCCTGGTGAATGGGGTGTACTCAGGAGTGATGCTGTGGCTGAGGCCGCAGGACACCCCCAGCCCGGCATAGCCTTCTCTGTGCCCCCTGGGGCAGAGTGGTGCACATAGTAGGTGTTCCAAATCACCTGCCAAGTAAGACATAGCAAGGAAGCGCAGCAGAACCCCAGGTCAGGACAAGGGATGGAGAGGGAAGAGGCGGGGACAAAGGAGACCCAGGCTCCCCGCCTGCTCTGTCAACTGTTTCTGTCAAGCTGCAGCAACCGAATTCGGATCTGCACGACCCCAGATTGAGAGACACCGGGGGACATTCTTTGCAGGGCAGCCCTGACATGTGACAGTAAAGCAATTAACCCCCAACCTTCTGGAAGCTGAGATTTCTCCCTGCTGTGTTCCTTGGAGTCTGCATCTCACTGGCACATCTGCTGCTGAGGTGTCCCCCTGGGTTAGCTTGGGAGACCCTTGGGAACACAAAGAGGTAGAGGAGAAGAAAAAGGAAAAGCCAGGAGCAGAGCGGCCATGGTCAGGAGGAAGAGATTTGGAGTCTTCACTTTGGGCAAGACGTGGAGGGTGGAGAAGCTAAATGCAGTGCTTCTAACCACAGGTCTTCGCAGTTCTGGGAGCCTCATGGGGAATGTCACCTCTGTCAACCAGTAAGCTACAGAGGCCTGGTGTTGGGGAGGTGGAGACCCATCCTAAGTCACAGCCCCTGGTAGGATGCCAGGACCCAGCTCTCCGTCTCCACCCCTTCCCCAGATGAGTTGCTTACACTCTCTGTACAGTTGGTGGAGACGCTCAACCTTGGCTCCCTCTCAAGGTCCAAAGGCAGAAACTGGCCCAGGACATGCAACAGTGACTTTGGGGATCAAATGGATGGCTGAATGATTAGTGAAGCAAATACCATGAAATGCCAAATGTGGAGAGGAGGGAGAAGGCTCTTCTGGCTGTGGAGAATTTGGCACTTGAGTGTCATGCACAGAGTAGGGCAGGGCTGGACAGGCCTGGGTGGTGAGGGCAGGAGGGCATCCTACGTCAGGGAGCCTGCAGTGTATGGAGGCATGTGGGGCAAGGAGGGGCTGGCCTGCGGGCCTCCTCATCCCAGGTAGGGAGCTGGGACAGATGACAGAGAGCCACAGAGCAAGCTTCAGGCCACACTCTGGGAGAGGAAGGGAAGCGGGAGCAGGGGAGGGTGACCCCCGCGCTGCTCTGACCAATGTGGGCTGCCCAAGGGCATCAGGCTGCTGTGGGACTGGCTCTGTCAGCAAGGCGGTGTGGCCAGGAGCCGGCTCCACATGGCAAACACAGGGAGCACTCACTTCAGGAGTGTCACGGGAGGCCAGCATCTTCAACTGGCCAATGTGGGCTACAGAGGTCACAGTGGGATGACAGCTGTGCACTGCTGACCCTCTTGTGTCTCCCAAGGAGACAAGTGGAAGCCCCCTCAGTAGGGAAAGAAAGGGAAGAGCCTGGCCTTGTGCCCATTGTGGCCGCAGCCACAGCCAGGCACTGGGGTGCACGGCCCAGTTGGAGCTGCGGGGGTCACTCTCCAAGCCTGACACTGAGAGCATGGACAGTCCACCCCCACACCCAAGACGGGAGCAGATGCTTTCTCTGCTGCGGGGACAAAAGCCCTTCCCTGCAGAACTGGCTGCTTCTTGTAGCAAGTATGAAAATCCCCTGATGGAAAAGCTGCCGTGGGAAAAGCTAGGTTGTGGAAAGCCATCGAAGGGAAAATGACCTCGTCACCACGTGGGTGGCAGGCCCGTCACGGCAGTGTGAAGAACCAAGGGTGGACTGTAGTGCAGCGAGGCGGCCTGGACAGATGCCACTCTCACGGGGTCTGCTTCTGGACCCCAGAGTCCTGGCATTTCAGCATTGAGTCCTTCACTGTGCTGCCTCCCGGGGCCACCGTCCTTCACCGTGAGAGGACGAGCCTGAGACCCACACACAGTCAGCACGTGAAGAAGCTCGGGCTATCAGGCTTCCGCCACTGGCAGCTGTTTGTTCCCAGAGTTGTTTTCATGGGTCCCCTGTCCAGCCATTTCCAGAAATGATTGCTGTCTCCTCCTAACCATCCGGTGACAGGATGAGTGAGCTACCTCTTACCAGCACAGCACAGCACACACAGGAAGAGAACGAGGCTCGCGGTTTAAAATTATCAACAGTTTCCTTAGAGGTCTTTAGGGGTAAATCAATTTTAAATTTAAATTTTAAAAATATCCCCATGGCCACTCAGGGAGGACGGCTGGCTCTCACCAGTGCAAGTGTCCTCCAACTCTCTGGGCGCCAGATTATTTATATTCTGGGGGTTCACACTTGCTGTTTTTATTTGCCGATGTACGTCCTAGTTTATAAAAAGAAGAGGACTGGAAATCCTGCACTGGAGGTCAGTGGGTGACCAAGGAGTGTTACCAACAATTTGAACCTCAAGTTCCGGCTGCAGAACTTTATGTTCGTGGCCAGCTCTACCCAAGCAAGGCTGCCTCTGGAGACTTCCTCAGGACAGGGCACAGACGCGGACACGCCATGGACCTGGCTACCTGCTGTTACAAGAGACATACACATCAATATGTGCACACCTCAAAAGCCAACACACACGACACGTGCTAGCGCACCAACAGACACGCACACCCCACGTGCTAACACACCAGCACACCAGCACACACGCCCACAGCCTCCAGGGGGCTCTCTGGGCAGGGCTTTGGCATCACTCTGGTCTCAGATCTGACCCTTGGGATGTCAGCAGTGCAGGAAGTTCCCGTGTCAAATGAAGTCTAGTGTTCCAGGCTTCCACCACTGTCCCCTGGCCACTGTGTCTGCTCCCAGGCTGTAGGATGTCCAGCGTTTCTGCAGGTGCACCACAGCAGCAGCATGGCGATGTGGCCATACCCTCAAGTCAGGAATGTGCCCACTTCCTCCCATGCCACCCTCCCAGCTCACCCCCTATCCTGTTCCTCGTCGCACTGGACTTCACCCCTTCCCAACACCAGGAGGAAACCCACTACCCACACGGGCTGCTGACATGCAGGCTCCTGTCCGGGGTGCTCCTGAGTGAGGCCTACAGCACTGGGCTTCAGGGGTCCACCAAGACAAAGGGGACACGACGCACAGCCCCAGCAAGCTCAGGGATGGTGAGGGGCCGGGCTTGAAAAAGGCTCAGGATAATATCAGACCGGGTCCAGAGACGCCGGAGTCCATAGAGGCTGTGACCTGGGAAGACTGTGTCCTGCACATGGCGCTGCCGGGCGTCAGGCACGGCAGAGGGGGCACACTGTGCAGCTGTCTCATTCAGCCCTATGACAACCCAGGAACTACTCTTAGTTTCTCCTCTCAAGTCAACAACGAGCCTCGGGTAACTGGTCTAGTAACCAAGCTATGAAGTGGCAGACCTGGAGTTCAGTCCCAGGTCTGGCTGAGGCACAGGGTGACGACAACAAAAGTATCAACAATGACAACAGCAGAAGCACTGAACGCCACACCAACAGCGGGCAGCTGGCGGTTCATGCCGAGCTTCGTGCCCTCTCTGCTCGTTCAGCTCTTCGGTGTGAAGACAGGCACGGGGCACCGAGCAGTCCAAAAGCCTCGGAGCCAGAACAGCAGACAAGAGGCTGTGGGGCCAGAGCCTGCGGCCACCTGCAGCCACCTGCCACTCCCTCGGGGAGACGTCAGGCCTCCCTGCGCTCAGCCTTTCTGTGTGTTGGGTGGTCACTTCTAATTTTCTTTGTAGGTGCCATGGGACAAGACAGGTGCGGGTGACTACAGGGAACTGTCTGCTAGGAGCTGAGTCAGTTGTCGCCAGGTTTTAAAGTGAAATCTCACGGGTGGAGAGACACCTAGAAACACATGCTTTAGGCGGCATGTGTTCTCCCTGGGGCGCTGCTTGTGCCCCTCTGTCGAGGGCTTGGGATGCCGCAGACTCAAGATGTAGTTAACAGTGAAAGGACCTGTCTGGGGGTGACAAGTGGTGTGGTAGTGCAAGGTGAGCTGTGAAGCACGTCAAGCCATGGGCTCGTCCGGCCTCTGCTCTCTCTGCCAGGGAGTCGTGGGAGCCGCAGCTACAACGTCCATTAGTCGTGGACAGAGGGAACAGCTAGGGAGAGCGACTGGCCTCTGCCTCTGCTGCTTCTCTGACGCCCAGGGCTCCTCCGAGTGTTCCGTCTCGGAGCCCAGCCTCACCCCGTGCCAGCAGGCAGCTGGCCAGCTAAAGGGACAGGGGACAGGAGGCAAGAGTCATTCTCTTACCTCAGACCCCAGCTCCCCACAAAACAAAACGCAGAGCTCGTCTCTGAATTCTTATCCTACAGTTCTTAAATTTGCCTGCAAAGGCCTTTCCCCTTCATCCACTTTCCACTTACAAGGCCACACGTGTGACTGTGGGCAGGACAGCGATGCCCAGGCGCACGCTGAAGCCCGTGCTGGGGCGGGCACTCTCCCTCGGGCTCGGAGGTACAATGGCGTCAGTCCTGAGCTCACACCTGGCGTGGCTCTCCTGACTCAGAGCTGCCCTGGCCCTGCTCAAGGGCACTCAGTCTTCACATAAACTCAGCCAAAGAAAGGAAAAGGTGAGTTACATCCCTCGAGGGCAACCCTTGACCCTGCGCCACAGCTCCAGCCTCCGGCCCTTCCCAAGCCCAGCTCCAAGAGGCCTCTGCGGCTCCTAGAGGGGTGACAGAGGCCCCAATAATGGCATTGCTCTCTTCACCGTCACTCTCCTATCCTTCCCTCCTGCTTCCTGGCATCATCTCCCAAACAGGCTGTTGCACCCAAGACCTTCCCAGACTCTGGGGAAATCCAAACTAATACCACTACTCCATAACCTCACCATCTCCACCTGCCCAGACGAGGACCAAGAGCCCCAGGCCCGGCCAGCACTGGCTGCAGGCTCACTTGCCTCAGTTGACCTCCATAAGACCCCACAGGAGCTGGCAGCTGATGGGGCACAGAGGAGAGGGGGCACCCCAGGCTACCCTCGCACCTGCCAGCAGCAGTGGCTCAGAGCCTGGCGAGGGAGGGACGGGCGACCTGGTGACCTGATCTGCACTGGCCGTGCTGCAGAGACCTGCCCCGGGGGAAGGGCACCGAGGACTTAGAGCACGCAGTGGCCCAAAAGCCAGGGAGAACGGACAAAGGGATTCTAGGGTGACACATGTTCTGCCTGTTCACCAGGGCAGGGAAACCTGGCACAGCCAGCCCTGGCTACCCGGGGACAGCACATTCCATTTATGGGCTGGGGCAGACCCCGCATAGCTGAGGACACTCCTATCATGTCTTGAAACCTCAGCACAAAACAAAGTATCTAGCACATCTTTGGAATTCAAAAAATTACTTGTGCAACACACAAATGAGAATTGTAGCCCCAAACCAGCTGTGGCTACAGACAAGTTTGGGAGCTGCTTAGCAGCAGGTGCCTGGTCTAGTGAAAATTATGCGAAAGTCCCATACATGACTGTCTCTGAGCATCTGCTTTCTCATTGCCACACAACTCAGACAGCCTCTTCTGAATCACTCAGCCCTTGCCAGTTTGCCAGACCACGTGACTCTCCCAGCATGCTTACCAACTATTTTTGTATCTCCATTGTCACCACCACTGGGGCCTAAGGGGTTTGACCACAGGTCATCTAACAAATGGACACCTGGAGGGGTTATCAACACGCAGATGAAAGATCAACAGCTCAAGGCCAGGTTGCCACCTGCGAACGGACCCATCCCATCTTGATGAGGAACGCAGCACACTCGCTGTGACCTCAGACTATACAGCCCTAGCCATCCACCGACACGGTTCCCAGAGGAGGAGGAGGACGACAACGACAGTAATGATCATAAGCAGGGTGGGAGGAAACTTGGATGGTAATGGGCATGTTTATGGCATAGACTGTGGTAACTTCACTGGTACAGACTTACCTTCAAACTTGACAAGTTGTAGATATTGAATGTGAACCATGTTCTGTATATCAATCTCAAGAAAGTGGTTTTAAAAAGAAAAGAATTTGGTTAGGATGGAGGATGTAGGTCAATGGCAGATTGCTTGCCTAGCATCTTTTAGGCCCTGAGTTTTATCCAAAGCACTGCAAGACAGAAAGAGGGAGGGAGGGAGGGAGGGAGGGAGGGGGAGAGAGAGAGAGAGAGAGAGAGAGAGAGAGAGAGAGAGAGAGAGAGAGAGAGAGAGCGCGTGCATGCTCCATGCTCTAGAGAGGTCCATGTCTGCTCCACCCCCTGGAGCACCTGCCCATCTGTCTGTTTGGCGGTACAGGATTCTCCATTTCTAACAAGTTTCCCAGGTGATTCTGGGGTGGGAGGGTCCTTGGAGCCTACTTTGAAAATGACTGGTCTACACCTTGATCAACCAAGTGGTTCTGGACCTGCTATCTTCGGGTTCGGAGACATATTTTGGCAGCCTAAGCAAGGCAGAAAGCTGGGGCAGGTTTCTCAGCTGCTGACACTGCCTCTTTGCGTGGACCCTCGGTCTGCAGGAGCTCTTGGGAGTTCACGTGACCCGAGCAGGAGCGTGGCAGTCTGCTGTCTTTGACCTCTGCATGTGTGTCTTGCACGTGTGCATGTGCTTGTGTTCTCAATCTGCCTCCATAAGGTGGGTACCAGTTCGCATCCAACTCTATATGGAGAGTAAAGTGTCAGCTTCTCTGTCACCAAGTTTCTCACAAGCACACCTACGTCTGCATGTCTTGCGTGGCCTTCAACTGTGTTCCCTGAGTGTGTGCTCGTATGTGTGTATGCGTAGGGGCTGCAGCACCTGGCCAGAGATCTACTCAAATACGCACAGAGTTTCCCACTTTAACTATTTCACACTTGTTAATAATTATTAGATAATTATGAACACATAATTATTAAAAGAAAATTTTAGTTTCTAAGTATTTCACTATATAGCTGAAGGTCCCAGAGACAATTAAGGGAAATTTGAAGATAATCTATCAGCCCAGATAACTCACCCATCACTTCTCCATAGAAGAGAGACTGCAACCCTGAAAGTGGTCACATGGTATACCTGGCCATGAGGTGTCAGTGGGTAAGTGTTTTTCACTTACTATCCTTAAGGGTGAAAGGTACCTGCTCTTGTTGTTTCTATTTGTAACAGAGACAAATTAATGTCAACAAATGGATGCTTGAGATGCAATTGAAGCTGCTGCCAGAGTTCCTCTTTTCAATCAAACCCACTTCTAGTTGGTCACTTTTTATGTTGTGATCTGCACAAGCTATGCCACCTTTGAAAGGACTTCTGTTTGTGGCTTCATAAAGCTATGCCCCTTACTGGAGTGACTTATATTTTCAGCCCAGAGTATGACATTTTGGAATATGCTCTGTTCTCTGTTGGCAGAGAGATCAAGGAAGGTTCCCAGTGTGCTAATGAGACCAAGGTCAACAGGCAGGAGAGAAAACTGCTCCCTGGCCACAGCCTGCACCAATAGCTCTGGCTGACCACCTGGTGAACAGAGGCCTCGGTCACAATGGGATACAGATGGCAGAGTGTGGTCAGCTCACCGCTGACATTCTAGTGATCACGACTCAGCAGGACATTGGCTGGGATGAGCTAGGACAGGAGTTAAGATTTTATTTTTAATATTTATTTATTTATTTATTTATTTTGTGGTTCTGGGGATGGAACCCAGGTGGTGCTCTATCACCGAGCTACATCCCTAGCCTTTCTTAAAAATTTTGAGACAGTTGCCCAGGCTGACCTCAAACTTTCAATCCTCCTGCCTCAGCCTCCTGAGTTGCTGGGATTACAGGTGTGTGCCCCTGTGCCCAGCTGGAGCTAAGGTCTCAGCCCTCCTTCCAGATTCTGTTGCTATCTAGCAGTGGTGGGTTTGAAACCAGGTTCTGGTTAGTCAGAGCTTCAGAACTGTGTCTTAGAGAACAAAGTCATGACACAAAAGAGAAAAACAAGCAAAAGCTACTCCCTGTAAGTTGGTTCTACAATCAAAGTATTAGAAAAATTTTGTACTAAAAGTGTCCACATCCAGACTACTGGGGCCTGGGGTGGGGGATTCCCCCTCACAATCCAGGGCCTTTCCTTTATTCCTGAATAATTACAATTCTCTCCCATCCTGGGTCTTGTATGTTTGTTTTGCCATTCCAATAGATTACTCATCATTAGCTTCATCAGGGTACCCTTTGTTCCATAATTTGCATTGGCTCCCCGTCATGGCCACTTTGAGTAAACCCAACCCCCCCATGCGTGACTTTAGCTCTGCACTGTGGGGCCACTCACCCAACCACTGCTTTCCAACAGGGGCCTCCACCCGCCCTCCCCTCCCTATCACTCTCCCCTCTTTCCCTTTCATTCTAGTCTCCATGGCCCCCAAACTCCTCCCGCCTTGGCCCCATCTCCCTCCAGAGCTCTCATTCTGGGACACCTTCCTGCGAACCCATCTGGCCAAGTCTCTCATTAGCTTTGAATTTCTTGAACTGGCTCTGCTCATTACTGTTCCCCTAGTCTGGTGCATAATAGGAAAGCAACAAGATCTGTTGAGTGACCAGACACTTGGAGTCTTAGAGCATCAGTATTCTGGGTGATTTGTTTATGTTTTTCATCTCCTCAAAGAGACTGCTAACTCCTCAAGATCGGAGGTGAGGCCTCGCCTTCCTTACTCAGGGTACCTCCTGCAGACGCTTGAAGCCACCCAGTGACTGTCCGACAAACTGAACCACGTCATCATTAGTCTCCACCCTGACCTAAAACCACCACAGGATCAACTAGAAGACCGTCTCTGCACCCATAAGAACCCGAAGAAAAAGGTCAAACTATCTTGAAAACAAGATCCCTGGCCATTTTTTATGTCCTAATTTTTATGCCCATTTTTTGGGGAACCAATAATAATTTTCAGTGTCTCAAAAATATTCTGAATAGCCCAGAACAGAAACAAAACTCTAACATTTTAATCATTGATTATCCTTTGCCTCAACGGCATAGTTTTTTGTGTTTTTTTTTCCTTCTGAGTCTAATATTTGGTCTTGTTTTAGCTTACTAGTCACCCAGAGAGTGGAAATGTCCCAGAACCAACTTATTGCTTACCCAAAATAAAAATAACAACAAAAAACCACAGATTAACAGGCTGGCAAAGGTGGAGGGTTAAATAGGAAAATGGCAGGGATGCCCAGGTGAGTAGGTCGACAGCATCACTTGCCCTGATTCCTTTGGGTGCTAACCCTGAAAGGTGACCCCCTGCCAGGAAATCCCTTCTCTCCTGGAGCAGCTCTTCTCAGGGTCCGAAGGCCCCCTGCAGCGGCTCCTCTCCAGTCCCCAGAGGCCATTCTCTGGAGTGGAGTCTGGAAACTTAGTCGGGGGTGGGGATCTACCCTGGAGGAGGGTGCTAGCTAGTTCTGGGACAGGCTTCTGGCAGACATATGTCCTTACCAAGCTCTCCAGATGACAATAAAGCTTGAGAACCAGCACAGTTGACATTAATCACAAATGGGCCTTCAAGGTGAAAGTTGGGAGGGGATAACCCTGCCTCAGGCGAAAAACCTGAAAAAGCATCTCGTGTTTCCTGAAGAGCAGGAGGTCAGGCTGGCCTCAGGAGGCAACAGCAAGGACCTAGCAGCTGGGGAAACAGGTGGCTCTCAGGCCACTACCTCCTTTCCGCAGTCCCAGGCTGAGGACCGGCACCTCTGCCTCAGACGTGTCTGTGTTAGCAGGTAGGGATGGCGTGATGAGACACTTAAGACATCTGAAGTGGCAAAGTGGCAGGTAAGTGTTCATCTCTTTAAAAGTGAAACATCCCCAGGCTCAGATACAGGGGACAACTAGGGGAATGGGGCCTTGCAGGACAAAGGTCAATCTGACAAGCCCTGCCAGAAGACCACAGTGGCATGGGACAACACTCCTGTCCTGGGTAGCTCAGATGTGCAGGTGTTCTCTCAGGATGAGCCTGAGAGCTTCCTCCTTCTCGGGTGGGGCTTCAGCAAGAGTGTTTCTTGCTCATTCTCCCCCAGTAAGGGGCAAAGCAATCAGGAAGACCAACCTGACAGATGTGGCCTAGAGTTGGCTGTCCCACATAGCCAGGACAAGCAGGGACAAAGTGCTAAAGACTGTCCTCAAAAGCTCCTATCGATCCATGTGGCAGCAAACTACTCCAGGGCTCAGACGAAGCCTGGGGGGAGAAACGGAGCATTGTGTCCAATTTGGAAATGAAACATCATTTCAGGCAGAAAAGATGGGCTGCCTTTCACCTTGACTATGCCCCTGACCCACAGGGAGGACCTCAAGGCATCGATGATCATGTGAAGGAAGAGACTGTCCTGCCCAGATTAAAGCTAAACAGGGGTGTGCTATGTCACTCAAAGGGAGGGCAATGGTGCAGAGGCTGGCGGGACTGTGCCCATCCTGGAGGGACAAGTGGCCCAGCTCGGCCAGCAAACCAGCCTTCACTCCCCACCAGGGGTGCTGGGAAAAGGCCCATTCAGCAGAGGCTGGTGAGGGGACATCAGAGGTCCTGGAAGAGGATTCAGACCTCCCCACGGTTCTCACGGCAACTTTGTACTGCCACCCCCGGACTTCCTGAGAGCCGAGTGTGTGTGTGTGTGTTAGGGGATGGGGGGGGGGGGATAAGGAAGTGAGTAGGAAAAGTCTTAAGAACCCCAAATCCAGCTGCCTTGATTCATGAAGTTTTGCTCCAAGGATGCACTGCCTGTTAAATATAGTTCCAAAAGTCTTTTATAAGTTGCATACTCGATTTTTAGCCAACTTTAGTGAAGCTGGTTTCTGTCCACTAATAGCAACACAGGTTAACTAAATAATAAAACCCCAAGCGGCCCCTGACTTGGCTACAGTTCACCCTAAATTCAGGCCAAGACCTGGGAAGAAATAGCCCTCGATATGCTGAATTTGCAAGCCTAAATATAAAGTGACAACGGCAGCCTCCTGTTTGTTGCAAGGAGAGCTAGCCCCAGCACCAGTCACCCCTCGGGCGGGCTGGTGACCCAGGACCACACAGAGCTGGCTTTCAAATAAGAGCTGGGCGGGCACTCTCCGGAGAGAATACGTGCCATCTGCGCCTGGTACCTGACCCTCCAGCATAGCCAGACCACCCCCTTCTTCTCTGTCGCCCCTCCTGCAGCCACAAGGAGGGGCCCGCGGTTCTGCCTGCTCCCCAGGCCCCACCTTCCAGGGTGGCTCCAGCACTGGGTGCACTTTTCCCTCTGCACCCAGCTGGCACTGGGAGCAGAGTGCAGGGGAGATGGAGCTGGCAGGAGACTGTCCCTCGTGAGCATGCAGAGGCCCATGGAGGCATCTCCTGAGATGGGGGAGCTTCATGTGTAAATTCATGAGAAAGCAATGGCTGGAGAAGGATAGACTGAGGGGGCCAGATGACAGCAGCCGTGACTTGGGGAATCCCTCCTGAGGGAGCAGCGGTGGTGGGGGGTGGGGGGCAGGTGATTTGGAACAGCCAGGCGGAGAAGCCTCGAGCCCCAACCTTTCTTGAGTCAGGATCAGAATGAGAGGAGACAGGAGGAGGGAGAGGCGGCAGGCTGAGGGGCGGGGTGGGCACAGGGAGCAGGGCGCGGAGACTTGCCGCCGTGCTGTGGGCAGCCAGGCTGGGCCCAGAGAAAGAAGCTGGTCAGTGAACCGGGGAGACCACACAGAGGGGCAGCGGGTGGCCAGCCCTAGAACTGGGTTAGGTTAGCTGTGTCACACAGCCCCACCTTCCCTCTGGGGCCTTGAAGGAGGTATGGAAAAAGCACACCCACTGCTGGGTAAGAGCGGAAGGCCTCAGGCAGCCATGGGCCCTGGGACTCTGATGTTAGAGCCCACACGTCAGCCTCTTAGGTGTGGCTCAGCCCTACCTCCTCTCCAACTCCCATCTCTGGGACTGTTCAATGTTATTTCTTTTCTTTCTTTTCCTTTTTTTCTTTCTTTTTTGATTGAAGCCAGGGATGCTTAACCACAGAGCCACATCCTCAGCCGTTTTTATTTTTATTTTGAGACAGGGTCTCACTGAGTTGCTTAGGACCTTGAGGCTGGCTTGGAACTTGTGATCCTCCTGCCTCAGCCTCTCCATTGCTGGGATTACAGGTGTGCTCCACCACGCCCAACTTATATTCAATGTTATTTCAAGCGCAGCTCCTCACTGCTCCACAAACCTGACTCTTGCTTTCCAGAAACCTTCACCAACTCTTCACTGGTCACCTCCCATAGACTGGCCATCACCTGCAGCACCAGGCTGTTACACTATGCAATGGCACCAAGAAGTCCATGGGGATGGTGATAGGACCCCCGTTTATGGGTCAGAAAATGAAGGTGCACAGAAAGTAAGCAGCTGTCAAAGTCGCAGTGCCCAGTGAGCTGACGGGTCAGGTTCAGCCCTGGGTTTCCCGGTTCCACCAGGTGCCGTCCTGTTCTCAGCCCTGATGCACACTGGGGTCCAGAAAAGCTGGGGAAAAGCCCTCATGCGGGGCCCCACCCTAGAGGTGTGGATTCAGTTGGTGGGGACTGGGGCCAAGCTGGGTTGTCTTTAAAAGCTCCTCAGGTGACTAATGTGCAGCCAAGACAGGGAAGCAGCATGCTGGACACTCGGGAATGGCGGGGGCCTCGTCCACATCCTGTACAGCCCTATGCCTGGCCCATGCTAGAAGTGAAATCTGTGCTTGGATGTCTGAATGTGTGTGTTCCCGTTGGGCTATGAATGGTTCATCTCCCCAGGATTCGTGTGCTGGAAACTTGGTCCTCTGTGTGGCAATGACGGGAAGCAGTGGACCTTTAGGAGGTAGGGCCTAGTGGAAGGTCACTGCTGGTGTTTTCCTTGGAAGGAATTAAGGTTAGGGACCCCTGGGGTAGTTCTCTTGAGAACAAGTTGTTGTAAAAGCCTGACTCTGACCCTGAACCTCTCTCCAGCTTTCAGTCTGTCACGTGGTCTCTCTCCCACATGACTCCCGCCATTGTGATGCATTTGCCACAATGCCTTAACCAGAGTCATGCTGATGCCAGCACTATGCCCTTGCACCTTTAAAACTATAAGCTAAATAAACCTATTTTTTTAACAATATTAGCCAGCCTCAGATTTTTTTTTTAAGAGAGAGTGATAAAGGCAGAGAGAGAATTTTTTTTTTTAAAAGAGAGAGTGAGAGAGGAGAGAGAGAGAGAGAGAGAGAATTTTTAATATTTTTTTTTTAGTTCTTGGCGGACACAACATCTTTGTTGGTATGTGGTGCTGAGGATCGAACCCGGGCCGCACGCATGCCAGGCGAGCGCGCTACCGCTTGAGCCACATCCCCAGCCCCCAGATATTTTGTTATAATAATAAAAAGGGGTATATAAAGCTTCCAGCATCTGGAGGTAGTGCCTGAGGTTACCTTGCTACAGGAGGGGCCGACCAGTCCCTCGACTATACTCTCCCCTCCCTCCAGCCACCTTTCTATGTGAAACATCACTTTCAACCTGTTACCCCTTTATGTTCAGAGTTTCCAAGGCTTGTTCAAGGATTAGAGATACAGCTGCAATTCCTTAGTTTGGCATTTGAGACCCCTCAAGACCTGGTCCCAACTTGTCTTTTCAATCACATCTCTCAATACTCAAAAATCCTCTGATCTGGCCAGGCTGCTTGCCCCCTGCATGAGTCTGGCACACCACTACCAGTGTGCCTTTGAATGGCATGTCCTGCTCTGTCCTCCAGCTGCCTGGGCCCTCCCCATCCATGAGGACAACTCCTCTGCTCTGCTCTTTACTCACTCCCTGGGGTCCTTTTCAACTCTGAACATCGGGACCAAGCATCTTCCTTGGCTCCCTGGCCTACTTGGCTTAGACGGCTTCTCATTCTCATTTCAGTGTGCACATGTCCTAATTTCCCAACCACATTAAGGTCACTTGAGGGCAGCAACTGCTGGAAGATACTTTAGTCTCCCCCACAGAGACTGCCACTGCATACTCTGAATGCCACTGGGCTTTCTGCACCCGTCTCGGCGCTGAGGGTCTTACCTGTAGTATCGGGACTGCAGGTAGGTGGAGCACACAGCCTTGGACACGTGACTGGCTGAACCGAAGTCGATGACCTTGACTCTGTATGGCTGCCGGGATGGATCCACCAGCATGATGTTCTCTGGCTTGAGGTCAGCATGGATAAGACCTAGGCTTTTGAGTTTCATCAGGGCTGTGGCCACCTGCTGGAGGACCGGGCGAATGTACTTGAGGGGCAAGGGGCTAAACTTGTTCTGCTTCAGAAAGTCATAGAGGTTCTGCTCCAACATCTCAAAGACCAAGCACGTGTGGTTCTTGTGCTGGAAGCACTCGTAGGCCCGCACAAAGTTGTAGTCATCGGCGCTCTCCGTGCTCAGCCGGGCCAGGATGCTCACTTCGATCTGACCCTGTCGGGCATAGGACGGGTGGTTCTTCAGAATCTTGATGGCCACAATTTCATTGGTGCCCCGTTTCCAGCATTTGACCACTTGCCCAAACGTCCCCCGGCCCAGGAACTCTAAGACCTCGTAGGTGTTGGTCATGGAGCACAGCACTTCATGCTGCACCAGCTGATAATCTCCTTCACTGTTGGAGCCACTGTTTTTGGAGGTGGCAGTGGACGTGGTGGCAGTGGCTACAGTGGCCCCGCTGGCATTATTCTGAATCATGGGTGGATGCTCTTCGATGATCTGCACGCTGCTTGTGTTCTCAATCTCCTCACTCTTGCGCTTGAGTCCACATTTTTGGTAGGTGTCAAGAAGGCTCACAGTGCTTCGACGCATTAGGTTGTGTGGTCCACCGAGGACTTGCCCCGTGACAGAAGTGCTACTTGCTGATGTTACGACTATGTGCCCGGTGCTTCCTGGGAAGATGATGGTCTGCTCGTAAGGTAGGCTTGGGTTTGGGATCGGCAAGGAGGTGCTGACGGTCGTGGTGGCTGGCTGAGAAGGCGGGATGTTCTTGCTCTGGTTATACACTTTGCTGTGGGAGCCGTACCCAGTCATGTCCCAGGTGGAACTCGGCTCCACTTTCAGTTTCTTCACACTACAGAAGGCACTTGATTGAAGGGTGTGAGGGGAGAAAACTTGCACATGTGAGGCCATACCTACAAGAAGGAAAAGGAAAGCAAATATTTGAGTCTCCCTTGCATGAGTGAACTCAATAGAGTCATCTGGGTTCTGGCTTGAGTCACACAGGATATTGTCCTCCCACTTCCAAATCAGCTTGGAAACGTGAATCTAGGCCACCTGGAAGCACACCCTGGGACCCAGTTTGAGGGATCAAGTGGGTCCAGTGTTCCAGCTGCCACCACTAGGAGACACATCTTGACCCACAGTCAAGATGCAGATACAGAATTAGAATATCAGGACTTAGTTCACCATTTATTTCTTACAAATATTATTCGTGACAGACACTTACTTACCTCTTTCTCCACTCTCACCACATTGCATACTAGTAAAGCTGAAGACTACATCAAGTGACCCAGGTATCCATCCTGCACCTGGCCCCTGCTCATCCTGTCCATAGACCCTAACAGTCAGATTCACTGCTTTGAGGAAACATGTCCCCACCCAGGCCCCATTGTGGCTCTTCTGGATGAGACAAAGTAACCACCTGGCATCTTGGTCAACCTAAATGAATTTTGCGGTACTGCATGGATTGACAGTTGGTTGGGCATCTTCATTTGGGCAGAATAAGATGTCCTGTCAGTCTTTTGTGGGGCAGATGGTAGCACGATTCACGGGTTCTATTCACTTACTTTTCCTGCTAAATTCATATATCAATAAATTTATCTACAAAGTACTATGATTTCAAACTAATATATCCACAATCTGGATAACCTCAGAAATCTTTTAAGACCATTATTCCGGAATAGCTGTACAACTTTCAATTATGGTGATATCAGAAAAAAATAAGAATTCATAGGAAATGTATTAAAGAAAAATAATATGGTGGTGAAGAAGGATAAGTTCTTAAAGGTAAAAGTAGAAACAAATACTGCCCATCTTCTAAGTGGTTGTCCATCGACACCTCCTACAGAAGCACAGAAGAGCGGGCATTCTGTCCTGCACTGTTGGAGCTGGTCCTGGCCCCTAGCATTACCTAGAGGGGCTGTTCCCTATCTTCCTTTCTGCCCTGCCTTCCGCCCCACTGGTTGGCGATTTCTCAGTAGAGGACCCACCTTCCACTTTGCCCAGAGGCCTGAGGTCAGCCTCACTTCCTCCTTGATTCTCTTGACTTCAGAACATTCCTCAGTCTACATCCATCCTCCATCCTTTCCTTGTCTCCAGTCCCTCGGGAAGACATGTCTCTCCTTTCCGACACTAAAAATGCCCCCTAATCTCTCAATCCATATTCTCCCACTTTCACTTGAACTCTGCTTCCTCCCCTGTTCTTTCTCAGCAGTTTTCAATTTTTGCTGTTAATTGGTCCCAAGTCCTTAGCAGGCACTGAACAAAGGTTGGCTAAATGAATCAATAGCTTAATCTTTTCCTTCTCTCCTTCCCGTGTGTGGACACACAGACTGCCAGCTTGGAAGGGGAGAGACTAATGCTGCATGCTGGCCCCTCACCTCTCCTTCTTACCTGTACGTCAGTGGTGCATGCTCCCTTCTCTCGGATGCTTGCCTCTTATTCCATCTCCTCCAGCACATGCATGCAGGACAGGCCTGTGTTCTTAAAGGTAAATGACTTCCTAATTGCCCAACCAATGACTCTTTTTCAGCCCCTATGCTCCTTAACTTCTCTGCAACATCTGATGCTGCCGACCACAACTTCCTTCTTGATGCTCTTATCTGGACTTATGTGAATCTGTAACCTTCTCCTCCTAATATCTAATTGCACATTGTATAGTGAGTGGCTCCTCTTCCTCTTCCTCCTTTAAAATGCTGGAATGTCCAACATTTTGACTCTCTCTGGAAGATATCATCCATTCAAACATTTGAAACTGTCATTTCGATGCAGTCAGCGCCCACATGTTTATCACAGGCTGAGCTCCCCCTCCTATATTCCAGTCATATCTATTCCTGCTACAACATGAAATATGATCTTCCAAAGCTGAATTTTTCCTAAACACCTACCCATCTCATCCTTCATCCTAATATCTCTATTTCTGTTCATCAAATATTCTTCTGGTCACTTAATTTCCAAACTGTGCAATTACCTTTGATGATTTGTCTTTACTTCCACAGACAAGAAGGTGCCAAGTCTTAATTTCCCCTTCCTTTAAAATGTCCCTTGCACCTAAGTCTTTATTTCTGTTCTTGCTGCCATTTCCAAAGTGGAAGTATTTATTGCTTTCGGTAGCACCTAAGCAAATACAGACATCTGATCTACCTGAGCACTCTTTCTCCCCATAAGATTGACTGTAAGAATTAAAATAAATAAATAAATAAAAAGATTGATTCTAAGATTTATCTTCCTAAAGCATCTCTGAACAACAACAAAATCTCTGAGCATGTCACTCTTCTACTCCTCTATCCAAATGACTTTCAATGACTCCTTGCTGTCCAAGGAGGAGATGAGGACCAACACTTTTATATTTTGATTCCAACTATCTCACTGGCTTCAGTGTCAACTTGAACCTTCCTGAATGCTCAACACTATCAAGGCTGGTCTGCTCGCTCTTTCTAGAATGCCTCCTGTTCTCCCTATCTTCACATACTTGTATGCATTCACTGCTTCTCTCAGCTTAGCCAAAGACCAGCCAGTTAGATCCCTCCTAGTTCCAGAACACCCCAACCCATGGTGGTCACTACCACTCTCTGTTCTTATAGCACTTAACATATGTACCATCCATTTGACCACGAATTGTGTTTCTGCCTTGTAAAATCACTTCCTTTTGTGCTGCTTGTTTACATATTTAGGTCTTATTTCCATAACCAGACTACATTTGGGTGGTGAGAGCTATAGTTTATACTTCACATTTCTTTGTGTTTCCCCCAGTGTTAAACCAAGCTTATTGTATGTGGTGGGCACTAGGTGGCTGGAGTAGAGCTCTCCAAATGGCCAGACATCCAGGAGCACTTAGTTCTCTAGCCATAGATGGTCACACCCATCTATGAAACCTGGCCTGGCTCTGAAAATTAGAGAAAAATCTACCAATACTTTCCTACCCAAACCAAGGCTTTTAAAATATAAGACAGAGATTAATTAGGTAGTTCCAGTCCCAGAATTGGCAGGGGACTGTTCTGAGTCCACTTTTGATAGATGTGCTCCGACTTCCTCAGGGCAGTTCTGAGCCTCACTTTTACCCTGACCCCGCGGATGAGAGGAAGCATTCTGAACTCCACCCCTCACCTGGGTGCTGTGTCTACGCGTCTGCACACATCATTATGCCCAGCAGTTCTGGCTCACCTACCATTCGTACTTGACCTGCTTCTTCCCACGACCCTTCTGATCAAGTCAAGCTCCCCATTCTACAACACAGAAAATGGTTCCGGTCTATTTATCATGTCAACTAGATATCCACACTGTTCTAGATGCTGCATACAATATAGCAATGACAATTTCTGGGATTTCAGTCACTTCTCCATGGAAAAGGCCAAGCAAAGCCAGCATTTCCTTCTTTCTGTCTCTATCCTGCCGCGTACTCCCTGATTCTTACTGGGGAAGGGGTATCAGAGGAGGCACAGTCAGAAATATGCTAATCATACATAAAAGCCGTGAGGCACGAGGCTCTGTTTCCACTGTTTTATAAAGTTCTTGGTAGAAAGGCCAGGGTGAAGAAATGGAATTTTACAGAAGGGAAGAGGGTGGCTTCTGACTTATTTGTTATTGGGACAACAGCCAGGGGTCATAAAATTGTGGAAATCATCACAGGCTGCCTCTGGTGATGGATGCCCAGGATCAGAAAGGAGACCTGCGTGGCTAGAAAACCACCCTTCACCCTTCACCCTTCACCATGGCCAGCTGCCTCAGACTCTGGCCTGGGCTCACATGGTCTCTGCGGGGTCAACAGCCACTATTCCAAGAACTGGAAACAATTCACCACACAGATATTTTTTTTTTAACCTCTGTTCTACAGCAGAGATCATCTTTTTCTGAGAAGCAACATGTTCTAGGAAGTTGGAGCTAAAGAGAATCTTCAATAATAATAAGTTGATAAAATCCCTAAAATATTCTATAAGAAATAAAACACCACTGGTGGTTTTTTAGCTTAATTTTAAAATAATCTTACGGTCAAAATCAGACTTATTTCCAAACAGTTCTCCTTGAGAATCTTTTTCTGGTCGAACCTTTCTTATTAGTGGAACACCCAGTGAGTCAAGCCCACAGCTGGTTACCACTCTATTCAGGTCCCTCAAGTGAGGGACAGGGAAGGGTGAGGGGTGGGCTTCATGTTTTCTGCTCTAAAGGAAGAGCTCCACGTACCCTTCAGGGCCCACTCACCTCCTTATTTGTCCATTTACTTTTCAGAAATGGCAGGGGCTTTATGGATATTTTTGGTTTAATCCTGTGGCAAAATCTCATTTGCTTTTTAAATCATTTCTGTCCTTCTTATTTGGCTCATAGAAGGAAGGTAATTTGCCCCTCTTTGGTGGGGGAACTGGGGAGGCTATTAAGACACAGTCATCAGGATAGGTTTGGGCTCATGGGGAGCCATGAGGGATCAAGGAAATCACAGTAGAATAAATTTGCAGTAATCACACCTGTTCCCTAGAAGAGTGTGTCAATCCAGATTTTCCCATAAAAGCCTTGGTGGCCTCCCAAGATAACTCGACAAAATGGCCACATCTCCGTTCAACATGAAAGTACAGCAAGTTACTAGAACTAAGTTACTAGAACTTACCTAGAACTAAGCTTCTACCAAGCAGCATGCCTATACCATAACTCCCTGTCTCCTAAACAGGCTAAAATCATGAATACTCAATATTGCACATGTATAGAGGCCTGCTACGTGTTTAAATTTTACAGATACAAGTTTACATGGATGCCATAGAAATGATCAGTAAAAAGCATTTAAAAACAAATTTATTATGAGACAACTTATGAAAAGTAGTGCCTATAAAACTGACATGAAAACATATGCTACAGTTAGTGGAATTAAATTGCTTTGTTTGTAAGAAGCCATTCCCTATTGCCACAGAGATGGCAGACTGTCTCATGCCCCAAACAAATCCAGGTCAGTTAGACTTAGGGTGCATTTTGATAGCTGTGTGTGTAGACAGTGAAAACTCTGACCCCTCTTTGGGCTACGTTATTCAAATGTTCATTTAGCATTTGTAAAAACATACATAAATCTGCATTTCAAAATATATTTTCAAAACATTTTCTTTGTGGCCTCTTTATAGAGGCCACGTATTTCCATAAAATGTCATAACATGTAATGTCAAACCCTGTTCCTCAGGTTTCTCAAAGCACATGTACAATTCTCCAGGTCTTAAATTCCTTAGTACTTGGTACACTCCAGACTCTGGGACCAGGTGAACACATGGCCCACTGCCTGGGACAACCCTGATTACCTGTGGAAGCCCATTCCATGAATACAAACACCACCCGACTTTCCATCTCACAAAGGTGTGAGCCTGAAGACTAAGAAGTCAAGCAATGGGTTTAGGCTCCCAGGATACATAGCAAAATCAGATCCTGACCCTAAAGTTCAAACCTGGGTAATTCTATGTGCCTCTTTGTTTTTCTTCATCTTAATGGTTGAATGAGAAATTCATTTTTCCAGGGTTATGGGGAATTTTTTCCATCTAATAGAAAGACTATCTAAAAAATTTTATGATCTCAAGGTCTTAACTCAATTAAAAAAAAATGATTCACTGAAGAATTGGCTTTTTTGGTTATTTTTCCTCATTTATTTGCTTAGTTTCTTCATAACTTTATATTTCACAATTAGATGAACTGAAAAGTTGCTTCACATCTGAGTACATTTCCTTTCCATTTCACCATCCCCAAATTATCTACTGGAAGATCAGACTCTGGTGAAACTACAGGGATATGAGGGTTCAACTATGAATTAAAAAAATTAAATTGAGGGCTGGGGCAGTAGCTCAGTGGCAGAGCACTTGCCTTGCATGTGTGAGGCACTGGGTTTGATCTTTAGCACCACATAAAAATGAAACAAATAAAATAAAGGCATTCTGTCCATCTACTACTATAAAAATTTTTTTAAAGATTACGTTGAATTCAATTTCACTGAATTCTAGCAAAACTCAAGAGAAGGAATTATAAGTAAAAACAGGCACCATTTTTGTCAGTATTTAAGGTTCATTTGGGGTTTGGCTGATGTGAAATATATTACCACTCAGAATCTAGTTGTATTATTAAGGAGAATAGAATCCAGATACCTTACATAAGAAGTACCAACTTCCTCACTTACTAAATCTTTTGGATACACATTTTGGCTGAATAATGAGTGTTTGAAGCTACAGATTTTTTTTGGGGGGGGGATGGTAATCAGGTATTCAAAGGAAGGATTAATTCCCATGCTTAACAAAATGCCAGATCTGTCTGACATATCATATTTTTAAAAAGATAAAAATTATAGACTATGTCAAAGAAAATGTCAAAAATATATGTTAGAAATATGCATCTGAATGCAAAAATTTAAAGATCTAGAAAAGGGTTATTTGATATAATCCTGAAAACACTGTATTATGATTTGATGCCTCAGAGAGTTGAAAAGTACTAAAAAAATTTCTTTGTTGGCAAACTAAACAATATTCATGAAATTTTAATAATTATCCTGCTTTTCAAGTTTGTACTTTACAAGTAGTGCGAAGATAATTTTAGGTTAGCCTATTATTAAAAGGTACATTTCCTGAATAATGTATACTGAATGTGTAAGGGCTTTTATATTGTTTCCAGTCAAAGTGTGTTTATCTATCAGTTGTTTATGTTAAATATACAGTATAATTCCACCAAAGCACAGTTTAGGATCAACCATAAGCTCTTCAGAATTTGTGTGTCAATAATGACAATAACAACACTGCTGATTGTGGCACTGGACATTTAAGAAAAATAGGGGAAAAAACTCAATAATCAAATTGGCATTAAGGATTTTCTATATTTAAAAACAAAACTGGTGTTGGGCATGACAGGAAACACTAAGACATCACCACTGGCCTAAAATAACTTACAATCTCCTGGCATTACTAAATTCAATGCTAAGTAATAAAGGACAACTGGAAATTCTAGGTGACATAAGCACTTCCAGGTTAAACAGTAGTTCAAAAGCAGGGCTCACTCTGGATTGTGGTCAGACAGTTTTTATAGCCTGAATATGTGAATTATGAGTAGAAAGATGGGGGTATCATTGCAAGACATAAGTTTGGTTTTCCAGATCCCGATAAATAAATCAGCCCCATGGGGAGCAACCAGCACTCTGGTGTCTGCCCTCAGGAAGCTCCTGCTTTGCTCAGAGACAAATGCAGCACATGTGCATAGCAGCGTGCATTGACACATGCTAAGGCAGCAAGTGAGCACCAGTATACACTGTGTGCCCCACCACCCATCTGACCAGCACTGTCACCTAACAACCCCAGTTTCCTGAAGTAATCCTGGAGCTGGCTTGAAGGCCTACCGTGAGAGATGCTCACTTTTTCCTTTGGCCTGACTGAAGGTCACCTCTGTAACTCACAGCAAGTTGTACAGATTGTTAGGACACCGTTGGTATATGCCAGACTGTGGATGCCTACTCCCCACAACTTCAGGGGAAGGCAGATTTTTCCATTTTATGGAGCTATGGGAAGTGTCATAATTTGTCCAGAGTCACTTTGCTACTACTAGCAGGACTGGGTTTTGAATTGAGATTTTGAATTGCCTGACTCCCAAATCCATGTCAAACCAAGCTTCTTCACTATTCAGGTTCTTGGATTAGAAGCACTAAACAAGGAGATGGGCACTGTAACAGCCAAAGGAAAGATGCGAGTCAATAAGGAAGATAAGACAGATCTGAACCAGGGACACACCTGACTGAGCACCGTCTGCTAACACAACAGACACCACAGCATCCTCCTAGTCATCTACCATGCCTGTCTCCTCAGGTTAGGATGACATGTGAGAAATAAAACCACTAAGATTACTAAAGTAAAATAAATTCACCTCTTTAGAGAGATGCCTATTACTGATCTGGTGCACCATGGCACAGCGGGCAGAGCCCGGGTCTTGAGTGAGAAGGCCTGGCTAAGGCACCTGGGCAGTCAGTGGTCAGAGACTGTCACAGCAGTTCTCTGGAGCCAAGAGGATCTGGACCAAGGAATGATCTGAGAAAACAGAAAGGAGGAGCAGGATTATAGACTTTGCAGAGAGGAAGTAGTAATACACACTGACAGATGGGATACAAGGACAAAGAAGAAGAACCAAATACGTCCGAGGGATCAAAAGAAGTGGGTTCCATTGCAGAGCAGGGAAGGTGAGAAGTGGTGTTGAAGTGTCACTTATCTGGAGGGGAGGAGAAAGGAATCAGTTTTTAACAGGCTGAATGACAAGCACTGACAGTATATCTAAGTTGAAATATCCAATGTTCATCTGTTTCTACTGAAACTCTGAAGCAAGGAATTGCTTAATTTACTAAAGTTACAGAGTCAGGGGCTGCCGCCGGTCTCTGACAACAGCAGCTAGTGCCTATGTGCTGGGTTGGCTCTTAAATGAAGATGAACCATTTTCAAAGAAGAATGGCCCTCAATAGGATGGGCTGAGCCCACATAGGATTAATCAGAAGGGGAAGAGGGCAATGACACCCAGAACTCGTTCATGGCTAAGGCCAAAGACAGGGACAAAAACATTGCTGGGGCAGGTCGATAGGACAGAGTGAAGATATCAGACGGGGAAAGGACTGCAGTGAAAGGCTTAAAGCCCAAGAGACTAAGGTGCCACTGATGGCGACATTGTGGCACAGCCAGAGGGGTCAGCGTCGGTAGGCTTCATTTCAGAGTTAGCAATGACAGGAGGAAACGTTCTCTGTGTGTACCAGGGAAAAATTCAGGCCAGGAGCATGGGCAAAAGGTCACGACTGGAGACACTGACTGTTATCAATGCCTCGCTGAAAAGGGAATCCACGAGAATAAAGCTGTTTCCCAGGAGAAAGGTGCAGAAAGTGGAGCAGATGGCAAATAAAGAAGTCCTTGGGGGCACAGGCTTCGTCAAATGGCATGAGAGGACAGTATGAGTCACAGGGAAAAGTCAAGGATACAGCGGTAATAAACACAATTAAGGGACTGATCCAGGAGAACGAAAACAGAGGAGCGTCTGGGCCTGACTGAGGGTCAGCCAACAGCCCTCTCGTCCCTCAGGGGTCAGGAGGAGGGAGGGAAGAAGTGCTCTCCTGGGAAGAGAACCAGCAAGGCCCCTTGCCTTTCCAGGAAACGTGATTCTCTTAAGAACATTCAAAACCCTTTACGTCAGCTGCCTTCAATCTGAAAATCCTACCAAAGCTGTTTCTTCAATTGAGAAAACATCTTTTTCCTGCCATTCGCAAATTCCCCACCCGTCTACCTACCTACTGGTTCACTGTCCAAATCAGCCCTTCTCCGAGTTCAGACCTTCTTCTCTTCCTGAAAGTTCCAACCCTGCCCACAATACCAAGCCTCTCTCCAGTCACTCCCTGTGGTTCTCCCATATTGCCTTGGACTTGGGGTGGGTCACTACAGAGTCCATAAGCCATCACCCCCACGTGTGGGGGCCTCAAACAATCTGAAAATTCCCAGTGCAATCTGACACAGGCAAGATAAAGGCCACCACTGAGAAGACACAAGCTCTTCAGTTTCCCCAGCCAACTGTGGAATCAATGAAAGGAAAACAAGTATGGACACAAACAACTAGGAACAAGAACAAGAGTTGCGTTGATTAAGAATCTTAAAACACAAACCAGCTTCTCTCCATAGGTGCGCTGGTGCTAGGGCTGCCGGGACAAGGTACTAGGGACTGGGTGGCTCAACCACAGAGGTCGTCACTGCCCAGTGGTTCTGGAGGCTGGAGCTGCCTGGGTTAATTCTGAGAGCCGCGAGGAAGGACAAGTGCCAGGCCTCTTTCGTGGCTGTGAGATGGTGGTCTTCTCCAGGAGGCCCTTCCCGTTGTCTCCCTTCTGTGTGTCTGGGTCCAAGTTTCCCTTTTCATGAGGATACCAGTTGCTTTGGATTAGGGCCCAATCTAATGTTCTCACTTTAACTTGATCACCTCTGTGAAGACCTGTCTCCAAATAAAGCCATAAATTTGAAGCCCTAGGGGTCAGGAATTCCACACACACATTTTCAGTTTAGAGAAACCAAAAGAATTTTACCAAAGTGTAATTTTATCAGGATAAAAAGTCACGATATGCCAAAAGAACTCTGCTTTTCCCTCCACAGACATAAGAAGTTTGTGCTTTCCCTCTATCTTTCCTTAAAGAACCTAGAGTTAGGGGCTGGGGGTGTGGCTCAGTGGTAGAGCTCACCTAGCACGTGTGAGGCTCTGGGTTCAATCCTCAACACCACATAAAAATTAATAAACAAAATAAAGGTGTTGCATCCATCTACAACTAAAAAATTTTTTTTAAACAAAGAAACTACAATCACATTTCAGTCAGTCAGATATTACATATGGAAAGGAAAAAAAGCAAAGGATTGTTAAATTAAGTTCTGCATGAGTTCATGTCACTGTATTTCTGGAAAAGGCCATACAGGAATACATCTCCACAACATCCAGGAGAAACTGGGGTCACTTGGGTACCAAGGAGAATTGGCAGTGGCACGTTGGAAACGCTGACACTGGGTTCTCAGTCCTGACTCTGGGTGTCAAACATTGCTTCAAGTAACTCAACAAGACAGCTCAGCTATGGCGTGGAGCAGGCAGGGCTGGAAGGGTCCCTCCTGGGTCACCATACCTCGTGTGGCCACGTGTGTCTTAACAAGCCTCCAACTGGCCTTTCTAGGAGGCCCTGATTTTCACCTGTTATTCACACTACCTTTTTTGTCCAAAGTATTTTCAACTCTGCATATTCTTTCCAATGGAGGATCGCAAGAAGATAACTGTTCAACAAACTTGGTGGGATGAAAGAGTCAAACAGCCATACTCCACAAGCAAAAACAATGACACTTCTGGATTCAACCCAGATGGGTACCATTTAAGTATGCACTTTTTTTCAACCCAAAGATCCAGAAGGCTGCTCACTTTGTCCCTGAAATGTTCTAAATAAGGATGCTCCAGCAGTGCTAGTTTTCAGGTGCTGGAGTCACAATCTTTACAAAAGTGTCCTCCCTGACTCCTTCAGCCACTCCAGTGACTGATGCTGGGTTTTTCTCTATTTGCTGCTGGCTCACCTGGAGAAAGGAGCAAATCAGACCTCAGCAGGTCAGGAGGACGTGGGTATGTGTCTGGCAATGTGAGGGAGACCCAGATGAACTGTTCTAGCCTTTAGAAATGTCTTAGAGTCCAAATCAAGACTCAAAATCTGGTAGGCAAAATCTTTTGTGCAAAAAACAATTATTCATCTGTAAATGCCTGGTAACATCTTGGTGAAGTAAAATGATGTTTTAACTTCTTACCTAAACCTTCCTCGTGCCATGCCCAGTTCACTGCTGAGTCGTCTTTTCAAGCTAACCAGAAACGTCTGACACACAGAGTCAGAGCTGGGAGCCTAGCCTACTCATTCCCACAGTGGTCTGGTTCTTATTTCCATGCCCCTGGGAAGTCATTCATACCAAAAATTTGTGTCAATTCCATTGCTGCATGTTATTCTATTACTCTATTACTCTAGTGTAAATTCTACCGCTATGTGACCCCCTAAAAAGGTACACTGAACTGCTAACCCCCCCATACCTGTGTCCAAATAATGTTTCCAAACTGCAGATGGGGTCAAGTTAGATGAGGTTTTTCGAGTGGGTCCTTGTCCAACACCACTGGTGTCCTTATGAAAAAGGACAGAGACACAGAGGGAGAATGTCACACAGCAAGAGGTGGAGACTGGCGTGAACCACTGCTAGCTGAGGAATGGCAAAGATCGCTGGAACCCACTGGACACTAGAAGATGAGGGTTACCCAGACTCTTGGGTTCAGAATCCCTGCTGATACCTTCTTAGCCTCCAGAACTGTGAAAGAATAGCTTCTGTAGTTCTAAGCCGCCTAATCTGTGATACTTTGTTACAGTAGCCCTAGGAAACTAATAGAGCCTGCACATATTCAGGATGCATTTCACTGACAAAACACCTTGGCACTCCGGCTCTGATTAAGTATAATAAACACAAAGTCATGGCCAAATGGCCCATGGCCCTCTCGGGCTCACAGCCTGTGTTTGTGGCCTTTGGGGTGAAAAAGTTAGAGGTGTCCAGGGCTTTAACTCCCACATTCTAGTTCCCCTTCCTGCCAGCAATATATCTAAGGAAAGCACATGAAACTTCACTCTGTACTCACTATGGAGATGAAGAGCTCAGGAGTTGGGGAGGGCACCCCCTCACACTCACCTTTCCTAGGCTCAACCTCTTTCTGTGCTGGACTAAGGGACCAGGACCCAGGACTACCCCTGGCTTGTGCACAGGGCCCCACGCCTGCTTGCTGTTATGTCTTTGACCATTCCTCACACTGTCATTTGGTTGCAAAGGGAACTTTTTGCAAGGCATTTCCCAAGTCACAGTGATGTCATGATATATCACACCCAGCCTCCGGCCCGCCACCTCCCAGTTCCCCCTGGGCAGGATTCCTTCCAACCTCCTCAGATGCATCCTCTCCCTTCCTGCTTTACATGGCAAGCATGCTTATTTTTGTGGTGCTGGGGTTCGAACTCAGGCCCTCACGCCTGCTAGGCGAGGCTCCGTCTGCTGAGCTACATTCCCAGCCCTGGCACGCATGTCTGCAGCAGCAGCTCCACGTTACAGCTCTGTGCTCCCTGGAGAACTCTGTCATGCGCCTCCCCTGCTTTTACCTGACATCTGACTACACTCAATTAGGCTCACTTTGGGAAAGCAGAGGAAGCGTCACCTCCACACTGTGATAGGAGAAGGAAGGGCAGGGAGATGCAAAAGGAAGCAAAGTCAGAGGGATGTGGGGAAAGGAGGCAGGGGTGCTGGGGGGAGTGAGGGAGGCACAGAGAAGAGAAATACAAGATGGAGAAAAGGGAGAAGACAGAAACCTCTTGGAATTGTGCTTGGAGCACTCAGAATAATAAGGTAACATGTCAACTGCTTTGGAAACTATCAAACACAACAAAAATGCAATGTGCTATTATTTACAGTACTGAAGTGGGTGTTTGTATATGTGTCTGTGCATATGAACATCAGCTGGTATAGGGAATCCCCTGGCAGTGCAGTCAGTAGTCCATTCTCAGCTGGGAAAAAGGACATTTCACACTGTGAGTCACTGTCACCAAACCTTTCCTGGTGTTGCCATCAGCCAAGGTCTCCTCACTGTTGACTACCTGTGGGGTGGAGGAGCCCACTCTGATGACACTGGCTCTTGCCATGGAGCTCCTTCCTCCAGAGCACGGCTGAAATGTCTGATAGCTCTCCTGTGACCTGACATGAATACAGGACAGTATCTGGTGATACAGGCAGGCTCCAAGTTCACAGTGGTCTGGGTTCAAAGGGCTCAGTTTCAGATTATTTCCAAGGTCCCAAAAACTATGTCAGAAATGGTTCTGCATTTATGATCCCTGGAAGTTACTTAACCTTTGTGTCTCAATTGCGTCATGTAGAACAGTATCTCAGGGCCTTGGGAGGAGTAAATGAGTATGTATATTTTATGTATTTATATATATAAATAAATATAGATACAACTATATGCACTTGTATATGCACATATATTCCTGAGCACTGTGCCTAGCACATAATAGGCCCTAAATATGTGGTTAGTGAAAAATGAGCAGAGGGACCCAGCAAGCTTACATGTTACAGCTAGCATGTAACGAGGTCATACACTATTGGCAATGCAAACAGGTGCTCACAGTTCTCAGCACACGTGAGGCATGCGGTGTGCTTTCTGGATGAGTGCACGACGGAAACAGAGTAATGGGACAAGAGCTCGTGTGCTCCTTCTCTCCAGTGCTCTTCCTCAAGGAGAGGCATGTGGTCAGGAGAATTCTGAAGATGACATCTGGTAAATCTCAAGGGCTTCAAAAGAGTCTAGTGTAGAATCTATATTTTACCTAATTCACTTTCAAACACTTTGCGCTTCTTTCCCATGTAACATTTTAATCAAAAGGCACCATCATTGTTCATAATGGAGACCCAGTTGCTATGTACAATATGCTTACTGCAGATTTGTATCTATTGTACAAACAACGATCTCAACTCTTTTGACTGTGTACCTAGGAAAAAGAAATGAACACTCACTCCTAATAAATGTGATATTTGTCTCTTATAAATTATATTATGTTCTATGTTACTAACATTTATGTCTACGAAAGACACAGAAATAGAAAATTTCAAAGAACAAGAAAATGCACATCTTGAATATTTTCTCCTGTATCTAATAAATTCTCTTGCGTCTTTCTCTTTGAAAACCCCTGATATCATTCAGATTATCCAAGCTGTGTAGCTCAGAGTTGGGCCCAGACACGTGGTTAGCCTTGGCCAGTAACAAGTGAGCAGGAAGTGTCATTTGTGGGCCAAAGATGTTTCAACCAGTGTGCAGTTCACCAACACAGTCCTCTTTCCATTCGATAATAAGAGCCGCCATCCAGGAAGAAGAGGCCCTTTGGCCTGGGAACTGAATGGTGGTCGTAGCAGAGACACCAATCAATCCAAGACGCAGCATGCCTCTGAAACCAGCCTTTGTTGTTCCTAGCCCTGAGATATGGAGCTGTTTGTTGATGCAGTATAACTGAGCCCATCCTAAATAGTCCATAATGTCCTTAAGGCTGCCATCCCCACTGAGTTGGAATTAATGAGGTTAGATGTAATCAGATTGTGATGTGCAGTGTGCTTCCCCATCAAAACCAGAGCACATGTTTTTCAGAACAACTTTGAAATTTATAAATAGCTCAATCTTTTGGCATGATTTCTGTGCCCATGAAAATGTTTCATGAGATCCTTGTGTCCAGCGATCTAGAACAGCTCTGACCATCCCCACTATGAGCGATTTCAAGTGTGCACACTCTGATCGCCTCCTAGGAACTTTCCTGAGCAAGTGGAAGGCACAGGACCAGCAGGCACAAAGGCCTCCAGTTTGGTTTGGAAACTTGAGACAAATCACTTTCTGGTAACTAAAGGGGAAGATGCCCTTCAACTGACCATGGGAGTTGGTACTACCAAACACAGGCCTGGGTGCTCTGTGGGAGAATCAGTTTTGACCTTGTGCCGGTGTGTTTTATGGTGAAAAAATGAAACTTTCCCACCCTCCCCCAGTTGCACTCTTCAGCTCCATGATGACACAGCCATGTTCTTGGTAAAGAATATTCACGTTCTGACGTCATCTTAACCATGGGCATTACTCATGGTTAGCTCACAAGCCAGGCAAGGCACATTCTGTACCCTCTTTATCACTGAGGTCAGCAATGGGTTTAAAAATAGCATTGCTTACACACGGGGTACCACTGATTCATTAATGGTTGAACAAACAACTATTCTGGCCACTCCTAATCATATGGTGTTTTAGATGGAGGTTACTAGGCGTGAGGCACAGCATCTTCCATGTCCCTAGCTGGGGTATTATGTTGTACTAACTTATAAATAGAAATTTACAGATCTTAAAATAAGGAAGACTCAGGAACTACAGAATTGGGATTCAAGATGCCAGGGGATTTGTGTTTCCAGAATGACCAACAGAAAATGGGATTCATGAGAATATTCCTGAACTTGGGTCTATGGTATGTGGAACATACCAAAATAAAGAGGATGTAATGAAGATAACTGACAGTGGTCTTGGTGAAACCTAGAAATAAGAGTCTGTGATTTCTCACTCTTAAGGGAGTAAAATGATACTTAATTTTAGATGTCTTCTTCCGGTTCTTTAAATGTAAATATTCCTAAAGCAGAGAATGTTTTCATAATTTATAAGCACACTAAAATGTATCTAATTCCTTTTGCTTAAGTTTTGTGCTTAATAAACAACATTCTGGTCTGTTAGTGAGATTCCAGAAAAGATCTTCTGACCAAGGAGGAGATGCCCTTGTACCGTGTGCCCAGCCTTGCTGGTGTGAGGATTAGCTCTCCACCAAACACACAGTCTTTTACAAGATTAGTCAGTAGGAAGCAGCCCTTCAGAATTTAATAATCCTAGAATTTCTGAAGCCAAATTTCTAAATCTGCTAAGCCGAGGATTCTTGAGGCCAAAGCGAACATCTAGAAACACCTGTTGATTTCCATGATCCACAAGGAAAAGTGGGAGAGGTAGCACCTGTTCTTCAGAGACCAAGACGCTGACAGGATGGGGTGAGATAACTGGCCACGGTGAGGCGGGAAGGCCAGGGCCACAGGAGGCTGAGGAGCGTCCCCACAGCTGATGGAGGAAGAGAGTGGGCTGGGGAGGCGGCCCCTCACGTGGACGTGGCAACATGGGAGATGGTAAAAAGAGGGAGGGCACACCCTGGTGTTCGCGGCCCACTGTGCAGAACAAGGGCACTCAACCAGCTGCCAGAGGAGCTGACCAACACCCCAGCGTCCAGGTGGCCGAGTGTCCTCCTGGGAACTTAGCAGAACAGAGCCAGAGCTACCTGGAAACTCACTCAGCTCTCAGACCCGTGCTGAGTTAGGATGGTGCCCCAGGGGAGGCTGGGAGGACCTATCAGAGGACACAGAGACCGAGTCCCCAGGCTGGGGACAGGGGAGGAAAGGGCCTCCCACCCTGGAGGGAGAACACAGAAGCCCTCAGAGAACCACGGGGTCAGTGAGACTGCAGCCGACTGGAGAGCCTGGCCTACCAGAGCGGGGGAGGAGGTCTCCTCCAGGGCTCTTCCCTTCTGTGGCTCTCGGAGGCCGTGGCCAGCATCAGGTACGCGCCATCTACTCCTGTGCGAGCTGAGCCGGCCAGGGCTGGGAGTCCTCCGCCAGGGCTGGGAGTCCTCCGCCAGTTCTCACAAGGTGGGGCTGCCGGCCCTGAGGTCCTGACCCTGCCAGCCAAAGCCTTGCCTTCTCTTTAGTTGGACAGAAGCGGTGGCTCCATTCCCACTCTCTGCGTGGATCCACTTCCCTTTTCCGCCCGGCTCAAGCTACGTGGCTCACACAGGACCCCCACTGGGCTCTTCTGGCCTTTTCCCTACTGATATTTTCTATTCTAAGAATTGCTGAAGCAAAACAAAAGTTTTGGGGAAGGCATGAGAATATATACCTAAGGGGCAAAAGGGAACACAGGAAAGGGTAAAGGATACCCCTGTCCTGTCTTATTTCTTAGCTCTGACACCCACAAAATCCTAAGGTTTACCAGGGGGTGGGGCGGAGCTCCCAAGGAAGTGACGGTGGCCCCAGGCCCTGCTTCCCACAGTTACTCCTGCTGTAAAATTCCTCTGCGCAGGCAACCCTGTGGACTGACTCTAGCCCCAGTCACTTTCCCATGTGCTCACTTCTCGAGCTCTTCCCCAAAACTGTGGTGCAAAGTCTCTGGAGCCCTCTGCCCTGGACTGCAGGAAAGAGCTGATGACCATGGCCAGGTGAGGACAGCCAGAGGTCCTGCACATCCGGCCTCTGCTACATGAGCAGTCTGGGTCAGGAAGCTCCCCCAGCCCCTTTGGTCCTGGGCTGCATGAAATGATTCATTGCTACAGGATCATGACCCGGCCATAAACAGAAAACCAACGTGGAACAAGACAGGCCCTTTCTTAGTTGCAGGCTAATGGGGGAAAGTTATTAGAAAAGAGAAAAACTGTCGTTACTAAAGAAGGCCAATTTCCTTTCACTCCCAGGAAATCCTTCCTGCTGCTTTAAGAGACCAGGTGTCAGTGAAGGAGGAGGGGCGCTGCAGGCTCTGGACCCCTGGCAAAGATTGAAACAGCCCTAGCGACCCTGCAGACCCCAGACCTCAGCTCTTACATGTGAGGTAGAGAAAGGGTTTGAGTTTGTGGAAATAAGAGCCAAGGAAAGGAACTCCCTCTACCCGAGACTTGGCAGCCCCTATGCCACACACTTTCCCTGTGAAACTGGGTGGGTTTGCAGTATATCAGCATCACATTCCTTTTCACTGCCAAATAATATTCCACTGAACAGATTCAGCACATTTTGTTCATCCACTGACGAACATGTGGGCTGCTGCTGGCTGTCACACATAATGCTGCTATGAACCCTTATACAAGCCTATGTGGGCAATGCCTTCATTCCTCTTGTGTGTAAACCTAGGAGTGCCACTGCTGGGTCATGGGGTGCCTCTGTGTTTAGCCTTTTGAGGGACTGCCACCTATTTTCCAAAGTGGCCTCCCCGAGTCCCCAGGAGTCATGCTGCACAGCAGTCCCAGGCAAGCCCACAGAAGGCCATCTCACAGAAACGGCCGCCCTCAGCCCCTCACTAAAATCCCACAGTCTAAATGCAAAGCAGGAGTCAGGGTCTGTTTGCTTGGAGGTGCGGAAGCAGGAGAAGCTGTGAGCTGCCCGGTGCCAGCAGCACGCAGCCTCCCAGCGTCCCGGAGAGCCAGCCGGCACCTAGTGTGGCAGACAGGGCTGGCACGACGTGCGGGTGGCCACATGAAGAGCGCTCTGTGCAAGGCACAGCTGCGGCAGGACGCACACTGGCGCACTCATGGTCCCCTTGTCACGGCCAGGGCCCCGGGGAGGGTCATTTACTGTCCCCCCCCCCTCGACTGCGCTCCTAGCAGTGCCTACTGAGAAAGTGGCAGGGAAAGCTGGGGTGGGAGAGGCCCTGAGAAACCAGGAGCAGCCAGACAGACAGACACCAGAGAGACTCGTGCTCAGGGCCTGTCAGTCCCAGTAGATCCCGGGGTGAGGGTAAGACTGCGCACACATGGCCTGGTGCCCAGGGAAGAGGCCAACTCCCCACCAATGCCACTAGTGATTCAGCGCTGAGCATGTGTCCCCTCCAAGCTGGCGGTGAACAAATGCCCAGGCTTTGTGTTCGGGCACCAGTCGAAATTCCTAAGCAGAAGTACAAATTCCAAAGCTGGACAAGCAGGCTTTGAGCCTGGGGCCCTGCCGCAAGGAGAGGTAAGAAGACTTCTGCAGGAAGAGAGAGAAGGAAGCCCCGGATGCGGCTCTGTGGGGGCCCATCCTGGAAATGCTGTGTGCCTCAGCCACTGGGCTGCGCTGGGGCCCTCGTCATTCCTGTGCCCTGCACTGCCCTGTTGTCCTGCCGGGTTCCACTTGTCCTTCAACTGCCCCCTCAGGGCAAACCTTGTTGGCAGGCCTGGCACTGTTTTGATTTTTATAGGAATTGTATTCTAAAGGCAAAATGCTACCTATTTAATAAGGAATCCTCGGGCACTTTCACCTGTGGGGGTGAAGGGGGAAGGCAGGTAGCCTGTGATCCTGAGCATGCTGCACTGCACACAGCTGCCCACCTGACCAGCTAATCTCCCACTCTGGCCTGTCTGCCTGCTTTTCCCTCTAATCCCATGAATATTTAGCAGTTCAGTATCGCTCTGAATTTCCATATCACTCCTATCTCATGTGCATTCATTCTTTCAGTCACTACTCAATAAGTACCCACTACGATCATCATTATTAGTTTCTTGGTGTTTCTAGAATATGCTCAGCTTTTTAACATCACAGATAACTGAACTGGGACCCTGGTGTAATTAAATTTAAGAAAATCAGAAGAAACAAAGATAAGAATGCAAGCTTGGTCTTTGTATACACTCTCTCATTGCATCATCACTGCGACCTTGGGAGATGGTCCTCTTCACCATCAAGGTGTGGAAGAAAGAATGAGAGAGACTTGCAGGGTTAGCTGCCCCAGGTCACAAGGAGCACAATGACACAACTGGATTCAAATGCATGTCACTGTGACTCTAGAGCCAATGCTGTGGGTTTTGCTTTTTTCATTAACAATGTAAATAAGAAGCATTTAAAAAAAAATCACAAACCTTTATTCAAGCATGATATTATAACTGGAATGGACAGTGGAATGGGAATTATATAGTTCGGTTTCAAGCCTGGCTTTGTGCTGATTTGAGCACATCACTTAGCTTCTGAACACAGGTCTCCGAGTGCCCTGGGAGATGCTAATACCCACCGTGGAGAAGAAGAACTGACATCAATCCATCTCAAAAATGCTGGGTTAGCTCAAATTAAGCTGTTCTCTCTCACAGACTCCTCAGAGTCAAAGGAAAACTTCTTTTCCACACCAAGTATTTAATCCTTTTATCAGGATAGGAGTTTGGAAAAATAATGGGTTGGATATTCCTCAAGGAATCTTCTAGCTCCAACACACAGTGATCCAAATAAACAGAAACTTTCTGAGGGTAGAATACACTTCTTATGAAGTCAAGAAAGTGGAGCAGGCAGAGGCAGGTCAGAATGTTCTGAGAAGCCAAAGGAGTCCCGTGGCCTCCGCAGCAGTTGTCCCTGTCCAGGCGGTGACATCTACAGGTGTCTTCTGCCCCTTAAAACTAAGTAAGCACCATTCAAATGCAGTTGGGCTGGCTTTGACCTCCAAGGCAGATACCCTGGGCACTAAGGAGATTTAAGCTGTCTTGTCTGGCTGAAGAGCACCATCTGACCATCTGACCCATCAAACCCTCGTCACAGCAAGGCCAGGTCTTTGGGGCAGGCTGTGGCTCAGCAGCTTCTCAGATTGGCAGAGGTGCTCTCCAGAGGACAGTCCAGATGGGACCCTTCCCCTGGAGGGCTCACAGAGGTTCCGAGAGGTTCCGAGAAGGGCGGGAGTCCCAGTGCGCCTGGCAACCCGGTTGGCTCTGAAGGGGCAGGAAGGGAAGGGCTGGGCTCTTCAGGTGGAAAGAAGGACAAAGGGCGATGGGCACAAATCCAAAGGGGCAGCAAAGCAGAGAGCATGTCCTGGGCCACAGAGTTCAGTTCTCAGAATGATACCCTGGTCTTCAAGCAGTCTCCAGGGTTCCCCATAAAACTCCCTTCTCTTTAAAATAGACACATAATTTTCCTTGGGACATTTTTGTGTCTGACACACAAGTGCCAGACAACTCTAGTAAGATATACTACTCATCTTGGCAGTGACACTGTGGAAAGAAGCCAAAGTCCTCAAATGTACCTCCTCGTAGTCCCCAGCCCCAGAATCTAGGTGCCCACATGATGGAGAACCCTGGCATAACCACAGCAAGAAAGCTCATTACCCCTAAGTCCTCCATCTAGAAGAAACAAGATATAGTAGTCCCGGACCCCCAAGCATTCAGCCAGAAGTCATCTAGACCCTAGCTATCATCTGCTGCTGCAAATTCCAGGTGTGGGCTCCAGGATCAGATTGGCTTAAGGATTCTGTGCTAAGAAGAGCTCTGGATAAAACATAAGGGGAGGTGTTCAGGCCTCAGATACTGGGGATTCAGTATCTGGGAAATCACTTCTAGAGGTCACCTAAAAGATTATAGACTTTTATGACATTGACTACATGCCTATTGTAAAAGCCACACACAGTATCCAGGATACATAAAGAACTGTTAAAATTCAACAACAATAAGACAAATAGCCAATTTTTTTAAATGAGAAAAAAAACCACAAATATACATTTCTACAAAGAAGACATAAATATGGTCACTAACCACATGCTCAAAATCAGTAGGGAAATGCAAATCAAACACAATGAGATACTAACAAAACTGAAAACACGTCTACACAGAAATGTGTACACAAATGTTCACAATAACATTATTTACAATAGACCCAAAGTGGAAACGACCCAACTATCCACCAAGTGATTAATAAATAAACAAAATGCGGTGTAGCCATACACCAAAATATTTGGCAATAAAAAGCAATTAAGTACTGATATATGTTACGACATGAATGAAACTGGAAAATATCATGTTAAGCAAAAGAAGCCAGACACAAAGGTCTGTACGATTGTATGACTCCATTTGCATGAAATGTCCAGGACAGGCAAATCCACAGAGACAGAAAGTAGATTAGTGGTGACAGGGACTCTGAGAAGTGGATGGGAAGTAGCTGATAATGGAGATGAGATTTTATTTCTTTTCTTTTCTGCTTTTTTTGGAGGGGTGATGAAATATTCTGAAGCTAGATAGTGGTGATTGATACATAATTTTGTGAATAAACAAAAATTTAAAAAAACAGAATTATACATTTCAAAAGTATGAACTTTATGTTATATGAATTAGATCTCAAAAAAGCTATTTAGAATATGGGTGTGAAAGTACAGTAGTCCTTCCTTATTTGCTATTTTTTTGCCATAGTTTCAATTATCTGTGGTGTACCAACATCTGAAAATATTAAATGGAAAATTCCAGAAATAAATAATTCATATAAGTTTTAAATTGCATGCTATTTTGAATAGCATGATATCCTCAAGCCGTCCTGTTCTTTCCCTTTGCTCAGTGTATCCACATTATATATACTACCTGCACATTAGTCACACGGTAGCCATCTCAATTATCACAACTATGATGGTATCACAGTGCTTGTGTTTACATAGCCCTTCAGTAGGAGCTTAACATCATATCACGATGCCTCTGTCATCACCCCACTTCATCATAACCTGTGGGCATGCTATCAACCCAGGAAGAAAGAAAAGATATTTTAAGAGAGAGGGGAGAAACCACATGCACATAACTTTTTTTTACAGTATAATTAAGTATAACAGTTATAATTGTTCTACTTATTAACAGTTATTGTTGTTAATCTCTTAACGTGCCTATTATAAATTAAACCTTTTCATAGGTATGTATGTATAGGAAAACCCAATTACATGTAGTGTTTGGTACTGTATGCAACTTCAGGCATGCACTGGGGGTCCTGGAACAGATCCCTGTGGGTAAGGGGAAATGACTATAGGTGCCTGATATACAGTCATCTCAAAGAACACGAAATGCACGTCATCCCCCCTTCCCAGGTAAGGACACTAACTGCCAAGGGTGGTGCTAGAGCCATGGGACAGACAGATGGAAGGACTAACAGACAAGAGTGGATTTAAACTAGGTTTGCTGGATCCCAAGGTCACATTCTGTTCACCACACCACACTGCTTCCTGCCAAGATAATAAGCTGGCCAGCAACTGTGGAATAGTCCCTCTGGAAAAAAGATCACTCCTGGGACAAAGGATGGCTGACCAACATACAACTCTAGAGTTGAAGGTCACATCAAAGGGCGTCCCGCCAAAACCCTTCATTTACGGGATGAATAAGCAAGGGCTTCAAGGCACCGGATTGGCCAGCACAACCAAAGCAGTGAGCTGGGGCACACACACCCTCATCTCACAGAAGACACACAGGGACTCCTCTGCAGTTAATCAGCAGTCCAAAGCAGAGGGACCTCACCAGCTGGGGCTTCCAGGCCAGTGCCATCACCAACCTCCAAACAGGCCAGGTGCGTCTCCAGGGCCCGCTGAAAGATCACTCAGGCTGGCAATAGCTCAGTCTTCTGCAGTTACCCTGAAATTCCTCTTCCAACCCCAGGAGTGCTCTGAAAAGTCCCACCAGGGTGCAACTGTTCCAAGGAGCCCTCTGAGCCTTTGAACTACTTAGCAGGGACAGGGAGTTCTGGATTCAGCATTCAAGAGTGAGCATAAAGGCCAGAGACTGAGGAAGACCCCCCCCCGCCACAGCCTAAGTGACTCTATGGGGAGACATTTGAGGAAAGGAAAGCAAAGCTGAAGTCAATGACTTCACACTGGAAAGCAGGGGCCTTTTTATTGCCTGCTTCAAGTCTCCATTGGGGATGTCCTGTCCCTAACTTAAAGTGTCCCAAATTGAGCTCCATGCCCCAGCGTCCATCCCACACACCTCTCTTTCTGTTGCTGCCCTTTCTGCCACTACTCCCACCCCCACTCCCCCAGGGACCAGAGCTGAGTGCCTTGGCTCAACTTTCACGCTGGTCCCCCTCGCCCCCGACTTCCAGGCAGTGTCCAAGGCCTCTGGCTCTGAATTGTCATTCCCTTGATGGCTGGAGCCTGTTGTTTTGTGGCCACTGCAAGTGTTTCCAAGTATATGTACAGGACTCGAGAGGTAAGCCTTTCCCCACAACTATTTAAACCTAGAAAAAGAGAAGCCGAGATGGATGACCTTGTGCAAACAGGTGACAGAACATATGAAAGTAAAGCTGGAATCCAGGAGGGTGGAGCAGATGGGGTTGGAACTGCTTGTTGCGTGTATCCTGCTAGAACAGAAAGGCTCACTGAGTCACGGGGGCTGCTGCCTGCGGCTGCACGTTATTCATTATTTCCTGGTAGTCCCTCTGAACTCTCCATCTGCTGATGCTACTACAGTCACACTACTACTTCGAGTGAAAAAAAACCTGTGACCTGTACCTTGTTCCAGTTATTCCAGGCTGGGCACCCACTGCCCTCCAATCCTGCCCTGCACACCCTTGTTTGGAGTTTTGTGCTTCTCTAAAGGCACAAATACACAACAGTGCTCATTCCGTACACCTGGCAGCATTTGATACTTTTGCTGCTTTGTTTAATCTTGTCTGCAACGATTTGATAGATTCTTGGAGAGGAGCATGTGCTTCAGTGGGTTAATATATGTACATTATTAAGCTTGGAACTGAGCTTGGCACACTGTCAACACAATCCAGATGAGCATTAGCTACCATCAGCCCCCATGGCTTACCAATGTCCCCCAAGTCCTTGAGCACAATGCCACACACCCGGTACAAGCCCCCGCATCTGCTCAAGTGGACAACAGGTTTCCTGCAGCCTCAACCTCTTTTTTTAAAACTAAAAGTTTGCCTTCCCAGGCCAAGGTCCTCTCTCAGCATCCCTTCCACGCTACCCCCTCCGCTCTTTGGAGTCCAGTCTGCCGGCAGGAGGCAGGGCCCTGGGGGAGGCTGACACCCGTCAGCTCTGCATGACACCCTTGCTTGTCTCAAGCTTCACAGAAATTACAAGACTTGATGAGCTACTTGCTCCTGTCTGAAATTGGAATGATAACTAAGGAGAGTTGGAAAAAGAAGCGATTTTTAAATCTTACCAGGCACTGAGCCAAGCCAGTGGTGATATAATGACAATACTCATTTGTCCAGGACCGGCCAGAACTCATTTGTCCAGGACCGGCCAGAACAGTCACAAGGACTCATTCTTTTTCAGTGTGAAACTGCATCTAATGATACCCAGTTGGGGTTCCATTTTAGATTCTGAAATATCTCCAGAGCACTCTCCCCCAACAGCACCTTCTGGCGTGTCCAGAGGTGTGGGGCAGTGGTAAGCAAGGCTGTGGGGGCTGAGCTCCAGGCACCACAAGAGACCACTCTGGCCTCAGAGAGCCCAGGGAGCCTCCCAAGCTTTGGAGAGGAAAGCCTGAATCTGGACATCTCTGCCTCCCCGACGCCGGGACTGGGGAGCCCCTCCGTGTATCAGGGGCCAGCACATAAAACCCAAAAAGAAACTTCTCTGTCCACCTACGCCCACAAACCTGGCTTCCTCACCCCCAGTACGCTAATTTCCCGTGTCTCCAGAGAGTATGAAACCAGCCTAAGACAACCTGGGCTTGGAGAAGGAATACCAAACAAAGCTTCAGTCAAGCATCTCTGTAACAAAGGGTTCAGAAAAGTCTGCTGTGTTACTTCCTTTTTACTGCCACCAGAACCCCTGTAGCCGAGGGTGAGCCCACGCATGGGGCACTACTGATACCAGGTGGCCCACTGGCCCCAACCTCCCCACGCGAGCTCCTGAGGACCCAGGCACCCTCAGTGTTCTCCATGGCCTACCCCACGGCTGTGGATCCACACCCTCCCAGACAGCAGGGGTCGGCCACAGTGGCTTTAAATTTAAATTAATTAAAATAAAATAAAACCTTGAGATCCCTGACCCCACCGGCAACATTTTAATGCTTAAGAGTCTCGTGGGTCAGGGGCCACTTCGTCACGGGCACGGGTCCCGGGCAAGAACATCACCACCGAAAGCTCTGAGAGTTGCTATAGATGGTGACATTTAAACTTATAAGTGACCAATTTTAAAAAAGCTGTCACCACGTGGCCTTGAAGAAAATACACTTCCAATCCTAATGGACAAAAATTGTTTCCCTCAGAATCCTGCTGAGGTCCAAGCCACTTGTCAACGCCCTTCGTAGGCACACTCTTCCATCCATTCTTCAAAAGCTGGTCTTCCCGACTGGGTCCAGCTCATCTTTCTACTTCCTGACCCCTCAGCCCTGCATCTGAATGCCCACAATCCAGAGGAAACTAATCAGGAACTCCTTCTCTTCTGGGGCTTGTAAGTCACCACTTCTCCACGTCCGGGTGCTGGTGTGCTGGGGCCGCACAATGCCATACACTGCGCTACTGAACCACAGAAGCCTGCTGTCCGGCAGGCCTGGGCCACAAGTGCCAGCAGAGGCACCGGCAGGTTGGTTCCTTCGGAGGCTGTGGCGGAGAACCTGTTCCTGCCTCTCTCCATTTCTGGCGGTTGCTGGTGACCTGTGGCACACTTTGGCTTGGGGACTACTGCCCCACTCTGTCTTCATGCTCATGGGCCGTTCTTCCTGTGCCATTTCCCCTTCTTATGAGGACACCAGACACATTGGGCTAAGGCCCACCCTAGTTCAGTGTGACTTCATCTTAACTTCCTCGCATCCCCAACAACCCTGTTTCCAAATAAGGTCACAACCTGAAGTACAGGGAGCCAGGACTTCAACATGGGAGCTGGGGGAGGGGGTACGACTTTCAAAGCCTCAGAGGAAAAGCACTCCCCCTGGCACACCATCTGCCTTTCATTGTCCCATTAATATGAAAAGATCTGTAAGAAGTACTGGCTACTCAGCTTTGTGGGAGCAGGTGGTGACCCCAGGCAGGAGCTTATACTGCATAAGGCTATTTCCATTACACATCAAGTGAACTCAAGCCTATTATACTGGATTTAACAAGGTCCACATACAAAAACAAAAACAGAAAGCTGGATGTGGATGGGAAGGAGAACTGTCACAGTCACAAGAACAGGGCTGCCCGAGTTCCTTCGTGATCAAACAGAACGGCCTCATCAGACAGAGATGGCCTCACCAGACAGGGACAGGGACGCGCTCCAGGCAGGCAGGGCAAACAGGTGACAAATCCCCCCCCCCACCCAGACTCCTTAACATGGTGTTCGATTGTCACCAGCACCATGCAAATCATCCCCTGAGCTCAGCAAATGAGATCCTGAAGAACAGACAGCCACCTCCAGCACAGGGGCCCCCGAAACACAGAAAGACCTCCCTGTGGCCATGGTTATAATCGCTAGCATTCACTGGGTGCTGCTGCCATATTCACAACAGCTTGCAATGGGTCTGAGGAGAGGCGTCCCAACAGCGCGAGCACTCTGTAAATGCTCCTTCCCTCCCCTCCCCACCTCCACTGCTGCTCTGGTACTGTCCACACTGCATGACTGTCCCACTGTACTAACACTAGTCATTTCTAACATCCCCACAAGGGCAGAAGAAAGAACACCTCTGTGGGGACAAAGCATTATTTCATTTGACGTTTCCCCAAACCCTCTTCCACGGCCTCTTTCCACATTCCTCGGAGCTGGAGGCCCCTCCCTGCCCACTCCCCTGGCCCTGCCTGGCCGGTTTCCGTCTCCCTGCTCCTTCTCACCCTCACCTGTGAGACAACAGTACAGAACCCAACAGTCTGGCTCTCGACTTTGGCACTCTTTTTAAGTACTCGGCCTTCATAGAGATTGACTGTGGTTGTCTTGGTTATGGCCCATGATTTTAACAGACTTTGTCCCTCAGAGTAGTTAAATAAAGATGGATATTAGCACAGTTTTCCACCCAATTATCCTATTTTCAAAAATAGAACTCTCCTCTGTGTTTCAAATAGAGGCCTTAATCTTTACAAATGTCAATCTTACCAGGTCGACTCCTGAAGCCTCAATCATGAGCAAGCTCAACAGCATGGTGGGCAACGGAGCGTCATGTCAAACCATCTTCCTGTACGTGTGTACACAGGTACATGCGTACACGCAGTATTGCAGATGGAAGTGCCCATTCACCCACACTCACTCACTCACACACAGACATGAGGTCATGGAGACCGTGACAGACATATAGACCAGCAATTCCACAGGGTCCTAATGTTGCACTGAACCCCACCAGAGAAAGACTGAGGACAAGCACTTAGACCTGTCATTTTGGTCTTCTGGAGAATTGCATTTGCTGAGCTGCATCTTGATGTTTGGCCTTGAACTTCTAATGAGGATGCTGTGGGCAAGAACTGTAAGAGTCTAGCTTTTCATCTGCCGTGGAGACCCTGGACACCCTATTCACTGTACCACTCAGCGCTTCCTAGATTAAAGTCCATGTGCAAAATTTAGGTGAAAAGAACTAAAAGAATCTTTGCTTTTCTTAAAGACCCGGCATGTCTTCCTTTTGACAGTTATGGTACTGCAGTGACCACATTTGCCTTGTTTTTTATGCTATGAAATTCAGAGGCAAGGCAAGACTAAGTATCAATGTCAGGGCCTTCTGATGCGTATGTCTGTGATTCTTTTCCCTCCTGACTTTGAACTTCTATATTCATTTGTATCTATTCTGACCCCGTTCCTAAATTCTTTTCTTGTATCATATTGTTTATTAGAGCACATGTATCTATACTGTGAAACAAATAAAAATCTGTAGAACAAGGTGAGGTATAAATAATTTGTTGAATAGAACTCAATTAAAATAATTACCACAGTGAGCATAGCCAAATTTAGGGCATGCTAGAGCTAAACAGTACACAGAGTAAAACATTCAAAAATTAGCACATCGAGGAGGCAGACACCAAGCTGCCTTCCCAGCAGCCATTCCCTCTCCCTTTGGCAGAGCCCCGACTTGGTTCTGATGTCACTCTCCCCAGTCCTCTCATCTAGAGGGACGGATCCAGGCTGTGCATGTCTCCTGGCTCTGGCCAGAAGAAGGGAAAGAGAACAGGGGCCCTTACTGAAGGACGGCTTGTCTGGCTGCACGCACAGAGGGTGATGAGGAAGTGCAGGTCTCTGCTGGGCCAGCTGCGCACACTGATCCACAGCATCACCAGGTGCCGGCACAGAACATGCACTAAGAGATGAAGGAGAGGTGGTGCAGGGCCAGGCAGGAGGGTGCTGTGAGGGCCATGCTGAGCAGGCGCCTGCCAGGAGAAGCAGCTCTCCAGACTCCCTGGAATCCCAGGAGCCGGGCCTGGAAGGTTCATCTCTGATAAACACCCCTAGTGAACAGCGCTGGCTCTATCAAAAGAGGCCAGAGGAAAGGAAGAAAGGGTGGGAGCAAGGGAGGTGGTGAGGGAGGAAGAGAGAGGCTTCCTGCCCCTGGCTTTGTAGGCCTGGGGAAAGTTCCTAAAGCAACCCTGTCCAGCCGCCGAAATCCTCGCCTTTTCTAACTGGCTGTTCTGTGCCAGACCTAAGAAGTACCCACCCCACACATCCACTTTCTCTAGCTAGACAGGGGCTGAAGACCAAGCTGCCTGCTGCATCTCCCTGCTGCCGCTCTGCCCTGGGCGCTGGGTGTCACTCTCCTGCAGCCTAGAGGACCCGTCCTCAGATGCCTGGAACGTGATGCGCAGAGCCCTCCCACTCTCCCCATCCCACAGTGGAGATGAGACTGTGCTCAGTTACATCCAGCCACCCGCCCAGGCTCTGCGCATGCCCCACCCGCCGGCCACGCCTACCTCACCTCGGCTCAGTGCTCAGGTGTCTGCACCCTCCTCACCCATCTCTCCTCCAGCACCGCACTGTGTCCTCCTCCCTTCCGCACAGCTGAAGCCCGGACACTCCTAAACACCCCCGGCTAGCTCCTGGGGACGAGGACCACCCGGCTGTCCTCTCAGTGCTTGCATCTTCGGCCTCTCCTCTTTTGAGGCAGGGTTCTCCAGAGCCGACTTCTATAAAGCAAATCTTATTTCTGACCAACCTAGATTTTGTGGGCAATGTTTCCTCACAGCAGAAACAAAACAAAACAATAATCTATGCCCCAAAACATGGAGGAGCAGTCGCACCTGCCCGCTGCCAAGGGAGGGGCTTTCCTTCAATGGACTTCCCAGGTTCAAAAGTCCTCAACTTCCCTGGTTAGTCCAGGCCACTGCTACGGGCTGCACTCCTCACATCAGATTTCACCCAAGGGGACTGGGCGACAGACAAGGCAGACAAAAGCACAAGTTGTCTCGGCTACCAACTCCAAAAGCACGTCCCACCAGAGGGCACTCTCTCTCTAGATGGGAGGGCACAGGTGTGCACCTGTCCCAGGGCCCTTCGGAACCTCTTTAAGCAATTCTGGAGGGCACGGTGTTTTCTACCCCGGCTGAAGCATCTTGTACCGGGCTTCACAAGCAGTGGCCTCCAACGTGGCTCTGAGATCACTTGTGAATGCGACAGTGGAGCAGAGGGCAGCAGAGGTACCAGAAAACCCCTGGATGGCTCTGAGATCACTTGTGAATGCGACAGTGGAGCAGAGGGCAGCAGAGGTACCAGAAAACCCCTGGAAAAGCCTCTGGGTTAGGCTGAATGGCAGGTGATAAAACCAGGTTCTTAAGGAGTTCAGCAGGAAGGCCTGGCTCCTCAGCTGAAGGGAGCAACCACAGGAGACTCCCTCCCTGTTGTGTGGTCCTGAGACTAGCACCAACTCTAAGATGACCAACACCATGGCACACACAGGAAGCTGGGCATGGAAGAGGACAAGGCGGGAACAGTGATGTAACAAGACACCCAAAATCTTGAGTGATAAAGCAGATTCTGACTTGGGACCATATAGACAGAACACCTTTCAGTTTGGTATGTGCATTTTTCCAGTTAGATACAATAAGCTTTGTGCATCATAGTAGCCCACTTTCTTTTTAAGGGGGAAAAAAAAAAGGATTGAGCCAGGTGAAGTGGCACACATCTGTTATTCCAGCAACTCGGGAGGCTAAGGCAGGAGGATCGTGAGTTCAAAGCCATCCTCAGCAACAGCAAGGTGTAAGCAACTGAGTGAGACTCTGTCTCTAAATAAAATACAAAATAGGGCTGGGGATGTGGCTCAGTGGAGTGCACCTGAGTTCAAACCCTGGTACCAAAAAGGGGGGGGGGGGTTGAGTTCAATAGGGAATATGCAAAAGTGAAGCTGACATACACCTAAAGATTCTTAGCACTTCTGAAAGTGAGCACTTTGTGGGGCGGAAGATCGGACACTCATGCATACATGCAGGCACGCACATGCGCTCGCTCCCACGGGCACATGGCTACCTGCCCTAATCTAACACAGCACAAGCAGTTAAAAAGGCGAACCTGTCCCTTTAATTATACCGATTGCGAGATGGGGAAGGCGCCAGTGGAGAAGGCAGTTAAAGCAGATTGCCCCATTTAGGGAGATAGGATTCTTGGAAACGAGGACTGGCACTCCTCCTAGACTAAAGGTTGCAATGAATAACCAGAGAGCAGGAGGGCGGCAGCCGGGCCTGCTGGCTTCCACCTGACTTCAAAGGCAGGCGCCACGCAGGAGCCAGACCTGGAAACACAGAGGGATCAAGAGAAGCTGAAGGCCCGGGGCTGCTCTCTGCTCCAATTCAGGAGTCCTGTTTATCTTGGAGTCCATTTTTGCCCAAGCAACAGCCTTAGGTTTGGGGGGTGCTAAAACATGGCTAAACCGTCAGCCTAGATATCATCCAACAGGCCCTCGCCCTTTCACTTCAGACCACGCCGGGAAGGTCTGAAGAATGCTATGGTGTTCAGGAATGCTAACCATTTTATCCAAGTTTCCTAGGATGGAAGGAGACTTGATGGTAGACACTCAATAAATGTCATCTAGCTTTGAATCAGGGAGCTGCCCAACTCCAGCTTCATTCTGTGGCAGTGGAGAACAGAACGGGGCATGCCAAGACTGTTTTGGGGAGGCCATGAGGAAAAGAGCTAGAACTGCCCACTTGAGACACAGTCTCTCATGTCAGGACTGAAACCACCAGTGGGGAGAGGGCTGTGCGTAGAGCAGGAAAGCTGGTACCCACGGAGGCCAGGCTGGAGCGGAGACGTGCAGATACACACGCACAGGGCGCCAGAGCGTGCGAGCGCAAGAGGGTGCATGTTAACCAAATCCACAGCTGTTCCTCTTACAAAAGCCACTTAAAAGGGCTGGGATGCAGCTCAAGTAGAGCACTGCCTAGCAGGTGTAAGGCCCTAGGTTTGATCCAAAGCCTGGCAAAGAAAAAAAAATCATCTAGAAGTTTCTAAAAATTAAGTAACAATTGGCTTATAAAACAAACAAACTGCCAAGGCCCTGAGACATCACGTGTTCTTTACATAGACCGTAGAGGACTCAGTAAGAAATGCTCTTTGCCACATGGCACAAAGAGAGAGAGTGGCGGAATCCCAACCAGAAGGGCACCCGATTCTTCCACTACACTGAAGAGGAGACAGTTGACTTGGCTTCTTGACGATCAATGGACAAGTCTGATTCTTTGACCACGGCATGAGTGATGCACATGAATGATACCATGGACACCTCCATAAATACTGCAAAAGCAATGTATGTCAGGTGATCTTCCAGTTCAGAGAGACGGCTGACCCGGGGACAATAGTCTTATTTCCGGCATAGGGGACACACATTCTAATCACTGTGACTCAGCCGGGATTGAACCCACTCTCCTTGTCCATGGCTCACTCAGGCACCGGCATGTGACGCCACCCTGGCCCCAAAGTTGAGAAGGGAGGTCTGCAGCAATCTTCTAGCAAAGGTTTTCTTGCTCTTAAAAAGAGCCAACTGGAAAGAGATGCTCTCCTTTTCCCTTGGACATCGTTGAGTGTGGATGTAACATCTGAAACCGAGGGACTGTATTGCTGACATGACTTGGATGGTAACCAAACAACGAAAGAACCTTGGTTTTTATAACAAACCCCAGAGTTGACAACCTCAGAACTTCTTGCCAATGAGAAAGTGAGTTTTCTGTTTGTTCAAGCACTGTGAGTTTGGTTTCTGTCCCTTGAAGCTAAAAGCATCCCAAATAATCTAATGACAGTCCATTAAACAAAAAACAATTCGTTTTCTGCCATCCTGTGCTCTCTCAAGAGAAACAGCTCTCCTGAGCCAATAAAGGGAATCACCACCTCAACTTTCCCTTCCTTTCTTCCCCTAGTGAAGCCATGACCATCATCATAAGTATGAAGCTCCCTCCCGGAGAAACCATAAAGGACATGTGTCCACCAGCCATTGCACCCACCCAAAGTGTTCACCATGAGTAACTCTAGGATCAGGGCCACCCACTGAGGGGAAGTTCATCAGGATGCTCCCCTTCCACTTGGATGCGATCTGCTTCCCGTGGCTTTCAAAACCCTCGTTCAAGTTGAACCCACAGCTAACCTTTTTATTCAACTACTCTTCAGATACTGCTTCTGTCTCATATAGCTCGATTCTCAGTTCCTTTCAGACAAATGTTTTCTCACAGTAAGTGCCTGTTATGGTTTGGATGTGAGATGTCCATCGAAAGCTCACATGTGAGACAATGCAAAAAGGTTCAGAGAAGAAATGGTTGGGTTATGAGAGCTTTAACACAATCAGCGAATTAATCCCCTGATGGCTTTCACTGGGTGGTAACTGAAGGCAGGTAGGGTGGAGGAGGGGGGTCATTTGGGGGCGTGCCTTTGGGGTGTATATTTGTATCTGGTAAGCAGAGTCTCTCTCTGCTGATCATCGTGTAAGCTGCTTCCCTCTGCCATACTCCTCCAGCATGACGTTCAGTCTCACCTCGAGCCCCGAGGAAGGGAGCCAGCTGTCTATGGACTAAGACCTCTGAAACCATGGACCCTCAAATAAACTTTTCCTCTTCTACAATTGTTCTTGTCAGGTCTTTTAGTCACCGCAGTGAAAAAGCTGACTAAAACAGTGCCGATTCTTCTGCCATATTCTACCTTCCCCATCTCTCAGGCCCAGACATTTTAGAGACTTCAACCTCTCATTTACCCAATGAATGAATGATCAATTTGTCAATTAAATCACTCTCTCTCCCTCTTATTCTCTCCTCCCTCTCTTTCTTACCCCCAATGCAAACATGCCTAATAATGTAAGGGTAATAATCATGTTTGCAGTCACATATATTGAAGCAATATAAAAATCCAATATGGTCTATCTCTAAACCCTTGTACAGCATCCAGTAGTCTTTGTGAAACATACACACACACACACACACACACACACACACACACAGTCTCACATGAGCCATCTGACCTGATTAAAACATCTTTCTTCAAACACTGACATTAGAAAAAAATGTTGTCTTCTTCAACATTATTTTTCTGACATTTAATCATTTCCCTTTTCTTATAAAATATATTTCAGCTATGTTCTCTCCTCAAAAAAAATTATTAGACTTTATTTTTTAGAGCAGTTTTAAGTTCACAGCCAAGCTGAGTGGTACACAGACTCCCCAACATCCCCTGCCCCCCACAGCAGCTGCACTCTCTCATGTGCTCTCTAAGGCCAGCTTGAGACCCAAATCTTAACCTACTCACTGTTTTCTAACGTTAACTGTGACCCATGTCCATACAACAACCTCACAAAAGATTTGGAACTCAGCCCTTGTTAAACTTAGGGCTTCTTAAACTATATAAGCTGATCAAGCTCATTCAAAACTCCTTATTTCCAACCCCAGAACAACATCTTCACTTAATTTCTCACTTCCCTCTTATGTATGTTACCAAGTAGTCCCCAGTTTCAATAGAATATTGGGCTAAAAAAAAAAAATGTTCTCAAAAAGATAATGAGACTCTTAGACATATGTGCCAGCAACTCTCATTCATTTCAATATAAGAAAGAGTAATGTTGATTATCACAAACCATATATCATACAAAATTGCTTTTACCAGGCTGTCAGATGTAACACGTGACTTTCCGGGGAGGGTGGGATGACACCCTTTAATTATGTTTTGCCTAGAGAAAAACAAAAATTAATTTATATGTGCTAAAACACATTTTAACTTTAAAAAGCAGAGGTTGCTTAGAAACACAATAAATCCAGTCATTGGTTCAGAGAGAATTTATTGAATCCTAAATATTGGCCAAGCACTATGGTAGGCACTGAGGACGTAGAATTGAAAGGCAGCTTCTTGCCCCAAGAAGCCTCACAAGTGGGAGGCAAGAGAGAGTTGATACAAAGGAAAATCAGCAAATGAAAGCCACACATGGGGAGGGACCCTGTCACACTAATGGGGATGACCATCCTCAAAAGTCAGACAGGTGCTACGACATGGGCAACCCCAACATTATGCTAAGTTCAAGAAGCCAGTTGCAAAAGACCACATATTCTGATTCCATTTATAGGAAAGTAGACTGGTGGTTTCCAGGCAGTAGGGGAGGATGGAAATGGCAATGACTGTTAATGGGTACAGATGTACAGGGGTTTCATTTGGGGTTGATAAGAATGTGGTAAAATTATATAGTAGTAATGTCTGCAAAATTCTGTGCACATCCTAAAAACTTTATACTTTATATACTTTATACTTTAAATAGGTGATCTGTGTGAATACCTCAATAAAAGCTGTCAAAAACACGTGGAAATCAGCCCTTTCCTATATGCAAACAACCATCAGAAGATAATGACAAAAGACATCATTTATGAGAATTAACTTAAGAAAGGTACCAAACCTACATACAGAAAACTTATAAACACTATTGAAGTGTACAAAACGTGAATGAAAGCATGATGTCAGGAAGACTCAGCCTTATCAAGATGTTGATTGACCCTAGAAATTGACAAATTTAACGCAATCCCAGGGGAAATACCAACAGGTCTTTTTCTGGAATCCAGACATGTTGATTCTAAAGTTTATATGGAAAAACAAACCTGGAGAACAGCCCAGGAAACTCTCAAGAGAAAGGGCAATGAGGAAGAACTAGTGCTTTCAGATATTAAAAAAACGATATAAACTTCAGTAATTAACAACAGACCAACCAGGGGACACAGTTTAGAAGTAGATCTCTCAACCTACAGCAACTTGGTATATGATATAGTAAACATTATGATAGTGTAGGGAAAATACATATTTAACAAATGGTGTTGAGACAAGGAAAAATATAAAGATATACCCAAACCTCAGAACATACCCTCATAAGAAAATCAAATCAACCAACACATAAATGGGGAAAAAATTAAGTTATAAAAGTATCCAAAGGAACTTAAAACATGAGATAGGAAAAGTCTTTCTAACTCTGACTCAAAAATACAGAAGTCATTAAAACAAACAACAACAACAAAAAGAGATGAATTTGATTACATAAGATTAAAACATTTTTGAGGGGCAAAATACAAGTGAATCAAAACATAATTACAAACTAGAAAATTTCTTTTTGCAATTCATATAAAAATAATATGTAAAGAGCTCTTAGAAATGAAGAAAAAGACAACATCATAGTGGGGAAATGCTTAAGGTTCAAAACACAGTTCACGTAGAAAATACATAAATGGCATTTAAATAAATGAAAAGATGTTCAGCCTGACCTATAATAAAAGAAATGTAAATTGAAACTATAATGGAATACTATTCTTACCTACCAGCAAAAATCTGAATGTTTGACAACAAATCATGTGGGCAATGTCCTAGGGAAATAGGTACTTTCATATAATGCTTATATGAGTAAAATATGGTTCAAATCTCTCAGAGGGAATTTAGTCAATATCCTTTTCAAATGAAAGATGTACTTATCCTTTGACCATGCAATCCCACTTCCCGTGTTCCATCCCACAGATGTACCTGCACAAGTCTGAAGTGACACGTGTACAAGTCTGCCCTTGCACCTGGTTTGTAAACAGCAGCGGGTTGGACACAATCCAAGATCATGTTGTTGTTCCATAAACCATGTTACATCAACACAATGGGATACCTTGTGGCCATAAAAAGAAAAATAAACTAAAGATATTTTCTAAGGACTAATATGAAGAGAATTCCAGAATGTATCAAGAGAAAAGAGTGAAGGCACAGAACAATATATGTGCTATGTTACCTTTTGTATAACACACACACACACACACACACACACAGAAACACTTGAATCTGTAAAATGAAAGTCTTCAAATTTTAGCAAGCTACTAATAAAAATGGTCGCCCACGAGGGAACAAAGTGAAGAAAGCAAGCCAGCACTAGCACACCTCTCTACGTTGTCTTAGTTTAATCACTTTAGCTTTCCATCATAAAGAAACGTGGAGAGAATAACTTAACAAATTCCCACATACCTATCATGTGCATTCAACATCTAGATAGTTTGGACCTTTTGGTCATGTAAAGATATTACCTATCTTTAAAAAAGGCTCAATTAAAACTTTTCTTAAACTGGAAAGAAACTGGAATAATGTAAACTAAGCATATGTCAAAGTGGGACAGATTTATTTCTATGGACTTCAGAACACAGTATTTTAAATACATGTCTCTTGTGGGATTCATTTAAAAGTAAAGCAAAAAGTACAATGAACTGTTAAACTTTCCTCTGTAGCTTCATATTTTTCATAAGTATTAGTGTTTTGAAATCATATTCTTATGTTTATAAGTTAAAGAAGAAATAAATATTTTCCACAAAAGATGGAATTGCAATGGTAAAATTAAGGAAAGTCAATACACAACGAAACAACCCAAAAGCAAGCAAGGAATGTTAAAACTAAACTAAACGTCAGCCTGAACTTTCCAACGGCCTGTGCTCCCCGCTCTGTCCACTGAAACACCCTGGAAGCGAGTCACCTCTGTGGCGATCCTTCCCCTCGCCCAGACCGTGGTCTCTAAGACCACCACCCTGCACCAAGGGCCCATCCTTCCTCTCCAAGGAGTATAATGTGAGCCTGGGGCATTTTGTGCCATGAAGCAGGAAAGCTTTTCAAGAAGGTTCATAGGACCTAATTGAAGGAGTCTCACTGCCTATAGTTGTGACAAAAGGTTAACAATACATACCAAATCAATAAAAATCCATAAATGTATAATGATTTTTTAAAAAAGATAACCGGAAAAGCTCACTACTTGAAAAGGTACACTTTTTTAAAAAAAAAAAAAAAAGAGTGATATATTACTGTTTTGTAACCTGTTTGTTTGGTTTTTTTTTTTCCATTAAGAATTTCCAGGGGGCTGGGGTTGTGGCTCAGCGGTAGAGCGCTTCCTTAGCACGGGTGAGGCCCTGAGTTCGATCCTTAGCACCACGTAAAAAGAAAGAAAGAAAAAAAAAAAGAATTTCCAGGGCTGGGGTTGTGGCTCAGTGGTAGACACCTGTCTTGCACACATGAGGCACTGGGTTCAATCCTCAGCACCACATAAAAATAAATAAAGATATTGTGTCCATCTACAACTAAAAAAATAAATATTAAAAATAACAGAATTTCCAATGTTGTATTTCAGTGAAGTTCTTCTCATTTAATGCTTTGCTCATATTCAGATTTTCATAATGGGCCCTCAAATGTGCTCGGAGGCTGGTGCATTAATATCCATATCCAGGGGAGGACCCAGCCTGTGTCTGGCTGCAGCTTCCTTTTAGTTTCTTTTCCACCACAGTCTCTTATTGAAAAAAGGGGCCAATTTGAGAAGGTTATTTGAAAAGGTTATTAAACACTATTTGAAAAGGCTATTAAACAACTCCTTAGCTTGAAAATTAATAATTAAAGGAGAGTTTCACCAAAGATCTGCCTTTCCATCAGAACTACACATCAGAGTAGCCAGACAGCCCCCGGTGAGGTGGCCCCGCTGGACTGCAGAGAAAAAGAAGAAAAACCTTTCACAAAGCCAGTGAGAGAGGGGGTTCTGACAGCAGTGATCGTTCAGCACTAAAACCACTAAGTAAATGCTCTGTGTGCCCAAGTCACGCCACGCAGAGCTCCAAAAAGACTGCTTTCTGGTCTCGGGGGATGTCACTGCCTGACGAGCAGCCCAGCCAGGGTCAACTGCCACCACCAGCAGCAAAGAGCGAAGGGCACAGAACCAGCTCTGATGCACTCCTGCCAAAAACAGTGGATTTGAACCCAGCCCGCCTCAGACACAGGGCACCAGGGGGTGGAGAGTCAAGCTCCAGCCCCAAAGGAGTCACCCCACTCATCCCCAGGCAATCGGTCCCTTTCTTCAATAGGAGACTGTGTTGGACCAAGAAATGAGGAAGTTATGACCAGACACAGGCGAGGCTCCTTGGCTGGATACAGATTTTTTATTTCAAAGGATGTTTGAGGGCCCATTATGAAAATCTGAATATGAACAAAGCATAAATGAGATGAACATCACTGAAATACAATATTGGAAATTATTCATGGAAAAAAACCCAGAATACAAAACAGTAATATATCATTTTGCATTTATCCATGCTTTTTCTAAAAAGACCCAAAAGGCTTACCAGTGGCGATATGGAAAGAGGGAAAAGTGTGAGGGAATGTGCACCCCGGCCTGGGGCATGATGGGTGTGATGTGTTTGCTTATCTTTATTTTTTAGTTTTCTATAATGCATAAATAGTGTTTCTATAATAAATAAATCAAAAAATTTAAATAAGTCTTTAAATTTTCCAGTAAGCTACAAAAGCCCATGTAAGAAATGATGTGTCATCTTCCTAGAATATTCTGGTGACCTGTCTGTCAATGACAAGGATTCTTGGAATGACTTAGAACAATCTCCAAGTTGGAACATTACTGCTTAGATGATTCTCTGACAAACCAAAGGTTGTTTTTCCCCCCAGATGGTGGTTAGCTATAGAAATTGAACTGCTACCAACCGAGGTCCAAGAAGTCCTGGGTGATGGTCAGAGAGAAGAAATGAAAGCAAAGGTGGCCCATAAACGGGGTGCTGAAAGGCCTCGAGTACACTGCACCCACCTCCCCGTGTAGAGCACTGCAGTGAAGTTCCCAAAGCTCTAGGAGAAAAGGGAGGTTCACAACAAGTAAAAGAGCCCTCAGGTCTCAGGGAGAAAAAAAACTTCAGCTGGACATAGCTACTGGCAGGGCAACTGTCTCAGAATCACCCTGTAACAATGAAGACACCCCTGCACAGCCATCTACAAACTCACTCATCAGGTTGACTTTTGTTTTGAATCATCACTGTCAATTTTAGAAGACATACCATACACTCTGGAGGGTGACAGTTTCTCCAGTGCAGCGCCACATAAAAATCTATCTGAACAAAAACTATGTTGTACGATCATTCACCTACTTAGCAAGTTTTAGGAAGTATCTACAACAAATGTGACAGCACTGCCATAGACAGAGACAGCCACGAACACATTTCTCTCTTCTTCGCGGAGCCTGCAGCCCAACAGATGAGCCAGGTGGAAAACAAATATATACCCAAGTCAATGGGCACCTGAAAACTTTAAGTGTTATGAAGGAAAAGAAGAGAGTACTCTGAGGTCAGAAAGGATCATCTGATTCACACCAAAGGGTCAGGGAAGGTCTCCCGGAAGAAGTGACATTTCAGGTCTGATTGCAGAACGAGCAGGAGTTGGCCAGGCACCCCAGGCAGGAAAACTACATACGCAAGGGCACTGGAGCAGGAAGCACCGGGGACTGTCACTGAACTGAAAGAGGCCAGGATGCGGCACTGAGAGGGGAAGACTGGCGTCAAGAGACTGGAGAAATAAGCAGGGAATGCGCTTGACCTGTGTGGTTCAGGATTTAGGATCTTCTTGGCAGTGGGTGGAAGAAGTTGGACATCCAAAGTGGGAAAGTGATAAGATCTCATTTACACTTAGTATCGTGATGGGAAATCGGCTGGAATGGCTCCAGAATGGGCGTGGGGAGCCAAGTCAGGAAACCGTGCAGATGAGACACTGTGGGGGGCTAACGAGGGTCCACACTACAGCCTGGGTGCTTGATGCAGACCAAAGTCTGTTTCCATAAGGCAAGTTTTACTAGAATACAGCCTGGCTGACCATTTACACATTGTCTATGGACGTGCAGAGCTGGGCAGCAGTGACACCGACCATGCAGCCTGCAATGCCTGAGATGCACACCATCTGGACCTCTACAGGGAACATTTGCTAACTCTGGACCAGGGACAGAGTGGAGAGAAATGAACAGGTCTGTGATACACAGTCTGTCTGTATTATCCACCGAGTGTGCATTTGTGAATTCATCTACCACTGAAATTTGTTTGCAACCCCAAATCGGCACTTAGGCGCTCTGAATCATTCCAGCCTGTGCACAGCACAGTGATGACGATGCTCGGCCCGATGTGCACAGCCATCTGGGGCCCAGCAAAGTCATGCTCTGCCTTCCTGTTTCAGCTCCTATATTACGAACAAGTGTCCTTCAGGCAGTGTATTCAGTGTCACATTTTTTGCACTTCTATGTTTTCCATTTTGCTTTTTCGGTACTGGAGATTGAACCCAGTTGTGCTCTACCACTGAGCTGCAACCACAGCCCTGTCATGTTTTTATTTTGAAACATGGTCTTTCAAAGTTGCTGAGGCTATCTATCCTTGAACTTGCGATCCTCCTGCCTCAGCCTCCTGAGTAGCTAGGACTACAGGTATGTGCCACTGAGCCAGGTGTTTCTGTGTTTGGTTTTTTTTTTTTGGTCTGGTGATTTTGCCATTTCAGATGGTCCCAAGCACAGTACTGAAGTGCTTAAAGCTAAACACAGAAGGCTGTGGTGTGTGTGGAGAGCCCTGTTCTGAGTGACTCTGTGATGAACAGAACAGCAGCTTCCAGGCTGTGCCTAATCCTGAGTGACTCCATCTTGTAAAGCAGTAGTTTGCCGTGAGTTACTTCATTTTCTATATCAGTGCCACCCTTTGTTACTATAAGTAAACATCCACCATCCACATGGCATAATCATAAGACACAAACTGATAACAAATTAATTATGCTAATAAAAATGACCACCTGTGAATCTACTGAATTAAATCAGAAGCACGTGGAGGCATGGGGTTATCGATCCTTTATCAGAAAAATCAGGTCCATGAGCTTATCAAACACACCAGATCACAGAATGAAGCCACCTTCTCACCCATTACAGGAGGAACACTGAGACTGCTGGGGCAGCACACACTCACCTGTCATCAGACCATCCGGTAAATGTCACGAGGTCCCCAGGCTTCAGCTCAGCTGGATTTCCCTGCTTGACCTGCCTCACTTCAAAAGTGCACACCATGCAGACCCTGGCCTTCAGCAAGTTCTGTGCTCCGACAGAGGCGCACCCTGAACACATTCTCTGGCTGGTTCTTAATCTTATCTGACCACTTGCAATGACTCTTGCGTTTGTATCTGCTCTCTGCCTTGCTCTGGGTATAGTCTCCTGAACCCCCCTGGCCACCTTAACCCTTTCCTAACCTTTATGTAACACAAACACACACAGAGAGATGTGTGTAAGGTGTGATATGGGACTTCAGTGTTACAGATATTAGTAATTCAAATTAGAATATAAGAACCTCAGATTTGCCTGGCACATACAAGGGACTCACAAGTACTTGGTAAACTGCAACTCATAAAAGTGATATAGCTGGCAGATTTATTGTTATTCAATAAATTCTAACACTGTGGAAAGACATCAACGTGTTTGGTCTATGTTAACAGCATAGCTCACTCGTGACAGCAGGCCTTATGAGAAAATACATGTGTTAGATAAGCTCATTCAGGCATGAGTTACAGGGCTGCGGCCATGAGCTCAATGTTAATGAGGCAACAACATTTATTAAAATAGGGTTGTCTTCAAACAGAAACACATGTAAAACATCATCATCACACCAGCATACATGATGTTAGGCCAACACACAATGCCCACCAACATATGACATCACGACTCCAATGTTAGTGACACCATGTGTTGATCAGGTGATGAAAATATGACCAGAGGCTTCCAGACACTTGACCCAGCACGGCCCCTCGAAGGTTCAGTATTCACTGATGCAGCGTCCCCGTGACTTTATAGAGCACAACCATGGCAAATAACGAGAATGACTGTGCTTAGGAGGCAAAAATCAAAAATATTAGGTGATAGATTAAATGTGTAGTAAAACAAAGTCAAGGACAACCCCAGGTTTTTGCTGTAGAAGAAGCTGCTGTTTGTGGAACTAAAGACTTCTGGAGCCAGAGTATACTTCAGGGCATTTTTTTTTTTTTTTGATATGAAAAGGTTGAGATGCCTATGAGACATCTAAAGAGATGTCAAGTAGATTGTTGGCTTTGTGACTCTGGAGCTCAAAAAAGAAGCCTAGGTAAGGACAGAATGTAGGGAGTCAGTGACACACAAGGTGGCACTTAAAGCCTGTAACTGACGTGCCACCCCAGGAACGAGAGCAGGGCCCAGGCTTAAGAGCAGCAAGAAACTCTGTGGTTAACTTAAGTCTTTCTCAAGGTGGTTTGACTTATTTAATATAAAAGTACTTTGAGGAAGAAATGGATCTCACAGCATGTATCTAAAACCTAATGAATCTCTTGACCTAGGAAATCTATTTTGGAGAAGCTATCTTAAAATTCAGTCAAAACTTAATGTTACATAGGAGAACCTGAGGAATAATTCAAGATGGTAAAACCAGAAATAACCTTAACATTGGGTAGGTTTACACTGACAAAACTAATGATATTTTTCTCTGTGATTTCTCCTATAGATTCTGATCTTAGGAAATTTCAACTCCTCCAGAGGTTTTAATAAAAATCCACTTCTGGGCTGGGGGTGTGGCTCAAGCGGTAGCGCGCTCGCCTGGCATGCGTGCGGCCCGGGTTCGATCCTCAGCACCACATACAAACAAAGATGTTGTGTCCGCCGAGAACTAAAAAATAAATATTAAAAAAAAAATCCACTTCTATTTCCTTCCAGCTTTTTTTAAAAAGTGGATTATTCACCTTTATCTACTACAATGCAAGCTGCTTTGGGGCAGAGTTTTATCCTTTCAGTTCATCGCTGTACATACAGCACCTACAACAGGCCCAGCACACTGGTCGTGCTCAGTAGATTTCTGTTTCATCTCACATTTTAATCATGCAGGATTTATGGTGGTGTAACGATATGAGATGACGATACCTGTGGACAGTTTTCAAGATGCTAACATCTTGTCCCATTTCATCTGTCTTACCGGCCTTCTTATCCCCACTGTTCCATGGCTCCTCCTCCATCATCTGTTAAAGGCTCTCAGACAACAGAGCCTTACCTTGGGCTCACCTGTTCTGCCCTGTGGATGGATCTGTCAAATTCTGTGCTAAATTTGAAGTGGTATGGCTTAACACTGGGTGCACCTAGCCCCTTTGCTATTCTATGCCCAACACCTCTTCCAAGAAAAGCAACAGAAATCAGTGTCTCAAATTTTAAAACACATTTCCAGATTTTGATGGAAACAAAAGCCATTTATATTTGGAGAGAAGCCAAAATGTTTACAAACCCCACTTCCTGAGCTGGGAGGAACTGGAAATACTGTCTAAAAGGTAGCCATCGCGGGGGTGGGTGGGGTGGGTGAAGGGTAACTGCAGGATCCAAATCGCCTACTGCCAGGGGAACCCAGCTCTGCATGTGTGAGCTGTCTGAGCCTCTCCTGCATCCACAGACCTCATGACAGTGGAGTCCTCCTTGTGGCACTGCTGTAGGGATGCAAGGAACTCAAACATGCCACGTTGTAGAACTGGCAACTGAAAGTGCTGGATTTGATTTGCTGTTAGGATCATCTTTTCAGAGTATTTTCCCCTAGAGGTCTAAGTGAGATTATTCTCAGATTTGGAATCTGTTTTGCTGCTCAAAGAGGGCTCTGGGCGTGCTCCTCCACCCCACCTCCCTCCCACGCGACAGCCACTACACTGCATGCTCTGCCCTTACTACCTCATCCACCTCATCCGAGCAGGGCCAGGGCATTGGGACATTCCTATGGGGACACAAACACTCTAGCACTGGTGGTCTCCAGCTTAGTCGCCTCTTCTCTAGGAAGGATCCCAGCCCCTTCATGCTGGGCCCCTTGTATGTCATTCAGACCACTCTAGCTCGCCCGGGAGAAGCAGGGCAGCCTGCCTGTCAAGACAAGAGCGGGCTCTGGCGTCAGATGGACTCGAATTCAAGCCCTGGCTCTATCAATTACTGGTTAGGAGACCTTGGATACGTTATTTAATATCCCTAAGCCTCAATTTTCTCTTCTGTAAACAGAGAAAATCACAGAGCTGTTAAACGCTGGTTAATAATAATATGCTACTGTGAAAATAACTCCCATTCTGTTCTGGGGCCCCAGGGCCAAACAGCAAGGCCTACAGACTGGCTGGCTCTCGACAACCAAGAGAAAGTAGCTCCTGTACTTACTGACCTGTCCTGCCCAGGAGAAGTTTGGGAAGGCAGAGGAGGAGGAGGCTGGGCTGGATCTGCAAACTTCGGGAAGCCTGGCTACAAAAGGCTGCAGAGCTGCAGATACGCCACGCCAGCATCTCACTCGTGTCCAGGAAAAGCTTTCATCAAAGCAAACATCATCTGATTTTAAGTATTTACTGAATTTTCATTCCTCCAAAATAACGATTCTCAACCGGAAATGCAAACTATTGGGCTCTACTACAGACCTCACGAGTCAGAAACTCTGGGGGTGGGTCCCCATGTCTTAAGAAGCCATCCTGGGTGGTTGTGAGGCGGGAGAACCATTTCTCAACATGCCTACATCCACTGAAAGCCCCAGTCCTACCAGCATGACAAGGCACATACGGCCCTGAAGGTGCCCCCACTCATAAGAATAAGGAGCGAGGGAAAGGGTCTGGCTTGGTGGGCAGATCATAAGCAGGTAGAAGCAGAGAAGAGACGCTATCAAGGATGGAGGGAGCCATGTATGCCAAGGGCCAGAGCTCACACAACAGCGGCCAGACTGACCAGGTTCACTGTGAACATGCTCCCTTAGCTGCAACAGGAAAGTGGCCCATTTCATTACTTAAGCTTCACAAAGCAAGCAGCACTGTGTAGAAAACCCAGGGTGAGGAGGGAAGGGAGCCCAGCTGAGTGAAGCAACAGCCAGCCATCCTTAGACAAACAGGAAACATTTCGAGTGTCTGTTGACCAAGTGTTTGAAGCAAGGTGTCCCCTTATCAGCACTGCCCTTAGGCAGAACACAGGGTCTCTGCCATACCCTCCCCAGGGCTCAGGAGTCCCCAGAGTCAAGGTGTGTAACCACTTACAGGTGAGCAGCCGCCCTCTTCCAGACCCTGGGGCTGTGGGGATTCCCTTCCACAAGGGCCATGCCAGCTTCCAGGACCCTTCCCAGGGCCTGTGGGCATACACATAGGCCTGACAGGCAACCAAGAGTCACCCCTAGGTCCAAGAGGAAGGGGAGGGGGTAACGCTTGGACACACAAACCAGGAAGGGTCAGTGGCAAGCTGGGCCGGGTGCTGTGCTCTGGTTCCAGGACCCACAAATGTCAAGCTCTTATGAGTGTAAAAATCTGTGTTACTTTCAAAGGCTGCTTGGAAGAACTGCCATGCTTCTAAGGCAGGTCTGGAGCAGCACCAGGCAAGAATGCACACCGAGGATCCCACATGGGATCAGAATGACATGGCTGAAAGCAATGGCAGGTCTCAAGCTGTGGTCATGGTGAAGGGAAAGAAAGACTCTAAATCAGACCTTGGGAATCAGTATTCTTTAAAAAAGGGCTGGGGCTGGGGCTCAGGGGTAGAGCGCTCGCCTAGGACACGTGACGCACTGGGTTCAAACCTCAGCATTACATAAAAATGAAATAAAGATATTGTGTTCACCTACAACTAAAAAATAAATATTTTCAAAAAAGCTGCTTAATGACTTAAAAGTGCTCTGAGGTTCTGTGAAACTCATCATGACTGTACTGGTTCCTCTCCTGTGAGTCTCTGTTGTTGTTGTTAATAAGTAGCTCATGGTGACAAGCTGCGAACTTCTCAGGGAAACAAGGAACAACTTCCTAACAGAAGACTGTAAACACAGGAGCTGAGGGCACTGTGGCTTCTCTCTCCTTGGGAAAGAAGGAAAGATTCCCTCCAGAATAGGCTCCAGGCAGCACTGCCGACTGCAAGTGGTCCCAGAGTGAAACTCAGTAACTAACTCTCTCATAGTCTGGGGACAGAGGTAAGTGGCTCTGATAGCCTCCTAGGAACCATGACATCGGAGCTCCACTTGGAGATGTGGAGCATTCTGGGGTGTTCTGGGGCTTTCGTCACACTGCCCAGGGCAGGGGGTGGACGAGCCTGGATCTGTGTCCCCCACGCGCAGACTCCCTGTCCAGTATCAGAGAGGCTCTTCACTGCTCTGGACCTCAGTGTCCTCCTGTGTCAAAAGCTGAACACTACTTCATGAAGACCTTGCCAGGTATATACTATGACTCAAGAAGATCCTGGGCAATGTGAGGAGCCTACAGAAAGAAGAGACTCTTAGAAGAACAGAACGATACCATGGTATCACCAGCTCCAGCAAGCCTTCTCCACCCTAGGTCTCCGCCACAAGGTTCAGGGGCGAAAGCAAAAAGGAACGAATAATTATTGAACCCTTGGGCCAGGCATGCTGACCAGAGCTATCTGCACATCCTCCTGGGTGACCCTGAGAGCGGCCCCATCTCCACGGGGCTCACACCTCCCGCTACACTACCCAGCCTCCCCACAGGGCTCACCTCCAGCTGCCTCCTTCCTCCGATTATATCCAGCCTGGTAAAAATTACCTTGTTCAAGTATCATTTTGATTATATCGGTCCCCTTCTCCACACCATAAAATGTCTCTTGAATTAGAACCCCTTTTAAACCTTTCAACAACTGATCCCAAACACTTACCATTCTCATCTGCTGGTCTATTTTGTGCTTACCACTCAAGCCAAGCAAAAATTACTTTGCAAATGAATTCCATTATGCGCTCTGCTTATTCACCTTGTTAAGCCGGCACAAGAGCTTGGACTGTTTCTGTTGTCTCTTTATAGAAAGAAATACCTCATTTATCCGACTTCCTTGGAAATAAGCTGATCCACAAAATTGATCTGCATAAATTAACTTGCCCCTCTACCAGGAACTTAACCCTTGAAGCAGCCTTAAATCCCTTTGGAGTAAGTCCCGGGTAAAAATCAAAGGAGAGAGTTTCTCTATTTTAACCATTTTCATTTCTGTAATACATTAGAGAACCTCCCAGTCTCAGTTAGCAGAACATAATGAACATCGATTAATCTTTTCCTGATGGTGCAGGTCATACTTAATGAATAACAGTGATCACACTGTGCTGGGCCACAGATGGAAGAGGCTCAGGGGCTGGCGCTGATGGCACATGGGCATTCTCTTGCACTTTCTCTCTACTTCTCCTTGGCAAAAGCACCCCTGAAATTCACTTTCTACCTCAAGTTCCTGCTAGCAGCATGCATTTGGAGGGGTGGACGCAGTTACACAGAATTTGGGAGCTAGAACTGCCCCTTTCTATACAGTTTCAAGAATTTACATTCTGGTTTTTGTCAGTGCCCTATAAATTCTTAATTAGAAGAAAAAAAATAAGAACCCCTACCCCCCCCCATTTTCACAACCAACAATAAGCCAATATTCTCCAAATCTTAACATATGATTTTCTGGGGGAGTAGGGTACCAAGGATTGAACCCAGGGGCACTTAACCACTGAGCCACATACCCAGTCGTTTTTATTTTATTTTTTTTATTTTTGAGGTAGAGTTTCACTAATTGAATTGAAGCCTCACTAAGTTATTGAGGCTGGCTTTGAACTCATGATCATCCTGCCTCAGCTTACTGAGCCACTGGAATTATAAGTGTGTACCACCACGTCAGGCTTATGTGACTTCTAACAGGACTGTAGGCACAAATACCATTAAAATGTGCTTCTTGAATGCTCTGAAGCTACAAGTTGTATATAGAACTAGCATGATGGATTGCTTTTATTATAATAATTGGAAAAGTCACTTCATATTTAACTAACAATTCATAGGTTGAATCAACAAGGAAACGTTGGTATGGAGGAAAATGGTAAATAGCCTCAAACATTTTTTCATCAGGATGCAATCTGTAACTGTGTGAACCAAAAATGCTTTTCCATCTAATGTTATAGAAAGTTCCACAGTGATATTTCACTGCAGATGGACAGAACCACCTGGGGGGGAATGCCCTTGTCCGCTCATATATTAGACTGCATTCTTTTGTGACAAAGGTTTTATAAAGTCTGCAGCATTAGCACATGCAGAAGAGTCAATCAATCTTAATTCTGCTTACATGGTGGCATTTAATTAATCAGAACCTACTAGGGCAAAAGTGGTTAGGCAAGAATTGTTAAAAACAGAACAAAATCACTACAAATCAGTTCAATGCCATGTTCAGAAATAAGTGGCTATAAAACCACAAAATTGTTTTGTAGCTTTAAAGAGCGCGCGCACTTGTTTTTTTGGAATTTTTTTTTCTTTGCAACTTTTTTCCTAGCTGGCTTTCTAATGGCAAAGTCCCCCATCAGAAAATACCCAGTTGCAATGAGATTGCCCATTATTTCTTTTGCTTTTCCCATTGGCTTTACACCAAAGAGAGAAAGGAATCCCCTCTGAAAGTCTGCCTGGCAACCACTCTCATGAACATCGAGCTGGCCAACTTAGAGGACCTGGTAAAACAGGTATGGCTCTTGCTGACTCAGAATCCATAAAGAATTTGACAAACCGTCCTTCCCAAACCTGGGTGAACTGACATTACACTGAATCATCAAGATTCTTCTGTGTGCTCTTTTCTTCATTCAAGTGCAGTGCAAGTTTTTTATACTTTATGTCCTCTGCATTCTGTTGGTCAAATCCACAGGAAATAATTAAGAAAGATTCTAGAGTTGAAAGCAGAGAGGAGAAATTCAAAGTGCTCCAGAGTCAAGTAGAAGTGGTGGCCTTGTTGAGGTGAGGGTGAGGACGTCAGACACAAGCATGAGAGAAAGAGGTGAGCGCAGGCTTGATAGGAGCCACCACCCAGGGTTGTTCTGAAGTAAGTCATTACTTAGAGATATTAAAATGCACAGTCAATTCAACAAATATTTATGAAGTGCCTACTAGGTTTAAGAAACTATACAACTATTGTGGGGGATACAAAGATGAATCAGACATGGTTCTTGCCCTCCAGGGGTTCCCAAAGATGCAAGAACCCTGCAGTCATTTTACTTGCATATGCTGTACTAATAAGAACATTATGAAGGAACTACATTCAGATTTGATCACCATTTTTTTTTTTTTTTAATGAGGAGAAGCTAGAGTTCAGAAAGAAAGTAGGTGCTCTCAGGAACATAAAACAGGCTCTGTGAGGAAAAAGCTAAAGAGACCCAGTTCTTATCCTCAAGTACATGAAAGGTTTTGAAGAAAAGAACCGAGGAAAAGAAAACAAGTTTGAATGACAGCAGGAGCCATTTCTGCCTGGCCCAGGAATGTCTTGACACAGGTTAATAGAATACTGGTATTGGTCACTGAGGGAGTTCCTGGTGCCCTTTCTTGGAAAAAAAAAAAAAAAAAAGTTTTAATGAACTGAAGATTTCAAGTCACAGACATTCACCTTCCTGAAGGCAGAGCATGAATGACATCTCTCTGGAGGTCTGCTCCTGCTCTGGGCTCTATATTCCTGAGGACAGAGCCAGGCTTTTCTTTTTTCATAACTCCCAGGATGATCTGCTCCTGGGAAGTGGCACGAATGTTGCTGCATGACCACCTGATGGATGACCCACCAAGTACCACCGCAGAGCAACCTGGAATACAAGAGCTCAGCAGGACAGCAAAGCAGGCATCAATCTTCCAACAGCCACGTGTGGGTGCCAGAGCCCACTCACAACAGAGCCTGTGACTCTAAATGCAAAACAACAACAACAACAAAATGTCCCAGTGGTATGTGCATGAGAAATGTGTTTGCATTGACAAAGATACACAATTCAAGTAATGAAAGAGGAAGACTGCAAATGAGAGCTGGCAACATCCAAGACATTTCTAAGAAAATCTGTGAGTATATGTGACACTCCTATATACGTTATTTATTTATTTATTTTTTTTTTTTTAGTCCACACAAAGAAAATATTTCAAGAGAAAAATAGGGAAATAGGGTATTCCCTTTATACCTTAAGAAAACATAAGCATGGAAAAAAAGAAAGAAAACATAAGCATGTAAGAACTACCACTAGAAAAAGAAAGAAAAAAGACTGCATATGGGGCCAGACCCCCAGACCCCCCACAGTGGTCCAAGTTTAACTATTTGGCTTTACTTCCTATTCTCCTATAATCCTCGAGGGTTGGGGCCAAGTCTTTGTCATTTCTCCAGACTAAGAACCTGTCAGGGGTCCAGTACATAGCAGACCCTGAGTAAATGCTTGCTGAGTGAATGCATTAAGGATGTGTCCTGGTCTGCAGAGCAGAAGAACAGGGAGTTCGTGTGGGTAGAGGGTACAGAAAGCGCCCAGCACAAAGCACAGCCTAAGACATAATTAACATCACCAACTCCAAGTATGTCAGGTTCTTTTAGAGGAAAAATAAAGATCTTATAATCCAGGTTTTCAATTTTATGAATCCCTCCCCCATATGAAATGGAACTATGACAAGTTTGGGCCTTTCAAGTTCACACTCTATCGGGGTTACATAAAGTCTGCTGGTATGATTCTGAATCCCGTCTTTGATGGCAACCCCAAGTGCTCAAATCGTCATCACAAGACTACCAGAGAGCACTGGAAAATTACATGTTCAGAGAACAATAAAAAAAATGCTCACATATCCTACCCTCTTGATCATCACTACTTTGTTCCATGCAAACCTCAAAGGTGGCTCCCCAAGATTGGTCTCTATGGGAGGAAGGAAGAGAAACGAAGGAATATAAAACATAAAATATGAAGAATATGAGCAGCTGTAACTTACATAAAGCACCAAGTTTTCTTTGGTACAAAAGTGATGTCTAATGCATGGTGGAGCAGAACCTGGACCATGGCTGGGTAGGATCCTCCCCTCGAAAGAGGTCCCTAGGAGCCACCTCTGGACCTCCTTGCCCAGCCTGCTGCCTTGTTCAGAAATGTATCCTGGCTAAGGGCAAAGGTCACCTTTCACACTTGGGGATACTTTGCCAGAGGCACAGTTATAGCCCCTGAAACTCTGTCCTAGTATTTGTACATTTTTAAAGTAGCACAGAAAGTGCCACTATAGAAGAGAAATTCTCCACCTGAAACCAGCAGAAGCTCAATGGGAATAAAGGCTCTGGAAAGGTCACAGAGGGGTAAAAAAAAGGTTCTTTCTTCTGTGGCTCTAGGGGGTTTATTGTTGCTGGTGCCCAAACTGCAAAAGGAATAGCAGGAGATTAATAATTGAAATGTTGCTATTATTGGTTTTCTAAACTATTTGTGGGTTATTCTTTCCCTGGAGTGGTCACGCCATAAGCAGCTCAGAAGATAGAGGGATTTAATACATACTGAGAAAATGCCTACTACAGCCAGGGACTTCACTAAACACTAGTTTCTAATGGAGTCTTCACACAATCCAATAAGGCTTAAAAAAAAAAAAAAAAAAAAAAAACTCCAAGAAGTTAAGAAACTAAGAAACATGCCCAAAGTCATATGGCTCGATTCAGACTCTAGATTTTTCTGTTTCTAGTCTCATACCACAGTGTCCAGAATCAAGGATAAAATTACTGAGCTTAGATTCACTACTCAAATGTGATGAGTAGAAAAACAATATTTATACTTACTCATTTTAAAAATATAAAACATAAACACAGGAAGAGATATTTTAGAACCTGTGTCATCAAATTTTTTTAAGGGAAGATGATTCAGAATCTCCCTTCTTGGTAGGCATCTTAGTAGACAGGTGCTTTTGGGTCCATCTGATGATGAGTTTCAGCAGGACAGTTTCTGGAACTCTGCAAAGTGTTCCTTGATATAAGCCCCCACTAATCAACACATCACATCTCAGGTACAGTCAGACATAATGAACTTGGAATTTAGGTTCCTCTAATTCAGGACCCACAGCAATACAGACATTTGTGGTTGGCCTTTGCACTCATATTGAAAAGGCCTTGCTAAGCAAGTTAATGGAGTAAATACAATCACAAGGCAAATGTTTAACCTTCTAAAGAAAATAAACTTTTTTAAAAAGAAGTTTAACTTGATCAGTACCAAGCCTCTGAAAGCTAATGTGCTGTTTATAAACCTATCCTTAAAGCAAGTCCTGGAAAACTGATTATACTTTGTTGCCCATTAATTTGTATTATCAAACACACCTTGTTTCAAAAACAGTACTCCTGTCTAAATCTCTGGCAGTTGCGAACGCTTTACTAATGCATTAAGGCCTTCACCCAGCATTCTAAGTGGATACAGTTGCATTCCATTTAAGCAATTCCAGCTGAAAGGCCTCATGTGTCATTATACTTTTCCTGAGAAGAATCATATTCAATTTTTAAGAGCTCAAAACCCATTAGAAATCCCTCTTCTTGGAAAATTCCACATGAAAAACACCACTCACTTAAGACATACACAGGGAGTCCGTGTGTTCTGATTAGGATATGGTAAAAATCAAGTTCACTGAATCCAGCAGATGTCACCAAGAGGGAAAAAGGAGGTCACTGAAGTCTTGGAAGCACCCGTCACAGTGAGTAAATGGAGGTCCCAGCAGCATAATTCTCGACTGTGGAGGTCATCGATCTGCTTTAAAGCATGACCAAAAGTCTCTTTCAGAAAGACCAGATCTCAGTTTGGAGCTCAAGAGCAGGTGAAGAGGAAGACTACTCAAAAAATTATAAAGAGGCACAGAGAAAATGCCACAAAATACAGGAACAATAAAAGACTACACATACGAGATTGATGGAAACCCAGGGTTGAAAGGGGTCAACAGGTAAGTCACCTGGGAAGGGGAAGGAAGACTGGCAAAACTGTGAGCTGAGACCTTAGAGATCCATGATTATTCTGAAGCCATAGCACCTCACACACCTACAATCCTTTATCTGGTGTGATACATTGAAAGAAGGATGCATAAGAACAGGAGCTCCAAGTCTTAGCCCACGGGGGGATGGCCTACATTCCATATGGCTTTAGAATGAAAAGAAGAGGAGAACAGCGTAGTTCCCAAGATGGCTTTGTACAAAGTTGACAAAATACATCTCAACCCACGTACTCAGCCCCCTGTAACAGAGAAAGCAGTAGTCTCTACTATAGTTTTGAATTCAATGCCAAGTTCCTTCTCTAATTCTCACCCCGAGTGTCCAGCAGAGGGAGTCTCAAAGAGGTACTTAATAAAGAGAAAACTGTTTCATTTTAACACTCTAGACAGTGGGAGCTTTGACTGCAGCCCCCTCCGCTAGACACAGATGAACAATGACTGCCCGACATGGGCTCTTATAGGCGTTCACAAATCCACCGGCATGTTTTATTCTGTGTGGTGGAGTGATCAGAAATTTGGTTTTGTTTTGTCGAATGGTTAAATGGACCTTGTGTTCTTCAGAATCAAAGAGGAAAGCCCCTGGAATAACATCTCTCTGTTGCCTTCTAAACAGCCCCTTTGTTTCTAAGAGAGTCTGAAAAAAAAAAAAATATTTACAGTCGATAGGTTATTTACAGCCTCCTTATCCAAGGCCTGACTGGTAACTTTATTCCATCCAGAAACCTAATTCATTTGGAGCCCTAGAACTAATAACAGATTTTCTTTTCAGATAAGTTTTTTTTCTTCCCCAAATCAGCCTCTCCTAACAGAGATAAAACTATTAATGTGATCCCTGTCTACTCACCACAACTGTTCCTGGATTTATAGGATTACAATCTCTTCTTGCCCCTCCTCTCCATTCCATGCAAACCTTCTCCCCTCTCGTTTGCGATTTCATCCAGAGAATATCTGAACAAAACCGAAAGAAAGCCAGATGGACCCTCGCTAAAAGTATGTAAAGGCTGCTATTTCAATGATTTCATGGGAGAAACATTTTCACGATGAAGTGACTGAAAAATCAGACACACTTTGGTTGAAAATCCCTCGTACTACAAGCACACAAAAACACATCGAAGTGTAAAAACTTAGTTGATTCGGGTTTGATTTCTGGCTGGAAGCTGCAGGAACTGACTGAAGAGAAACGAAAGAGTGTGCAAAGCAAATGTAGTGCCTCTGTCTTACCTTCTTTTCTTTCTTCCCGAAGACAGTCAAATCAGAAAAAAAAAATCACCCAACACCAGGTGAAGAAGGTGCACAATACAGATTTCTCAAGACCGATCCAGAGAAACGTCTTCGCCCCCCGCCCCCCGACTTGAAAGCCCAAACTACATTCTCCCTTCCCCACGCTAATGCGGGGAGATTTTACCCTATTTCATTGTTCTGCCTGGGTCTGAAATGGACTTTTCATTTCTTCCCCCCCCACACACCGCCTGGCCCCAAACGATCCGATCCGACAGCCCCCCAAAATCGGAGGCTCGCGAAGAATAAAGGAGTGTGGGGTGGGAGCGGAGAGGAATGGAAAGGGGAGCAGCGAGGGCAGAGAAGTAGAAAGGGGGTAATCCTAAAGGTAATGTTCTGGGGGGGGGGAGCTAAACCGCATCACCTTCATTTATCACAAATAAATGAAAAGAACGGTCAGAGGTCCGTCTTCCCCGGCGCCCCCACCCCATTTCTTTTCTTAGGGCAGTAGCCCACCCGGGCACACACCCCCTGCCGCCGCCCCCCCAGCCTCTTTCTCCACCCTGGAAATAAGATCCTGCGAACGCCGGATCCCGGCCGCGTTCTGGCCGGGGAGGGGGCGCGGGGAGGGTCGGGGAGCCCTCTCCAGCCCCGCCGAGGGGGCTGCGGCCGGGGGCTGCCGGCGAGGGGCCGCGGGCAGAACAAAGCTGCAGGGGCCGGGCCGGCGGCGGCGGGCGAGCGGGGTCGGCGGGACCGGCGCCCCTTACCTTCGTACACGGGGGCCATCGGGGCCGGGGTGTCCGCGATTCATGGCCACGGAGAAGGGAAAGCGGCGCGCGAGCTCAGCCCCCCCAGCCTCAGTCGGAATCTGCCATCTTGAGCCTGTGTCTCCGCTCTCGGCGCAGCCGAGGCCGCCAGCGCCCGCATCACCGCCTCACTTGGCCGGCGCCGGGGGAGGGGGCCGGGCGGGCGCGCCGCCGCCGCCGCCGCCGCCGCGGCCCGGGCCCTGCGCGGGGGCTCGGCCGGGCAGGCGGGCGGACGCCGAGGCCGAGGGCCGGGCGGCCGCGGCGCCCGAGCGGGTCCGCGGAGGGCGGGAGCGGGGCGGGCAGCGCGGCCAGGGCCCGGCCGGAGCTCAGCTCAGCATGGCTGTGTGTGGGGGCTCCGGCAAAAGTTGCCCGGGAGGAGGCGGAGGCGGGGAGCGCGGCGGAGGAGGGGCGGCGCGGCCGAGCGCGAGCGAGCAGCGAGCGAGCCGGGAAGAGCCACAGGGAGTCCGCGCGCAATCGAGCGCCGATGGCACGGATGCGAGGCGGGGAAGGCCGAGCCCGAGGGCAGAGCCGGGCCGGCGGCCGAGGGCACCGCGCGGGGGCGGCGGCGGCGAGCACCTCGGCGGGCCGCGCGGGCGCCGGGCGCGGACGGGCGGGAGCCGAGCGGCGCTCGGGGCCGGGGCCGGCGAGCACGGTCCCCTCCGAAGCCCCGGAGCCGGTCCGCGGCGGGCGCAGCCCGAACTTTGAGTGTGTGCGCGTGTGTGAGCGCGCGTGCCGGGGCGGGCCGGGCCGGCGGGAGGGGAGCCCCGGCCGCCAGAGCGCCGCGCCCCCTCGGCCCTGGCCGGCGCCCGCAGGGACCCGCGGGGAGCGGAGGAGCGAGCGGGCGCGCGCCACCCTGGAGGGGGACCTGGGCCCCGCCGCGCGGGGACGCAGGTTCTGGAGCGCCCAGGGGTCGCCCGACTCCTGCGGGGCCTGGCTCCGCGCCAGCCTGCTCGGCCTCCGCGTCCCTGTCCTGAGCACCTGGACCGGAGCTTCCCACCGCCTGGTTCCCAGGCCTCGGCTTTTCCCACCTTCACTTACAGCCGCCCCGACTCTCCCCAGCCCCGAGCCCTCTCCAGGTGTACTCCTCCAGAATGGCTGGGCAGCATGCCCTGCCATCGCCTCCAACTTAGGACTTGAGTCCTCTAAGGCAGTATTTTGAAAACTGCGGATCATGACACATGACTAGACCGTAAAATAAGTTCGGTGGATGGCAACCAGCTTTTTCAAAGTACGAAATGGAAGCTAGTCGAAAATATTAGAGCCATTGCCCCTAGTAAGGACAATCATTGTATCATAAAACTTTTGTTTCAGTTACATATATTGGACAAGGGTGCTAGGCCATGTGTACATTGTATTTCCTACTGTGAATCATAAGGAATACAAAGTTTAAAATGATTTCTAACACTGTGCAACTTTTTTTTTTTAAAAATCCACCATTTTTCTCATTAGTTCTTATCCTTGCTAACCCCCATATTTTATGCCCACTCCCCTCCCACCAAAAGACAAGTTCTTGCACACACTTACCTGGTTTTGTTAGTGGTATGTCACTCCCCCTTCATCCCAGGATAGTCTTTGATTCTACCATCTTCCTTGCCTCCATATTCAATACTACATTCCCAAGTGCTTCTCCTTCTTCCTAGCCTAGTGTCATTCATATTTTATTTAGGATTCTAGATTACTGTTGCTAAAAGGACCCTCAAAAAATCTTCCAGGCTGACCATGCCCTTTTAGAGTTAAAGACAAGTCCAGAATAGTAAAGTATATTGCCCAAGTCCATACAGTGTTGAACCTTGGGGGTTGGTATCTAGGCTCCCATGCTGATGTTCTTTGCTTCCCAATGTTCGGTCATCCCTTCCTTTCTATCCTCCTTGCTATCTTAGTTAGTTTGTCCTGAACGCTGCCCATTTCATAATGTGTGGTTCTGACCATGTTGTGCCCCTGCTTGCCACCCTTCAAGGACTCCACGTCTGCATGGAGGGCTGAGTTGCCTTGCTCTGTGGTTTTTAATCAAGGCAGGCAGGTCCTGACTTACCTCTCCTAGGACATGAGTGCAGCAAATCACTCTGCCTCTCTGGCCAGACTGGTTTACTCGTAATCTTCTGCCAGCCTTGCCCATTTGTGCCTTTGTGCCTTTGCCCAAACTGTCATTTTCCCACCAGGGTTGCTTTCTCCATCTTCTCTCTTTAACTAGCTTCTACCTGTGCCTGGCTCATTTCCTCCATAAAACCACCTGAGGTAACATGAGAGCAAGAAAGACCTGGGTTCATATCACAACTTTTCTGTTTAGCAGCCATGTGAACTCGGTCAAATTACTTTACCTCTCTGAGCCTCAATTTATACATCTTGCTTGTAATGAGAAGAGTAATAATAACAATAGTGTTCTCCCTTTGCACCTGTTAGCCTCTATCCCAGCCTTTACCACACAGGTGTGCCATTGCCTATTGTTTCTCTGCCCCTTTCCACTACCAGCCAATAGAACTTTCTGTAGTAATGGCAGTCCATATCCACTTGTGGCTGTTGAGCACATGAAGTGCATCTAGTGTAACTGAGGAACTAAATTTTTATTTTGATCACCATATGTGACTAGTGGCTACCATATTGGACAATACATCTCTAGCATGTAAGTTCAGTAAGGGCAGAAAACACATGTGTCTTATTTAGCATTGCATTCCCAGAAACTGCATGTTACCTGACACATGGTAGTTAATGCACAAATATTTGTTAAATGAATGATAGCTGCAATTTATTGCAACCCCACTTGTGTCAAGCACGACACTAGGATCTTGATAGAAGTCATTTTGTGTACTCCTCACCACAGCTCCTGAGATAGATTTGAGAGAGTGTTTGCATAGAGGGCTGATATGTGGTGGATATCCCATAAGAGGTGATTATTATCATCCTGTTGGCCCCCACTTTTTTTTTTTAATCTGTGCTTTCCCTGGGCTTACAGAACATTTTTTGCCTGTCACCCACAGGGTTGTCTCATTGCATGCCCCACCTAGCTGGCTGACTCTCCAGTGTAGGTATTCTGTACCCACAACCAGATTGGCAGGTCCTTGGGGCAAGATCCATGGCATGCTTGGCTGCCCCTCAATTCAGCACTGGTTAGTGGTTAGTAATTGCCTCTAACTCTATCCCAGATGCTGTCTAATAGTGAGTAATTCTAGGCAGTCTCACTCTCTGGAATGCCCTCCCCTGACCCAACAAAATGTGCATTAAAATGAAGATTACTTGTGTCAACTGAAAACATTTTGAGGGTGATCTCCTTCCCAGGGGAAGAGAGCCATCCATCTTGGGCAAGGAAATGGAGTCCCATGAAAAGGCATACAAGATAGAGCCATAACCACCTCCTCTTTAGATCCCATTGTCCCCATGGGATGCAAAACTGTTTTTAAAAAATGTTGTTGAGCTAGCATACTTGGTATCCTATGGATAGAAAAATATTGTTGGAATGAACTCAGATTTTTCTCTGATAAATTGATGGACTGAGCATAGCTAATTGTCTTCTTTCCCTGGGGTCAAGTGGAATAAGGTAAAACCCTAACAGGGAAATGCCACTGCAGGAGGGGACAAGAGCAGGGTGGGAAGCCATCTGAGACAGAGCCCCAAGGGGCATCAGTACTTGGGGGGGGGATTCTCCCCATGGATAAGAGGTCAGAGAAGCAGGTAGACAACCAGAGAGGCAGGGACATCAACATCACAGAGCAAAGAACTTTTTAAAAAGGAAAGAATGGCCAACAGTGCTGCCTTGCCTCTGAGAGGTCACATGTCACATAGGATGAGAGTTAAAGGCATTTGTTGGACTTGGAAACAAGAGTCACATCAGTGCCTTTAATGAGACTAACCTTGGGGACAGGGATGTAGGGCTCTTAAATTCTGCTTGAAAGTCGTAGTGTTTTAAGGAGTGGAGATGGGAGTGGAGTGGGAAGTTCAGGAAGCATCAGAAGAGGGCACTAGAGAGCATTCCTGTAGAGGCCAAGGACATGGGGCTCAGAGGATGATCTGGGTGTAGGAGCTATCCCATTTGGCTAGAAATGCTATGCATTGTCTTTTATTTATTTAACAATCGTAATAGCACTTAGTGTTCTGAGAAGTTTACAAGCAGTAACTCATTTAATAAATCGGATTTTTGCAGTCTATAGAACTCTAGGTTGCTGAAATAGTTTTAAACTTCAGGGTACTTTGAGAAACAATAATGAAGGCAAGGAAACTGGAAAGGAGTTAGAAGCCATCTCTGCCACTTTTTCCTTCTTAATTGTTTTCTACAAAATGGTGCAAGTTACAGCTTTCTCAGGAGTTAGTAGGAGGAGCATGGGGAGCTTTGACCTCGTTTCATGTTTATTTTGTATCTGAGACAGGTAACCAAGTGTCTTTTCTGCATTTATGCCTACAGTTGTGAAAATGCACAACATCACACTATCTTCAAGGCCACAAGATGGAGATGTTACTCTTTGGGGTACATATATTAGGGTGTAGATGTCTTGTTATTATCCTCAGGGTGTTCATAGCACAATGTGTGTGCAGTTTGTATTTTATTCTGCGTTGTTGTATTGTTCTTGTTTTCCTAGAAGCTGCCCATTCTGTATCTGAGCCTGCAGTGTGTCTTGAGGATGTAACTGTGGGACATGTCCCAAGTTCTGTTTCAAAATCATGCCTCTCTTAGTCTCTTGTTCTGTTCTTCTCTCTTTCTGACATCGTGTCTGTCTCATTTGTGTTTTCTCTGTATCTTTCCATCTTTTCCACACATTCTTTACTTTGTCTTCCTCTACTTTCCTCTCTTATGATTCTGCTTAACAAGTCATAATATAGATCTCAGCTATTCTTAAGAAATTACTTTGTATTTCTTCTTTAAACCTTTGATAGGTTTTAGTGATACATTTTGTAATAGAGTTGATTACAAATGACAGGATTTCTTAACCAAAAGCTTCTGTTACAAGATATTACACTTACAGAAAATTTGAAAGAGACGGTGTTGCATTCAAATGAGAAACAATAGGAGCTATGGCTTTAAGGGCAAAGGGTAGAACAAGGCTTGGCAGGGTGAAAGGAATCAGATTGTAGAACAGAAATGGCAGGCTGAGAGAAATTACACTGACAATATCAGAGGAGTAGAAAACATTATTCATTTTCTCCTTCTGCTTCTAGAAGAAAAATGATCAGACACCTGGGCAGGGGTGCAGGTAAAGCAAAGCGATCCTATAACAACACTCAGCAGAAAGGAATGATGGCAAAAAAAAAAAAAAAAAAAAAAAAAGAAAAGAAATGCAATCATCCTATGGATGAAAAGGAAGCTGTAATGTAGATGCACAGAAGGCAGGGTGATTTAGTCGGAGGTTGTAGGAATGGCAGATTAGGATGGATTTGCACATGAGAAGCAGTTCAGAGAAGCAGCCCAGCCCTGCAGAGCAATTTCTGTGATGATGGGGAGATGTGTAATAGCTTGCTTTGCTTGACATGCAGACCAGGCTGAACTTGGACAAACCAGGCAGAAATGGTGCAGAGAGAAGCTTGCGAGTGGTGTAGGGGGCCAAGGGGAGCTCTTTTAAAAGCCCATGGGTCCTGTTAAAACCAAGTTAAACCTGGCTCAGTTGTTCATCAGTGGGTCTGCGTATAGCTGTGCTGTGTTGGGTTTACATTGTAAGGTTTCCTCCTGCCAACATGAAAGAGCTTGCCCCTATATAGTAACCCCTGGAGAGAAACTGACCCTCATGGCAGAGGGCTGTTGGGACTGATTCTGAGGTTGACAGTGGCCTCTTAGATGCCAATTCCAGTGCCCTTTCTCTGCTGCTCCCTTACTTGATCTCTAAGCAAACATTAGACACTGTTAATCACTTCATTCTTCTTGAAGCAATTCCCCTCATTTCATAATTTTTTTTTTTTTTTAGTTTCCCTTCAACTTTCCTGGCCATTTCTTTTCTTCCTTCCCCCCCAAGAAATCCACTTCATTAGGTGTTCAGTGGCTGCTTACTGTGTGCTAGATTCTACAGCAGGAGCTGGGAATATAAAAGGGAGTAAGCCATAGCCCCGGCTTTCAAGGAGCTCAAGTTCAAAGGAAACCCATCAGTTAAGGAGCACAATAGCCTATGAGTTCTGTAATCAGAGGGATGAGCAGGGTCAGATGGTAGCAGTTGAGGGACCAACACAGGAGTGTGTCTGGGGGTGGGGGAGAGGGCGCACCTGTACCCAGCTCTGTGCATCTGGCAGGAGACAGCACATGGAATAGAAAGTACGTGTTTCCAGGATCTGTAAGAATATTGCTAAACAGGAAAAGTGAGGCCAAGACAGTGGCTGAGAAGGCTGCCAAACAGAGAACTTGTACTGTGTTCTGTATGTGCCAGGTGTGAGGAGAAAACGAGTTCAATTTTGAACATGCTGAGTTTAAGGTTCCTATGAGATTTTCAGATAGGGATGCTCAGGTGCTGGGTGGGTGTTTGTGACTGGAGCTCAGCCAAGAGTTTTTAATGGAGACAGAGATTGTTTTGAGTCATCAGTGTCTCATGGGTGGCTTATCTGTAGGAGGGGGTGAGATCACACAGGGAGAGGTTATTTTCAAAGTGCAGTCCTTGGGCCATCTCCATTAAAACCCCACAGGAGCTCGAAAGATGCACGGTCCTCAGACCAAAGCCCAAACCTGATTCGGGAATCTCTAGGAGTTGTACTTGGGGATCTGCATTTAAGTTTGCTCCCTAGCAGATCTATTTACACAGAGAACTTCAATAACCGCTGGTGTGGAGGGAGAAGGTAAGAGGCTGAGGGAAGAAACTTTCAAGGTGAAGACCCAGTGATTTAAGGGACTGTCCTTCTGCTCCCGGTCCTTGATGGCTGGCTCTGTCTAAGCTCTTTTTTCTTCCTCTTTGCTTGCTCTCTCTTGGCAAGCTTATCTCTTTGTTGCTGAGACTGATCTTTGAATTGATTGATTGTTTTTTAGCTATGGTCCCACGTTTCCAACTGCATTTTAGAAACACCTACCAACTGGAGCCCGTCTCCTCCCTAAGCTGTATCTCTTGAAGAGCTGCATTCTTGCCGGGCTTCCCCGGCTACTGCACATCAGTGCCTACATCTCCCAGTGGCTCTCACCATTCTCCCTTCTCCCCACTTCTACTGCCAACTCCTGGCTCAGCCCCTCCTCAGCTCCTGTGTGGACTGCGGCACTACTCTAACCAGACAACCCTGACTCCAGTCTTTCTCCTTTAATCCAAAAGTCATTTTTGATTTAAAAAAAAAAAAAAGTCTCGCTGAACCATTGTACACCATTGCTCACAAGTGTTCCATCGAAGTAAACATTAGTCCCCTTAACCCAACACTCAAATCCCATCACCATCTGCCCCAATCTGGGTTCCCACTCTTGCCCCTCCTGTGTACAACACAGCAATGGTTGTACCTTTTGTGTCTGTAAATACCATCCTTTTTGCCCAGTGCCCTGAACTTCTCTATCCTCTCTGACCTTCCAGACCCAGATCATAAGCTAGTTCCTTCAGAAAGCCTTTCTAATTCCCCCATCTGCTTCCCCAGGAGTAAATTACATTTTAGGTCCATTTATTGTGCATATGTCTTTTAATTTCTTTTTTTTAATATTTATTTTTTAGTTATCGGCGGACACAACATCTTTGTTTTGTATGTGGTGCTGGGGATCGAACCCCGGGCCACACGCATGCCAGGCGAGCGTGCTACCACTTGAGCCACATCCCCAGCCCCTGTCTTTTAATTTCTTTTGTATTAACACATATTAATTGTACATAATAACAGATTCACAGTGGTATTTCCATACAGCATGCATCTATCATATCCATCCACCTTCCCTCCATCCCTCACTCCTGAACCTTGCTCAGTCCCTAGTAATTATTAGTCTACTTCTAGATCTATCTATATCTATATGTCTATCTATATCTAAATATCTTTATCTATATCTATCTATCTATATCTATATCTATATCTATCTATATCTATAGATATAGATAGATAGATACACATACACTTTCCACATATGAGACAGAACATGTGACACCTGTGTCTGGCTTATTTCACTTAGCACAATGTCCTCCAGTTCATCCATTTGGCTGCAAATGACAGGATTTCATTCTTCCTCATGACTGAATAATACTCCATTATGTGGACATACCATATTTTCTTTATCCATTCATCTATTAACTGGTGCCTAGCCTGATTCCATATCTTAGCCATTGTGAATAGTACCTCAGTAAACATGGACATGCAGGTACCTCTTTTATATGCTCACTTCATTTCCAATGAATGTATGGAGTGAGATAGCTAGATCATATGAAAGTTTTTTTTTTTTTTTTTGGGGGGGGGACTGGGGATTGAACTCAGGAGTACTCAACCACTGAGCCACATCCCCAGCCCTATTTTGTATTTTTATTTAGAGACAAGGTCTCACTGTGTTGCCTAGCACTTTGTTATTGCTGAGGCTGAGGCTGGCTTTGAACTCATGGTTCTCCTGCCTCAGCCTCCCAAGCCACTGAGATTATAGGCATGTGCCACCGTACCTGGCTACTTTTAATTTTCTGAGGAACCTAAATACTGTTTTCCATAGAGGCTGCACTGATTTACATTCCCACCAACAGTATCTAAGGTTTCCTTTCTCTCCACAACTTTGCTGGCATTTAAAAAAAATAATAGCTATTTTAACAGGGGTGAGATAGTATTTTATTGTAGTTTTGATTTGCATTTCCCTAAAGGCTAATGAATTTTTTTATGTATATATTAGCCACTTGTATGTTTTCTTTGGATAAATTTCTATTCAGATCACTTGCTCATTTTTAAATTGTTTTGCTTATTTTTTGTGATTAGGTTTCTGAGTTCTTTATGTATCACAGATACTAACTCTGTCAGATTCAGATGAATAGCTAATAAACTGCACACCCCACCCATCTAGTATTGGAGTCCTTGGTTTTGTTTCTTAATGTCTTACCTTTCCCTCTGTTATGGTTTAGATCTTAAATATCCCCCAAGCTTCTTTCTTGAAATCTTGGTCTTCAACTGATGGTGCTTTGGGGAAGAGGTGGGAACTCTAGGAGATGGGACCTTGATGGGACCTAGTAGAGAAAGTAGTCACCAGGGTGTGCCTTTGATAGGTGCATTTCATCCCCAGCCCCTGGTGTCCTTCCCCCCACATCTCTCTGCTTCCTGGCCACCATGGAAAGAGCAGCTCTGCTGCACTGTCTGCTCCCCACCATGATGTTCTGCCTCCCTAAAGGCCCAAAGCAATGGAGTCAATTAACTATGACTGACACCTCTGAAATCATGAAACCAAATAAATCTTTCCTCCTTTAAGTCGATTTTCTTAGTATTCTGTCACAGTGATGGAAAACTGACTAGCACACCCTCTAAGAGTGCAATGGGTAAAGGATGGAACATCAAGAAATTTTGATCCAACTCTTGATTCTATCATTTCTAACCGGATGATAGATGCAATTATTCAGCTTCTCTGCACCTCAGCTCTCTCAAGCTGCGAAGTGGGCTAACCATGTGTACGTTGCCAGTAGAAATTACACCTGAGAAAAGATGGGACATAAAATTCACAAAGGCATTTCCAGCAAGGGGAACAATGTAGGGGCAGACACGAAGGATGTACTTTATCCATCATAGAACTCAGATTTTATGGGCAGCCATGTGCCTGCCCTAGAGGGTGAATTCTGTTTTGTTGTTCTTCTTCTTTTTTAGTTATGCACGACAGAATATATTTTGACATACATACATGGAGTATAACTTCCCATTCTTGTGGTTGAACATGGTGTGGAATTTCACTGTTCGTGTGTTCATACATGAACATAAGAAAGTTATGTCTGATTCATTCTACTGTTTCCTATCCCCATCCCCCTCCTTTCCCTTAATTCTCCTTTGTCTAATCCAATGAACTTCTATTCTCTCCCCCACCCCCACACATTGTGTGTTAGCATCTGCATATCAGAAAGAACATTCAGCCTTTGGATTTGGGGGATTGGCTTATTTCACTTAGCATGATATTCTCCAGTTCCATCCATTTACTGGCAAATGCCATTATTTCGTTTTTCTTTATGGCTGAGTTATATTTCATTGTGTATATATGCCACATTTTCTTTATTCATTCAACGGTTGAAGGGCACCTACAGTGGTCCCATAGCTTAGCTATTGTGAATTGAGCTACTATAAACATTGATGTGGCCATGTCACTATAGTATACTGATTTTAAGTTCTTTGGGTATATGCCAAGGAGTGGGATAACTGGGTCAAATGGCAGTTCCATTCATTCTAATTTTTCTGAGGAATCTCCATACTGCTTTCCAGAGTGGTTGCACCAATTTGCAGTCCCACCAGCAATGTAGGAGTGTACTCGTTTCCCCAGATCCTCATCAACATTTATTGCTGCTTGCATTCTTGATAACTGCCATTCTGATTGGAGTGAGATGGAATTTCAGGGTAGTTTTGATTTGCATTTCTCTAATTGCTAGAGATGCTGAACATTTTTTCTTATATTTGTTAATCAATTGTATTTCTTCTTCTGTGAAGTGTCTATTCAGTTCCTTAGCCCATTTATTGATTGGGTTTTTGTGGTTTTGTTTGTTTGTTTGTTTGGATGTTAAGTTTTTTGAGTTCTTTTTATATCCTGGAGGTTAATGCTCTATCTGGGATGCAGGTGTCAAAGATTTTCTCTCATACTGTAGGTTCTCTGTTAATGGTCCAGAAGGTGATTGATTGGTCAAAGTCAATTGTGGCAAATCAATCATGTTTCCAGTGGCAGCCACGTGGTAATCAGTTCTAGCCAATGAGATAAAAGGTAAAATTGGGGACTTCCTAGAAAGTGCTTCCTTCCTGATAAAGCAATATTCCAAAGATCTTTTCCAAAATAGTTCACCTGTCTTCCGTCTCCTGCTCCATCAGCCATACCCAGGTAGGAGGGGATGGACGTTTTGAATTGTTTCTGGAGGTCAAGGAAGTCAGAGTATCATCTTGGAGGGGAGAAGGGGAAGCAACCTCGAACCACTAGTCACCAGTCTTTTTTTTTTTTTTTTTTGAGGAGAGGGAGAGGGAGGGAGGGAGGGAGGGAGGGAGGGAGAGAGAGAGAGAGAGAGAATTTTTTTTTTAATATTTATTTTTTAGTTCTCGGCGGACACAACATCTTTGTTTGTATGTGGTGCTGAGGATCGAACCCGGGCGGCACGCATGCCAGGCGAGCACACTACCGCTTGAGCCACATCCCCAGCCCAGTCACCAGTCTTAATAAGAAAGAGAAGAGAGCATTCATTAAGACAGCTGTCTTAGAATATCTTATTACTTGCAGCTAACAGCATCTTTTTTTTTTAAAGAGAGAGTGAGAGAGGAGAGAGAGAGAATTTTTTTTAAAGAGTGAGAATGAGAGAGAGAGAGAGAGAATTTTTTTTAATATTTATTTTTTAGTTATTGGCAGACACAACATCTTTGTTGGTATGTGGTGCTGAGGATCGAACCCGGGCCGCACGCATCCCAGGCGAGCGCGCTACCGCTTGAGCCACATCCCCAACCCAAGCTAACAGCATCTTAATGAATTTAAGGAAGGATTCAATTTTGTGGTTTCCTGATAGTGTTTTATCATAGTCCATGTGTAGATATTAAAAAAGAGAAAAAGAAAAAAAAAGAAGTATATTACCACAACCTCCAAAATGTAATTAACAAAGACAACAACAAAAGATTTTTTGTCAAAAATTCTGAGAATTTTTGCTGTGTATATGAACTAAATTTGAATTTTTAAGGAATTTCTTTTGGAATAGGCAATATCTTCAGCTTGCATTTCATTTGCCCTGGGGGATACTCTTAATCAACACCCAGAGGCTGCTAATTTGTTTATGTTTCCTTCAGGAGATGTACACTATATGGATGATGTGAGCTAGTTTGTCTGGCTGAGTTGGATGTTAAATAGAAGGCAAAGCAACAACAAAAAGTTGTTCTTGAATTTCCTTGTGTTCTTTTGGCCTTATTCTGTCAATTCCAGATTTTTGAACATGAAGTCCTGTGTTAACTAACCTCTCAGGAGTGAGGAGGTGAGCAGCCTTGAGGGGTGAGATTGGCTGGTAAGTTACAGGATGGATCCCCTGGGCACCTGAGTCCGAGCACTGGGAGAAGTCAGGGAAATGACCTGGGGATGACCAGGGAGAGCACATGCCAGAAACTTAGGACCAGTGGAGTATTGGGTGTGAGACCTCCCCTGCCCACTCTATTTAGTTTTGCAACCTGTCCTCCCACCCTGCCCCCCTCCCCAGTACCCCAAGTCCTTTTACTTGGCTTCCTAATCTTTTTTGTTCTGTGGACTTCTTTGGCCATTTGAGACCTCTAGGAACCCTTTCTCCAAATAACTGTTTTTCAATTCATTAAATAAAACACAAATTGTTACAAAAAAACTATTGAAATATAGTTACAAAATATGCTTCTCTATTGATACATTAAATAAGAGATCTAACCATAGGTAGAATAGCTACAAAGTAGCAATCAGTATAAAAAAATAGTTCAAGAGATCTGCCCCAGGCAGCTCTCAATAAGATACAAAATATCTGATTTCAATTTGTCACAAAGTCACAGGTACTGCTATGATGGCCCTGGTTTGTCCCTGACCATCAGATTGGAAGATTTAAGATTAATGAAAATAAAGGTGTCATTCTCTGCCCCATCAGTTTACAGATCTCCTGACTTCTATCTATGAACCCTGCCCATATCCCATTTTGCTAGTCTGGCAGAATATTTGTCTTCTTCTAATACTGTACAGTATTTCCTTATTTTTAATGTTTATTTTTTTATTGCCTTATTCTCTCTACTAGATGCAAATTCCACAACATCTTTGGCTGCTGTGTTCACTGATGAATGCTGACTATCAAGAACAGTGCTTGGCGCTTAGTGCAGTCTCTGTAAAAACTGGTCATGTGACCATGGCCAAATTGCACCGGCCTCTGAGAACAGGCAGGAGCAAGGTGTTTTCTTGCCTTCTCTGTTATTTCCCTTTCTCCTCTCTTACTTCTGTTTTCTATCCTTTTCTTTTACCTTTATACACACACTCTCTCCTTTTCTTTCTCTTTTATTATCCTTTCTTAATTTCTCTCTCATTTAAAAGGTTCATTCAACAAGGATTTAATGAGAATGCAGTTGTGACAAGACAGACCAGACCTTGGGCTCCAAGAGCTTGTCACCCACCAGGCACGTGCTCAGGATGTGACCTTTGAGTTAGTCTGACCCAGTTCAGGGTCTGACCATTGGAAAATTTCTTAACCTCTCTTACTCAGGGTTGGACCCCCACACACACCCCCACACACCATTACATCATTAATTCAGTCATTAATTAGTCATTAGGGGACTTGCTGAATGCCTGGTGCTGTTCTCTGTATTTGTAGTCTGGTGGGGAAGGAGACATGTAAACACAGTTAAAACACACAGTGATGTGTGTGATGCTCTGATGGACCAAGGAGCTAGTGTAACAGGAAGATAGCTTGATATCTACCCCAAGCCCCACAGGATTCAGTCTTAGCATACTGCCTTCGTCATGAAGGACGATCCACAAACTCCAAGTAGCTTCAAGTAAGTTCTGTTAGTTTTTGCATTTCTGAAACAACACTAAGGGGATCATAGTGTGTGATAAGAATTTAAAAATCTCCTTTTATCCCCACCCTTCTCCCAAGGTACCCTGGAGCTTCATGGTGTGTGACTTGACTTCCACTTTCCACCTTCCTTTTGAGGGGTGGAGGAAGTGGTCAGGGCAGAAATGTCGGGTTGGTAATGTTAGGCATCTCTTTGGTGAACAGTGGAGAAGAGAGCGGTATGGCCAATCTCTCCCGCCAGTTTTCCCCAGATACAGGAGCAGGATGGGGGGCCTCCTAAAGGAAGGGACATGAAAGCCAAACCCTGGACGGGGAAGGATGGGGAGTGCTTCTAGCACTGTGTAGGTCTGAAGGATGAGATCCTGGCCCCTGCCTGAGGGAATCTCAGTTGGCCTAGAGCACATGGGGATGACTGGCAAGCTGGTGAGAGAGGACGGGGGCAGGTGGAAGGGAGGGAGGTCAGAGAGGTAAGTGGAGCCATGTTAGGCAAGGTCTCCTAAACATCACCCAAGAGTTGGGATTCTCCCCGTGATAATGGGAAGTGAGGTGATGAGAACAGATGCGGATGTTCGACAGCCCTTATTGACTCTGGCGAGGCCCACGATGATTAGGCGGTCAAGAGTGAGGGAGACCTGGGCCATGGTGACAGTGGCAATGAATAGAGAATAGAAATTTCAGGAGACACCGCACAGTTGTAATCGATATGACTTACTGAATGACAAGGTGGGGGCAGGGAGATCCCCCTTAAATAGACACACTGAAATCCTAACCCCCAGCCTTGGCAAATGTGACCTTTTGGAAATAAGATCATTGCAGATGACCTTTTAAGGAGACACCCAGGTGGAGACAGAAACCATGTGAGCTTGGAAGATCAAGGTGGTACATCTAGAGACCAAGAGATGCCAGAGATCACCAACAACCACCAAAAGCCAGGAACGGGCTAGGAAGGATTCTGCATGGGGTTCAGAGGTCCTATGGCCCTGCAGACACCTTGATCTTGGACTTCTAGTTTCCAGATCTGTGAAAGAATAAATTACTGTTGCTTAAACCACCAAGTTTGTGTTGCTTTGTTACAGCAGCCCTAAGAAGCTAGAGCAGTGGAGAGCTTAGCCATATCCATGTGCTAAGCACTCAGCCGCTTAGGAACTTTTACTCTGATAGGCATTATAGAGCTGAAAAATACGAACACAAAATTCAACAGGAAAACAGAAATTGGTGAACAAATGCCTCCGGATCAGTAAGGACTGTTGGAATTCGTGATCCTTACTCCATGGGGTTGGCAGGTGGTTGATGAGGTGACAGGTGTAAGACTGTTTTGTGTAAAGAAGTTTCTCTAGGTATGTTGAAGTTTTGTCTTCGTTTTAGTTAAGTAAAAGCATAAGGGCGTATGCTGGAGATGTTCATTTGAGTAGTTACCACCCACAGAACTGGCTGCAAAGTTTGTGGAACCCAATGCAAAATAAAAACCCAGGGCCCCCTTTTCAGGAAGTATCCACAGGAAATTGGTGCAAAATCCAAGTTTGCATTCCCAGATGCAAAATTCTCAGATCTTCAAGTCCTTTATGTAAAATGGAGTATTTTCATATAACCTGTGCAATACTCCCATATACTTTGTCATCTCTAGATTGCTTAAAATACCTAATACAATGTTGTGCTAGGTAAATGATTGTTAAACTGTATTGTTTAGAGAATAAATGGCAAGAAAAAAGGCTATGTATGATCAGTACAGATGTAACTTTTAAAAAAATTTTTTTTGGATCCATAGATTGTTAAATCCATGGATGCGGAAACTGCAGACAGAAAGCTTCAAGGACACAGGCACACATTCAAAGACAGTGAATGAGTGCACATTCATATCACCTGTGCCTACCCAAGTGTCCCCAGAGACCAAGGGTGCAGGTGCAGAATCGGTGTTAATGCCCTAGAAACTTGGCCCAGTTTTTTGGCTTGCTATGGAGCTACAAACTACATGTGCCCAAACCTGAGGACAATAGGGGTGGAACCACTCCTGGATTTGAGATATAAACCGAATGACAATGTGGGGAAAATGTGTCTTCAAAGTAGGGTTCAAGGATCCTCTTGCCCCAGATTGTTCAAGGTGAATTTCAAGGTCATGACAGCAAAACATTAAACCAAGTGTCGTCCTTCTAGATATGGAGCCCTTGGCCACTACACTCAGGAAGCCACCCTGCCACTCACTATCGTACTTAGGAGGGAGCTGGACTGCTGTGTGGGGAAGGACCGAACCCTACCCACAGCACCATGAGGATTGGATGTGGGGAGAGGAAGAGGAAAGGCAAGGAGGAAGGGCATAAGGCTGGGAAGGAAGAATGAACCTGTCACCTCAAATGACCACGCCCAAGATGTGGCCCTGCCCAGACAGTGGACAGATGATTGACAATACGAACACAAAATAGGGTTAGACAATGAGGCTGGTATTTGAACCTGTTTCCGTAAGCTGTGGAGGAGCACTGAATGGGTTTGATCAGGAGTCCAGATGGGTGAAGACTCAGAACTGGAAAGGAAGTATCGGGAAACAAAAGCTATAAGGTTTTGCATCCAAATACCCACCTTGGAAATCATGATCAAAGCAAAGTATAACCCCTTTCTCTGGTTCTGTGTGTGACCCCACTGACTTGCTAAGCAGGGTCTTTGGTGTGATGGAGTGGCATCCTTCTCTGGCTTAGCACCCACAGACAAACACATTCACCTTCTTGTCCTCTTTGTAATAACCTGAGACATTATAGAAAATACCTATACTTTCAGTACCTTTAATTTCTTTACTAGTGAAATGTTTGACCTAATGGCTGGGATTTGATGGTCTTTTTAGTATGGTCTCAAATCGCTGTATCCTCTAGGCATATTTTTTTCCTAGGGTATTTTTAGGTCTGTACATGGAGTTCTGGGTTAATTCCTCCATCGACCCACACTGAGACCTAACTGCAGCTCTGTGATCTGAGCAGCATGGTTGGTTAGACCATGGATGAAATGCAAATTCATGGTGCCTATGTACCAATTTTTCTCTGCACCCTATTGCATACGTATCTCCCTGCAATGGTTTTACTTACCCTACAGATCTGTTACCACGGGGCGAATATTCTACCCCAAACTGCTGCAACAAGATCTTAGCTTAACTACATTATTTTCCTCAGCCATAAAGTTGATGGAGTTTTAGTTCAAATTATGCTATGTGCATGTATAAATATATCATGATGCATTTCAATTTTATATATAACTGTAATGTACCAATTAAAAAGTAAGTAAATAGGAGGACCAATAGAATAGAGGAAGTAGATAAGGAGGAGGGAGGAGAGGAGGGAAAGGGATGGCGCTGGGGATTGAAATGGAGAAAACTATGTCAAATGCATTATGAATACATCAAAATGAACCCCACTATTATGCATGACTACAAAGCACTAAAAATAAAAAAATAAACTAAAAATAAACGCATGCAGGGAGCATAAGGATCTTTTGGGCTTCAGGTTTGACTGTTAAAAGTATTATTATGATTTTTGAAACTGGAATAATCCAAGTCCTATTAATTTCTTTTAATTCCCCTTTCTTTCACTTCCTGACTATTTCCCTTTTCTCCTTTATCCTACCTTTAAAGCAAGAAGAGCTGAAATTTTTTAGAAAGTTTCCACTTCCAACAGAACAACAAAACCTACATAGTTTGAGCCATTAGTTAGGGACAATGGACAAAAGGACAGTGTTCAAAAGAGAACATGGCCAGGTGCGGTGGCATGTGCCTACAATCCAGTAGCTCAGGAGGCTGAGGCAAGAGGATGGTGAGTTCAAGGCCAGCCTCAGCAACTCAGCAAGACCCAGCCTCTAAATAAAATACAAAAAAAAAAAAAAAAAATGGGCTGGGGGTGTGGCTCAGTGGTTAAATGCCCCCTGGATCAATTCCTGGTACAAAAAGAAAGAAAGAAAGAAAGAAAAATGGTTCTTAAACTCTTGGCCAAAAGAAATCAAGTTTGCACTGTGGTCAAATTAAATGAAATTACATAGTAAAAAATGAAAATATGAATGTCAGGTGACTTTTTTCTTTTCTTTTTTTTTTAGAGAGAGAGAGAGAGAGAGAGAGAGAGAATTTTTCAATATTTATTTTTTAGTTATCGGCGGACACAACATCTTTGTTGGTATGTGGTGCTGAGGATCGAACCCGGGCCGCACGCATGCCAGGCGAGCGCGCTACCGCTTGAGCCACATCCCCAGCCCGTGACTTTTTTCTTATTCCCATGTATTCACCCTGATATCTAAGTTAGTTGTCTAGACTCCAAATTAAATTTGTATGAATTAATGGATATTAAGGAATTGCGTGACAAGCAGCTGCACAATTGATCACTATACATTCTGGATTTTGTATCTGGTTGTCCATTTAAAAAAAACAAAAACAAACAAGAAGCATTATTATAGTTTCTGTCTAGAACAGCATAGGCCTTGGCCTCAGTTAAGCAGCCCAAGCAGTAGCAGCAGATCAACGCTAACCATGGCTACCACATGGTTTCTTGTTTTCAGAACAGTCCAGAGTGGATGTTTGGCAGGTGGCCTTCTGTGCAGTGAGTCCCACTTGTGGGTGAGACCTTGAAGTCCCACCTGTGAGTGGGACCTTGAAGTGGGACCTTCGCCTCTAGCTGGCAGATCAGAGCAAGAAATGGAAGCTCCCCAGTGGGCAGTTTTCATGGGCTGGGTACAAGAGTGGTGTCCTATCTTCTGTCCACACTCCACAGGCAACACTTGGTGATGTGATCTCATCTGACAAAGGGGCTGGGGACTGACCAACTATGATACAACATTGTGTCCAGAGGTCAAAGGGAAGTGTCCATGATGCAATAGTGATTAAGAAGAGTAAGTTTCAGAATAAGGTGCATCATATAATACTTAGAAAAGAAATGTGATAATCCCCAATCGAGCTGTGTAATCTTTGTATAATCCTGGTAAAAGGTGCAGAAGGCTTGTGCGCTCCCGGCTCTATCTATTGCCACAAGGAGTGGGAATGGAGATGTAGGCCGATATGACACTATTAACTTTTTCTTTACACTTGTTTTTTAAATTTCCAGTCATGATCACAAGCTTATTTTGGAATTTAAAGAATTCAAGTATCATTTTAAAATAGCAAAATGAAGAAGGATTCAGAATGGCACATGTAAATGGGTGATAGATAGTCCCTGTGAAAATTAAAAAACACAGTGAAGAGAAAGAATGAGTCTGCAATATTTGTTTCTTGGGGAAGCCATTTTTTCAAAGTGGAACAGGGTGTCTGTGTCTGTTAGGACGTACGACACCCCATAGAAAATGCACCTCAGGTGCTATTCCCACGCTTTTAGCATGTTAGTTTCTCATTAGAAATGAATCAGTTTCATGTATATCAAAAGGTAAGTAAATGCCCTGGACTTAAACATTTGGTCCCTAAAAAGATACATCTCTTTCCTTAAATTAATACATTACTATACTGATTTGGGAAAAAACAAATCTAGTCTGTGATTTAGTTGGTGTATCAGTCAGTTTTCTTGCTCACAGCAAAATACATGAGAAAAACAACTTAAAGGAGGAAAGATTTACTTGGGTTCACAGGTTCTGAGGTTTCAGTTTGTCTTGCTCTGTCACTATGGAGTGTGGTGAGGAGAGAGTCATGCCAGAGAGGGTATGGTAGGACAGAGAGGCTCACCTCATGGTATCCAGGAATCAGAGAGAAAGGGGCTGGAGGAGAAGATAGAGTTCCCCAGGTATGTCTCCAAAGACCCATTTCCTTTAACTAGGTTTCACCTCTTACAGGGTCTACTACCTTCAAAAACTCCATTCGGCTATGAATTCCCCAATGGATTCATCCATCGGTGAGGTCAGAGCCCTCATGATGCAGTCACTTCCCCGAATCCCCAACTCCAAATATTGCTACATCGGGACCAATCTTCCAATGCATCAGGATTTGGGGGATGTTCTAGATTCAAACCAAAAAGTTAGAATGGATCAGTTCATCAGATCCTGATGACTCATGGGGGAATTGATGTAATAAGCTTACCAGAAGCACAAGACTGAGACTCAGATCCCTGGATCTACAAAGATCCTTCCAAGATCCAACTCTCAGAGGCTGAAAGGGCCAATCAGCCTCAACCACAATCTGTTCAGTGGTTTGTTTTCCAGCCTATGTTATATTACCTGTTTGCTTGTCTATATTCTCTGCAGTTACCAGAAGTTGAAGGCCCTGCATTTTAGTCTAGTTTCCTACAGAAGTTGGCCCGACATCTGAGAATAGTATATAGATGATAAAAACAATCAAAACAGTGATGGGATCCAGATGGTTATTCTCGAGGGCTGTGTCAATCAGAGTCAGGTGAATTGTTAGCCATGCCCCTTCAGTAGCCCGGGATGTCCCAGTGACGAAAATCAGATGCTTTTTCTACTTGGACAGCCCCAGGTGCCTGGGTTGGCTCTGAGAGCTTTGGTTCCTTGGTCAACTCTGCCGAGGAGAATGAATGATGGGGGTGGGAAGGACTTAATTTCATCCTATTCTCCAAAAGAGCTGTTTGGGAAGATGCACTTTTTAAGTTGTAAGCATTGCTTAGCATTGAGGCCCAGGCAAGAGAACATCAAGGGGAAACAAGAGACAGGCAAAGGTATGAGTCCTCATCCGACCCACGAGTGGAAGGTCATGTGGGCTATTTGTTGGCCGTCTGCAGATGCATAGCTAACTGGGCAAGATGTTCAGACCAGATCACAAGTTTCTAAATATGCAATTGAATGGCTATTTACTAGGTAAATGGCATATAGTAAAAATAGTAGAAAATACCAAATAAAACATTGCTTCAGGAATCCTGTCATTCTTCGTGCCATTTTAAAAGTATTTCTTGAGCCTCAGACAGGTCCTTCAGGAGGTGTTGAGAAGAAGGCATTGCTGTCATACAGGGCAGCTGCGCTCTTGCCCCTGTAGACCGTCCAGTGGGGCAGAATGTGGAGACAGAAGACAGTGATACTGGCCATCCTGGGTAGCCCTGTGTTCATGTGTGTTTTATTTATTTTTTAATTACTTTTTTAAGTTATTGATGAACCTTTATTTTATTTATTTATATGTGGTACTGAGATTCAAACCCAGGGCCTCATGCATGCTAGGCAAGTGCTCTACCGCTGAGCCACAACCCCAGCCCAGTGTCTTCGTTTTGAACAAAACATTTAAAAGGTGTTCAGTAAATTTAATAGAAAAGAGTTTCTAGAATGAAGACATTAAGAAAGAAAATACTTTTGTATCGCTGCCCAATGTTTCTTTCTGAAGCTAAATGTTATCACAAAAGAATTTTAAAAAGTGCATAAAGCAGGGCTGGGGATGTGGCTAAAGCAGTAACACTCTTGCCTGGCATGCGCGGGCGCTGGGTTCAATCCTCAGCACCACATAAAATAAAAGACGTTGTGTCCACCAAAATGAAAAAATAAATATTAAAAAAAATTCTCTCTCTCTCCTCTCTCTTTAAAAAAAAATTGTATAAAGTAAAAAAGTTACAATAAGTCAAGGTTAATTTATTACTGAAGAAATAAAAATACATTATATCAAAGAAGTATTTCTTGAGCACCTACTACATGCAGACAGCATGTTAGTCTGTGGCACACTTCAGTGAACGCCTTTGTCTCACAATCTTGTGGTAAAAGGCAAGACGGAGACCCAGAAAACAAATAAGTGCAGTGTGTGATAACTAGGCCGTTTGAAGATTCTCATTATACACTGTATTGACTCTTGGGGGATGGAAAGGGATTTCAGCTTACTGAGATCATGAGGGAAAGCTGCAATTTTTGTCCCAGATATGGACTTGATTTAGAAAAGCACAGAGGAAAAGGAGTCACACCTTGCCTGGTGTGGGGAGCATAATACTAGGGGGCATTTGCACAGGGCTTTGTAGTTTGAAGAGCTTTGTCAACCACGAAAACAGAGGTGAAACGAGCCAGGCTTTGCAGAGCCAAGGGCTGAGACCATCTGATGACCACAGGAAACCATCGTCCCTCCTTCTTCTGCCCCTCTCCTGTCTTCTTCTTCATCAGGGTCCATGGTTTCACATCAACCTGCTAACCCAAAGCCCTTTCATAGGGCAAAGAGAGCCAAGAGGCTGTATGGCTGAAAGAAAATAATCAATTGGTGTGCGCGCGCATGCACATGAACAGTTGGCATAAGACATTTTCTGTCTGGAAGGAACAAGATAATTTGTGGTTTCTAATCCCAGATAGTTATCTCCTGGTCTTTGAAGGACTTCCTTTCCTGGCCACCTTACTTCCCATTTCTGCCCCATTCAAAATAAATCCAGTCTCCATCCCTGTTTCACGGCCCGGGGCTGTTTGCTCCTGGGTGTATCATGGGTCCTGCCCCCACCCTTCAGTTCCCAGGCCAGACCCACCCTCCTCCCTGAGCTGCCCTCCAGCTATAAATTCACCCAGAGACGTTCTCTCTCTACCTCCAGTGTTTGCTGATGTTCAGAAGAGGAGTGTAACAGCCCTCTGAGAAGGTGAGGAATCCCCTGGGCCCCAGCACACAGACCCCAAACATATGTGTCCAATGTTGTGTTCCCCTGAAAACATTGATTTTCTAGATCACAGTTGTTTGGTACTAACCATATAGTTCAATGCTTTAAAATGTACTTTTATATTATTTTTTTTCTAAATATTATCTTCCTAATTAGACTAACCTTGAGGATAAAGCCATTTTAGAAAATGTTCATATGCCTTTTAGAACCTGGTAGAGTGTGGAACACAGGGGTCCTTTTCTAAAAATGATAAACGCACTATGGCCCATTCACGTGATAGAATATCATTTAGGGACAAAAACTAAATGAGATATCAAGCCACACAGAGACACGGAAGGAACACAAATGCATACTGTTAAACAGGAAAAGAAGCCCGTCTGAAAGGCTCTACTGCCTGGTTTGGGACTATATGACATTCGGGGAAAGGCCAGACAACGGAGACCTTGAGGTCAGTGGTTGCCAGGGGAAGGGTTGGGGCAGTGCAGAATGGAAGGAATGAATTGGTGGAGCACAGAGGATTTTCAGGGCAGTGAAACTATTCTGTCTTCTTGTTGTAGTGATACATGTCACTAGGCATCTGTCAAAACTCAGAATGAACGACCCAGTGCGCCCTCATCTAAATCACAGACTTCAGTTAATAACAATGTATCAATGTTGGTTCATCTAGCAAATGTACAAGGCTAATGCAGATGTTAATGATCAGAGAAGCTGGAGAGGGGAAGGGGGATGAGGGGGTATGTGGGAACCTTGTTTTCTGTCCATTTTTCCAAAAACCTAAGATTTCTCTTAAAAAAAAAATGTCTAACTTAAAAATAGAGAATTTGGCTATAGATTCTAATGATCCAGGAGCAAAGAATATGCAACATATTAATGAAATACACATATTTTAGCTTTCTCAAGGTTCTTTCCATTGTTGTTAATCTCAGTGAAACTTGCTACTCAGCATCATATTGACACTATGTCCAGAATTTTAAAATGAACTAACTGAATCAGTAAGATAGACTCAGTCCAATCCTAATGTCAAGGAAAGACTCAACATTTACTTTATGAATTTCAACATGAAAAAAAATCCATTAAAATACAATTAGCAAAAAGTGAAAGATTTATACAATCTAAAGAAACTGGGGTTGTGGCTCAGTGGTAGAGCGCTTGCCTAGCATGTGTGAGGCACTGGGTTCGATTCTTAGCACCACATACAAATAAATAAAATAAAGGTCCATCAACAACTAAAAAACATTTTTAAAAAAGCATTTAAAATATAATTAGCGAGTCTTACCCTAAGTACAAAGAAGGCCTCCCTAGACAGGCTGCCATTTAAAAGAGATTGTTCTTCTTGGCCTGTTTTTTATATTCTTTTTTTTTTTTTTTTAAAGAGAGAATTTATTTGTTTATTTTTTATTTTAGTTCTCGGGGGACACAACATCTTTGTTTGTATGTGGTGCTGAGGATCGAACCCGGGCCGCACGCATGCCAGGCGAGCGCGCTACCGCTTGAGCCACATCCCCAGCCCTGTTTTTTATATTCTTAACCAAAGTGTTGGGGAAAAGCCATATCTACCTAGAATGAAAGGAATATTGGGAGCCACAGAAAATCAGCTTAGTGAGTAACAGATCCTTTTGTTTTCAACTTTGAAAGCAGGGTGACTGATCCAAGGAACCCCTCCCTGTGGTCACACTTGAACTGATTATAGTCAGCAGTCCACTGGGAGATTCAACCTACAGATTCAACCAAAGGAGGATCAAAAATATTCTAAAAATGCTGCATCTGTACTACACATGTGCAGACCTTCTTCTTGGCATAATCCCCTTGGCAATACAGGTAACAAAGATTTGTATATCATTTGCATTAATTTAGGTATTATAAGCAATCTAAAGATGATTTTAAATGTATGGGAAGATGTGTTCATGTTCTATGCAAATACGAAGCCATTTTATAAAAGTTACTTGGACATCTGCAGATTTTGGTATCTGTGGGATTCTGGAACGAGTCTACCGGAATATCAAGGGCAGACTACTCTGAGGCAGGGATTTGGTCCCACGTAGATCCTTACATAATACTGTCTTTTTGGGTTATTAAAATGACTGAATTCATGGTCAGAGTCATTCCAAAGTCCATTATTCTGTCTATCTTGACAAGTAAATTAACCATGGAGTGACCAACCTGGTTGCTAGAAAGTTCTTCATTATGAGGTGAGAAAAAGAATGTTTCCCCCTCCTCTCTGTCAACCTTTCCTATCCCAAACAAACAACTCTCACCAACTCTTTACCTTCTTATGAACTCTTCTTATGAACTTATGAGATGGGGTGAGGAGGAAATATGGAAGTCAGGTGAAGAGTCAATAAACAAAGACTTGTGGGTAGCAAGCATTACTGGTCATTCTGAAGTGTCCACTCACAAAACCAGGAGAGAGAATTCAAACTCCCCCAGGGGCCATGACTCACACAGATCCCAACTGTTGACCTGCCACACAAAGCATTCATTCAATTCCTCCTATTACCTTCTAGAATAATTATAAAGGGAATGTTAACCAAATAAAACAAAGAGATGCTTGCATTCATGATATGCATTCTGAGCACTTAGCCTGGGGGTCACCATTGTGTACACACTAGATAAATCTTCATTTATCAAGATTCCAAGCAGTTGTGAAGTGAAGCTCGGATGACAAGATTTTTTTTTTTTTTAAACAGACAGAAGTCAGGGAGGGCAGTCATGGCTCAGACAGTGAGATCCAAGCAAGGGCTGCGGTGAATCTCTGAGCTCCGCGGGGAGAAGATGGATGGTGCAGGAAGACTGAGAAAGAAGACAAGCAGACCAGAGGGAAAGAAAGAAATTGGGGTGGCAAGAAGAAAAAAGAAAAAAAGCATTAAAGGGGAGAGAGATGGGGACTGGAAGCGGTGGTGGAGGAGCAGGAGATCTGTACCCAGGGAGGCACCCAGGGGAGCCGTTGTGGGTGGAGCCCGAGGCCTGGATGCAGGAAGCCAGGTGTCTTGCTCCTTTAACCACATTATCAATCGCCTACCATATGGCTTCTGAGGTGCCCGGGAAGGCAAAAGCAGAAAGCAAAATGCCAACCACGTGGCACTGACCCTGAAAAATCATCATCTCTGTAAATTCTGAGACACGGGAGAATAGGGACTTTCTATGCAGGAGATCAGTGACTTTGGACCTTTCATATATCAAAGCTCCAAGTGGGTGTTTGTTTCAAAACCTTAGGAGTCCTGTTTTAGGTGAAGTTCTTTGGCACCAGCAATCATTCCTGTTCCGAGTGGTGACCCTGAAGCCCAACTAAAACCTGAAGGAAAACATCTCAGTTTTCAAGGAAAAATCTGTTAGGCCGAGTGTGGTTTAAGCTGGAGTTTAGATGTCGAGTGAATATGACTGTAGTCCTAGTTTCTGAAGATCATGAATCCACATGGAAAAGGTAAACGCGTGGCTCTCACTTACCAAGGATGTGGGCCATTTGCTGGACAGGCTGGACGGCAGCTCTTCCTTCTGATTCTGTAAATACCAGTGTGGGCTGGATGCTCCCCTGGGCCCCTGTGTCATGCTGAGACATTATCAGAACTGGCCTCCTCCCTCCCGCTGCCCGGAGCGTCCATCTTCACCTGCTTCTCTCTTCACCTCCACATGCTGCCGTATTTTTCTGCAAAATTTCTTTTAGTCCCTTCTCGCCATCCTTTTAATTAGGCCCGGGTTCTCCTCTGCCCGGCTTCCTCTCCTATCTGTCTCAGCAGCACCCGTGCCCTAGAGCAATTGCCTCCACCTGGCTTTCATGTGGCTCCTGCCCTAGAATCTGTAAGGCCCACCTGTTCCTGTGGTGGCAAACCCGGCCCACCCTACACAACTCCTCCTCCATCCCTATCACTGATTTCCACCAGCCCCCTCCCCACACCCGCTGGGTCCTCAGTCAGGATCATCCTGCATTTTCCTCTCTCCCTTAAACCATCCAGCAGCAGGTCCTGCAGATTGTAACCCCAGATTAACATACCTGCCACTCTTCATCTCCACGGTCACCTGCTCCTTCAAGCCAACCCCGTGCCTTGTGGAGATGGCGACTCTCTGCTCCCTGTCCTCCCCACCCCCTCCAGTCCATTCTTCATACAGTGGCCCAGAAATAATCCTCAAAAACGTAAACCCAGTCAGGCCATTGCACCAAAGGTTTGTCATGGCGCTTGGGATAAAATCCCAAATCCCTGCCTCAGCCTTCCTCCACCGGACCTCAGCTCAGCTGGCCATGCTGGGTTCTCCCCTCTGCCAGGCAGGCAGCATCCATCGCCCACCCTCTCCTCTGCTTCTGGGCCAGCAGCCAGTCCTGGCTTCTCTGGTCTTGGCTTCAGTATCTTCAGAAAAGCCTTTCTGGACTTTCTTAAATAATGCCATCCCCGTTTCCCACCATCTTCAACTCCTTCATGTATTTTAACCCCATTTGTTATAATTTTATTGTTCCTTGTGTCATCTTTCTCCCATTGGACCCTCAATGTCAAGGCCAAGTTTATATCGTCTTAACCATTGCTGCTCTGTCCCAGGTCAAGGCTCAGTGTACTCAGCTGTTGTTCTGGCTGCTTTATCGCGGTTGACTCTGGACAATTCTAAACTCTCCAGATGGAATGTCCCTCCCTCTAAGGTGTTCGTGCTCCTTCGTCTCTTCTCCCATGTCCTCTGGTGCTCCCTCCAGCCGGCATCCTGTCTGTCCCAATGTTTAGGCTTTCCCTATTGGTTGCTTAATTTATTTTCACTAAAAACAAAAACAAGACCCTATTTGACTCAGTGCTGTTTTTCTTCCATCACTGATACAAACCAGCCACAGGAGTAGTTAATCCCTGCCTCATTGTATTTTCTCACTCCGGTTTATTTCTTCCCTATATTTGTAATGCCAGATTCATGGGACCCCAATAGACCTCCAGGAGCCGAATCCGATGCAATCACACAAGAGTCTTTACTGCAAGCTCGAGCCTGGACTCACAACCGAGAGGTCCCGAGGAATGAGTCCCAGCCCTTAGTTCAGTGAGGATTTATAGGTTTTGGGGGGATACTCTATTCGTCACAACATCACACAGCAAATCATTTCACACCGCGGGAAAATCAAGCAACTCTTAACATTGATTAGCACATTCACTGGTGGGAACAAGTTGGGTAAGGGTGATTGGTGAGCTCAAGTGGTGGATACATTTGAACTGATTGGTTTAGGCCGTGAGGGGTTGCAAGAGTGTACACGCTAAACTGCACCTAAACTACTGGGAGGGGCACCTGGCATTTCAGATATTTTCCCTGTCTCATGCTGATTGGTGGTTGCCAGGGTTTGCTATGGGTCCTCGCTTAGCAACTGAGTCAGGGACACCTGGATCCCTCCTGTTAAACAGCTGTGGATCTCTCCTGTTAAACAACTCAGCAGGGTGGGTATGTGCCTAGGAGCTTCTGTGGGTTTTTCCAAGGACAAGGGTCGCGCCCCCTCCCTCTGGACAGCCTTAAGGTAGAAGCTGGTTTCTCAAAAATGGAGTCACATCAGTTTCTCATACTCAACTTCTTGTTTTTATTACTCAAATTAACTTCAGAAACAGTTTTAGAAAGTTTTAAAGAGAATCCCTGTCCCTCTCCTGCTCCCCAGCACACCTTCCCCTTTGTCTCTCAAGCTCCGCCCTCTCACAGCTCCTCTGGCCTCTCCCTGTTCTGCCCATCTGCACCTTGATTTCTGCTTTGCTCCGTCCTGTCGCTTCCCCTGTGGGTGCCTCCTGGCTGACCTCACATGCTCTGAAGCTTCCGCTGCCATCCACACTCCTGGTGCCCGGTGCAGGACCCACCTAGCTTGTCCTGAGGCTGCCTTCAACCACCCAACTGTCTGCAAGGTATTTACCCTCAAAGGTCTCCCGAGCCGACCCCAGGAACTCACCATGTTGAAAGCCACCCGGTTATAGTTTGCATTTGGAACATACTCCAAAGTCTCAGGTTGAAGGCCTGGTCCCCAGTGCCGAAATGTCCAGAGGTGGGGGAGGACTTGGGGGAAGTGAATGGATCATGAAGGCTCTAACCTCAGAATGGATTGATCCATTGAGAGCCGAATGGAGGAGGTGATACTGTAGGCAGAGGGGCACGGTTAGAGGAAGCAGGTCACTGTGGGCATTTCTTGTCCCTGGCTCCTTCCTATTTCCTTCCGGCTCCTCCTCCCCTTTCCTAGCTGCCATGAGGTGGAAGAGCTCTCCTCTGCCATGCCCTTTCCATCACCATCTGCCATGATGCTTTCCACCTTACCACCAGCCTAACACAATGCAGCCAGTTCACCATGGACTGACATCTCTGACTTGTGAGCCAAAATTTAAATCTTTCCTCCTTGAAGTAGATTTTCTCCAGTAGTTTGTCACAGTGGCAGAAAGCTGATGAACATACACCCTAGCCACCTTTTCTCACAGGCCGTGTCTCCTGCATGGTTCGTGAGTTGGGACTCATCTCCCAGATACTCACTTCTCTCTCAAAGTCCTCTGAGCTGCTGGTCCTGGATGGGGACTCAAAGATCATCAGTGTGGTCTCTCTTGACTTCATCTATCCCTGCTTCCAGATGCACTCTGCTCCTGACTTTCTGCACAGCCTGGGGTCTCCTGTTTTTGTCTTGCATGGCCTTGTGTCTGTCCCCTGCTAAATGATCTTCTGCGATGGGAGAATAATCCCTGATTTGCAGCTTTCGTTGATTTCTTTGGTGTAAATTCTCTCATCGTGATCAATCTCAAATACTAACATGACTTCACTGAAGATGGAGTTGGAAGAGATGTAGAGTCGTCACCATTGGATAGTATTTGTACCATATAGACAATAGAACTAAAAAATAAATAAAACCTTCAAGGGCAGACATATAGGTAGTGATACATTTTTATTATTTATTACCTCCATTTTTAATAGAATTCATTTAATTATAAAGTTATAGAATCTAATTTTTAATAAGGACTGCATTTAACAACCAACTGGCAAGATTCCTAAACATTTTAGCAATTGGCCCTCCAGAGGCCATTGAGGCAGCTCCTGTGGGCAGCTCGCCCCCTTCCCAGGGATCCCTCCTCTCCACCAACATCTTGTCAACACTTTCTCTTCCCTTAAATCAGCTCTGCCTGAACAGGGAAGGTGCCCTCTTCCATTCCACCACAGCTCTCACCCACCACAAAGATCTGTTGATGCCCTATCTTTCTCCTATCCCACAATTTCTTGAGAGCAGAGACCACATCCCATTTTTCTTTGTAATCCCAGTATAGTGCCTGGTACATCTCGTGGACAGAGAACTATTAAAGGACTGAGCTGCTGAGGTGGCACATGGCTGAAATCCCCGCTGCTCAGGAGGCTGAGGGAGGAAGGTCACAACTTTAAGGCCAACCTGGGCAACTCAACAAGACCCCCGCTCAAAATAAAAAGGGATTGGGCTATAGCTTAGTGATCGCATATGTGAGGCACTGGGCTCAATCCCCAGTACTGCGAAAAAGAAAAAAGAATCGAAGACTCCTTTCTGTTGGCACCATTCTTTTCTCCTCTGTCTCCGTTCCTGATGGCTTTGGGAGATTGGCTGCATGATGGAACAGGCTCAATAAAAACAAAATGCTTTTTGATTGGACGAACTGACCAAGCAACTAGAGCATTTGCAAGCATGAATAGTTTACTCGTGTTTATTTGGGGTAGAAAAAAATTGTGCCCTCTCAGTTGGTTCCCAGACATGGTGTCTCCATGCCCATGACTATAATGGCTCATGCTGACAGTGTCTATGGAATGCAAATTCATGAATTGTGAGAAAGCGATTAACTTTCCCATTAACAGTTCTATTAGTCAGGGTTCTCCAGAGAGACAGAACCAATAGAATGGGTGGATGGATGGATGAACAGAGAGATGGCTGGATGAAGGGGATTTACTAGGGGAATTGGCTCATATAATTATGGAGGCTGAGGAGTCCTATGATAGGCTCTCTGTAACCTGCAGTCCCAGTGGTTTGGCACTATCCAAGTCTGAAAGCCTCAGGACCAGGGAGCGGATATTGTAACTACGGTGCAAAGCCAGAGGCCTGAGGACTGGGTTGTTGGTGGGGAGGATCAGGGTCAGCACTGATACAAGTCCTGGAGTTCAAAGGCCAAAGAGCTTGGAGTTCTGATGTCCAAGGGCAGGAGGGAAAGGACATCTGAGCTGCAGGAGGGAGGGGATTATTTGCCTTTCCTCCTAACCAGGCCCCCAGCTGATTGGATAGTGGTCCCCACTCACATTTGAAGGAGAATCTTCCTTACTGGGTCCACCAACTTGAATGCCAATCTCCTCTTGAGCTTTTGGGGGACACCTCACATCCAAACCATAATACCTCTGGAAACACCCACGGAGCCACACCCAGAACTAATGCTTTACCATTACCTTGCTATCCCTCCATCCAGTCAAGTTGACATCTCAAATTAACCATCCCAGAAACTATTTAAGGCAAGTTACACATTTGATGCTCTGCGGCATCCTAAACCCTGGCCTGGACTTTTTTACTGAATGAAAATTAACATTCAAGGTCATCATTCTAACTGACAGAAAATCAGAGGAGCCCACTAGGAAGAGTTATCTGTTGGATGGAACAAAACAGTGATTGAACATCCATCGCCTGACAGGTTCTGTATTAGCCACGGGGATGGATCGATGAAAGGAGTGTAAATGTACTGAGGATATTTTTTGAGTTTTTCAACGGGATGCGTGTCATTTTACTGACATAGACTCTAACTTCCAAGCCTTTTTAGAGTTACTCACAGTTTTGCAGCCAATTGACTGCACGGGCTGTTGTCTGAGGGTACGGAATTTCCATGCATCTACAGAACTCTAACTCAAGTCTCACTCGGAGTCGTGGTGCACTCTCTAGAATTACGTTATACTTCACGCGGATGGCTTGTTTATATAACAGAATCGTTTTGTTTTCCAAGAAGATTCAACAGTTCCATTAAGCAACAGCAAAAGTAGTCATCACTACTGCAGAGCAGATTTCAATCTCAGCAAGATTTATATTTCACAAATAAATATTTAAAAGTAAGTCATAACAGAGCTAAAACCAACAATATCACATATCCCCAAACTATGCCAGTTAGTCTGGGTGCATATCTTGTAGAAATTGGGTGTTCCTGAAACCTGAGAGAGATTTTACTCTGTCTCTAAAGAAAAGTTGGGGGCCTTTAAGATTCCATCTACACATACACATCCGTCCGAAAAGAAAAATCCAAAGACTGAGGTCACTGGGATTTAATTCAAATTTGACTAAGTAGAATTGAGTAAGTAGACCGGATTCAATCTGGACTGTGTTGAGATTTCTCAAAATCCATTTTTACAGGGAAAAATTATTTTTTGCTTACAATAGGTATGAGTCTATTGGTCATAAATCTGAACATCGCTCACTGTGTCACATCTGACAATGGGTCACATTTGTGGTAGGAAGATGTTTCCCAAAGGTCTAAGATTCCTGAGCCAAGGTGTGGCATAGGACAGAAAGATGAGCTACTATTGCTAATGTTTCCAAAGAGAGCAGCACCTCACACCCCCGGAAAGCCCAGTGGCCCCCAATGGAGAAGGACAAGATGGCGCCAGCAGGCTCCTTGCCTGTCTTGGAAAAGACAGAGTTCAGGAGAACTGTCTAACTGTACTTAATGGTTCCAGCCTAGAAAGGATTTCATGGCATCATGGGTCTCCTGGGAAAGGACACCGTGAAACTAACTTATGGAATCCAAGTCTAGACACGGCCTAAGGACTCCACAACACACTTAAAAGAAAAAACAAACCAAAATAAAAAACCAGAAAGGACTTTTCCACCGACAGAAACCACATGAGTAGTTAGCTTTAAAGGTGGAAATTGCCAATGACCTTTGGTGGGGGATATTCTCTGGACATCTAAAGCAGGATCTAACTGCTTTATAATGCTTCCAGTGGCGTGGAATGTTCTCTGCTGTGAGTGGGAAACACCCCTTTACACGAGCAAAGTCTGAAGTTGGCCCACAGGACAGTGTCTCTGGTGGCGTGGGATTTTTCAGCCTTGCACTTGCTGGCCTGTACCCTTCTGAGCAATTGCATTTCAATAAATTTCAGGCATGTGCCTGCAGCAGATGCAGGGGTGGTCATAAATCTGGGCTCAGTGGCTTCCAGCCCCCAAATCCAAGGTTCTCAAATGCTGACCTTGGCACAACTGGAATTCATGTTGTAGAATAGTCTTCTACAGGTGGTAATTCAGTATCTTACTTTTTTTTTTTCTTTTTGCCTTCCTTGAAGAGTAGCAAAGTGTAGGAATGTTAAAACAGCTTTCTTTCCCCTGTGTGTTATGAAGGCTAGATGGAAGGTCTTTCCAGAGCAAAGGAAATTAGGCCAAAATGTTCCACACTGTGGTCAAGGCTGCATTCCTATTGAGCAAATATGCACAAATGCAGGGAGATGATATTGACCCCACATGCTCTGTCACTGATGGAGGGAAGAAATACGGCAGTACATGGTAATCCTCGTATCAGATGCTTGGACCCAAGCCAAAAGATTCTTCCAGAACTTTTTTTTTTCTATTATAAAAAATAATACATGTTCATTCTAGATTTTAGGAATTTTAAATGTAAGGAGGGAATTTATTTTGCTTTCTGTCTTTATACATGCCAAGGTGCCCTTTGTCCTGTTTTGCATGTGGTGTGCCTAAAAGAAGATAATGTTCTCTTTAGAGACCTGGAAGAGCAGGACGTGTGTCCGAGGGGCACAATGAGTAGGAGGGACATGCAAGAAGCAGAGGTGGAGTACGTCCATTTCTCCACACTCCCATTCCCAGTTTTTTGGGGAAAGCCCCAGTATTTTGGGAGAGAGCCCCAGGATTCTTACATGGAGAACATGACATCTGGTCAGCTTCCCATGAAAAATGGAGCATTGCTGTACCCCACCTGGACTATGAACCCTGCAGGGAACCCACTGGGATCACCTGATCCATCCTCTGGGGAGGGGCTCATTCTGTTGAGAGGAAAGAATGGGGAAGAGCATTTGGAGGGAGGCATGATAGACCTTTCCTACCCAGAGTTAGGTCCTTAGAGCTCCCAGCATTGGGTCACTGAGGTCCTCTCAGGACACTTTTGAATAACCACCCCCAATTATCCTGCATTAATTATCTCAGCTTGGCTAAGTCATCCTGCACCGTTGCAGGACCTGCCAGGCCCTGGCTCTGGAAACAGGCTGGAGGTCTAGGGCTGATGAAGGCGCAATGTCTGACGGATTCACAAAGGCTTCCAAAAGGTATCAGAGGTGGAGAGTAAGTCCAGGGTTCCTTAGGCTTGTGCAAAGGTTTATTTTATACCACGATTTTTGGAATGATAACTATAGACTTGAGATTATGATCACCCAGACTGTTCTCAGACCCTCAATTGGGTCCCTGAATCCAGTAATTGCTTTTCTGTAATTTACATCATTGAAGCCCCCTTACCTGTGGCTCTAGAACTCAAGAACTCTAGATCTCAAGGACTAAGAACCTTCCAGTTCTCCTCCTCCTCCTCCTCCTCTTTTTTGTGGTCCTGGGTATTAAACCTGGTGGTGGTCTACCAATGAGCTATGTACCCAGTCATCGCCACCACCCCCTTGAACCCAGGGGTGCTTAACCACTGAACCACATCCCCAGCCCTTTTTATATTTTATTTTGAGGCAGGGTCTTACTGAGTTACTTAGGGCCTCACTAAATTGCTGAGGCTGGCTTTGAGCTTGCGCTTCTCCTGCCTTAGCCTCCCAAACCACTGGGATTACAGGCATTTGCCACTGTACCCGGCCCCCTTTTCTTTTTGAGACAGGGTCTCACTAAGTTGTCCATCTGGCTTCAAGCTTGTGATTCTCCTGCCTCAGTCTCCCAAGTTGCTGGGATTACAAATGTGCGTCACCACCCCTAGCTCAGATTTTCTTTATAACAGTGTTAAATGCTGACAAATACTAGAATCAGTAATGCAGAAATAGAATCTACACCTTTTTCTGCAAAAAGTAGGTGCAAACCAGAGTTATGACATTTGGGGCCCAGTCTCCAAGCAGCCAGGATGAATGGGGTGAAGGTTCTACCCCTTCTCTACTGGACAAGTCTTGGCCGCCAGCCTGTCAGTGGCTGGGCTTTCCCCAGGGTGGTTCACGTGGCTCTGATGCCTCCTGTGCCCAGCACCTTCTCTGAGCCTTGTTTGCCTGGAGGAAGTGCTCAGCTGTCCAGATGGCATTCTATCTCCACTATCCGCTACTCATCTGAGTAGAAAGGAGGAGCTTGGAGCCGCCTCTCTCTGGGGTGGTGGGGAGCCATCTTCTCCCAGACCTCGGCTCACTTCTGGACTGACTCAACCCAGGGCCTGGGCAATCGTCGATTCTTCTGCTTAAAATCTGGAGTACATGTTTGACTCTCTCGCCACCCCTCAGGTTTGCTGGGCGGTTGACTAGGTGCTGGACCGCTCTCCCTGTGGTGGCAGAGAGCGGCATGATGGAAACAGGGTCCGGCCGGAGGTGAGCACCTGGCTTGCAGCCTCTTCTTGGCCTGGATTCACGGACCTGGCCGAGCAGGAGTGAAATTGCTTAGTCAAGTGGACCGTTGTCAAGGCCTTACCTGACCCAGGGAATAGTGGTCGCCATCAGTTGAAAGAACAGCTGTAGAAGCCCCAGGAGAAGATGAGAAAAATATGGCCCTCCCAGACTCCAGCGAGAGAGTTCTGGGCCTCACTGACTTTGGGCCCTGGGAAAACATGGCGCAGATCCTGGAACTGAGCCAAAGAGAAAGTCTGCTTGACCAGAGGAAGTGAGCTCCCCAGACCTGGAGGAGTGGAACAGAGACCGGCGATTCAGTGTCAGGGTGCTACAAGGGAAGAAGGTGACTAATGCTCCAAGTCTCTGGGTGGTAGCCAGACATTTCCAAAGATTCGTGATTGTTGGCTCTGACCTAGAGTGCTCACGTGGCCTCTGCGTCCTGTGGTCTTGACTTGGGTCTGATATTCTGGTCTTGGTAGCACGCTCCCTGGCACAGGGCACTGGTCTCATCCATCCCTTGGCCTCTGTCCCTGAAACTCTCACCCAGTAGGTCCTCCACAAGGTGTCTTAACTGGGTGATGGCTCTTCCAACCACGGGCACAAGCCCAGCTCTGTCTCAACCTCAGACTGACTTGGCCAATAGACAAACTTGTTGGAAGGAGAGGCGTCTACGTGACACTGGAGAGGAATATGGCCACCCGGGGATTTTGATGTAAGAGAAAGTGAATTCAAAGCTCATCAGCACTGGAGTTTGAGAAAAGATCTCTGGCCTTGTTCTGAGGAAAATATAGGGGGCGGGAGAGACTGGGAAGGGGTAGAGGAGAGAGATGCAGAAAGATAGGGAAGAGAGGAGAAGAGAGGAGAGGAGAAGGACACTCCATTCTGCATGCAGAGAGGTCTCCGTGCGGCTCTCAGGTCTCACCTTGGTGATTTTCCTAGTTTCTAGGCAGCCTGGCCAGGCAGACAGAGCAATTTGGTCAATTCCGCGGAGAGGCCACCTCTTTTGAAATGTGCTATTCTAATCAGCAGTTTATCCGGCAACACAAGTGCAGTGAGTTAACACAACCCAAACTGATTTTGTTGGTAAACATCACCCAACTGTTTCCTTATTAATTTACCTTGGCAACACCTCTCCATCATGCAATTATGTAGGATTCCAGACCCGTATTTACTCCCATCCCACACACACCTTATGTTACCTCTGCTACCGTGGGGAGGGAGAGGACAGCTTCTGGGTTCCTGCAGATCCTCAGATAATCCCAGTGGGAGATGAGAGAGACACAGACTCCCCAGGGATGGGGGCAGTTTGGGGCAGGGTGAGCCCAGGGCTTGGTAGGAGTCGCTTCAGCCCTTATTCAACAGGTGAGCAGGAAGTGAGCCCAACTCACCCACAGGAACCCCAGAATAGATATTTCTGGAATAAGAACTTGAAGAAATAAAGTGAGGGGTGCTTACTGTAAAAAGAACCAAGTTTGAAACAGTTCACATCAATTCTTCGGGAGGGTAGACAATTCTGGACAGTTTAGTTCATGTGTTGGGAAAAAATTGGGAAGCCAGGCTCTCTCCTGGAGGGCAGCAGAGTCCTTTAGAGACAGAAGAGGGAGAAATTCATTCATAGAAACCAAAGAATTTACTACTCTACTGCAGCTTCTGCAGACTGACCTGAGATGCCCCTAGGGGAGCTGCCTCGAGGCTGAGGTACAGAGAGGAGGGAGTCCTTTAGGTGAGGTTCTTTCACCCAGATGCTGATTTGTTGGTCTGAGTAGGGCTTGACCTTCAGCATTTTGAAAAATCTCCCCTGGAGCATCTGCAGCCCAGGTAGGCTGGGAAACACCCTGATCTTAGAGTGCACCTAAGCCAGCGGCAGTACCAGGAATTTGCTCGAAATGCAAATGCTCAGGTCCCAGCCCAGATCTACTGAGTCAGACCCTGTGACCCAGGGCCCAGCTGCCTGCTGCTCACGCAGGGTGGGGAAGGCTGCCTCAGAGATAACCCAGATCTCCAGCTGTTTGGGGAGGTGGCTTAAGCATCACTGGCCCTCCACCTCCCCCATTCTCTCAAAAACCCCAATCCTGGAGGCTCACCCAGCCTTGAAAACTTGGAGCCCTCCTTGTGGAGCTACGTAGAGTAGGAGGGGCAGGAATCAGCTCCAAAGCCCTGCTCACTCTGAGCCGAGTGGACACTCCCAGTAGTCAAAGTAGAGTGTGCACCGCATGGAGGGCGCGCCTTTACCTAATTTGCACAAAATCAGCTTTTATCCAACTCGGGCTCCTTCCTGGGCTCCCTTCTCCCTCGGACGCCTTCCCACCCCCCAGTTCTATCTCAGGAACTTCCTCTGCATCCGGCCGCTGGTCACCTCCCATTCCAGAGGGTGTCCCCAGCCCTCAGCATGCCTTTCTCAACCTCACTGGGACCTGCCCCTCCCTCCCTATCCCACCTGCTTTCACCTGGGCTCCAACACCTGCAAGTGCACCTGCCCACACACGTGTGCACACATGAGAAGCTCACAAAAACCTTCTCCAGTACATCCTGTTGCCTGTAGGGTAAAGTCCACCTGTCCAGAGCCTTCCACCCACCGCACCTCCCCCATCCGGCCTTATCTCTCTCCAGCCTTCTTGCCGAAGCCTGCCTCCGGCAAACCTGGTCCACTGGTAATAACCTTGATAAGATAAGCTAGTCAAATTAGAGACAATGACCCCGGAACAGGTTGGGCAGCCACAAGGGTGTCAGGCTGGGACAGCTGCAGAAATTTCCAGTGCTCAGGGTCTGAATGGATACACTTGGATCCCTGAGTTCAATGGAATGACGATGATGTTCCTTGGAGAAAGGTATCCACAGCTCAAGGACTCGATGGTGCATTTTTGGTCATTTCCTTTCCTTGTGGCGTTTCACTAATTATGTCTTCTTAGAAAACCTAGTTTGAGAAATGATTTTGTGGGCACATCAATAAACTGATATATTTTGTAGGAAAATTAACCAGGTGCTCTGATTATGGGAATAAAGCTCAATTTATTACAGGTGTTCTAGAGTGGGCATTGTACCTGCCTTCAGAATCTAAAGAGCGCTGTCGCCATCTGGTGGCAACTACCTAAAATACAGTCAGAAGTGCGTTCATTCATTCATTCAACAAACACTTCCTGAACATTTTCTGATTGACAAGCAGGCATTCTCCTGGCCACTGGGATATGGTGCTGAATCAGGTATTGTTTCTCTTCTCAAAAAGCTTACATCTAGAGTGTGAATAGAAGCAACCTCAATGGGGTAGCTTGGGGTGCTATGGCAGGACATGGACGGACAATCCATCATCTCTCGGATGGCTGCCTTGAGGTGACATCTACTCTGAATCCTGAAAGTAGGAGGAAGGACCCTGGTCTGTGACAGGCAGGTGAGGATACAGGATGGCAGAGCCTGTCCTAAATCAGGTGATACAGGTACAAGGCAGTCTGGGACCTCAGCTCAGACAGGGAGGGAGCTAGGCCCTGTAATGAAGACACTTGACCAAATGTTCTTGGCACAAGATGGACTTTCCCAAGCAGAGGACTATTTCTGGTTTGCATTGCTCTTTGGGGTGTGGAGAACTGGGACTTGGTTCAAGTAGGCACTATATTCCGGAGGGTCTGTGGGGTGGTTGAAGATGAGCACCAAGTACCCGGACAGCTGCAGGGGCTTCATGGGGCCGTAGGCAGCCTCCTGCAACGAGATAGAGCAGACGCCCTGCTCACGGCCTCCCAGGGGACAGTCAGGACGACTGGCCACACGTCAGCCCCTCATCATCTTGAAAGCTGGTCTTTCCTCATCCCTGGTCCTTTGGCTCCTGAACGTTGGCTGAGAAGCTCAGTTGCCACTGTCCACTCTGCTCTGGTGGCTTCTTTCCTAGCCAGGAGCCTGGTCTGAGAACACCCTGGATGGGTCCCTGCCTGTGACAGGAATGCTATGTGTTTGCCCACCCGTTTCCTTCCCCCTGTGCCCACTCCATTCCCAGCTGTCCTTGCCATTAGGTGTGGCCAAAGCAAAGAAGGTGGGGACGTTTCCAGGACTGACCTGTAGGTCCCTTCTCCACGTCACCCTCTTCACTCTTCCCTGATTGCCAGCTGGTTTCGGACGCTCCTAGCAGATGCTGAGGTCACAGAAGGGAGGATCCTGAATTCCCGAGTCGCTGTGTGGAAGCTACCCTCTGAGCTGCCCACCTCTGAGCTGCCCACCTCTGAGCTTTAGATGAGGAACACGCTTCTGTGAGAGGAAGCCCTGAAGACCCTGGAGCTCCTGCTACAGCGCTCCTTCCCACCATCCCTCCCCCAGACTCAACCCCTGCTCCCACATCGCCACGCCTGGAGGGGGTGGGGAGTCCCTCTACCTCTAATTCCTTAGAGGCAGATGTTGCCCAAACTTCTAGTTGACAGCCAATCTCCTGCTTTATGACCCTTGTTAGTGGCCCTCTACATTCAGGTCACAGTGCTCTTTTTACTCTGTGGTGGGACATTCTGGTGCTGACAACTGGAGGAATAACACTCGCGCTCTCTTGCTCTCAGACTGTGGATGCTGAATTCTGTGGCTGGGGCATGCAGTCTGTCCCCTCGGTGCCCAGCCAACCTGGTGTAAAGTGACCCAGACTTGTCTCAAGGCCACCAAGCCAGCAGCGACTCCATGTTCACCCAGGGAACCACGTCCCGCACCTCATCACCGACATGTGACCACATTCAGCCGTGAGGAGTGCCAGGAGAGATTCGATGACAATTTAGACAGTGTCATCATCTGACAAGCTGAGATCACGGGTGACATAAACTGAGAGAGAGGCTGCAATGTGAAGCAGATAGGATGGGCTACAGTAGCATCAAGAACCGGCTACAGTCCACAACACTGTCTCTGCCTGCTGACAACACCTACGGTCAAGGTCCGAAGGGTAGTGTCCCTGCAGCTTGCCCGGGGTGTGACGAGGGCACCCAGGTGAGGTTGATGGGCAGGTGTCAGCTTATCGTCCGATGAGCTCCATCTTTATTTTAATAATGAAGCCAGATGGGATCCACTTGGCCTAAATAGCGTCACATCACTAGCCTGCTTAAAGTCCTTCAATGGTCGCCTTTCCCACTTTGGAGGGCAGTCGCAGGTGTTCACACAGCGCACCAGATCTCCCACCCCTGCCCAGCTCTCCCATCGTCCTGCCCCATCGTGCCCCCTGCCAATGCCTCCCAGCCGATCGGTCTCTTCCACTTTCTTCAGGTGCACCCAGCACCCAGTACCCACTCAATAAATAAACGCTGAATGAATGAGGCTGGGACGCCCCTTAGGGCCCTGCCATCCTGAGAGAGATGGTGGAGCTGCGGTTGGTGCTGGGTGAGTGGACGCCTCTCTAGATGCAGGCTCTGTGAGGTCAGGAACCCTGCGCCTTTGCTGCCCCTGTGCGTCCTCCTTGCCCGGGACAGAGCCAGTGCTGAGGAGCCCCAGGGCACTGGTTGAACCAATAGAACGAACTGGAGTGAATGGACCCAGGGAGTCCCGGCCAGAAGAGACGCAGGAGGCAGACCAGCAGGGCTCAGCGACTCAGTGAATGTAGGGGTAAGGCTGGGGCTGAGAAAGAAGGAAGAGTCCAGAATGAGCCCGAGTTTCCAGCCTGGGGCTGAGTGGAGGCAGGTACCATTTAGAAAGATTAAGAACACGGGCTGAGGCTAATGCAGGAAGGAGGCCGAGGTGAGGAGCCTAGTTTTAGAGATTTCCATTCTGTAGGGTTTGCGGGATGCTTGTCAGAGGAGGCCAGTGGGCAGCTGGGTATCTTGGTTGGAAACTCGGGGATGGGAACTGGGCTGGAGAGAGTGGGATGGGGAGCCATCGGCCTGCAGATGTTAATGAGAACCAGGCAAGAAGAAGAGATTGCAAGGCGACAGGCAGTGTGGTGGTACAATGATGTATGAAATATGGTCCCTGCCCTCACAACCAATACAAATCAAGATTTGACATAGACCTCAGAGCTGTTGATGCACCCATCCACATCTCCATAGCAACCACAAAGGGAAGAGAGAGCTCTGCCCTTATCACAGACAGGGGATGCACACAGATGGCTGCTGTCTCTCACAAGTCCCCCATGCAAGGGGCATTCTCACTTCATGGAGGATCTACAAATAGCAGCACCTGGAAATGCCGTTGCTCCAGCCAGCCCAAGCCTGTACCTTCTCCCATGTCTCAATCATGGCACCCAAAGGTGGGGGCGCATCAGCCCCTTCTAAAGCTCCTTTTCTCTAGTCCTCTCTCCACACATATCTCTCTCAGAGCCATCCTGGGGGTGGCTGTAACGACCAACTTGCCTAATCCAGACACTTCCGTAGCCACCTCATTTGGTCTTCCTGGAACATTCAACGTCCCTGGGCACTTCCTGGTTTTGCCACTGTCCTCGGGTAGCGTTGGTGACAATAATCATAGCCCACATGTAGTAAGAGCTTACTGTGAGCCAGAGCCGTAGGACGCCTACTGGGGGTACCTCAATTTCCCCAGGATTCAGTTTGACAGAATGAGGTTTGAAGAGGTGGTGCGGCTTTCTGAGACCATCTGAACTACTGAGGCAGCAGGTTTGAACTTGGGTCACTGGAAAACAAAAAGCCTCACCCTTAAGCACTAACAGAGCGCCCCGCTGTTGGCTTTCCTGCTCTCAGGTCTTCCCTGCTCCGTCCTGCCCAGGCTGTCCTTCTGAGTGTTCTTTCCCTGGTCCACTTCCCGACACCGTGTTCTCTGGGGCCAGTTTTATCTTGCACTTTTGCCCAATCTGTATGCACTGGTTCTCAAGAACAAACAGCTCCCCCCATCAGATTTTTCTCCTGCCCTCGGTGGGTCTGGCTACCTCCTGAGCATCTTCCCCAGTGCGGCCACCAGGGTCCTTGGGCTCAGCATGCAAATGCTAAAGCCACTATTATTTCCCACACATGATCCTTCTCCGAATCCTCACTGTGCTCTGTGACACCACCAAGGGCTCTCAATGCCACCAGAAATTTAGATATTATCCTCCACTTCTCTCTTCTCCACCCGACAATCAGCAACCAAGTACCGTCATTCTGCCTTCCATGATGGCAAGGGCCAGCCCTTCTCCCCCTTTCCATGTCCTCTGCCTTGTTGAGGCCATCATCTCTCCCCACATGATCTGCAGCCTCCCGGCTCGGCTCTGCACCTCGGGTGTAGACCTCCTGAGGATATTTCTGGAAGCAAAGCTGATCCCATTGCCGCCAACTTCAGCTCCTGTTCTGAGTTCCCTCTGACCCTGGAATAAATGTGAACTCCCTGGCACAGCCCACAGTGTCCTGCATGATCTGTCCTGGGGGCTGTCCCCGTCTCCCCCCTCTCCCTAGCTTCCAGTGCCTTGGAGCAAGCGTCAGCTGTGCCAATCTCGTCTATTCTGCTCTGTCTGTTGCTGAATTCATCCGTCTAGTCTAAGCTCAGGTGTCATTTACTCCAAACCTTTTACCCATCTCCTGATCTCCGATTTTGTCCTCTCTGAGCCCCGTGCATTTCTGTGCCTTCACAGCTATGGCAGAGGGCCCTTGGGTGTTTTCACGTCCATTTCCCTGTGCTGGAAGCTGAGCCCCTTGTTGGTGAGACCTGGGTCTTATGCGCTAGGATTCTACTGCCAGTGCCCAGAACCTCATTCAGGGTTTGTTGGCTACAGGAATGAAGGGACAGGGGAGTCCTCCTGACCTGATCTTACATTCCCCCAAACCGGACAGAGTTCCTAAGACACTGGGCGACACTGAGGAGAATGGGGACAGCTGAGGTTTTCAGCCTTCCAAGGGGGCCCTGGATAACTGCCAGGGAGTGAAGCAGACCGAGGACACACACCAACCTCTGTTGTCCTTTATGTGCTGTTCCGCAGCCTGGGGCAGCGGGCATCAGTAAACTGTGTCACAACCCTGGACTGGCGAGGTGACCTGTAGATATTCAAAGCTGAGGTGTGACTTTAGAGTTATTGGAAAAAACACTCGGTTTAAAGGGGGAAGATCGGGCTTGAGTCTGGCTTCCAGAAAGTACTGAGTGTCTGATAACAGGCAGTGTGGCACGTCCCCTAATGTCACCAGACCTCCCATTTCTTGGAACCCAGGAATGAAACAGCTGCTCGGCTCCTCCCGGGGTGCTCTGAGGCAGAAATGAGGTGACGTGTCCAAGTTGTTTGTCCCCGTGGGTGCCCAGGACACACTGTTATCTCTGCCCAGGGCCCTGCGTGGCCTCTTTCAGCCTCTGCCTCTCCCCATCAGAGACGTCAAGCTCAGAGCTGAGCAGCTGGGAACCTTCCACTGGGGAGGGAGGCCCCGCGTCGACATCTGCACAGACGGTTTTTAAACACAGGGAACGTGGAGGAAATACCATGGAGTTTATGGAGTGAAAGCCTTAAAAAGAAACACAAGACTCAAGTCAAAACAGTTGACTCAACTCTGGGGAGATGTCTGCCTGGAGGTAGGAGGAGAAACGATAGACTCAGAGTGGGCGGAGATGGAAGGGAACAGCTCTGTGGGGCGGCCCCTCTATGGGGTCAGTGGGCCCTGCACACACTCAGGGAGGGACAGTCATACTGCCCGTGTGCAAGGTAGAACACACCAGCAGTCTTCTTTTTTTTTTTTTTTTTTTTTCCTTTTGTAACATTGGGGATGGAACCCAGGGATAATCTACCACGGAGCCACATCCCCAGCTCTTCCTATTTTTTATTTTGACACAAGTTCTCACTTCAGTCTCTTAGGACCTCCCTAAGTTGCTTAGGACCTCTTTAAGTTGCTCAGGCTGGCCTCAAACTTGTGATCCTCCTACCTCAGCCTCCCGAGTCGTTGGGATTATAAGCATGCACTACCACACCTGGCCTATCAGAATTTTTGAAACACATGACTTTGGGTCCAGCCATTCCATTTCTAAGATTTCATTGGAAGTTGGGGAAATGTGGGCACATCTCAAGTGCCACTCGACAGAGGATACACTAAGTGAATTATAACACGTCTGTCAATTGGAGTCCTAGGTAATAAATGATATATTTCTCTAGGTATGGTCATGGCCAGATGTTCATGGTACAGTAAGTTAAAAAGATGAGTTGCGTATTTGCACGAACATGATGATCTTTTTTCCCACAAAAACCAAAAAGATACATATTTGTACTTGCAGGGAAAAAGACCCAGTGTATGTATACTGATTTGTTAATGGGGGTTGTTTGTGGGAGTGGGGAATCATAGGATATTTACCACACAGTTCTGTTGAGTTGATTGGTTTTTTAAATATTTATTTAGTTGTCAATAGATCTTTTATTTTATTTATTTATATGTGGTGTTGAGAATCAAACCCATTGCCTCACACATGCTAGGCAAGTGCTCTACTACTGAGCTACAACCCCAGCCCTTGAGTTGATTATTTTTGATACACATATTGTTAAAATAAAAATGTCCATAAAGTAGTTAAAGTTCAAATGTTTAATGATGGTGAATATCATGGCAATTGTCTGCCCTTTGTCCCAGAAAGATCCCACCCAGACTGTCCCTGCACCACACTGCAGATATTAAAATTGCAAGACGTCCTTATCCATGTGACTTTCCTGATGCAAATGCCTCAGATTTCTCATTTCTGACCCTTGCACTTCACCTGGGTTAATTTACGGTCCACGATTCTGAGTATTATCTCTACTCTGCAGCAGGCACAGAAAGGGTGTGGAAATCACGAGTCACCTAGAGGGGCTCCAGGCATGTTAGTCAGAGGATGGCAGAGTGCACTCAGCGTCCTCTGGAGAGCTGGCATCTCAAGAAAGCTGGACATCTCTGGGCCAGCCACCAGCATGCCAAGCCATCTCCATAAACAGGAGGGACCGGGGCCAGGTGGGCAGGAGCATACCCACTGAGAGATGTGAGGGGCGTGGTCTAGATAAAGAGCCCGAGAAGGGGACTGGAGACCTGGCTCCTATCACTAGACAGGGACAGAACCTCATACCAGCCACTTCTCTTTTGGGGGGTTTCTACTCCTTGGTCAACATTTCTCAAATATGTGCCTTACAGCTACATCAGGGGTATGTTAATAAGTGTCCCTGCACACGGATTCCGTGGTCAGATGCACTTGGGCAACGCTGGTCTCCACGGCCCTCTGTTGGACGTCCCCTGTGCCCATGAGCAGGTTCAAGTGTCTGAGAGGTCGCACAGTAAATAAACTTCTTGAAGCTCACACCACCCGCCTTTTTCATGTTTATTTCACCTCGGAATCCTTTATTTTTATTTTATTTTTTCTGCGTGTCTGTTACATGCACAGAATGAAGTCACATCCAAGGTCACTTCTCCCAGGCCAGGATGACCTTGCCACTGTTCCATGGCACTCGCTGCCACCCTGCACAGCGGCTCCTTGGACTGCGGATGGAGGGTCAGCCCCTGTAGAGCGCTGGCCCTGCCCTGGGAGAGAGAACACCTGGTCCATTGTGTTGGTCGGATGGGACAGAGGGGAGGGGAATCCAAGAGGGCTGGGCTGCAGCTGAGGACACTGTCCAGATGGGGTGCTGCAGCTGGGGGCACGGAGCCAGCAAACAAAACAGAGGGGCAGGGCAGCCGGGGAGCCAGGAAGGCGCTTGGTGCCTGGGTGGGTCACCGTCTTCTTTATGGCTGAAACTCAGCGGTTCTCTGGGTATAAACACCACAATTACAGTGAGGACGTCCAGGCTTAAATGTTTCTTTGAGGAAGTCACGGCCTTGGAGTCACAGCCCAGGCCTCTGTTTCTTCTTCTGTAAGATGGGGCTTAAAGACTTGTTCATAAGGATTCAATGAACACACGAAAGCTCAGAGAAGAGCCACTAGCACACGGGTGGCACTCCATAAATGGGGTCACCATGACTAATTATGGCTACTATTTATGTTTTGGGCTGAGATTCCACTTGGACTTGACAGCCCCACTCGGGCCTCTCCCAGGCACCTCAAGGATCAAAACAGAATTTGTGATTTTCCCAACACTCCACCTCCCCAGTCTTCATCAATGGGCCTACACACCTAGAGCTCAAGTCAGGAGTCTGGAAGTCAGACACGGTCTTTCCTTCCACTTCCCTTTCACATGGCTCCACTGTGAATTCCATGGGGTCCACCCCAAAGTGCCTTACCCCTACCTCATCCTTCCCACCTCCCCTGCCCACCGTGGTCAAGCCTCCTCATGTCTGGCCGAGGCACTAGACCCCTAGAAGGGCTCTGCTTTTGTCTCCCAGTGAATTCTCTGTCCAGCCCACGTGCTCTGGAACCAGGGTAAATGTGGCCACACGACACCCCGAGGGACCCGGAAAATGAAGCCCAAGCTTCTGACAGTGACCCCAGTGGATATCTGGCCTCTGGGGACCTCAGCTCTTCTTCCCAGCCACTGCTGGCCCCAGCCGGCTCTCTGGACTCCGATGGCACTGGTCTCTCTGCAGTGCCAACGACGTGTGGGTTTCCCCACCTAGGACCCTCATGCATGTCCCCTGAGGCTTTGCTGATGGCTCTTCAGAGGATGAACTCCTCCGCCACGGACAGGGACACGTCCAGGCTGGAAGCTTTCCTCTGGAGACACACGCCCACCCAGGGCCACACCCTGCAGTGGGTCATCCCCACGCCCCTTCACGGCCACGTGCCCATGACCTTGGCAGCCCTTTTCTCCACCTGCAATTCACCTTCTCTGTCTCCCTGTTTTGTCGTCCACCTCCTTCCGGGGTCTAGTACTGGGCCTGTGAGCACGGCCCAAAGCCCCCAGCTGGTTGTGACCTGCCACCTACCTCTCTGCTCCGCCCTTCCCGTTCCCACAGGTGGACTATGCTGACTAATCCCAGGTGATTCTGTCCCGTCAGCCAGGTGGCTCAGAGCTGAACACACACAGCCTGTGGGCGTGCTTTAGACATTCCGGGAACCTCCCGAATCACCACGAGAGCGCTGGCTGGCCTGAGCCCAGGTCTGTGCTCTGCTCCACCAGCCAGAACCCCAGGACCCTCCCAGCCAAGAGGGCTCACCAGCCCCAGGAACTAGGGAGCCTTGTGGGGAGGCTGGCCTCAAAGTAGGGAGCGTTTTCCATCAGGCTGATGTCGGGCCCCATGTTTTTCCAGGACCCTCATCATCTTCTGACCCAGATCTTCACTTCATCGTGAACGTGTAGAGATGCATATTTTGGAGGAGAGGCCTTCTTGGAGGACTGTGTGTGGGAGTCGCAGTCTATGGCTGCCCCCGTCTCGTTTCTCAGCAAACATGGGACCGTCCATCTGCTCTTGCTTCCCAAGGAAGTGAACATAAATGTTTGTTGACAGTATAGTCATCAAAGAAGACCAAGTTGCTGAATCATTGCCTTACCCTCAAACCCTTTGTTTTCCCCTCCTCTTCCTTCCTCTTTATTAAGAGGCTCTCTGAGAAAGAGCACACTTTGAGGACCCACTGGCGAGGCGTGTTTTGGGGTGCCTGTTTCCTCCTCCACCACCTGAAGCTCAGGGCTCCTGTGAGGGTAGAGACATAAACCCCCCCTCTTTTGCCTGGAGGACCGCCCTCTCTGGGGTCTCAGAGGAATGATGGAAGCCTGGGGATTTCTGAAACTGGAAGCGAGTGGCCCCCTGGTGACGGTGGCCCTGCTGGTGGCTCTCTTGGCCCTCCTGAAATGGTAAGTGCAGCCAACCCCAGGGACAGCGACGTTGGAGCCTCGCTGGTGCCTGGTGCGGGGTGGGGTATGTGGGAGTGTGCTTTTCTTCTTTCCTAATCTAGAGGGAGTTGAGTATTAACACAGCTTCGGAATTAAAAGCAAACAGGCAGGTTAATCTTTTGCTAAAATGCATGAGATTGAAGTGTCAGGAAACACTGGTGATTCAGTGGCTGGGAACGCCACACATAATTAAGTTTGAAAGAGATGGAAAAAGAAACAAATTGGAAAGGCATTCGATTTGGGGAGAAGTCTATCCTCATACCCTGTCTTATCTTCTCACCTCGAGTTTCCACGATCTTCTCTGTTGGATTTAGAGCAGATTCCGCCTCTTGGTTCCTATTACAATAAAAACAGAAAAGATAGGGAATCTGTTTGGCAAATGTGGGCCACTTTGTGGACTTAGGGAGAAAGTGGTAGAGCTAATTTCCTAATATCTAATAGAAGGGAATGAATTCCAATGAACATGTACAGCTCCCACAAAGTCTGAGACCCTGAAAGAATCTTGAACTTGAACTACCGGTTGCTCCCCTGTGGTCTTGTTAATTCAACCACAGATTTTCTGAAGCCTGGATCTGTGATGTCTGGAGATGGAAGATCTCACAATATGCTACATCCGTGCATATCCACTCTGTCAGTTACATATATTAGAGTTACCCTCTCAGTAGAAAGCACCTGGATTTAGGTGGCTCTGGGTTTTGAGGGGAAAGTGGAAAAAATAATGGAGTTTGAACGGAATTTTGATTTATGTTTCCGGTGGTAATAAAGCCTCCTGTAGATTAATAACTGAGAAAGCACTTTGAAAAGCATCAAGCATTATGCAAATGTGAGGTATTATTCTTTTGGAATTTGTATAGCTGAAAGTAGAAGTCACGTTTGATGTTCTATGATGATGAAATTACTTCTTGGAAATTGGTTCTGAAGCCTGGCTTCAGTTCCAGTGCCGTTTTGCTTTTTAACTGGTTTAATTATCTTTTGAACTTTTCTATCTGTAGTTTATCTGGCATTGAAACCAGCCACATGCAAATCCAAGAGCAAATGGTTAGGCCTGGCCCCTCATCCCCATGAATCCAGCTCAGCATGTTTCTGTGCTTAGCACAGCCGGATACACAAGGCATGGCATGCAGTAGGTGCATAGTAGATGTTGGCTATCATAATTACCCCCTATGAAACCTAAAAGTTGAGGAGAATATGTCTTGGGGCTAGGGGAATAGCTCAGTGGTAGAGTGCCTGCCTAGCAGGTGTGAGATCCTGGGCTCCATCCCCAGAGGCACCCCCTCCCATCTTTAGTGGTTTAGGTGTATAGGTTATTTTTAATTTCTTGCTAAATGTGTTTATTGATATTAGTTTTTCATCAATAGCTATTCTCTGTGGTTGTCAGACTCTGTTCCACCTGAGTCCTCCGGGTGGTCTCAGTGTTTCTATTGTACCCTTTTCTCCACTTCACGGTGCCTTTTTCTTTCTGTGTGCGTGACTCCCAGCTCTGTGCCTGCCGTACAGTGTGGCCTCAATAGATGTCTGGTGGGAGGATGCCTGGATGGCATAGATCAACGCGGCTGCTGTGTCCCGTCTGATAAGCTGCGGTAACAGGGTGTTTACAATCGGCTCCCAGCAGCTACTCACGGACCCCACGCGGCTCAGCAAGGCAGCTGTGCGTGTGTAATCTATTCTCAGGGCCAAATTAATAACTGGGTTCAAAGACACAGAGATTAAGATAGCGGCTCCAAGCCCGGTTGGTGAATAGGAAGTGAGAGCTGGCTTCCATTTGTTATCACCCAGATATTTATTGACCTGTTAATGTGTGCCAGGCAAGGTGGGAGGTCCCCGTGCAAGGTCAGGGAACAGGAGGTCCGGGTCAGATGCCCAAGGCAGGGGAGACATGGAGGCTATGAGGTGACCTCGATGTCTGGAGAGGTCAATGCTGAAGGGGAGGGGGCTTTTGGAGAGCGCCCCTGGCTCTGGGGCTCTTGGGTCCACCCCTTGATGCAGCACAAAGGTAACCATCCTTGGGCTCTCCACGTTCCTCTTCCAGGAGGCCACCGAGCAGAGCTGCGTGCCATGGCCTCCTGGCTTGGAGTGTGCGTCCCCTGCTCTTTCCTTCGAGGCTAACTTGAGAGCTTTTCCCCGGGGACACATTTCCTGTTTCCCAAGGGCACTTATAAACCCCTCCTCAGCACTGCTTTTATCAGATTCCTTGTCCCATCTCTTCCCCTCACAATGCTTGGCACATAGTTGGCACCTAGTGAATGCTGGCTGAGGGCCCCTTCCTGCCCCTGGTCTCTGCTGGTGCTTTCTTCCTCTGGTCTTCTGTTGGCCTTTGCAGTTCCATATGGATCTTAAATCTCTCGCCACATGACTTACCCGCTTTCTGAAAGCCCAGTGTGTTGCAGTGTGAGCCAGCTTGCTGTCTGCTTTTCTAACTGTTGCAGACGGCCTCTCACCTTGTAGCACACAGACCATGCCATGGACTTCGTAAACCTTAATTATTAATTGTATGCATGGATATGGGAAGAAGACAAAATAAGTTCATTTCAATGAAAAAGAGACTGTTATAAATTAGGTGGGGCATATTTTGATATTACCCCCGCCCATCTCGATTACCTTTGATGCCATTTTTCAATGAGGATGGTCTAAATTGATAGATGGATGGCAGAGCGAGGGACCTGGGGTGTCAGGTGGTCAGGGATGCTCCACTGGGGTTGGGGATGGATCTGGGGATGTAGATTATGTTAGCTAGAAAGACATGAAGCACATGCTAAGTGATTGACATTCCAGGTAAAATATCTTTTTTTAAAACACAATTTTTAAAAAAATATTTATTTTTTAGTTTTAGGTGGACATAATATCTTTATTTTATATTTATGTGGTGCTGAGGCTCAAACCCAGTGCCCCATGCATGCTAGGTGAGCACTCTACCACTAAGCCACAACCCCAGCCTGCCAGGTAAAATATTTTAAAACTCATTTTCCAGCTGTGCTGTAGCTCAGTGGCAGAGCACTTGCCTGGAATGCATGAGACCTTGGCTTTGATTCCCAGCACCAGGATAAAACACAAAACAAACAAACAAAAGAAATCCTCCCATTTTTCTGTATAAAATGATTTGAAATTCTTACTCCAAGAAATAAGTTGCATGACTTGAATTTTGCTCAAGGCAACCTTAAGTACTAGTGTGTTTAAACTTTCAAAGCAATGCCTAAGAATTGGCAGCTGGATTCCTGTAGGGAGGAGAAAGATTTCTTTATTCTTTAAGAAAGGGTATAAGGAAATAGCCCAAATATTAATAGTAGGTTTCTTTCAGTGGTGAAGTTATGGTTGATTTTTTTCTTAGTCTTTCTGCATCTTTCGTATTTTTTTTTAATGAGTATGCATACTTAGGAAAGAACAAGTAATTTTACTAAAGAATGGGAAATTGTTCCTTTCTAGTGATAAAGAGGAAAGCAGCATCTTGCTTTGGGCATGGAGTTCTGGGGATGTAGGTTTCACATTTTCTACCAGGGGAGTAGAATGTCCAGGGAACTTGGAGTAACAGGGCATTTTGGCTGACAAGGCTGTGAGCCAGGTAGCGTAGCAGTCTAAGCAGCTACAGGAGGAGAAGAGCTGTCTCAGAAAGGTAGAAGGGCTTTTGGTGCCAGGCTGCATTTGAAGTTCAGGTACCAAGACACAGAGGTACAAATTGTTAAAGTGGGAATCAGTACGGTAGCACTCCGGTCAAGCTTCTTCTAAGACACGTTTAAGTTAAAACATGAATGGGGATTATTAAGACTTAAGATGGGGCTGGGGTTACAGCTCAGTGGTTGCCTAGAATGTGAGAGGCACTGGGTTTGATCCTCAGCATCACATAAAAACAAATAAATTAATTAATTAAATGAAGGTATTGTGTCCATCTACAACTAAAAATATTTTTTTAAAAGAAGACTTCACATGGTCACAGAAAAGTCCACCGCTACAGCTAGAAGTTTCTCTCTCAGAAGACAGCTTGCTCTATCTGAGGGAGAACTGGATTCCAATTCCAGACCCACATAGACTCCTTGGCTCATTTAGAAGAAACCATTGGGGTGGCGGTGTATGGGAGCCACATGAGAAATCTTGAACTCATTCGAGTAGGAAGGCGTTTAGGGACAGTGCCCTTCATGTCTGTGGATTTGCATTGCTGGGTTCGACCAAACGCAGACTGAAATATTTGGAAAAAAAAATCCTAGAAAACTCCACAGAGCAAAACTTGAATTGGCCACGTACCCAGCGTCCCACTGAAGCCACCAGAATGAGGGACGCGTGGTCGAACCCTGCCACACTTTCCCACATCCACGCCTGGATCTCTGTCCTTCACTGGTGCTCTGTGTAGTTGGTCTGTTCAGCTGCGCCGAACACGGACAGGCATCTCCCCATCTCTTTCCTGTCTGGGTACAGCGTAACAATCATCTGCATGGTACTGTCACTGCACAGGGTCCTGTAAGTAATCAAGACATTACATTAAAGTGTAGGACAGGGTGTGCGAAGGTCATGTGCAAATACCTCCCTGTTTTACATGAGGACCATGAGCATCCTTGGGTTTTGGGAGTCCTGGTACCAAATCCCTGTGGATATCAAGGGACGACTGAGCTCTCTGGTCCAATCAGAGGTGGAGGGGAGCCGTGTCCAGTCTTGGAATGTGGGAACTTGCAGACCAAATGTGGCTGAAACCTTCCTCATTCTATTCCTCAAGACGTTGGGTGCATCAGGTGTTCACATGGGCCATTCTTGGAGATTCACAGCAGGTCGAAGGCCCTGAAAGTCTCTGCAGTAAAGAAACCTGTTTAATGTTGGTGAACCACACTTAGGGAGGGAGGGGCAAACAGGACCAGGTGGACATCCCTGGAAAGAGAGGTCAGATGTGTTTGGGGCCTGCCGGGAAGGAAGGGGCTACTAAATAGAGGAGGGAAACATTAAAATGACCGTTTTGCAGACTCTGAGCTTCCAAGGGTTGGTGTCTTGTGAACTTCAGGACCAGGAGTGGATGAAGGCTAGGGGTAGAAGTAGGGTCAATGGGTGGGACTGGCTCCAAGTTCCACATCAGAGAAAAAGAGAAAGCACAGCTGTCCGGCCAGGTGGCTGGGATATGCCTTGGCAGGTTGTCAATGTCCCTCCACGTCCCTCAGGAATGTTACCAAAGCACTTGCTGTGTAATATGGGAAGTTGTCACAAACGACAATGGAACCTTCTAGATCTGGACTGGGTGACATCTGTGCTGGTTGTGGCTGCTGTAGCACAGGCAGGTCTGTGGTGAGGCCAGCAGTGGCTCACGCAAAGGAAGTTAGATGTGACCAAGGGATCCATGAAGGACTGCTCCTTCTTCTGCCCCGGTTCCCTAGTCATCCTCGGCGACAGGTCCTGGGGTGGGCGGGGTGTCCTGCAGCTGGTAACGCCCTGGAACCAACCCTCATGTAGGACTCGTTTCCCCTCCTCTAGCTCTAGCCCTTGGTCCTTCCTGTGTCTACAGCCAGTGGGGCATGACTTTGGGAAGGGTCTTAGGCTGGGGCTTGGAATGCAGGTGGCAGAGGAGAGGAACATTTTAGGTAGGGAAGTTTCCCAGGCAAAGCGACACTAGGATTTGTGGCATTTGGTGGAACAAAACATTAAGTGTGTGAATAATGGACACAGTTTAAAAACTCATTTTAATGGACACAGTTTAGAAATCCATTTTAAAGGCTGTGGATAATTCCCAGTGCCTCCCAGCACCTAGAGAAAGATGCGTGCTATTTCCCCTTTTTTATTTTTATTTTATTTTTTGTATTTTTGCCTAGGATAGGCTGGGTACTTTGGTTTAATAACTCAGTGATGAGCTTGGAGATAAAATCGAGCCTGCTTATGGAAACTAGGTCTGCACTTCCTCCAGGACCATTTCCACGGAATATTGTTTTTTGTTTTCTCTCTTTTAAATAGTTATACACCATATCCTTGTCCTTCTCTTCGCTTTATTGATTTTCCAGAGCCAGAGAACGAGGTGTGACTATAAAGTAACGTGACTGATTATTTTAGCATACACACCAGAACTTATACAGCCAAATGAATTTCGTGACCTTCAAAGACATCCTCCTGATGGCTGAACCCTCCCTGCAGACTCGCCACTATCAGAGGACTCAGCCTCAGGACTTTCCCCAGAGGGCGGTGCCTGGTGTCTAGGTGTTGTCTCGGTAAAGCCCTCGCGGTGACACATCTTGGTTGAGAGTAGATTGAGTTTTTAAAACAGCCTGATTTTGGGCAAGTAAGTGATTAAACCAGGTAAGATGATTTGCAATCCAAAATGAAATGTGATTATAAAACAAATGAGACTTCTGGTTGTTTGTTCCAGAGGGGGACGCGCCCTCTAGAAGCTGGCAGACTCTGTTGAAGGGCCACGTTCATTGGGCTCCTGAGTTGTTTTCTGTTTCATTTTGTTCATTTGTTTTGTTTAAGAAAACAGCAGCAATACTCTCACTACTTATGGTCATAGATGCTCTCATCCAGTAAGGAATTCAGATTTCTGGTACCATCTATTCTTTGAGCAGAAATGGAAGAAGAATCTCATTTGTCACATAAACAAAGCAACCCATCAGGTTTACATTTGTCCGTTACTGAGCTGCTTGAGAACATGGGTGGTGCATCTTTCCCTGGGAGGAAGTGGTTTTCCTAGGAATCAAGATGTTGGATGACTCCTTCTCCTACCCACAAATGCCATGGGGACAAACTTAATAGGCTGTCACCTGCCGTTGAAGGTGTGTCTTTGGGAACCTCAGTAGCATTAGAGGGACTTGTCTCTGCTTGCAGGAATAATGTGCATCTGGACATGGGGATGAGACTTTGGGGACGGAGGGACGAGGAAGATGCCTACACTGCTGTTGATGGGTGCTTCAATTATTAAGCACCACCTTGTTCCTGGTGTGTCAGAAATATGTGATGTCTCGCAGCTTCTTAGAGGCTGGGCTAAGGAGGCAGGTGGACAGATTCTGCAGCTCCCAGGAGCCCTCAGCTTTATTAGGTTGTCTTCAGCCTCAACACAGAGTCACACAGGGTCACCATACACCTCCTGTGTGTGCTTGCAAAGGTGTGATTCACTTCCGTGGACTGCCAATTCCTGAACATGGTTCCAGAAAGAGGACCACATTTTTCCCCAAAAAATATCTGCAAAAATGACATCAGAGACAGTCCACAAAACAAGCCAGCCTCTAATAGTGGCTTCTACCAAAATCCTGTCTTCCCAAGCACTGCATGTAGACACCCTGGGGGGAGCCAGTGTCCTGCCCCCAAACCAGCAGCCACCTCCACGTTCTCACTAGGTCCTCCCGCCTCTGCCCTCCCACCTGTGCACCATGCTCCTCTCTCCCCACGTCACACACACACAGCCTATGCTGCCTGAACACTTCCTGTCTCCCTAATTCCAGCTCCTCTTTCCCCTGACATCACTCTGCTGGTGAAAATCTCTGCCATCAGGCCAGCCCCCAATATCATTGGTTCTACTGTCCCAACCACAATGTGTATGTAAGTAACGATTGATTGGTTCCCCCATCTTAATTATTCCAAGGCAACCTGATTGGAAGCCCTTAGGACTCTCTGTCTCTGCCTTAGCACTCACTACATTATTTTCTTGTGTATTCACCTGCCTATATGCCCCTAAGGGCAGAGCCTGAATCTTAAGACCTTGCGTGCCTGTTCATAGTAGCTGCTCAATAAATGATCACGACCATGATCATACCACAAGTAATGGAGATAGCAACACTGCTTCCAAATGATGATGGTTACAACGTGTGTGCGCACAGGTGTGCGTGTGTGTGTTTGCACATGTGGGGGAGGGTAGGATCCATCTCTCTCCGACTCGTACTTTTGGCTCCTGGAGGAGTGCCTTGCACTTTCATTATTGAGAGAATAAATAAATTCTTTCTTAGTTCATGCACGCATTGATACCAGAGTCCTTCTGGGCTGTGTGCTGGTCTACTTCACTGACCAGCTGAGGATAACATTCTCATGAATCCAGTTAGAAAAAGGGATTGTCACATTAGACACTGCAAATCAAGACTGCAAAGAAGGGACACAGCCATTCAGCAGATGTGGTATGTTGGGGTTCACAGAGCACTCAGGGTCTGAGGGAGGCATCTTACTACCAGCAGATGTGGGATCCCCGGGAACAGCTGAGGACACTCTCCCCCTTTACTGTCCTGCTGAACTGCAGTCCTCATAGGTCAAAGCAACAGCATCTAAGTTTTCACCAATAGCCGCTGTTTCTATTACCTTCCCCACAGGTCCTGGGTTCTATGTCCCAACCACAATGTGTGTGTAAGTAAGGATTGACTGATCCCCCATCTTAATTATTCCAAGGCAAGCTGATTGGAAGCTCTGCCAATGAGAAGGGCTGATCAATGAGATAACCAGCATGAGAGTACCAGGTCATAATCCCACTCCACAGCAAAGAGACTTGACATTTGAGCTCACCTGCACCTCTCACTGTCAACAAATGCACAATGTACATTAGGCTCTCCAAGATGTGCAAAACCTCCTGCGGCCTTCCCGCCTCCCAAATCAATAGGCAACTGAGGCCCCCAGGCTGGAACGCACTGAAAGGGAGAAGACAGCTGCACCCTTCAGGTTTTTAACAGTCTCTGTACACAAGAGTGGGCAGAGCATCACCTCCTGGTCATTGGAAGTTTCTGGAAGTGATTTCCACTGATTGTGGAAATCAGCCAGGGACAGACACGCTGCTTCTGCTCTGAGACCTTGGGTGAGTCGTCCACCCTTGCTAGCTAGTTTCCTAAGAGAGGGCCAGGAGGACCCACTTCTGAGCAGAGGCATGGGTTCCCGCCCAGTCAGGACTTCAAGAACACCCCGGGGCTGGAAATCACCCCAACTGGTTTCCCCGCCTCCTGTCTTGTGTTCCTCGAATTTGTCCCGCCTCTGCTGACAGAGATAGCCCACTGGGAGCCCCATGCTCCTCTGCATGAAACCCTTCCCCTGGTCCTCCTGGCTCAGCCCACGGGCTCTTTCTGGCCTCATCCTGTCCCCTCTGTGGCCCATCTCTTCTCATTTCTCACCTGGCCCCTGGCCCTTGGTGCTCACAACTCCTCCACCCAGCACTGCTTGCCCCTGATTTCCTTCCCTCTATGGGGATGTCCGCCCCTTTGCTCAGGGGGCTGTCCCAGGCGCCTTTTTTGCACCCCAGGCTCTTGCCTCACACACCTGCCACCCTGTCTCCCCCTGACCACTGACCTGGCCTCATTAGCAGGCAAGCTTCCCAGGGGCAGGGCTGGTCTTCCTCACCTTCAGCCCAAGGGCCTGCATGGCGCCTGTGCACCCGACACACCTCTGTCTGGCAATCATCATTCAATGATTTGGTCAAGCAAACGGAGCGAAAGAGGCCGACTCTCGGACTTCGTGTGGCGTGTGCTTGGAGTGTGTGGATGCTCAGGGCACGTGAGCTGTTCTTGGCCACCGTGAATGTCCTCGCAGAGCATTTCCAGTTGGTCCTGACTGCAGCCCCCGGGCGACCAGCTACCACCCTCACTTGTTAGACTGCAGAATTCACTGCCTTGAGATTCAGATCTTAATAAAAGATCTTGTCTTTCTAGTTCAGGCTGGACCGGGCTGAGGGTTGAAGTTCACTTCTGTGATATTTGCAAAGGAAAGGATCGCAACACATAATCATAGTGCAAAGTGACAGCTGAACCTATTTAGGAAAATAGGCTGCTCTCAAGTTCTCCAGCAGCTCGCCAGCTCAACTCCGCTGGGCAACCCCTTTCCCTGCTCCATAACCGTCCAGAGCTCGGGGTTGCAATCAGAGCTCCTGGGGTCACATTCTGGCTGGCCCTATGCACCACAAGCAAGCTAGGTAAGGTCGCTGTATCTCACTCTCCCTTGTGTCACAGAAGGATAATGACGGTATCCCTCCTGGCACGGGGGAGGATGGCATGTGCTGGATCGTGGATGGCCTTGGAGCAGTGGCTGGCACTGATAGTGTCCAGTCAGTGCTGGCTGTTAGTGTGACCTGGTGACTGCAGACGTACTCAACAGTAATCGTGTGTGCACTGGGCAGGTAGATCGTGGCTTTTATTTCTTGGTTTTTTAAACATCATTCTGATTTCTCACATGGTCCCCAGGGATGCATTGGGGTGGGAAAGCAAGGAGAGTTTCATTCCAAGCAACTGGCCTCCTTGGAGTTGCTCCTGAACTTCTACCACTAAGTGGATTTTGACCTTGGCAACTAAGATGAGGTTTATAAAATGCCTGTGGGACTTGGCAAGAAGAGGATGACACAGGGACCATCAGTCGTGTGGCAGGGACTGAAGTCAGAACACAGCAGATGTATAGTGTTTGGGAAGGAGAGTGTGGAGGACACTGTGCCATTCCTTCCACAGAGGCCAGAGACATAGAGATGTGTCAGCCACCTCTCTGAGTCTTACCACCTCCTGAATGGTGAAGCGGAGGTGCTCTCCCTTCCTCCTCTCCTTGAAAGCAAGTACGGGGACCCTGTGAGTGGCAAACCCGGCATTAACCTACATTGTTATTAATTTATTGATGACCAGTTTTATTCCCCATGGCCTCTTAGTTGTAGGTGTTTAAAAGTTGAAGAAAATCTATATTTTCTTTAAAAACCTCTCTATAAATCAAACTTGGAACTCAATTCACTTTCCAGAAATTTTTTAAAAATCTCCATGTTGCCAGGTGCAGTGGCGCACGCCTGTAATCCCAGTGGCTGGGGAGGCTGAGGCAGAGGATTGTGAGTTCAAAACCAGCTTTAGCAATGGCGAGGCACTAAGCAACTCAGTGAGACCCTGTCTCTAAGTAAAATAAAACATAAGGCTGGGGATGTGGCTCAGTGGTCTAGTGCCCCCGAGTTCAATCCCTGGTACCAAAAAAATTTTTAAAAATTCCATGTCAAAATTGACAGGTATCATCTTATTTAAATGACATGAGCCCTTTTCTCATTTGGTCTTCCTTTCATGACACCTGCCTTGCCCCTGGGTTTGAGAACTTGAAGTGTAAATGACGTGTAGCAAATCAATGGGCGAATCCGGCCAAGCCACGCTCCTCTCTCTCTGGGCCAGACATTTTGTTTCTGCTTGTCCTGGCCCAAGCCCCAAGCCCTGCTGCAGCATGCTCAACTGTGCCATTGCTGACGTTTCTCTGCAGGTTCAATTCTCTTCTGTCTTACAACAAACAAGTAAGTCAGGCAGTCAACCAAACAATCACTCTTCTTCTTCTATCCTCAGTACTGGGAGTTGAACCCAGGGGCACTTTCCTACAGAGTTTTTCATTTTTTATTGAGACAGGGTCTTGCTAAGTTGCTGAGGCTGGGCTTGAACTTGCAATCCCCCTGCCTCAGCATCACAAGTCGCTGTGCCCGGCAGGCTGCCTCTCCTTTCTGTGTGCTCTATCCCACCCATCATTTCCTTCCTAGCAAGGTGGTTGAGAGAAGACCATATACTTGCCACCTCCCATTTACCCTTCTGCTCTACATTGGGGCTTCTTCTCCATTTCCACTGAAATAACTCACTGCTGGTCACCACTAAGTCCCCAGTTCCTAACCTGAATTAGTATTTCCCAATCCACTTTTCTTTAGTGTTTTGAAGTATTTGACTTTGGTGTGTTTAGTCCCTGTTGTTGTCGATTCTCTCTCATCACCATTAGTTGTGTAGCAGAAGAAAGATTGTTCTTCATTGATGATAATCCAACAGTCTCATTGTATAGATGCAAAAATGAAGGTCCAGAGAAGTTAAGTGAATGGACCTGTATTGGTCAGCTATTGCTACAATAATGCTGTGTAACAAACCACCCCAAACTCATTGGAAAATGACAACATTTGTTTTTCCTGTGCTCTATGGGTTGGCTGGGGTAGCTCTGTTACTAGGTAGCTCTGAACCCCACCCCAGGTTAAGGGTGGGGTTCAGATCAATGCCACATATTTTTAATATGGCCCAGACTAAAGAGGCCACTTAGGGCAGTGAGAAGGGGAAGCTATAGTTTGGACAAACCACAGGAATGCAAGAAATGTAAGCAGAAACACGATGTATTTGGGGTTTCATCCCAGCAATGCCTTAAGGTCACTTCTACCCACTTCCACTGGCTAAGCCAGCCACACACCCAGGCCCAACATTGACAAGGTGGGAAAGAAGTCTGTCCTCATGGAGTAAGAGGTATTGCAATGTTATGGAGCAAAGGACATGGATGTAGACTTGGATACAGGGAAGACACGAGGAATCAGGGACAACAAATCAATCTGCCACAGGCTCCAAGGTCACACATCTGGATTCTGACCCTCTGGCAAAGCAGAAAATGGCCACAAGTGAGAAGACAAAATAAAACAATCATAGAAATTAAAATAAACATGAAACTTAAGACGAATGGACCCTTGAAGTTTTATTATAAATGAAAAAACTAACTCTGATAAAAAACATAGACATGGATGAGGAATTTGCCAGGCCAGACCCTGACACATGGGTCAGGGTGGGTCTTGGCTGTGAGGGGCTAAAGCAGGGTTCAGGACTCAGTGCAGGGCCCCAATCAGATCTGGGTGGAGCCTGGGGATGTGCCTAGAAAATTTCTAGCCAAATAAGTGATAAAAGTCAGGGTTGACCGATGAAGGATCTGGAACATATTCTAAGAAGAGCAAATGAGTGATTCAGGGGAGGCTCTGGGGAGGGCCGTGAGCCTCCAACCCCAGGCTGAAGAGGCAGTTTGAAGGAAAGAAGACCAGAGAAAACCTGGGCGTAGAAAACACAGCCTGCTCTCCAGGTCCTGAAATACAACAGCCTGGGGAAGCCTTGCAGCCCGAGAGCTGTATTGTTTAGGACAAATTCATTGTTCTGCGCTGGGCAGTAAATTTATGGATGTCGTTCCGCCAAGAATTGGCTATGGCTGAAAACAAATAGCTCCAGAATTGTGTTAAATATTCTCACGGGTCCTGGAGCCCTACTGGGTTATTAAGGAAAAAAATATGTTCATTTTTTTGTCCTTCCAGAAAATACCCCTTGGTGCTGGCTAGTGGTGAAAGAAGAAAGGGGAGTCTCCCCATATCCACTTGGCACACGGTGAACTTAACTTGGGGGTGAAAGATAAGAAGAGACTCTGGTCACTCTTCCGCATCGACATCTCATGCACATTGCACCCTGTCCTCTAGGGAGTGGTGGAGAGGAGCAGGGAGGTGCCTTGGTGTCCAGAAGCAGCCATGGAGTCTTATTGCCTTTCCTCCTGTAGAAAGGGTGGGCTGACTAAGATACAGATGAGTGAGCATCATAATCATGTGTAGCAAAAAAAAAAAAAAAAAGAAAGAAAACAGAAAAACAAAGTAGGACTTTTGGAAAGGGTTGGGGGACAGTTTGGTAAGAGTATCTCCTTTCACCAGAGGCGGCTCCCTCCTCCGGGTCCCTAGGGTGAAGGATGCTCCCTCCCCACCGATACACACCTGGAGGGCTATTCCCCTACGGCCCTTTCTAGGGGCTGTGCCAGTTCGGGTGCTGGGTTGAACAGTGCCCCCTAAGTCCATGCCCACCAGAACCTCAGAATGTGACTTCACTAGGAAGTAGGGTCTCTGCAGATCTGAACAGGTGAACCCAAGGTCATACGACACAGGGTGGCCCCTAATCCCGTGACTGGGGCCCTCATAAGAGGGAAGTCTGGACGCAAACGTGTGTTTGTGGATGATGAAATGAAGATCTAGTCACAGGGGACATCGTGCCAAGATGGAGGCAGAGACTGGGGGGGTGCCTCAATAAGCCGAGGGACACACAGGGTGGCCGGCCCCTTCCAGAAGCTAGAGAGGGGCAAGGAAGGATCCTCCTTGGCGTCTTCACAGAAACGCGGCCTTGCTGTCACCTGGATTCCAGACGTCTGGCCTCCGGATGGTGGGAGAAGGGATTTCTGCTGTCCGAAGCCACCCAATTTGTGGAGTTTGTTTGAGGAGCCCCCAGAAACAAGTCCAGCCTCCTCAGCCTCAGGCAGGATGGATGAGGCCGAGGCCTGGCTTGAGGGTAAGGCCCTGGCCTAGACTGTGGCCTGGCTGCCCACCACCAGCCCAGGCCTGTGGTCAGACTCTAAGGCTCAGCATCCCAATCTGTCTAATGGGCCTAACAGAATGTTGGTGGAGACGAGAGGGCACAATGTTCATAAAACGCTTTTGTAATTCTGTTTCATGAGTCAGTACAAGGCCTGACTCACGGCAAGGGCCCAGTAAATATGAGCTATCGTCACCCTTGCTGCTTTCCAAAGATTTTACATCCACTCTATCTACTCCAATTTGAAGTTTTCCTTGAATTTCTTTTACAGTGAAAGCAAAGTAAGCCCCATCCTTTCTCTCAGGATGGACATTGGCACGTGGGGATGACACGTGGCACAGAGTAAGCAACAAATACCTCCTGAAGAGTGGAACAGTCACATCTTGTCTGAGAATCTCATGGCAGGAGGAAATGGCTCAGAGGCATGACGAGGCTGAGTCACCCATTTGAAAAAATCCAAGGTGAAACTTCAGGAGGAGGATGTCATTTCATTGAATTTGTCCACACTGGGACACTGGTGATGCAGTAGCTAGCTACAAAATGTCCCCCGGTGATCCCTGCTCTGGAATCCACAGCCTCACAGAGTCTCCTCTCTCACGGTACCTGGGCTGGTCAGCAGAGGTGACAGTATATCACTTCCAGGATTAGGTTACGGAAGACTGAAGCATCTATCCCAGACCCTTGCACTCTCTACCTGGGATTGCTTGTTTGGGGGAGGAAGCCAGCTGAGCAGCCCTACAAATGCCCAGATGGTACAGCTTGCCCCCAGCTAAGTGGGTGAGCATGGGCGTGGGTTGTTCAACGTGGCTATAACTAACCACCCAGTAATCTGCTTCCAGATTCCGGACTCTCAGATACTCTGAAGTTTAAGTCACTTAAGTCTGGGGGTTCACTTGTTACACAGCACTAGCTAACTAATACAGGTGATGAGATACAAGTGGCTAGGGGGTTGGGATTAAGACAAAATTACAAAAATGGAAGGAATTTCAAGGTTCAAGGGGCAGAGAAGAGGCCAAACCCAGATGGGTTGGCCATGAGGAAGGGTCAGACAGGTTCTGTGGGTCTCAGCATTTGGTTCAGAGCCCAGAGTGGTGAGAGCCAGAACCAACCACATTGATGAGCAACAGGAATCAAGACTCAGTGATCTTGGGCTGGAGCTGTTGCCTTTTGATCTTGTATAATACAATTTCCAGCTGGACTCACCGTTGACCAAGCTAGCCCAGAGATCATCAAAGGCCCAATGGGTGAACTTGCCAAGAATTAGGTTAAGACAAAGATTTGGGGATTACTGGTACCAACAAGATGCAATAGGATTATGATTATTTTTGGAACCACTCACAATCTTCTTTTGTGCCTTTGAGTTGCTAAGTGTTGTAAGCTGTGTGCCAAGCTGGGCATCAGAACTGGGTTCCCAGGCCTCTTCTAGGCAAATCAGCATTTCACAAGGCAGTGGAAAGATGGGGGCATCGGCTGTGTCTGTGCAGGCGTGACCTCTAATCCAATTGGCAGATATTTTTTGAATGCCTACTCGGCTAGATAGGAAGGAACCTGGAATCATTCCGTGGACCCATTACAAATGCCCACTGCCTGTTGTACTGACCTTGGCTACTGAGAGATAGCCAACCTCAGCTGGCCAAAGAAACAGCTCCTGTATTCCTCTCACAGGTCAGGACCCCGCTTGATCTCAGTCTTGGAGCCCTGAACAACACTCCAGGTGATTTGAACCCTGGGGATGGTAGGGTCCTGTAAATGGTACTCGTCTTTTCTGCAGGGCCCCGTCCCACAAAGGAGACCAAGTAGGGCTCTCCTCACCCCATCTTTTACAGATGGGTTGGTTTCTAGGCAATTTGATGCTCTGCAAATGTGAAATGAGACACGGTGAGGGCTGCTAGAGAGGAGCACAGAGCCCAGAGCCAGGCGCCTTGGGTTCAAATCTCTGCTATTACTAGCTGCGTGACCTGAGTCCTGTTATTTCGTTTCTCTGAGTCTCGCTCGTCCCATCTGCAAAATGAAGGTAGTGATAGTGTGTGCCCCAGAGGAGGGGAGAAGGAAAAGAGTTCTCTGTGTAAAGCAATCAGAAGGGCTCTTGGCTCACAGGGCAAGCATGGCCCTCTGTACCATCAGGATCCAGGCAGGAGCAGCCCGGGGTGCCCTCTCTGGGCTCTTAATTCAGTTGTCTGTTGGGGTTCACTGGAGGGAGATGCCGCTCCTCTTTGAGGACTTCATAAAAACAAAGGATTAACTCCTGACAAGTAAAGCATCCTCATGGAAACTGAACCAGGTCCAGGAAATAGTGAACTTGGGCAGGATTATATTCCTACAAACACACACCTGTGTTCCCCTGTGATCCACTGGCAACCCTCCCTGTTAGGGACACGGTCACTCTTTGAGTCGCTGAGAAAAATGTCTCCATGGGCCCAGGGTGATCTAGGTGGGCTCCAGGAGGAGGCAGCCCTTTCAGAGAAATCTAGGAACGAGCAGGACTTGCCAGGTAGAGAGAGGGCGGGCACCGGGGGGAGGGAGGGCATCAGGATGCCACGTTCAGGGTCATGCAAGGGCAGGTTGGGTGCTTGCACCCCCCCTGAGGGGGACGGGCTCCTGAAACGCTGCGCTCTGGACACCCTGCCTGCCTCTCCCGGGCCTGACCTTGGAGAAGAGGCCAAAGTCCGAAACAACCAGGGATAACAGGAAGTGTGAAGCTCTCGGGGGCTAAAGGGGCACAGAGCCAACGACTGGGGCAGATCACCACAGGCCCTCTACACCCGACAAAGGAGGCGAGTGTGTGGTCTGAAAGTGACAAGGAGCCACAGAGAATCCTGAGCAGACCCACAGCATAGTCAGATTTACGTATTAGCACGTTCTTTAGGCCCTGGTGCAGAGGGCTGATGGGTGGACGGGAGGAGAAACTGGAGGCTGGGTATCCTCTAGGGACTCTGTTGAAGAGTCCAGGTCCAAAGGAGAGACAGGGATGGCTGGCACCGGACGGGGCAGTTAGGAATGCATGTGGAGACCTCCTTCAGGAGAGGTCTAGACGCAGAGCGACGGTACTTGGGAATTTGCTGAAGACAGACTAAAAGAAAGAATCAAGACTTTGGCTATTCTGGGTCTCTTGTTCTTCCACATGAACTTCAGGACTTTTTTTTTCTAGTTCTATGAAGAATGTTATTGGTATTTTGATGGGGATTCCACTGAATTTGTATGTTGCTTTTGGTAGCACGGCCACTTTAACAATATTAATTCTGCCTGTTGGAGAACGGAAGGCTTTCTATATTCTAAGTTCTTCTTCAACTTCCTCTTCAGTGTTCTCTAGCCTTCATTGTAGAGGTCTTGACCTCCTTCATTCGATTTATTCCCAATTGTTTTATTTTATTGAGGTATTGTGACTACCTGATCTCAAATTATACGACAGAGCTCTAGTAATAAAAATGACATGGTGCTGGCATCAAAACAGGCATAAATAGCAATGGAATAGAATAGAAGGCACAGACAAGTTCACATGCAGCCACTTGATACTTGATAAAGGTGCCAAAAACATACATTGGAGAAAAGTCAGCCTGTTTAACAAATGGTGCTGGGAAAATTGGAGACCACAAGTAGAAGAATGAAGCTAGATTCCTGTGTTTCACCCTGAATAGAAGTCATCTCAGAGTGGATCAAAGACCCAGAAATTAGACCAGAAACTCTGCAACTGCTAGAAGAAAACAGGTTCAATACTCCAACATATTGGTACAAGCACTGGCTTCCTTAACAAGACCTCTAAAGCCCAAGAAATAAAACCAAGAATCAATAAGTGGGATGGCCTTGAATTAAAGACATTCTGCACAGCAAAGGAAACAATTAACAGCACAGAGAAAGAGCCCACGGAATGGGGGGGAACCTTTGCCAGCTGCTGCTCTGACTGGGGATCCATATCCAGGTTAGATAAATAACTCAAAATACTTAACTCCAAAGGGGGGGGGGGAAGCCCAGTCAATAAATAAACAGATGCTTCTCTAAAGAAGGAATACAAATGGCCAACAAATACATCCCACATCCCTAGCAATCATGGAAATAGAATTCAAAACTACATTGAGAGTGTATCACTCTAGTTAGAATGGTGATCATCAAAAATACAAATAATAATAAATTCTGGTGAAGATGTGGAGAAAGGGTGCTTTCACACATTTTTAGTGAGGCTGAAAGTTAGTGCAACTACTTTGGAAAGCAGTGTGGAGATTCCCCAGAAGACTGGGATTGGAACCACCATATGACCCGGCCACCCCACTCCTTGGTTTTTATCCTAAAAAACTCCTCACACAGGCACATCAGTGTTTAGAGCAACACAATTCACAGTAGCGGAGTTACGGAACCAGCCCAGGTGCCCATGAACGGATGCTGGGTAAAGACAGGGTGGTACACATACACAACGGAGTTTTACTGAGTCATAAAGAAGAATGAAACGATGGCATTTTCTGGTGAATGAATGGAATTGGGGAACATCATGCTGAGTGACAACGTCAGATTCAGAAAGTCAAGGGCCGCAGGGCACGATGGCGCACTCCTGTAATCCCAGCAGCTCCGGAGGCTGAAGCAGGAAGACCGCAAGTTCAAGGGCAGCCTGGGCAACGTAGCAAGGCCCTAAGCAACTTAGCAAGATCCTGTCTCTAAACAAAAAAATTAAAAGGGTTGGGGTTGTGGCTTGGTTTTTAAGCACCCCTGGGTTCAATACCTGGTACCCCTCCCCCAAAAGTCAAAGGTCAAATGTTTCCTCTCATATGTGGAAGATAGACCAAAATAAACAGGGGGAAATGCCATGAAAATAGAAGGGAGATGAGTGGAGGGAGTGGAAGAAGGAGGAGGAGGGACAGAGAAAGAGAGGAAAGGTGGAATGAATTGACCAAGTCATGCAATGTACACAGGAAGAGGCCACGGTGAGCTCACCTTTATGTCTATTTATAAAACACCAATTTAAAAAAAAAAACTATAAATAAGTAGAAGGAAGACCAGTAGAGAAGAGGAAGGGGAACAGGGAGGAGGGAGAGGAAGGACTGGAGACCGAAATTCTACTCCCTGTGTATATGGTTAGGTCAAAATAAGACCTCAGCATCGTGTGGGGCTCTGACACCTGATACGGACAGTTTTAAAAGAGAGTCGAAGACGACGTCGGGGTTTGTAAACACTACTGATTTTGAGGACGTGGAGAGTTAACAGGCAAGAGCAGAAGCACTTGGGGACAGTGACCTCGGCTTTCCCAAGTCCAAGGTGACCCCCACTCCTCAGCATGGCCCACTGGCGGCTCCCTAGGAGCTGGGGTGTGCTCATCCTCTGCACGGCATCCACGCTCTGTTAAGTGCGGCTGAGCTGGATTAAGGGGCTTTCAGACCCCTTCCCTACTGGCTTCTTGGCGCCTCGCTGGTCTTGGGGTGTCCAAGTGTGCTGTGGGGTCAGACCAGCACGGCGCATGTCCACCCTCCCCTCTGGACACCAGCACCCCGGGCTTCTGCTCTGGCCCCCGTGATCTTGGGTTGGAGTCTGCATGTGACCAGACACCAGGCAGAGGACACGGCTAGCTTGTGGCTCTGGAGGTGGAGACAAAGAGGCACCAGGGGCTGTCAGGAGGCTGGGGGAGCTGCCGAGGTTGGCGAAGGAGTCTTATGAGAGATGATCTGGGATCCGTACGGCTGATTCAGCAGTGTTGGGGGAAATGGGAACTCTTGGGGGGTGTTTCAGACGCCAAGTGTGTGGCAGGCAGAAGTGCTAAGGCCACTGGGTAGCATTTAGAGTCATACACTGAACTTACTCTGACCCAGGCAACATCTGACCTTGTGGTCAACTAAGCTCCCAAGATCCTTTTCTGTAATCTTTTTTTTTTTTTTTTTTTTAAAAGAGAGATTGTGAGAGAGGAGAGAGAGAGAGAGAGAGAGAGAATTTTTTAATATTTATTTTTTAGTTCTCGGCGGACACAACATCTTTGTTGGTATGTGGTGCTGAGGATCGAACCCGGGCCGCACGCATGCCAGGCCAGCGTGCTACCGCTTGAGCCACATCCCCAGCCCCCCTTTTCTGTAATCTTTAGTGAAGTCTGATCTCACTCTCCTTGCACTGGAGAAGCATGAAAAATACCTGTTCTACGTGTAGTTCCCACCATTTTCATGAAAATAAAACCAGTGAAAGAGCGAGCTTTTGCTCTTTGAAACATTAATTAAAGGCACCGCGGTTTCCTTATTTAACTGAGGGCTGCTACCTCATCTGGGATTAATAGCAAAGCAAGCAAGTCTTTGTTGTGCTTGACAAAATGATTAATTCAGACTCTAGGTGAATTTTGGTTTCTCCACAGCTTTTGATGTGCTAAGATTCCCCAATGAGAACAACATCATCAATTACTTAAACAAGCCACCACCTCGAGAGCATAATTATCAGTGAGGCCCAGCCTGCTAATTGGCAGACAGAGAGACTCAAACTCCAAGGCTGTGGCCTCAACCCTGACCTGTTCTCGGAGGAACAAGAGTCCTTTAAATTGTAGCATGCTCCTGCGGATCTGGGGCAACTGAGTTATTTTTCCACCTCTGCAAAACACAGCTCGGGACTTGTGTCCCTGGAACCCAGAACCTGTGGCTGTGTTTCCTCGCATCCTGGTGGGCAGGGCGTGGGGGATGGCAGGAAGGCGCGTCATGAACACCAGCCACTCACTGGCTGGACAACGCATTGCGGTGTGTTCTGGTTTTGACGTGGAAGTGAAGGTGGCACGTGTATTCACGTTGGGACACCACGGGTGTCTCTGTCAGTCTTTTCCTTTTGGGACAAAAGGGTAGGACACTCCCAGGATCCTTCGGTGCCACCTGTGTGCTGTGGCAGAGAACCAGGAACAAAGCCCGCGCTCCCACCTCTAGCTCCAGGCCTCCGCTTGACAGTCTTCTGGGAAATGGTCCTCTTTGGAGGTCCCTGGCCGTTTTTGTTTACAAACTCGTTTTGGCGGGAAACAGTGAGCACCAGGCCCATTTGCTGCTGTTCAACAAATACCGTGTAAGAGTCAGAAGTATAATCAAAGCAGAAACTGTGTATTTGAGTGGGTGCGTCCTGTGGCAGGTCCTGTGACACTTCTTTGCTGTGAGGATCCTAGAGGATCATCATGTACATGCTTAATTAACTATTTGCTTTGTGCTGTTGGATGTCTGTCTGGCCCCTAGGCTGTAAGTGGCATGGGTCTTGACCCATGGCATCCTGGCATGTGGCACCCAGCTCTGTGCTGGCCTGTAGGAGTCAGTGAATGAATACCTGTTGTCCCCACGGTTCTCTTTCCTGGTAAAACATCCATTAGCATCAGCCCCGACACTGCCAAGGACCGCTACTGAGACTTCTCCCCTTCCTACAGGGAAACCACCATTGTAGTTTGGAATAAACCCAACGTCAAACGCAGACCACTCTCCATAGTTCTGAGACCATGAGATTCATGTGGACCAGCCCTCCATGTGTACTCTAAGAATGGCTGGGATTTCCTTTGTCATTCTCTGGCCATGGTGTCAAGTTATCAGCCAGGCCACAGAACCTAAGTAAACAGACCTCATTTTCTGTCATGGCTTGCTTGGAACAACCTTGAGGATCCCCATTTCCTGGGAGGGTTCATGGACTCTGGATGGCAGATGAGATCATTATAAGGGGCGCACCTTGGAGATCTTCCATTGAAAAGTGTTTAGTTTCACCTTCAGTTTTTATTTATGGAAGGGGAACTGATTTTCACTTACGCTCATCACATGGAGTTTCCTTTTCAAATAAATGCATTTAGTTAAAGGAAACTGGGAAGTAGGCAAAAGTTCATGCCATTTTCAGACAAGGCCAAATGACCAAGGTGCTCTACAAATGACTGGCTTTAGAAGATTTAGATCTTAGACTCCTGGAGACTACAGGACTTCCATTGAATTTCTTGCCCTGAAAACTTAACATAAAAATGGAAAAGTTTGTTCACTCTCTGCACTACAGTGATCATCAATGGGGTAACTTATTTCTGAAGTTGGAAGATTTTCTGTAAAGTTCTCATCTACTTGCCTTTGAGACACTAGGGCTACCAAAGCAAGATGGTGCTGCAAGATGGTGGAGCTGGGTGTGTTGGCTGCAGGGTCGCCTCCCCTCTTCCCAGTAGGCTCACCATCCAGTCCTGTCCAAACAGAAGCCCAAGGCAACCTGCGGTGCTCGCCAAGGCATTTCTCCTTTTCAGACACACCCAAAATAAAATCTGGATCTGTATGCTTTAGAAGTTGGTAAGATGACTGAATCATGGCTCCCAAAGAGGTCCAGTGAAAGCCACCTTAAATGACAAAAGGAATTCTGAAAATCAATGATGTTGAGAATCTTGGGGAAGGGAGAATATCCTGGATTATCTGGGTGGGCCCCAAGTGTAATCACTGGGTCCTTGTTAAAGGGATGCAGGGGTACCATGTGAGAGAAGGCAGAGCATTAACTAGGGGCAGAGATTGAACTGCCCTGGTCACAAGCCAAGGGGGACCAGAAGGAACAGCCTGCTTTATACCAGTGAGACTGATTTGGGACTTCTGGCCTCCAGAACTGTAAGGGAATAAATTAGTGTTGTTTTAAATCACTGTGTTTGTGGTTATTTGTTATAGCAGCAATAGGAAACTAATACAATTGGGGAAAAAATAGCTGACTTTAAAAAATGCCTTCAATTTCTGGCAAGATTTACCATAGCAATCTTTTATATAATGCACCACTATATATTTAAGGTAACTCTAGTTACGAAGAACCCTGATTAATGAATTTCAAAATCTATTTATTTCTAACAGGCATTCACATGGCTGAAATATCAAATATTAATTGCATGACATTTCACAATGGTGACACGTGATACATTTGTATCATTTGAATTCATGGATTCAAACATACTTAGTGTGTTTCCATCCATTGCAATTATTATTTTAGTGATGGAACTGTCCAAGTCCTGCTGGGGTAAAGCCAAGGAGTTAGTGGGTTTGTTCTGGAGATTCCAGGGGAGTATCTGATCCTTGCCTTGCTGGTTCATGGCTGCATATTTTGGATCTCTGCTCCTGCCTTCCCTGAAGTAAGTGTGTGGGGGGAGATATCTTCATCTGTGTGGGGAGTCGTATTTTGAACAATTATATACTCTACTGCATCCCAGGGTTTCTGGCTTGAAAAACCAGTGAACTGTGGTGACAATGGTGTTGAGGAACAATATATTTAGAGGGAAAATTGAAATCAGATTAGATATTTATATTTTAAAATGCCAAGTATACATTAAAAGGCTCAGTTAAGTTGGAATTTGGGTAAAAAAGATGAACTCAGAGGAGAGAATGAAGCCAGAGGTAGAAATGCAGGGTCACTGACTCATGGCGGGAGGCACCTACAGCCATGTGACTAGTGGAAGGAAAGGAGCCACAGGGACAGTAAGGGGCAGCCCCTCTGGAGGGAGGGGTGACATCATGGAAATAGAGAGGAGTGTTGCAGGAAGTGGGTCCCAGTCAGCTCTGTCCAAATGCTACTGAGAGTTCAAGTGAAAAAGACCAGCAGGAAATCCTGTGATTGACAAGCTCAGAACCATCAGTGAACTTGACCAGGGCATCCCAGGGAAGCTCAGTGGCACTGGTGGAGGAGAGGCAAGGATGCAGAGGGGAGAGAACACACTAGGTGCTGCCTTCAAGGAGCTTCCCGGGCAGTGAGGAAAGGCAAGCAGTGTCCAGAATTGAGGAGTTGCCTTTCTTCCTCGGAGATGGGAGATGCTGGGCTACGTTCGTGTCCTGATAGGGATGATCCAGTAGAAAAGACGAAAATCAGGGCAACAGGAAAAGAATAATTGAGAATGAGTAACCGGTGGGCAGAGGACAGAAGTGAAGGGGTTGGCGTCAGAGAGACAGACCCTCTCTCTTCCCCTCCGTTCACCAGTGGTACTCTGATCACACCTCTGGTTTCTGAGCAACCTGCCTTTGTTCTCCATAGACTTGCTGCGTGTTTTCGTGGGGTGGTTTATCCACAAGTCCCAGCCTCGAGGAGAGGATGGAACCGGCTAGTGGACCAAGTAGACAACCACACCTTTTTGAAATGTGGCCAAACTGGCTTTACCTCTGATGCAGTGGTGACCCCAGGGTCTTTGTTTAACCTCCACACTTTACTCTCCCAAGCAGTAAATGAGAATATTTCTACTTTTATAAGGCTGTTGGGAGGTCACCCAAGACTATGCATAAGAACTTCACCACAGGACCTAGGACATGGGGAACACTGAGACCTATTGTGAATTATAATAGTGATGGTTATATAACTTGTATGTCTGTGTAAACGTAGAACTGTTTTTCTTATGTGATGACAGGGTTGTCCTAAGGCTCTTGATTGCACTGATTATGTTTTTGTGGCACTTACACTACTGAAGAAAGAACTCAATTTGGCTAAGTTCTTACATATTTATTTAGTAGTCCTCTATTTTTTTCCCCCAGAGGTATGAAGATCATAAACTGCTGCCTGTTTCTGAACGTTTGGGAACACATTATAATGACTGTCACTAAATCTACAGATTTGGACAGAATTAGAAAACAATAGGAAGGTCTTGCAACTCCAAAATATTTATTCCTTGTACTTATCTTATGGCACATTTTATATTTAGAGATTCCCTATTAGAGTGAGATTATTAGACCACAATGAAATATTACACTTTGAAATGTGTGGGATGAAGCTAAAGAAATACTCAGGGGGAGATTTATGGCTTTAAATGCATTCATTCAAAATAAGTGATCTAAATCATGAATAAAATAAAAGAAAAAAATCAACAAGGTCAAACCCAGAGAAAATAGAAAGAAGACCATAATCAAAATGTGCACATAAATTAATGAGGCAGAAAACAACAAAAAGTTGGAAATGATCCACCAAAAAACAAAAACAAAAAAACGGGCGCTTGACAAGATTAATAAAACAGACAAACCTATGGCAAGACTAATCAAGAAGCAAAATGCAGGAAATGTCATGACCTCAATAAAGGATACCTATAAAAAATCTACAGCAAAACCTCACACTTACTTTTGAAACAGTAGATGTATTCCTATAAATCAGGAACAAGAGACTCATTCTTATTGCATCCTTTTTAATATTTTACTAGAGATACCAGCCAATGTAATAAGAAAAGAAAATGAAAAGTGAGGCAAAAGCTTTAAAAAGAAAGAGATAAGGGGCTGGGGATGTGGCTCAAGCGGTAGCGCGCTCGCCTGGCATGCATGCGGCCCGGGTTCAATCCTCAGCACCACATATAAACAAAGATGTTGTGTCTGCTGAAAACTAAAAAATAAATATTAAAATTCTCTCAAAAAAAAAGAAAGAGATAAATTGATTTTATTTGCATGAAATAGAACTGTCAATGTAGGAAATCAAAAAGTTTCTACATGTAAATCAGTATAACTAATAAGAAAATCTAAAAGGATCGTTGACAACAATATTGGTATTTAAAAAATGATGTTCCTACAAATGAGCTATGCTCATAGCAAATATATGTAAATAGCAAAAAGATACTCTTCATGCACAAAATAATAAAGTGTTACTGAAGGACAGAGAAAATAGAGAGACTAAACATTTATAGGTGAGAAGAGACAGAAATTTGAGCAAAAAACGCTAGAACTGTGAGGGAAGAAACCTTGTCTTATTGTAATTCTTTCTAGTTTTTTTCCTCTTTACATTTTTATATGTTTGAGATCATGTTCTCTACAATTTTTCTATGTTTTAATAATGTTGATATTCTCTAAATTAATTGATAAATTTAGTGCAATTCCAAGAAAAATCCAAACAGGATTTTTTTATCCAATTAGACTAATGAACTCTAAAATTAATACAAAAAAAGTAAGATTAAAAACGTTTTAGAGCTATAATAATTAAAACAGTAAGGCACTGGCATAAGCTAGAGAAAAGGATCAGAAGAGACGCATGCACCCACACCACCAAGTTATGTAACAAAGAGAGGTGGCATTATACCTGAGAGGGAAAGGCGGTGGGGCAGTAAGCACACTGTCCCTGTGCCACCCCAGGGCAGGGGCAGGATTGTTTAGCCAGGATCCCAGGGAGGGAACAGTCTGACGGGCCACCTCTCCTGGTAGACTGTCTCAGCATTCCCTCTGCGGTTGATTTCTCTTCCCCAGTAGCTGGGAAGTTCCTCTGAGCAAGAGATACCAGAATTTCATTTCTAGGGGGAAATGCCTATCGTCATAGTTCAGTGAAGGAACATTCTTCTTTGCAGGTGGTAGCTTAGGGGGTTGTCCAGCTGCTACCACACAGAGCCAATGTGCACCGAGTGATTCCCAGCCCTCGGGAAAGCTGAGAGCAAGGTCTTGAGGGAAGGACAGGGAACCAAAAACAGCAATGAAAGTGTCGGAGCAGACCTCAGTGCTGAAAGGGGAACCGAGAGGTTCACATCAACCACTTCAGTGTCTCCCCAGGAACATCTGCCTCGAGGCTCGACTTAGGCTATTTCTGTCTGTAGAGTTTCTCACTTGTGCATGTGAGGGAGGAATGGGGGGGGGGGGAGAAAAGAGAAGCAAAAGGACATCATCTCAACCAACGAGACTGTAGATCATTCTTATCTAAATGAATGGAAGCTCTTCCAAATTCATCTACCATCTCCCCCTCTGTGCCCACACATGGGGATCAGCTTGTGGTCACCTATCAATGATGGCTCATCTTCTAACCAGTCCTTTAATCAGCCGGGAGAAGACAATTCTGCCGGCACCTAGATAAGCCACAGTGGAAATGAGAAGGAGAAAGAAAGGAGAGGAAAGAGAGGGGACAGGGAGGGAGGGAGGAAGGATTTCAAAGTTGGGAAATATTTTTGAACTCAGAAAAGAAGCAATAACAAATTTTTTTTTTCTAATAATGAAAGAAAGAAAGACGTATTGATGTGTCTACCAAATTAGGAAAGAATTTCTATGAAAGCATTTGGTGAAATGGGAATGGGACAGTGAGATGAACAGGGGAGAACTTTCCAGAAAGCATTTGGCATTACGTATCCATGTTCAAAACCAGTGATTCGTGAATTTCAGGTTTGGAACATGTTTATACACAAAATGCTGGAAAACTCAGAGGCACTAAAATATTCATTATTGTAGCAGGACTTAAAGTAGATAAAAGTATTGAGAGCACTATAAATATTTAACAATACATATAATTTAGTTAATTATGAAATATCCACAAGAGGAATACTATATAATCATGAAGATAATATTCATATGGAGATTTTTTGCTTATGCTAAATGTACAAAGGCAGACATATAGATAAATAAAACAGAAAAAATATAGAGAATCTGATCTCGAACATATAAAAATTCACAGAGGAAAGAACTAGAAATAATTATAATAAAACAACAGTATGTTTTCTTCTTGATAGTTCATCCTAGTTTTTTTACCCAAATTTCTGTCAAGCACTTTAAGATCTACCTTCTGGAAACCCAACAAATCTTACATTCTGCTTCCATTTCTTAACAAAACTTTGTTTTACAAAGAGAGCAATTTAAGGCCCTCCTTCTGATAAAGCTTCTGATGTGACCATGACTTTTTTCAGAATTGCTGAAGAGAGCCAGGCATCATGACAAAGGGCTTTTCTTCTCCAAAGAGTGGGACCCTGACTTCCTTTAGTCTAAGACCATCACTATATTTATCCCAGGAAAAGTGTTACCTGCCAAAGAACTCTTTCACCCTCTCAAAGACATCCACAGCCTCTTCAATCTGCAAAAACAGCTCAACAAATAGGAATTCTTTGCTCTTTTTGATTCATCAAAAACATCCCCCAGTTTATCGTGAGTGGCTCTGGGGCTAAACATGGGCCTCACACCTACGTTGAGTCCATGAAGAGATGACATTGTCTTGAGGAAAATCTTTGACCTTCAAAACTTGAGCTCAATTTTGAAAGTGATCCCTATGGCTCAGTGTGTTTTGAGAAGGGACAGTGTAAGTTTATCCACCAGAACCTCAGGACACAGTCCTGCAGTATTTAATGCCTGCTTTAGTTGTGAAAATTAGACCAAAGAATGCTGTCTGAGGCTATCTACACTTTCAGTTGTCATTTTCCAACTGAAGTATCCTTAATGTAAACAATGACAGATGTCCATAATCATCGCCGTGTGACACATTTGCATTAATTCCTGTCACACGAAAGCTGTTCTAAATGTCACAACACGGGGATGGCACGTTACCTGCTTTTCACAGTAGCATCCCAGGCCACCTGTACATTTTTGGATGGCACAGGAATTAATGACACAATTTGACACAAAAGAAATTTCTTTGACAATGACAAGTTTTAAAGTAACAAGAGGAAATTCTTAAAAAATCTTTCCATCAACTGTCTAAAACCCATCCATTGGTATTCCTGGTGTACCGCTTTCCTAGAGATGCCACATCCCAGTACCCCAAACTGGGTGCCTTAAAACACCAGAAATAAGGAACCCCATCATTTGGATTAGGTCTACTTCAGTATGACCTCGTCCTAATAATGATGTTTGCAATGACCCTATTCCCCCATAAGGCCGCTCTCTGACATCCTGGAGGTAGACTTCCACTTCACTTTTTGAACCTATCGACCCCATTACAAGTGGAGTCCATGGACTTGGGTGCAGAGCTGTAGAGACAGAAGGCCGTGTGTGGACCCTGGGGCCAGACAGCAGGAGGAGGAAGTAAGAAGAAGACGAATGGAATCCGCTTTGCGATTCTGCTCTAAGTCTGGTGGCAGACTTCTCTCCCTGCAGATTTGGGTGGAGGGACTGTGGTTACTGATGATGATACTGGGCCAATCCCCAGCTGAACACGCTCACAATCTGCACTTGAATCCAGGCTGCAGAGTGAAGTTTGTGGTTGTGGCCAGGACACTCTCTGCTTGATGCCATATGTTTGAAAATGTCTAAATTTTGTGCAGAGACACACGGGCAGTGTTCTTGTAAGTGCAGTTACATAATTAGGGCATGGACTTGCATAATAATTAGCATGTGTAATTAGGCACAGACTTCTTGTCCTTTAATTAGACAATCAAGACATCTAATTACAAAATTAAGATGTAATTACATGGCCCAAGATCTTCATAGTTCTTTCCACCCATTAGAGATTCCATTTAGAAGATAATTCACACACACACACACACACAAAAATTGATGAAGAAATCAACATAGACTCCCAATCTGAGGACGTTAAAGAAAATGTTAAGTGATCTTTCCCCTTAGGTGCAAGGGTAGTTGCTTAAAATATCATCACCCCCTTGAAAGAACAACTTTCACCAGTTATGCGTCAACCTTTGGTACATGCACTAATGAAGAGGAATATTGGCATGACTAATCCGTGTAATTCACTGTGGCTCTGGAGGAGGGTTTATAATTACACTTGAACATGGACTTAAATGTGACGTCCTGGGAATTCATTCAAACCTAATAATGCCCCAGATGGAAATCTTAGGAAAGCTGGGAGGAGAAGTATCCTCCCCATCACCCCACTTGGGTCTCCCTTGCACCCCCTTTATTTTATTTTTTGCAGCAACTTTAAAATAGACCTACTATTCAGAATAATGCAAACTCAGAACCTAAGTTCTGTCGTCCTTTCTCTGAATATCTGAGTACTGGCTGAAATGTTCTTAAGTGCTCCTTATCAGACTACAGGTGGAAAAGGTCAAAAAATGTAGCAAGTATTCCATCCTTCCCCCTAAGCGAGCAATTCTCCCAACACTGTTTTTTGGGCTCCAGTGCTTCTAGGAAGCCGGATAATAGTGTTATTCCCTGTTATTTTGCCTTGCCCCTAAATCGTGATTTGGCTGATCTCTGCATGGTGCTGCACGCCCAGTTGGACTCATGGGTTTTTCTGAACTAACTGAACTTTCGACCTAACTGGCTGGCTGGTGAGGGATCCGAACCATATGTCCAGGTTTTTCGGAGCCAGTTCTGACTTTAGCTGTGTTCTCCCTCTGTTCCCATAAACTGCTAAACTATCCTGGTAATTCCAATGTTGTGACAGCCACGCTGCGCTTCTCAGACTGCCGCTCTCTCCTGGGAAGTGGCACAGAAATCTGTCGGACCACACTTCCTGATTTGGGGTTAAGACAATCTGCTTTCCATATGGTCTCAGGCCAGGAAAACAAGACTCGAAGGGGTCCTAAGTGGTTGGTGACAGGATCTCCTCTCTATGGCTGGCCCCTGTCCTCCTTTTTCATGTGACGAGGGACAGGTTATGTATGGAGGGGAAGTCGGTCTTGATCAACAGAACAAGCAGATGCACGGAAGACTTGTGTTCTGCCTTTGCTGGTTGTCACCTGGCTTTCCATGGCAGGTTGATAGGCAGAGGAACCGGACAGGGTAAGGTTCCTTTTGGGGAGTTTATTGATGGGATTCTCAGGGAGGAGAGGGTAGTTGGACCCCCTCATCCCTCAGGCAGACCCAGCCCTGAGGTTTTGGACCCTTGATCTTTGACCTGCCACTCAAGAAGAGGCATCACTGAGTTCCCGTCCTGCCACAGGACTCTGTCCCTCAGCCCTTAGATGTGCCAACTTGGTGCGTATTCTCCTGTCCTTCCTTCCAGGGAACTCAAGATTTCTGATTTCTAACAGGGTCAAAGGCATGACTCAAACTTGAGTTTCTTGGTGTTTGAACTTGGCTTCTCCCTCCAGGTACTCCACATCGGCGTTCTCGAGGCTGGAGGAGTTGGGCGTCCCACATCCCAGGCCTTCGCCCTTTATCGGCAACTTGACATTCTTCCGCCAGGTAAGGCCCTGACTCGCTGAGACCAGGGAAGTTCTGTCGTCCATCCCTTCCCCCCAAACCCCATTTACTGAGCATGGAAACACGCCAGATCCCGGAACGCAGCGGTAGAACTCATACCCTCAAGTGCACCACCAAATAATGGTGTCCAGCACCGGATGGGAGGTGCCCTGGGCTCGGATGGGAGGTGCCCTGGGCTCGGTCGGGCAGTGCAGATGGTAGCTGTGGTTCTGCTTTGGAGGAGAAGGAGATGTGTCAGGGCAGAATCATCCTGGGGGAGTTCCTAAAGTAGGGGGTCCTGGGGGTGCTGTAGACAGGATACCCCACCAGGTGGGGAGCCCCATGTGAGGGGACACAGCAACAGGAGGGGGTGGCAAAGGTCGACCAGCTGCCTGGAGCACCTAGAAACCAAAGATCAGGGAAGGAGGCTGAGGAAGGAGGCTGTGGAGAGAGACGGGCTACACACCTCAGGCCAGGAGGGCGAGCAAAGGATTCTTCATCCACCACCATCTCTGGGTAGCAGAGGGACATCAAAGTAGAACAATACTCAAGGGACAAGAATCTAAGTGTCCCTGACATGGAGGCTGATAGGGAGAGGGCTTGGTTCCGGGTGGGGACAACAGCCAACAGAAAAGACCACGGAGACAAAATTAAGAACTCTGGTGACGAGTAAAGAGCAGAGGACTGAAGGGAAGATGAGTCTAACATCAGCCCAAGTCTTGATGCAGAGAGTGCCCGTAGGGTGACCACAGGGGAAGGCTGGGGGTTGCTGGTGCGGCGAGAAAGCATGCTTTATTTTAAGTATGTCACCTTTGATCTGCCAGAGCGACCTGCAAGTGGAAATGGCCAGTACCTATTTCTAGACACAGACCCAGGTCCCGATCATCTACAGTTTTGTTTGCTCTTCCCTCACATTGGATTTCTCAGGGGGCGGTTGGTTTATTCTGCCAACTCAAGGGACCCGGACACCAGACCCAACATCAGGAGCCAAGAGATCCTGAGATGAAGAGCCACCCAAGAGCAGGAAGGAAGAGCTTGGGTTAACCCCGATAATAACCCCTAAGACTCTTGGCCACTTCCCCTGTCCCTGCCCTGCAAAGTCTGGCCTTGGGCGCTCTATAGAAAATGACCACAGTATTCCTGTCCCTTTTCCTCCGAATTTCTTTCCCAGTCCTCTCGTCCCTTCTCTGCCCTTCACCATGGGCTGTTTTTCTCTTCCTAGCTTGGTTTAAACACCTTTTTCTCTCATGGCTCTCTCCAGGGTGACCAGTTCACAAGTCTCAAACCCACAGACAATAGCTCATTGAGGCTTCCTGTGGATCCTTGCAGCAAGTGTGAAGAAATTTAAAAGTGTCAAAATAGAACAACAAACCAGAAACGTAAAGAAAGTAAACTTCACACGGAGCTAGGGGGAAGTGATCTGCCAGGTTCCATTGAGTCATTAATTTGGTATTAATATTTTTGGGGAAACAGTGTTAACTGTCGATGTGAGGAGAATACAGAGCTGCTGCCTCTGGATGACTTCCCACATATGTTTCTTCTCAGCCATCGTCTCTGTATATACTAAACCCTGCCAAGCACTTTCTAGAACATACTCATTGCACGGCTTGCTTTTCCATTCACATAATCTTTCCTTGATAGAGCACTGACTTGCACTTTGAAATTCGATGGCGTTAATGAGAAGAGAGCATGCATCTACTCAGGAAAGGAACTATCCGTATCTAACCCCGACTCTCCACTCCAGCCCTGTGCATCTGCTCATCTACTACATACCCACACCACATCTAGAATTTTCCACCCACGCCCACCCAACCCAGGTGCATTTCATGTACACTTCACTCCCACCACATCTGACATATTCCCACCCCAACCCACAGGACTTCCCCGTGCCTGCACACACACCCATCTCCATCACACAACCCTATCCCTTCAGCACAGTGGGTCTAGGATCATCTGGCCTCCACCCCGCCCATCCCATGGGCATCTTTAGTACACTTCACCATGAGATGTATATAGCGCTTCATCCCAAAGTTACTCGAAGGTTCTTATGTGCTGCTGAATATGTTGGTTTTAGTTAAAGTCTCACTTGGATCACAAGAATTCCAAATATGTAATAATTCAGACAGACGCAGTGGAAGTTCACATACATAGGGCCATGAAGAGGGTCTTGGCCAAGAATGATAGGAACAGGAACCAAATCTCAGAGGGGAACATTACAGTTGAGAAAGCAAACCACTTCAAATATTTTAGCAGCAATTATCCACAAATAGTTTAAGTTCTGATGATCTCCTCTGTCCATTAACGCAGAACTGCCTGAGAGCTTTACTTGGCAGAATTTTTTAAAAAGTTATTCGTTTATCCCATATCCCACAGTACTTGAAAGCAATATAACTTCAATTCTTTTTTTTATTATTGTTTATATAACTATGTTCTGGCTGTTCTAAATCTTTTTTGTTTCTGAATAAGTTTGAATAATTGAAATGTCGCTTCATCTTTTTCTCACTATAGTACCGTGTTTTTCCTCAGGGTTTCTGGGAAAGCCAAATGGAGCTCAGAAGACAATATGGATCTCTGTGTGGGTAAGAACGGAGCTGAATTTTTCTATCTATCTTGGTTTCTGAATCCTGAACTGATGTAGAAGTAATGTCAAGAATGGGAATGCTACAGTATTTCTATTTTTCAAGGGTCCACAAAGAGGGTTCCTGGCCGTATAGACAACGTTCCTAAAGAAGACCTGGGGGGGGGGGAGCATCTTGCAAGCCTGAAATACACTCTAGGCCTTCAAAGCCTGCTGGACTGGGTTCCTTTATCTCCACTTTCCTATCACTATGAGAAGGATACCCTGGGACAACGTGGCCCTCCAGGCCTCAGAGCAAGCAGGCCAATTTGCCTTGATGACCAGGATGGGTCTCGCCCCATGAACTCATCAAAATCTTACTTGGACCTGTATGGTTCAACCCTATGGCTACAGTGCCCTGCCAGCAACACTATTATCATACAATTTATCATCCAGTCCAGGAAACTTTGGAGAGTGAAAGGAAATGCTATAATTGCTTAGGATAATGGTATAAACCAAGACTGTCCTGAAAACCCTGGGAGATATGGCCCTGTGTGGAATAACATAGCTCTTCCCTTTACTTTTCCTGAATTTTCTCTTTTTCTGCCTCAGAGTGTGCTCCTCTGTTTCTAAAAGTCCAGATCTGGTGCACAAGCCCATGTCAGGCCACTTTCTCTATTCAAGATTAGCAGGTGTCAATCACACTGTTCTTCAACTGTTCCTTCATACCAGGGTCCTGTCCTTACATAGCTTCTCCTTAGTCACCAGGTCACTACTAGTGGCCTTTTCCTGATCCCCAGGTCAATGGAAACTTTTTTAGGGCATTAAGGTTCTGTTTTTAGACCACTGCACAGCCTAATGGGGTCCAGTGGTTTGTAAGCCTTTCTGCTGATAGGATTCGGGGACATCTGTTCTCTCAGTACTTGTTTTTGAAAAGAATTGGCTTCTACTCTGTGGAGATGGCTGTACCCAAGAGACCCACAGTTCTGGCTAAGCGTTTCTATCTACTCTTTGATTTTTTTATGATTCTGAAAAACTAATATATTTTTGTATATTAGTTATCCTCTATTAGTTTGTCATTTCTGCATAACAACCCCCCCAAAAGAAAACCACAATTGTAGCATAAACCACAATTTATTATCTATGTCTAAACACTGGCTGGAGTGGGCCCGTCTAAGCCCTGCTTGGCAGGAAGGCCCCACTGGACTTCCTGGTGGGTCTGCTTGGGAGGGGACCCATCCTGAGTCTGCTGTTCACTCTCCTCCTCCATGAAGAGCAGGTTCATCAGGGCAGGGTCTTCTCCTGGCAAAGGCAAAGACTCAAGAGAGCAGGAAGCAGTGGTTCACCATGTCAACTAACATCCTATCAACTGAATGAAGTTATGTGTCCAAACAGAAAATCAGGGGTGGAGGCACAGTGTGGCCCTGTGAGGCCAAGCAAGTCCTTTGCCAAGCCTGGTGTTAACGGTGCAGTGAGGTTTGAGTATGTGGAAGCAGTGCACATCTTTAAATAAGAACCCTATGAGTCGTTCAACTTGGCCTTCACTTACTCTTCTTTCTTCTTCTGTATGACAAGGATGGGACCCAGAAGTGCTTAGCCATTAAGCCACACGCCCAGCACTTTTTTCTTTTTTCTTTTGAGACATGGTCTTGATAAATTGCTCAGGGCCTCACCAAGTTGCTGAGGCTGGCTTTGAACTTGCCATCCTCCTGCCTCAGCCCCCGAGCCACTGGGATTTCAGGTGTGCACCACCACCCCCAGCTTAGTTTTCTTTTTTTGTGCCCAAATTATGTCTTAAGGGATTGGACTGTTTACCTTTCTCTTACTCTTGTGCTTTCTATTACTTTTAAAAAGTTCTCATTCCAGCTCTCTCCTTCCAATAGTCTCTTTCTACATTCGACTTGACCTTGGCCTTGGGGGCTGTCTCCTATGTGTTGAAACAGAGCACTGACTCAGAATGATAGTGTCTTCACCAGCATTAGAAAAAGTCCTTTCTGAGTTTGAATATAAGGAATCACCTCCCTCTAGTACTTCTTATACAGATTTCTTACACAGTGAAAACTCTGGATATTTTTAAATAATTTAAAACGTCAGGTGAAGAGTTTAAAAAGCACTGTGCTAACTGACGTATGTGTGTGTGAAGGGGTGGGGGAGACAGGTGGAGTGAATTGGTTTCCTTGACAACAGGATGTCCAATCAAATTTTTCCCCGAACTTTACACAAGTTCACACAATTTATCCTTCTTATTTCAAGAAAACTTAAATCATAGAGAATGATTTCAAATGAGGTTGCGGAGATCAAAATTGCAGTATCATCTCTACTCTTTGTTCCCACGTCTGGTGAAAAAGAAAGGTGATGGCATAATTTCTTCATACAAAGCCAACGACTTTTTCTCCTTAAAATAAAGAAGAAGAAAAGCCATGAGATGCCAACTTCTTTGTAAATGGGTCCTCGCCCAGGTCTCGAGCAATCTGGGGCTGGGGCAAAAGTGGCAGAGCTGAATGAGGCTGTATCTAGGCTCCTTTCTAACTCTAAATAGTACTTTCTTACTGCTTAAATTTTAGCAAAACGGCTTTACAGATTGGGAATGTCAAAGAGGACGACATTCAACAGACAGCAAGGAACCTTCTTTTAGGAAACAATGTGGTTTAAATGACACTGATTTTTAGACTACTATTATTATTAGGGAATAGAATCCCATCTTGTCCTCTGAAAACTTGAGATAATAGATTGATTCCTCATTGGCCAGTGAAACCTCACACTATGGACACCATACAAGATCACTGGGCCCTTAGATGATGGCAAGCGCTTTACCCACAGAAGAATGTGGGTAGCAAGGGTCTCCTCACTGCTCTGCACCTGACAGCCAACCATGGTGACTATTTGTGCTTATGATCTGGTGGTCAGGGCAGCTCAGTCAGTGGTCAGGGCTCACAAGTAGAAACAGGCTCCGCCCCCTTTCCCCTCCCACTCAGTGCCATGCAGGAGAGGGGGACATGGCTGGGGAAGGATTCTGTCAAGAGGGAGTGACATCAGTGTTCACCATCACTACTGCCACTGTCACCACCACCACTGAGAACAAATGTCTTTACCCAGCATCTAACTACATATCCTGCTTTGCCAGGCTCTGTGTGGATACCACCATACCCAGGGCCTCTGCCTGCTTTGAACTTGCATGTGAAGCCAGGGACTGGTACACAACTACATGTTTTTTTGTTTTGTTTTGTTTTTTAATTCGTGGCACTTGACAAGACCACTTCTGAGTTGAACAGCAGTACTATGGGCCACACGACACAAAGCAAGCCAGGCTTCACCTAAGCTCAGGATAGCCTCCCGCCAGGTAGTGATCACCTGTGGCCTCTTTCCAGGAAGGATGAGCCCAAATTGGATGGATATCCCTTCCCAAACCTGATAAGGATGATTTCAACATAATCCTCGTGCATTGGTGATTCAACAGAAACAGGATAGAGATTATGCCCCCGCCAATTCGTAATTGGCTTTGTAATCCAGTGGAAAACAAGCCTTTCTTGAGCTGTTGCTATTAATTACTTACGTAGAGACCCAAGCCGGGCTCGTTAGCGACAACCAAAGGCCCAATGCCAAGCTCCCCTTCGCTCACCGCGCCTATCTTTGAAGCCCTGGCGCTGCGGCGCTGCTCTTATTTGCCTCAGCCCCACTTCTCCTTGCCTCCACATCGCTTGGGTTTTGATCACTAGTGTACACTCGGCTTCCTCTTATTGAACTTGACTTTGATGGCTCCTGGCACCCGTCCCCTATGCTGCTCTGTCTTACTAAGTGGCATGCACGTCCCTGGGTCCTTCCACGAAGCCAGCTCTGCTGCGTAATCTACATTCCCCTTAGAACATTAGCTGTGAGCAGGTAAACATGAATATCATGCACAATTCATAAAGAGCAATTGAGAATACAGAGAAGCACACCTGTTCCTGGCCCAACCCTTAGTCACCTCCCCACAGAGGCAAGCTCTGCTGCCCACACTCAGATGGGTCATTTACGACACACATGGTTCCTTTTTTTAATATTTATTTTTATTTTTTAGGTGGACACAATGTTTTTCTTTTTAAATTTTTTTAGATGTTAATGAATCTTTATTTTTTTTTATTCATACGTGGTGCTGAGAATTGAACCCAGGGCCTCACACATGCTAGGCAAACACTCTACCACTGAGCCCCAAACCCAGCCCCACACTATTCTTGATCTTGTTTTGTTCATTAATAGCATTTGGAAATTTTGTCATATTTCAATCTACTCATTCTTGTTAAATGCTATTCTATTTTTATTAAGGATTTGATTGCATGGATATATCCTGATATATCCTGATATATCAGTTGATGATTATCTTTTGCTTTTTCAAACAATACTGCAGTAAATACTCCCACACATACATCATTGCCCTCTGCCTAGGTGTGTCTGTAGGGTCAATTTCTAGAAATGGAATTATTAGGAGAAGGCTATCTACATTGTTTCATTTGGATAAGCATTACTAAATTGCTCTCTAGGGATTATATCAATTTACACCCCATAAATAAGCATAGAAGAGCCACAAGTCCCTTACATGTTCACAGTTAAAATCAGTGGTCACAATTATAACTGTAGTTATAATTTGCACTTTTCTAATGATGAGCAAGTTTGAGAATTTTTTCATATGTTTCAAATCCTTTGTATTCTGTTTTCTGAGGAATCTGTTGCTACTTTTCTATTGGGTTGTTAATATTTTTCCAGTTAATTTGTAGAAGCTCTTTACATAGGAACGAAAGTAACCCTTCATCTTTAATATGTGTTGCAAATGTTTTCTCCTTGTGATCATTTGTCTTTGATTTTATTGTGTACTTTTTCTAATAGGAGAACATTTTTGTGTTAATGAACTTAATTTTAACAACATCTGTATATTATATCTCAGAAAGGCTCTCTTAATCAAGGATATTACCCCCCCCCAATTTAATTTTTTCTAGGATTTCAGAATTTCATTTAAAAAACTTAAAATGTTTGGGCAGGGGACGTAGCTCAGTGGCAGAGAGCTTGGATAGCATGCATGAGACCTTGGGCTCAGTCCTTCACACCACACACACACACACACACACACACACACACACACACACTAGGATGTTTGACATATCAGGAATTTATGTGAGGGCAAGGGTGGAGGTAGGGATCTGCTAGAATTTGGATGTTGATTCCCAAAGGCCTGTGTGTTAAAGGCTTGGTCCCTTGGGTGGTACTATTGGGGATGGTAGAACCCTTAGGAGATAGGGCCTAGTGGAAGGTCCTTAGGCCTCTGGGGTTGTGCACTCAAAGGGGTTTATAGGAGCCCCAGATCTTCATCTTCTTTTGCTTTCTGACCATGAGGTGACAGTTTGCTCTGCCATGTGCTCCCTGCTATTGTCATCAGGCAATGGATCAGCTTGATCATAGACCAGAACCTCTTAAAACTATAAGCCCAAATAAACTTTTTATCTTTATAAGTTAGTTATCTCAGGTATTTTGTTATAATGCCTGAAAGCTGATTAATGCAGGATCCCCCATTTTTTAGATGGTGGTATACCATCTGGAAATTCATCTTTTTCTAACTGGTTTGAAATGCTACTTTTATCAACTGTCACTTTCATCATTTGTTAACTTCTATGCATATTTCCAACTTCTCTCTTTCATTGCAATGCCTAACCACACACCACATCAAATACTCTATCTGAATATTATTTGTATAGCTTTTTATATCTGCAGCAGCAGGGTATCCCAAGAACATCTTAGTAGGTATCATAACCTGAAGCAATCGACCTCCCAGGGAACCTTGGCTCCTCATGCTGAAAATATTTGTTTTAGCAAGCAAATAAGCCTCTGGTGAAAAGGGCTGACACTAAGTGTCAAAGTTTATGCCACAGGAAGGGGAGGTGTCTCATGTGCCTCCAACTTGGAGGTCTTTAGCAGCATTTTTAAATTAGCTAGCATGCATGAACTAACAGCACTTTGTCACCCAGCAGAAAGAAAGTTGAGGACTTTGTCATACATCTGCAAAAGCATGTGGCACCAGCTATGAAAATAATAGGGTCATTTTAACACTTTTGTGAGCTCAGCTTCTATGGTGCTATCTATTAGGAGAGCTTGAGCTCTAGAAGTGACCGAGGTGTGAGAATTTTCTTATGTAAGTGCTCTTGAACACCATGCTATGGACCCTTTAGACAAGGGTGGAGGGCAGTAGAGAGGCGGTTCACTTAACACAGTCCAGCAGCTATGTCGTCAACTCATGGGAGATTCCCTCAGCCTCACAGATCAAAAACTCTCACAGATCAAGAACTCTGGGGATCACAGGGCTCTGAAGGATGCCACACGGTCCTCTGTGTCATGTGGAAGTTGACTTACAAGACATGAGACATCTGGATACAGTGGGCTTAAAAATGTGCCCACGTTTGGGGCAGGATGGAAGCTATTGCTAATCTGTTCAAGGAAACACAATTTTCACACTCAAGCAGGGCACCTGATGCCTGGAGATTACACTTGTTTTTACACTGGACTGAGCTCTGTAGAATCACACGTGTTGAAGAAGGGAACAAATCAGGCTATGATTGCAGAAGAGCTTCACAGACCCAAATGCCCAGGAAGCCTTAAGTCTCTATTGCTGGAGGGCAGACCTTGGGGGAAGCTCTGTGCTAAGTGTTTAATCTCAAAATGTGCCTCAGTTTCCAAAGGAATTAATGACAATGAAAATATATTACAGTCAAGGAGAGAACATAGTACCCGTGAAGCATGGAAGCAAGCCCAGAAATTCTAAGTTACCCTCACATTTCTGACCACGAGGCCAAACTGTGGGCACTGTGTAGACACCAGCACCCCAGCTTGTCAAAGTCATCTTTCATGACAGTGGCGAAAGGGAAGCTGGGGATCACCAGTCTCAGGTCACGTGAGTCTGGAACCAAGATTAACATGACACCTGGTGGTCTGTGTGCCCTAATTATGGGGAGTCATTCAGTGAGTTAAATATCAATATTCTTACCCATCAAAATAGATTAGTCCCTAACACGAAGCCTATAGGTGCACATTTTTAAATGAATGGAATTTATTAAACTGTTATTGCATTTTATGGTAGCCATTCTGTTATAAAACTGAATACCTTGACAAAACAGGAGGCCTTGGAGAACAGGAAGAAAGCTGTCAATGGGACACCAGGCAATGGCCCGAGAGGCAGAGTTACCCAGTGGAAAAATTGTCCTCAGATAAATAAGTATCCTAGACCACAGGGAGGCAGAGGAATTCTCCTAGAGTCCCACGTCTCTTGAATGACTCTTTCATTGACTCTTTTTCACCTTCCTGCCATGATCATGACCTCTTGTCATACCTAATGGTAAACGGCCACAAAGCATCCCTATGGTGAAGGCCATCTTGTTTCCTAGACTTGGTGCAAAGACCTCTCTGAAGTTCACTTAAAGTCCTGAACTTCTGATTCTTCTTTCACCCCACTTATCTCAGACCACACCCACCCTTTCTATGAGAACACGGAAGGGAGGGCTGCTAGCTATTTAGTGACTACTGCCGTCCAAGTCTTGTGACCCACAGTGCTGCAGATGGAGGGCCTATAATAATTCCCTCTTCTTTGGGTAGAAACATCCAACAGAGCATGATTGAAAACTGGGGTTACAAATTCCAGCACGCATTCTCTGTCTACCGCTCATTAGCTTCGTGGACTGAGGCCAGTCACTTTCCCTCTACAGCATCAGTTTACTTAGACATTTGGACTAGATCAGTGACCTTGGCCCTGTTTAATTACAAGCCTCAGTAAAGAAAAGATTGACCATTGCATTCCAGTGTCCACATGCGCACTTGAAATAAACATTTTACAAAACAATCTACTATGTAAGAGCCACTTTGATCTATTCCGTTCTCTTCATTAAAATAAAATCACAAGCTGGACATGACGCTCTTAATGGATTCCATAACCACTAGTGAGTCAAGATCAGCCACTGGAAAACTGAAGGACCAAACGATATCCCAAGTCTTTCCCAGTTATAAACTGGATAATTCCAAGCTGACGACTCAACCCCTGCCAGTCTACATTAAGAGATTATTAGAAGCTGCTTTGTCGCCGCTTGAGATTTAAGATTGAGAAACCACTGACAAAATCAGTCAAAGCCCACTGTTGACAGCTGCCGCAGAATCCAACCTGAAACGCTTCCTCAGAAATGGGGCTCATATGCCCGGCTGCAGGCCCAGGGCGGGCACCCCCTGCCCAATAACACCTTCTTATTCTTGAAAATCACAAGTTCAACCATTGTGGAAACTATTTCCCAGCCTTAGCCCAGAATCCTTCTGGCCAAAAGGCTTGCAAAACTGTACTAACAATTTAAAACATCTCTCTGTGAGGTTTTTGCATTGGGCGTGAATATCTAAGGAATCCGTGTGGCTCTCCTGCATCAAGAGGTCTGGCCAGCTGAATATTTACTCCTGGGGGATAGGGCAGCAGGACAGAAAGGGCTAGAAACTGCCCATTTACTTGGGGTGGGCCAAGTAGGGAAAAGTTGATGGGTAAGTGCAGTGTGAGTTGACAATTATCCATTCTAGCAAATGCTGGCCGCGTGGAGAGCCTGGGGGAAAGCTGCCCACGGAGGAGATGTCAGCTGGACAAGTCAGGTGTTCAGTAAAGCAGCCAACCAACTAGAGCGTCTGCCTGGGGCACGTGGGCCCAACTAGGAGGGGGTTTAGGAACCCGGGAAGCCTCTACGAAGGGAGTCTGGTGGGAATGCATGCAGGCGTCAGGGCCTGCGGCTGGATCAGGTATAGACACCAGTTCTCAGACCTGGACCAGGATCTGAGCCAAAAATTCAGAAACCACCAAGGTCCCAACATTACTTACAGAGGAAAGGGCCACTCTGGCTGGAATAGATCCGGGCTGAGGAAGTCAGGGCTCAGGGAGCACCGCTGGGCTTCTTCTGGTCCAGGACTGAGGCACACTGAAGGTGGGGACAGAGCACCTAGCAGGGAAGAATGAAAGGTTGCAGAGGCTGGAGAGCAAGCCACAGCTTTCATTTTGCATCCCATGTTCACATCCCAAATCCAGCATGGGCAGTAGTATCTCAGGCTCAAGGTGGGAGGGAGCTCATGCTCCATCAGGGACAATTGAATATGGCATCAATAACTTCTTTATCCCTCAAATGACAACCAGCACAGGTGTGTTCCCAAACAATAGAATATCTCAAATTAAAGTTGCATAAAAGCTTTATTTCTAGCTAATAATTTCAAAGAATAAATTCCACATTTAATTGAATTGTACCTGCAACAAATCCAAGTTGCTCAACTCAAAAATGCATAATAGTTACATCACATGGTCATGAATCATTGTGACATTTGTCAGGCATTCTCCCTTCTGGAAGAAAGTCCTGATAGCACATGGCTTTATGCATATATATTTTGTCAAGAACTCCTTTGCACAGACAATCTCAAAAATGGCACAAACTTAACTCAATTCTTGTGGTTCTTAAGTCTAATTAATTGAGAATGCAAAAAGCATTCCTTTTCTCTCTAAAGAGAAGAATGACATGCCATCTTTGATTTCATAATTTTAAAAAAATCATCACTAAACTCAAAGAAGCAATGCACTCTAAATTACATAGAGCTGATAGTTCCTTTTTGATCACTATTTTATGAGGGAAAAAAACACATTTTAACTTCTCAGAACCCTTGAATGATTAAAATACCATTTCTAAGTCTTATTCCTCACACAGGGCAAAAGGTAAGCCTACAGCATCTAAATTTCTCAATCATAATTACCTCTGGATATTAGCATACATATCAAAATAAAACATCATATGTCACATATGCATTTTGAAATTCTACTAAATTCTGAATAATTGAAGTTCATCTTTAAACTAGAACACATTCTCCTTTCTTCCGTAGGTCTCTTAAATCTTTCAGAGTGTGAGTCATTTCCTATGTATTCCAATTATTCCTGATCAGTCCTATGTGTAACATTTCTATAGCTAAGTAATTCCCTAGCAAGGCGTTGCCAAGTTTTATGATGCCTACATGCCCGGGGCAGATAACAGAAGCAGAACTACTAAAATAAGTTCCTTGATTATCCCTTGCATCTTAAGACCATGTCTCCCTGTCTTCCCCTTAAATTGTAAGAATTCTGCAATACATCATATGAAATTTTTCCACCCTGGGTATAGTTCTCAGTTTATTGGCCAATTGATGAAAGTTGGAGTCTCTGACATATCCTCCAGGACACCCACATTAACCACTAAGAAGACATTTTTAGTAGGTGATTGTATATTTGCCTGTGCTTAAAGAGGAAATTACCAACTTTTGCCCTGAACCTATGGCTGGTGGGTGGCCAGTCCTCACTTGTTAGGTGGACCTGGTGATTGTGGTCTTTGATGCTGCAACACCTGTCAGCACCTCCAGATGCTACTCGGGCCACAGGAGAAGTGGGCATCCAGGTATTGAACTGACACAGGAAATCCAGCTCCTCTCTGGGTGATCCCCTCAGCATCTTCTCCGGGGTTAATATGGGGTCTGGTCCCTATGAATCACCAGCAGGGATGTTGTTGAACACAATGTCCACTTTCCTATGAAGGTTGTAACTTTTCAAGCTCTCTTTTCTGTCTCATTGTCAAACACAGTTTGTTTCCCATAATCACCACGGACACTGGTTTCTCTCAAAAGTCTTTAGCCAAAAGATTCTTGACTGTTCTCAGACTTTTCAGAAGCCGCAGACTTCTCTGCAAGAGTTTGGGTTCCCCAGATCATCCCAGGTGTAAGAAGTCTCACTGCTTTGTCCTCCTCAGGCTGAGAGCCCACTAGGATGCTTTATATCCACCCCAGCATAGACACTCAGCATCTTGGATTTGACCCTTCTCCAAATCCACACCTGTTGATGGGTTCCAGGGCCTCAAGCCCGAGACATCACAGGTAACATGCCTGGGAAAGAAGTCTGTCCTCCTGGTTGGACGCCATGCATCACACTTGGGCTGGCAGGAGGAACGTCATGAGCCAGGTTTCTGGGATGGAGGTCCCATCATGTCTTCCTTATTCCATAGTGTGCCGTCCACAAGTCTCATCCACTCGGAAGCATGTGTCAGAGCTTCCTTCAAGGCTGAATGAATTCCGCCATATGCATGGATAGTCCACGTTTTGTTAATGAATTGGTCTGCTGGTGGACCCTTGGGTTGTTTCTCTGATTGAATGCAGCCATGATTGTGGGTGTGCAGATATTTTTTTTCAAGTGCCTAGTTTCAGTTCTTTGGGATGTCTACCCAGAAGTGGGGGTTGCTGTATCATGTAGCGATTCTATTTTTAGTATTTTGAGGAACTGCTCTCCTGTTTTCCACAGTGACCCCATCATGTTACATTTGGAGGACCCTTTATAGCACGGCTTTATTGTTCCCTTTCCACCGTGATTAGGTGGCCATTATTTCTGTTTTCAAACCTCCAGGGTGAACTCCAAAGGAAATTTATGCTTGTATTTGCACTTTGGAACTCAGCGGGTCAATGTGAACCACACATTTCTGATTGGAATGTACGACCCCAGTGATCTTGCCTCCAACTTCCTGTTGGCTGGGAGCCATCGAGCACATTTTTTTTTTACCAAACTAGTCCCATTACCAACGAATGCTTGCCCTGCACCATAAATTCAGTTCGTTTTAATAAATTCCCAGCAGTCCCCACCCAGAGCTCCTCCTCTTCTTATCTCACCCCCTCTGCCAAACCTTTACAATTTATGTGTCTGCTTTTCCATTCCACGTTCACCGCCTCCAAGTTCCCTCTTTCCCACCGGCTCCCTGCGACCCTTGGGCTTCACATCAATTTCATCTTGTGTCGCTGACTTCTGCTTTCTTGCTCGTGGGCTCGCCACTTCTCCTTCTCTCCCTAGAACCTTCCATCTCAGGGCTTCCTCCTGCAAGTAACCCATGGAGATGGTGTCCTGGCCCTGGGTAGCTTATTAATGAATCTGGTTTTCTTTCACAGACTCTTACTATTTCATAGGCACATGTGACCCTTTGTGGAAGAGACACGCTGGATTCCCCTTTTGTACCCTGCACGGACAGCAAGCCCACCGAGAGAGGTGCACTGGCTTCTCAGCCATCCAAACACGGGATGGCCAGGCTCACAGGCTTGGGGGGAAGTGTGGAGGCTAGGGCTGAGGGTGTGCCAGGAAAGGGGGATGGTGGGGACAGCAATAGAGAGGACAGACGTGTCAATGGCCAGAGATGAGATGGACCTAAGGAACAGTGCTAAGGAGGGGGGTGGTCTGAAATGTGTGCATGCTCAGAGCGAAGAAAGACAAGGGAGGGGCGCAGGGGAGGACAGAATTCTCAAAACAAAACAAAGAACATTCTAGGCAAGCCCTCTACCACTGAGCCGCATCCCCAGGCCAACAAAGAACATTCCATTCGTCCAGTTGTGAAAACAGTGATTTGCATTATCAGAAATGGCAGGAAAAGAGCGAGAGTTTTGCAGAAGAAATGTCCTGGAGGGAAAAAAAATGCAGAATTGAGCAAGTCACTGATTGTAAGGACAAAGATGAGTCAACCTGAATCCCTGACTCTGGCTTTCAGTTCCAAAGATAAAAGGGGTTGAACCTGATGAAGGGGAAATAATCTCATCTTTGCTGTAGTCCGTTGGAGCTTGTCTGGTTCATTCAGGCTGCTATAACAAAACACCACAAACTGGATAACTTATAACAAAAGAATGTCTTGCTCACAGTCGTGGAGGGTGGGAAGATTCCTGTAGACTCAATGCCTAGTGAGGGTCTGCTTTCTGGCTCACGGGTGGCACCTTCCCTTGTCCTCATGAGGAAAGAGGCAAAGGGCCCAGCTCCTTTGGGACTCTTAAAGGGAACTAATCCCTTACAAGAGGGCTCTGCCCCGACCTGGCTCTTTCTTCTGACACCACTACCTTAAGGATTAGGTCAGCATATGAACTGGGCGGGGGCACAGATGCTCAGATGGTGGCAGAGCTGCTGAGACATTGAGAATGAAGCATGCTAAGGATCACTCAATGCATAAGGAAGGAGAGTTCCCGGGTGTGCTTGGAATCTGGAATCTTCCACCTCGTATTCAACAATCTAATGTGTGTCCTTTGGACCATTTCCATCACCAATAATAATTGTTACATGGAACATAAAAGCAGGGAGTCCCCTCCAGTCAAACGGTGGAATGCGGGGTTAGTCAAAGAACACAGGTCTCTTTACGGGAGGACAGCTCAGCACCTTTCATGTAATATGTGCTTGGAAAGTCTCCAGTGAGGAGTCCAGTGTGTGTGTTTATTTGACCCCAGGCCAGATTTTGTTTTCCAGAACACCTCTTGGGACTAGAATATGGAGAACAGGCTGTGAGAGAAAGCGTGGATCTCTCTAAGATAGCAGCATTTATGCCTAAAGAATCCCACATAGGAAAACAGCCATTGGTAAAGGCAGTTAGTTCATCACTGTGAATTTCCAACATTACAACCAGTAATTAATAACTGCCTCCATTTGAAGTTCACCTGGGGAGTGTTTATTTTTGCTACGATGGAGAGCTGGGGAGGCCTGCTGCGTGCTATGCTGGCTTATTCACACCCATGCCTTCCCCCCATCCCCTTTCCCATCCCCGGGGTACTTGATGTGTGCTCTTTTACATGTCCTTACAAAACTGCGTGTCGCCATCTTGGACAGTCTTTAGTGTGTGCTGATGGTAATGTGTCCACTTCATGCTACGCCCTGGTTCCTCACTTAGCGCTCTACTTTCAAGATCCAGAACATGGCTGTGTGCCCATTAAGTCTGTTGCTTCTAACTGCTGCCTGTCACCTGCATGCATCTTGGTTGTCCCCTGTCCCCCAGGGAGACACCAGTGGCCTCTAGCAAACAATCCTGCAGTGGACATTCTCTCCGGGGGCCCTTCATGGACCTGGGAGAGCTCTATGAACTGTCTGTCTTGTGTTTATAACTGCAAGAAAGACATGTCTTTGTTCCCTGGGCCCCTTTCCATACTAAATGTCAATCCATAATAGTTTTCCAATAGAGTACCTCACGTGATCAGCCCAACAACACTGGGAGTTGGTTTGGGCGGAGCATATGATCCCCAACTTAGACAGAAATGTGTGACTGTAAACTGAGAGGGCATGTGGTTGGCAAGAGGAACAGGCTGGGTGGTGTGGGTTCTCCTTCTACCCCCAAAACTCTCCCATTCCACTGTCTCTTCTTGTGCTTTGGGGACTCTAAACACTCCTGCCTTGACAAGAGGTGATGTAATTATTTATTGTCCTGTCCTCTTGTAAGAGTGCAAACTCCACAAGGACAGGAACTTTTTCTCTTGTTCCTCCTGATATCCTCAGTGCCTAGAATAGTGCCCAACACAAAATAGATGCTCAGTAAATCTTTGTTGACTGACTAAATGAATTGCCTCTTCTGCATGCCTTTTATAACAGGTCTTTCCCAAGGAAACCTCAAACAGAAGATCTTGTTATTTTGCTAGTTTGATAATGGGTATTATTTTCTTGGAGAACATGAAAGAAGTAGGGGAAAGTAGTGCTTAAAAATCAAGGCTTCTAGGTGGGGGAGGCCCCTAATTTTTCTCATCAATCATTAGCTTATCAAAGTACAAAATTGATTTCTACCAGGAAAGGCCATCTTGGGACCCAAAAGATTAAAAAGACAAGGTGAAGGATCCACTCTGATGGCACCAGCTGGGCTCCACTCACCCAAGTCATTATTGGATCACTCATGCCCCACTTCCAAGGGGTCATTTCCTAGTAGCCTATTGTTGGGGGATCAACCGAGAGCACCCAGAAAACTGAATTCGAAGTCTTCCTGTCTTAGCTCAGCTTTTCCTAACTCTGAATGACCAGAATGAGTCCCTCAACCATCTTCTCACCTTAAAAACATACCCAAGTGCCTGTGTCCCTCACAGGTCTGACGTGAGAACCAAAGGAACTCTGAGCTCCCTTGGTGTAGACCGTCCAGGCAGCAGGGATCCCGACTGAGTCCCCTGCTCCTCTGACCTGAGTTTGGAAGGCCTTCTTGCAGTCAGCCAGCATTTTGGGGAGCCCCTTCTCCAACCAGCTCTGGGAGAGCTCCACGACTCCTGGCCCCAGGACCTCTCACCTCCTTGCCTCTGTCACCCCCACCCTGCCCTGCTGCTCCCCTCCAGGGTCCTCCTGGGTGAGAAGTGGCCCCCAGGAGATGGCGCATGGCAACCAGTCACCTCCTCTCTTTGCTCCTTATTCCCTAGCTGTGAGAGGGCAGGGGCTGGACTAGAATCATCTCAGGGCTGCTGCTCACCCCTGGAGTCCTGTGTCTGTGTTTTCATTTTGATGTATTTCCCCAGCCTCTTGTTACTCCCCAGTTCTGTCTGAAATTCTTCTGCCCTTAAATTTCCCTTTCTCTCAATGTGCCACATCTGGGCTTTCTAAGACCCTGCTCAGGACAGCACATTCCTCCCCGGGCACTGGGGTTCCTCCCCTGGCCTCCTCGTCTATGCAGAAATGGTACCAAGCCCTCTATTTGCCAAGCCCTCTATTCCTATTCGGAGTCCACACATACTCCCACATCCTTTGGGGAGAGCTGATTTTGCTACATACTCACACAAATGCATTTCCTGCACGTATTCTACGTAACAGGACACACACACACACACACACACACACACACACACACACACCTCCCTCCAGTACCCTAGAATATACATGCCTGGGCATAACGTGTGGGCAAAAATACTCAGGGACAGACAAATGACTATTTTAATGTGTCTTTGTCCCTGCGGTGCCATCGAACTATTTATTTAGTAGCTCGATGCTGTTTGCATCAACAACTTTGCCTTATAGGCTGTTCTTCATGTTTATGATTCTTACTGTGAAAAAAATTGCTTGCCTAACATCTGTTCTGAATTTGTTTTTTCTTTATTTTTATTTATCTCTTCCCCCTGGAATTAAATTTGCGCCAAGGACAGTAACTCGAATTGGAATCTTCGGTGTCCTTCAGGATTTCTGCATACTTCAATACATCTCTTAATTACTCTTTTTTTTATTATTATTATGAGCTATACATGTAAACCCCTGCTCACACAGGCAGATTGGTTTGCAGCTTACCTCTGCCTCTTCCCCTCTGGGGAATAAGTTTTATTAACTGAATAAATTAAATGGGCGGGTATATCCAAGAGGGGAGGGAGGTTTATCGTTAGAGGTTTCTTTCAGATATTTTTCCCTTTTGCTGCCCAATTCTCTCTGGTAGCCATAGCTCTGCTCTGGAGAAAGCTTTCCTGAAGCTTCACACAGCCGTAACTTACCCAGATGAGAAGGACCACTTCATCTTACCGATGAAGACTCTGAGGGCCAGAGGGGAGGCTATCTTCCTGCCTGCTCCCAAATAATCAGTATGGGAGACGCACATTGTGTGGATCCTCGGATCTCCTGGCTGCGAGGCCTCCTGCAGGTACCCACCACCATCACTCTGAGCCGTGGGCAGGCCCTGTCCTGCACAGAGCAGTCACTGTGTGTGTTTCTCACAGGAGGGTGGGGTGGGGTGGTTAGGAAAGTGTGTAGAAGAGGGTCCTCTTCCTTGGGGACTCCCCTGGTAAGAGCCACAGTCCTGTGGCCTCTTCAAGCCTGCTCTGTGTGATGTGGAACCCAAGCCCTCACTAAACCCCTGCTGTCACGACTTAGGGACCAGTCACACAGATTCCCAGCAGTAGGCTAGAGCGCTGCTAGTGAAGGGCATGAAACCTGCTTTTGAACCTGACACTTGGGAAATCTACCAGGTGTAGAGACAGTCGCCCACACACCCAAGGGACTGGCTCTAGGCTGTAACTCCAAACACAGTGCTCATCAATCCTCTGCTCATTCTGGGAGGGTGCCCCTCCTCCCTCTTTATGACCTTTCCTCCCCTGCACAGGGTCCACTCCATAGCCCTGCAGTCTTTGCTCTGAGCATAACACGGAGCCATTGACAGCGGCAGAGACCACCCTTCCCCTTTGAAAAAAAAGTCATTCATGTCTCTAATTTAGAAAACAAACACAGACATGAGCTAAATTGCACATGACAGCCAGAGAGGACGTGGACGGCTACCATGGGGGAGACCAGGCAATGGGAAGCCAAGAACGGGCAGGATCACAGGCCAGGGAGGGCCGGAAGGCTTCCAGGAGGGTCTTGGCCTTGGAGGAGCCTCGGGGGAAGGGGAGGCCAAGGAGAGCAGCAGAGAGAAGACCTGGAGCTGGGGGAGCTGGGGGGAGGGAAGTCCGCAGCGGAGGAGAAGACAGAGATGGATCAGGAAGCCGCCCACTGTGATGGTCAGCCTTGATGACCAGGCTGAGGACACTCACCATTTTTACTAATGGCTTTTGAGCTGGCTAAACCCACATCTTGCAGGCTGGTTTCTAGAGCTGACAGGGAGGTGGATTTGGAGAGCAAGATGTTCACCAGGAATTCTCTCCTGCGGATGGAGGGAGGAGGGCGGCCAGGCCCGTCCCCAGCCTAGTCCAGTCACGGTGTGCCGGCTGGTGCAGGAAGGGCTACCCTCAAGTCACGGGGGTCCCTGCTGCTCAGGCTAACACTGAAGCTGACGTCTGTCCTGCAACTGGTGGGAAGCAGCTCTGAAGGAAGGTGTGGATGAGGGCAAGGGGGGCGTTCTGCATGTTCGGCCCCCCAGGGGGTGAGTCCCAGACCTGAGGTTTGTACAGAGGTCAGGTGCAGGTGACTGAATGACTCCACAGGGGGCACCTCTCCATGTGGCTGGACTGAGGCAGGGAGAGCAGCCCCCATGTGGGAGAAGGGCCAGGCACGGGTGCCTTGGGAAATGCAGGATAATTGTGAGTAAAAGAAACACGATCTGAGGCTCCAAGTCTGGCTGCAGGTTCTCCCGGAGCAGAAACAGGACATGGGAGGACACAGGGATCTCCCGGGACTTCCGGGGCAGACCCAGAGGCTCACTTCCCCATGGACAGGCCCTCTGCTAGCCCTTGGGGACACGGGGGGGGGGGAACAGGACAGCGTTCTGTCTTCCAAAGACTCACACAGCAGCAGGAGCCCATCGATCAATTGTGTGGTGCAGACAGAAGACCCCTGGGTGCCTTGGAAACTGCGAGGAGCGAAGGGCCCAAGAAGGTTCTACAGAAGAGGGGCCAGGGACACCAGTGCACGGAAGGGTTTCCAAACTAACAAAGGGGGTGGGTGGCACTTCAGAGGGGAAATCTGGGAAAGGAATGGGGCGTGGGGAAAGGCCGAAAATATGGGAACCACACGTAACTTTCTGAAAGAGCAAGAGTTTCCCAAACTGTGTGCGGAGACACCCCAGGGTGCCACAGTGAACTCCCTGGGGCTTCCTGGGATATCTCAAATGGCTATAAAAATATGGTGACATCTGTCAGCCCCCATGAGAACTGCTTCCAATTTATGTCTATCATTTTTTTTTTCAAAGTCCTCTAAGTTGTTAGAACATGAATACTTATTGTTTGGGCTTAACTGCTTAAAAATGAGACTGTTGGCTACTTCTTTGGCCGGGGGATGCTATAAAAAACTATTATTGAGTCACTGAGGGTGTCATGAACTGAGAAGGTTGGGAAACCCTTGTGTGAGACCAGCGGCGACAGGAGGTGATAATCCCCAGAAGGGCCACTGGTTACACATGGAGAAGCTGAGAGGTCTTCCTGCAGAGGGCTGGGGAGCAGGGAGAGAGTCCCAGGGAGTGGAACCACACGGTCAGCTTCTGTTTCACAAAGGATTGGATCCTGATGGGAGAGTTGGTCTGTGGAGAGAGCCCAGATGGGGCTACTGTCCTGGTCTAAGGGAGAGAGGCAGGATCCAAACACAGCTGGGATCGAGGTTGAAATGAGAATCCAGCCCTCCATGAGCATTATACAGCTCCTATTGCATACCTAACTCTAGAATAAACCCTGGATACACAAGACAAGGTCCCCATGTTTAAAGAACTTGAAATCACATGGAAAGATGGTCAAGAAAGAATTATAATCGGTAGGAACCACCAGGAGTTAACCAGGCAAGAACAGGGAGTGCTGTCCCTGCGAGGTGGGAACAGCATGTACGAAGGCCCGGGAGTGAGAGATCGTGGAGGGTTTAGGAGATGCGGATTGGTTGTCAGATCTGGCTCTTGGAGTGGCGGGAAATATGGAGGGCTGAGGCCAGCTGGGTGTCACGTGCTGAAGACCCCCAGAGGGCTTGGTCTTGGCAAAACATTGGGGGCTTCCAATCAAGGGGTAGCATTATCAGGTTGGCACTTCACAAAGTCCTGGGGGAAGAAACTGGAGAAACCCAGGCTCTCGTGTAGACAGGATGCTAGACAGGCAGAAGTACAGAGGTCTGAGTGGGAGGCCCAGGGTCTGGCCATCGTGAGGGACCAGGAATTGTAGCAGCATGAAGAAGCAGGAGAGGGGCAGCCTGGCCGGTCAGCTGGGAGGGGACAGTGGGCAAGGGCCGACTCTGCCGCAGCCTCTGCAGGGCTTCCTGAGTCTTCCTGAGCACCCTGAGACTTCCAAGGGCAGCTGATGCACAGCCCGCTCAGAGTGACAGGGGTGGACTCCAAGGCCCTTTGACTGTCCCTGGTCCCTGGAACAGTGTCCCAGTGACAGTCTGCTCTGCCCCTCAGCCACCTCTGGCCCTAACGACAGATGGGATCCCTAACCAAAGGGGGCCAGATGCCCCCATGAGCCAAGCAGGGAGAGAGCCCCAGAACTCCAGGCCACGGCCACTCCTTGGCACTGTGGGGACCACCCTCCAGAGGAGTCGCTGCCAGCCCAGCTCCAGGTCCGCCAGCACGGGGGCTTCTCTGTAGCTCTCTCTCAACTCTTTGGAAGTGACAAGTCTCCAGCCATGTGTGCCCACCTTGCCCCACTGAGCTTCCTGATGCTTCCATATCTATGGCCAAAGGGCCCAACTTGAGGCCTTGACGCTGGTGCCCCTGGTGGCATCTTCAACCTCCTGGGGCTGCAGCTTCTGCGGGACCCCCGCTTCTCAGCTGCTCGGTGTTTGGCAGTGGTCAGAGATGCCGAAGCCCCCTGGGTTGTGTGTGGTGTGTTCGTATTCTGTCTGTCTACAGGGAGTGTGGGCTTCCACTAGGACTCTCCTGGTCCCCCATGGGCACCCACAGGGTGTGACCTGCCCACTGGGGCGTGTGGGCCCTTCCCTTCCTGCAGGCTGGTCTCTCCTGCCGACAGACTTCCCAGCTGACCTCCATAAGCGCCTCCTAGCAAGGAAAAGGTCATGAAGGCTGAGTTTGCTCAAGGTGACACGGATGTCAAATCACAAAATAAGGTCTCGAAGGAGCCCCTGAGACCCCAGCACTGCAGCCTCAGCACTGCCAACCTCAGTCCTCCTCCGGACAGCCTCGGTGGGACCGCCCAGTGACAAGCCCCCTCCTCTTTTCCTATCCCAAGGTCACACCCACTTGATATAAAACACAGGAGTAGTAAAGAAACATGTAACACAAAAGGTAAAAGTACCCCATGACCTCCTGCCCTGACACATGTGCTGTTGGTTGTCTGATCTGGTCATCAGGCCCCAGCATATTGCCTGACACAGAGTTTGTGCTCAGGAAACACTCCCTGGACATTCTGATCAACACTAAGATTGGCTTTGATTTATTAATTGAGCTAGACACACTGTTTTACAACACGCTTTTCTGTCCAGCTGTGTAACTTGGACACCTTTCCGAGTCAGTGCCTGTGGGTCATCCTCCTCCTCCCCATGAACAGTCAGACCTCGGTCACCCTGGCAGGGGCAGGCTTTCTGGAACCGAGCCAGGCAGCCCCCAGGAAAATACCAAGGCTCTCTCTCCCTGCAGTCCCAGAATGCAGCTGTGCTATTTTGGTTGAACTGACTGGTCAGTTTTTTTAAAAAAAGAAAACCACTAATTAAACCAGTCAAACAGGTGCTGTTTTTGTCTGCACAATACTTCACAGATTTGCTACGTTTTCTCTCCACCCAGGTGCTTTGGAGTTGAATAAGCAAATTATTATGTGCATAAAGAGGGATAAATGAATAACTGGTTACAAATTTCTTGCCCCTAATGGAATCTACCTGCCAGAGGTACGACTTTGGATTAGAGGGGAACAAGACCTCACCTCCTTAATTAGGCTGGGGGTTTTCCGGTCTATTAAGCAAGAATATGCCCTAAATCTCTACCTGTAAAAGCCACAGTCTGCACAGCTGGGGGCCTGCCTGTTTTCTCTCACTCCCTACCAGCACTGGAGCTGTTCTACAGACAAGGCCAGCCTGGAGAAGAGGCCATGGCAGCCTGCTCACCACAAGGACAGCTCCGAGGCAGGGGTCAGTCCCTACCTCAGACAAAATTACCTAGCCGCACTAAGTCTCAGTTTCATATTCTGAAAAGTGGGCTTAATAACTACCTCATCCATTTCCTGAGAATTACATGAGATAATAAAGTAAATATACACTTAGAACAAAGCCATCTCAAGAAGCAAGACGACACTGCTACATATTCATGCTGTCTTAGTTAATTTTCTGTTGCCGGGCTGGGGATGTGGCTCAAGCGGTAGCGCGCTCGCCTGGCATGCGTGCGGCCTGGGTTCGATCCTCAGCACCACATACCAACAAAGATGTTGTGTCCGCCGAGAACTAAAAAATAAATATTTAAAAAAAAAATTCTCTCTTCACTCTAAAAAAAAAAAAAAAAAAAAATTTTCTGTTGCCATGACTGCATACCACAAACTGGGTGATTTGTAAAGAAGAAAGGTTTATCTAGCTCATCTTTCCATAAACTAGGGGGTGGGGCTGCATCTGATGATATTCTTGCTGGAGGACATTCTTTACAGAGTCCCAAGGTGTCACAGGGAATGATATCATTCTAGGGCGTATCCAAGTGACAGAACTAAGATGGCTTTCCTAACAAACCTATTCTCAGGATAACCAGACTCCATCAACCCATGAATGGATTAATTCATTCGTGTGGCAGAGCCCTTAATACCTAATTAAATGTCCTTAATACCTCTTAAATGTGCCACTTGGGCCTACCTTATAGCCTCACAACAGGATTCAATTTCAACAAGAAGTTTGGTGGGGTCATGCAGACCCTAGCACATACCCAAGTATAAACCTCATATCAGAAGCTTTTAGGGAAGTGAGCTTTATAGGCAGAATGGCCCAGGTATCCACAAGGTGGAAAAGGTAAGAGGGCACCATACCAGTTAGGCTTCCTGGTTATACCTGATGAAAACCCAAGTCAAGCCCATCTTAGCACAAACTAACCACCCAACCCTGGAGGATCAAACCAAGAGCTGCTGTAGGTAGAGACTTGGATTGACTTTGTCCTTCCTGCACATGTGTCATAAATCTCAGCTGCAGTCTCTCTCAGTTCTTTCTGCAGACAGATTGTCTCAGTATGGCAGGAAAGTGGTCATCAACAGCCCTAACCTCCTACAGTCCCAGTTTAGCAGCTCTAGGAGAAAGACTGAGCATGTCAGTCTCAGTCCCATGTAGAAATCCCGAGAAGTGTTCTGACCCTGGCTGGTTGGGTCATGTGCACACCAGCTGGACCAGTCGTGGTTGCCAAGGAGATGGGATCCTGTGATTGGCCATGCCTAGATGGTGAGTCCATCCCCTTGACCACAGGGACAAGGTTCCATAATTCACAGCTCCTTCATAACTCTGTGGAATAGGAAGGCTGGCTCCCCAAGGCGTGGTGGGCAGATGGAGAGAGAGGAGCCATTAAAGAAGGAAGGCTGCGCTTGCTTAAGACGAGCTTCACTGATACTTTTCTCTATTCAATATCTTTCCAGGAGCTCCTCAAACTACAGATGAGCATTTTTATAAATATAAATTCACAAGATTACACAATTTACATGTAAAACGGGGCCAGTTCCCTCATGAGGTTCATAAACCAGCTCTGAAGCAATTCTGAAGGAATTGTTCGAAAATTGTTTTTAGCATTAGCAATATTACTAGAAAAAATCAGAAAGACTCCCAAGGTGACTACTTGAAAGGACGACTTTCATTGGAATATAGAAGCATTTTTTGAGTCCAGATTATGGGAAAAATTATGTTGATAATAATGAAATCAATACAAATATATTACCAAAATATGTGTGTGCACCCCAGGGTGTAACTGCTTTCTTTTTACAGCTCAGGATTTAGGGAAATGAGAATGGGTGTGAACTTGAAGCGTTTTTAACTTGGGTCCCCAATCTGTTTACTGTCAATCATATCAGGGTCCCCTGGGAGCTTGTTAAAATAAGAGGTGACTGGTTCCACACCAGAAACCCAGGTGTGGTAGGTCGGGGTGGGGCCAGGCATGTTTGTTTTCTAAATGCTCCCCAGTAGATTTTGGCCACCCACAGGGCTGCCCACCACTGTTCTAGGTCAGTGTTTCTCAGAGTGTGTTGCAGTCCTGCTGCATCCAGAATCCGAGAGATGGTTTAAATACAGATTTCTGGGTCCCACCAGGCCTCATAGATCAGGTTTGGTGGTGAGCAGAGCTGCGACTTCATAGTTTATTAAGCTTCTAGGTGACCTGTTAAAACTTTTTATTTTGTGATAATTATAGAATCACAGGAAGTTGGAGATACATGCGGGGAAGGAGGGTCTGGGTACCTGTATTAGTGTGTGTGTGCATGCGTTGTGCGCTGAGGTTGGAAGCCTGGGTGTTGTGCATGCCAAGCAAGCCCTCTACCACTGAGCCACAGCCACAGCCGCATGCTGTGTCCCTTTTCTCAGCTTCTCCCAGTGATAACCTCTTCCATAACTATAGCATATTACCAAACCAGAAGGTTCACATTGGTTCAATGCACAGAACTTATTCAGATTTTATTCAGGTTTATGTGTGCTCAAGTGTGTATGGGGGGGTAGGGTATCATGTATATTTGTAAGTATCTGTCTACGACTCTTCTGTGGTGCAAAGTCTTGACTACTATAGTTAAATCTTAGGATATGAAACACTGATTCCTCTCACTTCATTCTTCTTTTAAAAATTGACTTAGTTATTCTAAGTCTTTGGTTTTTCCATATAAATTGCTTGGAGTTAGGTATTGCATTGAACCTATTAGACAACTTTTGGGAGAACTGACATGTCTTCCAATCCATAAGGATGGTAAGTGTCTCCATTTACATAGGTCTTCTTAGATTTCTTTCATCAACAGTTAATGTTTTCCACATGTTAATTGTTAGCATATAGACATACCATTGATTTTTTTTACATTGCTCTTGAATCCTGCAAACTTTTTAATTTTTTTTAGTATTTTTATCCACAGACAATCAAACCAACTGAAAACAATTTTCTTCATTTCTTTTCAATCTATACACTTCCTATTTATTTTTCTTGCCTTATTATACTGGCTACTATGTACAAGAGTAATAGGAGTAGTAGATAGCCTTGCCTTGTTCCTGATCTTAGAAAAAGCATTTCACCATTAAGTATGATGTTCATTTTAGTATTTTTATAAATGTCCCTTTATCAAGTTGAGGAAATTTCCCTTTATTCTTGAGAGATTCCATCATGTACAGGTGCTGAATTTTGTCAAATGACTTCTTCATGTTAACTGATATGATCACATATTTTATCTTTTTAAGGCTGTTAATATGGTGGATTATATTGAATGATTTTAAAATATTGAGCCAGTTTTGTATACCTAGTATAAATGCCACTTGTAGTATTTAATTCTTTCTGCACATTGCTAGATTTGCTTTGTTGAAGATTTTTGTGTCTAAGATGTGAGGGATTCTGGGCTGTGGTTTTGTTTTCTTTTCTTCTTTTTGGTACCGTCTTCATCTGGTTATAATGTCTTCATGAATTGAATTGGGAAGTGTTCCCACCTCTTTTAACTTCTGGAAGAGATTATGTACAGTTATTGTTGTTGTTCTTTAAATATTTGGTAGAATTTTCCATTGAAACCATCTGGGCCTGGAGATGACTTTTTCAGGAAATTTAAAATTATGATTTCAATTTTCTTATGGTAATAGGATTATTCAGATTGTTTCATTCATCTTGGTTGGATTTTAGTAGTTTGTAGTTTTCAAGGAAATGGTTCATTTCCTCATTTTCAAAATCATCGTCTAAAGTTGTTTATTATGGCTGCTTATTCTTTTGTTTTGTTTTGCTTGCAGTACTGGGATTGAACCCAGAGCCTCACACGTGATAGGCAAGGGCCCTGTCACTGAACTACACCCCCAGTGAGTTTGTTTGTTTTGTTAGTTTGTTGTTTGAGTCAGGGTCTCCTAAAGTTGCCCAAGTTGGCCTTGAACTTGTGATCCTCCTGCCTGTGTCTCCCAAATAGCTGGAATTATAGGTGTGCACCTCCCTATCTGGCTCCCTTATCATTTTAATGACTGCAATATCTATGATGATAATATCTTGGTTCCTGATATTAATGATTTGTGTCTTCTTCTTTTTTTCATCTTTGTTAGTTTTTTTTCATCTTATTGATTTTTTTAAAGAGTTGGCACTTTTTGTCTAATTAATTTTGTATTGTTTTGTTTTCCACTTTATCACTTTTGCCCTTATCATCATTATTTCCTTCTTTTTTTGCAAGATTTAGGGTTTTTTTTCCTCTTATTTTGCCATTTTCTTGGGGTGGAAATATAGATAACTCATTTAAGATCTTTCCTGTTTTCTAAGGAAGCATTTAGTCCTATGAATTTCTCTCTTGTTTCTGCTTTAGCTTTAACCCATATTTTAATATGTTGTTATCTAATTATTACATTATACTTATAATTATAAATATAGTAATATATTTATTTTCTTTTGTTTATTCATTTCGTGTTTCACTCTTCTTGCCTTCTTGTGGGGTTTTTTGAAAATGATTTAACATGTTTTTTTTTAACTTCTTAAAAATTTTTATGTCATTTTGCGTGGTTTTCCTAGTGGTTACATAGGTATGCATACATAATTCATCACAGGCTATGAATACGAATGCCTCACCACTTCAAGTGACCTTACTCCTTTGTGGTCCCTTTGCTCTTCTTACTCTTAAAATATAATTGTCCCAAGTATTCCCTCTAAGTACATTTATCCCATCAGCTGGTGTTATAATTTTGCTTCAGCCATCAAGTATATTTAAGAAACTCATGAGAAGTGGGGCAGTCTAATAGTTTCTACGCAGTCCATGATTCTTTCCTTTCTGAAGTTCCACACTTTCTTCTGTTATCATTTCCCTTCTGCCGGAAAACTTCGGTAGTCATTCTTGAAGGGCAGATGGACTACTGACAAATTCTCTCAGGTTCTTCATCTAGGAGTGATTTGATCTCGACTTCTTTCCTGAAAGATTCATTCACAGATAGACGACTTGTGGTGGACAACTCTTTTCTTTTGGGACTTGGGAAATGTGCCACTTCCTTCTGGTCTCCATGGTTTCTGACAATAAATCTGCCGTCCCCAGTTGTTCTCCATAGATGTCATTCTTTTGGCTTTCAAGGCTCTTTGTTTCTTTCTTTTTGTTTTCAGAAGCTTAATTATAAAGTGTCTGGCCATGGATTTCGTCAGATTCACCCTATTTGAACTTCACTCAGCTTCTTGAATCTATAAATTTGTCTCTTGCCAGCTTGGGGTAATTTTCAACTATTACTTCTTCAAAGTAAAGTGACTTTAGGCATATTATTTTAAGTTTGAGAAACTGCTCTGGAGTAGGTTTCATGGGTCCAGGAGCCCTTCAGATCATACACAAACTACTGCAAGGTGTTCGTTTCTCTTAGAAGGGTGTCTACAGCTTTCACTAGATTCTCAGAAGAGTCTATGACACTTGTAATAAGATTTGTAAAAGTATTGGTTTATGATCTTATCAGGTTATTTTCCTTTTCTTGGTTAAAACCAGTAAGAAACTAGTTGGTGTCCTTTCTTTCTTTGCACTTCATTTGTTGAAACCCTGTTGTCAAAAGATTTTCCCAACAGTTTTGAAAAATATGATCACTTAGGTGAATATTTTATGAGTGTTCAATATGTGCCAGAGAAATATTTTTCTTCCCAGTCAGTGAGAGGGAAAAGAATTTAAAAAATTAACTTGCTTTTGGGTTGTGAAAAGTTCTGAGTAAGAATTCTAGAATAAACTTTCCCCTTTACAATCTGTTCCTAGGTCGGGAGTTGTGGCTCGGTGGTAGAGCCTTTGCCTAGCACAGGTGAGGCACTGGCTTTGATCTTCAGCACCACATAAAAATAAATAAATAAAGTAAAGGTATAAAAAGAAATAAAATCTGTTCCTCACTGCTCTGAGCTGGATATACCAGTGATCAAGTCACAACCCTGAAAGTACAACGCTGTGCACTAGAATGTACCTTACTCAGTGGTCCCTTGTCCTCAGTCTGCTTTGCTTCACACACCTGGCCATGGGGCACTCACAGTACTCCCCGGGCAGCCTGGCCCTGGCCAGGTGCTCAAGCTGCCTGCTCTGCCCACACACACTCTCTCCTCCTCTGTCACCCACCTTCTGGAACTAACTCCTGCTCACCTCCAGAACATGGGTTGGGAGCCCCACCCGGGAAGCCTTCTTCCTCTCCTCTACCAGCACTGTTAAGTATTCCTCCATTGTCAGAATGTCACACTGGAGGCTGATTACCTGACTGTCCCTCCCATCAGATGCTGAGACCCCTGAAGCCCGTGACCAGGCCTTGGTTGCTCCGTGTCTCCTGAACTTTCTTAAGTGTGAGACACGGACGTGAGCAACGGCCTCCATCAGAGCTCCCCACCAGCTGCCTGCAGGTGCTCCTTCTCCATCTATTCCTGAATGTCATAAGTATCTGTTGAGCTTCTCCACAGACAGGCATGGAAACCAGATGTTGGGCCCTCCCCCAGAGGCTTCATCTCTCCAGAATTCTCACAAGTATCTGTTTATTCATTTGCTTTAGACTTTTTTCAAGAATCAGTGTAAAGGTTACTGGTCTTTGACAGAATGCCCACCTCCCCAGTTTTGGAACATGCACATGACCTTGACCTCTGCCACTTTCCTCCTTGGTCTTCCTAGTGGATCTTGTGGATGAATGCCTTATTATTGTATTTACATTTACAGATCTGCCTTTCCTAATTAGAAGCTCCTTGAGGCAGGGACCCTCCAGGGACTGGTACAAGGTGGCTTCCCCAAAATATCGATGGGAAGAAATTAATGTCAGGCCGTCAGGCTCTACTGGTGCTCGCAATTGGAGCAAGCCTTTCCTCGTCTTTCCCATGTCTTCACTTCTACTTACTTTCATCCTTTCCCCTGAGCCACCAGGGATTCTTTTGGGGAAAGAGAAGTGGGTAGATTAAGGCCACACGTTTTAATGTGATTTTTTTTTCCCTTGCAGGTACTATCTTGGTCGTCGGATGTATATTGTTATGTCCAAGCCAGACATGATCCGGCAGGTGTTGGTTGAGAACTTCAGTAACTTTTCCAACAGAGCGGTATGTCGTCTTCTCTCTGTGTGTGGATGGATGAGGGACTCATTGTAAGATGCAAGAACTGCACGGTGGATCTAATAGGGATACTGTGCGCCTCTTACAGGGCTTAGGTAAACACCTCCTCAGGGAACTACAAAGGGATGCATGGGACTGCTACAAAAAAGGTGGCATTTACATTTGTGAACCTCTTCCAGAAAGCCAAAGCTTGAGAGGAGTTGAGGCTAAGAAAAATGCTAAAGCAGGAGAGTTTCCTAAAGCTGGGTCGGAGGCTAGGGGAATCCACGGGGCACAGGCCGAGTCATCTTGGAACTCTGAGCAAGGCTAATAATGTCAGCAGGAAAGCAGAATGCCGCAGGTTTTATGTTCATATCTTTTCTAGAAGGCATAAAAGTATTAAGGCCAGAAAGGGAAGGCACACAACACTGATAGGGAAATTTGTCCCCACGTAGGAGGAGGAGCCTGTAAGGGAGCCCTTCCTATTAGTTCAAGTCTCCAACCTACTAAAGGATATACTGCCTCTCCCCCTGCCCTTTTTTTAATCTTTTATGAAAAAAAAAAAATCTCACAAAATGGCAGAGGTGACAGAAAATGACAGAGGTGAGTGCTATCCATATTTTCTCAAAATGGAGAGAGAGAAATTCTAGCAGGAATTCCCTTTAGACTTTTTTTTTTTTTTTTTTTGACCAGGGATTGAACCCAAGGGCACTTAACCTCTGAGTCACATCCCCAGCCATTTTTATGTTTTATTTGGAGACAGGGTCTCAGATTGCTTACAGCCTCTCTAAGTTGCCAAGGCTGGCTTCAAACCTGTGATCCTCCTGCCTCAGCCTCCTGAGCTGCTGGGATTACAGGCTGTACCCTTTAGACTTTGCATAGATATTTTAGCAGGAATTCCCTCTAGACTTTTTCATAGCAATTTTGCTTTCATAGAAAAAGTCTAAAGTGAATTAACAAACAGATGCTTGTGAGAATTCAAACAATTCCGTGCCAATCTTTATTTTTGGGGGGAGTGGGGGATGTCAAACTAACTCTCATTTTCCATAGATAGTAGGTAATGTGCGTATTCCATTCTTTTGTTGATTTATTTGGCCACAGGCCAGGCACTGTCTAGGTGCTGATTGTAAAGAGAGAGAAGACCCAGTCTTGCCCTCAAGGAGCTCAGTTTAGTGAGGGAGGCAGACCAGCAGAGACCAGCACCAACCAGCAGGGCAAGGCCTCCTGCAGTGGAAATTCAGGGCCATCCAGGCTGTGAACAGGGGAAAGCTTGTGGATGTGAGATCCCTGGGCCTGCATCTTAAAGGAACTATCCACAGCATTCCTGCATTCTGTAGTAGTAGGGCTATCAGAGTAGATTTTTTTGGTCTTCACAAAATTTATGAGATTGGTGCAATTATCATCTCCATTTCACAGACAGGAAAACCAAGGTTCAGAGAGGTTAAATGACCAACCCAGGTCACATGACTACCTGGGGGAAGAGCAGAGATTTGCGTAGCATCACCCAAGGCAAGTCCAGAACTCTCTTTTACTACAAGATTACAATGGCTGGCTCGGGTGACATTTCTGGATGTTAAGGTTTAAGGGAATAATTGGTCCCTCACCCAAAATTATGCTCATTCCCAGAGCATCATGCCCAATGCCAGACACCACATGGCCACTGGAAGGAGGTAACTGCCTGGCCTTCTGTCTCCGTCATCTCCGAGTGGCCAAAGAAATCGCAGAGGTTTAACTGCTTCTAGTTTATCTTCCCCGACACAGTCATCATCCCGCTGTTCGGAGACTCCCGAAGGCCTTTGTCTGCTGGGGTCTTACAGACTGAGTCCTGGTTCAGTGTAGATTGCTGCTCCACCAGCTCAGCAAGGGGTGTTGATTGGAGAAGCCAGGGGAGCCGAGCGTCAGAGCACCTGGGCCACCAAGTCCCATCCGAGCAGGCAGTGAAGGCTGCCTAGGAGCCTGCCATGATTCCTGAGCCCACCCGAGCCCTGAGCAGTGAGATGGATGTGGCAGCTGTGTGTTTCTATATGGCTTCAAGTGATACCCAGTCTGTCCCCAGGGCACAAGATCCTGAGAACAGACCTGGAAGAGGGCCCCCTCTACGAGCAGACAAATTCAACCCATGTGTTTGAGCTGAGGATACCAAAGGCCTTTGGCCTTGGTCAGGTTCTCCTCCAAACCATTGGCAGCTCTCCCTAATTTCTTCCACCCCCAGACTGGAGTGTGTTGGTCCTGGACCCCAAACTCCAGAGTAGGGTTCTAATTTCCTTCCTCTTCCACTCATCCCAGGATTAAGCCTTCAGCATGAAGTTCAAGTCCCCCAGACAAGATTTAAGGGCCCCTGTAACTTAGATCCATTTCATGTGCTCCAACCTAATCTCCCACTTCTCCCCAGGACAAGCTGTCACTCCCTCTGGCAGGGACCCTCCATTCTCTCCCTAGCCTGGATCTCATGCTGACAGCCCCATGGCATGGGAGACAGTGGAACAGTAGGCTTCATGCTCAATAGCCCTATGAGCTTGAGCAAACTTCTTCACTTCATTAAACTACTTGTTCCTCCTGTGGGATATGGGGAGTAATGCCAAACGGGATCATGCAGGTAAGCTTCTGGGCAGCGCTGGGCAGGCAAGACAAGCAATCATGGTGCATGAGTTGCTTTTAGCAAGAAAAACTCCACCTCCTTCACACCCATCCGAACCCTAGCCAGTTTTCAAGGCTCCCTTCAGATTCTGCCTCCTCCAAGAAGCCTTCCCTGCCTCCATCTACATTCTCTCTTTCCTTGCCCTGGACTCATAGGCTCCCGCTTATCTGCACCACTCATCTTTGCAATAGATCCCACTGAGCCTTCTGCTATTTATAGTAAAGGAAGGTGCGGCTTTCACCCTAACTTGATCTTTAGTCCTTGAAGGCCAGGAAGCATATCTTGAACTTCTTTTCTGGACCCTGTGGCCCAAACGCATAAGGACTATTCAGCACCCAATATATTTTTGTGCAAACTAAATTAAGCCTCCACCAACATGACAACCTCCCCAGAAGAATGAAGCATTACCTGAACCTGGAGATTCCATATGCACTTCTCCATCTAGGACATTCACAAACACATTGGGAAAAGAAAAAAGGGGTAAAAAAAGACCCATCAAAGACCCATTGTAGATTAGATCTCCAGGAAACCCTAGTGTTTATCCTTTTCCATCTGGGACCCTATCCACTTATCTTTATCTTTGTTTATGGTCTTTAAGCCAATTCCATATTCATGATAAAACAACCCTTAGTGACTCAATTTTTTAAAAACAGTCGTTAGAGTGGGATTTTCTCACAGGTTTTTGAAAGTCAAATTAAACTGGGTTCTGTGGTTCCCTCTTATCCATATGCTTATTTATCTGCTCAAAGAACTCAAGGAGATTACTGAGGCGTGATTTCTCCTTCCTGACACCAGGCTGTCTTCTCCCTAATAAGGCATGTTTACTTAAGTGTTGAGCGACTGGGCCTTATTAGACATTCGCTCAGTAAACATTAAACGCTTGCTCTATGTGAGCCTCCACCAAACGGTCCCCTGTGATACAGAAATACTTCAGCATATTAGTTTGATGCATTAAGTGAAAAGGAACTTAAATAACGCAGAGTTTCATCTTCCAACAGTGAGAGCTCATCTCTGCTCCCAGATCCAGGCTTGAGTTATGTGCGACCCTGGGCAGCCTGGCAGAGAATGGCAGTGATGTGCCAAGCTGGGTTCAGCTGAAATTTGATGTGAGCTGTGAGCACCCCCCGAGGAACCCTTGGAGCACAGAGGAGGAGTGACTAGAGGGAAACCCAAGTCAGCATCGAGCACATATTTGAATTCCAAAATCATTGAATGAAATATTCTTTTTCAAACCCCAGAACACTGAGCAGAGCAGAGTAGGACCCGGGGTGGCGCTTGTCACGTCTGAGTTTGCAGTCCCACATTTTCCCAGGCACTTGCACTTGTGCCTGTGGAGCACGTCCTTTCCATCTTGCCCCTTCTCCCCTATCGGTGCCTTCAGGGCTTCCTGAAACTGTGGGTCCAACTGCAGTTAATCATTAAACCCAAGTCCATCTTCTATATCATGAGGGTATTTTTGTTGTTATTGTTATTTTTGTTTAAATATCTGTGGAAACTGGAACAGGGTCCATGTGACTCAGCAGAAACTACTATAACCAGTAGCAGCGCACCCTATTCTTGGCCTCCCATCAAGGCCTGGAGTTGGGGAATCGTGGGAAGGATGATAAGGGGTAGGCTGTCTTTAGCCCATTTTCATTCTATTTGGATGAGGGAGGGGACATGGAAGCGATGTACCTGTCCAATCTTGAGACCTGCTGCCTTGGGGCTATGAGCTCTGGACCAAAATGGCAGCACAGAGAATGGATCAGCTGCTTAGATGGGAATGGAGATGGAAGGAGAGGGTGGTTGTATGTGTGTGTGGAGGGGTGGGTGAGTATAAGCCCTCAGGTCCTTATCCTTAACAGAGGTCACTTCTTCAGGCATGGATCAGGCTACCCACAAGCATTACATCTAAAGCCATGTGATGAGTTTGGTGAGTGGCTTTATCCAGATCCATAAGCACCCAGGGGCCTGGACGCCCTCCGTTTAGCCTGTCAAAGGCCTGCTTCATCCCCTCACCACATGACTGTCAAAATCTAAGGATGAGTCACTTTGGAACCACAACCCCCTTGGCCTTGGCAAAAGATGGCTAAAGTTAGCAGGCAAATGAGTCACTGGAGACCTGGTTACCCTGTGCACCTGCAGCAACACCCTGGTCCAGAGAAGCACAGGGGCTTCATCAATAAGGAAAAGTCCCTTTAGAGCTATGGGTGGACCAGACCCACCCATGCTGGGGCCTCAGGGACCTGCCTGCTGGCATCTGCTGAGAAGAGACGGGACATCAGCAGGTTTGCCGTAAAACTGCCCCTTTTAACTTGTCCCTGTGCCTATAACTGGCACCATCTAGAGTTCCTGTTCCCCTTTCCTTTAACTGAAACAGTGAGTAAGTGAAGACAAGCAGCTGTTCAGACATGTGCTGTGAGGTTTAGGATGTGAGAAGGTTGTTGCGTACAATCTAGGGAAGCTCTTGGAACTCCAAGCAAATCTGGGAAGCTTTTTGGATGCTGTGTTTTTTGAGAAAGGTCAACTCAGGCTCTAGGTCTGCAGCTCTAAGTGAGGCAGGAGCCTGGAAGCTCTACCAGTCGGCAGAGAGCAGGGAAACGGAACTGCCACTTGCCTAACTGACACCTCCATCTCTCTCTTTTTTTGGACTGGGGATTAAATCTGGGGCCATACACTTGCTGGGCAAGCACTCTGCCACTGGGATACATCCTCATCCCTTTTAAAATGTTTTTATTTTGAGACCATCTTACCAGGGTGGCCTTGAACTTGGGTCCTCCTACCTCAGCCTCCTGAGCATCTGGGATTGCAAGTGTGCCACCTCCCTTTGAGGAAGATCTCTCTGATGCACGTGAAATGTTTTGTGATGCTCAGGAAACTCTCCAGCCTGAGCAGGAAGCTTCTGGTCCCAGGATGGGTTGCCCACTGCAAGTCCCAAATGTCAGCCACAATGGCTTGCCTGTCCCCTGCCTGTGGGCCTCCCCTTTCACCTGCTTTGCTCATGGCTGAATGCGGTTAGTCCTGGAGAAGTCAGATCCATGGGATTGCATTTGATCTGTAAAACACACTGAGCTGCGAGTTTTGAACATGATAGGGGAGTCTGAACTTGAACGGGCTTGAAAGGAACTGAGTGCCTTGTGAAGCCTTGGGCTCGCAGGAATGAATAGTGCTAAGTGGCATGGATTGTGAATGTTCAGGTGTTCTTCTCTCTGCCTTGCAGAACTTTTTTCTTAATTTAAAAATCTTGTTGAAAATGATTTCATATTTTTATGTCTTACTAGGCTCTTAGTTCAGCGGGAAGTCAACTTTACATTTTTTTAAAAAGAAATAAGTAAAATCTTGTTCTTACATTTATGTCTTCTTGCCTTCACTTGCAGTGGCAGAAGTAGAAATAAGTGTGTACACCTGGAGATTAATATCTAGAGTTTGGGGTGAGAATAGTAAATAAGCCACAGAAGCAATACTGGTCTCAAAGTGGTTGTGTTCCTGAACATTCCATGAATGTCAAGTCACCGGGACAGTAAGTCCCCTGCCTCCCTCTTCCCTGCCCGGTCTCCTTTATGTAACATTTCTTTTCTTTCCATTTGCTCTTCTTCTAACCCTGGGCCCAGCAATATGGTGAAAAGCCTTAAAAGGGATTAAATCAGATTCCACATTTTCTACCTATGATTAGCCATGTGACCTTCAACCAGTCCTTTAACCTCTCTGAGCCTCAATTTCCTCCTGCGTAAAACATGAGTATTAGGCTAGCTACTCACTGAGGTCAGTTTGGTCCCTGATCACGTGGCATGTGGCAGTCAGAACTTACAGGTCACCAGAGTTTCCCCAGCATCCCAGGGAGCCATTTTAAGCTTCAAATGCAGAGCCAAGCGCCCCCTGCCTCCCCCCAGGGAATGTCTTTCCAGCCGAGCATGACAGATGTCCCATCAGGGACACCCTTACCCTTCTCTGACACTGCTCTGGCAAGGAACTCTACTAAAATCTGTTGAAGAGTTTCCACAGAAGAGTTCATGAGCCCCTGACTCCCACCCCCCTTCAAGAAGGGTGCTCGCTGTCGGAGTGGATCTCATGGAAAGGCAGGGTGTACGGTTTCCTAGAACTCACTTGGAACTCTCAGGAAGGGCTGCCATAGTCTGTCCTGCGCCTTCAACCAGGTGAGAAGAGGCCCCTTCCATCGGCCGGAACCACCTTGGCAGATGGAGCACGAGCTTGCTTTTTACCTGCCACGTGCCTGGCCCCTTGAGCTGTGGACACACCTCACAGCTGACTCAGTGGCTGCTCTTTTGGGTCCCAGTTGAAAGCAGGGAAAAGGAAGATTATGTAATTTCTGGGACCATTTCCTATGGGCACGGAGAAGGAATGAAAATGATCCACTGTGAGAGCAGAGGGAAACCTTTACTATTTTTATTTTTAGTATTTCATTCTTCAATGTTTACATCATTTTTAGTAAAAGGAACATCTTTGTTATTTCAAAGCACCAAAATATAAGCGCTACTTGATTCCATCTTTGTACAGCCAGGTAGTAACCGTCGTAAATTGAAAATAGCCTCAAGCATAGAATTTAGGATAATTCAAGTGACGTATCATTCTGAGATTTAATTGATCATAATCTAGTGAGGGGGCAGTGCCAGATGTTTCCCACACCTGGTGAGGAGGAGGCAGGCTATTCAGCGGCTTCATGGGTGTACAGGGCTGTGTGGGAATCAGAAAGGACATCAGGAACAGTGGAGCACAGAGTTTTGGAGATCATGCATCCTATCTGATATTAACACGTCTGCAGCTGAATTGACAAACTTAACAATGAATGAGTTGGGAACATTCACCAGTGTCACAGCGTCCCTTGCTCTGCTTTCCTGGTACCCTCAGTTCTATGTGCCATTGGAGACCTGTCCTCCACCCTGTCAATGCATCCTGGAGGTCATTCATGTCTCGAGGGAAGGTTCTTGCGTGTTTCAGACACTAGGAAACTGTTTCCGGCTACAGCTCCATGATGCATGTTGCCCGTTGATCCTTGGCCAGGATAATATACATCCTGAGTTAGAGCAGAATTGCAGCGACGCATCTTGTAGCACTCTGGGAAGAGTCTGTGGGTCTTGTGCAGCTGTGCCAAGCCAGCTGAGGGGCACCAGGTTAGCCCATAAACACCCAGAAGTGATCTTCGTGCAAGCATGGTATGTGAGGTGTGGGTTTTCCTTAATAATTTGCTCCTCGGGACTTTGTGACTCTTCAAAGTTGAAAGTTTATCCTTGGCTGGCCTAATAAGAAAATAGGGATCTTAATTGAAAGGACAAACATGTTTATCTGTCCGAGGGGACCTTAGTAGTTGAGCCACAGGCCACAACTAAGCTATTTATCAGGATACTGATAGAATCAGAATCACCCAAGAGTTCATGCTGTAAGGTAAAAAGCAATCGGTGAGCTGTAATATTGACAAGTGTTGGTCATAAACCACCCCATTCCCTGCAAATGAACTGTGAGTTTCCATTCTGTCTTGAGCCCTACTATGGGCCAGCCTCTGGAGATAGTAGGACTCCATAAACGTTCACAGCTTGATAACAGACAGATACTATTCAGAGCTGAACTGGCAAACCACCAAACATAAAATGCAGCAACCCAGCTCAAGGCTGCCTTGGTGATGTCACGGGTTCCCGAGGCCTTGGCGAGCCCCTGTTGAAAGTGGCAGCTGTCCAGCTGTGGCCATGATTGCCAGGGAGCACCAGAGGCTGTAGTCCAGGGTTTCAGTTGTGAAGCTCATCCATGTCTTCTAAACGTTCATCTTTCTAAATGTCCAAGGCATGGCAATTTGGATCAGAGCAAGTGAGGACAGAGGGGTCCTTTTGCTGGGGTTTTCTGTCCCCTCCCACTGCCAGCTCTAACTCCACCCCTGTCAACAGAGGGAAAGACCTTGTGATCACCGTCACCTCCCTCACCGCCCCGCCCCCACTCCCAGGGACTTTGCGTTCCCTCTGTTCACCTTCCCTTTCCTTTTAAAATGCATCCCTGTCTGAAAACCATCCTCTAGACCACGTGGTCTAATCCTATCACACACCACCATAGGACACCCTTCCTGAGACCAGGCGCTGTCCTGTTAGTGCAGTAGGCAGGGCTTCCTCTGTCCCCAGCATGGATATCCCAACACAGCCCCGCCAACTAGCTTGTGGTCAGTTGAGGTTCCCAGATCTTTTTAATGTGAGTTATTGTAAGGCATGAAGCCTTCTAGTTACGTCTATTCATCTTGTTGGTGTTCATCCAGCATTCAAGTCCGTCCACAGGAAAGGTTTATGATTTGGTATTTTTTTAAATTGAGATCACCTCCAAACCCAATGCACTTTGTGTATGCAGCACTCACGTGACTATAACTCACATCAAGACACAGAGTATCTTCTGTGCTCCAATTTTGTTTTCCAAGTGTAGAAATAAAACAGAACTTGTACTCAACAATCTTATTAATCTCAATATTAATTATAATATTTACTTGTGTTAGTTCTCGGGTCTTCCATGTTATATAATCATGTCATCTATAATAACTAGCTTTATTTCTTCCATTCCAATTTTTACATACTTCTTGTCTTTTTCTTGCCTTCTTACATTTCTATTATGTCAACTAGAAGTGTGATAAGGGACACACTTGTCTTGCTTCCAAACTTGAGAAGTGTTGGGTGTTTCCCTAATGAGTGTGATGTTAGCTGGAATTTGTTTTGTGAATATCATTCATCAGGTTGGGAAAGTTCACTTATATTCATAATCCACCAAGAGTCATTATCGTGGATAGGTGTTGAATTTTAGCAACTATCTTTTCTGCATCTGTTGAGATTATGTTTTCTCCTTTACTATTAATGCAGCTAGTTGCATTGATTGCTTTTCAAAAGTTACATTCGTGAAATGAGTCCCACGGGATCTGGATGAATGACTCTGTTAAAGGATCACGGGATTACATAAGCTAATATTTTCTTTAAAATTTTTGCCTCTATGTTCATGAGAAACATTGACCTATAGTTTTTCATTTTAATAAGCTTTTGTCAGATTTTGGAATCAGCTTATCTGGCTTCTGGGATGGTCCAGTCTCATGTTAAATTGTGATCCAGGGAGTGTTAATCTTCCAGCTGTGATTTCTGCAAATCAGAAGTTTACTATGAAAATAACAAATAAAATATTTGATTGGACTGAGCTAAGTGTAGAAGCCTGAGGTTCTCTATTTGTTTCCAGACTGATAGTTTTATTTGTCTTTGGTTGTTCTACCAGCCCTGAAACCGCCCAAAGGAGTTATTTACCCACCCATTATTTCTCCTCCTTCTCCATAAGAATGTCCTTGGAAACCATAAAATGTTTTCTTTCCCACATCTATAGATCTGTCGCTCCATGAAAGAAAAAAGAATGAGGTTACTTTGGCACTACTTGCTGCTAGTGAACTCGCACTGACTCCTAAAAACCACTTTTTAAAAATAATCTTTGGAAAATGAGAGTGAGATGCTCTTTGTACGGGGCTTGGCAGTGAGGTCCGGGCAACGGGGCTTCCCTCCGAGGTGTCTCCTGAGACGTTTCATAATGTAAATAGGAGTCAGCAGGCAGAGGAGGAAGGGGCCAGAGGGATGGAGAACTCGAGGTACAGAGCAAAGAGCTTGTAAGGAGACGAAGACCCTAGGGAGAAGAGAGTGTGGTCGAGGTACCAACAGAACTACAGGAAGCCATCTCAGACCTGCGCGCCAGGGACGGCTCTAAACTCTTCAAATGTCAGAACTCAACCTTGCCATTGCTCAAAACCCATGGTCCCCGAGGACTCCCATTGTTCCCCCACCCCACGCCCAATCCATTAGGAAATCCTGCCTTCTGAAGCTTGCCAAATCTAACTGCTTCACCCCATCCACAGCCAGAACCCTGGGCTGAGCTGTCCATGTGCTCCTCTGAATGGCTCAACCCACCTCCATCCTGGGTCCTCACAGACTATTCTCAACATCAAAGCAGACTGAATCCTTAAAATACAAGTCAACTCAGGATACAGCTCTGTTCAAAAATCTGCACTGCCTCCTGTGTCACCCAGACTAGAGTAAAAATTCTACCTGGGCCCCCGAGGCCCTCCACACACAGCACCTGTGACCTCTCCACCCCCGTCTCTCCACTCTAGCCTCCCGGGCTCCTTGAGTTCCTTAAGTATGCCTTAGTATCTTTGCCACAATGGTCCCCTGCCTGGAGCTGGACTTCCCTCTACCCAGCTCCTTATATCCCTGGCTCAAATCCCACCTCCTGCAAGAGCCCAGTCCTGACCCTTTGATTTAATGCCACATTTGACCCTTCAAGTAACTTCTTCTGTATTTGTCTGCCTTTTCCCACTAGAATTAGTAAGGACAAAAAGCTTCATCATGTTCACAAATGTATCCTAAGTACCTATGTCAGGGCCTGGCTCTCAATAAATATTTCAGTGAGAAGCCTCACCATCATCCTGAGAGGTGGGCACATTATCATCTCCAAGTTACAGATTGGGAAACTGAGGCCCAGAAAGGTCAGTTTTAAAGGTCACACAGAGCCAAGACTTGAACCCAGGGGTCTGAATCTAGGTCTGTTGTTACTTCTGCCTTATCCTGCTCAAGCCTGGGGTAGAAAGTACAGCCTGGGCTTCCAGAAAGCTCCATACCGTCTCCAGACTGTTACTATAAAGCACTGAGTCTGCATTGTGCTTGGAGAGGGTGAGGAATTGGCAAGAGCATGCCAGGTCTTATAAATCCAGTTAGGGAATTTGCACAAGAAGATGGTACCAGGGTAGATTTGTATTTTTGTCTTTTAACTGAGTCATTAAAATTTTGCATAACAATAGGGCACCATGTGATATTGGGTACATGTATACACTATCTAATGTGTAAACCAGGTTCAAAAGGTCTGTTTCCTCCAACATTTATCATGTCTCCACAGTAGAAGTATTCACTAGCCTTTCTTCTATCTTTTTTAGATACACAGTCCATAATGGTTATCTAAGTTCACCCAACCATGCAATAGCACCCCAGAGCTTCTTGCTCCTAACCAGCACCGGCTGATCAACCTCTCCCATCTCTACCTCCCCATCTCCTCCCCCAGCCGCCTGAAACCACCATTCTACTCTCAACTTCCATGAGATCAACTTTCCTGTTCTAGAGAGATCCCACTACAGCTGGACATGGTGGCAAGTGCCTGTTTGGAGGCTGAGGCAGGAGGATCACAAGTTCAAAGCTGGCCTCCACAACTTAGCGAGACCCTAAACAACTTAGTGACACCCTGTCTCAAAAAAATAGATAGATAGATAGATAGATAGATAGATAGATAGATAGATAGATAGATAAAAGGAGTACTCACCCTACAATGTGGAGAGTGGAAGGGTGGGATCTGGCAGGGAAATCAGGGGCTCAGGTAATGGTGACCTCGGCCAGGGCAGTGGTTGTGGGGATGGAGGCAGCTGCCCAGCAGAGATTTCCGAGCTGTGACTGATGGGATTTTAGTTGGGAGGAGATGACTCATGGTTGTGTGGTCTGGGTTGGAATGGGTCTTTCAAACATTTCAACCATGACTTACTAGAAGAACTGCATCTCCCATGTTGATGCAGAATAACAGAAAACACACACATACACACACACACACACACACACACACACACGTATGTTACATGTGCTCAATGATAAAATACAGACCCTTACTTTGTAAAGTTCTCCTCCCCCACCCCAGTCCTGGGAACTGAGCTTCGTACTAGGCAAGCGCTCTACCACAGAGCCACACTCCTAGTCCTGTAGTTTCTAGTCTATCTCTTGTTTCTTTCTTTTCACCACCCACTACACTGATCTCATGACAGATTCTGCCTTAGAGAGAGATTGGAGACACCTTCGCTGAGACTGGAACACACCAGCTCAGGCTGTCAGGTGGGGTCTGGAAAGCCCTGTGTCCCCAGATCTCTTTTCCCAAGACCCAGAATCCCCTTTCGGCCCAGCACTCAGTCCTGCCCTGTCAAACTCCCCAGTGTGCTCCTCACTCCTGCAGGGAAAGTTCTGGTACCTTTCAAGGTATCGCTTAGCACCTATGGAGACAGGGCTTGGCAGATTGAGGGAAGGGTTGTCTCCCAGGTACAGAGTTTCAGATTTGCAAGATGAAAAGAATTCTGTAAACAGATAGTGGTGACGGCTGCACAAAAATGTGAATGCACTTTATCTACTGAACTGCACACTAAGAAATGGTTAAGACAGGAAATTCTATGTTATGTCTATTTTGCCACAGTTTTTTCTTTTTGCTGTACTATGGGTTGAACCCAGGGGTGCTCTACCATGGAGCTATACCCCCAGCACTTTTTATTTTTCTATTTTGATACACAGTCTCACTAAATAGTTGGCCTTGAACTTGCGATTCTCCTGCCTCAGCCTCCTGAGTTTCTGGGATTACAGGTGTGCACCACCACATTAGGCACAACTTTAAAAAACTATGTGTAAACTCACTCTTTAAAATGTCTGGTGTGTTGTTCTGGAGATGAAGTCTGTGGGTGGAAGAGTTCTGGATGACTTAGATCCAACCCCTCCAAAGCTCAAACTTCCCGAGTGGTGTCCATGAGTGGTGCATGGCCCTGGTGGCACAAGGCAGGCTTGGGGCCTCAGCTTCCAGGGTTCCTCCTCAGACAGCCTTGCTGGCCCTGCTCCCCCACACCCTCTTTCCTTCATAATGTCCTCTTTCTCCTAAGCTGTGGTATCTATTTCTTGGTTTATGAGCTTTCTCTCTACTTCTCCACTAGACCAACCTCCCCACAAGGCCAAAGCAATGACTTTTGGATTCAGCTCTGTCTACGCAGCTTCTGGAAACTGGTCTGAGTTTGCTAGAGGCCAGAACAGACTCCCACAGACTGGGAGACTCACACAACAGACTTTCATTTCCTCACAATTCTGGAGGCTGGAAGTCTGCGAGCAGGGTGAAAAATTCTGGCTTTTGAGTAGTGGGCCAGTTCTCTAGATGAGCTATCAAACTCCCAAGTCCCTGCCAGCTTCCACTAGTAAACCCGATTCTGCCCCTCAGGGTCACCCAGCAACCCAAACACACGTGTGAGTGCATGAGCGTGTGTACACACACACACATACTCACACACTCTACATTATTTAATGTCCTCTTGCCATCTGATAGCCTTTTTGAAATGACTAAATTGCTGGTCTCCTTCTTCCAGTCTGACATCTAGAAATGAAGCATTACAATAATCACTGCCCCCAGACTTTGCCATCAAAAAATGGGGGGTTCTGAAAGAGCCTCTAGGCCAGGAGAGAGCGGTGGCTGGCGAGGAAGGTGTCTAAGGGGCGTGATGACATATCACACAGAGGCTGAGATTTGTCCTTCAGGTGCAAGATAAAAAATAGCACGGATCCAATCCCCAGGTGTTAAGGACGGATCCAAATTCAATCAATCTTGACTCTTATCTCTAATTTATTCTGTCTCTTCAGAGCCACACAAACCCCCATCCGCCTTCCTTCTAGTGAAATGTCTTCTCAGTGTGGCAGGAGGGGGCTTTGCCCACTCTATAAATACACAGAATGTCTGATTTTCTCCTTTGACTCTGGAACCTAAACAAACAGATTAGGTTCCAAAAATTCCATAAAACCATAATTTAGTGGCCACAGCACTCCTAAAGAATTTCATTCTAAATATAGAGAGGTATTCCTCGGCAGAAAAATATCCAGCTACTTGGTTCTAATATATAATTAAATCCTCTAGATACTTTGCAGTTATGTTTTATGGCTTATTTTGAGTGTTCATATTTTATCAGAAAATTATAATTTTCCTCTAAATAGGAGTTTTTACAAGGCTTTTGAATTATGATGGCTGGCTTCATGTTTCAACTATAATTAAAACAGTGGAAAGAAATAGCGGAACCGTACAGCACCACGTGGTCCTGAAGAGGGCTGGGGCCTGCATTTCCCCTGCAGTCCCTGGGCTGGGGACACTCCAGCCAAGTGTGGGGTAGCTGGCTTTAGCAAGGAATAAAGGGCCTGGGAGAAGGGAGAAGGAGTCCCCAGACCCCTTGGCAGGCTTGGGGCCTCAGCTTCCAGGGTTCCTCCTCAGAGAGCCTTGCTGGCCCTGCCCCCCACACCCTCTTTCCTTCATAATGTCCTTTCTCCTGAGCTGTGATAGTATCTGTTTGTTGGTTTATGAGCTTTCTCTCTACTTCTCCACTAGACCAACCTCCCCACAAGGGCCAAAGCTTTGGATTCAGCTCTGTTTACGCAGCTTCTGGAAGCTCGTCTGAGTTTGCTAGAGGCCAGAACAGACTCCCACAGACAGACTGGGGGACTCACACAGACGCTCATTTCCTCACAATTCTGGAGGCTGGAAGTCTGAGAGCAGGGTGTGGGCAGGGTTGGGGACAGCCATCTTCTCCCTGTGCCCTCCACCTCTTCCCTCTGCATATGGCCATGTCCTGATTTTCTCTTCTTATGAGGATCTTATATTGGATTAGGACCCACCCGAATCATTTTACTTCAGCTACCTTTTTTAAAGGCCCTATGTCCAAACCCAGTCTCATTCTAACGTTCTGGGGATTAGGACTTCAGTAGGTGAAGTTTTTTTGTGGGGGACACAATTCAGTCTATAACACATTAGGCATTCAGCGGATATTTGTTGATTGAGGAAAGAAATGAATGAATGATGGAACAGACACACGGCGGCAGACATGTTTCTGGAGGGCCCTCCTTCCTCCCCTCCCCTCTTCCCTCATCCATTCCTCAAGGATCCAGACACATGAGTCTGTCGACTCTGGGTCCAACTGACACAGCCCACAAAATCCTTTTCCATGAAGCTCAGACATGAACCTCAATCTGACACATCTCCAGGAAGACCACCACGTCTAACCTCAGAGGACCTCCTCAGCAGAGAGCAGCAGGAAACAGGGGCCACTGAGCTACTTCTATGGTGATGACCACACTGTGACAGGGCAGATACGGGCCAGCAGACCTTGCCACCCGCTCCCCCTGGGCCTCAGCTGTGGATCATTGTCCACAAGCACTTAGAGCTGTCTTCCGTATCCTTGCAAGGGAAACCTCCTAAGCGTTGGTCACTGATGAATTGTAACCAGCGTGTTTACCGTGAACTTGTATTGCCTCCAAGGTGGCCTTGGCTCCCTGGGTCCTGACCCTCTGCTTGTCCCTTTCCAACAGGCCACAGGGTTGGAGCCCAAGTTGGTAGCCAACAGCATTCTGTTCTTACGTGACAAAAGATGGGAAGAGATCAGAGGCGTCCTGACTCCTGCTTTCAGTCCTGCCAAGCTGAACGAGGTAAGACACAGGAAATGCCCCTCTTCCCCTGAGGAATGAGCTTCTCCCTCCCAATAGCAGAGAGCCCGATCAGGTTGCATCACCGGCCCAGGTGGCACATCCAAATGCCCTACTCACTGTGGCCTTCATGCCCCTCTTTCATGAGAAAGCTCAGGATACTGTGCTATGATGCGTCTTCCATCTTCCCAGCCACTGTAAATCCATCAGTGAACAGTGCTCTGGCTCTGTCCCAGACACTGCTGGATGCCTTTTCAGGAGAAAACTGGACCAGTGCTTCTCATACTCCCATGTACAATGGGTCCCGGGGGAGCTTGTTAACATGCAGATGATGCTTCAGGAGGTCTCGGGTGAGGTCCCAATGTGTGTCTTTAAACAACCCAATCCCCCAATGAACAGCAAGCACATTGCACAGAGCAAGGAAGTAGACAACAGCCTGAGTCAAAGGCAGGTGCTGAATCACCTGAGGTGAGGGCTGTGGATTCTGGGGGAGGAGGATGGAGAAGTTTCCTGGCAGAACTCTAGGTGGGCAGCCATGCCAGGGTAACCTTCAAGGCCAAAACAGAGGGACAAGTGGACTCCACTCGGTGCTCCAGCTCTTTAGCACCCTGGGTGCTCTCCTTTCCCAGCCCAATGCTGCTCTTCCCTACCAGCTGTGCAGCCAAAGGCCCGGGTCTGCAGGAACCTCCCAGGCAACTCATTATCGCCTGCCCCTGGTCCTGGGGTTTTTGTCTGAGCCTGATGGATTGCTGGTCTGACCTTGGTGTCTGTAGTTGTGAATTCTGCATTAACTCGAGAGTGAGAACTCAGACCCTTTTGATGTGGGGTAGCAACTGGGCTTCCCCAAACTGACTCCAGATCTGGGGCAGCTCCAAAGCAAGTGACCTTCCACAGTTTGGGTGGCTGTTCTAGAACACTGGGTTTGGAGTAGCCTGTCTTCAGTTTAACACGTTAAAGCTCCTCTTCGCTCAGTCTGAAGATGCTCAGCCACAGGGCCCTGAATTCCTATGAATCTGAAATCTTCCCAAAGAGACAGGGTTCCCCGCTTCCTCCTATGCAATTAAACACACTCAGGAACTAGTGAGCCTGACAGTTTTCAATGAAGTTGGGTTTTTTTTGGAGGGGGTGGGTATCAGGGATTGAACTCAGGGGCACTCGACCCCTGAGTCACAATCCCCGCCCTATTTTTTTTTTTGAAAAAAGAGAGAGAGAGAGAATTTTTAATATTTATTTTTTAGTTTTCGGCGGACACAACATCTTTGCTGGTATGTGGTGCTGAGGATCGAACCCGGGCCGCACGCAGGCCAGGCGAGCGCGCTACCGCTTGAGCCACATCCCCAGCACCCCCCCCCATTTTGTATTTTATATTTTATTTAGAGGCAGGGTCTCACTGAGTTACTTAGGGCCTCACTAAATTGCTGAGGCTGGCTTTGAACTCTCAATCCTCCTGCTTCAGCCTCCTGAGCTGCTGGGATGACAGGCGTTAATCATGAAGATTTGATCTGCATTTTCATGAGCAGCCTCTGCTGCTTGGGGGCAGAACATGGGCCATTGGTCCCACTAGCTCGCACTCACCACTCCAAGGGATCCCATGTTTATGGACACACTTATGCTCACGACATCCCCGTGAGGTGGATACTACTGTCCTTGCCATCCCTGTTTTACCCAGGAGGAGACGAGGCATGGGCAGAGCGAGTGCTCTGATCACACAGCTGGTGAGTGGCAGAGCCAGGGCTAGAATCACATCACTTCCGTGTGGCTGCCTCTCTGACCTAGGGGGGTTGAAGCCCCTCTGACTGTCCCAGGGGGCAGTCTGCAGAGAGAGGCAGTGGAGTCCTTGGGCCTCTGGGAGCTGAGGGGTCACAGCCTGCTTCTCCCTTTCCAGCCTAGGTTTGGAGCTGACTGAGGTATGGAAACAGGTTTCAGGCAGAGAGATCAAATGCCCTCCTTCCCTACTCACCTTAACTGAGTGAATGCAGCCTCCTATGATCTGGTGGGTTTGTGGATCCTTCTTCCAGAATGGGTCCACTGTACCGCTACCCGTGTGGGGGTGGGGGAGCCCGGGCCCACACATGCTCAGTTCCTTCTTCCCAGGCTCAATTGGATAAGAGGATACAGCAAGGAACAGCCATCCTGGGCCACGGGGGCCCATTGCGGTCACCTGGGGAGCGTGGAAGCCCACTGTTGCCCAGGTCCCCCTCCTAGATATTCAGATTGGATTGGTTGGGTTTGAGAGGCAGCCCAGGCTCCAGGAGCTTCTCCGGCTCTCAGGTGAGGCTAATAGAAAGTCAGCACCAAGCAACACCACCACGAGAAACTTCCCACGAGACGAGAGGAGGGGAAGGAACCTCTGCGTTCACTGGGGCGATTGATCCTGCTCCACATTTATCTCTTATCTATTGAGGTCCCATGGAAGAATTTATTTGAAGGAAGGGACTGTTTAAAAAAAAAAAAAGACCACTGTTCCACACCACCTGTATCAAATCCCACCACTAAAACAATGAGGGAACGAAAAGGTGGGGTGGGGGGAGGGTGACCTAGGGCTGACGGCAGCAGCTCAAGCATGACGTCTCATCCGTCTTCATTCGTCAATAAGCAGTGACTTCCCAGCACTATAGATGTTCCTCACTGTGTTAAAAAGAAGCTGATAGAGGGCATGAGGAAGAGAGGGAGAGAGGGAGAGAGAAAGGAAATAAGTTAGTTCAGGGGGAAAACGTTCTCTCATCTTGAGCTCTGATTCGTTGATAAAGTAGTCTGATGGGGTCTAGATTTCCTTAGCACCTTACAGGAAAAACTCCAGAAAATGACCCATTGTCATTGCCCAAACCAGTCCAGTGCTCCTGCTTCTGAAAGCCAAAGCATCTGCTGGTTCAGAAATCAAGTCCTCAGCGCCTGAATCCGTTGCAGAAGATAAAGTTCCTCTGATCTGTTCACAGCACTAAGATGCCGGGCTGCGGTGGTGGAGGGCAAAGCAAAGCGACTCCCCGGACAGCACCCCTAGGGGCTGCCTCACATAACCCCAGTCAACCTGAAGCTCCACTGAAAGTCGTTTTTTCTGCCCCAGAGAGTTCGATGCAGGTCCTTGGGTTTCTATGGAAAGAATCCCACTCCCGGGGTGGGCTAGTCAACTCCCCCCACCTCCGGAGACGCTGGACCTGGTGAGTGTGAGGCCTCTCAGGACACCCGTGGAGGAGAGCTTAGCCTAGTGGACCTGGAGCTCAGGGGAGAAAGGGAGAAAGACGATCACAGACACAGTGAGGCCACCCAGGAAGTGCATCCTGTAAGTGTCAAGGGCTCTGAGAAGATCTATATTTAAGGGAGGAGTAGAGGAGAGACCTACCAGGGACATTCAGGAAGAACAGACCGAAATGGAAGCCAGGAGGACATGAAGGGGAGAGCATCTTAAGCCAGGGGTGTCCCCTGTGCTCACACAGGAGGAAACACAGAATGCAAAAGGGTGACAGAGGTGGGGATTTGGAGGTGTGTGAGCCACAAGTGCACTTCGTGTCCATAGTCCACGTGCCCAGGGCTTCCCTCACCCACCCCACCCAGGGGGCAGTGCTCAACTTTGAACCACACATCAGGCTTCCCTGAGCCCCAGTGCAGCAGTGGCCACGGGAGCCGTGCTTATGAAAGAGCTTCCGAACCCCAACAGCAGATCCCTCTGCCTAAGAAGGGAAAGGTCTGGGGTTCTGAGCACGGAGGTCATTGTTGTGGCTTAGATGTGGTGTCCCCCAAAAGCTCACGTGTGAGACAAGGCAAGAAGGTCCAGAGGAGAAATGATTGGGTTACAAGAGCCTTAACCCAATCAGCGAATTACCCCCCGATAGGGGTTAACTGAGTGGCAATGAGGTGGCTGGAGGAAGGGGGCATTGGGACGTAGCTTTGGGGTACACATTTTGTACCTGGAGAGCGGAGTCTTTCTCTGCTTCCTGATCATGAAGTGCATGCACTGCTTCCCTCCACCACACTCTCCCACCATGATGTCCTGCCTCACCTCGAGCCCCAAGGAATGGAGCCAGTCTTAAAATGACTGTGAGCCCTCAAATAAATGTTTTCTCCTCTACAATTGTTCTGGTGGGTCTTTGAATTGCAGCAGCGAAAAAGCTCATTAAAACAGTCATTCTAAGCCGTGGTGTAGACGGGATGCAGAATGTGCCAGGAAGTGGTTTCTAGCCTGCAGAGAAGATGGGTGGAAGGGAGACAAAAGGGAGGGTAGCCCCCCACAGCAGTATCCTGACAATCTCTGTGTTAGGCAGCTTTTTGTCACTGTGACCAAAACAGCTGAGAAGATCAACCTAGAGGAAGCAAGGTTTATTTGGGGTCATAGTGTCAGAGGTTCAAGTCCACGGTTGGCCAACTCTTCTCTGGGCCTGAGGTGAGGCAGAACGACCCGGCAGAAAGGTGTGGCAGAGGAAGGTGGCAGCTCTTGGCAGCCAGGAAGTGGAGAGAGGAGAGGGAAAGGGCCTCAGGGTAGAGGCACCCTTCCGGGGCACACCCCTGGGGATCCACCTTGTCCAGCCCCACCCCAACCTGCCTACAGTTACCACCCAGTTTAGTCATTCAAACGAGGATGGACTCATTAAGTTACAACGCTCACAATCCACTCATTTCACCTCTGAATATTCATACAAAGGAGCTTTAGGGGGGCACCTCATATCCAAACCACAATAACCTCATTCACCAACATACTGAGTTTCTGGGCGCTTCCTTGGACTGCAGCCTTGGACTGTCGGTCACTGGCTCTCACTGTGGGACCAAGGTCTGCATCAGGATCAGTTGTTAAAAAATATATAACCGCAGCCACCCCAAGCCCTACAGAACTGAAATGCCTAAGGGTGACTGAGCACCTGTACGTTGCGAAAGTCCCCCGCATGAGTCCTGCTGAAGCCATCTGTTGTAAAGGCTCCTCTCCATCCCTGTCTCACCGTCTCACACCCACTGCTTCTGAAGCCCAGGGTGCCAGCCCAGCAGCCCCGCCCCTCGCCTGCTTTATTCCCCCCGTAGCACTAACAATCCATTTAGTTCACTCATTTATTGTTTTTTTATTGTGTGTCTCATCCTGCTAGATGTATGCTTCAGGAGGACAAAGGTTTTCTCGTCTCTGGTTTTTTCTTTACTATTAACTACCCACAATAGGTGCATAACAGGCACTCCATAATGGTGGCTGAATGGATGGATGATAAATCAAAGACCCAAGAAGCTTTTTACCTATCCTAAGTAATGGCATATGACAAGACTGAGATAAAAAAATAAAAGGAAAATCATTTTATCAAGAAACAGTTACATAAGAGGATGTGGCAAGTTATTGGCTTTCTCTTTGGAGGGTCACAGTGTATACATATAAAAATAGAGAAAGCAGTTCACGAGGACACAAAGAGAATGAGACACGGAGATGGGAGTCCACTCAGAGAGGCTGAGCCATGGGTATTCCGCTGTGGGTACCTGAGTCAGTTTTCCCAGAAGTAGCTGTGAAATATCAGCCCCTTGAGTCCTTTCCGAGGACATACGTTGTTTTTGGACTTTTTCAGAGTGTATTCTTGGGATAGAGGCTTGTTTTTCCTTGAAATTCTGAGGCTTTTTCTTTAGAACTGTGGCTGCTATATCCTTGTCCACCTGTGTCTGTAAGTGACATTAGCATCAAAGGCTCTAAATGGCCCCCATCTTTACTTACCTGGCTATTAGTCTGCCTCCGTCAATGATGATGGGAGTTACTTTAAAATCAGCTTTATGTCATTACACCATATTTTCAGTTAAAATGAAACTGGGTTTGGGCTCTACTTTTACCAGGGATAATATGTAGAGCTAGAGAAGCCAGCTCTGAAAATGTGATTGGTGCAGACCTGATTCAGGAAGAAGAGACCTCTGCTGTCACAGTCCGACGACAGATGAGATACTGGGTTTGGATGAAAGCATAACTGAGCATTGCTGGGAAAACACTGATTTTTTTGTTAGGGATAATTCTGCCCAATTATCCTGCCAGTTTCCATCCGCTCCCCCCCCCCAGGATGAATGCTTTGAAAAGGGCAACAAAGAGATTTATTTAGAATTTGGTAGTCTTTTGGCTAGATCCCTCGTCAAAGACAATGAGTAAGTAATCCTGGGGTTGGGTAAAACTTTTCTATGGATCAGGTAGTAAATAAATTTTATTTCAGAAAATAAGATCAAAACTAAATTCGTATTTCTTTGAGGGGGAAATGTAAATAACAAGAGCCCCTGAGGACCCAGGTTAGCATGTGTTTTATTTTTAAATTTTGTAGCTCATCTGAAAGAGGGAGAACACAGTGAAATCCACATATTTGTGTATTCCTCTAAGCTCTTCTGATTTGAAAAAATATTCAGTCCGTAAGAATAACTTCCGGAGACTTTTCTAAGATTGTGTGAGTCAGCATAAAAATGGCAGGTAACCTTCAGTTGTAAGCAGGAAAAAAAGAACACATTAAGGTGAAAATCATCTGAACTGTACTGATGTAATAAGGAACTTCAAGCTACTGCTGCTATGATTTGGACCTTGGAATGTCCCCCAAAGTACCCTGTGTTAAAGGTTTGGTCCCACAAGTGACACTATTGGGAGGTAGTAGATCTGGGAAAGGTGGGCCTAGCAGGAGGTCTTCAGGTGATTGAAGGTGTGCCCTCGGAGGGATTGCAAGACTGCACCCTTTCTTCCTCAATTTTGCTCCCTGGCCATGAGGTAAGAGGTTTTGTTCTGCCATATATTTCCACCACAACGTGCTGCCACACAAACCCAAAGCAACAGAGCCAACTGATCGTAGACTGGAACATCCAAAACTATGGGGCATAATGAACATTTTCTCTTTATAAGCTAATTATCTCAAGTATTTTGTGATAGTGATGGAAAGCTAACACAACTACCAAGGAAAAGACTTTGAAATCATTGAGGATGACAAGGTTACATAATTTGGTGAAATAATTGTAAACCATCTTCTTTGGGAGTCACCATGTGCTTTAGCACATTAAAGACTTGGGAAAATCTTTAGTAAATAAATCTGTTTTGCTTATTCTGGGTTCAAATAGATTTTCAAACAGTGAAAGCATGGGTAATTAACTTCTTCATTGGCTAGTGAGAGGAACAAGGCTGTTGGGCCCCAGGCCTTTGCAGGCAGCTTCCATGGTGAACCTCATTTTTGAGTTCCTCTAGCAGAGGCCAACTTCCAAATTGAAAGGACCGTAGACCCAATCTAATGTGGCAGCATATTAGTCAGCTTTGTGTTACTATAATGAAATACCCAGGCAGCTAACTTATAAAGACAAAAGGTTATTTAGCTTGAAGTTTTGCAGGTTCAAAGTACAAAATTAAATGACCCTATTGGTTTGGCCTCCAGGGAGGGTGACAGATGGTGGCACTTCATGGCTAGAATGCATGTAGGAGCAAATGGCCACATCTCCAACTGAAGGAGAGAGAGAAACCAGAGTCCCACAGTTCCCTTTGAGGCATGCTCCTAGTGACCTCAGGTCCAGCACCTTAAAGGTCCAGCACCTCCCAATACCACCACCCTGAGGTCCAAGCCTTTACATATGGACCTCTGGAGGGACACTCGACGCCCAAATCATCTCCGACAGCTTGTGTGTTCTCAGTCCTCAAAGCCCAACATAAATGGTGGGCATTTCTTCATTCACCCAGGGTCAGGGTGGCCTGTGTCACTCCAGAGCAAACAAGGCAACCACACTGCTGTGCCCGGGGACCCAGTGTTCAGAAAGTCACACTCACAGGGGTGGCGGGCATCTTGCCCAGCACTGAGAATCCGGCTCTCTGCCCAATTTTTCACTTTCCATCCAGATGTTTTCCGTCAGGAAGGCATAGTCCATAACAGACGTGGGTCAGAGGCAAATGCGGTTATTATTCCCTGTGGGCCTTTCCTGCCTTGGAGGAGACATATTACTCAGGAATGACTCCCATTTTCAAAAATTCAAGTTGATCTAGCCGGCTTCCGAGCAAATGCAGAGCTGCGACCATTTCAGAGCAAAAGTCTTTGCAGGATCACAGTCATCAACACAGTTTTCTTTGGCCTTTACATTTCCACTGTAAACTCGTCAGACAGCCACATTCGGGGGCTTCTAAGGCAGAACACGGTTTTCCAATAACGTTGGAGCAAGCATCTTTCTCCAGGCAGCATCGGCCTACAGCAGTCTATTTTTAATATTTGCTTTTATTTCTTAATCCTTCTGAACAATAAAAATGAAAGTCATTATAATCAAGTGTGGCTGTGGCAATAAATACTTCAGGGTCCAAAAATAAATACATTGTCCCTGCCTGACCAGTTGCCCATTTTCCAGAATGTCTGGGTATTTATCTAGCAGCAAGAGACCATTATCCCGTGGCACAGTTGTATGCCACGGACACCTAATCTCCTAATTAAAATCGGTGTAATGATGGACTGTTTAAATTCTAGTTAAAATGTTCCTTTTCCATTTGCATTTAAAAGAAAACACACTCCTCGTCCCGGCCACCCCATCCTGGGTTATAATTCGGCTTTCCTTTGCCAGAATCATAATGTCACTCCGACTTGCTGCTGGTTAAATCTAAAAGAGCATCGAAATGCCTCAAAGCTTGGCCGTTGCCTGGCAACACCAGCAGCCACCTCCTCACCCGGGTGAGTTCTAATTGGTCACAACTCTTGACAGGAGTCACTGACATATTAGAAACGACACTTGATTATTCACCTAGATGGCTAGAGCTGATACTTATCAGTAGGACATTTTGCATAAAAATGAGTCACGGATGTTTTTAATATCTGGGTGGCAGTTTAGCACTGGTGTAGTGGAGGAAGGCAGTGATAAGTTTCGTTAGCTAGAATTAATTTTTTCATTTGTTAGTCACCAGTTTAGAGCATTTTGAGGTGTTCATTTTTCCATTTTTTGAACCAACAGTAAAAGTACTTTCTCCCGCCCTCATTAGATCACCCTTATTTATATCACCCTTATTTATATCACCCTTATTTATTCAGAAAATTCCCTTTTGACATCAGTTCCAAACCAACGTTACCCACAGTCCTACTAGATTAGTCAGCTGTCTGTCACTATAACAAATATCCAAGATGATCAAGTAATAGAGAGAAAAGTCTTATTATGGCTCACAGTTTTGGAGGTCTCAGACCATGAGCAATTGACACGTTGCTTTTAGACCTCTGCTGGAGTGGGGGGCAGCATCATGGTGGGAGAACTTGGTATAGCAAAACCACACCCCTGGGGGCCAGAAAGCAAAAGAGAGGAAGAGGAAGGGGTCAGGGGCCCACGGTCTCCTTCAATGGCACCCCCATGACCTAAAGACCTCCTACTAGGGCCCACCTCTCAGGCTGGAGAGCCTTTAATACATGGGCCTTTGGGAGACATTCCAGATCCAAATAACAGCACTTACTGAGCATCAAATAGGAAGAAATGTTCAATTCATATATTACAAGTATTTATTACTTCCTGTCTTTAAGGGGTTTATAAAGAGCAGCAAGGCACATCAATTACTGCATTATGACCAAGTAGTGGGAGGTGGTGACAGAGCCCATGTCCTGTTTTGAGGATCAGAAACCACTTCAGGGCGAAGGGAATAGCCTTGGAACTGACCCAGGATGAAGCTGCTGAGTTCTGATGGTGGGAGAAGGTGTGCTACAGGCCCATGAGTGCGAGAACAGAGTCACCTGGACAGGCAGCCCAAGGCGTGTTCAGGGAACAGCTGGAACACAGCATGCACGGAAGGGATTAGTGAGAGAGAGAACTGGCAAAGTAGGTTGAAACTCGTAGAGATGGCCATTCTGTGCCAGGGGGAGTGTTTGTTGTGTCCTTCACTAGAGAGCCAGGAGCTATCAAATACTTGAAATGGCAGAGTGACTTGCTCAAAAGTCACCTGCAGGAAAAAGAATTCCACTTCAGCTGTTTAGCCTCCAAGATGCCAGACGTTCCCTACACCTGGTGGGTGGTGGGGTAGGGGGACAAACTCTTCTGGAGCAGATGAGGGGAACTGCAGATTGTACCTCTGGAGTCTCCTCTTTACAGTAGCCCCCCAAGGTGGCCAGTCTACCAGGGGTCATGTTTGGTGCTAGGGTGACAGTCTGGTTTTTTCTGAGTCTCTCTTCATGCATGGATCGATGACTCACCTGGGTTACACACATCAACTTATGGGGATCTTCTTAGTTTAGGAATGTAAGGAAACACAAGAGGCATCCTCTCCTCCTACACAGGACATATGTCTCCCTCGGCACTCAGAGATTCTCCGTTCTCCAAACACCCAGGGCTTCCAAAGGCTTTTTAAAGGGTGTGTGTGTGTGGGGGGGGGTTGTTGGTTTCTTTCTCAAGTTCATGGCACCAGATCTGCATAGAGAGAAATTATAACCTAGAAGTGATTGAACTGAAAGGTAAAGGGGACATGGGCACAAACCAGGAGTCAGACAGTCTGGAGCTTTGATTCTCACTTTCACAAAATTATTTGAACACAAAAGTACTCAGTTTCCTCTCTGTAGGTCTTCATGTATAATTCTGAAGTCGAGGCATTAAAGAGATGACAAAAATCTCTCTTGGTGATGACATGTGGTCACTGCAAGTAGATAGGCCCAATGAGCTGACCCTCTACCGCCCTGACCTTGGAAGTTGGCTGTTTTTTCCAAGGTTCCATGCAAATGTCTCAACCTGAGACTCCATGGCTTCCTTGGAAACCTAGAAGGTCGGTGGAGAGGGATGTTACCACTCATTTCAATTAGCCCCTCATTTGGAGTAAGAACCCCAAGTTCAGAAAGGTTCAAATGTTATGCCCAAAGTAAGAGGCAGAACCATCATGGATCTTGGGGCAGGTTTTTAGCAAACTACATCATATTCATGTTAAGATAGAAAGAACCCCTAAATCTACTGTTGTGTCATGGGGCCTGCCACATCAACTCTCTCGGGGAGTGTTCACCCAGTCCTCACAGAGATACTTCTACAAAACTGACCGAGGATCACGGTGCTCATTCCTGATATGAAACGTACCCCCAAATCTCCAGTCATGGATGACAACTACGAGAGTTGCCCAAGAAAGTCACATTGAGAGTAAGTTATCTATCTATTGCTATGTAACAAGATTGCCCCCAAACGACAATTTGTTTGATCCTTGTTTCTGTGGCTCAGGCACCACTGGCTTAGGGTCCAGGTCATAGTCAATTTGGCAGCTTAACCTGTGATCTCATCCGAAGGCTTCACCAGGGAAGATCTGCTTCAAGAATGACTCACGTGGTTCCTGGCAGGATTCAGTTCTTACTGGGCTTTGGAAGGCAGGATGAAAGTCTGTGTCATTCCTTTAGTCCGTGGGGATCTCCAGAGAGTTTCAGAAAAGCAAATACTCAGAAAACAAGTATTTTCAGAAGGCCTATACTCATGACTGGGTATAGGATGGATTGGAAATTGAAAAACCTGGAGGCTCTTTTGAAAATCATTTTTCAGTACACCTATGTGTCAGGCACGGCACTAAGACCACAAATATGCTTATGCTACCACAGGTGACAGGTGGCAAAGCTTGAATTAGAGGGTGAGCAGGGAGATAAAGACAAAGGAACAGATGAAAGAAAAGAAGCATCATCAAATAATGAGACCAGAAGAGGTGGGTCCGGTGGGGTCGTCTGGGAAGAACAGAGGAGAGGATTCCTCATGTCTCAACCACTCTTGGGTATGGGATCCTCCAGAGGACCATATAGTTCTATGTGTTTTACATATTTTGTTTCTAATTTTTCTAATTTTTGTCACAACTCTTCAGGGGAGATATTATTTCTATTTTGCAGATAAAGAAAGAAACTCAGGGGGCTGGGGTTGTAGCTCAGTGGAAGAGCGCTTGCTTAGCATGTGTGAGGCACTGGGTTCGATTCTCAGCACCACATGTAAATAAAATATAGGTCCATCAACAATTAAAAACTATTTTAAAAAAAGAAAAGAAAAAAAGAAACTCAGTGAGGCTAAGGAACCAGCACCAGATCACAAAACTATAAAGAGCCAGGGAGAGGAAACAATCACTGATAATGGCTTAGAGCGTTTGCTCTCCCTGGGCAAGTGCACCTACAAGGCCAACTCTTACCCTCAAGGAAGGAGCTGCTATGGTGGAATTCTGGAGATCATCTCCAAGCTCTGCTTTGAGCAGGGCAGTTCCTCAGCCTACTTGGCATTGATCTCTTTCAGAGAGGGGCCTGATGAGGGGTTTATTGAAATCCCTCTCCACCGACCTTCTAGGTCTCCAAGGAAGCCATGGAGTCTCAGGTTGAGACATTTGCACGGGAAAAAACAGCCAACTTCCAAGATCAGGGCAGTAGAGGGTCAGCTCATTGGGCCTATCTACTTGCAGTGACCACATCTCATCACCAAGAGAGCTTGTGTCATCTCTTTAAATGATACATGAAGACCTAAAGCCTTCCCACCTTTTGGGATCCACTCTCTTGCCCTCTGTCTTCCCCTTGATCAGAATTCCTTAGACACCATTGGTACAGTCCTTTACAAAGCAAAACAAAAATGGAAACTTAAGTAATAAACTTCAGGTTAAGCGGGAAATTCTTCGGGGACTTTCCTTCCCAGGCTAAGGATGGTGTTTTACCTTCAGTGGTTACTGCTAGTTACCAAATAGCGGTCCAGCCATCCACTCAGGACCATCTCCAACAGGGACAACCAATGCGAAAGGTGAGAGAAACAGAATGGAAAACTGGCTTGGCGGCTGGAATGCAATCCCCGGCCTTAGTCAACACAGGCTGCCTTGGCAAAAGAGCATAGGCATGTATTTTCACAATTTTGGAGCCTGGAAGTTGGACACCAGGGTGCCAGCATTATTGGTTTCCAGTTAGGCCTCTTTCATGGTTTGAAGATGGCCGCCATCCTGCTGGGTGCACAGGTGGGGGTGGGGGGTGGGGGAGTGCTGGAGTCCTTTTTTCCTCTACATTTTTTTATTGGTGCATTAGAGTTGTACACGATGGTAGGATTTGTCTTACATATACTTTTGTTGTTCATATTACATGCACACAACAAAACAATATAATTTGGCGAGTATTCATCCTAGCACATACCTCCTCTGGTGTCTCTTCTTATAAAAACACTAATCTCAGATCAGGGCCTTACTCTTTTGACCTCGTTTAACCTTAATGATTTCCTGAGTGGCCCCATGTCTAAATACAGCTAGCCTGGGAATCAGAATGACAACACAGGAATTTGGGGGGAGGATACGAACATTCAGTCCAAAACAACATCTCAGGAAGAAATCACTTTAAAAGAACCTGACAGCATTAATATTTTATGTGATTATAAATACAATAGGTGTGCATTATGAAAAATATAGAATAAAACAAAAACGAAAATCACTCATCCTATGAAGAAGATGAAACATAACAACCACAAATGTGAGCCTTTTACTAAGATCCAAGGGATAATAGCATCATAGATTCATCTGTTCACACGTGTGTGCACATGCCACATTCGCTGCTTGTCCGAAAACCTAGGGGAAGAGCTGTGGAGTTTGTATAAAGATTATACAAGCCCATCAGAGAGCTTTTGTTTGCATGCAACTCATGTAAGAGTAAATATTCCATAACTGCTGTATATAATCGAGGAAGAGAACCTGAAACCATGGTTGCTGGCTAAGATACAGATCATGCTCTGCTGTCTTACAATATTTTCTCCACATTGCTTTTAAAAACATTTTTCATATTACATGCCCCATCTCATATCACATTAACCCAAATAAAAATGTCATTATCCATTCCGCTCGACAGACAGCAGGCAGAGTATAGTAGAAAATTGCAGTCACGTCAGCCAGGAACAAAGCATTCTAGTCGAGAGCACATGAAGAGCCAATGGTAGGCAGCTGGTCCGGTTCCCTTTTGCATTGTCCAGGCCTATGGTTGGATTCAGTCTGAGTGGATCTCTCTCACCACACAGGACGTGCTTCTGAAGAGCTGTGTGTAAATCAAATTTTATATTGCATCTCTTTTGTTACCCGAAGGAAGCTTTGAGCCTGGTATCTAAAGAGACTTCCTTTCAAACAGCTTTTTACCATGTTACTCTTCCTCTGAAATACATCTTTAAAGATATTTCAATATCTGGGATTTTATTAAAATAGTGTGCATTCATACCACTAAGTTTATTAAAATAATTGAAGGAATATAGTAGCCAGGGAAGTTAGTCATAGAAATGTGGCTTTGATAGTACTGAGTTCTCCAAATATTAGGGAGGTCGGCGGCACCTTGGAAATGATGGCTCAGAGGCCATTTAGGGGACCAGTTATACCACTTTTGTACTGATGGATGATTAAAATCATGATTTGTGAGAATTTAGAAAAGACTGCAGTAGTCATGAAGGGTCAGCACAGAGTGAACTCCAGGATGGGTTGTGGAGGTAAATTACATTTCTGCCTTAGTCAGTCATTTGACAAAGTCCACCGCAGCCCTTCATTGGTAAGATGGGGCCTGGTGCAATATTTACTGAGGTTTGTTTGTGGTTGGCCAAAGGATCGTGGAAAATTCTGCAATTTTCTAAAACAGCTTTGTAGTGAGGGCCACAGGACTCTCTGCACTTGAACCTTTCTCCAAAGCCACAAACTGAAGGAAGACTTAGAAGACACACTTAGCAAATGTTAGAGGAGACGAAGAGGAAGAGCCCACGTTCCACTCTCGTTCCACAGGAATGCCCCCCAGGGCTTCTCAGGACCAACTACTTCAGAGAGAAGAGCAGAGGACACAGGGGACCGGGTGACACGAGCCTCTCCTTATACCACAGAGCATGTGGGGCTCACTTGCAGGGAGTTGTCAGAGGAAGGGTTTTAGCAAAGCTGTGTGCTCCCTACCAATATCCCACCACCAGTGGCCCAAACTGCCCCACCTTACCTGGTTTCTCCATCACCTGAATGCCTTAGGGTAGCTCAGAGATTGTTCTGCTCATAATACAGTTCTGGCACTTTTTCCAGAAACAAAAGCAATATAAATGTAAAGCCATTCTAATGAATGGATGCTAAAGGGCCAAAAAATCAGTTGCTCATGGCGATGATTCATGAAGAAGGCCTTGTGGTTTTCATTAACCTGAACCTTGGTATTTGTCTGTATTATCACTGTCTGAAAAAGCCAACCTGGCCTTGAGATTGACATGCCAGGTACAGATCACAGGAAGTGATTCATTTACCATTTACTGGATCACACCTGAAATAACACTTTGTTCCATTTATGGGGCTGCCTTTTAGGAGGGACCCTATTTAAAAAAAAAAAAAAGGAGCAGTAAGATTAAAGAGATGTGCAAACCATGTGGTTAGAGGAGTCATAGAAGGCAAGGGAACAATCATGTTGCAGAAGGAGAGGTGCAGATGAATACAGTCGTCTGAATGTTGAGTGCACTATCATACAGAAGTACTTAGAAATGAAACCAAAGAGAGGTTGTCAGAGGGTGCAATGGTTAGCTTTCTGTCACTATAACAAATGCCTGCAACAATCAACTTATAAAGAGAAAAGGTTTATTTTGGCTCACAGTTTTAGAAGTTTCAGTCCGTGATGTGTTGATCTTCAATGTGTGGTAGCAATCATGGTGAGAGCTCAGGGCAGAGCAGAAGTTCTTACTTCATAACTGGAAGTGAAAGAGAGAGTGAGGAAGAGCCTGGAGTCCCATAATCCCCTTCAATAACACACCCACAATGGCTTCAAGGCCTTCTAATAGGCCCCACCTCCTAAAGGTTCTGCTACCTTCCAATAACACCACTATTTGGGGCAGGCCTTTAGCACACAGACTGGGGTGACTCTTAAGACCCAAACAATAGCAGGAGTCAGATTTTGCCTCAGCACAATAGCATACCTCCTGGCAAGTAGACTGACGTCTTATAACTTTCCCCAATACTTCAGTATTTTAAGAGCAAAGAGTAGGTATTGTGTAATCATTAAAATTCATCCGTTCATTTGACTAATGATTACTATGTGTCAGACATTGTTCTGTATTCTGGGGATACAGAAATGAGCAGGCCAAACTTCCCCTGCCCGCAGGAACTTAACGGTCAAGTGTCACAATAGTAAAATGTAAACTTAAGGTAACGTTTAAAACCATGTTTTCCATAAGAAGTGTTCAGAGCAATGGCGGACCGCATACTGCTTTAGCTGTGGTGCTTGGCCATTCAGACACATCCTGAAGATGCCCACAGAATTCCAACCACCCAACAAGCCTGCTGGGTGGGCAACCAAAACCAATGTCTAAATTTTTGGAAACTGGGTGATGGCTACCTGATCCCATGCTCTCCACCTTTCTGTGGGAAATTTTCCATGATGTAAATATTTTAATATTAATAAAAGAAACCAGCCATTGCCTTGTGTGTGAGAGAAGCCCCCTTGAAGTCAAGAGCCACACTGATTTCAAAGTCTTAAGCAGCTAAGCACAAATGAATAACCACTCATCAGAGATGCTCTAAAAATAACTTCTATGTTAATTAAGAAGTTGAAATGGATGACCTTAGGTCCCTTTGGATACTGAGTTTATGTTCTAGTGGAAGATCTAAGTTATAATTGGAACAAGCAAACAGGGACCTGGGTTAATTCCAGAGACAGGGCACATGGAGTGCTGTCTGTTACTTCCTTGCTAACTACACCATGAAACCGAACGCGGATCCTACGCACTTAATGATCACTTTCATGATTATTTTGCCATATTTACTTTAAATCCTTTCTTCTTTTTTTTTTGTTTCTCCTCCAAAAAGCTTCCTTAAACCAAAATAGATGTTTATAGTTATTGTATTTTACATGTTTATGCATTTTGGAGCTTCCTCCCTAATCTTAGCTGTATAAAAACCACCTTCAGAACAAAATCCATTTTCCCAGAAAGCACCCCATCTAACCTCATCATCTGCAGCCAATTCAGGCTTGCTGCCTGCCTGATGCCCTAATGACACTTTATTGTCCATTATCAGATGATGCCCCTCATCAGCCAAGCCTGTGACCTTCTCCTGGATCACTTAAAGAGCTATGCAGAGTCTGGGGCTGCGTTTGACATCCAGAGGTAAGGATGCGACGTGACAGATGAGAAGTCACAGTTTTAAACAGCTGCTTCTTGTAACTGTACCTAATCAGGGGACAATTACCTTGGGACTAACAAACTATAGAAATACTAGAAGCTCATAAAAGTATGGATGGACTGAGTCGTGAGAAAAAAATGAAACCCACTTAAAACACGAAACAGAGGTGAGGGGGGCGTGGCCTGTTGAAGAGAACCCTGCAGTGTTGGATTGTCTTCCTCCTTCTGCAGACCCAGGGTGGGAAGGACAGGCCTGGGCAGAAGGGACAGGGACTGGGGGAGAGTCTGTGAATTTTCACATCAAGAAAAATAGTGCAGAAGCTGGGTTGTGGCTCAGTGGTAGAGCACTTGCCTAGCACACACGAGGCACTGGGTTCAATTTTCAGCACCACATGTAAATAAATGAATAAAATTAAAATCCATCAACATCCTTTAAAAAGAATTTAAAAAAAGAAAAATAGTGCAGCACCTCCATACGGAAACCACGGCGTGGACATTACACTTAATGGCTGCTTATCTGGCTTTCCTCCTAGAAACCTTTAGTTGTTTGATGCCAAATCATGGCTTACAGCAAATCACCTGGACGCTGACTCATGATCATCCGTGCACATAAAATCACACCATCATCACCAACATTCACATGTCCACAGGGCTTCTCAACCACATTCCCTCTGATTATAGGATGCAGAAGGTGGCTGAAGATAAGGTGGCCAGTCACCTATGAAAGCAATGTAAATGACTCTTAAAACCCTTAGATCTCCAGCCATTAGGATCCCATGGAGCCACATTCAGCAGCCTCGGTTTTGTCTTTACTCGGGCGGGCAATGGGAAATCGGTGGTAGAAGCGTTTCCAAAAGAAGCAGCCAAAACTCTAAAGTCATCTGGAAATGTCATTTACTCCTTACTAAAACAGTGGCTATGGAACTGATGTCGAAGAGGCACTAAATGTGTGCCCACATCCAGGACAGAAATAGACCTTGTAATTATCCAGGATATTAATAACTCAGTTGTTAGTCTTCTTAAAAAGAACTTAAGCTGACTTCTCCCGGAAGAAAGCAAAAAGGGAAAAATGAAGATAATTCTAGTTTAAAATGGCCTTCTGGGAGACAGGCTTCCTATGGCCCAAGAGGTCAAAGTTTCTGGAGCTACTGCCAGATACTTTCCTCTGTTTGTTTCTCAAGTGCAAAGTGTGCTTTCTGTAATAACACACAGAAGATCGTGAAGCCTGTCCTAAAGTTCGTCTGGTATTTATTTGAGTGGGAAGAGTCCTCATTTTTTGTTTGTTGTTCTTTAAAAAAAAACAAAACTGTAAAAATCATTAGGAAGAAAAGGAGGGAAAAGTTAATAAAACTAGACCATCAGTTTGTTTGTTCATTAATGACAATTTGACAGATACCAATTAATCACTGGATTCTGACCTTCGCAGGCACAGCCGTGAGGCAAAGCTGTAGGCTCTGGGGCCCCAGAGTTCCCTCCTCCAGAGGCCAGAGAATGTAAATGTGCCTCTTGGTAGTTGGCTCGGCTCTGCTGGGTCCGGGGCTCCTGAACCCGGTGGTTGAGTTAGCCGCGCCCTCCGTAAGCTCACTGGGGGCCCCACGTGTGCTCCCACACTCTGCTGCGGCTGCGCACCCCAGCAGCTCCTCTCCCACGTCTCAAGTCCCTCTGCAGGGCAAGGATCTCCCAGTAGCCAGGGAGCCTCACTTTGTTGGGAGGGTGCATGGGGGTAGGCCACGGCCAGCAACCTTGCAAATTCAAACGTGCCCCTCTCCCTAGGTGCTACTGCTATTACACCACAGACCTGGTGGCCAGTGTCGCCTTCGGCACCCAGGTGGACTCCCGGAAGGTTCCCGAGGACCCCTTTGTGGAATCTTGCAGGCGTTTCTTTGCGTTCTCTATCCCCAGGCCTCTCCTGGTCTTACTGTGTAAGTACAGCTCCTGCCCGGGGCGGTAAGGCCAGACCTGGGGCCACTTGCAGGCTCTATCCATGCGGCTAGGAAAGGACACTTGAGGGTCTCTGAAAGCTGCCCTGCAGGGATGGGGTCTTCCTGGAGTCACCAAGGTTCTCTTGTCACAGTCTGGGGCCACTTATCACCAACACAGGTCGCCCTGGCTTCTGTCACCACCATGGAGGTGAGAACGGTGGCGACACTCTGAATGCATTGCTTCATTAAGTCCTGCCATTCTGCCTCTGAGAAATATCCTTGCCCCCACTTTCCAGATGAAAAAACTGAGGCTTGAGAAGGCAGAGCCAAGACTAGAACCAAAAACCTTTCATTTTCTAGCACATTTTTCTCCCCTCCAGCAAAATCCTCTTCAGAAGACTTCTCGCTGGAAGCCCAATGTACAGTAAACTAGGAAACTGTGTAGCAAACACGGAGTTGTTTACAATTTCATAGTAAACATAGAAATTGCTGGGTGGGTGACTAGGAGGTGGCCTAATGCTACAGATACAGGTCCATTGGCTTCATTTTTATTTTACAAATGAGTTTTTGCCCCCCCCCCAACTCCAGCATCTTCTTGCTTTTAAGGAAGCATTGACGCATTTTTATTGCTATCAGCGAACTCACCCTGATTTCCGGCCACTCTGCTGGGCGGGTAAATTCTTAACCAGTTTCATGGGAGGCCCCGTCACCTCCATCAGCTCCACACTGAAATTGTAGATGTCCGTGTAAGGTCCAGCAGTCTCTTCCTGCCCCATCCCTTGAATTATGGGACCCATCCTGTGTCCTGTGGGATGGTGGCCCTATTGTCCCTGCTTCCCCTGATCACTCTGCCTCTTATCTGGGCAGAGTGTTCTGAGACCCCTGAGTGTCCAGAACTGTCCTCTCCAGCCCAGCTCCAGCCCAGAACCCTGTGTGCAGTAGGCCCACCATGGAGTTGAGCTCCCCTGTGGCCAGGCCTCAGGCCCTGGGTCCAGAACCACTCTCCAGGAGGGATTAGGTGGTGCTGACCCAGGGAAGCCTATCCCAAGGGCACAGCACCAAGGACTCAGGCTTATCTGGCATGCAAGGGAGGAGCCCATGGCAGATGGGGCCAGCACTCTTGTCAGCCTTGTAGTAATGGCTCTTAGAGACAATTCAGGTAGTTGCTCTGGGGACAGTTGTCCAGAGAAAGAAATGCAAATGACCGGAAAGTTAAGAAAGTAAATGAGTTTCTACCCCTTGCTAAGACTTGAAGCACAGCCTGTGATCTGCTGTCTTGACAGATTAGAAAGACCTCAGTCTGAATATCTACAACCTGAACCACTAATTCACAAGCTGAGACCTCCTGTAGAGGGCCAGCTGAGGGGGAGGACTTGGTCAATCAGGCAGACATTTATTGAGTGCTCACTATGTGCAAGGAATGGTGACAGGGACAGAGATGGAGCCAGACATAACCCAGCTCTGAGGAGCAGTGATTCCCTGGGGGAGGGGAGGGGGCAGGCCTTCGGGATGACTCGGATTCAAGGCCCGCACTTGCTTCCTAGTAACAGGCGTCTAATAGCCATGGGTTATTATGGCCCCCTTTTCAATGCCACTTTTGTTTTTCTTTCAAGTATCATTTCCATCCATAATGGTCCCACTGGCCCGGATTCTGCCCAATAAGAACCGAGATGAACTGAATGGCTTTTTTAACAAACTCATTAGGAATGAGATTGCCTTGCGGGACCAGCAAGCTGCAGAAGAGGTAACGTATTTTAATAGGATACAGCCTGCAAACAGAATGGAACCTAATTTGCCATCGCTCTCTCTCCTTTTTCTTCCCTCCCAACCCCACACATCATGCCATGCTGTCCTCCAGCAATCTGCTACCCTGAGCTTTCCAGGGGCAGTGGAAAGCAAAGTGGAAGGTCAACGAGAACAGGAAGGAGAGGTGGGAAAGGACAGGAGGAGGAAAAGCCCCAAGCAATGGGTCCCTCCCCTGACGTGGCGACCAGAATGAACGCTGCCCCCCCCCCCCAAACTGCCTCTCCAGCTCAAACATCACCCCAAGCGCAGGTTAGAGAAGCCCATAAGAATCTTCTAGGTAAATGTGCCCCATGTAATTTTCATGAGCATATTCTTTTTATTAAAAAATGGCAAGACGGAGTGTCATAGCATGAATAGCATAAATATTAGAGAGAAGTTTGTGCAACTGTCAATCAATCCCACGATCCCTTTCAGGGTAGAAGATGTTGCTACAAAATCTGTGGTTGAGTGCCTTCTGGTCTCTTTAGCAGGCTTCATTTGAGATCTAGAGCTTTCTTTCCTCCTTACAGACTTGCACTCTGCTTGGCACATAGTGGGAATCGAGTCAATATTTGTTGATTGAACTCGGCTAAGAATAGAATTTTCACTGTGAAGGAAGATCATTTCAATACCGGATATGCTCATGCATGCATAAATGCTGTTCTTTAAGGGCCTCGTTGCATTCAAGAAACTTACTGAAAGGAAAAACGAGGCTGAAAGGGCTTTTCCTTAACTGACTTGTTCAAGATGGAGCTTTAAAAGGGTTTTCCCAAAGACTGAGTGGCTCAGAGGAATTCATGAGGTCCAATGGTTAAAGCATTGGCCTAGAATGAAATCAGAGTCGATTAGTGGCTGGATTCAGAGAGCAGCCTTGGGCGGCGGCCTTGTCCTCTCATCTTCATACCCTGGGGACCGTACAGCAAGTGCATCTGGATCCACAAGACATGGGAAGGTTTATACAAACTCTTGGCCCCTTGGCCCACACCACTATAAACTCAACTTGAATGTGCTTGGAGATGTGGGAGGAATCAGCTCACTGGTCTACCTAGCCTGACTCTGAATCCCGAAGGACAGACCAGGTGCTGCCTTCTTGGCAGCAAGGAGACAGGCTGAGGGAGGAAGGATAAAGAAAAATTTTGAACCTTAATAGCACTGTAAAGGACTGCCCTATGTAAGCCTTCTCTCTGTCTCTCTGTCTCTGTCTCTCTGTCTCTCTGTCTGTCTCTCTTTCTCTCTCTCTCTCTCACACACACTCACTCCACACACTCTACACTCCAAGCCTGAAACCCACTGGTTGTGGAATCAAGCTGAAAATTTTAAAAACTGTTTCACTGAGTGACTTACTAAGAGGTGAGAGGTTTTTAAAGATCCCATTACTGGGATTGCCTAGAGCTTTTCCTTTTATAAACTCTAAAGCTATTTGTTTCAAACAATGAGTTGATCTGAGAGAAACCTCCCCACCACAAATCCAGGACTGCCCGTGTCAAGACTGAGCTATAAGGTTACTAAGAAAACTTACTTGAAAGCCATCGGAACTCTGTATACCTTCCATCAAGCAGATGTGCGTTTGTGCAGAGAAAATGCTGCACAGATGTTAAAAGGTAAATATTTTTCTAAGCTCTAGCCGTTGGGTGGATTAGACACCTACATCTATCAGGACGCGTATTTTTCTTGGATATAACCATCAACCAGCACTGTTTTGGTCCTAAATGGGCAGTGTTCAGATAGCCTCCATGATGCTGTGTGAATAATGGGAACCGTCCACACTAATGTTCCTCTGCAGCGCAGAAGCCCTGGAGAGCAGCCCTTCCCTCCAACCTCATTAGCTGGAGGTGAAGGCTCATTTCTGCAAGCCTCCGACAGCCCTTTAGCAGGCTAGCTGAGCTGGGGTAAGAGGAAAGACTGCCAGCTGCCCTCTGCCCCTGGAAAAACACATGGTATGGACGTGGCTGTGCCGTGTCATCATCCCCACCCCGTCCCCTGCAAAACCACACCAAGTCTCAGGGACCACAACTGTGTCACACCCTGAGGAGGTTCAAATGGACCACCTGAGAGGTCCAGGGATGCTGTGGAGTCCCTTGCTGGCTAGGGGAGCAGCGGGTGCTCATTTCTCCCTGACACCACCCCCAGATCTCCACCCCACCCTGGTTCTGCTCTGCGTTCACAGGGATATCGTGGGACTGCAGCAGCCACCATGTTAGCCAAACAGCAAGAGGGATGCTGGGGAATGCCAGCCCTCGAGGATGCCATTTAGACATCTACAGGAGCAAGGGTCAGGGCGGAATGAAGAGGCCGACTCTTGCTGACCCTTGGCCGTTTTCTCAGCTATTAGATGCCAAGCAGCAGAGGGCTCACTTTCTTGGCCCCAACATGTACGACATCCACAGCCTTAGCCCTGAGCTCTGCTAAGGCTCTCATCAGACACCTCGAAGGTCACAAAGCGGGGATGCCTTCTGCTCTAAATAACTTGCAGTTGTTATCAAACCCAGCTCACCCTTCCTCAAAGGGTGTTTATGGCTTTACATTTTGATTGGTGGAACTATTTATTGCATATCTAATATGGGCTCAGCACAGAACTAGGCACGTATGGGGGCTGGGCAGAGGGGCCTGCCCTGGGGATGCTTATAACCTGACGGAGCAGAAAAGGCAACCACACATGAAATCACAACAATCTTAATAGAGGAATTACATTTTTTTAAAAAGATGGCATTACATGCTAATGTGTGGGGCATAGATTATTCATGCAATAGAAATTCAGAAGCCAATGAATTGAGAAAAGGCTGCAACTAGCAAAGTACTTTGAAATTAAAATATTTTCCTGGTGGGGGTTCTGATACTCTTCTTTTGCTGTTTTAATTCCATAAACTTCAGAAAGGAACATCATCTTGGTTGTCATTCATCACATTAAAGGGCATTTCAAAGAAGAGATGCACCAGGCATACACTTTGTTAATGCTCAAGCAATATGTAAACACTCCTGTAGTTAAAACTAGTGTCCTAAAAATATAAAGAATATGCAAATTACTGATAAGAAAGGTAGGGGAAATGGTAAGAAAGCTCTAACCACTTAAATGGGGGTGAGGATTTACTGAGAACAAAAGGGATGGATAGGAAGCAGAAAGCTAGGTCTGGGGGCTTTGAAGACATGCTCCATCGGTCAGCTCCATCTCCTGTCCCCCAGTTCTGTTGACTTTCTACCATGAGAGAAAACTTCTGACTGCCCAGAGGAGCTCTAAATTGTGCATGAGTGAGCAACTGAGCTTGGGCTCTGGTTTAAATCTATAAGAAGCTTTCTTGTGCTCTTATCAGAGAAACAACCAACAGTACAAACATATCAGAGTAAAAAGTAAATGCTGCCCTGGTTTCCCACCTCCCCCAGATTACTAGGAACTGTTAAGTGTGGACATTGCTAAATGTTTTCCATGCGGAGATGTATACACATGATTACACATATTGTGTACTTATTGTTTTTACAGAAATTAGATCCCACGCATACTGCTCCCCAATGTTTTTTTTTGTTTTGTTTTGTTTGCTTAACAAAGTGACTCCACACCTTTCCATACCAACCCAGATAGAATAAAATGGCCTCATCTCAAATGGATAAAGGAAATGTAGTGTATAAACCCTGTGGAATATTATTTAGTCATTAAAAATAATGAAATCAGACTAGGGTTGTGGCTCAGCAGTAGAGTGCTCTCCTTGCACGTACAAGATCCTGGGTTCGATTCTCAGCACCACATAAAAATAAATGAGTGAAATAAAGGTATAGTGTCCAACTATAACTACAAAATAAATGTTAAAAAAAATGGAATCATGTCATTTGCTGCAACATAGATGGGAACTGTTATGGTATGTGAAATAAGCCAGACACAGAAAGACAAATGCAGCATGTCCTCTGTCACATGTGGAAACTAATAATAAAGTGGATTTTTTTTCCATAGAAGTAGAAAGTAGAATCATGTCATTAGAAGCTGGGAAGGATGTGAGGGAAGGAGAGGCTAGAGGGCTATTGAATAATGGTACCAAATCCTATTAGATTAAAAGATTAAGTCCCAGTGTTCTGTAGCACAGTAGGGTGACTATAGTTTACAGCAGCTTATTTCACATTTTGTAAAGAAATAAAAATGAGTTTGAAAGTTCCCAGCACAAAGAAATGATAAATATTTAAGGAGATGGAAATGCTAAGTATTCTGACTTGACCATCACACATTAAATACATTAATCACACTATACTCCATAAATATGTGCAATTAGGGGGGAAAAAAAAGCATGGTGCTTTTTTTTTTTTTTTTTTTTTTTTTTTGCGGTGCTGGGGATGTGCCCGAGGCCTCGTGCGTGCCAGTGCGCTCTGTGCCGCTGAGCCCCACCTCAGCCAGCCTGTCTTATTGACCATCAGCGTCACAGTCTGCCCGCTGCTGCCCAAGTCTAGGGAATGATGAGGTGGTCTCCAGGTCCTGGCCATCTCAGATACCCCCGTGACAAGGATCCTGTTCCTACCGAGCTCTTCAAAAGTTAGGCCATGCGTCTCCTTCCTCTGTCCTCCAAGAAACCTCCTTCGGTGATTCTAAGGTCACAATGTGCATTTTGCTCTGTCCTTAGAGGCGGAGAGACTTCCTCCAAGCAGTGCTGGACGCCCGGCACTCTGCACGCTCCGTGGGCCCGGACAACTTTGACTTTGCCAAGGAGGTCCCCTCCTCTGGCAAGGGCACAGCGGACCCCTCCCAGCAGCAACCCAGAGCCTTGTCCACGCCTTTGACCGTGGATGAGATCGTGGGTCAGGCCGTGCTCTTCCTCATCGCGGGCTATGAGATGGTCGCCAACACACTGTCCTTCGCCACCTACCTGCTGGCCACCCACCCCGACTGCCAGAAAAGGCTTCTGAGCGAGGTGGACCTCTTCAAGGAGAAACATGTGAGTACAGGTGGGGTCCACAGGGGACCAATTTTGTGCTCCTTGGAAGTGAAACTTGTTTGACTAACTTGCTAATCTCACACCCTAAGTTCATGAGATGAAATCAGGCCACTGCTGGCCTTCTCCATCTTTCTGGTCCAGTGAGTAAAATAGAGGGGTCAGAAAAACAGAAGGAAAAAAAAGGCAGATGGTGCGGGAACCTTCACTGTCTGGGACTGCCCCCAAACTGGCCAGGGAACCTGCAAAGTCCCAGGAAGGTTTGGGCGTCCAAGGGCAGCGTCTGGGAAGGAGATGTGGCTTCCCGACACTGACTGTGAAGTGGCCACGCTGGGGGAGATAGGTGTGAGCCAGAAAAGGCAGCTGGGCCGCAGGACAGGAGTGGACACAGGACAGGCCCAGCTGAAGCAGGAATGGAGACCAGCTGAGCTGAGGAGGGCCACAGGCGGAGGGAGGTGGAGGTGGCTGGCGAGGTGGGGCTGGGCCTCTGGGGTTCCTCCAAATCAGACCCTTCTCAGCCAACCTGCCGGGTTGGTGAGCCAGGCTACTTTCACCTCGTGTGTCTTCTGGATGCTTGTATGTGCATGTGTGCACGTGTGTGTATGCATGTGGGGGGGGGGGGCTTCGACCTGTGAGTTGTTAAACAGAATCATTTAAAAAATCTGTGCTTTCAAATGGCATCCTTTCTATTCCATTCTGATGTCATTCTTATTACCCTCACAATTTCGGAAGGTGGCTTGTTCTCTTATTGGAATCATTAGAAAAAAAAAATTTGTATATTGTAAGCCACAAACTGATTCCTGGAAAATTTCACTTCTCTATCCTCCTGGGGAGGCAGAGGCAAAGTTTGTCTTTCTTCTCCGCTAGCAGCTTTTAAACATTTGAAAACTGAGTCACTGTGTGATTAATTCTCTCAATTTGGGGTTCAACATGAGCTTATGGTCCACTTCAAGTTCTGTGTTGTTATGGCAACTGCCAAGCCAGGTCTCCCAGTCCCCTGCTTATACAATTGATCTTTTTTTTTTTTTAATTTTTAATATTTATTTTTTAGTTCTCGGCGGACACGACATCTTTGTTTGTATGTGGTGCTGAGGATCGAACCCTGGCCGCACGCATGCCAGGCAAGCGCGATACCGCTTGAGCCACATCCCCAGCCCCTACAATTGATCTTTTGAGCCTAGATGCAAGAGTTTATATTTATTCTTATTACTGTTCAAGTCAGTCAAAATAATTTTGAATCTTGATTCTGCCATCTGTCATATTAGCAGTTCCTCCAGCTTTGTGTCATCTGAGACTTGCTAAGCATGTCTCCTATTTCATCTAAGTCATTGATTAAAATGTTGAACAGGACAGGGCTCCCTCCAGATTGACATTGATCCATTAATCAATATTCTTCGGGCATGGAGTCTCAACAAGCTGCGAATCCCAATAACCCTAGCACCTCTCTCATCCTGTTTTATAGGTACTTATTTAATATTTGGTTTAAATTGAGGAGGGGGTGGAGGGACCAAAGATGATTGGAGCACACTGGAGCAAGAGAAACCAGGGGAGCTGGAGGGCTTCCCTATAGCTACCTTTAGTTGCAGGTAACAGAACCCCAACTCAAACTGATCTTAACAAAAACACAAACAAACTCACAAATTTATATTTATGAATGCAAATAATCACACAGCTCAGGGATAGATGTTGCTTCAGGAAAATCTCTATCCAGGCCTCAAAATATGTGCTCAGGTTCCAGGATCTTCTGCCTAGTTCCTGGCTGTGCGTCCTTATGGTGGGCCCCATTTTGGGTCATGCTGTCCTCTGGAAGCCCCAGGAAGCCTGCCAGGAATGTCTGTGACCACATACTTCCTTGATCCTCCCCAGCGAAGAGGGTCTGTGGCCTCAAATTCCCAGCCAGAGTCAGGAAGGGCACTCTGATGGAATGCTAAGGTCACTGCCCATTCTGGACCCCATTTTCATGGTCAGGGAATGGGGGTCCCAATGGCCTCATGCCAATCAGACCCCAGCCCCAGGTCAGGTCTACTCAGGTCATCTGGCTGAGAACTTGGGAGAATGGCTTCCTGAAGAATGCCTAAGGCGCCATCCCAGGAAGGCATCAGCAGGAGGTCCAGCCCCAAGTCCCAAATAAACCAGGAGGAGGTGCCCGGCAGCAAGTAGACCTGACAGAAGAGAGGCTTAGAGAGGGGCCGGAACTCCGAGAGGTAGAAGTCCTGATGGGCACCTTGAGGGAACTTAAAGGCTGATTGATAAACCATTCAGTTGTATCTATTAAACGATATCTCCCTTCCATATTAAACCCGCCAGGGCAGTAAAAGGCAGCAAAAATTGATTCTAGAATATGGCTTCATTTGGAGAGCTACAGAGCCCTAGGAACCTGCCTATCACATGAGCTAAGACCCCGTCAGACCTGGGTGTAGTAATATCCGGGACACAGTGTGAGCTTCCATCTAAAGCCCTCCCACACACAGGATACCTCTGTCATGGCCTGAATTGACTTTGACCTTGAGGAGAGCCACCCTGGCTCCGTTCTTCCCCAGGGCCATCTCCCATGGATTGTGCCAAATAGCCCAAGGCACTGAAGAGATTACCCTGGCAAATAAACTGATTATAGAGAGAAAGGTTTTCAAACTTGAGTGCATGCAAAATCATTTGATAAGACAGTATAAAATGCATATTCTAGGGCCCTGGATTCAGAAGTTCTGATTCCATAAGTCTGGACTGGGGCTTGGAAACATGTATTTTTAATAAACATCCTCAGGTGGGGACACTGGTTCCACTTGGAGAATGTAATCTTGGATTCTTAGGGCCCAGATCCCTCTTCCAAGAAAAAAAAAAAAAAAAAAACAGCATCCAATGCCCTGCCCTAGCCTCACAACCCCACTCTGTAGATCATATTCTTTCCTCAGGCAATGTTTGGGATGGTCTTTGACAAATGAGAATAACTAGTTGTTGTCTTTTAAAAAATAAATTTGGTAGTCACAATAGCATTTCTTTGTGTGGCCTTGCTCAGGATACCCACTCAATTAAATTTGTAAGTTTTCTTTTCTTTCTTTCTCTCTTGTTTTATTTTTTAAAATTTTTAAATTTTTTTTTTTTACTATAATCAGAGCTCTGTTAATATGGGCCATCTGTCAGGACAGGGAAATGCAGATTAGATGTTCACACATTAGCTATTTTCCTGAAAATATTCCTGAGAATTTGCATGTAAAGTATGACTTGTTATAATTTTCCTGCTGGTTTCCATTCAATAAATATTTCTCGAGTGCCAGTTAATGCCAGCTCCTGGGGCTCAGGACCCTCCCTCACACCGTTTTTTGCTAGAGTAGAGAGCACCCCCAGAGGCCCCTGTGCCGCCTTTCCTTGGGTTTGTCCACGAGGTCCCTGGATTCCAGCTGGAGTTCACTGGAGCTGCTTCTCCTGAGCCATTTCCTTCTACCAATGTCCTTTGAGCATCTGAGGGGAACCCTGTCCCTCCAAAGAAAAGAGTGGGTATATGCATTGAAACTCCTTCCCTGAGCGGTGACAGAAAGTGGCCCAGACTTCTCAGCCCCCAGAGCTACAAACTCCAGAGGGGCAGGGCTGCTTTCAGAAACCGCTGGATACAGCAGCTCCAACCCCGTTCCCCAGAGGCTCTCTCCACATCTCTCACCTTCACTTGCTCCTTCACCCTCTGGGACGGTCCCTCTAGTCATCTCAAGATGGCTGAGTGACTAGTACTTTGCACCATGTGAACTCAGTGAGGTACAAACATGAAACCATGTGGTGTTTTCGCCAATTTTTTTTTTAAAACATGCTTTCCTTTCCCATTTCCGGACACCTGGGGCAGATCTCAAAAGTGCCTGTCACTTTGAGGCATTAAAAAGTCCAGACCCATCTGGTTCCGATTAAAACTTCAGTCTCAGATGCAACTCAACACTCTGCTGTGCCTTCCACCCAGGCCGACCCATGGCCCAAGGAAGCCACCCGGGAAGGGGTGGGGTCTGCTCTTCCTCCTGCCTTCTTCCTGCCGCACCTGCTGGACCCCCTTCTTCTCCAGGGCTTGGGTGCTGCAACAGATCCCAAGTCCTACCCTCTGGGGCTGCTGTCTGCACCTTCTTTGAGGAGCAGATAGATGCAAGAGTGGTTCAGAGGGCTCTTGGGGCAGCCCCCACAACACAGTTCCCTGACCGGGGACACCAGCTCCAGAGGCCAGCTCCCATTCACAGTTTTGGTGCTACAGTCTCTTTGTGGCAATCAGCCAATGATCTCATTGGCAAGAAGGCTTGAGCCTCGATGCCTCCTGTAGCATCCACAGGACCCACAGAAAGCACACTTCTTACCACACCAGCAGTGATCGCTCCCTCTGCCAGCCCCTCCCTCCACCCTGACATCTCTTTCCAATTATCTGTCTTCTCCTCAAACAGGTAGAGAGGGCAAATCAGCAATTCTGCTGCATTGTACAGATGACCAAGGAGAACAGAAGGCCAGGCCCAGGGGCTGCCTTCATCTCCATAAGTCATGCATAGACTCCGTGGTTCCCAGATGAGAGCCTCTCATTTTCCAGTTTCTTGTCATGCAGTCATGTTCCTTCTGAACTTCGAAACACCAGCTTTCCAAATTCAGGGGCCTAAATCCAACAATGCCTGGGACGAAACACCAGCTTTCCAAATTCAGGGGCCTAAGTCCAACAATGCCTGGGACAACTTCTCTTGTGTACTTCTTGTACATGGTGCGGCCACTCCACACTGCCTGTGGTGCAGAGCCAGTCAGTCCTTCCTAATGGTTAAAGACAAGGCTGGCAGTTTGCCTGGCTGCACACTGAACCATCCGGAAGTGAAGATGTCAGCCATGAAGGGCGGTAACTCGGATGATATATTTTCAGCAGAACCAAACCCTGGCACAAGAAGGATACCTTAGGCGCTTCCTTCACTATTGGGGAAAATCTTATACATGTGTTTTGGCCCACATCTTCTGTCTAGCAACATCCCATCTCTTACCAGCTACTTTGACCCAAATGACCTTGATTGCCTTTCTCCTTTCAAGGGATGGACTTCTGTTCCAGTGTATAACACAGTTATAACCACTTGATAAATCATGCATCTAGGCTGCTTCTTCCTAGGAAACATAAATTTTCTTCCACTTCATCTGATTTAGGAATTTTGTATAGCCTCCCCTACACTTGTCCACCATCAAAAATCAATTTAGGGCTGGGCATGGTGGTGCATACCTGTAATTCCATCGGCTTGGGAGGCTGAGGCACAAGGATCATGAGTTCAAAGCCAGCCTCAGCAACTTAGTGAGGCCCTAAGCAACTCAGCAAAACCCTGTCTCAAAATAAAATAGAAAAAAGGGCTGCGGATGTGGCTTAGTGGTGAAGCACCCCTGGATTCAACCCTGGTACCAAAAACAAACAAACAAAAAAACCCCATCAATTTAGAAATTCTTGGTCCATTTCCATTATTACAACAAAATACTTGAGACAAGGTATTTTATTCTAGACCAGGTATGTCTATTTTTTAATTTTTAAAGAATAGACATTTATTTTGCTCAGAGTTCATGGAGGCTGGGAAGCCCAAGAGCATGCTGCCAGCATCTGATCTGTTGGCATCTGAAAAGGTCATCCTTGCCGCATCATAACATGGCAGAGGCCATCACATCATGAGACACAACAAGCACGCCAGCTCCCCCAGTCTCCTTCTCTTACAATCCCACCAATGACATCATCATTACCTCTTCTAAACCTCCCTATCTCCCAATGGCCCTACTTTCAAATCCCATCAGCATATGACTAGGGGATTAAGTTTCTACCCCTGAGTTCTGGGGACAATCAAACCATACAATTCCCTTTCTCAAGTCACTCAATCTTTTTTTTTTTAAAGCTATTTTTTAATGCCTTTATTTTATTTATTTATTTTTATGTGGTGCTAAGGATTGAGCCCAGTGCCTCACATATGCTAGATAAGCGCTCTACCACTGAGCCACACCCCCAGCTCTCAAGTCACCCCATCTTGAGGACACTCTCTTGTCCCCTTGTTGTCCTAGTCATGTTGAAGAGGAGGCACTTCCATTAAATTCAATAGTGAAGGAGCAGAGAAGGGTTTATGTATTTTTACCCCTTACCAAATTAAAAAAAAAAACACCAATTTTCTAATAAGACCTTGTTGTTTGGATGCTTCATTTTGTCTTCTAATATATAATTTTAAAAAGGATGGGGGGAACAATCTGTTCCCACATCAATAATTTTTGTTATAGCGTTAGCAATTTGTGTTGAAATTATTGACTTTTGATCTGGCTAAACCATTCTCTTTTCTTCTCTTTGGTGCTGGACTGTGCCAGCCAAAATTTATGACCCATTTTCCTTCTGCTTAATTGTTGATATAAATCTACTGCATAGAACCCAGTTGTAAATTTATCACAAACTGGATTGGATTGATATACAGTCTCTCTTTAGGATAATTTGAACACAGTTATGCCTCAGAAGGAAGGCCAGATTCTTAAAACATCTCTTGAATAGCTGTTGTGTCCCTATTATAAATATCTAATTAAAATACAACATACTCTTCTTTTTTCTCTTACGGGTAAAGGGACATTCCAAGCTGGTTATTTCAGCTGATTGGCTCACACTGACAGTAAGAACAAGGTTAGGAATTTGTTCTCGAAGCAGCCAGAGGATCTTAAAGGGAAACAAGCATATTCCATGGCTACAAAAATTTATGTATATAACCATTTTACCCTCGACCAGCTATTTCATTAATATATGTCCTTTGTCGCAGGGGGGAAGGGTTCAGAGAAAAAAAATATGTGAATAGCTCAACATAAATTCATGCTCACGATGGAGAAAATTGTGTCCCAGTTGGGATCCTTCCCAGAGTCAATCTTCACACAAGCAGTAAGACACAGTCAACTTTGAGATCAAGTGAAAAGCTGGAAATGGGTTTTCCCCATTGGGAAGGTCCCCTCCCCTTTGCCCAGGTCTGCAGGGGAGTCACTGGAAGTGAACTCAGGTGTTCCCCACCAGCTCAAACCCAGCCACACAGGCCTTAGTGGCTCTTCAGAATCCCTCCCTTTCCTTCAGATGCCACATCTATGAAATAGACACAAAGCCACAAGGCAGAAGGAGAGAGGTAGGAACAAAGAACAACTTGCAGCCCTAATGTCCAACTACAACACAAAGAACTGGGGCAATAACAGTGCAGAGCAGGCAACAGCCTGTAGCACAGCCACCAGCTGGAGCATCTCAGACTTCATCGTGGGTAGGGATCCCCTAGGGATATTGTTAAAAACTGCAGAATCTGATTTGCAGGGTCTGGGGTGGAGCCTGAGCATCTGCATTCCTAACAGCTCCCAGCCCACACTGAGGAACAATTTTGAACCCTAAAGCCTGCCTCTATCTTTTTTTTTTTCTGCCTCTATCTTTACTATGATGTCTGAAGTAGTATTTATCCCGGATGACAGAGGGGCCACTGGTCTGCAATGGTTTACCTTTTGTGAATACATTTGAAAGGCTTCAAAAGAGTTCCAATGGGTTTGATGGCACTTTCTTTATTGAGTGGGAGATAAAGTGATGGAGGAATTAATCTAATAGACTTTAGAAGTATATAAATCTTTCCAAATTAATCCTAAAATCTTGCTTCCTTAAATAACTTCTCCATGGCAGGAAGTCAGGAAGTGCTTCTGAGTTGATTTAAAGTCATTTTCAAAGCAGGTGACATAGGCACCCAGAGGTTTCTCTCTGGGTACTTGTGTAGACTGGGGACCTGTCACAATGGACACATACCCATCAGGCCAACCTCTTAGTCAGGGAATTTCATCTAGCCCATAACTCCCCCAAGGACTTCCTGGTGTACCCAGGAGCTTCGGACCCCTGGAGGAGGCATGGTAAAGTCTTGTGGCCAAAAGGCACTTCCCCTGACACCATCTCTCTGGGGGCCTCCATCAAGATCTGCACTATTTTCACTTTAGGAGTAAGAGCTGTGAGGTTGGGTGGGGCTTGGAAATCTATCCGACTTGCCCATTTCCTGTTCTTTCTGGAAGCATCTGACAGGCATCCTGATGAGTACCAGGGCAGGGCAGTACACAGCCTGTGAAGAAAGGCGTCTCTGGGTCCGTGCCTGGAACTCTATCTTGCAAGTTGTGGTTTGTGGCCCCTGCTGCCAAAGCACTAGGTCCCAGAAGGGGGACAGGATAGAAGGCACTTCTGAGACCCGTCACTCAACAACTCAAGAGTCCCCAAAGCAGAGTGACCAGTCAGGCAACGAAGAAATTATCCATGATTATTATACAAACAGAAGAGTCTTTCTCTTCTTGGGGACATTTGTGGGAAGGTAGGCTGTGCCACATTGGGCTATGAATGGACTCCATCTCCATACCCAGGGCTCTAAACGCCTCCATTCCCTCTTCCTTTTTCTTATTTTCATTCTAGTTCTTCTTCCCAGATCCAGGGAGACCCAGAATGTCCCCTGCTCCACCTCCTGGCTCACTGCCCACTCAGGAGCCCTGGATGGCCCAGAGGCCTGTAGTCACACACAGCAAGGTGCCAAGGCGGGAGGCAGATAGAGGGGCAAGAAGGACTCATAGTGGTTTTTCTGGGCCACCTGCTTCATCAGGTGTAGCAGTTTTAGCAATTAAAGCTCCAAGTGCCCCCTATCCATAAAGTCCCTGCAGAGCAGAGGGAGAGGTGACCCACAAAGAGATGTTCCTCCTGGGAATGGGCCACACCAATCAGCATGGATGTGGGGCTCCTCATGTGGCAACTGAGAGTAACTTATATTCCATATCTGGGTCTCCGGAGGGACCCACATTTGCTAAGTAAATAAGCTGGTGGGTGGTTTCCAGCAGTCTAGAAAAGCAAGAATTGAAAGCCACCGTGGGCTGCTACCTCCACAGGTGAGGCTCAGTGCTCTGTATGTCCATCCACTTGACATTGAGGTAATTGGTGACAGATGGCTCATTTATTTAACTGTTGAGCACACTATGGGCTCTTAGCACATCAGAAGAATGGGTTTTATTTCCAACAAATAGCTTTTGAAATAAAAAAAATAAACACACACTTTTTTTGTTTTGACTTCCCTGTACACTACTGACCAAAGCCACTTTTAGGGAGCAGGAACTTTGAAATGATGTCATCTGGTAAGAATTTAAAGACCCCTGGTCTCTACATAAACCTTCTCTCTCCACCCATCATTAGGCTGAAAATGTCACCTTTAGGAGGATCTTTGTTTGGGAGCAGGGAGCCACTTTGGCCCCCTGCTGGGCCTCCTGGTCGACTCCAGAGCCCAGAATAGTGCCTGGCGCATAGTGGGCTGGTGAGAAATAGGCTTAGAGAGAAGGTTGAATGAATGCAGTTCTCCCTTCTCTAGCTGGAGGCTGGGCACAGTTTAGAGGGGGACAGGCCAGGGGCACACTGGGTGAAACATGTAGGTTCCTGCTTCCTGGAAGGAAGGAGTTGACTGGATCAGAGGGGCCACTGCTGAGGGAGATGGAGGCAGGCTGAAGGGCCATGCCAGGTGTCCCCACAGCCCAACAGTTGGACCCTACAGGGTTCTCACGGGCACCACACAGACCCATGAGTTGACACCTACCATGTGTCAAGGCAAGAAAGGCAGGGAACCAGGACCCTTAGTTCCAAGGGGACTTAGGGGCCACCTAAGGCAGCTGCCCACTCAGGACAGACGTGTAAGAGATCTCACGGCTGGGCTTGAATGCTCCAGGAACAAGGAGCTCACTACCTACCACCCCTACCCCTGCTGCCTGCCTGTCTGCAGCCTTGGGGTCCATGGTGTTGGGGAGTCCACTAGAAGTCTGAAAACTCCTGGCATTTGCCCAGGGCTTCTCTATGCTCGTGCTAGCCACTGGGCATCTCAGAGCTGAGGAGGGAAGGTGGGGAATGAGCAGAGAATTAGGGAGCTTTCCAAGAAGCATTCACTCGAGGCCCAGACTTTCCGGGAGGCCAGTTTTGCCCCAGGACTGTGGGCAGAATGATGTTTTGTTTCCGTGGTTTGGGCTTTTTTTTTTTTTTTTAAGATGAAGCTTTATGACTGAATACAGAATGTGTGAAAATATCAACTCCGTAAGCCTGTTGGTCCAGGCAGAGGAACATTCCACATCAGAAGGCAGGTTGGACTCCCTCGTGAATTGCCACGCGTAAGGTTTATGAAGTTAAGCATTTAGAAATCTGTCTTTAAAATTTAAATATTTAGATTGGGTCCCTAGGACACAAGAGGCAATGCCTGTTTCTCGCCCACTTGGTTTGATTTTTTTTTCCCCCTGCTTTTTGGTAGCACAAGTTGTTTTTCAAAGCCTCATTCCTTGAACATTCCCGATAGGAAGAATGTAATTTAACTCCACTGGCCTCCCCTGCTGGGACCAAACGGGGGCCAGAGCTGTAGGGAGCACTCGACAGACACCTGCAAACAGAGTTCTTGGTATGAAGATGAGAAGAGGACCAGCTTCCCCGGCTGTCAGCTAGAAGGGCTAGAAAGCCACCCTGACTCTTTTTGCAGTGGGCCCCTTTCTGAGACATTATAATTAGTAATTTGGGACAGGAAAGAGGACAAATTCCTCACCCCCGTAGCTCTAGGCAAGAACTTCAACTTGAAGAGTAATTGGCTCAAGTGGCTGACAAATGGAGAGAGGGTTCTTTACAGTCAAAACCTTTTAATGAACATGGCAAAGCTAGAGATCCTGGACCCCTGTTAAGTCACTGCATTTGGGATCCTGGGGCTGGTGCTGTGCTGAGATCCAGCTGGTACCAAAGCAGAGAGGGTTGTATATGAGAGATGGGCTCCCAACACACTCCACCAAACCTAGACTTGACCACAGGACAGGCCCCCTGAGCAGGAGGGAGCCCTAAGACCCACACTGGCCACAGCCTGAGCACATGGGACACCAAGCTGTCACTCACAGGCAGTACTTCCTGGGTACTGACATAATCACTTTGTTCCTTAGTTCTCCAGTCTTTAAAATGGGGATAGTAACACTATGTAGCTCATGGGGTTGTTGAGATAAAGCAAGTTCACACACTTCCTAGGTTTGGAACAGTACTGACGTTACATCCGGGTTAGTCCTGTCATCCCCCACCCCATGCCTCAGTTTCCTTGACTGTAAGCAGAAGGGATTGGACTAGCTCTCTACTGTCGAGGATGATGATGGAATGGTTCTATGGCAGGCCCTAAGCCAAACACTTTACATACGTGTGAACTTGATCCTTGCAATAACTTTATGAAGTAGGACCGATCGCCAAGCCCACTTCACTGGTGGGGAAAGAGATCTGCAGAGGAACAGAACCAAGAGGAGAGAGAGAGAGGTTTATTTTAAGGATTCAGCTATTGTGATTGTAGGGCTGAAAGTCTGAAATCTGTGGGGCAGGATGCAGTTTGGAAACTCAGGCAGGAGTTGATGCTATAGACCTAAGACAGAATTTCTCCTGCTGGAAACCTCAGCTTTTGCTCTTAAGGCCCTCAACTGGTTGGATGAGGCCCACCCACCTTACGGAGGGTAATCTCCTTTACTTAAAGTCAGCTGAATGTAGGTGTTAACTACACCAGCAGGACACCTTCGCTGCAGCACAGAGGATATGTTTGATTTAGTGTCTGGATGCTGTAGCCTAACGAGGTTGACATGAAGGCTCCGTTCAAGAGGGGCTTGGAGAAGATGGATAACTTGAGAAGATGAGGGATACATCAGGAAGGGCATGTGAGGCTTGGCACACGCCTGTCCATCACAGTACCGAATCTGTTCTTCTCATCACTGTCTCTAGTGTGGCAGGATCCTCAGCACCGTAGTACTCCTGTCCAACCGGCCGGGCAATCATGGCTCTGTGGTTCCATAAAGGGGAGCTTCAGGGCCACCTGCTGATGGGGCAGCTTGGAACTGTGTTTGCATCATGCTTTTGCAGGACCAGGGAAATACCAACTGCCCTGCCTGCCTGCCTGCCCCAAGGGCACGCACCCCCTCACCAGTCACCTTCACCAGCGCCATCCTGGACCTGTCACCCTCGTTCTCCGCCCCAGGGATAAGGTTTCCTGGAAGGTCCTGGTTTTGCCACAGCCTGTCTTCATTCCATGTCCTCATTTCATCGTCCATCCTGTGAGTTTGAGAATTCTTTCTTGGTGGCCCTCATAGAGCAGAATGAATTGCACACAGGTAACTGCTCCCCTGGAGGAGAGGAGGTTTCCCCCTAGAAGTTTCTAGGTCCCTGGATGCTTAATCCACTTGGCAAGGACATTCCTGAAATGGAGACTTGATTTGTGAACGGTCTCGTCCCACTCATTGTAGAAGGTTCTGTGGCCACCCCAGGCTTTCTCTTTGGGTTCTGCCCCCACTGGCCCTTTTCCCTAGCTGCACTTCCTTGGAGTTGGTTTTCACTATGTGCGCTGTTAAAGGACATTCAACAAGCACCTGGACATGTGTCTTGCAGCCCACTTGCCATCTGGACCCTCTCTCTGCCCACTGCTGGGCTGCCTCTGCCGAGCAACGGCGCTGCCCCTGTTTAGTCGGCTATTTCACCGCTGTGGCTAGAGGACCTGACCAGAACAACCACCGGGGAGGAAGAGTCTATTTGGGGGCTCATGGGTTCAGAGGTCTCAGTCCATAGACAGCAGGCTCCGTTCCTCGGAGCTCCAGGTGTGGCAGGACATCATGGCAGGAGAGTGTAGCAGAGGGAAGCAGCTCACATGTTGATCAGCAAGCAGAGAGAAAGGTCTCCACTTGCCAGATACAGATATATATCCCCAAGCCACGCCCCCAATGCCCACCACCTCCAGCCACACCTGCCACTTCAGTTGCCACTCCTTATAGTTGGTTTTCACTAATTAATCCCCTATCAGGGGATTAATTCACTGATGGGGTTAAGACTCTCACAACCCAATCATTTCTCCTCTGAACCATCTTGCCTTGTCTCACATGTGAGCTTTTGGGGGACACCTCATTTCCAAACCATAATAGCTCCAGTTCTGAGATCTGTAGGAAATCAGGTGGATTCTGTCACCAGCCAGCCTGCCCTTGCCTGCCACCAAATGCCATTTTCATCTATCTCAGAGACTCCTGGGAGTCCTGGCTGGCAGGGGAGGACCATCCTGGCATCTTGAGACTGTGCAGGTGCCCCCCACCTTTCCTCCCAGAAGGAAGCAAGACCTCCAACCCTCACTGAGGCCCCTGATTCTTTTACTGCAGCAAGATGGGCCTGCTTTACACAGAGCTTCAACATGGGGTTATGGGGCTGTCCCAGGCTGTCCCTAGACACAATCTGACTCCAGATAACTAGAGATGCTATGACAGTTCCAGGTCCTCTATATACCATCTGCTCATGTCACCAGCCAGGCCAAGGGCTCACCTGCAAATCAAGGCCTAAGAGCACCCAGATATTTCCACATACATCCTCAAGAACTTTAAAAATAGCAATGCTTGGGATCCACCCCTGGAGATTTCTGATGTGGTTGGTCTGAAGTGCTGTCTGGGCTTCTCAAAAGCCCCTGGGGAGGGCTGGGGTTGTGGCTCAGTGGCAGAGCACTTGCCTAGCATGTGTGAGGCACTGGGTTCAATTCTCAGCACCACATAGAAATAAATAAAAAATAAAGGTCCATTGACAACAACAAAAAAATATTTTTTAAAAAAGCCCCTGGGGATTCTAGGGCACAACCCACGTGAAGACCCATTGCCACCGTGCCATGAGGAATCAATGCCAACTTCACTTTAGCAGTGACCTGCATTACTAAAGACAGCACTGACTTGTAAATGCTCAGCTGGAACTGCTATTTGCTTCTAGTAAAGCCCCTCAGAGGTTATGAGGAAATAGCGGGCTCTCTGTGATCATGCTGTGGCCACATTCAGCCTGTCCAGAGAGCCAAGAAACCAAATCCCTGGCAAGACCCATGAGATGGTTCTCTGGCAGCATTCGGCTAACGAGCCAGTTTGAAAGCATCTCACAGATTTATCAACCCACCCCGGGAGGTCATCTGGTCCATGCCCACCCTAGGACTGTGAGCAGCAATTTCTCCATCTTACCAACAAGGCCACTGAAGCCCGAGGACATCCCACCTCAGACCCACACCTTGGTTCAGAATTAAGGCAAGGTGTTTTTTTGCTGTGGGGTGGTAGGGTGAGCAGTATTCATTCATTCTGTCCATCTGTCTGTCTGTCTCTCTCTTCCAACCTTTCACCCGTCTTTGAAAAATCTCATTTGATTATTCTCCAGTCTGGCTGCAAATTAGAAATTTGTAGACCAGAAAAATACTAATGACAGTGATCGCCACCCCCATAATAGTAAACATTTATGGGGCACCATAATTATTCATAATAATTTTTATGTGTTAAATAAATCTGACCTTACTGTAAAGGACTAGGTAGGCCCTGTTAACCAAGAATCCTAGAAAAAAAATTAAAGTCTCCTAGAAGCATCTCCCATATTGCAGGAACCATTTGGTAATTTTGGTTATTTTGTTTCTAGACTTCATTCACTGTGGTCTCTCGAACAATTTCAGGGGTACTGTCCACCTTTCCAGTTCTCCATAACCTGGGGCCAATTGTAGTCCTCTAGTATCTGTGCTAAGGCCTGCTATGGAAATACCTTGTTTCTCGCCTGTTTTTTATCAAGGAGTGACCCTGTGGGATCAAGTATTCGATATTAAATAATATTGATAATAATGATGGAGGCCTGACATGTATTTCAGTGGTAGAATGATGAGGCCCTGGGTTGGCTCCTAGCACCATCAAAAATAATGATGGTGGTGGTGGTGGTGATGATGAGGATGACTATATATTAAGTGGGCTTTAACTAAATTTGAGAATATAATGAACACATGCTCTGTGCTTGGGGCTGAGCCAGACAATTCTAGCAACCATTTCTGTATTATCCCCCACTTTTATAGATTAAAATGAAATTGAGACTCAGAGATGGAGTGTCTAGGCCAACTTCAAGGCAAAGCATGAATCTGAACCCAGATCTACTAATGCCAGATCTTGGGAATGACCACTAGCTCTGTGGTAGATTGTTCCATGAAAGTAGATGATTGTCCAAAGTGGACAGCACATGGATCTTCAGCTTTAGGCAACTAAGCAATCCTAGTAAGTCAAGATGCATCTGTCCTTACCATGAAAATTTAATTTACATCAGTAGCCAATGAACAGGTCAAATATAAAAATACATAGCAAAAAAACACTAAGCCAAGAAGTACATTGTTTCTTTTACTTAACATTTGACCAACTTCCATTCTCCTTGTCTGCCCTTGGGTGCCTTAAAATAAAATTTTATGCTTCCATGTAACATTGTTTTTTGCCTATGTAAAATCTACCATATCAAGAATTCCTCTATTCTTCCTGTCCCTGGAGTTTCGACAGACACTTTCTTCCCTCAGGAATAATTCATATGTCAAACCTGTCATTTATCACTGTATCTTGTAGCATTTTCTCCCTGTCTCTCAAAATTTACTTAAAGCCCACTTAATAAGGTCTGTGGGTGTCCTTCTTGGGCTTCATGAGATTTCTGGTGTTACAGGCTATAATTTAGCAAAACAAATCCTTCTCATGGCTGGTGTCTAAACACTATCCTGTTACATCTACTTACTTTTCTTTTCCAAAGTTAAGGTCGATTACTGCAGGAGGCATCACCCATGTCTCCCAACTCTTTTCTGTATCAATACCAAAGGCTTTGGAGATGAGGGGCAGGTTTCTTCTGATCAGTTCATTCATTGGCATGTGAAATAGCTGAAGTGGGAAGTGGTCCATGGGTCCACTTGGAAATGCACTTCTAGAAACTAGCACCTCCCCATGGTCCATGTCCCAGCAGTAGGCAGTGTCTCCGTGGCTGGGAGAGCTGGTGACAGCAGCCAATTGGCATTGATCTGTGGTCATTTCACAGAGTTGGATGCCACCCACTTAAGAAGGAGTCTCCCATCACAGGGCATCCTTCCCCTCTGCCTTCCCCTCCTCCTGCCTCCCACTCCCTCCTCTTCTCCTCTACTTCTTCTCACAGACAGGAGGACACTTCTGCTTGCTGACCCCTAGACACTCCGACTGTAGGCACCAGGAATGTGGGGTCCTCTTTGTCCTCACATCCAGACACATCCAGTAGGTTCTCGATAATTAATTGAATAACTAAACATTGAAATTAAAGAAACTTAGAGATCATTTGATGAGGTGCCTTCATTCTGTAGATGAGGAAACTGGGGCAGAGGATGCTGGGAGAGGCCCGGTTGGGGTTGATGTGGCTTCCAGCTTCTAGGCCCATGCTCATCTCTCTGCGTATCTGAGGACCTCAGCAACTTCTCTTACAAGGCTGGGTGGAGACAATCGTGCCCTTTCCTTGCCCATCCACCTTTGTAGCAGGGTGGGTCTGCACTTGTAAGGGGCCCCGTGGTGCAGCCCCCAAATGCCCCAGGGGGACTACTCCGTCAGCAGCTCTAGTTCCTGTTGCACATGAAGGTTCCCAGTCACCTGCACAGGCCTCCCTGCCTCCTTCCCAGAGTATCATCAACAGCCTGTTTTCCAAGCCTGGCCTGGCTTGCTTCAGAGATTCCTTGAGGCCATCTGGCTTCCTGTCCTTCTCAAGGCTCTGCTCCCTGCCAGTTTGGGGCTGTCACATGCCCTTAGCAAGGTTGACCCCTCCCTTCCAGAACAGACATGGGCATTTCTTCCCACCTGCAGTATTCAATTTTTTTAAAAAAATTACAGAAGCTAAAACAAAGATGCCGGGTGTGTACCAGGAGCCTTTAGGAGGATGACAGCCGTCAGTGAGAAGATCAAGCAAACCTTCCTAAGGCTAGCCGGTGGCTCGGGCTTGTGGGTGCTCTGAATTTTAAATCAGCCAACTGGTGGCCATCACTGTGCACAGAGAGGGAAACGGCAGAGAGGGCTTTGTGCCCTGTGTGTGTGTGATTCCCAAGAAACAGGATGGCACGGAGATTAGAGAAGGAATCATTCCCCCCCGTGTGTCCATGACGCCCTCCTGCACGCGGCTGGGGGGCTCCTGGCAGGAGGTGCCCGTCTCCCATGGATCGTAGGGCCACTCTCTGCTCTTATTCCACGCCAAGCAGCATTTCTTTGGAAAGTCATTAAAATGGAGGAAGGGCAATTACTGGCCACTCCCGGGGATTGTTCCTGAGGATTTTAAACAGACCATAAGTAATTCAGTGAGTCACTCACGAAGGGCCTGCTGCTGTACGTCCCGGGCAGCCGCATTCAGACAGAGCCAAAGGTGAGCTGCAGCTGCCGAAATGCAGAGCAAAACTCTTATCAGAAGATGTCATTTTTTTCCTAAATGTCATATATACAATTTTTATTGGAGCATGATGACAGAGAGTGAATAAATTAACATAAATTTGCATAATACAATACAGCTGTTAATTTGTTAATTTATGATCATATTAAGACACAAAGTTTTGTAGTTAGAGGCGTTTAAAAGTCTTAATCTTCTGAAACTTTCCCTCCTGTTCGTTGTTTATTACTTACTTAGGGTTGCCAGATAAAATATAGGCGTCTGGTTAAATTTGAATTTCAGATAAACAATGGCTAATTTTTTAGTATACCTCATGCAATATTTGGGATATACTAAAATTAGTCATAGTCTGTCTGAAATTCACATTTCCTGACCCTTTCCTGGCAGGACACAGGGGACTGTCATGCAGGGAAGGCACTGAGTGCTGGGACCTTGTATCTGCGTGCTGTGGGGAGGCTGGCTCTCCTCGGACACTCACAGAGTCCAGGGGATGGACCGCAGAGGTGCTGATGCAAAGGGGGAGACTGAGGCAGGCAGCGCACCTGGGCTTTCCTGGCGGCACCCCGTGTGTGACAGCTTTGTTTTCAAACTTTTCTGACTACAATTTCATCATACGAAATGTAATTGATAATTCAATCCGGAACGTGCAGAACTGTGTCATTGAAATGAGAGTCTGATGAAAGGGTGTGCAGCCTTGTGTTCTCTTCTGTTCTCTTCCATCTTTTCTAATCCTGGTCTTGACCTTCTGAATTGGATTCACAGACTTCCTACAGGATCACAGCCCCATTTTGAAAAGCACTGGGTTAGAGCATCACAATTCCAGAAAGTGAATGAGATTTTTTAAAAATCCACTTTAAAAAGGAGGAAATGAATCAATTAAGAGACTCTCCAAGACCGTTTTTGCTCATTTCTGACCAAACAAGGAATAAAACTTAGGTCTCCCAACACCCGAGCCTGTTTTTGGTTTCACTACTCTTTCTAGAATCCACTTTCCTGGTCTTCAAGTTATTATCCACAGTCTGGGGTCCACTTTCGCCTTATTCTACACCATCATGTGACTCGTGGCCATTTTCTTATCACCTCTTTTTCTTCTCAAATTTCTAAGCTCTGTATCACTCCTGGTCTGAACTGGCTGCCCTGTTGCTTTTGGCATCCACCTGACTCAAGTCAACATGTAAACTCATTCATGGGGTTCTTACCCTTTGATCTTTAGCATCTTACTGCTAAAATCTTGTCTCACTCTTTCCATGCTCAGGAGATCTTGGCCCTGAAAGTTCCATGTGCTCTAACTGGGATTAGCACCAGCGGGTAACAAAAGAAAAACACAGTAACTATTATTTGCTACTATTTGTCCTCCCTACTTTAGGAAGTAGGCAGGGTATCTACTCAAAGTATTTCCTTTTAGAGTTAAATAAATAGAAGTTCAGACAGGTTAAGTGCTTCTCCCTAGTCACACAGCAAATCCAGAATCTCAGTCATCTTGCTCCAACCCTTAGCTCTGTCATCAGGACACGAGTTGCTAAGCTGAGGTGATGGCAAACAAGTAAACAGGAAGGGGAGGGGAAAAAAAAAACAGCAAAGCAAGAGATGTGCATGTATGTTGTGTTTTCTCACCTACTCAAGTCTAGATTTTCAAACCACATACAGAACTCCAGAATTTTGCCATCGCTCAATTACCATGCTCTGGGTTTTCTCTGTGGGGTACCTGCACCACACACTCTTTATCCCAGACAAATCTCAAAGAAATCCTTGTTTGCAGAGAATCTTTGTCCATTCCTCCTCCTGTGACTGTCCCATGGGTCATCTTGGGTGGCAGAATCCAAATCCAGAGTTCCTTCCAATTTTTTTATTAGTTCACTGATCAATTTACAGGGAGAAATGGATTTGGCCCCCTCTTCCATCCCATGGGAAACACTTTGCATTTGGTTCCTCTTGGCCCAGCAGCTACTATACCAGCTGCCAGCAGACCCCACAGGGCTGGGCACAGAGAAGCCAGGAGCGGCCCCCAGAGTGCTCGCAGCAAGACTCACTAACAGCATTCCCCAGGCCTCACAGCCCCTGCACTAGTTTTACCTTTACCCACCCTCTGCTGGGGTGGGTTGATAGCTAAGGGCACAGACTCCAAGGGCCAATCCTTTATTCGAAGCTGGGCTGGACCCTGACCATACAGATTCTCCCTGGGCCTCAGGTCCCACCTGCTGAAAGCAGGTAATAATGGCATCTGCCCATAAGTGACAGGCTGACGCCGTGGGCTGACGTATAGAAAGTACCCGGCAGAGCAGGCACCTACATTGTTTCTAGTTTTGCTGCTGGAAGATCAGATAATCCTCCAGACCTCCCTGTCATTCCCATTTTACAGCCATCTCCAAAACATCTCTCTCCTGCCCTGCCCGCAAGCCTCTGTCCCCCAGGGCCTCCGTGTTCCACACCCTTGGTGACCAGGATCCCTTCCCTGCCACTCAGGGTTGTGCCCTCCTTTTCCCTAAGAACTTTTTCTAGGCCTCCTACTCCCCCAGCCAAACTCACATTGTTGACATCCCATCTTCACAGAAAACTCACAAAATAATGATCAAATGGCCAGGATCTGAGAACCCAGAAGGATTCCAGAGCTAATCAGTGGATCCCAGCAACCAAGGCCCAAATGTCCTTTCCTAGGTCTCTCCTGGGAATGGGTCAGCCCATCGCACAGGGAATGAGGGCTTCAGATCTTCTTCAGGGAGCCGCATTGCACACAGCTGGGCCCGACCACTGTCCTTCCATTGGCCTGCTTCCCCACCTCCCACCCATGGCTTCAAACTCATCTCCGAAGTTGAAGTCTCTACCCTCCAGTGTCTGCAACTTGTCTCCATATCACGAGATTTCACGTCTCCTACCTCTCCTTGTCCCCCTCCAGCTGACCGTCTGTGCCCCTCTGGAGGATGCCCAACTCAGAACACAGCAGACCTCATGTGGGATGACGGTGCCAGGTGGAGCTTGGCGCTGCTTCCATGATGTTAATTTCCAAAGGCCAGGGTGGCCCTATCATAACTCACTTCAGATTATCATCCCTGAATTACCGAGATTATCTCAATTATTGTGACCCTGCACAATGACCAGCCCTATAAATTTATAAGACCCTGGAAAAAAAGGAATGTTCCTTTCTTTGGTTCCCCAAATTAACTCTTCCAAGTATTCTGGGGTCTGGAGAACACTTCCCAATTTATCCTCCCCACAACTTTTCTTCAAAACCCTTAGTACTCGTGACTTCACATGCGAAGTGAGAAGTCTGTCTCCTCCACTCACCTAAAAGCCCCATGTAGGGAAGGACCCACCCAAGGAGGGACCCACCCAAGCATCCCAGTGCCCAGTACACTATCTGGGCCGTCACAGGTGCCCTTATGATGCGTAGATGGGCCACCCTTATAGATGGTAGTCCCACTTCCTCTCATCCAGTCCTTTCCCACTGTGAGCTGGGCAACTGGGGGTCCCAACCTGAGGTGTCAGCTGGATGACCTTCCAGGAACCTGCTCCCAGCACAGCCTCAGGACAGGGTCCAGCATTCAGTGAGCATCAATGGGGGGGGGGGGGCAAATCAAAGAGGTGATCAGGCCCACCAGAGAAGCGGTCCATCCAGGCAGGCTGGTCTGAGCAGAGGAACCCCATGGATGGATACGGGAACCATGCATGTCTTTAACTGCAGAAGTAGTGAGTACCCATTGAGCTACTTCCTGCACAGGCATGGATCCTAATGCTATCGGAGAACCACACTTTGAACTCACCACAACTTTATGGAGCAGGACTAGGGTGTGACACTAAAGCTGCACAAGTTGGCTAAGGCCACACCACGGGTCAGTGATGATACAAATGTGGGCAGTGTGACTGCTGTGTGCTTCTAACTACTATGCAGTACTGGCTCCCAAGGTGGGAATTTGAAGTAGCATGCAGGAAGCAGCCCTGGACACATTCCCAGGCTGTCTGTAAGAGCTAGACTTGGTATAATACAGAAGCCGTGGGCTTAGGAGCTTAAAGATACAGCTGTGGGCCAACACCCAGCTGGGGTCTCTAGTGGGCCTTCTCAACCTTGGCTGTACTCTCGAGTCACCTTGGGGAGCTTAATGCCTACAGAGTATGTCATTGGTCTGAAGGGCGACCTGGGCATCTGGGTATTCACAAGCTCCCTGATGGCTCCACAGGCACATTCAAGGTTGGGAACCACTAGGAACTGAAATACAGAAGGAAGCCGCTCTTTCGTACCTACCAGAGCTCAGGGGCTGGGAAACCCAGAGCTGGAGTCTTGTTCCTACTCCCTAATCAAGGCTGGAAGTTCAGGTTCACACACACACTGAAGGAGAGGCCAGGATGGGCCAGGCCAGAGCAAACGTGTACCAGCTGGGACTGACTGCGAGTTCCCATGCCCCAGGCCCAGGACCGCCTGGCAATTTTGTTTGACTGTGCTTTGCTCTTTTCAACTTGCCTGCCAATAATTCTGATAGGAATGCCTAGGAATGAAGTGCAGGTCCAGTCTCACCCCGTGTTCCCAGTTTTATTCGCCATAAAACCTAAAACAGTCACCTAATTAGAAAACACATGTTTGGTTACAACAGATTTCTCCCACTAAGACTAGTCAGCAGAAAGAAAAGTAATTCCCCAGGATGTTAAGAGCTTTCTGAAATTAGTTCCAGACGTTTTTGCCTTCGATCTATAGGATCCTGGCCCTAGTTTTAATTTACTTTAAAATATATACATATATTGAGATTCTAAGGAATCTGGGAGTCATTAAGATTAGAGCAGGTTGACCCGGTCACCCTGATCTTGGTCTGAGAGACCTTGGGGGTCACAGGGATATCCCAGAAGGTAGTGACACCTCTATGAAGGAATGGCATTTTCCTATTGACAGATTACCAGTTTCACAAAATTTAACTCCCAAACTAGAAATCCAACCCTTCCTGCCATTAGCATACTTTTGGGGGAAAGGAGTCTCTTTCTTAGCTAATTGAAGAAAAAAAAAATTACAGCATCCTATGGGTTGGGCCAAAGTGGGCAGACGTCAAAATAAGCAGACGGGGGCTGTCCAACCCACAGGCCTGTTCCAGCAGCATGCCGGGGGATGGGGTCAGAAAGAGGCAGCCCACAAGCTGAGCACAGCGGCAGAGGTTTTGATTTGCTTCTTAAAGTTGAATTAATTGCCCAAATATAAAAAGCAGGAGAATTCTACAAAAAAAAAAAAAAAATCTAGATTCCAGCTTTTCTTGGAAACGATGGAATCTCAGGCCATTAAACCACCCCACAGCAGCCATCTGCCAAGCAAGCGCCTCCAACCCCGTCAAAGCCCAGGCACCGTGGCCCTTCCCCATCACACCCCTGCCCCTGGGCCCACCGACTCGGGGCCACAGTGCCCACCAGGCTCTGTGGGCCTGGGGTTTGCATCACCATCTGAGCTCTATGCCCTTGGCTCTCTGCCTGGCCCCAGACTCCTTGTTTTGCATTTTGACTCCCAGGGACCCCTCCTCTGCTGCTTCTCCTGCCAACCTTCCCATACTACAGACCAGTCACCTCCACTTGCCTCAGCTGCCTGGACCTACAAAGCTTCTTTGTACCCTCAGCCTGGGCTGTGCTGACTTGTAGGATGTGTGTGGTGCTGCCTTTTTCTTTCTTTCTTATTTATTTATTGGTACTGAGGATTGAACTCAGGGCCACTCGACCACTGAGCCACATCTCCAGCCCTATTTTGCATTTTATTTAGAGACAGGGTCTCCCCGAGTTGCTTAACGCCTTGCTTTTACTGAGTCTGGCTTTGAATTCAGCCTCCCGAGCTGCAGGGATGATAGAGGGTGTGGTGCTTTCTTGGTCATGATTCACAAGGCATTCTGCCCTAGCGGCACCATTAACCACCTGCCATTAACTCCAGACCCCAACCCACCAGCACACGAGCCTGAAGTCCAGGCCAGAGGGCGGAAGCGCTCAGCAGACAAAACTTAACTGGCATTCTGTGTGTGGCAGGAGCAGGGATGCCCTTGGTCAAGGGCATGTGTGGTGGGCCCTATGCAAGCATCCCTGCTGGCCTGGCTGGCCGTGCAGAGGTGGGTTTGCCCAGGCAGGGAGACCACCAAAACCAGCCCAGAAAGAGAGCACTCAAGGAAGGAGACGGCATGTTGCAGGGTGAAGGAACACTTAGAGGACACTGGTGTCCCTCTCCTGCTCTCTTTAGCCCCATGTCCTCTGGCCCTGCTTTTAGCGGGAGTGAAGAGAGCCGTGTACACCATTATCTTCGTATACCTTCCAAATAGACTTGTGAGTCTGGCCAGGTCCTCAAGAGTGACCCTGTTGGCCCCAGGGCAGTCTCTGGGCTCCTGATCCTCATCTGAGAAGACAATACCAGCTGGAGTTAGAGAAAGGGGTTTAAAAAATTGGACTGGGAAGCCCCCACTCCCAAATTAGCTATAATAAGGAGGGTAGTCGCCCTTGGTGTGGGCCTAATGCCAGAGAGTCCACAGGTGCCCAGAGAGCTGAATGTCGAGGCCAAGGGAGAGGAAAAGGTTAAAATTCTTCATAGCTGGCCCCACCATGAGCAAGGGCTGCAGTATGCCTGACTTCCTGTCCCTTGGCAACAGCTGCCCCAGCCCTGTGCCACCTGGATGAGACTAGCCCTCACAGGCCAGAGCAGCCAGCGACATGCTCTCTGCCAGACGCAGAGGGGGACCCACGAGGTCTTTGCAAGGGTTTCTCCCAAATGAGCTGAGCAGGGGTCCCACAGCATCCCTCCTCTCCTGGCCCACAGTTCTTCTCCCAGTCACCCCAGGAACCCCTGCTCCTACATTCTCTGGTTCTGAGAGGACCTGTTTCATATGGCCTAGATTGTTCCTTCAGCCTCCTGCAGGCTGCGGTCACACAATAGTCAAGTGACAAGCACAGCCCCGCCTGTCCTGCCTGACAGGAGGATCCTACCCTTTCCTGTGCCTCCTTCTTGTCACTGTCACGGACTCTGGAATTTTATGACAGACTCAGGTTTTTATTCACTCCAAACTCTGAGCCTCTCTCTGAGCCCGACTCCGCCATCTCCTGCCTACTGACCTTACACATGGACTTGCCTCTAAGCCTCAGTTTTCTCTTCTGTAAAATAAACCTCAATGAAATGACACTGGTGAAACTCGCCCCGGGCCTGCCCCACAGGATGTGGTCCGCAAGGCTGAGCACAGTGGCTCAGTAGGAGCCTCGGTAGGAACCCTTCTCATAAATGACATCCTTGGTTCCGCTCCTGACCCTCCCCCAGGCTAGGCTCTTTCTCTCTGGCCCCCACATCTGGCTGCCCCAGAGCCAGGTGGCTGTGAGGGGAGATCTGAGAACATGGGCCAGGGCAGCCCAGCTGGCAGCCAGTGGGCGGCTTACACTTGCACATGGGTCTGTCCACCATGAAAGTGCCAGCAGCCGCGTCTCCTGGTGGAAGTGGACACCTCAAGGGTGGACAGTTGGAGGCATTTGTTGTCACTTAGCTGTGCAGTGACCAGCCTCCCAGACCCACATCCTGTCTGGTGGCACATCACCTTGGTGTCTTCCAGGGAGCCCAGCCTTCTCGTGTCCACTGGGAGGCCCTCCCATTACCACAGTCCCAACCCTTGGGACCCCTGTCCTGGACCCCACAGGGCCAGCTCAGCCGTGCCCACTCCATCAGGGCTGCTACATCGGCTTCTCTGCAACCGCGCGCGTACCCACCCCCACACTGCTTCCTCCCTTCCCTAATTACCACCCCCATCTGGTCTCCTGGGTCTGTGGCTTTGGACTTGACCTCTGTCCTGGCATCTGGGAACTAGGATCCTGCAACAATCCCTCCATCCAGTTCCCCTGGCCCACCCAGGGCCTCCCTGGTGTGACCATCACCTCTGACACCTTGGAGGGAACCCAATCCCCCCACCTTCAGGCCAAGTCCCTTTGAGAAGCCCCAGCACCATGGGGGGTAAAGTGGGACTGGGCCGAGTCCAAGGGGTTGTGAGTGAGGTGTCCACGGTAACACGAAGCACTGTCCTGGGCAAAAGAAACAGGGTTCCATAGATCTGTGGCCAACGCAAATCACCATCATTAACATGAGCCACTGCCACAGTCTCTGGGCTGGGAAGCGGTTGGAGCCAGGCAGAAACCGCAGAGCACACGCTCCAATAAAATGGCAATAAACGGTGCCGCGGCTAAGGAACTTGTTTCAATGTTGTTCCAAAACCTTGTTGAAGTGCTTTTATTGTTTCTGTGTGAAAGAACATGAATGCGTTTTGAAAACTGCTTTGGCATCAGCCTCACCTCTGGGAAGTCTTTCTGCCGATCCCCTCCAGTCCCCACCCTGGGCAGGTCCTGGCCACAGTGGTGCCCACCCCCCACATGGCCTCCATGGTGCCACAGTGCCCACACCTCCTCCACCCGCCAGGAGGTCCCTGGGCTCCTCCCTCCCAGGGACCAACCAGCCCCTAGAACAATGCTGGGTATACAACAGGCACCAAGCAATCACCCCAGCAGAATGATCGTCAGGGTGATGGCAGAGGCAGCTTATCAACATCCAAGGAGTCACGCAGGTTGCTAAGGGGATCCTTGTAGGACAGATAAAATTCTTATGAGAAAAAACAGTGTTGGTTTCTCAAAAAAAAAACTATCAATAAATAAAAGTCATAAAGACAGAAAGTCAACAGAACCCTTCTTCCTGGGTGGGGAGTGAAGGCTTGCTCTCTTGGGTTCTGTTCCAGCAGCAAAGATAAGAAACCCCAAACTAAAGTAGGGCCCAGAGTTGGGACTGGGCTGAAGCCCTGGGGAGCCCGGCAATCCTGTCCTCCGGAAAGCCTGCCTGCAAAGGGAGGCGCCCCCGAGCAAGTCCCTTGAGAACTCTTGGGGTGCTGCCGGCCAGCGCCTGGCAGATGGGGAGGGCTTCAGCTGGGAACCCGCAGCACCTGGCCCAGGCACAGAAGGATGCGTGGAGCAGCCTGTAGCTCTTCCACCACGTCCTCCATGTCTGTTCTGGTAATCTGGTATGGGGGGAGGATCAGCTGGGCCCCCGTGAGAGGCAGTTCCCCATCACCTGCAGCTGAACCTGCCAACAGCAGGCCAGGGCGGCCCCTCAGCATTGCAGCGACTGAGCGACCACGCAAACTCCAGGTCTTTGGAAAGTAAGGAAGCAGCTCTCAGGGTCTGAGGCATGTGCTGCCTGTGATTTACTAAGTCCCCTTCCACCCCTAAATTTAATCCTTAGAAACCCTTTCTCCCCCAGGAGCCTCATTCTGACTCACTCACTGGCCCTCAGTGCTGAAGAGAGGGAGGCCCACTGTTCTAGTCAGCTTTTTTGCTGCGGTGACTAAAGGACCCAACCAGCACAGCTGTAGAGGAGGGAAAGTTTATGGGGACTCAGTTTCAGAGATCTCAGTCCACAGACAACTGGCTCCATTCCTAAGGTGAGGCACGACATCATGGTGGAGGGAAGTGGCTCACGTGACAATCAGGAAGCAGAGAGAGAGCTCTCCACTCACCAGATACAAATATGTACTCCAGACCACGCCCCCAATTTCCACTCCCCCAGCCACCTGCCCTCAGTGACCACTCAGTCAATCCCATCAGGGGATTAATGCACTGAGTTAAGGCTCTCCTAACCCAACTTTTCTTCTCTGAACCTTCTTGCATTGTCTCACACCTAACGTCTAAACCATCACGCCCATGCTTGTGGGGAGCTCCCGTAGCCATCTCTCTGGGGCCCGTCCTCACTTAGTTTTCCCAGTGTCGAGGCCACACTGAGCAACAAGATCCTTTCACTGGAAGCCACCAGCTGTGGAAAAAGGTCTCAGGTGGAAGAGGTGGGCAGTGGTTGCCAGAATGGGTCCGAGGCAGCCCTAGGATAGGCCTGGGTTCAGCCCCGGCCCTCAGCCCTCCCATTGCCACCTCGGCTCTGAGCCACCATTTCCTCCCGTGCCATGTGAGAAGACCTCAGATGCCTCGGCCCAGCCCTTGGCTCAGGGTGTCATCAGCCCTGCACAGGCCCAGAGGTTAACGCAGAGCCACAGAGGGCAAGGAGGCCGCCACACATGTCCTCAGAAGCCGGATTAGGAAGAGCAAGCAGGCTGGGGCAAGCAGCCCTCACAGGCATGGTTATGAGAGGCCCTTGCTGGCCATGGCCTGCCGTTGGCTCCTCTCACGGGACATGTTCAAGGGGGACCTCACACTTGAGGGCACGAAGTTAACACCAAGAGTCAGAAGGACACTGAAACAAGGACCCAGCACCAAGCCCAGGACCATGGCTCTTCCCTCCTAGCTGCCAGTGCAAAGTCTGGCCCCAGGCAGGTCCCCCTGCAGCGCCTGCTTCCTGAGGGGGCCTGTTGGTGACAGCCAAGGCCCAGGCAGACCAGAGCTACAGAATATGACTGCCCTGCTTCCTCACCTGCAGGAACCAGGCTCAGGCCTGCCAGCAGGTGCCCACTAACGGGGGCAGAGAGGGTGTGCTGGGTGATGCAGGGGGTTCCCAGCCAGCCCTCCTGGCCACCCCTACGGGGGTCCAGTAATAGGGCTGGGCCTGCTTCTGGAGGCTCAGTGGCAGCCCAGCCACATCCTGGATTCACCCAACAATACCTTCCACCTTCCTCCAACAGGACAGGGCCCTTCTGAGGCATCTCCCCCTAGGGGTCCCCCTGAAGTGGGGGGCTCAGTTCTCTGGCACAGCTGTCTCCTGCCTGGGCCAGATGACATCTGCTTCATGGACTCCCAGGGTCAGAAACAGCCCTTTCAGAAATGAATTTGATTATGTGTCCCAAAGTAGAAGAGTCACAAACAGTGCCTCTGAACAAACCCTCCCTAACAGGGGATCCTCGCTCTGACTCTTGAGTGACTTCTCCGCAGTTTACAGACGAGCGAGCAATCTTGATGAGGCCCCGTCACTGGCCCTGCCAGACCCACCCGCCTCTGCTCTTCAGTTTCCCATTCTGCCTGCCAATCAGGAGCTCAAACCTTCAGGAGTTCAGTATAAAAGAGAAAAACAATGAATGACTCCCTAGACCATTTTTTTTTCTTTTTTTTAATCTAAAAACTTATCCTTAACTAGGGTTGGGTACATTTTAAAGCTTAGCTGATTTAATGGATTTATATTTTTAGAAAAGAAACAAATGAGAGTTTCTGTGTGAGCAAATGTGAGGGCAAGTCACTTCACCTCTCTGGGCTGTGGTTCCAGATCCAGGGGATGGGGGGTTGGGCCCACATATGCTCTTCACTTCTGCCACTCTCGCTCGCTGACTGGTCTCCCATCAGGCGCCCCTGGGAGCACGGGTCCAACCACATCTCTTTCAATGAATCATGAACAGTGTCACCACCTAGAGCTGCCAGATCTAGTAAACAAGAATAAAAGAACATCCAGCTAAATTCGGATTTCAGATAAAAAATGAATGATGTTTTTGTAGCATAAATATGTTCGGTACAATATTTGGGACGTACTTATACGTTTCTCTAGTTTCTTAGCTGGGGCTGCCATCACAAAGCAGCCGCTGACTGGTGCCTCAATCAACAGGTCTTTATTTCTGGGTATTCAGTTCTGGAAGACGGAAGTCCAAGGTCAAGGTGTTGGCAGATTCAGTTCCTGGTAAGGGTTTGCTTCCTTGGTGGCAGATGGCCACCAATGTGTGCTCACATGGCCTTTCTTCAGTGCTTGCCCAGAGGAGAGAGAGACAGAGGCAGACAGGGACAGAAAGGCAGAGAGAAAACCAACAAGCTTGTGTTTCTTCCTGGGTTTCTAAGAGCATCCACCCCGTCATGGGAGCCTCACCCTCACATCTGACCTAACCTCACCTCCTCCCAAAGGTCTCACCTCCAAATGCCATCACAATGGTGTGAGGGCTTCAGCATAGAAATCTGGGGGAGAAAGAAGTTTCCCAGGGCATCCTACATTTTATTTGGCAAGTCCATACCACCCAACAGTATGCGAAGTCCCTTGGGCTGGACGAATCGAGGTACCCTGTGAACAGAGTATTAAGAAATACCAAATCACACCACCCAAGTTCGCCTCCTGCTGCCTTGGTCTAAAATGGACCCCACTCCTCTCATGAGTCCTTTGTCTTCCTTGGGATTTCATACAGTGACCCAAGAAGCATGCTCGGTAATTTCTTAGACATGAAACACTGAATACACCGTCTGCTATGGTATCCTGGTTATTATTATTTTCTTAATCCTGGTTCTTGTGGTTTCATCGTCTCTCTCTAGTGCAATGAGGCAGAAGCATAGCACTGGACCAGTATTGAGAGTCTGTGGTCTAATACTGCCTCTGGCCCTTACTTGCTGTGCAGCTTGGGCAAATCACTTGGCCTCTCTGGGCTATGGTTACTCATTCACACAATGGTAGTGCTGAACTCCTATAACTGCCAAGTCTCTTCTGCTCTTTTCTTTTGTCCTGTCTCATGACTAATCACCAGTGCCAGCGGAGAGCACGAGTTCAACTCTTTTCTCTTCAGCTGGCCACACAAACAAACGCACCTTACTCCCAGCAATCACTAAAATCTGGTACCCGACGCCATTTAGGCTTCTGGCCATCACTCTTGGGCAAAGGAGAGGTTTTTTTCATTTCTGTTCCCTTTCCAGCTTGGGCTTAGCTTTCCTCACTTACATCCTAAGCTGTGAAAATGGACAGAGCGGGCGACAGGGAATAGAAGATGAATTGAAAAAAAAAAATCCTGCTACAATAAATTGTATCACGGTGGAGATCTCTTTCCAACCAGAAAATTCAGAGCCCAGACAATGGCTCATCTGTTTCAAAGCATATTCATAGCAACAGAATTCCAGGTCAACGAAAGGGATTCTCCACGTTCTTCGAGTTGACTGCAAAGGGATTTAACCCACACCTAGAAAAAAGAGCTCCTCCGTGGTGGATTCTGGGTGTGAGGGAGACCTGTCAACACACCTAGGGTGGTTGGCTGGAGTTGCTGCTACTTCCCTTGGGGCTCGTCCCACCTAATGACAGCGTGAGACAGAAGAGTCTGGGGCCCTGCCTGGGAGGACAGTTGGGTAAATATTTGGGCAGCTCTGGCTACTGCTGGAATGGTGAGCAGGAGCCGGGACCAGAGGAAATGGCCCCCGTCTCCCAGGCCCTCCAATGATACATTTTTATAAACATCCAGGCAGGCAGCCGCGAAAAGCTCCTGGGCTTTACAAACACATTTCATATTCCACGGTCAGAGGAGAGCATGGGCAGTGAAGAGGGGGCAGGAAGCAGGAGGGGTCTGGAACCAGCTTTCTAAATTTAACACGCAGTTGCTTTTAGGCCAAGTGGATAAAAAATAAATTCCAGTGCTTAACACTCTTATCTTTGTTTACCATTTCCCCAAACAGTGAGTGGCCGGCACTGTGACTCTGAGGCTGAATTATCAACGAGATTCACGCAGGAAGGAGGGATGGACGTGCCTGGGAGGGTGGGGGTAGATAGAGCTACTTGACCACTCTCTGCCTTCCCATGACCTTTATTCAGCCTGACAGAGTGGCCAGGATCTGCTAAAGTCACAAGGCTGTCCCTGGGTGGACGAGGTATGGCTGTGATGTTTCAGAACAACCCAGAAATAGAAGGCACCATGAGGTCACCCATGTCAAGTGACTATTGATGAGGGGCCTATTAAGATCCTTCAGTGACCTTTTTAGGTGCTCTGTCACTGGTCTTGAAAATCCCCAGTGAGCAGAGGCCCACCTCTTCTGTGGCTAAGTTGTGGTCACTGGAAAATCCTTGCCTGAGTTGTCAGGGTCTTTCTCTGGGCCTTACACCATTGGCCTGGTTGCCCTCTCGGAGCTGCGTGGACTTTCCTGTCACATACTGCCCCACAGACATGCAAGGGTGCCCTTGTCTCCCCAGGGGTTCCCTGGTCCTTCCAGGGCACCTGGGAGAGTGGCCTATCAAAGTCACCTTACTCCCTGGTGCTCAGTCCCCTCTCTGCCTGCTCATCCCTTGACCCCACTGGTACCCACTCTGTCCTCCCCCTCCCCAGTGGACAACACACTGGCCTCTCCTCATCCCTAACCCCCAGCCCCATCCAAGAGGCAATATGAAGCGTCCTCTGAGGTCCCCTGCTGTCCAGCCATTAGGTTTTCCTGGGCAGCACTGAAGGTTCAGTTCCGTGCTTTTCTTTCTCAGCCTTGTCCCAAAGACTCATCCACCTCTGTGTGGCTGAGCTGGACACTGTCACTTTTCCGCTTTTGGCATGAGCTGCTGTCCATCCAGGGCCTCCAGCACGACCCTGCCACTATCAAGCTCCTCCTGCACCTCGACAGCCCCTGTTTCCATCTTCCTTTCAGCCACCCAGGAAGGCGGCCTGGAAATGGCTCTTATCTCCCTTCATTTGCTGACCCCTCTCCCGGGTGAGTCTTCGTTTATAGCAACGATTGTGGTATCCAGGCCACATGTGGTACTCCCCTGGGGAGCTTGGACAGGGATACCAAGTCCTAAGCCCCATCCAGACCAATTAAATCAGAGTGTTTGGCTGTGGAGCCTAGCAACGACAGGGACAGCTGGGACGTGTGGCTAACAGGTAGCTGGAGGCTGGACGATGGCGGTGGCCTGCTCTCACTGACCCGCTTCCCTGCTCTCTCCTCACCACTCCAACAGGACCTTGTCAGAGCACAGGTAGCATTTCCAATGTGTCACCTCTCCTCATCGAAGCCCTCAGCGGCCCCACCATAATAACATATCACTGAATGAACAATTAAAGGGTCTCCCAAACACACAGCCAGTTCTTCTTGCTCTGGGGTCACAGCTATCTACCCCTCCCCTCCCCCAGCCCAGGTGGGGAGCAAAGCCTCCCTGTGCAGTGAGGGAAGAAGCTCATTTTCTCTTCAGACTAAGTGCAGTCCACTCTTTCCCCCCAAAGCAGAGAAAGCAGCCGGGGTGATTTAACTGTCATTTACTTAGGAACTTATTTCTCTAAGCATCAAAAACAATCAACTGTGAATGATCCTAAATATTGCAAAACAACAGATAATTCAAAGACTCGAATCTACTTGGTGTTGGAATGCATTTTTGCTGATGAGTGCTTGCATCTGATAATTGGGACAATTCTTTCAAATTAGGTAATTAGATGTCTTATTTGTTCCTACCCCCCAACACACACACACACACACACACACACACACACACACACTATAGGAATAAATAACTCAGCTCCCAAAATAGTGCCCTATTTCTTTCTCTCAACTCTTTCCTGGAATAGAGATAATGGTGACTTCAGAGCCCTGGAGGGGGTTGGGAGAGGAAAGGAGAAGGAACCCACAGAGTAAACAGAGGAACTAGATGTCAACAAGCTGCTTTAGAAGTCACCCTTAAAATTCAGACAGCATGAACAACCAGTTTGTAAAACTGCTCGAAATAGCTACTCAAACTGGAAATACACATCTCATAGGACCCAGCAATTCCACTCCTGGGTATATACCTAAAAGAAACTTGTGCACATGTTTACCAAAAACCGTATTCAAGAATATTTACATCTGCTTTATTCAAAATGGTCCCCAAACTGGGAGCATCTCAAATGTCCACTGACAGTTGAAAGGATGAATACGCGGTTACATGGTAGCAGTGCACAGCAGAGCACCACACAAGAATGAACACACAACAACTATAGCTCCACACAACCACAGCTACCTACCACATGGAAGAATCTCACTAAGAAAACAGGCAGATGGGAAAAGCCTGCCTGCTGGATACTCCACTGATAGAAAGCTCCGGCGAAAATGCAAGTCTTCTGTGTGTTAGAAATCAGCTTACTCGTGAAGGGGTCCTGGGGGAACTCAATGTTCTGAAATGTTCTGTCTTGGTCCAGACAGTGCTACACAGGTGTGTTTACCTTGTGAAAACTCTACACTCTGTTTGTGCTGTTTTTCTACACATACATTATTCTTCCACAAAATGCACAAAAGGAAAGGAAAGAAGATAGAGAGGGAGGAGGGAAGAAAGGTAGGCCCAGGAGCAGGGCAGAGTGGGAAAGGCTTGGAACTTGAACACCTGGATTCAGTTTCACTCTGCCTTGGCTAAGCCATTCACTGTGTGAATCTCTGACTTTTTTTATTTATAAAATAGACAAGTCTCCCTACCTACCTCACTGTGCAGTTGTGAGGACCAAGTGGAATAGATGTACGAACCATCCGGTGAGCAACACAGTCCTGCACAAGGCAAGGATGTAATCATCACAGACCTCTGAAGACAGGAATCCTAAAGTGGGTCAGCAGGATGGACAACACTCCACCCAGGGCCCTGGGCAGAGGACTGACACCCATGGGATGTGTGTGCTGGATGCAGGTTGGCCATGGCCATTTATCACATCCCCGCACCTGATCCCTTAATGTCCAGGAGCACCTGGGATGATCCCTGGGTTTGTATGAGACGGGTTCTGTCTCTTTTCTTATAAAATAGATATAAACAGATGCTCTATACACTATCCCAGGTGTTTGTCTAAGGTTTAGGAACATTTCTCCATCCAAATCTGCCAAATTCTTTAAGCTAGCCCATGCGCCTTTCTGAGCACTGCCAGTGATGTTGGTAGAAGACTCTTCACACCTTCCCCTCAAAACCAAACCCTCAGTGGCCTCTCACTCCCCGCCTGAAACAGCTCACTGGACCCCGATGACCTCCAATGACAGATCTATGGAATCTCAAAGACAAACTGTCAGAGCTGCGAGGATCTTGGCCTCCCAAGTCAGAGAATCAGTCAGGAGGCCACCAACCTCCCTCAGCTGGCCAGGAAAACTCAGGTTGCCAGGGAGGGGTCTTGCTTCTCATCTTGTGGTTAAAGGGCAAAGTGAGGTGACCACATTTTCCATGGATGGGTTTCATATGATAGTCTTCTGTTCCTCAGGGAATCAAAGAGCATGGAAATCTTTCTTCTTCATATAGCTGTGTGGCCCCTAGCTGTCCCCATGCTTAAAGGGTTTCTAATTCCCTGCTTTTAGAGAGCAAAGGCTGGCCCCGCTTGGTCCCTCTGCAAAGTACCCAGGCCAGTGAGGTATGGGAGAGCCCTTACACATGCATTTGATGCTGCTATGGCTACTGCTCAGCAAGGACAGTACTGAAGCCACCCCTGCTTCTGATTCCTTTAGCAAAACAGGAAAGAATTTTTCTGTTAGATCTGGAGACAATCTTTATGGAAGCGGTGACATTTTTCTTTTCTTTTTTTCATTTATATTCCAGGTCATATCCAGTGAGTGGTATATGTATAAGTACATGAGTGACTCTGTGTAGCTGTGCGTGTGTGTGTCTTTCAGAGAGAATAATACACAAAAATCTAAATGTAGCATGGTGCAAGCCTGTAATCCCTATTACTTGGGAAGCCAAAGTAGGAGTATCACAAGTTTAAGGCTAACCTGGTGATTTCAAGACCCTGTCTCAAAAAATAAAAAGGACTGAGGATGTAGCTCAGTGGTAGAGCACCTCTGGGTTTAATCCCCAGCACTGAAAAATAAAGACCCTAAGTATAGAAATGCAAGACTTGTAGGAGAGAACAGTGTTATTTCCTGCTTAAAAAGATTTATCAATAGATTTTCCACAAAGTTCTCTGGTCTATCTACAGCATTTCAACGTTGGTTTAGAGATATTCTGCTATATGATAGCAAGTCTAGGAGACCAAGAACCTTAGAAATAAAATTAGAAGTTAGTGTCACTGAAGATTACATATAAATCAGTGTCCCTGAAAATAAAGGACCTCTGTTTTGAGAATGTAAACCATGAGGCAAAGATGCCACTTACTTCTTTATTTTCTGTTTTTCCCAATATTTAATTTTCAACCTTCTAAGGGCACATTTATTTGATAAAATAAGTCCCAGTTGAGATGAATTCAATAGGACTTTAAATTGCTTTCTTCCTAACACATCTTTATAGAGTGATTCAATACCGAAGACAGAGGCCTCCAGAGGAAATGAGCTCCTGCCACTGAATATGTCCAACAGAAGTATCCCCTGCTGGTTGGGCCCGTTAACTTTCCAGGGACTTTTGCCTTTGTCATCTCATTTGCCCTACACTGCCAGATGGGAGGGACAACATCATGATCCCAACCGGCAGCCATGGTGACCTGTCCATGTTGCCCTGATGACTGGCCCAAGGTCCCAGCTGATAGGTGATCCACCGGGATCTGAACCCTGCCTGCCCTGGCCAGATCAGGTGGCTTCCCCAGACACAGCCAGGGTGAGGGAGAGAGGCTGCAGATTCTTCCCAAATTCTGAGTAGTTTGGCCTTTTCGGCAGGAGTCAGGGAGATCTCTGGGAATGACTTTAACCTTATCTTTTGGAAGCGCTGAAGTTTAGCATGCTGCCTGGCTTGGAACTGGAGAATATCCTGCTCGGTCCACCAAGTTTTCCTGGCCCACCAGGCCTTGCAGACCTGCCTGAGCCCTGACTAGCTCTTAGTAATGCATCTGCTGGGTTCTGCTGGCAGGGGGCCTGGGCATGTGGAGGCTGAAGGCACCTAACAGTCTGTGCCCCAGAGCTCAGCCTGGGGCTCCTGTCCTCCTGTTTGCCTGGCTGCCCAGAAGCTGCTTCCATTTTTGACAGGCTGAATGAGCCGCCAGCCTTTTCTTCCAAGGAAAGGCACTTCCTTCACTAAGCTTCCTTCCTCTCCCTCTTCACCCAAGTTAGATCCCACCCCAGTTTTTTGTTTCAGGGTTTCTAGATGCCAAAGAAAAATATGCAGCATCCATACCAGCTACCATCCCGTTTCCTCTCTTGGCAGCCACCACCCACCATGTGCTTCCCACCCAGGGCCACACCTGTGTTCTCCAGCATCTTCAGGCTTGGCCCAAGCGGTTGCCCTCATGAGATGCCTTTCTACCCCTCTGCCTGGCAAACGACCACTCTCCAGGGCCAGCTCACAATGGCCCCTGACCTACTCGGCCAGCCTGAAATTCTGTACACACACCTTGAGTTTTCTGAATAGGTGTTCCATTCACTATTGTCACTTAAACTTTTTATTTACCTTTTTATTATGCAGAGTGTCACCCACCTCCATAGGACCCACCTGAAACCACCCAGCTTCATTGATTTCCACACTCTTCTTCCTCCACTTCCAACTTTTAAAAATATTCAGACATCATATATATCCAGCCATCTGTCAATATTCAGCATATATGTCTTTAAAATGAGAAGTCTTTTCTAAAACATGACCCCAATGCCATCATTACACTAAAAACAAAATGGGCCATAATTTTTTTTAAAGGATCAAATATCCAGCTGGTTTCAAAGTCCCCTGATTGATCCATGGTATTTGTTTTTCATTGGTTTGTTTGAACACACATCAAAACAAACCTACCCACTTTTCATCAGAAAGGTCTCAGTGTAGACCTTGGTCCCTGTCCCCCCACCCCAGCCTCCTAGGTCCCAAATGTCTGGGGTGCACGCTCTTCATCTGTTTTCCATCCTCCTCTCCACTGGATTGTATCCTGATAGACAGAGAGAGAGAGAGAGAGTCTCAAGGGAGTAAAAGACCCAGTGTTGTTAGTCACACCTCCTGGGCTTAGCACAGTGCCTGCTCCATAGTATGTGCTGGCTCCATACAAGTTCCTAAATGGCTAAATAAATGGTCTCCCAAGAACTAGCCTTCCACTCCTCCAAAGCCCATTCTAGAAAACTGTACACATCTAGTACCATGATATGCTTGGAAATGTGTTTCTCCAAGGGGCAGGGCCCTCATTATATCCAGATCCCAGAACCCAGCACCTGACTGGCATGAGGTGTTCGCTGAGGGAGAGCTAAATGAAAGGAGCACTTTTCTCTCCGTGAGATTTTGGGCTCCAAGGCTTTCCTCTCTGCATCTCCTTTTTTTCTCATCTCTATCTGAAGAATTTGGATACAATGATTTCTAAGGTCCTTTTCAGGAATGGGGAACCCTCATTTACCATACGCTTGCTGCCCTCTGCTGGCAGGACTGGCTCAGGACCCTGAATCACTGGGGTTCAAAGCAAGAACTACAGGCCAGCAAATAGGGATGGGTGGACGGAGGGTCTGCACCTGGGATGGGAACTTGACCTTTGTTGCCTTGTTTGGGTTACACTAGAACATAGTGGGGCCTCCCTCCACCCCTGCCTTCCACTCCTCCCATGTGGAGGCACTCATGTCCCAGACAAGCTTTAAAAGAACTGGTGCCCAGTCCCTACCCTGGGCCACTCATTTAATCCCTGAGGAGTGGGACCAAGTGCCCGCGTGGATTAAAAGCCATCCAGCTGGTTCTGATGCGCAGGCGCACCCAGACCCACTAGGCCAAGGTGATGGTCACATGTGAACCTTGAGTAGGAAGCTAGAAACACAGAAAGGGTGGATGGAAACTTTGGTTTTATTTTTATTTTATTTTTTTTAAAGAGAGAGAGAGAGAGAGAGAGAGAGAGAGAGAGAGAATTTTTTTTAATATTTATTTTTTAGTTATTGGCGGACACAACATCATTGTTTGTATGTGGTGCTGAGGATCGAACCCGGGCCGCACGCATGCCAGGCGAGCGCGCTACCGCTTGAGCCACATCCCCAGCCCCGAGGCTTTGGTTTCATAATCAGCCTATCTTAACAACTTCCCTTGACAAACCCTGACAGCTTATATTTTTCACTGGGAACCTACACTATGTACCTGCTGGGAGCATGGCTTCCAGATTCAGTGTTGTTTCTTTTGTTTTCTTTTCTCTTTTTGCTTTCCTTTCTTTCTTTATTCCTTCCTTTTCTTCTTTCTTTCACATTCTTGCATTTGTTAAGACTCCTTTGGTTGCAGATAACAGAATTCAGATGCTAACTTTGAGAATTTGCTGGAAGAGCACTGAGATGCTACCCCCCAGGCTACTTGCCAAAAAGCAGAAGGCCAAGGGGAACCGGAGCTCGGGAAAACACCAGGAAACAGTCTCCCTGTCCTTTGCCTCTGCCTCCCTCCACTTGTCTAATTTGTGTCTTCTTTCCCAGGCCAACTGTTGTTTTCTGTTCATTAATCCCTGAAGCAGAAGGTGGCCACCAACAGCTCATGCTCAACCCATGTTCAACTTCTGCCTACTACACAACGCTCCTTTTTTCCTTTCTCCTTGGCCAGTCATAGTCTGCGAGCTGACTATATAATTTGTGAGCCCAAAGCAAAGTGGAAACGTGAAGGCCTATCTTCAAAAAGCAGGAGGAAGTGCCACTAATGGTGCAGATAAACCTCTCCCTTTCTTCCAAAACACAGGCTCAAAGATAAAGTTATGCCAGTCGTGGTGGTGTCGCATGCCCATAATTTCAATGGCTCAGGAGGCTGAGGCAGGAGGATTGTAAATTCAAAACCAGCCTCAGCAACTTAGCAAGGCCCTAAGCAACTTAGTGAGATAGTCTCACTAAATAAAATATAAAAAGGGCTGGGGATGTGGCTCAGTGGTTAGGCACCCCTGGGTTCAATTTCTGGTACCATAAAGAAAAGATGAAGTTATTAGGACTCTAAGACAGTGCCCACAGAGCATCAGCCCCCAAGCACAGGGCCCTTCCCACTGCTCAGAGCTCATCTGGCAGCCCTGGAGGCCTGCAGTGGAAGTGGGAAGTGTGGTGTGAAGTTGTGAGACCCTAACGAAGGAACAGTACCCAGAATTGAGATGAGAGCGCACTGGGAAAACCAATCATTGTTATTTTTTATCACAAAGTGCCAATACCTCACTCGTCTTCCAAATTCACAAACATATAGACCTGGGATTAAACTATAAAGATTCTGCAACTTGACTCAGGGGCATCAAGAACACATGCACCATACTGAACAGCTATACCATCTTACATTAGCTAAAACATCTACCATGGACTTCAAGACTCCGTGCGTCCTGGCCCTGCCCCTTCTGCCACCTCTGTGCCTTCTACCTTCTCTGCATTTCTAGCAGGTTCACAGGCAACAGTACTGCTACTGCCCCCAGGGAAATCACTGGGAGATCAAGCCACATGGTGGCTCCCAGGTTTTAAGTGGTTCCCCCTGCAAGGGGAGCCAGGCCACCCGAACCTATCTGTGGAAGCAGTGGTGGCAGAATGAACTTGTCCAGGAGGTCTAGCTCATGGTGCTCCGGGGAGGGGCGGGGACATAAGAAAGCCCCCCCCCCCCACCGTGGGGATCCTTCCTGGATTAGTGTTAGCGAATTGACCTACCAACCGACTCACTTGGCCCTGAGGAATGTGGAGAGGCTGGGAGGGTCGGGGAAGTCCTCCCTTGCAGAAACCAGCCCAGCAGTGAATAAACTGAGCAGTGAATAAACTTCCGGTGCCTCCACCCTGACCCACCCTACCCACTGGTGTGCCCACATCCTGCTCCACCCACCTGCAATATGTCCCCCCCTTCAAATGTGGGTGAGAGTCAGGGAGTGATGCTAGGATCCCCCAATACCTGAACCCCCCAAATCTGAGTAGTCCCCAACTTGCCCTAATCTGCTGTGTGAAAATGGGGATCTCATTGATTTACTTTGGTTTCTCATCACAACCACCTGTAGTTCTTCGGTTTGGCTATGAGCATCCTTTCAACAGCTTTCCTAGTGAGTTCTTTTCTTACTGATTTATAATAGTTCTCTGGGTTTTTGTTACTATTAAGGTTTTATAAATGTTATAAACATTTTTTTCTTCTTTACTATTTCATTATTTGTCTTCTAACTTTGTGGTGTACCGATTTCCACCCATGTGACAGCCTCTCTCAGCCTCAGTTTTCTCATCTAAGAAATGGGAAAACAGCTTCCTCATTGGTCTGCTGGGAGGTTTGAAGGGGTAATTGATGTGCAGAACTCAGTCAGCCACATAATCAGATCTTAATAAACACAACTGCTGCTGTAATTTGGGAACAAAATTTATGTTACTTTCACCCAAGTCCAAGACTGTACCTGCTCATAATGTCCAGCACTGTGAAGTTCAGCACAACAGAACATGTGGAGCGCGGGTCTGATGCCACCTGGATGGCATCTACTTCTCATCTTGTGGGTTTTTCACTTGAGTGTTTGCTAAGGTCGCAGCGGAACTCTGAAGTTCATGAAAAAGGCATAGTGCCGTGGGGCTCCAGTTAACCGACCTTCTTCCGTTGTCCCTACCCTGCATTAGAGGGCCCCTGAGTACCACAGCCTCCAGGAAGGCCTGCCCTATCTGGACATGGTGATCGCAGAGACCCTGAGGATGTACCCGCCGGCATTCAGGTATGTGCGCAACCCCCCCCCTGCCCTGCACTCTGGGTCCCTTCAGCATCGAAGTTTGGAACCCTCACTGGTCCCAGCCTGTGACCAGCTGTGTTATCACATATGCTCTTGATGACAAAGTCTGAGTCCTGGGTTCCTTTGTCTCCCGTGGCACCAGGCACAATGCCCCGGATGTTTGGCCCATTCTGCTGTAGGTTAACCACTTTCTCGAAGCATCACCAGTCTTTCCTTAATGTAGTCTTCCTCCCCGACTCAAGCCAATCTCTTTGGCCTCCTGCCTTTGATGGAGTTCGCCACTGCCCCTGTCTAATCATTTATTCGTTCAGCAACTGTTTATTAAGCATCTACTTTGCCAACCACTGGGAAGTCAGCCTGGATACAAAGCAGATCAAAGTCCCTGCCCTTGAAGACAACATCATCCAGGGCTGGGGATGCTCCTCCCTGGTGTCCAACAGCTCCAACCCGTAACATCCTCCAAACTCCTAGACAAGACTTCCCAGCCAAGGACATCTGACTCACCTGTCGCCCCTCCTCCCCTGCCAGCACTTTTAGCAGTAATGGTACTTCATATTATATTCTCCGACACACTTTGACCACCCCACAACATGTCACTAACGTACAGTCAGCAACGCCAACCTGAAAGTGCCCTGAGAATAGGAATCAAATCTGTTTCTTTCAATTTTCCCCAAATGGGGCTTCTCTTGGAATAGGGCATCTTAACCTTGGTCCACAGGCTCTCAACAGCAGCAAAACTGTGGCCAGGTTTCAGGTTATAGAAACAGAAGAAGCACAGGCAGTTAATTGTATCTCATGAATTCTAGTCAGTACTTCCATGAATCAACATACCACAGAGACCATATGGAGGTACCTTTTGCCATTTCTAAAGAGAAAATGTGGAAGATTTGAGGATATCTCAAAGTGATATTTCAAACCAAAAGCATTACAAAGAGTGTGACTATAGATATTATGCAAGATGTTCAAGTTCAAAAGCAAATATGAAAACTTACAGTGGTGTGCATGCCAGGTGTCTTGGTACAGAGAGGCCAGTGAGTCAGGGGCTCTCCCAACACCAGCATCAAGACCTGATTCCGTGGCTCTTTCTTAATTTTCTTGGGAGCCTCAAACAAACTGCTTTCCAATCTTTCCTCCCTTCCTCGCCTCCCGCCCCCTCCTCCCGCTCTTGCTCTTCCTCCTCCCGACTCCCTCATGATTTATATCTAGCTTTCTTCCAAGGGGACTTGTGGGCAGTGGTATTCACATTAAAATGAAGTTCAAAACAAAACAGTCAGTGATAAAACTGAATGAGTCTGCTTAAAGAGCCCTTACTGGGCTCAGAGATGGCTGCTAACTGGGGTCAGACCTCTGCGTGGTGGCTGAGGTTCCTGGCAGAGAGCGGAACCAGCTGAGTCGAACAGTTGTGCTCCCCAGTGGGAGGAAAGTTACAACTGATTAAAGACACACTATTTCCTGGATCTAAACTCAATCAGGAATTCACCCCATGAGACTTCATGTAGGTGGCATGTTGAAGAACAAAGTGAACGGCCTCTAAAATAGAAAAATCAACCTGGACATGTGTGGGGACACACAATGCTATGGTCAGTTCTCTTGGCAACCCCTTAATAAAGAGTCACTTGGTACAGTCATTGCTCTGGGGACCAGGTTACCCATGATCTCAATTGAATCAACATACCACAGAGACCATCTTGAGATACCTAGAGAATCTGGGTGGACTGACTAAAGTTCCCCCATAGAAGTGCACTGGGGGATCTTGGGAAAGCCCCACACTGGCTCTGGGCTTCTCTTTCCCATGACACCTGTGCTTCTGGCCCCACAAAAACTCGGAGAGACTCCAGGAAAATAGATATGGAAGCATCTCTAGGCAGCTACAGCATGCGGGTTGTGGAGAGGGGACAAGGCGCTGGGCTTGATCCAGGACAGCTCTTTGGCAGCTCACTCCCCCAGCCTTCAGCCCCCACCAGACAGCAGACACAAGGGTTGGGGCAGAGTGACATTTAGGGGGATATAGGGACAGTGAGCATTTTGTTTATTTTACTTTCTCCCAGAAATGCATGGTGACTTCTCCTGAGCACTGTCACAGCTTGACTTATCCACAGAAGAAACTCAGTGTAGAAAATGTGACAATTCTTGGTTAGTGATCTGAATGAATCCACTTGGGCACAGTACCATTCAGCTGACCGCATGCCTCTCCTGAGGCCTAGTCTAGCCAGGCAGAGACCCAGCCACTGGACGGGCGGGCCCTACTAGCCAGCCTCCAGTGGTCAAAGCTGATTCTGGTAAAGATGAAAAAGCACAGGTGCCAGAGGATGGCCTGTTTTGTCCCCTTCGGGACAGGTTACGACTTCACAAACCCATGCCCTGGTCTTAGTGTGGGTGTTTGCTACCATTCCAGGCATGAGTAGGTCAGGATCTGAATGGGGTCTCCTTCCTGGCATCTTAACTATTCCAGTCTTAAAGGAAAACTTAAAACAGAGGAGAACAGAGAGAGGAGCCTCACATTTGCTCTTGGTTTCTTTTATGAGCAGGAGCAGGGTATCATCATAACTTATGTAATAATTATATTTCCTCTAAGGTATTTAGGTAAGCTTCAGGGCACAGTGGTGCACCCCTATAATCCCAGGAGGCTGAGGCAGGAGGATTCCAAGTTCTAGGCCAGTCTCAGTAACTCACAGAGACCCTGTCTCAAAAAATAAAAAGGGCTGGGTGGGGAATGGGGGCAGATTTGAAGTAAAAGCCAGCATAGAAGTATTTTTAATTTTTGAAGTGATTATATTACCAAAATAACTTGCTTATACTTTAAAAAATAAAGAAGGATCCAAAGGAATCCTTCTTTGCCCGAGTCCAAGTCCCTTGAGAAGCCACTGGTACAAGTTGAGGCATACTTCCAGAAATGTTAGATTCGTACGCAAACTTCTAGTCTACCCTAAAAATAAAACAAATGGCATTATGCCATTGCCATCAGGCATGACAACCTGACCAGACCTCCTCCTCTCTAGCAGAAGCAGTTATCTGCAGAGAGGCAGATAATGGAGAACCCCAATTTCCTTTAGGTAAACCTCACAGGACTTATAGAGCAATCTAACTCACAGAGACAGAAAGCACAAAGGTGGGTTCCAGGGACTGGGGGAGGGGAAGGAGGTCAGTGGTTAATGGGGACAGTCTCCCTTGGGTAATATGAAAAGACCTGGCAGTAATGGTGGCTCAGTAGGCATGGACTTAATGCCACAGAACTGTGCACTTAAAAATGGTCCAAATGGTAGGTTTTATGCTATTTATATTTTACAATAAAATAATAAATAAATAAATAAATGAGTAAATCCAACCTCACCAGGGTGAGTTCTGGCATTAGAATATTACAGAATTACCATAGCAGCTGACTCATCAGCTTTGAGGCTGTTATAGTCAGACACCCTCATGTTCTGTTTTAGGGATTAATATGCAGGAGATTTTCCATTGATTCTGGGCACTTGGGGGGGAGGAGTTGGGTGGTACAGAAATGAGCAGGGGTAGGCTGGCAGAGGGGAGGGATGTGCATCCCTGAGATTCCAGTCAGGTTGGGGAAACAGGCCTCCTCTACAAGGGAAATTGTGTTGGAGACCAAGCCATGACATGGGCCATGACTGGCACCCCCACCAGCCCTCCTGTTAGGAAACATCGAAGGTGAGGAAGTGGGCTTTGTTTCCTTACTGTGGTCCATGCCTAGTAAGGGCACAGTGGTGCACACCTATAATCCCAGGGTCTCTATAAGTTACTGAGACTGGCCTAGAACTTGGAATCCTCCTGCCTAGTAAGCGGGCTGATGTTGAAATCAGAAAGAAACTTCTAACACCATATTCCCAGAAGTAGCTGGGAAGAGGGTGGGCAGGTGGGAAGGGGCAGTGTGATACAGAGAAGCTAGTGGCTGTGACTCTGCCCTTGTCCTGAAGGTTTTGTCCCATCTTTTAAAATTCCAAACAAACTATGGCCAGAACTCTTAGAAGTTTGTGCTAAACCAAAAATCTAGAATTCTACATTTTTGTAACCCAAACTGAGGAAATGAGAGGTTCTTTGGCTTTCCATCTCAACTTTTGTTTCTGGGAGATTCTAGATCTAAAGTGTAACAGCATATTCATTTAACAGGACCTCAGAATGAGGGCATTATATAGGGTTTAAAGGTTTAAGGTGAAAATGATTGAAATGGGGCTGAGTCTAGGACACAACCGTTTAGGGGCTGGTAGCTATAGGGAGGCGAGGGTATTAAAGGGAGGCTTGATAGTTGACACTCCTCTGTTTTATCTCAAGTGAGCAATCTATTGTTCTGATAGGAAAGCTGTTTGCCCAGATAAATTAGTTTGCTTTACTTTCTAAAGCAAACAGTGGAGTTATTTCTTGGTTTAGTGGCTTATCTTCCTGGGCAAGAATTTTCTGGAAGAGGCAGAAAGCCACTTTGACCTGAGGGGTGGCCAGGCTCAGCCCCAAGAGTAAAGTTATGCTGCTCCGAAACTGGAAGCTCCATTCTCAGGTGAATCTCTGTCCACGTCAAGCAAGGCAAAGCTTCCATGAGCGCTGTGCTGGGTTGTGCAGCTGCTCCGTGTTCTTGGGTAACGGGTGCTCGGTGTAAGAAACCGAGGTGAGATAAGGACACTAGAACTCAACCTGCTAGAACTCTTCAGGACCCAAAAAGGGCCTTCACAGGCAGGCTCATGGAGGAGGCCCAGGGTCACCTTGGGGTATGGTCTCACTAGCTCTAGGAGCTGTCCATAGACCCTCAGCTCAGCCCTTGATGTAGCCTGAGGTGGCCCTAGTGCCCCCACCTACTTCAGGCCTTAATCCCAAATGCTCCCCAAAAGGCTCTCACTGCACCCCAAACTGTTCCCAGTTTTCCTGGTTTCTGATCTCCTGCTTCCTTCTCCTATTCATGGCTCCATTACACCCACTGAACTTGACATTCAGCTACAAGCTTCACTGGCCACTAACTTTAACTCCATTCTCCACTCTGGGGCCACACAGCCTCAGACACCTGGGACTCCTGCCCAGCTCCAGGGCTCTCTCCTAACAAGATTGACAAGCCACTCTGGTTGCTGCCAGAAAACTGGATTGGAAGAAAAAAGATCAAGCTCTCAATCAAGGAGGAGGCAGTAAAATGTGATCGTCCACTAAGTAAGCCTCACGGCAAATGTGCAGAAAGGGCAGAGTCCAGAACCGCTGGAGGAGAGCCAGGAGGGGAGGTGGGCAACTGTTGCAGCGGCTCTGCTCACCTTAACTTTGAGGAGCCTATGGAACAGCCCAGGGGAGAGGTCTAATCTGCAGCTGGAAATACGAACCTGCGGTTTGGTTTGGGGCTGGGGAAGGGGCCTCAGGATGTAGTGGAAGTCATGAGTGTGGGTGACATCCTAGGAGACACCAGGTATAAGAGGTTGAAGAATCAGAGGAACCTACTAAAGAGAGGAGGGGAAGGAACTCCTGTCACGCAGGAGGAAAACCAAAGCAAGTGATGTCATTAAAAATCAAGTAGTAAATGGAGAGAGGAAGACAAGGAAGAGGAGGAGGAGGAGGAAGAGGAGGAGGAGGAGGAGGAGGAAGAGGAGGAGGAGGAGGAAGAGGAGGAGGAGGAAGAGGAGGAGGAGGAGGAGGAGGAAGAGGAGGAGGAGGAGGAAGAGGAGGAGGAAGAGGAGGAGGAGGAGGAGGAAGAAGAGGAGGAGAAGGAGAAGGGGAGGAAGAGGAGGAGGAGGAAGCAGCTTATTTTTCAGCTGTTCTGTGAGTTCAAAATTATTTCCAAAGAAAAACCAAAACCAAAGCAAAGAAAGGTGCAAGGAAAGAGTGGCCCAGGAGGCCGAGGAAGAGGAAGCCGAAATGGTCTTTGGCGATCTCTGCATGAGGACCGTCTGCAGGCCGGGGGAGGAGACAGAAGCTGGACAGTAGGCTAGGCAGTGAAACGGAGGGGACGAAGTAAGCGGGTGAGCGAGGACAGTCTGAAGAAGCTGAGGGGGAAGACAAGAAGGGAAGGAACTGAAAAACTACCCTCCACGCCTCTGCCAGGAACAAGCCCTTGGAAGGCATCCTTGCACCCACAACCCCAAGCACACAGAGGGCACTCCACTGCTTCCTTGATAGATGGACAGAGGGGTGGCTGCGGGCTTTTGCAGCAAAGGCCAGGCACACCTGAGGAGCCTGCAGACTAGAGGCTCCTGGGCAGTAGAGGGCTCACGGGATGGGGGCTGGGCCTCCTTCCCCTGCCTCATTCCACACCCCACATTGGCTACACTGTCTACTGCAGCCCACCCACCTGCAATCTCTCTTGCCTATCTCTGCAGGTTCACGCGGGAGGCGGCACGGGACTGCAAGGTGCTGGGGCAGCACATCCCAGCAGGCACCGTGCTGGAGACAGCGGTGGGTGCCCTGCACCATGACCCCAAGCACTGGCCGGACCCTGAGACTTTTGACCCTGAAAGGTGAGCACTCCCCTGTTAAATGGGCCCTGAGCCATGTTTGTGGACTGAGACTCCTCAGCAGCGGTGAGAAAAGTACAGGCAGTTGTCCCTCCAAAAGTCAAAGGTCATGACAATTCAGACATCATTTGTAACATTTTAAAATGCCCCAAGTTGAATCCAGAGATTTGACATTCAGCAGCGATGCACGTAAAGAACAATCTCTTCCATTTGTTCAAGCAGGATGCAGGGTGTGGGGTGGTATTTGAGTGTGCACTGGAGAGAAACAGTCATTTCAACACAATCCTATAGTGTCAGCTAAACTTCCCTGCCATCTACATTCATGAGACCTGGATCCTCCTCCTTTTCCTGACATGGATTTGGTCCATTATCTAATTTCATTTCTAGATTCTGTGATTTAAAATGCCCAAGCAGGCCTCCACACCCTGCCACAAGTCAGAATCAATCGCTAGCCCTCCCTTTGCCATCTGCAGGAGCAGAGCTGGCCAGAAAGCCATTGTGTCTTCACCTTTATGGCACCATCTGGACCTAACCCAACTGTACATACAACAAGGTCACTAGGAAACCCTGGGAAGTGGGATCTAGAAAAATTATATCCCACTGCTTAGCAGGTCCTAGAAATATAGTTAAAGACCAAGAAATACCAACAGCACCCAAATAAGAGGTAGTAAGAAGCAAGTTGGCTGTTACAAAACGTGATGGTCCCCTAGCTCCACTGGCACAACACACCTGGCAAATGCTGCAATTTGGTAGCAGATTCAGCAATTCCAAGGAAGGACCTCTGGTGTCCAAATATCATAAGTCCCAGTGATTCAAGTTTCAGGTGCTCAGGTCAGCAAAGCCAGTGTGGTAGGGGAGGCAACTGAGACAGCAGGACAGGCCTTGGGATGTCTGTAGGGAGCACAGTGGCCGGTGTCCAGGGACTTAACTGAGGAAGGAGATGGGTGATGCCTCATCATCCTCTGGCTCCAGGTCAGGGCTGGGATTTACCACCTGGATTTCATTTAGTTCCCAGAGCCTTAGGGAGAGTCCTGCAGGAAACCATGCAGGGGTTATGCCTACTTGAGGTAATGGGGGCTCAGATGAAGGGCTGCTCAGCCAGAAGGAGGGACTTCAGACGGCAGGGAGCAGGCATTCGGGCCAACACTGACCTTCATACCGACTTTCAGGTTCACAAAAGAGGCCCAGAGGCAGCGGCAGCCCTTCACATACCTGCCTTTCGGGGCCGGCCCCCGGAGCTGCCTTGGGATCCGGCTGGGGCTGCTGGAGGTCAAGCTGACACTGTTCCATGTCCTGAGCAAATTCTGCTTCGAAGCCTGCCCTGAGACTCAGGTGAGGGCCCACTGTTCTGGGGAGAGGGTGTCACTCCAGTTCTCTGCACCACAGCTGGTCAACCAGGGCAGCCTCAGGCTGTGTGTGAGGGCTGGTGCTGGCTCCTTAACCTCCCTGGGCTTCAGTTTCTTGATCTGTAAAAGGGGGTGATGAGAAAAATACCCTCCACCTCTCCAAGTGAGAATCTTGTGAGTTAATACTTGGGCTTGGACAAAAGCCTGCCTGTAGTGGCCCTGTGATGTACACTCGGACTGGGCCTCATGTCGCTACAGCTCTTCCCTCCTCAGCAGAGAAGCCAGATGATGTGTGCGTGGCTGTGAAACGTTCCACCTTTGAAGGGTTTGGGGTGCATGGCTTGTCCTGCACCTTCTCTGGCTCCCCCAACGCATTATAGTCCTCTCTGCATGGATGGGAAGCAGAAGGGCTTCAGTTCCTTGGAGGATGCTCCCCTTCCCACTGTACAGATGGTCACTCTCCTGTCCCCCATTGCCTCGGCTCAGTCCCTGTCACAAGTGGTGACACACATTCCCCAGCAACATATACCTTCACTCCTGAAGTTCCAGTGAGGCTCACAGACACTGCCCTCACCCATCTGGGACCTTCTCACGCCCGCCCCTACCTTCCCGTCCCGGCCTCCCTCTCACCCATACTCTAGGCCCAGAGGTAGGCCAGGAAGCTTAAATCACCACCTTTTGTGGTAGGTTTTATTATTCCCATTCTTTAAATGAGGAACCAAGTTCAAAGAGGTTAAGTGACTTTCCTGAGGTCACACAATTGGACTGCAGATTCAGTAAGGGCAGGGTCAATGGTACTGTGCCCAGTACCCAGTACCCAGCTGCGTGTCAGGCCATGGCACTATTCACTCATTCATTCAACAAATTCTAATGACAAATGTGTGACTGGCCAAAAAGAAGGTGGGTTCAAACCTAGAACCTTTACACTCCCAAGTGCTCCAGCATGACATCAAGCTACCTCCCTGCATAGCGGACTGACTCTCAGCACGCGTGGTCCTGCCACCAGGAAACCCTTCTGCACAGCTGCAGACTTGAACAGGCAGTGTAAGGGGACTGATAAGGACACAGTGACAGACAATAATGTTTCCAGATCTGGAGACTGGCAGTGCCTCTGACACACAAACTGGGCTAGGCGGGTGTGGAGGAAAATGGATTTGGCTGGGGTACACAAAGACTGAGGCCCTGCAATGAAAACGTCCACCAAGGGCTGATGGTAAGGGTGGAACAAGTGAGGGGTCAAACTGAAAGGAAGGACAGGGCATCTGATGGTCTCAGTATTCTAGGGTCAACTACTTCCTTTTGGGGGCTTTTCAGACACAAATATCCAGATCAATGTCCAAAAATACATCCCTCAGCTCAAGAACCAGCCATGAGGGCTGGGGTTGTGACTCAGTGGTAAAGCACTTGCCTGGCACTGCATATAAATAAATTAAAAAAATAAAGACCCATCAACAACTAAAAATAAAAAAATACTAAAAAAAGAACAAAAACCAGCCATGAGAAACCAGGGCCTGCTGGATCCATTCTGAACCCATTCTAACTCACTCTGAATTAAAGATGAGCCTGAGCCCACCTTGAAACTTCCCACCCAACGTTCCACCCCAAGAGGGTTTTGCCCTCGGACTACTGCCCCACCTTGAACATCATTCCTCCTACCTCCTCTAAGAAATCCCACTCCCATGGCTTCACCTTCACAGCCCCACCCAGTTCCTTCAAAATCAGAAGCCCTCTCTGATTTTTCCAGCCTCAACCCACCTCCCCATTTTTGGAACTCCTGTTTCAAGTTCATCTAGACCCATGCTGTGCCTCTAGCCACATATGGCTATTTACGATCTAATTACTCGAATCAAATCAAAACCTCAGTCCTTTGCACGACCATATTTTGGGTGCTCACTGCCCAGGTGCAGACCATCTTGTTTCCTGGCATATACCCTTTCTCCAGCCTGATACAATCCTCAAAGGCATCCGAATAGGCCTAGCTGGGGCCTCAGCACTGAAACCCAGTGGATCCTTCTTTGCTCTGAGGTTCACATCAGCCACCGAATCCTCATTTTACACACACTCCAGGGGTGTGTAAACTGGCTTCTTTAGTAGTTCTTCAGGTTTCAAAACCCCAATCCCATCATGGCCTCTGCCTTTGAAGTTAGACATGGCAAAGTTTTAGGAACATCAGGGACCACAGCATGGGTGAGCAGAGAACAGCCTGAAGCTACTATCCCCAAAGAGAGCAATGAGATGTGAGGGGACTGCAGGGATGGCAAGAATAGTGGAAGAGGGCTGGGGATGTGGCTCATGCGGTAGCGTGCTCGCCTGGCATGCGTGCGGCCCAGGCTCGATCCTCAGCACCACATACCAACAAAGATGTTGTGTCTGCCGAGAACTAAAAAATAAATATTAAAAATTCTCTCTCCTCTCTCACTCTCTTTAAAAAAAAAAAAAAAGAATAGTGGAAGACTTTACTCTCCATGTTCTAGTCATGTGACCGTAGACGTGTTGATTGGCATCCCTGAAACTGTTTCTTCATTTGACAAGTGAGATATTACTATACCCTAACCAGATTTCTTGGGTGGATAAGTGCAGGGCCTGATACGCTCCTCATTTGTGGCATTTTATTCACCAGAAAAAGGGGATGTTTTAAAAATTTCATTAATGGTGTGCTGCTGGGGCCCACGCCAGGCCACAAGAGGCAGATTTGTTAATCTTGAGGAAATCTCATAGACCCTGCTTCTGGCCCAGTTCCAAGAAGTTTTCCTGCTTACAGTTAACTCTGATAAATATTTTCATTTCCTCTATTTTAGGTTCCACTGCAGCTAGAATCAAAATCTGCCTTGGGCCCCAAAAATGGAGTCCACATCAAGATTGTGTCTCGCTGACACAGAAGGTGTCTGGGAAAGGAGGGAACATCTCATGGCTACAGTATCTGCAAACTGGTGTTTTATAAGGGCACCCCTAAGTTCTAAGAAAACCCTCACATGGAAATGCCAATGTTTTAAAACACATCTGGCATGATTGAGAGGGTGCCTGGTATGCAAGTATAAAGGAGGTTATTTATGAGGTATTTCCCACATGCTTAATAAATATTTGTTGTACTTGGTTTTGACACTGCCAACGGGGTTTAAACCACTGATTTAAGTAAAGATTGTGGATAAATAAGTGAATGTATAGTTTTGGCAAAATTACTGAGAACATGGTGTTTTAAAGGAAGTCCTGGCCTCGGACAAGAAGGATTCTACAGTTCAGGGAACACACGGAGCCCTCAGGTGAGCCTGTTCTAATGGCACTAGAACAGAGCTTTTCAGTTTCTCATGCATTGTGCAGTTTTGGAGAGTGAATGATATTCACATACACTCAAATTCAAAAGCACTCCAAAACTCTATTATGCTTTGACTTTTCTGGGTAGAGTCATACCAACTTTATTATAAGTTTCCACAGATAAAAAAAAAATGTGGGCTGAAATATCCTTTTTCTCTTAATGGGCATCAAATCTTTTCTTAATTTTAATCAAGGAATCAAAATATAGAGGTGAATTTTAGTAAAAATAACGATTGTGTTAGTGAGGTCACTTTCAGCAAAGCACTTGTCAACTGAATCCCAGCTCTGCCCTCAGAAGATGTGTGGTTGCTGGGCTTTTCCCCTCCTTGTGCCTCAGTCTCTTCACTTATAAAATAGGGAAGCTCCTCTATTCGACATGTAAGCAGCTTGAAGGGGCTGAACATGAGAAAGGAAGGCAGCCTTAAAGCCAGGCCACACACCTATAATCCCAGCAGCTCAGAAGGCTGAGGCAGGAGGATTACAAGTTCAAAGCCAGCTTCAGCAACTTGAGACCCTAAGCAACGTGGTGAGATACTATCTCAAAACAAAATATAAAAGGGGCTGGGGATGGGGCTCAGTGGTAAAGTGCCCCCTGGGTTCGATTCCCAAAAAAAAAAAAAAAAAAAAAAAAAAAAAGAAGGATGGCAGCCTTGTTCCCTATGCTGTCCCAGCCCTATAAACCACCACTGCCTCAACGGCCCCAGTTCTGGGAGGCCCAGGCCAGACGGACCACATGACCCTCTCCACCCACCTGCTGTCACCACTTTTTCTGGGTCATCCAGACTCTACAATGCCTGGGCCTGGAACTCAGACTCACTGGAGAAAACCATAAATTCCTGAGGACCCATCCACCTCCCTCACTGGCCCCCTAACCCCTAAGCACCCTACTGCCACCTCAGAACCTCAACTTGCAGATCAGCCCAACTGAGCACTCAGATTCCTACTGGAGCACAGTCCCTACAACCTGCAACTCTGGCCCTGTGGCCCCAGCCAGGCTCTGGCCCTGCGTCCGCAGCCCATCAGCTCCATCAGGCCTCCCTCACCTTCCATGTCCAGGTGGTCACCATCTGCTCACACAGTGAGTGTGCTAGAATCACTGGAATCTCAGACTTTACACTGTTGAACCCCATAATCCCTGGTCCTGCTTAAATCCCTCAGTTCATGCCCACCATCTATCATGGGGCAGGAAATGGCAGGGACTAAACTGGTTGGATCCTCCATGCAATCATTCACTATATTCCAACTGTGTCCTCACAAACATCCATGATCAACTCCTCCAGCTGAGATGCCTAGATCCTACTATGCCTTAGCACCAGACATCTTCAGAGTTGTAATCATTCTGGCTCCTTTCCATCATAATGCCTACCCTCTCGTAGACCCATCAAAACAGCTCCCCTGCACCCACCAGGTTGTCCACATGGACCATGCCCTTCTCTAGTGTTGATAGTCCAAGGAGTTACTTGCTTTCTCAAAGGTCACCAAATCCAGTGGCCTCTCTGTTCTTCATAGCTCACTTAACTTTCCCAGCACATATGACGAATTCCCACCTTGTTCCTCTGGCCATTCTTCCACCCATACTCCCAAGTGAGCCATTCCTGGTTACAATTACCCCTGGGGTAATTGGGTGGTTAAGAAGCACAGGAGTGTTCTTTACATTCAAGCCTTTATGTTCAAGGCAAGCACCTGATCTGGTGCCTCTCTATGGCCCCTTCCCCCACTACTGTAACAATGACTTGGTAACCAATGACAGTCAAAAAGCAATGAAGGAGGCTGGGGTTGTGTCTCAGTGGTAGAGCACTTGCCTAGCATGTGAGGCACTGGGTTCAGTTCTCGGCACCACATAAAAATAAATAAATAAATAAACAAAAGTCCATCAACATCTTAAAAAAGGGGGTGGGGGACAATGAAGGAACTTTCAGGATTAGTCAGGCTGTAGGGGAACATCATTGGGGGATCTGAAAATCACACCACATGAAGCCATGTGGCTGGCCCTGCTGGTAGTTGAGGTGGAGTTGCTGGTCCTTTTTCTGGTCATTGAACTCAGCTCTTCTCTGGCTTGATCTATCACCTGGGTAAGGTTGCAGACAGCTGCAACACTGCAAAGATGGGGAAACTAATTAGCCTTGGATCTGAATATCACAGGACAAATCAACTGAAGCGGAAGCACCAAGTCAGGATGGAACTCTTCTCTTAGGAGGCTGCCAGCCTCTCTGCCAACTGGGCCAAAACCAGCCAACACCCAGATACCACAGCATGCTCTGTTCATGATGCACAGGATCAACAGTGAACCTGGGTTTTGTGGGGCTGAAACTTTCTGTGAGTGGGGGATATAACAAATATGAAACTTTTGCAAACTTTACCAAAACACACAGTCATGTGACTATATATTGCTAGGGCCCTCCTAAGGCCTTGGAAGTGTTCAAGCAAGGGAGAGGCACAAACCCTTAGCTTTGTGATTAAGTCCATACACAGCCCTATAAGGCCAATGACAGTTCTGCTGTACCCAGCTAGGGACTGAATTTTGTTTCTTCTCCCAAACCCATACATTAAACCCTCACACCTAAGGTGATGATATTGGGCAGTGGGATTTTAAGAAGTGATTAGGTCCTGGGGTGGAGTGAATGGAATTTGTGCCCTGTATAATAAAAGGCCTGAGAGACCTTCTACCATGCAGATTACAGTAAGAGGGTGCCACCTGTGAGAAATGAGTTCTCACCAGACACCAAAATCTGTAGGTACCCTAACCTTAGACTTGCAGCCTCTAGTTGGGAGCAATAAATGTCTGTTGTTTACAAACCACCAAATCTATGGAACGTTATTACAGCAGTCCAAAGGACTAAAACAGTTCCCAGTATTCAGAAAAGAATCTGGTACCCAGCAGCTATTCAATAAAATAGACACAGAAGAATAAGCTCCAGTCTTCATCCACTTCAGATAAATAGTCTTTTATTTCCATACTCTCATGTGACATTTGCAGCACAGGTATTCAACCTTATAGGGACATAAAACCCACACTTGGAGGTATCCAATGTGCTTAAGGGATACAGATATGGGCATTCACAGGCCAGGCCCAGGGGTTGGGGTACTCATCCACATCTCCTGCCAGGGTGGCTATTGTTTCCTCTGGATGACTGCTGACCCCACTAAGACGAAGGAAAACCAGCAGGGACTCGACACCACACAGGAGCCACTGCTCTGACAACATGACACAGCTCAACCAACAACAGAGCCCAGGAGCATCAGCCATAGAGCTGCTTGGGCTGGTGCCAGATCATAAGGCAGATGTTGACAGAGCTGCACCAGGCCTGTCCTGGGTCCCTCCACACACTCCATTCGTCCCCACACAGCTACAGTGCCTCTGATGAAAGGCAAAACAGAGGTCATGAGACCCTGAGAAATGGAATCATTATAGAGATATAAACCCTTAACAATTAAAACAAATCCATAAAACAGTGTCTATAAACTCTGTGTCTGATGCCAATAAGCAGCAAAGTCAGCAGAGTACAAATACAATATTAACACATTATTAAAAAGCAAAACTGGGCTCACCTACAGTCACTTCTGGCGAATTCACGAGCAAGCCTAAAAGTGACCTAAAAGGGAAAACTATTACCAGCAAGGGATTAAGAATTTAACTTCATTGAGAAGCCAACATTAAACAACAGTTCATTAAAAGTTTTGTTTAAAAAGAAAAACATCCTGAACAGCTCTTTCAAAAGAGATGAGCTGGCCTGGAGCACCCCAGCCGCCCTCACTGCCGGCTGCCAAATAGGGAGCCCAGGGCCACAAGGAAGGAGCCAGTGGCAGGGGGTTTGGAGGAGCTGGAGTACTGGATGAGGTACTCAGGGTAGGCCTGGTGCTTCTCGAAGACCACGAAGATGGTTGGGTCAGACATGCTGTTCACGCAGCTGTCATAGAAAGCATTGCTCTGGCCTCCCTTGGCCGGGGGACGGACGAAGGAGGCATTACCCCTGACGAAGTCGCCCACCAGCACCCGGGCCAGGAACATCGTGTGGGTCTGCGTGGCAGATTTGCTGTAGTGGTGAGAATATGCGGCATCTCGGGCAAAGTAGCTCCCTGAAATGACACACATGGGCCCTGCTGGGCACTGGGAGGACAGGCCCACAGTCAAGAAGGGGAGAGTAAAAACCTGTTGGTAGATGTCACTGTGGGAATGGGCAATTCCAGGAGCCTCTGCTCTCTCGACACCCTATCTCCCTGCCCCTTTTCCTCTTCACCTTTTCCCCTCATGAAGGGACATGCATCGACATGTCAACGCCTTCCATATGGCAAGGCATCAGGGGGCTCACTTAAGTCAGCAAGAAAACGCCTTCCAGTTCTGAAACCATCAAAAATCTAACAGTCTCCAAGCACATCACTCTACTTAACTCTTGAACCTGCTTCCTCAGCTTTAAAATGGGGCTACCCCACCCAACCTCACAGGCTTTGTGGGGAAAGTGAATGAGATTCAATTCATGAGCCATTCTGCGGCCATCAGCAGCCCAACATATACAACTATGAGCCTTGTCAAATGGGAACCTGGGCTGGAAGCTGCCATCTCTACTTTGGGATTCACAAACCTACCCCTGGCTCTTGTCCATGTTAGCCCCAGAATAGTCACATCAGACTGAAGTTTCCTGAGGGATAATCGATGGGAATGAAATACGAACTGCAGGTTATTATACTTATAAATTTGGTAACCACACTGTGGTTCTGTAAGACAAGCCTTCCTGATCTTAGAAAGTATTAAAGGGTGAAGGAATACCATATATGCCATCTACTTGCAAACAGTTCAAAAAAAAGAGAAGATGATAAAACCAACATGGTAAAATGTTAAAACTGATGAATGTAGGTAAAAAAAAAAAAAGTAGGTGAAATATATGCAGGAGATTATATAATGTATGTATATATATTTTTTTCTTGCAACTTTCCTGAGTTTGAAGTTATTTCCAAATAAAGTTTAAAAATAACTAAGGGCCAGGAAAGCAGATAACTTGAACAATAGCATGACATTACCATGACACTGTAAGGTTTTCAGGTTTCTATGACATCATGAAAGCATAGTCCAGTGACCTCATCGGGGTAAAAAGGTGTCCCTTCTCCTCTTCTGACTTTGTCACTACCTCCCAGGGCCTGCATTCCACAGGGAAGCAACATCCTAGTAGGGAGGGCTGCCCTGCCACATCTTAGGTTGAGCTCTGAGCTATATACAGAGGAGTGATAGTCAGGATACTGCAGGGCAGGGGAGAGCATCCCCACAGAGGGCTCAGGGGCATGCCCTCAGAGGGCAGGTGGCCACTTCTTGCCGATTAGACCAGCTCATCAACCTAGGCTTGCTCCCTCCTGCCCTCTAGCAGGCAGCCCTGCAACGAGGCGAGTCATGCTGCAGTGGAGGCCGCCCTCGCCTTACCCTTGCCATAGGAAGTGCCGTGAAGACCACAGACCCGCCAGTCAAAGTTCTGCTGGCAGATGGCATCCACGAAGTTGGTGCTGGTGCCATGGAACAGCTGCCTCTCATCCACCTCCTTCCCTTCATTTCGCTTCTGCATCTGCCCTTTTTGCCTAAAATTGCAGAAGGATGCATATTGGGGCAGAGGGTTCTAGTCACCAAATATAGTCTATTGAACCCCTGGAAATGCATTTGCCAAGATAATAGAAGCATCATGCGACCAGATTAGTTGTGGGTTTCCCTGGCCAGGCCCGGGAGGTTCCTGCTATAGGCCAGGGAATGGGAAAGAAGGTGGAATGGCCCCTGGCAAAGAGCAGAAGGGAAACTCCCCTCCCTCCACAGTTTCAGGCTCCAGAAGTAGATCTCCCAGGAAAGCAGGGCCACCTAAGCAGAACTGAGTTTAGGAAGCTGGGAAGTGGAGGAAAGCTGGGAGAAGGCTCATCAGTTGGGGTCCAACCCTCTCCCCTCTACCATGACACTGTACAGATGACACTGTCCCTGACCCATATGGGCACAGATTCATATGCCCCAACCTTCAGGGAAACCCCTATAGTGTTTCATCCCACAAAGCGAAGTGCCAGTGCCCAAGACCATATCAGCCCTTATGTGGAAAATGAGGTCCCTGCTCTGTGGCCATACATTAAAGTTTCTGGGACTGAGAGCAGCGGTGGGCCATCCTATCCCATCCCGCCAATCTTCATGGTGTCAGAATGGACAAGGGTGGGAGCAGCCTTTACTACCAGTTATGACAGGAACAAAGTCTAAGCTTGGGAAGCCTCAGTATTCTCAGTTCCACAGTGGGCCACACTGCCACACAGCTTGAGGATAAGGAGACAAGATACCCAGCACCACTGGGTAAACAGTGCTACTGATTTTCCTGGAGACTCAGGAAAATGCTGTTGCTAAGAAGGTAGCAGGGTGATGGGACAGAGCCACCAGCCCACCAATAGCAAACCCAACACACCACTGGTAGACTTCCCACAGGGCCAGGTTTTGGACTCGTTCAATCTTCTGAACAAAGTAGAAAGGTAGCGTGCGGTTGAAGAGGTTCCAGACCTTTTGATACTCTTCTGAGGAAGAATTCAGGATGATCCTCTGAAAAGGGACAATATTTTAATATGTTATTGTCAAAGTGCAAAATACAGATGAATTCCCTCCTACGACTGCTAGGATGTAAGAACAGCAGAAGCAAGTCAGCCAGATAGTGACAACCATGCTCTGTTCCCCTCGGAGAGGGTCTCTCCAGGCCTGAGATAGTTGCAAATTATAGTCATTTCCCTCTTGTTTACTGGGAGACCATCATGAAGAATAGGTACATGTTGCCTACACCAGCCACTCTAGGTATACGCAGGACGTCCCTGCTCTTCTACATGCAGGCCAGAGACAATGGATGGACTATGCAGCCTACAAGAGCTAGTATCAATAAAGGTGTCTGAACTCCTCCAGCCCTTCCACACGCTGCCTGCACTTGCTGGTGTTTGCCTGTGCTTCGTGTAAGCTCCAAGAGAGAAGCTCTCCCAGGACAGGGCTCATCAAGTTGGAAAACATGTCAGAAGTCGGCCCAAGGGTTCCATGTAGATGGGGCAGTGTAGAACATTAGTCTGAGTACTCCACTGTGTTCAGCACTGCTCCCATCAGAGAGCAGGCCCATACTGAGCTACTGAACTGTCCATTCTCCTATTTTCTAGCATCTATTGCTTTTCCCCTTTAAATATCCGTGCCCTCCCCCGACAATCCTCCAGGCGTGGTGGCGCACACCCTTAATCCCAGGAGCTACAAAGACTGAGACAGGAAGATCACAAATTCAAAGCCAGTCTTAGCAACTTAGGCCCTAAGCAACTTAGTGAGACTCTGTCTCAAAATAAAATATAAAAAAGAACTGGACATGTGGCTCAGTAGTTAAGTGCCCCTGGGTTCAATCCCTGGTACCAAAAATAAATAAATAAATGCCCTTCAAATCTTCCCCTCATTTTTCTTTTCTTCCTTAGTAAAACTGATTTTTATTAACCAAGGACAACTCCTTATTTCTGCTCTTCCTAACAAATTGCACAACTCATTCTCCTCCCTCTACCCTGTACCCTCTCCCCTCAGAGCCACAGCCATCTCCTGGGTAGTCACTTGGGCTTAAAACTCCCTGCAAAAACAAAAACCTATTTGTACCTCTGCCCTCCTGCTCTCAGGAGCCACAGCTTCGCAGTGCAATCTGGCCACACTCGTCCTCTCTATAGAACCCATCCTCTCCAGCCCTACGTGAGTCCCATACCTTAAAGCCTGGGTCCGGCAGAGCTGAGGGGTCCCAGTAGTCCGGGATGCTCTTTGGGCCTTGAAACTTCACACTGCTACAACATGTAAACAAAACCATTTAGACATCCTTCAACAACCAAATCTATCATAGGTAGTCTCCATTACCAACATCACCAGTTATGAGTCTCAGCATATTTTAAAAGCCAACCCAATGCAAGGAGGCACATAACACAATATTCATACTGTGGGAGTACTTTTATCTTTGCTTTTGTGGCCAAACCTAAAACAATCAGTCCCAAGAGATACACTTCTCATCTGTATCCCAATAACCACACAAAAGGATCACAGCACATGAGTAAAACAGCACACATAGGCCACAGCCTTTATCCAGTCTTGAAATTTAAAAGCTCCAAAGACTTTTTTCTTTAGAAAGCCTCAATGGTGTGTAATTGACATTAATTTTTTTTTAAACTTAAAATTGACACCAAAACCCATTTGGCAGTAGACATTTAACTGAACTGGTAAGAGACTACTTGTGGTTTGTATTCATCCTTCTTAAAGTAACAATATACATTCTTTACTGCAGTAATTTCAATGTGCCAAATTATAGAGTGCCACATAATACAGGCACCACATTACCTTTCTAAAAATAAAAATAGACAAATAAAAGCAGTTCTAAAAGACATATGGCCCAACAGGATTAGGAACCGAACTGTGAAACTATGATTCCAAATCATTCTCCTTAAGTTTCAGAATGTGCTGTGCTTCCCACAGCAGATCTACCTTCTGTTTTGCTGGCATGAGACGTGTCCCTTCATTCTAAGCCTCAAAGAACTCCCACAAATAACCTTCCTAGGAAAATGGCATGGTTTAAAAATAACTAATCAAGGTTCCACCAGCAAGCATCAGCCAGAAACAGACACACAAAGATTTAAGATGATGAAATTATCAGTTCACAAAACAACAGTTATTCTTCCTATGTTTAAAAAATAAAAGGCAAACTTTAAAAACATATGCAAGAAAACCATTAAAAGACCTGGAATATCTACAAAAAGAACCAAACAGAACTTCTAGAAATGAAAAGTAGACTCCCTGACAACAAGAGCTCAATGGACATGCTCAACAGCAGATGAGGAGAGAGAAGCACTAAGCTGAAAGATGATGAAAGAAACTGGGGAAGAAATTGAGGCACAGAGAACAGAAGAATAAGAAGGCCTTGCCACGATCTGGTCAGAACCTGAAGGAAGCTCCAGACAGGGAGGTCAGAGCAGAACAGACTGGACACCAACCAATCAGTCTCGGGCAGGATAAATACAGACACAAACTGGACACAGTGTAGTAAGGTGCAGAACACCAAGACTGACAGAAGTCCTTAAAATCAGCCAATGGAAAAAGGAGTGACTACTGTCAAAGAATTGCCTGTTAGACCAAGAGCCAATTTCTCAAAAGCATAACCAGAAGACAGTGAAATGGGGTCGCCAATGGTCTAAGAGAAAATAACTACAATCTAAAATTCTATACTCAGTGAAAATGTCTTTCAAGATTAAGGACAAAAACATTCAGACAGATAGCTACTGTGGTACATGCCTGTAAGCGGCTTGGGAGGCTGAGGCAGGAGGGTCGCAAGTTCAAAGCCAGCCTCAGCAAAAAGTGAGGCACTAAGCAACTCAGTAAGACCCTGTCTCCAAATAAACTACAAAATAGGGCTGGGGGGTGCTGGGGTTGTGGCTCAGCGGTAGAGCACTCGCCTAGCATGTATGTTGCCCTCGGTTCGATTCTCAGCACCACATATGAATAAGTAAAAAAAAAAATTCATCAACAACTAATAAAAATATTTTTTTAAAAAATAGGGCTGGGGATGTGGTTCAGTGATTTAGTACCCCAGAGTTCAATCCCTGGTACCCCCAATCCAAAAACAAACAAACAAACAAAAAACATTCTGACAAACCCAAAACAAAAGATTTTTTTCAACAGATCTTCCTCTAGGGAAATATGAGAAGACAAAGAAATGGTAAAAATGTGAGTAATTTAATGTAGTTTCTAGAATAGTCTTTTTTAAGAAGTGCAAAAAGAAAAAATAAAGACAAAGCACATGAATAAAATATTTTTATGGACAATGGGAAGAACTTAACCAGATACTTGATGTGTATAAATGCTGTTTCAAATATTACATTAAATGATATTCCTGTATTGTAACTTCTGAATACGGAGATCACATTTTGTGCTTCTGTTAACTGTAAATGCATAAATGTTTCTGAATGTGATCCACCTGAGAGTCCCACTGGGCCATGGAGGCCCCAGCAGCCTTTCCCAGTGGAGTTAATGACAACCAGCTACCATCACACAGGCTGAGAAGAACCAGGCACTTCACCAGCATGAGCAGTGTGCAGCACTCAGCCCACAGAGAGAGAGAGAGAGAAAGAGGGAGAGAGAGGGAGAGGGGGGGGGGGAGAGAGAGAGAGAGGGAGGGAGGGATACTAAATCACTCACATCTGAGTCTGTGTTTGGCCAAAATAATTATTTTTATTTCTAACATTTGGTATCTGCTTGTGGCCCTCCTGAAAAATAAATTACAATGATGACACAGGATAGCCAGTCTCAGAAAGGAGACAAACTTTTCCAAAGTGCCTAGGACAGGTCTGGATAGGGAAAGAATAAAAAAATGACTTCTAGCTGGAGGAAGGTAGTAAGTAATCAACCAAAACTTTAAATCCAGAAGCAATAAAGAGATGGATACATTTAACAAAAAAAGTAAAATCAGAAGTAAGTATGTTTGTATGGTTAAATCCTTCATAAGCAAAGTTGAAAAGCCGACAGAAGCAAGTAACCAAGGGCTAGTCTCCCTAACAAAGAAAGGTTCTCATTATTTAAGAAAAATACCAAAAAAACAAAAAGTTGATAGAAAAATGGATAGGAAAACAAACAGACCACAGGAAAAATAAGATGGAAAGGGGAGAAATAGCATTTACACATTAGGAAAAAATTTCAACCTCATTGATAAAAAGCTAAAGTACAGACACATCCTTTTGCACCTGTGAGAATGACAAAAATCCAAGAGTTTGACAACTCATGCTAGGCAAGCACTATGCCACTAAGCCATAGCCCCAGTCCCACAAATTGTGTTTTAAATGACTTTTCTATGTTTCACAAAAACAACCACCAAAATCTACTTCTGAGGTCTTAAAAGAACCAAGAGAGATACTATCTCCAAGGAAACACAAATGAGCCTGAATAAAGGAGCTGTACCTAGCTGACAGCAGCGGCCGAAGTCCCAACATGGACTGTGGCAAACCCAAACTGTAAGGGGCACTGTGGTACCACCACCCACCATCTAGGCCACCTTCCTGACCTCCACCCGCCCCGCACATGGCCTGTGGTTTGGAGAGTACTGACTCCTCCCCACCTAACTCCAATCTCATCAACCTGCACCAGCCTGAAATCTTGCTTCAAATGGGGCCTGATCAGTGTCAATCTCCCCATCAGCTGTAGGTCTTTCTCCTCTACCACTGTGCTCCCAAGGAAAGGGATTCACCTAGGGGTTCCTGGTACCCACTCTGTGACATTAAAAAACCCACCCTGAATGAAGATGAAACTGGCCCATTAGTGACTGTAATGCCAGTTTTTGGTAATTCGGTATTCCTTGATATTCAAGACTAAAATACATGGGTTTTATTAATTCCATCATTATTTTATCGTGTCAATATTTTTAAAAATTCAGGTCTATAACTCAATTGTTACACTGAAAAGACAAACTGGTGGGCTGGCTTCAAGTCCAGCCTGGCTTGGACATCCCAACAGGTAGTCCTGGCATTACATGCGATGAAGATTCTACTCACAAGATAATTCTAACCCCAGCTCACGACTCCCCAACTAGTGGATCTGAATGCTGGCTTGAGTGATAGAGCTTTAGTCACAACACCAATAGTGCTTTTTGCACCCTGACTGAAAGCACATGCCAACCAAGCAGGAGCCCCTGTGCAACCTACCAGGTTTGCTTTGTTTTCACATCCTGGGGAGACACATATATGGGTCTGCGGCAAACTTTTCTGATGGTGCCGAAGACTAGGTTTTTCTGAACAAAGTCTGAAAAAAAAAAAAAAAACCAGCCAATGAGAGGACAATGTTTTATAAACACAAATTAAATGGGATGGAAAGCTAATCCAAATGTGTAAAGCCCTGAACCAGGCTTAAAAATAAGGTAGTTTCATACATTTCAAATATTTGTAAAGAAAATAAGTATCCTTGGGAGACTGGGTTTAATGAATAGAAGAATGATTAGTAATTGACGTATCAATTATACATGAGTGCTTTTAAATTGTTCCTTCCAATCTTGTTTAAGCTATTATTTTGCTTAGCAATTTTTCCCAGCTTGAATATCAAATAGCTTCAACCGAGCCTGAGACCAAATTACCATGTCTTGAGTTAGTAGGATTTAGAGTTAATACAATAATTTTACTCTTACAACTTGTTTTAGTTTGATTAAGCTAACTCTATAGCAGTGTTTATCAACTTTTTTACATGTGTATCATCTTTTAATAAACAAAATTCTTGCTGCCTCAGCTTCAAGAATCTCCTACTCATTCTGAAGATGGGGGTAGAGGAAATACTACTGCCTTTAGTTACAACACCAATAAATGCTTGATTTAAAAAATGAATACCTAGAAGTTAGAGCATATATCCCCACCTAGCAGAAAAATCCTGTCAAATCCTACTTTCCACACTTATAGTACAAAAATAAGTTTGTTTTCATTTTAAGAACACCCTAACATTTAAAATCACAGATGTCTAGAATTTCCCTTACTGAGCTTGAGCATATACTTGATAGATAACCCAAGGGATGTCCTTTACACCACGGCCACCCACATCATCATTTGGAGTACACCACCTATATGCAATTTCCATGATCCTTTATGATACCTACAACTCAACTTCCCATTGATGCTTTGCTCATTAGTGCACTTAAATAGTTTTTTTATTGGCCTATTAACCATTTGTGATGAATTTTAAATGAGCTTTCACTGATGAGATTAAAAGTTTTTCAAGAAATGTAGGCTGACTAAATATGTATTCAATACCTTCTCTTTCTTCCATGGATAAAGTGAGGCCTTTTCCCACCTTTGCCCTTGAAAAGGATACACTAGACTATGTCCCTAAATGAGCCCTGATTTGGGGAGTTCTGTCTGTTTGTAGTTAGCTAAGCTAACAGGATGTCAAAATTCTGATTCTGAAATCTTAGCTTTTGCCTTGAGTGACTCTATGACAAGCATCCCAAAAAGGACTGAGCTGAGTCTTCCTAACCCTACAGAACAAGTAGTGACTTGGACTGTTGTGTGTATATCTTAAATACGCTTGCTTCGTAATACACAGTTTAAAAATGTCTGTCTGTGTGTATATCAAGAGTTTGTTCTGAGACTTGCTTTCATTATTCGTAGAGGGCAAAGCCAACCACCTCAAACTTCTTTTGTGGATGCTATTACCTACCAAAAAGAATTATACCAGGCTTATGCCCACCCAATGAACTTATACCAGGCTGCAATAGTTGCTTTTTCTAACTGCCTGCATATGCTCTTCTCCACTCTTGTCCTCAGAGTCTGTTATATCCCCGGCAGTGAGGTCTAGGTTCAGAAGAATGAACTGTGCTGCACCTGACATTTTTGTTGTATCTGTTTGATATTTTCTAGGTACTTAAAAAATTATTTCAAAGTATTGTCAGCAGGCAGAAAAGTGAGCTGCACAGCTCTAGTCTACAAGGCAGTCCTAAAGTCCCACCGAGCCCTTCCACATACTTGTGTCTATCAGCCATGGAGTGCAAACCACACACCTATACCAACATCCTCCAACAGAGCTAATCCCACTGGAGAGCAGAAGAGACTTATCTGAAAGGGTATCCTGAGCAGCATGGGCTCTGCCTTAAGCGAAACCAAAGTGCTACAAAACCAATTGACCAAAAGCAAGCAGCCAAAGCAGTTTTAAGATAGTTCATCAGAAACACTCTGCTGCCCTCCACACAGAACAAAGGTCCACAAAAATAGCAGAAGCAGGGACTCGGGTTGTGGCTCAGTGGTACAGCACTTGCCTAGCACGTGTAAAAGCACTGGGTTCAAGCCTCAGCACCACATAAAAAATAAAACAAAATAAAGGTATTGTGTCCATCTACAACTAAAAAGATTTTTTAAAAAATAGCAAAAACAGTACACTGTATGGAGAGCAAGGCCCTAGTATTCCCTTTACAATGCTGAACACTCGGGACTCCAAGTCTAAAATGTGAAACATGAACAACACTGAACTAAATAGCTGGACTGCTATATTCATGTGGAAATTGCATAAGAGAAGCTATAGCAAAACTAAAACTTGAAAAGAAATTTCCAAACTGGTCTCTGAAGAAAGTGGTCAAAGTGTTCGACATGCTTCTGTTGAGTAAAGTAACTGGGACAAACCATTCAGGTCCCTGTTTCAGGAACTGTTAATTAAAGCTTGTTCTGCCACATATTTAACCTAGCTGGCATCCCGCCTAGGCTGGGGGGGACCTACCAGAAAGCAGGCACACCAGCACTGCCTACCAGGAAGTGTTGAGGTGGACGCTAATACAGCCATGGGGGCCTTGTTGGGGATGCACCACAGCCCTCATGACAGCTGCATTGCAGCTGGTGCCTTGCCTGCACCTCCGCACTCTGGCTCCTGCCCCTCCTCAGGTCCTTTCTCCTCACATTTCCCAAACACATCTCAACCCTGTGGTGCCAGCACCATCCACTGACGGATCTGCCTCCACTTCTAGATGAGCACTCCTCTGTTTCTTTCCTATGCCAGCTCAGGTTATAGGTTCATGTGAAAGGCTGTGCCCACACAAGCCAGGCTCTGCTGGGGGGCGGGGTTACCTTTGAAGTCTAATTCGTAGTTGTGTTTTCCAGCCTGGAACTTCAGGGTAGATGCCTGGGAATCGGTCCCTGAGGCGCAGAATGTCAGGTAGGCTTTCTCCACATCGCTGCTACTAATGGTGGTTACAGGGTGCTCTGTGCCCTATGAAGGGAAAGCCAGAAACTTATGAAAGCAAGAACCCATGATAAGGAGAAAAGATGGTGGTATATCCATACCACTTTCAAGACATGCCCACAAGGACAGTCCTATCATGAGGAAGGAAGGAGTGCCAAGGAGCAGGGTGTGACAGGGGAAGGAAGGATGCTCAGAAGGGAGGCAACACAACTCTCCTAAAAGTTTCCCTGGTAAATTGAAGACAATAAGACAGGTCCTGCTGAGCAGGGTAAGAGGAAGGGGAGCAACAGAAGAGTGTTGGAGTTCCTCAGAAAGGATGACGCAGCCATTCAAATGTCGGTGAAACATCAACAGTGGATTCTCCAACACAGCTTGACTAATAGTCCAGCAATACTGCCTCTTCTCCAGCTCCTTCCATTCCCACCATCTTTAATCCAACTTCTGTCCTCCTCCATGAAGCTTTGTTTTTCTGGTCCCTTGGAAAACTCTTCTATTTTTCCAGTTATCCATTTCAAACCCTCATCTCATCTATGATCACCTCCAAGATAGCTAATGTTTGGGGTTGCACTGAGTTTGAATTCTGGCTCCCTGCTATGGATTGATGTGGTCTGTTCCCCAAGGGTTCCTGCTCCAGAGCATTGGTCCCCAGTGTAGTGATGTTAAGAGGGGTGGAACCTTTAATAGGTGGGGCTTGGGAGGAGATGCTTAGGTCACTGGGGACATTGCCTTCAAAAGGGTTCGATGCTGGTCTTTAGGATAGAGTTCTCTTAAGAGTGGTTGTTATGGGGCTGGGGATGTGGCTCAAGCAGTAGCACGCTCGCCTGGCATGCGCGCGACCCGGGTTTGATCCTCAGCACCACATACCAACAAAGATGTTGTGTCCGCCGAGAACTAAAAAAAATAAATATTGAAAATTCCCGCTCTCTCTCTCCTCTCTCACTGTCTCTTTAAAAAAAAGATTTTATATCTGGTTAAAAAAAAAAAAAAGTGGTTGTTATAAAGCAAGGCCACCCCACATACTTGGTCCTTTCTGCACATAGCTAATTCCCTTTCTGCTTCTCTACCATGTTGTGACCCAGCCAAGAGAGCACTCACTAGAAGCTGAATAAATGGAGCTACCTTTCAGCTTCCTGTAAGCTAAACAAACCTTTTTTCTTTATAAAGTACCCAACCTCTGGTATTTTATTACAGCCAAATAAAATGAACTAATTCACTTCCAAACTTGAAGACTCCATTTCTTGATAAATTATTTAAACTCTCTGAGTCTCCATTATCTCAAATATATAGCAAGAATAATTATCATACTCATGCATACTCATCGCATTATATGATAAGACTATACTACCCTCACAGGGTAATACCTGAAGAGCACTTAGCACAATGCCTGGAAAAAGTCCTCAATAAATGTTACTTATCATTGTCATAATTTTTGAACCAGTAACTGAACCCAGGGGCACTTAACCACTGAGACACATCCCCAGCCCTTTTTGAGACAGGGTCTCACTAAGTTGCTTAGGGACTCACTAAAATGCTGAGGCTGGTTTTGAACTTGTGATCCTCCTACCTCCCTTCTCAAGCTGCTGAGATTATAGGCATGCACTACCACTTCCTGCTTCATTATTTTTATTATAGTTAATACTCTGATAACTAAAATTAAAGTTACCTAACCTATAACCCCCCCTGTCCCTGTAGCTTTTCCTACTCCCCCTATTCCTAGCACCCTGCTCCTCCTAGGCCACAGGTTCTATGCTTTATGGACAGACAATAAATTAAACAAGATCTGCCCCTGCCTCTGGGCAATTTAGTCCAGCAAGAAAGGAGGGAGAAACAAAAGCAATCAGACATGTCTATGTATTGTGCTCAAAGTCCCACACAGGTCTGCATGGAGTACAACAGAAGCTAAAGGGACTTCATGAAAATGATCAAGATTAGGTGGGGGTGAAGGAGCAAAAAAGACGTGAGCCAAGGCCAGAGCCTGAGGAGTGAAAATGAGTTGGCTCCAAGAGGACCATCAACAGAGAGTATACTAGGCAGACAAGTTTTTTTTTTTTAAATGATTCATTTTTTTTTTAAAGAGAGAGTGAGAGAGGAGAGAGAGAGAGAGAGAATTTTTAATATTTATTTTTTAGTTCTCGGCAGACACAACATCTTTGTTGGTATGTGGTGCTGAGGATCGAACCCGGGCCGCACGCATGCCAGGCGAGCGCGCTACCGCTTGAGCCACATCTCCAGCCCAAGTTTTTTTAAAATTGTAGTTGGACACAATACCTTTATTTTATTTATTTATTTTTATGTAGTGCTGAGGATCAAACCAGTGCCTCGCACATGCTAGGCGAGCGTTCTACCACTGAGCCACAACCCCAGCGCCCCTGGTAGACAATTTTTGAAGTAACCACCTACCTTATGTTCTTAGAGTAGTGCCTAAGTTCCAGGATCTGGAAGAAGAAGCCAACTTTAAACTAAGGAGGCCCAAGTTTAGTATCTGGGGGTATTAGAACAGGTTCCCACAGATCTTGAGGCAGGACCAGAAAGTATCTGATTATGCCTTGAAATTTTGAGGTATCTCCTGAGTTCAGACAGAAAAAAAAACCTAGCTTTTCTAATAATCAAGAGGAAAATTGGCTTGACCTGGCAATTAGCAGAGAACTGAAAAAGAAACCTAATATGGAGTTACCCTAGAAACGCATAAGGAAAAAACAGACAGATGGTCCTGAGGCTGTCGAGCTAACGGTACAAAAAACGACCATGCAGCTGAAACCCACCAAGTCCACCCCTTTGTTTCCATGCCCCACTAGCACCTGGATATGTCAATAACATCCACATACAGCTCATTCCCAGAACCCTAACCTCTCCTCAACAAGTTTATGCAGTGCAGTAAAGGAGTAAGAACATATAAGAAAAAAATTCCAAATGCAGGTTGTTGGGAGAATTAGGGTCTCTGACCCACCGAGTTGTGACAACTCAGTTTGACAAGCCACTGGGGAACCTACTTGTTAGCAGGCAAGCAGAGTTCATGGAGCATGAACAGCAGAATGTCCTTTCCCCCTCCTCCAAGTCAGCCCCAGCCTATTCCCCTCAAGATCTTGACCAACTCTGGAAAACCTGTCTGAACAAGGCTCCCACACAGGTAATGAGTCCCAGAAGGCTGGAGAGGAGAAGTAGCCAGAGGGAAAAAGACAGGCAGGCAGATCAACAGTTGAAGAGAGGCTGGTGCTAAAGAGAAAATGAAGAGTGTACTGGTAAGTGCCCAGCTCCAACTGATCAACAGACAGGGGCAGTATATACTCTCCTTTAATTGGCCAATGTCTGTTTCCGGAGAACCTGCTAGTCATCATTCCAGGCATAGGGAATGCATCAGCAGTGGCAAAAGAGAAAACTCCTTGCTCCCTTGCAGCTGATCTCCAAGTGAGGCCAGAGAAAATAACATTCTGAGTGCAGTTAATAACAAGAAACCAGCCGGACATGATGGTGTACAACTGTAATCCCAGTGATTCAGGAGGTTGAGGCAGGAGGATCACAAGTTTGAGGCCAGCCCCAGCAATTCAGGCCCTAAGCAATTTAGTGAGACTCTGACTCAAAACAAAAAATAAAAAAGGGATGGGGTGTAGCTCACTGGTAAAGCGCCTCTGGGTTCAATCCCTAGTACCAAAAATAATTTTTTTAATTAAAAAAATATTTTTAAAAGAAACCAAAACTTCAATATAGCCTCCTACAACCCAGATTACAATAGATAGATATCAGGCTCCACAGCTCACTTTCATTGAGGAGAGGGATCCCTATATAAATGGTTATCTCCCTATTCTTACACTTCTCCAAGTAATCAGAGAGAGACTCCCTTCAATCTCATTCATCATAAACACCTTCAAATAATTGACAGTGAGAGAAATTTGATCCAGACCCCAAATCAATTTCTTTTTTTTAGAGAGAGAGAGAGAGAGAGAATTTATTTATTTACTTTAGTTTTTTCGGCGGACAAAACATCTTTGTATGTGGTGCTGAGGATCGAACCCGCGCCACCGCTTGAGCCACATCCCCAGCCCCCCCAAATCAATTTCTGATATGAATCAATTTTCTTATATATGGCCATCTTCTGGAAAGTCGCAGAAATAGGCAAGAAAAGCAGTTTGAAAAGCTTTAAACTTTATACTGCAGCTACACGAACACACCTTCATGCCGAGGAACTAGCTCTGGAGTTTTCTGTTAATAAGTAAGAGAAGCACTTGTCTATCCCATTTAATAAAACCAATCAAGAAAGTTGGTCTCACTTCAGTTTTTCTCATTCAGTCCTTAGGAGCCAAGGGATGTCTAATTGGTCAAAGATGCAAAACTGGTACAAATGAATCCAAATTATCTTGTCCTACCATTACCGAGTTAATGCCCCCCATGCCATTGAGTCATTCAGGGATCTGAGGATCCTTGACTCTATCAAGGCTCCCTAGCAATCTTTATGCTCATGTATTCAATGGCTCCTCCACCCTGGAAAAAATACTCACCCTCTTTCCTTCACACTTACTTGTCTTCCATATTCCTGCCAAGAACCAAACTCATCGATCCAGTACCAAACCCATTCAGTGGTGAGGATGAAGTGTGGGGGTTTGGTGACTGAGGAGGCTGTGGAAAGGCGACGAGCCTGGGCGGTGCCGAACCTCATAGTGTCAAAGTTCAGAGTATCAAAGTGAAAGCTACTGGCCGACTCAGCACACAGGATCCTGCCAAAGAAAACAAGAGGCAGACTGAAAACTGCACAGCCAAACAAACAGGTCCCTCAGCTTCCTGCCAGGAGATATACAGCCAGTAATGACAAATATTAAAGTTTCATTGCACATTTTTTAAAAATATTTTTTAAGTTGTAGTTGGACACAATACCTTTATTTTATTTATTTTTATGCGGTGCTGAGAATAGAACCAGGGCCTCACACACGCTAGGTGAATGTTCTACCACTGAGCCCCAGCCCCTCATGCACATTTTTTAGAAGTGTTCGCAAAGATGGGAAAACTGCCTTTTAAGTTCAAGTCTGCTATGCAAAATCATCATCATCATCAGAGCAATTCAAAGACTAGTTATGAAAGTTCCTCTCACTACAAAACACAGATAAAGTTGGTTAAGATGTTCTTTTTCAATGCTGGTGTGATGGTGCATGCATGTAATGTAACTTGGGAGGCTAAAGCAGGAGGATTACAAATCAAGAACAGCCTCAGCAACTCAGTAAAATCCTCAGTGACAGGAGACCCCATCTCAAAATAAAAAATAAAAAGGGTTGGGGATGTAGCTCAGTGTTAAAGTGCTCTGGGTTCAATTCCTAATACAACAAAAAAAAATTTTTTTTTTTTTTCAAAATGCACTAGGACTGCAGTGGCAGAGAATTGCCTCTTGTAGGAGAACCTGTCTGGGTTCGTTAAAAAATAAAATGCATGGCTTGCAATTGAGGAAGAGACATTCTCAGAAGGCAACAAGAGTTAACATATACTGAGTGATTAGTTACCATGTGAGCCAGCCCCATATTAAGTACTTTATATACATTAGGAGGTTAATTTTCATAACCCTATCAGGTGAGGCTATTAACTCCATGTCACAGGTGGGAAAACAGAAACTCAGGAAGGCTAAGAAACATGTCCCAAGGCAAAGAGCTGGTAGGCAGGGTTTAAGGGAAGCATGCTCAGCCACCAGAACAGGTTTCCCTTTTCAAAACCATACTGCCCAAAGACTGAGAGGGATACAAAACCAGAGAGGTAAGTGAGGACTGAGGCCAGCAGCTGTCCACAGGCAGTGTCAGTGAGTAATGGCCAAGAGCCTTGGTTTTAGCAGTCAAGGGGACAAGAGGAAACAAACACAGCGTCTACGGAAGGTAGAAGGTTCAATTTAGAGACACTTCTGCATAAACCCAGGGCCCTGAAACAGTATGCATCCTTAGTAATAGGGCATGGGGAGGGAACCTGCCTTGGCAAGGCAGTCAGCAAGAAAATTTGTCTGTGTTCATGATGGATCTGGATGGAAGAGGAAAAAAACTCCCCCACAAACTCCTGAGCCACTAAAACCTCACACAGAATTTAGCTCTGTTTCACATTTCTGTGCAAGAGTGAGTTTTAAAGGTGTGGTTCCCAAAGAAGCAAACACAAATCCTCTCTGGAGAAATTTACCTTCAATTGAGGCCTCAAGAGAATTTCCACCAATAAGCTTCATCAAATGTAAGATTAAAAGCAAATAACAAGACACATGTAGAAACAGGACAGCATGAGAAATTTAGTTAATAAATACAGTCAGACCACCAAGAGCTACAAACTAGCATTCTCAGATGCAAATATGTATAAAGTATTTTTAAACATGAATTAAATATTGAAAGTTTCGGTAAGGATTAAGATATTGCAAAAATATGACCAGGTAAATTGAAGGAAAAAAATCAGAATGTTTAGAAGTAAATAATAGTAGAATTAGATGGAGTACATTGCATTCCAAGTGAGCCTGAACTAGTAAACTGGAAAATTAAGGAGAAGAAATTCCCACGGATGCAGCAGTGAAAGAAAAAGAATAAAAGAGAAGTTTGGAGACATAAAAGAAAAGTGAGGAAATCTCAACATATGTCTAATCAGAAATCCAGAGAAGCAACACTTGAAGAGACCAAGGCTGAGAGCCCAGAAAGCCATAATGTACATAAATAGAAAGTATCAATGACACAAAGCTGTCAATTCTCTTGAAACTGACAAGAGTCGATGCAATTTCAATTTAAAAACACAATGGAGTTTTCTGTAAAAGCTGATGAAATTTTTAAATTTCTTAAGGAACAAAATGCCAAGGACCAAGACAATTTGAAGAAAGGAGGTGGGGGCTTGCTTTATCAGATGCCAGGACATACTATACAGAGAGTTCTAACAAGAAAGTCAGCGTGGTGCTGATAGAGATGGACAGTGATCAGGTCAGACACTGACAAGTGTGTACGTGTGAATGCAGAGCCAACACAGATGGTATTGAAGACAGATAAAAAGAAGAATGGACTCTTTCAAAAAGTGAAATTTGACACCCTATCTAAAAATGAGCTGAGATATGTTAACATTTTACCAAATCTGGCTTTCTATGGGTTTAAAAATAAACTAACTTCTGGAAATAGACAATGATTATGGCCACAACAATGTGAATGCACTTAATGCCACTGAGAAATACACTTAAAATGGTTAGGATGGTACATTTTAATTATGTTGTATATTCTTTATCACAACAAAAAGATTAGATATATTTTTTAAAGTAGTTTTTGGCAAAACTGGTAATTCTTTTGCGTAAGAATGAAACTGGGCTCAACTTTTACCACATGAAGGGAGAGATTAAATATAGTACTACACTGAAAATAGTAGGACTTTGACAAGAAAACTCAGGAGAATTTCTTTATGGTGTTGAGCTTAGGAGGATTTCTTAAGATACCAAAAAGAAAGTCACAAAGTAAAATATGGATAAACACATATTTGCATTAAAAGATACCATAAATTGTAAAGAAAACATGGTGTGTATGTATGTGTGTACACACACATACACACACACAATGGAATATTAGCCATAAAGAAGAATGAAATTATGGCATTTGGGTTGGGATTGTGGCTCATCGGTAGAGCGCTCACCTAGCAAAGGCAGGACCTGGGTTCGATCCTCAGCACCACATAAAAAATTAAAGGCATTGTGTTGTATCCATCTATACCTAAAAAATAAATATTAAAAAAAAAAGAAATTACGGCATTTGCAGATAAATGGATGAAACTGGAGACTAAGTGAAATAAGCCAATCCCAAAAAACCAAAGGCTAAATGTTCTCTGATATGCAGATGCTAACTCACAATAAGAAGTAGTGAGGGAAGAATATGAGTTTATTGGGTTAGACAAAGGGGAATAAAGGGAAAGGAGGATAGAAAAAAAAACGGCAGGGGCTGGGGATGTGGCTCAAGCCGTAGCGCGCTCGCCTGGCATGCATGCGGCCCGGGTTCGATCCTCAGCACCACATACAAACAAAGATGTTGTGTCCGCCGAAAACTAAAAAAGTAAATATTAAAATTATCTCTCTCTCTCTCTAAAAATAAATGAATAAAATATTTTTAAAAAAAGAAAAATACGGCAGAATGAATCAGACATAACTTTCTTATGTTCATATATGAACAAATGACCAGTGTCACTCCATATCATGTACAACCACAAGAATGGGAAGTTATACTCCATGTATAAATGTCAAAATATACTCTGTCATGTATATCTAAAAAAGAATAACTTTTTTTTAATTTTAAAAGGATACAATAAATTGATCTGAAGAATTTATTCATTTACATCATATTTAGCATCCAGAAATGTAGTGAATTCCTCAAAATGAATAAATAGAATTTTTTAAAAAATTGTCCCCATCCCCCAAAACAAGCAAAACAGGATTGACATTTCACAGCAGAGGAAGCAAAAACGGCCAATGGACATGTGGAGATGAGCTTCCCTCACTAGGAATCTGGGATATTCAAACTAAGATCATATTTACACTCTAGACCAGGAAAGTGCAGGTGTCAGGGAGATGAGTCCCTAGAGACTGCTAATGGGGAAAGTGGTGCAATCATCTTGGAGAACAGTCTGGCATCACTTGGCAGAGCTGAGTGTGTATGCAGCCCACTTCCTAGCAAAGCCCCTCCTGGATATCCACCCCACAGAAACTCACCTGTGCACCCGAGACTGGCACAACATGGGTAAGTCTCAAAGCACTCAGAGAAAGACACCAGACTCCAGTACATACCACAGGATTCCATTTTTAAGAGGTTCGAGAACTAGCAAAACTAATCTATGATAAAGAAGTCAGAACAGTAGTGGCTAGAGGGGTGAGGTTGATTGGGAGGGACATGAGGATCCTCTGAGGAGATGAAATGTCCTATGTCTCAATCAGTTTTGGTTATGTGATTGTATGTATTTATCAAAACTCACTGAAGTGCAGGCTTAATATCTGTACACATCACTGTGTATAAATTTTGCCTCAAAAAGAAAGATTATGGGTGATATGTGAACCATTTAATCCTCCTAAGGAGAGTAATTTGTTTCACATACTTAACCAACAGCAATTTGCAAATTACACAAATGGTAGGCTAAGTTTCCCATCCTGGCACCATATTCTAGCGAGTTTAATCCAAATAATTTTAAGTATTTGGAAATAAAGCTGTCTGGTACTTTCCCATTTACTATGAATTAACTGGATGAAAACACTTGGACAAGTTTAGAAAAATAAAAAAAAAGTTAAATGCTAAACAATAAACAGTAGTTCAGTTATATAACTTCACAAAAAAAGGCTAAAACATCACAAACTATCACCTCTCACTTTTCTGCATTAACAAATGAATTAATGCATGTGATCAATTACAGAAGTAAATAATTGAGAACTCACTTGGTCATGGTACCATCTTCTCCTTTCCCTACAACTCCTCCCCGAAAGATGGGAGAACAGAGCCACCAAACTGCCAGTATGAACATGAACTTCCAATTTCTAGCCCAGCTTCCACCTCCAGACCAGGCTGCTTAGAGTATGTGAGGGGTTTGTGTGTGCATGTGAAAACCATCAAAACAAAACACTGCTATTTAAGCTAAACTTCCAACACTACACACAGAAGTCCAGGCACAAAGCAGAGACAAAGGACACATTTCCTACCTGTCTTTCCTGGGATTGCTATATGCCTCTTCGATAAGCTCCATTTTATCCAAATCCTTCCATTTGCCTCCATCCAAGAACTGCCATCGATACGGCAAATGGAAATGAACTCTATAGCACTTATCTAAAATAGAAACATAAAGTGGTAAGACAACCTGGCAATACATGGCTTAGCCACACCCTGTGGCTATCATTGGGTATAGTGCTGCTTGCTGACCTGAGAATATTCTGCCAAGTTGTGGGAAGTCTTTGTTTTCTTAGTGCAGTCATACCTGAACATTTAGATACTGAAATACTTTGTATATTTTAATAAGACCTTTCATTGATTTTTTTTTTAATATTTATTTTTTAGTTCTCGGTGGACACAACATCTTTGTTTGTATGTGGTGCTGAGGATCGAACTCGGGCCGCACGCGTGCCAGGCGAGCGCGCTACGGCTTGAGCCACATCCCCAGCCCTTTCATTGATTTTTAAACATATGTACATTGGTGGGTTACATCATCTATGAATTTCATTTCATTATTATGAAAAAGCTGATCACAAGCTGGGTATAGTGGTATGTACTAGTAATCTAGCTACTTGGGAGGCTCAGATGGAAGGGTTTCAAGTTTAAGGACAGCCTAAGAAAGGCAGCAAGACCCTGACTCCACAAAAGAGTCCCTGAAGGGGGTCTGTCTGAGTGCTCAATATCTCTAGACATGTGGCATGTGGACGGGCAGAGATCAGAGACAAAGCCAGATTCATCTCTACCATAAACCCATTCCAACCCCAACATGTGAGGCAGGTTATGGCTCAGCAGTGCAGTTCTGGCTGCCAGGATATCTTCTGGCTGCCAACAGACTTACCCCTCCCTCAGTCTCCCCTCACACTCACTGCTCTGCCCTACCAATATTCAAGTTCCTCCCCTCCACCATCCCCGGGCTCCTAGGCAGCCACATCTCTGCCTTGTCTCTCTGAGGTCATGATGCCTGCCTAAACTTTGCTCTAACCAGTCCCACCACTGGAACACAGCTTTCACCCACTCTCTGCCTCTGAGAGATTCTGTGACAGCTACAGAGGATGGCTGGAGAGGACAGGGAGAAAGGAAAGGATCAGGAGGCTCCCTGCACTCTGACACAGACCTACCGCCAAGATACATGCTGTAAGGTAGAAAGGTGCAGAATGCTTCCAGACAGAAAATGAGGGGGAAAGATTGGAGATACTGTGGCTAAATGCACATATATGCAGATATTATTTCTTGCAGAGGAGAACTGGGTGACTAGAAACAAAGTTATAAGGAAAGTTTTGTCATATTTGTACACTTCTGATTTTGAACCACAAGAATATATTACATATTCCAAAAAGTTAAATATCCAGTGAAGTGAAAAAGGCACAAGTCTGCCAATGCACCTGTGTAAGAATAAAACTAAATAGAGGGCTGGGCTATAGCTCAGTTGGTAGAGTGCTTGCCTTGCATGTACAAGGCCCTGGGTTCAATCCCCAGCACCACAAAAAAAAAAAAAAAAAAAAAGAAAGACTGAATAGACATACACTTGTACACAGATGACATCTTTCTAAATGGATATTTAAAGACTGGGTAATCATGGCTAGAGCCTGGGTGCAAAGGAAAACAGATGTGAGAAAGAATTATTTCTTACTGTCCTTTGTACATTTTTTATTCATATTTCAAAATAACACTAATGAAGTTTGGCTAATTTGACACTTGAAAAAAATCAGAATTTTCTAAAATCATATGCATTCCTTCAGGCACATTTCAATGCCAGTTCTTTCCTAGAGTCTGCTAAAGGGCACTGCAGTGGGGGGAGCACCATGTAGGAGCAGAGGGATGTTGTGAGGGCTTATCAAAGACCAGGCCTGGGGCTGGACAGACAGGGCAAAAAAGAGCACTAGGCTGAAAGAGCTGAGGAGACAAGCTGCTAGAACTCACATGAGGATACCTCTAAGCTCAACAAAGAGGGACACATGACAGGAGACACTTGAGATCCCTGAACTCATCCAGAGTTTGAGCATGGACAGCTCACACCAGCCCAAGTGACCTCCTGGACTCTTGACAAGGAATGCACACAACGAATAATAAAGGGGCTAAGTCAGGAGTGATAAGGCCAGGCTATGGTGCAGAGGTCATGATCACATAAGAGTTCCTGTTCCCTTCCTGAAGGAGACTAAAGAAATGATCAGGGATAAGAGCAGAGAAGCCTCCCCAGAGCACCCCAATATTGAGAGGCTATTTCTATAAATTCCAGGTGAATCTTGGGCAGCCTAAAGAAAAACTGCCCACAAGAAAGCACCCTCAGGAAGGTGTACCTTGCCATGACCCACCAGATGGATGTTTCCTCCAGAAAGACCCAGGAGCCTGGGGAAAGCACTGAGGTCAAACAGTAGATGCAGGAGCAAGCATGAAGGCCACACTGCTCATAGCTGGAAGGCACATGGAGAATGTCACTGCAACCACATGGCTGGTGAACATTCTAGCAGAGAGGTAAAGGCACAGGCCCTTTCCCTTGTCCTCATCTTCCCTGATCCTCTGTCCCCTTTCTCTACTTTCTTTCCCTCCTTCTAATATTCCCCGTTTCACTGGGGTATTCCAGAGTCTAGGCTTTCTAGAGGGTGAGTCACAGAAATCAAATCAATTGCGCAGGCAAAGCACCTACATTCACCTCCCTATGTCCCTTAAAATAACAGGCCAGATAGAAGAACCAACCCCAAAGCACAGGAAAGCAATAAAAAGTACCATCAAAAAAACAGATTTCTTGAAGAATTCCTAAGCAATGCAGCAGACAGAACCAAACTAACACAAAAAGAGGGGAAAAACTCAGCAAAATATGCAGAAGATTCCACATAGTGAAGAAGACTGTCTCAGGGGCTTCACAGACTCAGGGGCAGATGAAACTCTTAGGCCCATCACAATGCAAATAAGGGGACCCACTGGAGTGGGACTCCCGTACTTGACTTGCTTGGGCTGCCCAACCTTGCTATATGCTTCCAAGTTGAATGGGTAAGCGTGGATATCAGGGCTGCACAAAGAAAAAATTACCTGAGACAGTCACTAAGTCTCTTCAAGTCCCTACATGCCAGCAGCCCACCCCATGGCAAGACATGCAGCCTCTACCTGTCATCACTGAGACAAATCCTCTGTGATGGAATCACAATCAGTTCCCTGGAATCAACCAGGAAGACAGACGCATGGGCTTGTGAAGTACAATGTGACAGACAGCCAAGAATGACCCAACACATGAGGGAAAATAATGGAGTGAGGCAGCAAGTCCACACAGGAGAAGCAATTCCCAGGGAAGGAACAATCAGAGATAAGCGGTAACCGCCACACATAAACATAATGGTTAGACCTTTGCAATTTCTACGAAAAAATCAAACACAGGAGAATATTTGTCTTGGAATAGGCAAATATTTTTAGATTACAAAAATACCAAAAAAGAAAGGTATTAAAATGAACATCAAATGGACATATATTAAATGGACATTAATATTAAAACATCTATTCTTAAAAAGATATAAAGAAAATGAACATGAAAGAGACTGGGAGAATGAATTTTCAATATACATAATATAAAAAACTCTTCCAACTCAATAATGAGAGATCAGATTACTCAATAAAAATGGCAAAATAGTCACAAAAGATCAATATTGTACAATTCTGTTTATGTGAATATCCAGGCAAATCCATAGAGACAGACAGACATCTATAGTTACCAAGAGCTGGGAGTGCGGGGAAGGAATGAGGAATGACCAAATGGCATGGTTTCTTTAGTGGCAATGAAAACATCCTGATACTGACAGTGATGATGGCTGCACAATTCTGTTACTAAACTAAAAAATACTAAATGGGTTAATTGTGTGGTTTGTGACATATTCACTATTTTAATAAAACAAAAAATAACAAAAATTTGACCGTTATTTCATAGAAGACACAAAATTGTCCAATAAGCACGTGAAAATAAATGTTAACCATTACTAATCATCAGAGAAACTCAAATTAAAACCACAATGAGACACCATTGTTCACTTCCAGGCTAAAATTTAAGGCTATCAATACCAAGCATTGGCAAAGATGTGGGGCAACTGGAACTTATATATATTGCTGTTGGGAATGTAAAATACTATATCCATTTTGGAAGACAATTTGACAGTTTCTTATAAGGTTAAGTATGCCTCATGACCCAGTAATCCACTTCTAGGTCTTTAGCCAAGAAAAATGAAAATCATTTACATGAGAAATTATACATGAATATTTATAGTTTTATTTTTTATAAAAGTCAAAAATTGACAACTACCCAAATGTTCATCAACATATGAATGGATAAGCAAACTGCAATGAATCCATGCAAGGGAATACTACTCAGCAGTAAAAAGGAACAAACTATTAATATTGACAACATGCTAATACCAAGAACATGCTGAGAAAGATAAAAGCCAGGCCCAATAAAATATAAAATACATACTATATGATTCCATTTGTATGAAATTCTAGAAAAGGTAAATCTAACCTACATTGTTAAAAATTAGATCAAGAATTTCTGGAGTTGGTGAGTTATGGGGTAAGGATTAAATGTAAAGGGACATTTTGGAGTGAAGTAACTATTCCATGTGCTAAATATTCTGTCAGTATCATATACATTTATCAAAACTCAGAATTTTAAATTGATGCATATAATTTAAATTGATGCATATCAAGTATAAGTTATATCAAATTTGATTTTAAAATATAAATATATACATATACATATAGCACACTCTTTGATCTAGTGCTAGGAATCAATCCATGAAAAGACACATGTATACTTGCATGCTTAACAGAACATTACTAATTGAATACTAGACAGTTGCTTTAAAAATGAGGTGGACTTACACATGCTAACATGGAAAGAAAAAATCTCCAAACACACCATTACGAAAAGATGCAGATTGAATAGGATGTTTTCACAAGCTCCTGTCTGTTTAAAAATATGTAAAACAAATATCACGACCACACAGCCAGTGTTTACCTTTGGGGAGGGATGAAGAAGGACTTCCTGCTTTACTCTGTATTATCTGACTCTTTCACAAAGTGAAAGTATTCATGAATCGCTTGGGTAACTTTTAAAGACTGAAAATGAAACAAGAAGTTTCGGTGGTTGCTTTTAAAGGGGAATCACTGAATTTGAGAAGAAATTTTGCTTCAAAGGCCAGGTTAGCAGTTAAGAAGAAAACAAAGGTTTAGTGAAAATCACACACACACTGCTACTTTTGATAAAAGAGGGACTAAGGGATACACTGGATCAAGACAGAAAAAAACAACCTAACTTAACTAATCCTCCAAGAATTAACACAAGTGTCTCCTCTCTTCCAGTTTCTAGCACTCCCCTAGGCCTATTGTTATCCTTTAGAAGTGACACTCACCTTGGATTTCACTAAGGACTAAGCATTTCTGTCTCAAGTAGGTCTGTGGCTCCATCCCAAGCTGACCAACGGTCAACACTTGGCATTTATTTGCTACAGATCCAAATGGTTATGTTCCTAAAACTCATCTACAGTTTCAATTTTAGAAATTCCAAGAATTCCTGCTATCCTCAACCCCCCAACAAAACAGTTTCAGAATTGGTTTGGTCAAAGTGCCAGGGCCCCCTCCTCTCTCTATGGATACCTCAGAGCACAGCTCCAGGAACAAAGAAGCAGTTACCCCTCCCAAGAGAGGGAAGAAAGGCCCTCCTCCAGCTTACCTTGAAAGCTACAACTTTTCCGAATATGGTACAAGCAGATCTGATCACTCTCCTCCTGTGTAGGAGTGTTTGGGGACACAGAACCTGAACTGTCTCTTCTTTCTACAAAGAAACAGCACAAAGATGTGTCACTTTCCAGCAATGTAGGGTTACAGTAGTTAAAGTACAAAGGAGAAAAAAGAGAATTCATTCATTTCTCTGCACAAAATAGAAACAGACTAGGAAAACTGACAAAGCCATCCTGTTAGGGGTGAAAGCACACCAGACACCCAGGTAGGCACTCTGCTTTTCAGTGAGAAGCCAGGAGTTCAAGACCACAACTACTTAACAAACCAAGTACACCCGAGTCACTTGGCTGTCCACCCAAGTCACTAGGAAAAGACAAATGGAGGGTTACTTTCTATAAACAAGGTTTGCTTCTATATAACAAATACTTATTAATGAACTCTTAGAACTGGGTATTAAAAATCAAGAAAAAGAAAATATATGGAAAGTTTACACCTCCAAATGAAACTTTTTAAATTATGTTAATTACAAGGTTCTTAATATAAAAAGGGTATGGAAGTGCTTTCAGAGTTTACTTTTTCTAGAACCACTCCAGTGAGTATTTATTACATTTACCACTACCTACTTACCACTAAATAAGCATATAAAATTCATTTGTGACATCTCCCTGCTTAGTATCACTTATCATTTTGTTATTCATCTTCCCTTTTCTCATTATAAGCCCTGGATTTTTTGAAAAAATCCAGGCCCAGAAGGTACCTCCCTCTCTTCCCCAGTGTGGTGACTGCCCTTGGGACCTTACTCAGAAGTTTATCCTCCCTCCCTTTCTAGCAAGGTAATAATACAATGAAAACTCTTAAACATCCATTTAAAGCAAAATATGTGTATTTCTGAGCTTCCTAAAGTTATATGAGATTAACAAAACATAAGTGAAGAAAATAGAAAGAAAAAACAGATACAGCAAAAATAATTTTTGAACAGAAAAATCAGATAAGATTAGTAGTCCAAGCACTCACCTGGTATTTTAGGAAGTGACCTATTAAAATGTAGCTACTCTACAGCTCAACCAATGGGTCTGATTATGTGCTCTGAGGGGAGACATGTCTCACACACCCCAAGGTATAAGCAGAGCCCAAGACACAGTCCAGAAAATGGCAAGCACTCAAAGACCCACATCCCAGGGCCTGTAGCACTTGCCACCAACCTTACCAGAAGTCCCCTGAGGGCCTGCAGGAAGAGGGTGCCCTTTGTTGGGGGCTGAGCTCTTATTTTTGATATCATATGCATTTCTGTAAATGGAAGGTAGCCTGTTCACCAGGTCAGAGCTCATGCCCAACTTCTCCAATTTCTCCAGATTCTCCGAATGACAGAAATTATGGGATCTCTTACAGCTATCACCAAACTTGCACTCCCCCTGTAAAAAGTACTGGCAGATATGGAGTTTGACACATTGCTTCTGAAAGGAACAAGAGCCAAAGGGTCCATCTCCTTTGTTGTAATGTAGGCAGATCTGTTGACAGAGAAAAAGACATAAATCTAGGAAAGTCTCCCACCACACACCTCCCTACCCACCAGGTAATGTGATAAGGGACCTTGAAGCCAAGGTGTAATTCCATCACTCACATGGACCACAGATATGAAACCATCCCTCATTCAATATGAGGACTGCCAGTACATGCCCTTGGCTAAAATGGGAACCAGGCAGAAAACAGATTGCTTAGAAGCAGCTCCTCCATTGGGAAGAGCCAAAGACTTCATAGCAGTATGAAGCAGCATTTTATGTTGAACCAATGGCAGCCTCCTGATGACTCCCAACCAACCTACACTCAACCCAGAGCCTCAACCACTTTCCTCTAGCAGGCCCCAGTCTCTCCCAGCTCTCCTTTCTATAATTTAGGATAAGAGAGGCTCTGGGGGTCAAAGCATCTAGAGAAAGCCAAATATCACTCCTTCATTTCTCAAGGGAGCCGAAAGACTCACGAGAAGTTCAACAGGTGGCCCCAATCACACAGGATCCACAGCACCTTTGTTGAAGTGGGTTGTTGGCAAACCTGCTACTTGAACTTTAATCAACTGCTCCTTCTCCTCTACATTCCAAATCCCTGAGAATGGGAACCAGGCCAGAGACCACCAGGGGCCCATCTACTCAATTCACAGGTATTACATTTCACAAGCTGTTGGAATAACTCAAAGGGCTGTGGAACCAAAGCTACTATCAGCAAGGGCCCCCCCATATGGGGATGAAAGCCCCAAGGGAAAATGCCAAAGGGCTGGGCCATGAAATCCATTGTGCCACTTACAAGCTGCCTGACTTTGGGCCAGCCACTAGTCAGCTCTGGTATTTTGTTTTGTAATCCCTAAGATGGGAATAATGCCACCTACATCACAGGGTTCTTGTGAGGAATAAACAGGAAATAGGAAAGGACCAATATGATGCCTGCACATGGTAGATGCCTGATTCATAGTGGCTACCCCCAGCTGGTCATCTGGTAAGGGACTAAACCAAGAGCAGAAATCCTGGCAGGACAGCCACATTGTATCTGGGTTCAGGTCTCAGCTCTCATGTGCTGGCAGGGTGTTCTGAGCCAACCTGCCCACCCAAGCAGAAAAGGCCTACATAACTGGTCATTTACTGGTCACCTTCTTCTAATTTACTGTTCACACTACAGACAACATGACCGCTCCCAAATATTAATGTTCCCTCTCCAAACACAATGCCACACACTCCTCAGCATACAGAATGCATCAAGAAGCCTCTGCCTGGGGGTGGGGGTATGCTGAGGTTGTGGCTCAGTGGCAGAGCTCTTGCTTTGCACATATAAGGTACTGGGCTCGATCCTTAGCACCATATAAAAATGAATAAACAAAACAAAGATATTGTGTCCATGTATAACTAAAAAGTATTTTAAAAAAAGAAGAAGCCTCTGCCCACCCATTTCTCCTTCTTCCCCCTCCTCTGCCCCACAAGCCTCACTGTGCCAGTTCCCTCCTCGCTGGGGTAGTCCCAGAGAAAACAGCTCCTCTCCCCAGATCTGCCTCACAGTCCCTCCCTTCCCCTCACTCATCCTCCAGCACTCAGAGTAGGCATCTTCTGTTCCAGGATGCCTTCCCCAGTCCCCAGAATCCAGTACATAAGTCTTCCAGGGCATCTCAAACAAAGCCTCATGCACCTGTCTCACCATTCAATGTGTCTCCTAGAAGGGCAGAGCAGAACCTTTTATCTCCTGATCCCCATGCCTAACCCACAGTGGATATTCAGAAAGTTGAGCTGAATGAAATCAACATTAATTTCCAAAAGGCAAAAGAAAAAAGTTAACATTTTGTGCTAGTCACAATGCTATGCTAGCACCTGGGTAGTGACTTTCATTGAATATGGAAGCATTTTCATTAAAATACGCCAATCTCTGTTATCTCAAATCATAAACAGCACCAAAGCAACCCATGTAACCTGTGCTGGCTACAGGAATGTGTAGCTCTCAGATCTCCTGCAGCACATGAGAAATAATGCACAGCTGCTGCCCTAGAGCCACTGCCTTGTTCACACTGGGGGCCTTGCCCAGCCTATGATGGCACACTCTGATCCCAAAGCAGGCCCAATCTGGTTGAGTCACAGCCACTGCAGCTCTAGTGCTGCCTGAGGGTTCAGGGTGGAATCTTTCCTGGAACCATGCTGCAGTCAGTCTTTCTACCCAGCCCCGTCTTTCCCTGTGTCTTGCCATGAACGTCAGACCTGCCTCACAGCTATCTGAAGGTTCATCCCACCCTCTCCTGTTCCCTACCCCAATTAATTTCTCATACTTCTAATCCCCACCCACCCACCAACTGCTACAGAACCAGTGCAGGGAGCTTTACTCAATCTGAGGATTCACATCAGCTTATTTTCAAAACTGCCTGTGTGCAATGAGTATAGAGAGCATCATGTGGCTGTCAGCAGCTATGGAAGGCTTCTCCTCAGACCAATTGGGTCCAGTGATACCCAGCAATGTGGTCCCAACTCCTGCTACACAGGAATGAGCTGCTGGCATCTCTCATCCCTCTCTATAGGTAACACTTACTGGAGGCATTGGCCAAACAGACTCCCAACCTCACGAAGCCCTGCAAGTGAGGTAGTACCAGCCCAACTGATAAGGAATGAAAGGTTTCAAGAAGTGTAATGCTGGCCCAAGGTCACAGGTCTAGAAATCAGCAGAACTGGAAATTAAATCCAGGTCTCCACTATGTAGCAGGCCTTTGGTCAAGATAGAGTCCTTGGCTTCACTTCAACCATAATATTTCCTTATTTTCCAACCATCCAGTCTTTTCCATATTCCATGCAGGGACTCCCTTCCCCCCACTAGCACTCACTTCAGGCAAAAGCCAGGGGTCATTCTGAAGCAAGAGTTGGCACAGCTCACTATAGGTGAGGTGGTCAACACCGTGAGATCTCAGCACACTCAGGTTGTGATCAGTTGTCAAGCTGTGACCATTCCTACAGTTCTTCCTGCAAAGAAGCAGAGATGGTGTTACAAGCTACGTTGTGTCCCCCCAAACTCTTAGGCTGGAGTTCTACCTCCTAGAACCTTAGAAATGTGACTGAATTTGGAGACAGGGTATTCAAAGGAGTAGTTAAATTAAAATGAGGTCATTAGAGTGAGCCCTACTCCAGCACAAATGCTGTCCTTAGAAAAGAGAGAACACAGTCATGCATAGAGAAAAGACCATGTGAGAAGGAGCCATGGAAAGCAGCCTCCAAAGAAACCAACCCTGCAACACCTTATTGCAGAATGTGAGAAAATAAATTTCAGTTGGGTAAGCCACCCAGTCTATGGCATTTTGTCTCAGCAGCCTTGGCAAACTTAACACAGTTAGTGAAATTAGTCTTCATGACAATTTTTCAGGAATACTTCCTGATAGTACTTACAAGCACCAGAGGAAAACCAGCATGCCCATGTAACAAAAACAATGTTTATTCACCAAGAAAGAGATGGGACTATGCAATGCCAAAGGCCCAGGACAACACCTCTCTGAGGACATTCAAAGTGAATGACAGGGTCAACATCCAAAAAGGCCTCACAGCACACTGGCTATCAGTAAGCACTTTTAAACATGGGCTGAGTGAACCATCAGAGTGCCTTATGATAACGTATGCATAGGTACGTGTACGTACACACACACACACACCACCTGAGCCCAGCCCGTTTTTCAGCTCCCTTCCTCCATACTTTCAATCCTCAAACATCTGAGGAACATGAACTGGGTGACAGGACCTGGTACCCCATCCTGATGGCCCAGGTTACCAAGACCAGAAAGAGTCGGGCAGATTGCATTTGCTCAAACCAGACACTGCCATTCTACACAGGCCATACTTACAATAAGCACCTCAAAAGAATACCAAACTCCCGATCTACCCCCCAAACCTGCACCTCCCAATGTCTCCTCCACCTCAGTCAAAGGTATCATCCGTCTTTCAACCACATGGACCAAAAACCTCGAGGTCATTCTTGACTCCTCTCTTTCCCTCTTCAGTAAAGGCAACAGAAACAGAGATGACTCAAATATAGGGTGGAAAGTACAAGGTCAGGTGCAATGAGAACACGGCAGCAAGAGGGAAGCAGCATCCCAGTCTGGGTTGGGGAGAGGACTGGAGAACAAGTCACAAGAGGGTGCTGGAAGGTGTAAAGCCTTAAGCCAAACACAAAGAGGGCAAGGAAGAACCAGACAAGGAGAGAAAGGCAGAACCTCACAGGTAGAGGAGCAAGTAGTTTGGTGCTGCCAGAGGCTAATGATTATAATGATGATTAATGATGATAATGACAACAAGTAAAACTTATCGAGCTTATACCAAGGACTGCCTAAATGCTTCATGAGTTAACTCAATTCTCTCTTTTTTAATATTGATTTTTCATTTTTCAGCGGACACAACATCTTTATTTAATTTTATGTGGTGCTGAGGATCGAACTCAGAGCCGCACGCATGCCAGGTGAGCGCATTACCGCTTGAGCCATATCCCCAGCCCGTTAACTCAATTCTCAACAAGCCTGTGAGGTAATATTATTGTCCCCATCTCATAGATGAGGGAACTGAGGCTCAGATATAAAGCCACTTGCCCAAGATCACCAGCCAAGGAGCAGAGCTGCGCTGAATCAAGATGGGCTAGTTCTTGTGACTGTGCTCTTGACTCCCACTCCCTGAGCACAGGATTGGGAGTCAGGGACCATAACTCCTTCCCAGCTCTGTAGCAGGACTGATACCCCATTTCCCATAGACCTGATCTTGTGATCAGGAAGACAAATCACAGGGAAAACAGAAAGTTAGTCAACCACACCCATTCTCCCTTGATGAGTTAGAGAAGGATAGTTCAAGAAACTTCCTTGTGTAAATCAGGGAAATGAGAAAGATGAGGAATGAAGAAAAGACTCAAGTCATTTAAGTCAATAAACATCAGATTTCCAACACAAGTAAAATTTGACCCTAAATTTGGGGAACTAGCATAAGAGTGGAAAAAGTCATCTTTATTTTACCAACTACACACATTAAAAAGATTCACTAGTGGGGCTGGGGATGTGGCTCAAGCGGTAGCACGCTCGCCTGGCATGCGTGCGGCCCGGGTTCGATCCTCAGCACCACATACCAACAAAGATGTTGGGTCCGCCGAGAACTAAAAAATAAATATTAAAAAATTCATTTTTTCTCTCTCTTAAAAAAAAAAAAAAAAAAGATTCACTAGTGATCCCCATCACTGGCCCCATCCAGACCCACTATTGTGTGTCTTCTTCCTCTAGGAAACTGCTCCATCCCCCCCCCAAGGTGGCTCATACTGGGGGGCAGATTTCCCAGGGTTCCACCTCAGCCTCTTTACAAGCTTCTCCCTAAATCTGATCCACTTCTGGGACTGGAGCCATAGCACTCACCACCCAAAATCTTCCAGATCAGTATCTTGAGAAGCCCAGCCTTCTTCCCAAGCTTCAGATAGAACGAATATCCTCTCCTGCTCTCAATCCACAGTAGGAGCAGAAACCCAAGAGTTGTCAGTTCTCCACAGCCTCTCTCCACACTGTCACCAACTCCTAAACTTCCCCAAGTTCTCACATATGTACCCCTTGGAATATTAAAATACCCCAGAAGTTTTCTAATCTGGATACTTCTGGACAGCTGGCTCCTAGAGACATTTCGTAACATTCTTATATCTAGGTATGGTCTTGAGACAGCTTCTACTCAATGGGAGTCTACCACTTCTAGACCTAGCCCATGTAAATGTCCCTTGTTCATTTTTTCCACCTACCTTTACAACTTGATACCTAGAATGGCCCCAAGAGCCATGTACTGAGGAGGGCAGAGTTCAGGTCAGTCAGCCTGGGTCCCTGAATGACTGCATGGATCAAGGTCCCTGCCCCAGACTATTAAACCTGAGAAAGAAATATATCTACTGTGTTAAGACAAAAGAAGAGAGCGTAAGGAAGGACAAAAGAAGGGAAGAAATAATTCTAGATAACTGGGTTAGCTTCCAAGAAGGTCCTCTAAATCAACATCCTCACCATCACCTAAGACCTCTTCTAAAATGCAAACTTGATGGCTGCTCTCTCTAGCTGCTTGATGGGATAAGGTCCAAATTCTTTTGCATAAACCTCAGCAATCCATTCCACAAATTTCAATGACCACCTGCCAGGGGGCAGAGCACAGGGCTAGACGCTGAGACAGCCAGCAGGGCCTTGGTCCTTAGACTATTTACTGCAAGGGCCTTCGTCTTTGTTGCATTTGGCTATGGCCTTTGTCCTTACTTTCACCTGGGGCAAGGGGACTGAGCATTATGAGAAAAATAAACACCTAGATGTTATGAATAAGGGGAAAGAGCTCCAAAGGAAGTGACCTTTGAGTTGAGGTCCAAGGCATTAACCAGAAAGGGCCTTCCAAACAGAGGAAGGCAACCAGATGAGCCTGGCTGGGTGGCGGTGATCCAGATTCCCGTAAATAAGGACCCCTGAAGGGTGGGCAGGAACCAGATGCCCAAGGCCTGGGAGGGCAATGGCAGGGACATGGGCTTCTAGGCGGCCTGGCCCTCCCAGGCAGCTCTGGAGACCAGGGCGGACACATTTTCTCTCCCCTTCCCAACAGGTGTCCGTCCTGGCACCGCGCTCCGTGGGCGCCACTCGGTTTTCGACGTCCTCGGGAGAAGAGGCCGCTCCTCCACCCGAGCCCCTCTCCCAGCGTTCCACAGAGGTTTGCTCTGGTGAGCGACGAGGCGAGGCCACCGAAGCCCCCCTCCCCGACCCGCTGGGCGCCCGCGGCCCAGCGCGGCGCCTTACCCGGCCCTCAGGAACTTGCAGGCGCCGCAGACCATGAACTTGCAGAGGTGCAGCTGCGCGCAGAGCCCCACGCAGCCGGGCTTGGGGCCGTGGTGCGCGCGGCACAGGCGCAGCGGCGAGGCGGCCAGCACCACGCGCTCGGGGGCCGCGGCCGCCGCACCACCGGCGCTCGCCCGCGCCGCCACCACGAAGCGCCCGCGCTCCCGCAGCAGCCGCTCCAGCGCCTCGGCGCCCACGCTCGTCCGCAAGCGGCACCGCAGCTCCAGCAACTCCAAGGCGCCCCCGGCAGCGCACAGCACCTGGGTCACCTCGCCCACCACGACGGCGGCGGCCTGGGCCATGGCCGTCGGACCGCGGACTGGCGCGACGTCGGCGACGACGGACATGGGCCGGCCGGGCGACTCCCGTGGGGCGGAGAGGCTGGCGGGAAACGAAACCGAAAGCGGACCGGGCGGCGCAAAACAGAACCTGTGCGGCCTCGCCACGCCCCCGGGCCGCAGCTGGGCCGCGGGCCTCGCCTCAGCGCTCCCAGCTGGGCGCCGCGGCTCGACGACCGCTCGGCGCTGACCCGCCTTCTGCAGCCGCGGGGGCTCAAAACCGGGGCCCTCAGGGGGCGTCGCCGGGCGTTGGGGAGGAGCAGCCCCTTCCTCCGGGGTCGCGCTTGCGAGGCTCAGCGCCTTCACCCAGGCGGCCAGCTCACTCCTCCGCCATCCTTCCCTGCGGCGGCCCGTTGGCGTCGTCGGCGCCGCTGGGGACGCCCGTCCGCCTGCCGGCGCGTTTAAGGAGTTCAAGCGTCGCGCAGGCCACGGCCTGGCTTCCTGGAGGGACCAACAGAAGCAGAGGCGACGGGCCTCGCGATGGCGCTCGCCTGTAACCCGAGCCTCTCGGGAGGCTGAAGCAGGAGGATCTCAAGTTTGAGGCCAGCCTGGGCCCGGGGACGTGCCTCGGTGGTGGAGCACTTCCCCAGTGTATGTGGCCCTGGGTTCAATCCCCAGTGCCACACAAAAAAGCGGGACAACGGATGTGGGTTCCACCCCCCGGAACAAGTGGAAACAATCACTCCCAATTACAAACGGGCCTGTTGCCTCGGCCCTTGGAATCCAGGCAGTGGATTCCGTATTTCAAACCGAAAAAAATGGTTTGGTTTTTTAAAAAACGACTCCGTTTCTCCCCACCCCTTCCAAGTAAAGCCTCAACAAAGTTGAAAGGCCCTCCAGAGCCAAGGACTCTCGTGTGTTGCTGGGTGAGTTGTTAAAAGTCCTCCGGGTAGTGGGGGCGGGGTAGTTATTAAATTTAAAATGAGCAGGATTCTTGAGCCCGGGAACCAGACGTAAAAGGAACGGAAGTCACGTACTCAAGCATTTAGATAGCGCCGAGAGCATATGGCTGACTCGAAGGCACACTATTAACAGCTTTATCAAGTATGCATTAAATCTGTTGACCGATGTGTTGAGAAAAAAATTATAGAAATGTCTAACAAAGAGAGACCCTACTTGTGTGTGTATGCACCAGAATAGTTTTGAGCATTGGAGGAAACTGTGGTTGTAGGATGTAGCAATAGGTTCTAGGAAAGTGGAAAAGGGAAGACGAGGGACAGGAAGATTGGGGTGAACCCATATTATATTAACTGTAGAATTACCACAAAAATGGGGAGGGGAATGGGACTGGGAGTGCAACTCAGTGGTAGAGCAGATTAAGCATGAGGCCCTAGGTTGAGTCCCCAGCACCACCACCTCCCCAAAAATAAAAATTATTAAGTGTAAGGAAAACTTCATAGTAACATGGACAAATGAATATGGATTAACGTTTTTAAATTTATTTTTTAGTTTTAGATGGACCCAATATATTTTATTTATGTGGTGCTGAGGATTGAACCCAGTGCCCCATGTATGCTAGGTGAGCACTCTACCACTGAGACACAACCCCAGTTAACCCCTGGATTAACTTAATTAGGGAATTGGATGAGGAGCAATTTTGTTGGATTTTGTGATTTTAATTTTTTAGTAGTATAAATACTTTTAATTTAAGCATTTAATTTTTAATTTTAGTTGTGGTTTTGATATTATTTTACAATAAAATAAATTTTGGAAAGGAAAGGTGATATCAGTGAAACGAGTGGGTTAAGACCTCAAAAAGTAATGGGAAAAAAAAACTTGCATTAAAGCAATAAAAAAAAAAAAATGGCAAAATTGTCAACTTTTCCAGAGCTCTGGAAATTAACCAAAGGCTTGCAGTAACTCATCTAGCATTTCTCAAGAAAAAACAGCTGAATCTCACTAGGAAGAGCAATCTTTGTAGCATTTTAACTTACCCTAGTCCTCTCCCACCTCCAGTTCCATGGCAACCTTGAAAATTAATAGCCCACATTCCCAGTATCTGTACCAGGGAGAGGGTAAGTACTGGAGCCCTTTCAAAGGCTCATTCCCAAGGAAGTCATTATTTGACCTATTTAGTGGTTAAAGGTTTGCCTTTACCTGGTCTCATTGGAATTAGCCTAAGGGTTGTCAATACTTTAATAATATGACTGGCTAAGGTAATAGATAACAGTTGGGGAAAACAATAAACTAACAAAAAGCTGAAGAATTAGATGTCCACAGGAACTTTGAAAAGCTCCAGCTCAGAAAACACTCCAAAAGATTTTAACCTTTCACACTGAAGTTCTCTGCACCAAAATGCACACAGAGCCCCTTGGCAAAGACTGGGAAACAATTTCCAAATGTTACTCCATTCAGAAAGCTAACCAACTGGAGGCTCAATGGTCACGTACAATGCAGATACACGATTTACAAAGTTAGTTTGGAAAAGTCAAACAAAGAAGCAGCAACTATTAAAACAAGAAGCAACAATGAACCCTAAAGAGGGGAGAGTCTGCTTTTAGGAGTTGCCACATTATTTGAAATGTCCAATTTTCAACCAAAAACTATAAGACATTTAAAGAAATAAGAAATTATGACCCATACAAAGTAAATAAGATTAATCAATAGAAACGGTCCCTGAGGAAGCCCAGATGTTGGACTTTATAGACAAAAGTCAGCTATTTTAGGTATGTCGAAAGAGATGAACGACACTCTCTCCAAAAGATGAAAGGAAATTGTGAGGATGATGTCTCATCAGAGAATATCCATATAAGATTATAAAAAGGAACTGAGTAGAAATTCTACAGCCAAAAAGAACAACGAAAAGAAAATTCACTAGGATTCAACAACAGATTTGAGCAGGCAAAAGAGTCAGCAAACTTGAAGATAGGTCAATTGAGATTTTCTGGTCCATGGAGCAAAACAAACAAGCAAAAAAAAGAATGAAGCAAAAGGAGCAAATCCTCAGACCCATTCTGGACACCAAGTACTAGTGAAATTTAAAATTAGGTAGTGTAGTTAGGTAAATCGGGTCTAATATCTAAAATGGAGGCTATGTTGAGAATGAATTCCCGAAAAGTTGAGCAACTCTTCTGGAATGTTAATGAAGTCCAGGAAAAAGCCCAAGGCGAAAGGCCATCCCAAAGAAATGTTAATGAACAGCAAACTTGAAGATGCTGACTTAAGTGCCCAGATTACTTCTTTGGCCCACCAGTGTCCCAACCCTTCAGGCCTTCCCACCTACATTCCATCACCGAAAACTATAAAATGGAGAGACAACCGCACTTCCACGGATTCCATCTCTTGGGTCCTCTTCCTCCTCCGGGAGAAGTCTTTTCTGCTGTCCTTTAATAAACTAATTTTCCACTCTGACCTTGCCTCGGCGTGCTTCTCTGGTGTTATTCTTCAACATTGGGGAAGCAAGGACTCATCACTGGTCAAAAGCGGTAACACTAGGAGTAAAAAAGAGAAAGAGGAAAGAAAGGATGTTTGAAGAAATTGTGGCCAAAACTCCAAATTTATGAAAAACACTAATCTATACATCCAAGTAACTCATTGAACTCCAGTAAGATAAACTCAAGATCCACACCTAAACACATCATAATTAAGCCACTGAAAGACAAAAGAAAATATCAAAAGTAAAAAAGAAGCAACTCATCATGCACAAGGGATCCTCCATAAAATTAACCATGTTTTTTTATTAGCAATCTTACTTATTAGAAGTGGAATTGTGGGCTGGGGATGTGGCTCAAGCGGTAGCGCGCTCGCCTGGCATGCGTGCGGCCCGGGTTCGATCCTCAGCACCACATACAAACAAAGATGTTGTGTCCGCCGAGAACTAAAAAAAAAAAAAAAAAAAAAAAATTAAAAATTCTTTCTCTCTCCTCCCTCTCTCTCTCTCTCTCTCTCTTTAAAAAAAAAAAAAAAAGAAGAAGTGGAATTGTTACCGCTGTTGAAGGGTGACGAGTCCTTGCTTCCCCAATGCTGAAGAATAACACCAGAGAAGCACGCCGAGGCAAGGTCAGAGTAGAAATTAGAAGTTTATTAAAGGACAGCAGAAAAGACTTCTCCCGGAGGAAGAAGGGGACCCAAGAGGTAGAATCCGTGGAGGTGAGGTTGTCTCTCCATTTTATAGTTTTTGGTGATGGCATGTAGGTGGGAAGGCCCGAGGGGTGGGACACAGGTGGGCCAAAGAAGTAATCTGGGCAGGAAGGACTTCATTAACACTTCTTTGGGATGGGCTATCTTCAAATCTGCTGGGGCTGTTCATTAACACTTCTTTTTTTTTAATATTTATTTATTTTAAAGAGAGAGTGAGAGAGGAGAGAGAGTGAGAGAGAATTTTTAATATTTATTTTTTTTTTAGTTCTCGGCGGACACAACATCTTTGTTGGTATGTGGTGCTGAGGATCGAACCCGGGCCGCACGCATGCCAGGCGAGCGCGCTACCGCTTGAGCCACATCCCCAGCCCCAATATTTATTTTATTTTATTTTTTTAGTTCTCGGCGGACACAACATCTTTGTTGGTATGTGGTGCTGAGGATCGAACCCGGGCCGCACGCACGCCAGGTGAGCGCGCTACCGCTTCAGCCACATCCCCAGTCCTCATTAACATTTCTTTGGGATGGACTTTGGGCCTAGGGCTTTTCTTGGGACTTCATTAACATTTCAAGAGTTGCTCAACTTTTCCGGAAATTCATTCTCAACATGGCCTCCATTTTAGATTTCACTCAATATTACCGATTTACCTAACTACACTGACTGCCTAATTTTAAATCTGGCTTCAGAATGACATATTCAAAGTCCAAAAGAAAAAAACAGCCACCACCAAGATTTAAAAAAAATTTTTTTTTTAGTATTACATGGGGACGATATCTTTGTTTATTTTTATGTGGTGCTAAGGATTGAACCCAGGGTCTCACATGTGCAAGGCGAGCGCTGAGCCACAACCCCAGCCCAACAACCAAGATTTCTATATCCAGCATAATCATCTTTCAAACATGAAATATAAATTAAGACATTTCCAGATAAACAAAAACTGAAAGAATTAGTTGCTAGCACTAAAAGAAATACTAAAGAGTCTTTTGGGCTGAAAGTTAAGGACATTAAACAATAATGCAAATCCTCATGAAGAACTAAAAAGCATCAGTAAAGGTATAGCATTAATAATTAATAATACTATATTAAAAAGTATAGTATGATATATATTTTTTTGTTTGCAACTCTTTGCCCACATCTAATTTAAAAGACAACTGCATAGGACTGGGATTGTGGCTCAGAGGAAGAGCACTTACCTAGCATGATGGAGAGTCTGGGATTCCATCCTCAGTACCACGTTTAAAAAAAAAAAAAGTAGAATGAAGGTATTGTGTCCACCTACAACTAAAAAATATTTTTTAAAAAGACAACTGCACAATGCAATAATTATAAATCTTGTGAATATGTTCTCTGACTATAATGGAATTAAAAATGAACAACAGAAGGAAATTCACAAGTATGTGGAATAACATGCTTCTAAATATTAAGTCCAAAAAGAAATCACAAAGGAAATTTGAAAATATTTTGAGATAAATGAAAAAATAAAACAGAGTGAAAGTAATGTTTAGAGGGAAATTTGTCAATACCTACATTTAAAAGAAGATCTCAAGTCAATAACTTAACATTCCACCTTAGAAACTAGGGGGGGAAACCAGCAAACCAAGTCCCAAAAGAAGTAAAATAAACACAATAGAGAACACAAGAAGAACACAAAGAATCAACCAAATCAAAAGCTGGTTCTTTGACTGATTTTTTTAAAAAAATGTGTGTGTGTGTGTGTGTGTGTGTGTGTGTGTGCGCGCGCGCAAATCTTTACCTAGACTGATCAAGAGAAAATAGAAGACTAAAATTACTAATAGCAGAAATAAAAGAGGGGTCACAGCCTTGAGTAGTCTTATGCATGTAATCCCAGCAATTCCAGAGGCTGAGACAGGAGGACCACAAATTCTGAGGCCAGTTTGGGCAACTTAGCAAGACTGTAAAGCACCTTTGGGTTTAATCCCACAAAAAATAGATATAAACTTTTAAAAATGTATAAAAAAGGGGTCATTAATACTGACCTTACAGAAACAAAACAGGAATACAAGAAGAAAGAGCCACAGTTTCTAGATACTGTATTTGGTGTTTGACATCTTAGCCTTTGCTGACACTGGAAGTACTGCCCTTCACAGGGCTGGCTAGTTCCTAGGGCTAGCAAACAAGTCACATGTGAACTGCCTTCCAGTGCAAACCAGCTGAGCCGGGGCCATGCCTGCAGCCAGCTCCTTCTTGGAGCTACCATACTTTGGGCCTTTGTTCCGCTGCCCTGTTCCCTACAGACCCAGGGTCTCAGGCCACTGAGAACAGTCTCTGTATGCCTCACAGGCTGCAGAAATTATTCAGGCTAACCTACCCTAAGCTTGCTGACCCACTTCCTTACTATAGAAGCCACAATAAAGACCCTTGCCCATATTTCCCCCTAGCTCTGGCTGCCTCCCTGTGGCTTGTTGTCCCTCCTATTTCTAGAGATCTGAGAGTATAAAAATCTTCCCTCGTGACTGTCATCTGTAAGTCTTGGTGTATTGATTAAAATGAATCCTGGGTATCCCTCTAGAACACAGATTATGAAGGGTTTTAAGATAAAATAGAGGGGGTTGTGGTTATGGCTCAGTGGTAGAGCGCTTGCCTCGCACAAGCAAGGCCCCGGGTTCGATCCTCAGCACCACATAAAAATAAATAAATAAAAATTTAAAAAAAGAGAGAATGGCTATAAGATGCCCAAGTGGAAATGCCTAGCAGATGCTTGGATCTGAATCTGGCATTTAAAGAAGACTCAAATGCAGTTGAACCCACAGGACTGGGTGACAGCACCCTAAAAAAGAGTGTGACTCTAGAAGGGAAGGATTCCAAGGGATGAGAAGCCAGTAGAGTAAGAAGCAAGCAGAAGAATATGGAGTCACAGGAGCCAGATATCTTTTTTTTATTGATTCTTTTTACTTCTCTATAACATTAGGATTCATTTTTACTTAATTATAAAATCATAGAACATAATTTATTTTATTTTTAAAAATTTTTTTAGTTGTAGATGGACACAATACCTGTATTTTATTTATTTTTATTTTTATGTGGTGCCAGGGATCAAACCCAGTGCCTCGTGCATACCAGGCAAATTTTCTACCACTGAGCCATAACCTCAGCCCCCACAGAATATAATTTATACTAATTCAGTCCCCAGTCCATCCCCTTTCCCTTTCCTCCTCTCTCACCCTATTCCCTTCCTCTACTGATCTTTCTGCTATTTAGTTTTTATTTTTTTAAATTAGTGTCTTGTAGATACACATGATGGTGGGATTCACTATAGTATATTCATATATATATATATATATATATATATATATCACACACACACACACACACACACACACACACACACACACAGGAAAATTAGGTCATATTCATTCCACTGTCTTTTCCTAACCCATTTCTCCTCCCCTCCCTTCATTCCCTTTCTACTCTACTGATCTTCTATTTTTTTATCCCCTCCCCCTTATTTTGGATTACCTTCTGCATAACAGAGAAAACATTCAACCTTTGGTTTTGGGGGTTTGGCTTATTTCACTTAGCATGACATTCTCCAGTTCCATCCATTTACCAGCAAGCACCACAATATCATTCTTCTTTATGGCTGAGTAATACTCCATTGTGTATATATACCACATTTTCTTTATTCATTCATCTGTTGAAATGTACCTAGATTAGCTCCATAGTTTGGCTATTGGGGATTGTGCTACTATAAACATTGATGTGTTTGCATCACTGTATAGTATGCTGATTTTAAGTCCTTTGGGTATATACTGAAGAGTGGAATAGCTGGGTCATACAGTAGTTCCATTCCTAGCTTTTAAAGGAATCTCCATACTGCTTTCCAGAGTGGTTGCACTAATTTGCAGTCCCAACCAACAATGTATGAGTGTACCTTTCCCCCCACATCCTCGCCAATATTTATTGTCATTAGTATTGTTGATAATTGCCATTCTGACTAGAATGAGATGAAATCCCAATGTAGTTTTAATTTGCATTATTCAAATTGCTAGATATGTTGAATATTTTTCATATATTTATTGACTGTATTTCTTCTTTTGAGAAGTGACTGTTTAGTTCCTTCGCCCATTTATTGATTGGAGTATTTGGTTTTTTAGTGTTAAATTTTTTGAGTTCTTTGTATATCCTGGATATTAATTCCCCATCTGAGGAGCAGGTGGTAAAGATTTTTTCCCATTCTGTAGGCTCTCTTCATGTTCTTGTTTCCTTTGCTGTGAGGAAGCTTTTTAATTTGATGCTATTCCATTTATTTTATTTTTAGTTGTTGATGGACCTTTATTTTATTTATTTATTTGTGGTGCTGAGAATCAAACCTAGTGACTCATACATACTAGGCAAGGGCTCTTCCACTGAACCTCAACCCCAATCCCATTTATTTTTATTTTATTTCTTGTCAAGGAAGTCCATTCTTGTGCTTACATATTGGAGTGTTGGGCCTATATTTTCTTCTGGCAGTTTCAGGGTTTCTGGTCTAATTCCCAGGTTTTTGATCCACCTTGTGTTGATGTTTGTGCAGGGTAAGAGATAGGGGCCATATTTCATTCTTCTATATATGGATTTCCTGTTTTCTAAGCACCATTTGTTAAAGATATATTCGACATATATTTTTTATAACATTGTCTAGTATTAGATAACTGTATTTATGTAGGTTTGTCTCTGTGTCTTATATTCTATCCCATTGCCCTTCATGCCTGTTTTAGTGCCAGTACCATGCTGTTTTTCTTATTATAGTTCTGTAGTATAATTGAGATTTGGTATTGTGATGCCTCCTGCTTCACTTTTCTTGCTAAAGGTTACTTTGGCTTCTGGATCTATTATTTTTCTAAATGAATTTCATAACTGATTTTTCTAGTTCTGTGAAGAATTTTAATGAGAATTATATTGAATCTGTATAGTGCTTTTGGTAGTATGGCCATTTTGACAATATTAATTCTGCCTAACTAAGAATATGGGAGGTCTTTCCATCTTCTAAGGTCTTCTTCAATTTCTTATAGTTCTGTAGTTTTTATTGTAGAGGTCCTTCACCTGTTTTGTTATATTGATTCCCAAGGTTTTGTTTGTTTGTTTTTGAGGCTATTAGAAATGGATTATTTTTCCTAATTTCTTTTTCAGCAGATTCATTATTGGAATATAGATATGCAATTGGTTTGTGGGTACTGATCTTGTAACTTGCTACTTTGCAGAATTCATTTATGAGCTCTATAAGTTTTCTGGTGGAGTTTTTTTGGGTCTTTTAAATGTAGAATCATGTCACCAGCAAATAGAAATAAATTGAGCTCTTCTTTTCCTATTTTTATCCCTTTAATTTCCTTCTCTTGTATGATGGCTCTGGCCAGAGTTTCAAGGACTATGTTGAATAGGAGTGGTGAAAGTGGGCATCCCTGTCTTGTTCCTGTTTTTTTGAGGAAATGCTTTCAGTTTTTCTATATTCAGTATAAGGTTGCCTTGGGTTTGTCATATATAGCCTTTACAACATTGAGGTAAGTTCCTTCTATCCCTAGTTATCTAGTGTTTTAAACATGAATGGATGCTGTACTTTGTCAAATGCCTTTACTGCATCTATTGAGATAATCAGGTGATTCATGTCCTTAAGTCTATTTATGTGGTGAGTTAGTTACATTTATAGATTTCTGTATACTGAACCAACCCTGTATCCCTGGAATGAAACCCACTTGATCATGGTGCACTACCTTTTAATGTTTTTGTATGAGGTTTGCCAATATTTTATTAAGATTTTTCTTTCATCAGCGCTCATCAAGGATATTGGTCTGAAGTTTTCTTGCCTTGATGTTTCTTTGTGTGGTGTTTTGATAACTGGCTTCATAGAATGAGTTTAGCAGTGCTCCCTCCTTTTCTATTTCATGGTTTTTGTGAATGATTGGTATTAGTTTTCTTTAAAGATCTGGTAGAGGGCTGGGGATGTGGCTCAAGCGGTAGCGCGCTCGCCTAGCGTGCGTGCGGCCCAGGTTCGATCATCAGCACCACATACAAACAAAGATGTTGTGTCCGCCGATAAAATAAAAAAAATAAATAAATATTAAAAAATTCTCTCTCTCTCTCTCTCTGTCCCCCTCTCTCTCTCGCTCTCTCTTTGAAAAAAAAAAAAAAAAAGATCTGGTAGAACTCAGTTGAGAATCCATCTGGTCCTGGAAAATCCAAAGATCTTTCTAAAATCATTATTTTTTGTGATACTGTGGGTTAAATCCCCCAGGCATGCTCTACCACTGAGCTACACCCCCAGCCCTTTCTATTTTGAGACAGGTTCTCACTAAGTCACCCAGGCTGGCCTAGAACTTGCAATGCTCCTGCCCCAGTCTCCCCAGTAGCTGGTATTACAAGGGTGCAACTCTGCACCCAGCCAAATATCTAAATTAAGAAGGGATGGTCAACTACATTAAGTGCTATCAAAAGACTGAGTAAAAGAAGATAGAAATGTTTTGTCTACTGTGGCATCCACCTGGAAACTTAGTAGCTAAAAAAACAATGATTTATGTTTCATGATTCTGTGAGTTGATGGGGCTCAACTTGGTAGTTTTTCTGCTCTGCATGGCCCATGCAGCACAAGTCACTCCTGTGGCTGCATTCAGCAGGCAACTAAGCAGGGATGAGAATATCCATGATGGGTGCTCTTCCTTCAGAGTATGCTCTGTGTGGCTCTCATCATTTGGTAGTCTAGCCTGAGCTTACTTCGAGTGTCCTGGTCACTTCCAAGAGAATAACCTCAATGTCAAACATTTATCAAGGTGTTGTGGTTCAGATATGTAGTGTCCCCCAAAAGCTCATGTGTGAGACAATGCAAGAAGATTTAGAGGTGAGGGGGCTGGGGATGTGGCTCAAGCAGTAGCGCGCTCGCCTGGCATGCGTGCGGCCCAGGTTCGATCCTCAGCACCACATACAAACAAAGATGTTGTGTCCGCCGAGAACTAAAAAATAAATATTAAAAATTCTCTCTCTCTCTCTCCTCTCACTCTCTCTTAAAAAAAAAAAAAAAAAAAAAGAAGATTTAGAGGTGAAACAATAGGGTTATGAGAGCCTTATCCAAATCCCCTGATGGAATTAACTGGGTGATAACTAAAGGCAGGTGGGGTGTGGCTGGAGAAGGTGGGATTCGAGGGTGTGCCTTTGAGGTCTATATTTTGTCCCTGAAGAGTGGAGCTTGCTTTATATTTCCTGATGTGATGTCCTGAGCCTCTTTCCTCTGCCACACCCCTCTGCCATGATGTTCTGCCTCACCTCGAGCCTTCTGTGGACTGACACCTCTAAACCGTGAGGTCCCAAATACACTTTTCCTCCTCTAAAATTGTTCTTATCAGGTCTTTTGATCACGGCAGCAAAAAAGTCAACTAAAACATCAAGTTTCTCCATTTTTCTGAGGAGCTCTTGCTTCTGCCCTTAAAGTCATCCTTTCCTACAAGAAATGGCTCATATTGGCCATGAGTAATTTTCTCAACCTGCTTCCTGTCCAAAAAAGATTGAGGGCCAACAAGACTTTTCACTCTGGAACTGTCCCTATCCTTTCTTTTCCAAGCTGGTACAGTTGTGTAGGTTTTCTGTGTATCAAATTATGATGCACTCTATTATGCAAAAGCCGCATCCACAAATATCTTTGAGACAGGTCCTTCTCTACTTTGGCCTGTGTGTCAGGGTGCTTAAGAATCTAGAATTCAGCCATAAAGGGTCTGGTAGGTGTATTTTTGATGTTTGTGTGTGTGTTTTGCTGGGAGCTGGGGATCAAACCCAGAGCCTCACTCATGCCTCCTACCACTGAACTACACCCCTAGTCATTGCTTTTGATTTTGAATGTGAGGCCACATTTTACCAGCAGGCCCTGCCCCCAGTCTACATCCAGCATTGGCTAATGCCTGAAGGTAGGTGGGCAGAGGGGGGGCGGGAATAAAGTCCCAGCCCTTCTGGCTCTTTGTTCCTTCTCTGGGAAAAGTGACTACAGAGGCTAGGGGGCAGTTCTCTGATGAAAATTTTGATTTGGGCCTTAGAAGCAAGGTACACAGATGGGCATATAGAAGGGTAAAAGGGACCCAAAGAAGAGCCGAAAGTCCATGGCCGGCTTTTGGTTCCAGTCACAGGAACATCACTGACAAGGGGAGAGTGGACATCCATGTTGAGAAGGGCTCCATGCAAGGCCCAGAGAGCTGTGCATCGTGGGGCCAGGCTTTGGTACTGTTGCAGTGCCTCTAGCGTATTTCTCATTTCCTTCATTCTTACAGAAGAGACCCTGCCTTGTTCCCATTGACCTCCCCAGGGACCACCTAGTTCAGTACTCAGAAAATATTTGAGGAAGAAACAGAGAAAACAAGGGTCATCCAAAATCTCATCATCCATGCTGAACCCATATCAGTCCCTGGGGATTTGCTCTGGACAGGAGTAGGCTAGAAACCTTGCCCCCCAATTCCACCTTGGCCTAAGGGAAAGTGATCTTTCTTTTTAAAAAAAAAATATTTTTCAGTTTTTCGGTGGACACAACATCTTTATTTTATATTATGTGGTGTTGAGGATCGAACCCAGTGCCCCGCGCATGCCAGGCGAGTGCGTTACTGCTTGAGCCACATCCCCAGCCCAGAAAGTGATCTTTCTAAGGGTAGTGGGCAGGCTGATGGCTCTGAAAGGCAGATGGCATCTTTCATGTCCTCGTCAACTCTATTGTGGTCAAGGGAATCTATACTGATAACGTGACAGTAAGAAAATCCTCGCCCCTGGTGCCTCAAAATGTAACTGTATTTGGAGACAGAGTCTTTAAATAAGCAATAAAATGAGGCAATCAGTGTGGGCCCAAAGAGGAAATTTGGCATTGAGCCTGCATTCACTAACCTTTTTATAGACAGTTAACACATTCTAAATGAGTTAAAAGACTTCGATAGGTTAACTATTGCAGAAGTTTCAAGATAAATTTTAAGGGGTTTGCTTTTTCTTTCATATTTTAAATAAATATTATCAAAGTAATTTTTTTTTTAGAGAGAGAGAGAGAGAGAGAGAGAGAGAGAATTTTTAATATTTATTTTTTAGTTCTCGGCGGACACAACATCTTTGTATGTGGTACTGAGGATCGAACCCGGGCTGCACGCATGCCAGTCGAGCGCGCTACCACTTGAGCCACATCCCCAGCCCAAAGTAATTTTTTTTAAAAAGAAATTTGGACACAGACATGTACAGAGGAAAGATGATGTGAAATAACAAGCAGAAAACAGGCACCTACCAACCAAGGAGAAATATATGAAATAGATCTTTCTCTCAAGGCCATGCAGAAGGAACCAACCCTTCTGAGAACTTGATTTCCGACTTTTGGCCCCCAGAATAAATTCCTATTCTTGAAGCCCTAACAACACTGTTATAGCAGCCTGAGCAAACTCGTACAAGTAGTTACCCTCAAAACCAAAGAAGAGAAGAGCTAGCTACATCTTAGCCTCACAGTGGTAAGAAGAGCTGAGAAGACGCAAGATTTTAGAGCATAAAATATCTCTTTTCCCCCCACAGATTGGACAAAGTCCACCTTTGTGCCCTCCCCACAAAATCGTTATGAACTACATCCCCAGGACTTCTTTGAGACAGAGTCTTGGTAAGTTGTTGACACTGTCCTCAAATTTGAAATCCTCCTGCCTCAGCCTCCTGAATCATTGGGATTACAGGTAGGTGCACAAAAATTGCTATTCTTGACTGAATAGCTTGGACTCTGGGAGAACTTCTGCTGGCAGTTATTGCTTGCTATTGAAAGCTGTACCTCAGGGTGCCATTAGTTCTTCTCTACAAAAAGAGCTGATTTTTCTCAAGATGAGTGTGAAGATTTTGAAAAGAATTCATGCTAGGCAGTTTCCATTTGCTCCTACAGGTCCACTCTCTGCTCTCCATCCTGCTCTGTACCCTAGGGCTGACCTCTGTGAGTTGTCCATCTCCAAGAGGGACCCACCAACTCGAGGCCCTGGGAGGAGTGTGGACAGCAAAAGCAGTAGGAACTTATTCCCCTGGCTCTCCTCGGATGGCTGGTTATACACTGTGTCAGAGTCCATGGCTCCTATGCTTCTCCCTTCCTTGGCCCTGCCAGCCTCAGGATGCTTCACCACCCCTTTTTGCTTTCCCTGTATTTTGTTGTAAATAGTCCTTTTATTAAACTCTTGGAAATTACAGAGCTTGAGGGTTCGTTTTCCAAGGGACCCCCACAGATAGCGGGCTAACAAGAAATCCCTTCTTAGGGAAAGAGGGAAACAGAAGCAAACCCAGGTTACAGTCCTGAAAAAGATTTCTTTTCCCTTGGACTGTGAGGAATAATAGTATTGAATGGACAAATTAAACATTTTTTTTCATAAATCTTGATGTGCTTAGCTCTGGGTGGGTGAGGCACATAGGAAGCTAAATGATGAGCACTAAGGGCCCACAGCCTTTCCCACTCACCAGTCTGCTGAGGTCAGTATGGGGCGGAGGGAACTATCTCCAGAGCATGGTGGTGTCATGAAAAACTAGAGATCTGATGTAAATATGTGGTGCCCTAGAGAAGCAATAGGAAGCACCTGCCAAAGGGTGACTGAGTCACGGTTGTGAGACAGCCATCTTAAACCCAGATAAACCACTGCCCAGTGAAGCTTCAGGGAAGGGAGTTGATACTATAGTGACAAATATTAAGAGTAAGGTGTTTTTGGTCCCTGCCCTCATGGTTATTTATGTAATAAGAAAAGATTAGAGACTCAGAAAAAGAATAACAAGGTCATGCATGCTGGCATACTGCTGTAAGCTCTGCAACTCAGGAGGCTGAGGCAGGAGGATCACAAGTTCAAAGTCAGCTTTAGCAACTTAGTGAGGCTCTAAGCAATTTAGTGGGATCCCGTCTCAAAATAAAACATTAAAAGGGCTGGGCATGTGGCCCAGTAGTTAAGCACCCCTGGGTTCAATCCCTGCTATAAATTGAATAAATAAATAGGCTGTGGTGTAACTCAATGGTAAACCACCCCTGGGCTCAATACCCAGTAACTCCTCCCAAATAAATAACTTGGGGCTAGTTATTGGGAATTTACTCAGTGGTACAACACATGTTCAACATACACAAGACTGTGGGTTCAATCCTCAGTAAAGAAAAAAATCATGAAGTGATTATAGTTCACCTTCCTCCCATTGCTGGCTGGAAGATCCAAGAAACCATCTTGGGTCACGAGGTGGAAGCCAGATGTTGAGGGTGACAGGCCAGCAAAATAAATGGATCTGAGTCCTTGGCAATTTTGTGCCTAACTCCAGCCTTCTATCTTTAAGGCATCTGTGCTTTGGGTTTTCTATCCCTGACAGCTAAATCCCTCTCTGGTTGATGTACCATATTAAGGAGTTTGGTGATGGCCTAAGAGCTTCAATGACAGTTGGAGTGAGGCTGTGGTTGGTGGTGACAATCAACAGAAACCATTTTGGGTGGTAGGGGAGGGGATGGAGGTCAGGATCACGCGGTACTGTTTATTCATGTGTTTGATTTTTTTTTAAAAATATTCTTTAGTTATCATCAGGCCTTTATTTCATTTTTTTTTTAAAGAGAGAGAGGAGGGAGAGAGAGAGAATTTTCAATATTTATTTTTTAGTTCTCGGCGGACACAACATCTTTGTTGGTATGTGGTGCTGAGGATCGAACCCGGGCCGCACGCATGCCAGGCGAGCGCGCTACCGCTTGAGCCACATCCCCAGCCCCTGTTTGATATTTTTAATAAGATCTGTACCAAATCTGTGAGAGGTGCTGATGATCCACAGGAGTCCTAGCTCTAAACTCAAGCTGGTAGGACAAACAGTTGAAAAGCAACAGTGAGAAGTGCAGCAGCGGAAGCACACACAGCAGTGGGGCTCTCTGTGATCACCTCTGTCCCATGGTCAGTCTGAGTGGTCCCATCCTGCCAGGCTGCCCAGGTGGGGATAGGAAAGCTGGATTCCTCAGGACTGCACATGCACAGGTATCATGGTGTTACTGGTGTGTCTTGGGGCTGGGACCTACAACCCATAGAGCACACTTGCTTTTTAAATTACAAGTTGCCATATTATTTGAATTTTAAAAAAGCAACTCTAGGGTGAAAGTCTGCACCTTAATGATCTCCTCTATCCTGCTGCCTTCCCTCCCAGAGGGAACCAGTAATTCTTTTTTTTTTTTTTTTAAAGAGAGAGTGAGAGGGAGAACTTTAATATTTTATTTTATTTTTTTTTTAGTATTTGGCGGACACAACATCTTTGTTTGTATGTGGTGCTGAGGATCAACCCGGGCCGCACGCATGCCAGACGAGTGCGCTACCGCTTGAGCCACATCCCCAGCCCGAACCAGTAATTCTTAACAACCTGTGGTGCGTTATTCTAGAAACTGAAACATGTTTTAGCTCCCTAGCCCATATCCTGAAATTTCTGCACATTTCCATGACTTGTATTTGGGCTTAGCCTTCCTATTCCAGTAGGATTCTGTCCCCTCCTCATTTTTGTGTATGCCCTGCTTGTAGGCTAATATCATTCACTCATGGCAGTAACTCTGGTCAGTAGAGCAGGTGGCACCTGGTCGAACTCCATGGCACTGTATATAGCACTACTGACTCAGAAGGCCAAGAAGGTTGTTCTGATGGCTAACAGTTGGTGTCTGCTTATGCCAGGCACGGTCCTGGGTGCTCAGCTTGTCTTCATTTATTTAATCCCCTCCACAATTTAGTGATGAAGAGAAGTATGTCACAAAAGAGTAAACTGAGGCATAGCAAGTGCCCCGAGACCAATTAGTAAGTGGCAGAGCCAGGATTTAGCCCATTTAACTGGGCTTCGTCCTGTGCCCTTAGCCTATGGAGCCTAACAGGTGAGAATAAGGAGTCCCATAAGAGCCCAGGACTTGTCCCAAACAAGTCCTGCTTGCCCCCACCTTGCTGCCAGTGTTCAAGACAGGGAAGTGAGCAGTGCCTGGCATACAAGACCTGGGAGGTCTTGGGGGTAACCCAAAGTACACCGTAAGAGCACACACAGTTCAGTGTAGATGCCACGGGGATACGTAGGAACTTGGCAGTCAAGAGTTCCCCTTCCCTGCCCTGTCAGAAGCTATCTAGTTGATGCCCAGGGGGGTGTGTGGAAAGGTGCAGAGAAGAGGTTGAGGCTACAACTGGTCCAAACAGGGAAGAGCAAAATCTGCAAAGATCAGGAGTTGGACAAGAAAACTGAAATTGCTGGAGGTCCTGCCAAGTGTCTGGGAAGTGGAGTCCAGTGGTGGGTCCTGCATGACAGGTGAAAGGATGGTGGTGTGGTACTAAGTTTGCAAAACACAGCAGTAGAGCAGCTTCTAGAACAAGAGCAAAGGAGAGGGTCAAACAGGGTTTCTTTTGTTACTGTGAATCTTCTGTCCCTGGTAAAATTTGCCTTAAAAAATATTTTTTGGAATTTACACATTACTATTCAGACTTTTTTTTTTCTTTTTCGAACTCTAGCACAGAAGGAACATGAATTTACAAATTTCCAGACTCAGCACTTTAAAAAGTGTGAAAGTATTCTGGGGACAGAGAGTGGAACAAGCCTGAATGAGGGAGGGGGGGACAATGGGAGCCCAGAAGTGCTTGAAGTTGGTGTGGATGGCAAGGCTCTGGGAGAGGGAGCTTCGGTGTGAGGGGTTGCAGGTATTCCTTCTCCTCCCACGTAAGAGCTCAGGGGCAAAAACTGGCTTCAGTGTGGGAAGGCAGGGGAGGAGGAGCTGCCATGATGGTCCTCAGGGCCAGGCCAGGTGTAGTGGTGGTGGGGGCACTGGGCATGGCCTCTGCTCATCCTCTAGTTCTGAACTTCAGAAATCCACATTTGGTTCATGTACTGTGACGGTGGAGCCCATCTGTCACCCATTTACAGCCTACATTCTCCATCAGAAAATGAGCTCAGTTCTAGAAAAGAACTGGTGTTCCCCAATATGACCAGCTCCTGGGGAAGCACAGACTCTGTAGTGTCAAGTGACAAAAAACTTCCACAAGAAAAATATTTTAATCCAAAATGGGTGGAGTCTACAAAGAAATGTTTAGGATACAGTCAAGGACCAGCTATTCCTCCTTAATGCTTAAAAGTATATAGCTAAAAATAATTAGAGAAAAACAATTCAGATAAAATAGTAAGGCCATTAGAACTGAATAGACTTCCAACTAAAATCTGTTTTACTTATTTAGAAGAACCTGGACAGTTATTTACCCTCTCTGCACCTTAGTTTCACCTAGCAGGAGTGCTGACTTCACTGGGCCACAAAGGAAGAACACAAGTATTTTTTGTACCTCGCAAGAACTCCAGTGGAATAAGAGAATGAGGATTCTAGTCTACACCCTGTCTGAAGCAAAGCACAGGATTCTTTCTACTCTAAAACAAGAGGGTGTTAACACGCACAGCCCTCAACAAGGTATTTCTTAGCCCCACTGATGGAAACACAAAACCAGGCTGAGTCTAAATGAGAGGGGGTGCTAATGACTCAAAGGTAAACTTGAAGGGTAAACATCCCACAGACCTAAAATAGTACATGTGGAATTTCTCAAAAGAACAGATTTGCTTAGTTTAGTCTCCCACTAGTTGTATAAAAGCAGGTCAGTCAAGAAAGAGGCAGCACAGACTGCTTTTGGTATGACGACAAAGACAGCAGCTACCATGCTCTGGCATCACTATTTTTTGGTAGTAGGGAGAAGGGGAGCCACAGTCTCTGGTGCTTCTGCTGCCCACTAACTGTCTTCATCCAAGGCTTTCCTGCTGCCCGTGAAGTGCTGCCCCAGCATCCCTTCCCCCTAAGCCCATGGCTCCTCTCGCTCCCTGCAAGGTTAGAGTTTATCCCCACTCATACCATCCCTGATCTCTCTCAGGCCTTAGATCCAAAACTGAACTCATCCTCCTCATTGCACCTACACTTACCCTCTCCCCTTCGTGAGACAGCCAGGCTACCATGGCTCCTGGTTATCCTTTGCCATTTCCATTTCACACAAGGCTTGGGCTTGTTATGCTCACAAGTGCTAGAGCAGTGCATGGTACACTACAGGTACCCAGGTTGGGGACAATGAGTGCTCAGAAGTGTTCATCCATAAACACCCACATCCATGACTGTATCTCAGCCTCATCTTTCAGCCATCACACTTCTCCAGAAAAACATCTACTAAAATAATAAAACACATTATTTTTCGCATTTAAATTTTCAGAGAAAGTAAGGAACAGTTTTTCACATTCTTAAATAATTTCCTGAGATTTAAATAAGAAAAAGGGAATAGAAAGTCATAATTGGATATAGAATTTGGATTTTTTTTTTCTTTCAGAGACATATTTTACACAACTTTTGAAATTTATACTTTCAAACAAAATGAGCAAAAAATACACTGAGTGCTAAAAAAATCAAAACAGAAGTAATACAATTTTAATTTTAATATTTTAAAATACAGAAATTGGAAAGTAAGAATACCAAATACAACTTTAAACAAGTCACTGCTTCCCCTATAATAATCAATGTAAGCTACTTAAAGACTTACAAATTCAGAGTAAAACAGAAACAAAATAAATACTGTACACTTTCCCTGCCTGCAGGCAAAAGATGGGAAATACTGTTATGAATCGAAAAAAAATGCTCTTAAAGCTTCCACATCCCACTCCCCAGCCACACCCCGTTTCACTGTCACACAGTGTGCTTCTGTATTCCAAGGACACACATGTGCACACACACTGGCTGCCTACACACATAGACAAGACACTACTCCGCAGACACTCGAAACAAGAAGGGTAACAGTCACCTGGGACCGCAGACATAAAAACCAGTAAGGAAAGTCAGTCAGGCTAGCAAAACATTACTACAAAACTAGTAAGTACCATAGCCAACAACTGTCCCCTTTTCAAATTTCACAGAGTTAAAACCCCCAAAACCAATACTACCCCTCCCCATCACCACCCTCCAACATCCCCCCAAAAGAAAACTTGCTGAAGCACTGGTAAAGTTAGACATTTCACAGTAAATGTGAAAATTCATACTATATAATCTCTTAAAATGAACCTTTTCACCCTCTTTCCACAGCATAAAACTGTTATGGCTTAATTTATATTAAAAGTAGAAAAGTCTTTTCCGAAGGAAATACAGTCTGCAAAGATGCTCGTGCGTTTCCTGATCGGTGCTACTCCATGCCTAATAACTGCACGACGTGCTTTGCAGCCAGAAGCTGTTTGTGGAAAAACTGAGGCTGTAGCTTTTGATTCAGTCTAACCATAAACTGTAAGGCCCTTAGTTTGGTTTAGGTTTCTTTTACAAGATAAAATAACCTTGGGATTCACTTAGTTAAGTTACACCTCAGGTCCCTGACTATAGTGTGGAAGTTATATGTATGCTTTGTAAAAAATAAAACGTTACTTTTGAATCTTAGAGGGAAGAAATGATTCTAGACAAGGAATCAACTCCTCATTATATATTACATTTAATGCTGGTAATTTTTACCAACCAAAATCCACCAAATAAATATAAGAGTATGCCTGGGTTATTTTATTACTGCAAAATATTATATATCCTAGCACTTAATGACCATTGTTTTGGTGAAAAACCTTAGGGGGAAATAGCTTATATTTTGGAAAAGAAATGGCCAAAATAAAACTGGTTGAAAATAAGTTTGTTTGTTTGTTTTTTAAAGGAAGTTCTGTTTATGAGTGCTTTCTGAAATAAAGAAAAGTGAATTCAGAAGGTCATGGGTTTTGCATAGGTAAACTACTTGGAGGTCAAGGGCTACGTGGTAGCCAGGGTTTATTAGTGAAATAGTGCAGAGCAGATAAACTCGTTGGAAGAATCATTGAATACAGTTTTTAAAAGGTTTTAACAAAAATGTAATGTTGCACTTGTTAAGACAAAGTCTTAAGACACAAGAAGGGGCACCAAAGGCAAGAGGGAGAATCTAAGGGTCTCTCAACTCAGTATTATTTTCTCCTCCCAATTAAAGAAGGAAAAATTTCTACAGAGGAATAAAACCAGTCCATCACAATAAGTTAACTGCTTTGGAAATATGCATTTGTTCTGGATGATCTTAAAACTGTTTATGTAATATCAAGTATTTCTTTGACTTATGGCATGCTCACTGAGAAATAACTTAAAATAAGGGAAGGGTTTTTAGTAAGGCTATAGTACTAAGCTGACATTACACTCAACAGCAATTTAGTAATAAGTATAGTAATTTCTCCCCTTCCTTTCCATCTGACCTCAAGCATATGAACATCATCTACGGCAAGGCAAGCAGAGGCTGCAGTGTCACAGAACAGGTGCTGTTTTAGGAAGCAAGGTTTTATTCTATAGATCCCAAGCAGATTCACCCTGTGTCCCCAAGCAAATCACTGCCCTATCAGATGTACATTTGTCTCCTTTTTTCACTGGCTTTCCTAGGCTAAAGATACATGATGCTCACCCTCAAGATCACTTTGGATGAAGGTGTAGGACATCAGGAAAGGAATAGGGAGACTTCGCTTCTCTCTCTTTTGAAGTGCAGGGGATCTAAACAAGGGCCTTGCACAAACTAGGCAAGAGCTTTTCTGTATATAAGGAGAAATTAGTCAATATTTAATGAGAAAGATGAATTTCTGAAAGATGTTTATATTATGAAAGCCCTTGTCTCTCCCATGCAAAAACTAAAAATGCTTATTTGTTGTAACAGTTACTTCTAGCAGTAGCATACTGGGCCATGCAATCATTCCCATCAACTCTCCAAAGTAGCCTTACCACTTTAGAGAGCATCTTTTGAAACAAGCAGATTATTTTCTGTAGAAGACATAGTCAGTCTCCTTTCCTGCACTACTCCAAAGATTTCTTTTTTTACCCAGGCAACTGTCACCCAACCTGCAGCTGTCTGAGGAGTTCCGTCTTTCTAACCACCTTATGTCTTTCTACCAGTCCCAAGGGTAGTTGCTAAATAATTTTAATTCCATAATTTATTCCATTTTTCTCCAGTACCTCAAAAGTATGCCAAATCTGGAAAGCAGTACTAAAATCTAAAGGTATCTTTTAATCATTTTACATCATCTTCATGAACTTGAGAATAAACTCTCTCACTTTCCTATCCATAAACTAGGTCACCTCTTTTTCTTTCACTTCAAGCACAGGATCTAACTGTAATTCAGCACCTTGTTAGAGAATCTTCGGATTTTTTTAGATAGCATATATTTGATAAGAAACAACAGTTTTCATTTAAAAATGTATATAAAGATGCATTCATTACGAGTTGTAACTTAAATAATGATCAATTCTCTGTAAATATGAAGTATTAATAGATTAAGGAATGTTTTTCTTCAGTAATTATTATAATAAGCATTTTCATCCAAATTTACAAATAAGACAACTAAGTGACTTATTTAAGGTCAAGAGCTGACACATCAGAAGCAGAACTTAGACCGGTCTAAAACTCAGGACCTTTTGCTTTCTTCCACATCATTTCACATCTTTATGTTACCAACATTATTAACTAACTTTTGAAATGTTTCTTAAAGAACTCAGGCCGATTTTACTTCTACAGTGGGATATCTCAATTGAAACTAATAGAGATAAGCTACTTTTTTTTTTTAATGAATGGGCCCTCTTTTGCTGAAGTTTGCCTAAAAGTGAAAACAGTACTGCTAAGTTCCTGGAGAATTTCTTGGGCAAAGACTACAACTGCAAGTTGACATTACCCTACCATACTAAATAGTGCGAGGCACACAGTAAATGTTTGATAAATACCTGCTGATCCCATATGAAAACATACAGTAGAGTACAATGAAAAGGCAATAATTAGGGTTGTTAAAAATAGAACATTCAAGTTAAGTATTTAACTAGTGATAAAGATGAGCTTGTTTCCTCTCTGAGTTTATGATTTCAGTCTGAATGTTCAATTTTGTATGCTTCAGAAATGAACTGATACTTATGAAGTTCAAATGTATTCCTAAGACACTGGATTACTATAAACTGCCAGCTTTGTATTGTTTATATCACTCGTCAGTACTGGGGAGCATAACATTGTGTGATGATGTGAATTACAGTACAGTGGATCCCAAGTTAAGAATCAATATAGGAAAATTACTATCAATATAGAAAAAATACTACTGTTAAGTTGCATACATTAAATCACTAATTCTTGATTTTACATATTTGTATTTGCTTACAACTAACTAAATGCTGTCTTCCTGTCTAAACTGTGGTATACTGATCATAAACAAAACTAAGGGAAACACTAAAGGTTACTTGTGTTACTGTTGAGCCCAGAAACCGGCAGTCATTACCTCAAAGTTCAGTCAGTTCCAAGAGATAAAGGAATGCATCATAGCAGTAACTTTATAAGAGGTTTGATTAGAAAAGTCCCTGGATGGGTGGCTGAATTTTTACCAATTCAGAAAAAAAAGATACATGTATTCTCTTATAGTGGTTATATGACCTTGATTAAAGTTTTGGAACTTAGCCAGTTAGTGAGCTAAAACTGCCAAAAAACAAATCCACAGTACTTTCACTTAAAAATTCTACATATTTGCTAATCAGAATTAGTGTTTATTGATCTAAGGACACAGGGTGGATAGTGGCCACGATTTTTGTTCTTTAAAAATAAATTATGTTTTTTTCTCAATTTTTACGGCTAAAGAAAAAAGTAATTAAAAATAAGTTGTGAAAATTATAAAGAAAAAAATCCAGATCATGATGTAACTGGAAAAAGAAATTATAGTCCTATTTCTTAAACCAAAATAAAAATATGTATACTATAACATCAAAACAGGGTCTACAAAAAACCAAGACACACAAGTATATAGAGATATACTGTGGAGGAAGGTGAGAGAATCAATCAAACCCAGATTTTTGCATCTTGATATATGATGACCAGCCAATGGTTGACTACAGCCATCTCTCCACTAGTTAGGTATACTACAGACAGGGTTTTAAGTAGGTTGTTTACAAATTTTAAGGATTTCCATAAAAATTATTTTCCTGACAACCAGATAAGATTCAGACTCTGGCCCAGACACTCTGGACCAAAAAGGCCAACTCAGAAGTTATTTCATAGTTATCTCATGAAATACTGGAATGGAGACAGAGTAAGAAATATTTCTCTTTGGAAATACATATTTGAATGCAACCATGAAAGATAATGGTATAGTTTTTTTCTTAATAACTTAAGTGATACTTAATACAGAAGGAAAAGTCCTGCTACCTTGCTTATATATAAAAAAAAAAAGACAAATCCATAGTATGGCCATATTTCTTCTCCATAAAAATAAATTCCAGCCTATTTGCCTATATTGTCTTTGTAGAAATTTGTAGAATGCTATATTGTCAGACTTAGGAATAGTTCCACTTCACCCCTAGCAATCATTTATTTTTATACCATGGGTGGGTGTGGGGGTGGGGGTGGGGAAGGGAAACCAGAAACTCTGATAAGCAACTGAAAACTAATATTTAGTAAAAATTGTACATAAAGGAGATAAATGATTACCTTAAAGTTCAACCAGATAGTTAACCTAAGTATACACTGGTCAAGTTAAGATATATGGAAGAAACTGCAAAAAGAAGCACCCATTTTACTCCAAATCCATATATGAAATAATTATGCACAAGGTTAAGAAAAAGTAAACACAAACACACACACACACACACACACACACACACACGATCTACTCCAACATGCTTGCATCTATACAACTTAATATAGTATAATCCTATTATATTACGGCTTATTATGCAGATTTGTATATCCTACATCAATTCATACTTTTCAACAAATTAGGTGTAAAGAATAAAAGCATCATGAGATATAACCTTGCAGCAGGCGTTGGCCCTGTCCTCCAACACCGACAGTAGGAAGAAGGCCCTCTGTAGTTACAAATGTATTTGGAAAAAATACAAACATGACTATTTAACCAAACTTATAATACTTTCCGCACAAGTAGGAAAAAGATATTAAAGCTGTTCTCTTTGGGACCCAGATATCATCAGCAGAAATGAAAACATAAGAAGCCTAGTTCTTTATATTTAGAAGAAAACCACAAAGGAAATGAGAAATGAGGGATCTTTTATGAAGTTCTTACACATTGGCTATGGAAGTATTTCCCTGCAAAGAGAAGAGTCTTAAAGAGTCATCACAAAATGACAGGGGGGTGCAGAGGGAAGGTGGGGTATAAGGGAATCAACCTGGATAACAGTATGCACCTTGAATGTTAGCAAAAGCGAAGCTAATAGCTTATAAAAAACACATGAAATATATAAAATAAAATGATTTTCATATACATCTTAATTTAAAATAATTAATGCATCAAATCCCTGTTTAAGACTTTAACCTGAATATCAAATTTAAGAGTCCAGACTAGTTACTGTTACTGTGGCTCTTTCCCACATGTAACACACACACTATCAAAAATAATTTAAAAACCTTCACATTCTTAAATCTAAATTAGTGAGATATTTCTCCAGAAATCTTCCAAATAAATAGCTTTAAAAAAGAAAGAATTTAAAAGCTGTTAACTTTAAAAAAATCTGTTAAATAAATTATTGATAATTCTTTACCCTACTACTGAAAATAAATCAAGACACTACCAACAACAAAATGAAATTCAAGCCCTGACAAGAGACCCTTTCCAGTTCAAGGTCTCTTTTTAAGGTTCTACCCTCCTTCTTCCTCTCCCCCACCAAGTCCAAAGGGTTATTGCTGAGTGGGTGTGGCACAGTGAAAATGCAGCATCAGGTTCATTCTGTTCTTCGGGCAGTGTTCTTACTGTACACGCAAATGTTCCAGGCAGGGGGTGGTGGAAGCTCCAGGCTTCTGCACCCCAAGACTGGTCTCCAAAGTGAAGAGTGGCTGCAACAGTGGCTCTGTCACACAAAGAAACGTGCATGGCCATTTCTGTTCAACTTAAGGATCTTTCCAAGACGTTGTTTGGCTGTTGCCATTCCTTTTTTAGGACGTTTACCTATAAAACAGCAACAACAATGAAAAGCATACTCACCAGACAGCACAGAAAGACTTAAAGAGAATTTTACAGTAAGCAAGCCCATTAGGCATTTGACTACACCAAGCCACACTTTTGGACTTCAACTGTTTTTTTTTTTTGTTTTTTTTTTTTAATGTGGTGTCGGGGATGGAACCCAGTGGCTCATGCGTGCTATGCAAGTGCTTTACCACTCAGCCACGACTCCAATCCATGGACTTACACTGTTTAAAACTCTTCCCCCTCATCATGCTGGGGTAAAGACTAACCTCTTTCTAAACAAACTATGGTTTTCAGCTACAAAATGTACTGCAATTTCACCGAAACCTCACAAACTGTTCTTTCTTGGGTACCTTAGGTCATGCTCTCTCCTCAGCCTTCCTTTCTGTCTATTCTATCTATTCCCCAATTCAGCTTGGTTAACTTCTTATCATCTACTTTTAGGATCTGCCTCTCCTCCTGATCTTCAGGGTTGGCCAGGTAACTTCCTTCTTTGTTCCCACAGTAGCTTGAGCATACTATTATAGAGCTGTCAAAATTCATGAGATAGTGAGCATCTTGAATGAAGTAATGATGCCATTACTGCCAAACACAGTCAGAAATATACTTAATCTGCAAATATTTAAAATTTACCTTTTGTTGCCTGGTTGCTGATAGGTGGTGGATTTGATGCAGGTCTCTTGGTGGGGTGAAGGGGCACTGAAAAGGAAGTTTCACCAACTGGCCTTTCTGGGCTTAGGCTGCCATTACTCATCTGGCATGCCCCTGAAAGCAAGCTGGAATTCTGCATGTACTTTCCATTCTGAAGACCTGAGCCACTGCTCTCCATATAATTCCTACTTTGCACCTTCTGACTGGTTTCTGATGAACCTTCCTTTTTGTTGCATTTCTGGCTTCTGCTTAGGTCCTGAAAAAAAAAGGAAACAAAGCTGAATTTTTAGGGTTTATGATAAGTGAGGTATTCAAACTCTACATTAGCAAAGTTAAGAGAGAAAAGAAACAAACTATTAAATGTTAGTTTTCTTAATGTATTAGCTACAGATGACCACCCTTCATGATGGTCATCCCATCCATAATAAATCTAATAGTTCAGAAGAATCCAGGTCTTAAAGTTGCATTATAACTAAGTCAAGAAGGGGGGGGGGGGGAATAACAGAGGTGTCTGCTGCCATTCCATGAGCCATGGGGGATACAAGATGGGACACAGAGACCCAACCATTTCCTTAGCACATCACAGCTTCCACAAAACTCTCATGATGTAATGTGCTATATTTTTGGAACTTAACTTTGAGTGCCTGAGTTCAATACCCAGTACCACCAAAAAAAAAGGACTTTAACTTCTGTAAGGTTCATCTACACTGTATTTGTTTGCTAGAAAAATCCCTAATTCCAGAACCCTAAGCCTGTTTTTTATTTGACTATAATTCCTCTTTCAGTCTCTCAAGACTATTGAGTTAAATCTTCAAGCAGGGAGACACTACTAACTAATGAGTCTTGAAATTAACTAAGAAGATCATGACCAGCTGGAGAAAGGAACAGACTGGCCTTGATGAGTACCCTGCAGTGTGATGTTTCAGAAACTAGCTTTAATTATGCACACATGTGTATGAAAGAAATGTGAAAAACATTTGATCTGACTCTGCATTGATCAAATAAGTTTCAAAAGTAGTAGTATTAAATACAGAATTGCTGTAAATTAGTCTAACAAATATTCTAGACCATAATCCTATAATTTGACATGCCATTGTAATATCTCTCTAGATTATAGACAAAAGAAATTTGATTTGCTCTACTGTGATCTTGCTAATCATATGCCCTCTGCTTCTTCATTTATTTTCAAAGACAATACAAAACACAAAAGCCAGATTTAAATAATAGCTTACTTTTAATTTTTAATAGCTTATTTTTAATTCTAAATCCCTCTGATGTTAGTAAGTAACAAACTGTATATCCAGCCACTACAAAATCCACTACAAAATCACACACTGAAAAAGTGAATTGTAACCGGTAAGAAATTTCTTACTTGATCTTTGACTCTGGAGCATATCCGTCTGCTCAAAGAACTAGATTACACAAAGACTTTTTTTTTTTTTTTTTAACAACAATAACAACAAAAAACTTGGGGTACAGCACTTGCCTTGCATGTGCAAGGCCCAGCACCACAAAAAAACATTGCCACAAAAAACCTGACTTTTTCTTATTGCAAAAGTACTAAAATTTAGAAAATCCAGATAAGCCAAGCCAAGAAAAGAAAACCACCCATAATTCCACTACTCAGATATCAAAAATATTGAATTCATGGAGGCAGAGTCTTACTGCCTTTTCTGTGCACACACATACATCTCCCCCTAGGAGAGTTTAAATTCACACCTCCAACTCAACCCAAGGCTCTGGAAGACACTTCCAGTCCTGCTGAGGTCTATCAGTACAACACTAATCTTTATTCATGAGAGTCTCCTTTCGCTTTTTCTTAAACTGCCTACTCAGCTCCCCTCCTCTCACCATTCCCCTCAAAGTGTTTTTTTTAGACAAGAGAGAAATGACAGTATTTCTGCATTTGCTTGATTTACTTTCCTTCTTAAGTATGATTGGGGTTGGGGAGTTTTAGGGGCCCCACTCCACTTCATGATAACACTGATTCTTTCTCTGGCTGCCATTTTCTAAGGCTCACAACAAAAGGTCTTATCATGTTCTTTGTTTGGTGTTAATGTAGGTTTAGTTTGTTTGTTTTTTTTGTAGTTGTAGTTGTTGTTGTTGTTGTTTGTTTGTTTTAATGCTGTTTGGGGTTCATTCTATATGGTATAAGCACAAATATGCTGAGATCCTAAAACATCTAGTTTCTGTCTTAGAGCAGAGGTTTTTAATTTGTAGTCAATGGAGATTTGGTGATGGCAGCACACATCATTTAGCAAATGTAAGCAAAAGTCAATTAAATATTTTTTTGGGAAAGATAATCTGTAACTTTCATCAAATCCTGAAAGAAATTTAGTATCAAAATGTTTAAGAGACAATATCAGAGATGAAAAAGAGATGCTCTTTTCCTCATTTTTCACTCTAACCAGATAAAACCTTACAGTTTGCCAACCACTACCAACGGTTTCAACTCTTTCTTGAAAAAGTTACTCTTTTCCATATCACATATCACATTCTGTCTTTAAGCCTTGAAGCATCAGGCATCACAGCAGAATCTCTAAAAATGGACAGTTGTTCAAATGTGCATGTAACTGCCATTCTTTGGCTTCCTAGAGGTAGTAGTTAATAACCAGGTACAGTTTTAGAAATCAAAATAATGATGATTTTAAATCTCCTTTTAATGTTTCAACCTTGAAATATACCTGAGGATTAAATCTGGAAGTTCTATCAAATTGTTTAACCCAGGAAGAAGTCCTCAAGTCTTGATCTTCAGTCTTGACATGGTATCCTAGGGAGAAGTTTTAATTGAATTATCTTTGTACAAACTTGATTTTAAAGAAAAAAATTAGCTTACCATTTTGTTAATTCTTTGGACATTTATTCATATACCTTCACTTTCACTACACTTTTTCCCTCTCAAAACAAAAACAAAAGTTATCAGCTTACAACTAAACTTGTTACTACTTTTTTCAGTTCTCTCAAAGACTCTTTATATGACAGGTTTTATGTCAGATGCTAGAACACCTATGGCCACATATTGTTGATGTAAAACCAAATGTTAATATACTCTCTAAAAATGGCATGTTTTCCCATACAGAATTAAAGGCACGTGTTTGCTTGAACTTTGTAGTTATTTCCATAAAAAGAGCTTTCTTTTTAAAGGACCAATCAGATTATAAGATGACAAAAATGGAGCAGGGAAGGACAGACAAACCCAGATTTAAATATGAGTTTTTCCATTACTAAATAAACTTTAGGCAAACTATTTAACCTTCAACGACTTTGGGATCAGATAATACTAAGTTCAAATTATAATAGTTCTGAATAATAGCTATCTATGTATATGTAAAGTATGAGCAAGTTAAAATAAGTTCACTAAGGCAGGTGCAGTGGTGCATGCCTGTAATTCCAGATTTGGTCTGTTTTACATTTACTTTTTTTTTTTATAGTTTTTTTTTTTTTAAAGAGAGAGGAGGGAGGGAGGGAGGGAGGGAGAGAGAGAGAGAGAGAGAGAGAGAGAGAGAGAGAGAATTTTAATATTTATTTTTTAGTTTTCAGTGGACACAACATCTTTGTTTATATGTGGTGCTGAGGATCGAACCCGGGCCGCACGCATGCCAGGTGAGTGTGCTACCGCTTGAGCCACATCCCCAGCCCTACATTTACTTTTTGTTTTGTCAGGACTGGGGATAAAACCCAGAGCCTCGTGCATGTTAGACAAGTGCTCCACCACTGAGCTATATCCACAGCAACCTTGGGAGGTTGAGGCAATAGTTCAAGGCCAGCCTGGGCAACTTTGTGAGACCCTATCTTAAAATAAGTGGTAGAGCACCCCCTGAGTTCAATTCCCAATACCACACACAAACAAGTAACTTCAATAAATCTTATTTCTTTTCTCTGTAAAATGGGATCAATATTACCTATCCCATAAATGAAATGAATATCAAGCTCCTGGTCCACGGCTGACTCTTACTTATGTGGAACTGAACACCACTGGCATTCAATCTTAATACAGTACTGTGTTCTCCCAAATCCTTCTCAGACTTTTTGGCAAACAAAATTTTTCTCTGGAGGCACAGAGAAGAAAACACTAGGTGGCATCACTGACATGCCATTGAGTCTACTCTTTCCTAATTCTTCCTTTTCAAGGAGGAGAAAGAATATCCTCAATTAGAAACAGTTCAAAACTTGTTTTCCCTCTCATAAAAGGAAAAAAAAAGGTTGACTGTTTTAGTTAAGCAGACCATTTAAGAGACCAAAACATTCCTTCCAACTGGTCAACCTAACAGTGGTGAAAAGGAAACTCCAGTCTTGCAAGAGCAAAGGCAAAGCTGTGCCAGTGAATGCAATTCTCAGACCTGGGTCATTCATATTTTGTGTTCTTATGCTCACATATTACATGATTTGTCTGTCAGTACTATATATATTTTTTAGTGAATTTTCTTTTTTTTTTCAAAAATATGTGGAGCTGAGGATCGAACCTGAGGGAAAAAAAAAGGTTGACTGTTTTAGTTAAGCAGACCATTTAAGAGACCAAAACATTCCTTCCAACTGGTCAACCTAACAGTGGTGAAAAGGAAACTCCATTCTTGCAAGAGCAAAGGCAAAGCTGTGCCAGTGAATGCAATTCTCAGACCTGGGTCATTCATATTTTGTGTTCTTATGCTCACATATTACATGATTTGTCTGTCAGTACTATATATATTTTTTAGTGAATTTTCTTTTTTTTTTCAAAAATATGTGGTGCTGAGGATCGAACCTGGGCCGCACGCATGCCAGGTGAGCGCGCTACCGCTTGAGCCACATCTCCAGCCCCATGAATTTTCTTAACAACATGTCAAACTAAAGATGTGTAACAAATAGTCTTTATTCATACAATCTCTAACCTAAACTAGGATTATAGAGCTATTAAATTGGGGATCATATATTTTCAGAGACTTAATAATTTATGTTTCTTACCATATTCTACTGGTTTATCATAGCGATACAACTGCCTAACTTCATGGTTACTGCTGTGGCAGCTGTTAGGATCCTGGAGAGAGTTCTTCTCACCACCACAGTCTGTGCTTTGCATCTGCCTTTGTAAACACGTGGAATAGCGCAACCCTGCCATAGACAGCATGCCCTGAATAGCTTCTTCCTCTGTGCTTGTCGAGGTAGGACATTCCCTAAGGAGAAGGTCATCCAAAGAGAAAAGAATATGTTTTCTGATGAAATATATGTTAAAAAAAAACTTTAAATTAAAAAAAGTCTTCATTGCATTTATATCACAATGTAAAACAAATACTACCATCAGCAAGCCCACCTTTTAATTGGAATTTCACTTCTAGATGGCTTCTGACTCTTTTGTAGGAAGTTCCTCATCCCATTAGATTCCTCCTTAAAATTTGATGTTATTTCTTGTTTCTTTTCATCGCCTGAACTTTCGGACTCTTCAGTGGTAAAATTAATTTTCTGAGATAATAAATAATTAAATGGAAACAAAGTTATCTAAGAAATTGATCAAGATTGTACAAACTAATCAAAAAAGACTTCATCCATCCAGAGAAAGTTAGAATCTTTTTTTTTTTAGAATCTTAATTACCATAGAATTACTTCAATGTTTCATATGAAAAAAAGTGAAATCTCCAGTAACTATGGTAACATACAACCTAAATTTAAAAACACACTATATGGATTTTAAGGAATAATAAAATATAAAACATATTTGTGAAAAATACAATCAATCTAAGAATAATATAGGCAGAGAAGTTGTTAACCCTTTTCAAAACTGGACAAAAGCTGGATAGTCACAGAATATGTGTGTATAAAATAACTATAGGAAGACCCTGTTTTGCACAGGTCAGACAGACAAGCTTTGGGATGGGCTATTATTTGACTTCCTCCTAGGTGAAGTCCATGGATGCTTATCTCTCATCAAACGACGGAAGCCACAGGGTTTCGAGCATACCAGTGCAGTGCAATCAGCTCCAGAGTCTTCTGAATCAGAAATGTCAGAATATTCTGATGATCTATTCCTGAGTTCTGATTTCACACTTGTAAAAAACCCTGATGAAGAAGACAAAGGATGGAAGAAAAAAAAAAAAAAGCATTAGAACTTTATGAACAAGGTGGCAGGTAGTTTCCAAAGTCTATCTTGCTTCACAATACCACTTGGTCTTTCCTGCCCTAGCCTATTTTTTCTCTACTTTCATTTTCTCCTCATCTCTCCCATCTTTCTCCATAATTAACCAAGATACAGACTGAGGTATTTCTTAAAATGTCTGGTATTTATTGATGATGATAATATTTATATTCCTTACTTGAGTGAATTAACTACATTTCTTTCTAGAAAACAACCTTCAAAACTAAAGTAAGCTGTTAAGAAACCTTTACTTCTCCTTTTGCATTAGTTCTCTCAACAGAAAACAAAAAGACAATTCTCAGAACCCTAAAATGCATTCCCACAGACGTGAATTTATTATAAACAGGGCTTTCCTACTGTCTGTTTCTCCCATGAGGCACTGTCACACAGCACCATTTCTTCCATTCCTGTTGATCAGCTGCCTTTTCACTGGCATGTGAACAAAGGCAAAGTCAACAACTGTATATACCAAATTTACATGGAATTAGCAGGATCTGAGATATTCAACATGCATTAAGTAATACTCATTATCCGGAACATTTACTTATCAAGTGCTAAAATACTGCAAATTTTTTTTTTACTACTTTTTAAAATAGAAGGGCATATGGAAATCTTGACAGATGTTGAGAAATTGACTTTATTCAAGAAAAAAAGATCTGAAGGAGAAGGATGTATTACTTTGGCATCTGATAATGCTATTTTATTTGATGATAATCGATTAACAACCTAGTAGAGGCCTTCCTATCAAGAGGCAATAAAATAAAACTACAGAACAAGGATTCCAAGTAGCTTCAGGTCAGCCAATCATATATGCATGCTAAAACTATATATGTAAAGATCCATAAAACAAATGAGCTTTCGTGTGACTTTAAAACTGACTAGACATGGGTCTCACTTACCCACACGAACCCTCTCACAGATACATCCCTGGCCACTATACCTCATTGATATTCACATTCAGCACTTCCCTATTCAGACATACTTCTGATTTTTCAGAACAGTATGAGGAACACACTTTCAATCCTATTACAAACTTAAGAATTTTAACACTAGTAAGTTTCTTTATCAATTGTTATATGAATAAAGAGAACTTTAAAATGACTATTACAGCAAACGTACTGTTAAGTGGTTTTCGAGATTCTTCACTTTCTGTCCTGTCTATTCTTGAACTCTCGTCTGTCTTCATAATGGTCTTCTTTGTCCTTCTCTTATCCTCTTCATTTTCACTATCTGCTGTGTAAAGACTCTGATCTGCAAAGGGCTGTCTCTCATCTCTGTATCATTGGGAAAAAACAAATCAGAAATAATGCAAGACTATGTATTCCCTCCCACTTCATTTACAGAGCAGAGAACTGAGACACTTTCCCCATACTATAGTCAACACCAGCAGTATAGACAAGGCAGCGCAAGAACAAAGGGAATTTAACAAAAATTATCTGTTTGATACCTGATCTATTGTACATACTTAATTATTCTTCCATTTGTCAGCAGCAGTCGTAGATCATTATCTTTTGCTCTCCATTCAGGTACCGTGGAAGATGGTTGGAGATGTTTGTTGAATTTTCCATTCAGTTTAGAGCTCAAGATGTCCTTAAAGTATAAAAATAGAACTGACTTAACCTCAGGCACACCTGCTCCACTGAAGGAAGACAGGAGACTGCTATTTCCCCATAGCCCTGCCATGCAGAGTGACAGGCAGCTGCCTGGGTTTGGAAACATGCAACAATCCCATATTCTAGAGTTCTTCAAGTTAAGGCATGAGGATGGTTCATCTTTTGGGAGGGCCATTGACAATAAAATACATTTTGTAAAGCAGAATGTAAAATATGCATAAAGCAAATCCAAAGAAAGCTCCACTCCTGCAGAAGCTGAAAAGACGGGGCAATACGGTCTTAGATTTTTTTTATTCTCTTCTTCTTCTTCCTCTAAAGTGTAACTGCTGGGCCTTCCCACTTACCCTTACCTTGACCTCATATCTGTCTTCCCATGAGGCACTGTTAGCATCCACACCATTATCACCAGGCACGGAGGCCATGAGGTGAAGAAAGACACGATGGTAACTCATTTTATTCGTTCGTTTTTTATTTATTTATTTATTTATTTATTTATTTATTTATTTATTTATTTATTTTAGTTGTCAATAGACCTTTGTTTTATTTATATATATGCAGTTCTGAGAATCAAACCCATTGCCTCACACACGCTAGGCAAGTGTTCTACCACTGAGTCACAATTCCAACCCCAGTAGCTTTTTTTTTTAATATTTATTTTTTAGTTGTACACAATACCTTTATTTTGTTTATTTATTTTTATGTGGTGCTGAGAATTGAACCCAGGGCCTCGCACATGCTAGGCGAGTGCTCTACCGCTGAGCCACAACCCCACCCCCCCAGTAGCTTGTTTTTAATGTATAAAAATTATTTCCTTTCTGAGATATTTTTCCTTAAAAATAAGTAGAACCTTTTGTAATAAGCTAAAACTTCCCCAGAGGGCTATGACTTAAGTAGGTTTAGAACAATATATTATTTTATTTTGGGTTTTTTTGGTACTGGGGATTGAACTCGGGGGCATTCAATCACTGAGCCTCAGCCTCCTGAGCCCCGGTATTACAGATGTATGCCGCTGTGCCTGGCTTAGAACAGCATACTCTCAAAACAATGTAATTATTATGTCCAATTTAAAATATTTAAGAAGGTTATAATTTGTATGTAATTTTTTTAATGTTTTAATCTAGTGATTCCTCTACCTTATTCATTGTGGATTACTATTTATCCTGTTCTTAAAACATAAAATCATAGATGACACAGATCTCATCACAAATTCATTATCATGTTTTAAATGGTGCTGCATTGATCTTATTACTGCCTCTCACTCTCCCTTCTGTCCAATAGGCCAGCATTTCTCTGATTTTAAAGGGTTTATTCTAATAGTCTCCTAGTCAGGTAGTCAGCCAGGCTGGTACCGTTGGCTCAAGGACAGGTTTGTGCATTTGCTCTTCCCCAACCTGCAATACTATTCCCCAAATTTGTATATCTACGTGACATCTTCCTGTTAATAAGATGTCAGTTCAAACATCTCCACCTGAGAGGCTCTCCTACCATACCAGCTAAAGCAGCTAGTCACCATGACTATTTATTCTATTGTCCTTCAAAACACTTGGCATCTGAAATTACATTATTTTAATATATATTTTTGCCTCCCAATTTTTGTACTTGAACTCTGATGAAGTTTCATAAGGACAGGGACTTAATTTTTGCTTACTCTGGCAACTTCTCTAGAACCTAAGAGAGTACAGGGTACTTGGTAAACACTCAATAAACATGTCAGTAAATGAATGAGGTCTATTCATCCTAACATGACACTGATGCCTAGAAAGATTAGGCACCCCACCTTGCCCCCAGACAAAAATATTTGTTGACCCCTACAATTCTACAGCAAATAACAACAAGAATAATTGATAATATAAATTTTATTACCCCTTTAAAGAACTTTAACAAACAACTGGGTTTATTTTTCTCATCATGAAGTGTAATACTTACCTCTTCCCATGGACACATCTCTAATCTTTTAAGAACTTCCCTTGTATGGAGCTCTAAGATGTCTAGGTTAGAAGGAGTTCGAATATTATTATGATCTCGAAGTTTCCTCATCTTTCGTCGGGAATGGTATGGGGAAGTTGCTTCATTTGAGGATCGTGAAACTGGACACACAGTAGGAATTCCCTGAGATTTAACTGGTTTGCCATTTTCTTCCTTTAAGAATTAGATTCAGAATGTATTTTAAGAAAAAGGCTACTATATATAGACTTGACTATTCAGCCATAAAAATACTCTTAGAAAACAAAAACTATTCCATTTAATCACAGAAAAGAAAAAGACCAAATCAAAGCCTTGGTTTCCCCATCTCTTCTCTATGTAATATACTGTGAACACATTCCCTTGATTTCCAGTATTATACTAATAGCTGTGTAGGGGTATATCATGAATTACTGGCCTAATACTTACTGGTAGGTAGCTATTCAGGCTGCTTCCAGTTCTTTCCAATGAAAAAATTCTTTTTACATACATATTTGTGTAAATCAATACTTACTTTATATATGTATATACATATATATTTAGTTGTTGATGGACATTTATTTGTTTATATGTGGTGCTGAGGATTAAACCCAGTGACTCACACATGCTAGGCAAGTGCTCTACCATCAAACCACAACCCCAGCCCAATATTTACTTTTTAAATCAAAGTCACAGGGCTGGGACTGTAGCTCAGTGGCAGAATGCTTGCCTAGCATACGTGAGGCACTGGGTTTGATCCTTAGCACCACATAAAAATAAACAAATAAAATAAAGGTATGCTATCCATCTACAACTACAAAAATTTTTTTTTAAATCAAAGCCACACATTTTTGCAGTTTTTGTCCTTATTTTTTTTCATGTTAAATATATTAAAGAAAGTGTATTACAGCAAAATGACTAAATATCCAGATACAATAATGAAATGTTACAGCCTTCTAGAAATAATGAATACACAGAATTTAGTTAATATTTTAAACATTTTATTAAGATTTTGAATGATTCAAAACCCACCCTGATAATATGAAAACAAAGGAGATTTTTTTTCTCCTATCTAACTATATTAATTCTTCTGCCTTTCTTTTCTTTCTCCTTAACTTCGACTGCCACATGGGAACCTCGGCTCTACCCTAAGCCAAAGCTATCTTCTCTAAGGATTACCTATGCAATGGTACTTGAGTTTGGTACTTTTTCCTCCTGGTAATTTCTTATGGACCATACATCTATGCAGTTTTAAAAATTAAATAAGAATATCATGAAAAGCAGCAGTCTACTCTTTCCCATCCCTGATACCCATTTTTCAAAGGCAACCACTTACCCTATGGAAACACTTACATTACATAAAATTTGCCATCTTAACCACTTTTAAGTATACAATTCAGGGGCATTCTGTACCGTCACACTGCTGTGCAATCAGCACCCCATCCATCTCCAGAACTTCTTCATCTGCCCCTATTAACCACTAACTTCCCATCCTCCCTTTTCCCCAGCTCCTGACAGCCATTATTCTGCTTTCCGTCTCTATGAATTTGACAACTCTAGGAACCTCATATGAATGGGATCATACTTGTCCTTTTGTGACTGGTTTATTTCACTTAGCAAAATACCTTCAAAGTTCATCTATGTTGTAGCATGTGTCAGAATAACCATTTTATATACTCTATGTACCAGTTTGTTTATCCATTCATCTACTGATGGACTCTTGCGTTGCTCCTTCCTTTGGGCTATTGTGAATAATGCTGGTGCGAATACGGTACAAACATATCTGTCCAAGACCCTGCTTTCAATTATTCTGAGTACATAGCTAAAATTTGCAATTCTGACAACTGTTTCCCCCCCACCACCCAGTTATTTGTCTCTAACTTTCTAAATAATATGTTTATACTGATTTCAGCTTTAGGTATAACTGAATTCCTACTATGTAAGAAAAAGTTTTTTTAAATTTTAAATTTTTTTTTTTTTGTAGTAGTAATGGGCAGATTGCCTTTGTTTCATTTTTATGTGGTACTAAGGATTGAACCCAGTGCCTCACACATGGAAGGCAAGTGCTCTGCCACTGAGCTACTGCCCCAGCCCGCAAATTAAGTTTTAATCCTCATATACCACTTCCTAAACCTATCCATTCTTCCCTTTTCTTCAACATTTGGAATTTAAATAGGACTCGGTAAAATATGTTTTTTGATCCTAAATCCATTTATATGCAATTACTATCACTCTTTAAGAGATTTTTCTACTACATTTGAACATACTGAGAAATACTTGAACTATTCTTATTCTAAATCTAGGATTTTAATATTTCTTAGATATGTACATCTTTTCATTCCTTAAAACAGCCCTAATGTCAGATGTTAATTTACCAGTTGACTTTTATCTCCACTTAATTTCCTCTTAATTCAAGCTATACACTAGAACAATCACTTTCCTGAAAAATTTTTTAATTAAAAACCTCCTTTCTTAAATACCTAGAATATCTATTAATTATTAAAATACCTAATCAGATTTATAGGTTTTTATCAAAAGTATTTACCTCACTGGCTGCTCTCATATTTTCCCTCAAGTGGACTGCCTTGCCCAACCCACTAATATCATCCCTCTTTCCAACAGTTTCACCTAACTTTACTCACTTCCCTTAGGTTTTTTTTTAATCTTAGTTTTTTCTCTTGCTCTAATTATTTAACATGAATTCATTTCTGAATGGCTGAAATTAACTGGATCTGAAAGTTGTACTGATAACTATGTTGTTTTTGTTTTTTTAATTTTTGAAGTAACCTGAAGAACCTGAGGTAACCTGGAAACTGCCTCCTCATTATTTCATTACTTCATTGCAATACAATATTCCAAATTTTTCTCCAGGATTTTAGAAATCTTGAGACTCTGTCCAGCTCATTCTATTTCTTGTAAGCGCTTTTGGCTTCATTTTCTTCTCTTCCCTTCCTCTTTCCCTCTCTCCCTTCCTTTCTTTTTCTTATACTAGGGATGGAATCCAGGACCTCACATGTGATAGGCAAACACTCTACCACTGAGCTACACCCCAGCCCCTGTGTAAGGTGCTTTCAAATGCTTGCATCATGGTGGTATGCTGGAAGCCATCCGTGAACTATATGTGAACTATGCGTGAACTAAAAGAATGTAGAAGGCATTAGGCAGGAAAGTCTGGTATTGGGGACTTGGATTTTAGAGTCAGATATTTGGATTCAAATCTCAGCTTTTTCGTGACATTTTCGTGACATTTTCCTTTGGTGAAAAGGAACAACTTTGCTGGTTTGGGAATGCCTAATTCATGTAACTTCCTACCTAGCTCTGTCACAAGTTCAGCACAGCATCATGGGAGATGGAGTGACCGGCAGGAACCACACAGCTTCTCAGGGATGGGTGTGGCTTGACAAAATGCCAATCAACATTTTTACTGCCACATGGAAAAGCAAGACTCCTCCGACTAAAATCTTAAAACCTCATCCCTGACTTTGATGTATTCCCCCTTAAAAAAAAGGAGGGTGCCAGGGTTGTGGCTCAGTGGTGGAGCGCTTGCCTGGCGTATGTGAGGCACTGGGTTTGATCCTCACCACCACATAAAAACAAACTAATGTATCCACCTAACACTAAAGATACATAAATAAATAAATATTTTTAATAAATAAATAAATAAAGATATTGTGTCCATCTACAACAAAAAAAAATTAAAAATAAGAAACCGAGGACATTTTTCAGTTGTTCAGTTCCGCTCCTATCAGGATTAAAAGACCTATCAGGCACTCCCCTTTTTATCTAATTTCTGGCTCTGTCTCCATTTCTTATTAATTATTTCAGACTTTTTCTTTCCTAGTCAGCTCACACCTCCTGAGCAGGAACCTACCCTGGCAGGGTACTGGTCACCCCACAATAGTGGTAGATCCATTTGCTTCTCAAAACAGAGTAAGCAAGCATTTAGATGACAGTTTCCATTCTTACCTCTATTGCTCGAATTACTTTAGAAAGTTCCTTAATAAGATGTCCAGGTCTCACATTGTCTGGAATTTCAAAGGCATGTTCAGATACAAGCTGTATTTGGATTAACAAAGATAACAAAACCAAAGTTACTTACACCTTATTAATAAAAAACTAACTTACTGACCCTATTTTTGGGTTCTCTAGACTTTGCAGACATAGCCAGTAAGAATAAGCCCAGTCTCAGAGATCATATAGTTGGTATAATACCTTCTAAGGAGATCCTCATCATCATTTTATGTTCTATAATCATATAAAATCCTCAAACTGAATTAAAAACAGACTTGTTTGAGTGAATTTTGCTTTATATTGAATAGTAACATTATACTCTACACTTCAAATCCTGCTGTAATTCTAACTACACTTACAACTACAGACATATACTAAAATAATTAAGCCTAATATTTAATTGACAATACATAAGGAATTTTATGGGGAACACAGGCACTTAAATAATCCTAGTGTCTCATGGAAATCTAATTTGAATAAATTTTGATAAACTCTTTTCCATTTAACAGTTAAAAGCAAAATGAGGAAACAACCTAATGAACAGAAAAAAAAATTAATTGTTGAGTCACCACATTTACTGTACTGCAAACTAATGTTATTATTTTTCTGCCTATTTCCATATATTAATCTCTATATCTAATAACATTCTGATTTTTTAGACACATTCAACATAGCAGAGTTTCTACTTTTGCTTTGTACCCTCTACTTGGTTTTAGCATAATTTATTGAAACAAACTGATAATAATAGTAGTATTAACATAGTACTAACTCTGTGCTTTCATACTGTTAAATAATTTATAAGCATTAACTCATTTAACCCCTTCAATAACTATATGACACAGATACTACTGGTTTTAGTATTCCTTATCTGAAATGCTTAATACCAAAAGTATTTTGGATTTTGAAGCATTTCAGATTTCAGATTTTTAGATTAGGGATGTTCAACCTGTAAATTATTCCCATTTTGCAACCAAGGGAACTAAGGCACAGAGGTTAGGTAATGTGCCCTGAGTCACATAGTTTATTAGCAGCAAAGCTGAGATATGAATCAAATATCTGACTCTAAAATCCAAGCTCTTAACCATTAAGGCAAGCTGCCTCTCAGAGCAAATTTAACATTACTCATGATAACAAATTTTACTATGCACTGAAATCACCTATGAGGTTTTTGGGTTCAGACCCATCCCAGATCTACCAAACTATAATCTCTAGAGAAGAATCCAGAGGTTTTATTTTTAAAAAGCTCTACAGACAATGCTGATAAATACACACATTTGAGAACCACTCCTCTAAAGCCTCTAGCAGGAAACAGATTACACAGTTTTAAAAACATAAGCTTGATTTTGTTTTTATTATGTTAGGTAGTTGTTAATTTGCTTATGCTTTTCCTTATTATCTAGATAATGAAGTCTTCGATGGTGGAAGACATGATTTTTATTTTCTGAGAATTTTAATATTTATTTATTTATTTATTTATTTTAAATGATCAGCGGACACAACATCTTTGTTTGTATGTGGTGCTGAGGATCGAACCCGGGCCGCACGCATGCCAGGCGAGCGCGCTACCACTTGAGCCACATCCCCAGCCCGATTTTTATTTTCTGAATGTTTCCATACTGACTTTCTCTGTGGATATATAGCAATGATAATAAAGTGAAAGGAAGTGTCAAAATTACTGGGACTATCAGAACCTATTAATTATTATCTCCCAATAATATCTCTTAAAAGTAGAATTTTAATTTCAAATGGACATTCAAGAAATTAACATGGAAATATATTTTCATTAGCATATTATTTATCACTTATTAAAGCATTATGTGCCAAGATCTATGAGTTGAAATAAAAATGAGAAAGATGAAACCTACTTTTCAAGAGTTCATAAACCCAGAGAAAGGAAAAATGCATAATTTACTCTCTACAGATGTGTTTTAAGTTTTTACTCTCTATATATATAGATTAGTTTGAAGTCCACTGGCACAAGAAATAAATGCTCTAGAGGGAAGGAAATACCAATTCTAAACAGAGATGTAGGATGATATCTCAAAGGTTTCAAGTACAACTGGGCCACAATTTAGTGAAAATAAAGAGCTCATGCTTGAATATTACCACCTCCTTTTCCTCATTTTTTACATAAGTTTAGCAGAGTGACAAAGAGCAGAGGTTTACAATCTTAGAGACTAACTCTATGTCCCTAGCTCACCAGTTCTTTTGGGAATTACTTAAACAGGATACCAATAGACCTCATACAGTTGCTCTGTGGATTAAATGAAATCCTGTGTACATAAAGACAAAGCACATTATAAGAGCTCAATTTTATTTTATTCTATAGCTACATGTTCATCTCTTAGTCAATATCTTAAATATTTTTGAAATACTTTATTTTCCAGATTAAAGACTAAAGATTTACTCAAGTACTTTCTTATCAAAAATATAACCAGACACAAGTACATCTATAAATACTGTATAATAAAATGCAGGCTGTATTTAAAAACATGATTTCCATTCCCTCTACCAGTGGCAAATTCAAATGCTGCAAAAACAGCAAAAGTACTCTTTTCTTCTTGACCTTGCTACATAAAAACAACTATAATGACTCACATCTTTTTTCATCCATAATTTTAAAGCAGTATGCAGTGCTTTCACTCCCTGTACTAGATAAGTCTGAGGCTGGAAACCATCTTCTCTCAGTTCTGTAGGAATGAAGTAGGGTGGGGAAAGGAAAAGAAATTAATTTTAGGTTTTGAGTAACCAGCAAATGACAAATTGCGCAATTTCTATATTAACAAAAAAAAGCAGAATACAAAATAATCAATTCAAAAGACAAGGAACCTAACTATTAAATCTAATGATATTAAATGCTCCAGCTAAACATATTTTTTTTGGGGGGGGGGGAATTTTAATATTTATTTTTTAGTTTTCAGCGGACACAACATCTTTGTTTGTATGTGGTGCTAAGGATTGAACCTGGGCCGCACACATGCCAGGCGAGCACGCTACCGCTTGAGCCACATCCCCAGCCCAGCTAAACATATTTTTAAAAATACAAAAAGGTATAAGATAAAAAAGAAAAAAAAAAAAGCTTAAAAAAACCAGCTGGAATAGCTATATGAATTGATTTTCATTAATAAAGGTCATTTTATAATGGCAAAATATTCAATTCGTTAGAAAGACAACTATTTAAAACTTGAACTCAAAAAGCAATAACTAAACAGAATTACAAAACAAATAAGCAATTCCACAATCATAGTGGAAGATTTTAACACGTCTAATAAACAATAGAATAATAAGAATACTAAAACCAAAAATCTGTAGATTCTCTTTGAATAACATGCAATGTGATTCACTGGCCATAAATAGCACATTGTACTCAGCATCTGTAGAATACAACATTCTTTTCAAATATACACAGAACTGGGGCTGGAGATGTGGGTCAAGCGGTAGCGCGCTCGCCTGGCATGCGTGCGGCCCGGGTTCGATCCTCAGCACCACATACAAAACAAAGATGTTGTGTCCGCCGATAACTAAAAAAAAAATAAATATTAAAATTCTCTCTCTCTTTCTCTCTCTCCCTCCCTCTCTCAAAAAAAAAAAAAATATATACAGAACATTTACAAAAATCATCCATTTGCCAGGGTCATAAAAAAGTCCCATCAAATGTCCAAAGACCTAAATCACCTATATGTTCACAAGGCAACTAAGTTTGAAATCAGTAATAGACATCAGTCACAAAAAGATAACTAGAGAAAGCCCACGTGTTTAGAAACTAAGAAACCCAGATAATTAAGAAATAAACTGCTAAATAACATTTAGATTTTTAAAAAGTATTGAAAATCAGAAAACATATAAACAACAATGAAAACATACATTTAAATGTACATGTTAGAAAAAATGCTGAAATGCTGGGGTTATGTATCAGCGGTAGAGTACTCGCCTAGCATATGCAAGGTCCTGGGTTCAATCCTCAGTACCATATAAAAATAAATAAATAAATAAAAGGTATTTAAAAAGAGAAAGAAAAAATGCTGAAAATGAGTTAAGGGCACACTAAAATGTTAAAAAATAAAGAAAAAATGATATGCGAAAATTAAACAGAAAACAGATTATTTATTCTCAAACTGGTATTTGAAAAGATAATAAAATCCATAAAGAGAGAAAATCAGTACAAATACAAGTATCAAGAGACATCATTATAAATGTTACAAGCATTAAATAGTTAAGAGAATAACATAACTTTATATCAAAAATGTGAAAACCTAGAAATGAACAAACTTCTAAAAATTAGCTTATCAAAATGGACTCAACAAACTAGAAAAACTTAATAGTCCTTTATTCACAAATAATATTTATTAGCAGTAAGAAATTCTGCCATAAAGATAAGTATAAATCAGATTTCTTCATCAGTGAGGTCTACCAGGCATTCAAGAATCTTTCCAATCATATACAAACTCCTCCAGAGATAGAAAAAGAAGGAACAACCCCAACTTTTTTCCTGAGCCTAGCATAATTTTCATACCAAAATCTATTAAGGACAGATGAGAAAATAAAATACAAGCCTGTTTCACTCACTGCCAAAAGAAAAAATAAATACACACATACACACATTTATATACAATAAATATATTTTTCTTTATATTCAGAGAATATATTTTACTAGTTTAGATTTATTTGAATATAAACAGACTATAATATAAACTATATTCTAACTTACTATATAGAAATTGAAACATTATCAAGTCCAAGTTTGGAGTAATATTAGAAACATCAATAAATGTAGCCACTAAATTAAAAAATTAAACAAGACAAAGCATAAGACACGCAGGAAAAAGCTTTTGTTAAAATGCAACTACTACCAATTATTTACAAACTAGTCTTTTAGCTAACTTGGAGTAGATAAGGACTTCCTCAACCTGATAAAGGCTATCAACAAAAAGCTACAGCAAACCCAAGATTCAGTGATAAAAGGCTGGGAACAAGATAAAGGCTCCCATCTTCCCTACTCCTAGTTACAATTGCCCTGGAGATCCTAGACAACCCAGTAAAGCAAGAAATAAGTAAATGACATAAATATTATAAAAGAAGGAACACAATTCTCATTATTCACAGAAGACTATGTGATTATACATTAAAGAACCCACTATAACCTCAGATAAATGAAGTAACAGTTTTTAATAAGATTGCTGGATCCAAAATCAATACGAAAATTGTTTCTATATTCCAGCATCACATGGTTAATAATCTGAACTATATGAAATTGCCAATGTTTGACCATTTTTGAAATACAAAAATAGCAACTTCATATGCTCAGCCATATGTATAATTACATATGTATATCATTAATGTGGTTACAATTATATTATAATTATATCATAATAATTAATAATTAATTCTACTATTATAATCATATATTATTTAAGTAACAATATATAATGGGACCAAAGTATGAAAAACTCATAAATAAATTTAAGGAATCTGTGTGTAAGTTTTAATATATATATATATATATATATATATATATATATATATATGTATGAGACACCCTGCAAGATAACAAACGAACTAAATAGATGTTCCATGACAATTTTTTGAGAAAACTCAATTACCTAACTACATGGAATTTTACCAGAATTGATCTATATGCAATATGCTCAAATTAAGATACTAATACTTTTATTTGCTTGATTTTTGGGTGGGGGAGACTGGTGTCAATAAGTAATAAACTAACTCAAAAACTTAAGTGGAAAAGAAAAATAAAAGCCAGGGCAAAATAAAGAATGAGGCCAAGGCTTGAAGAATAAAATATGAGGACCTATTATATATCAATCAATTCTTAATATAATGCTAATATGATAATGTGCTTGGTGGAGAGACAGACTACCTATTACTGTTTGGACATCAGGTATCTCACAAAAGCTCTTGTGTTGCGGGAATATTCAGAGTTGAAATGATTGAACTATGAGAGCTGCAACCTATTCAGCCATCCTAGTTTGAATGGACTGATTAGGTGGTAAACTATAGGCAGGTGGGTCATGGGTAGAGGAGGTGGATTACCAGGGGTCATCTTCTCCTGAGTCCCGTTTCCCCTCCCTCTCTTCTTCTCACCATCCCTCACCTGCTTCTGGCTGCCAAGAGCAGAAAAGTTTCCCTCTACCATGCCCTTCCACGATGTTCTGCATGATCTTGGGCCCAGAGCAATGGAGTCGACCAATCATGTACTAAACCTCTGAAACCATGAGCTAGAATAAATGCTTCCTCCTCTAAGTTGTCTTGTTGCATATTTTGCTTACAGCAAAGAAAAGCTAAGACCGTGAGTAATGAGTGAGTATCAAAGGTTTCACACATATATCAACACATGAAACAAGAACAGGATAAAAAATGGATTGTTCAAAATATGACCCTGGAACAAATGGGTATTTGTAAGAAAATGATTGCCATCGTTTTCAAGAAAATCAATTAAAATGAGTTAAAGGCCTAAATGTAAAACATGAAACTACATAAGTTTTTAGTAGGCAAAGAGTATCTTCAAAACCTTAGGATAAGAAGTTACGGCACAAAAAGCACTAACCACAAAAACTGGGGAAAAAAATACTGTTTTAAAATTAATAAAGTTTGTCCTTCAACAGACACCAAAGAAAATAAAAAGGTAAGTCAAAATTGCAGGTATTTTTAACATATATTCCTGAAAGGACTAAGATCCAGGACATATGAAGAATTAGTATTAAAAAAACTAAATTAAAATATTGGCAAAAGACCTAAACAGGTACTTCACTGAAGAGGAAATCTAAAAGGCCAATACATATATAAAAAATGTTCAATTACATTAATAATCAGGAATATGCAAATTAAAAAGATAAGGAATACTATTTCACACCTGATGGGTTTGCAAAAATTAGAACCTAATGATACCAAGTATTGCCAAGGAAATGGGAATTGGGAACTATGTGAATTCTATCTATGACTCAACAATTGGGGCTGTTCTCTGGAGTAACTTTTGCACTCAGTTGACACTGACAAGAACTTCTTAGAACCATCTTCCATAACTACCAAAAACTGGAAAAAAAAAAAAATGCCTGGCAACAGCTATAATGGTCATTGGGCTCTAGCCTTAGTAGGACTAGATTAAAACAACTGTATTGCCAGTGTCTAACAACTGTAGAAGAAGCACACAAATTAAGGTATATTCACACAACATAATACTATAGTAATGAAAAAAGAAGACTACAGCTACACACAATAACATGAATGAACCTCACAAATAAAGCTTAGCAAAAGACAGGTTACATATAATAGAAAGTTTTAATCTATTCATATGAAATTTACAAATACATAAAAATCAAACTATTTTCATTTACAACACAGGTGAAAAAATTGAAGAAAAAGATTATCACAAAAGGTGAGACAGTGATTGTCTCCAGAAAGTGAAAGACAATGTATGGGGAGGTTAATGGGGTATTTTTAAGGTACTGCTGCTTTTGCTTCACTTGCAGAGAAATTACCTGAATAACAGCCTTCTTTAAATTGGATGAGAATATGTAGTCTCTGTGTGATCTATATACAGTGAGCTGTGTATGGTTTATTTTACTATTTGTCAGACAAAGTGAAAATATAAGCTCACACAAATGTCTTTTGGGGAATTGTAAACCAGACTGTGATTATCTAGAACTCATGCAAAATATTTCAGATGCGCTCCAAAATTCAGGTGAGTTGAATCAAAAGCAAAATATTTTAATTCTGCCCAGTGGCTAACTTACTTACATAAATTCAAACTGGTTCATTCTTTTATTATCATTAACATGAAACACACATTGTATGAGTTTCATATACTCCTCATTCATTTAACCCATCACACTGCAGAAGCTTTCTAACAGTCTGATAATTGGCAAACAGGCCACAATGGAAAAGTAGAAAAGTCAGTGAGCAGAACATAACATGAGATAAAAAGACTACCATTTCTGTTTCTGTTTCCAGGAAAAATGCCTAGGATGATGGCAACAGCTAGAATGGTCATTTGGCTCTAGCCTTAGTCGGACTAGATTAAAACAATTATATTGCTAAGTATCCTGGCTTACTGATCTGGCTGATAAAAAATTTTAAAGCAACTTACAAATACTCTTATTTACAGAATTCTTTTTTAAAGTCCTTAATGTACAGGGCCATCCTTCTGACTGGACCTCATTTCTGAATTTTTGATGGCCTAAGACAATACTAAATTATTATTTCTAAGACAGAGCAAATTACTGTTGCACCTTAAGGAGTCAACCTTTTGTCTCTCAGATAAACTCTAAATTTGTTCTAAAAGGGAAACTGATGAGCCTCTCCTACACATTGGGGGCTGGGGGAGACCCCAGTGGTGGTGGGGCAGTGGGAGGGAAGTATATGTGTGGGGGCGTTTCTCCTAAATAACCATAAGACAGGAATTGGGGTCCTGGGTCAAAATAAGAAAAGATGGGAAAAAATACTCTAGACCAAGTGAATTGCCAATCTCTTAACTAGAGAGTTCAGTAGTTAAATTTTATTTCTAGAAAATAAGACCATTTATAAATGTTTTTATAAGCATGCTTCTGCTTTTCTAGGCATGCACTTGGATAAGAGACTGAAGTTCACTGTCCAGTTTTTTACTGGAAACTGGACATTCTGGAGATGACAACTCTACGGCCCATTGATCTATTCCTGCAGCCAAGAACAATACATGAAAAGAACACCGAGTCTGGGATTTAGGATAAAGATTCATTTCTAAAGCAGGGGCTAGATTTGTAAAGAAGGACCTAGCTAGTCCTTCTCATTCAAGTGACCCTACCTCCATCAAACACCCCCACAGCACTATCACATCTCCCTCAAGACTGTCCTGTATGGTGACATTGTTTTATCCTTTCAGTCAAAAAAAGGGGGCTTATTTTGAAGAGGAAAAATCATACATGAATTTTATCATTTTACTTCTGTACATGCTTTTCCTGGGTATCTCTTTTCATCTTATCTTTTCTTCTTATGTGTCTTCTAAATGGAAAAGAAATTTCTGGATAAATCTTACTGTTTTCTCTATATCTATTCTCCTGAAAGTTAATTATAATATTTGCACCATTTGCAAAATTAGAAAAGTTAGGCAACTCAAAACTAGACAAACACTGTTCTCACTGGCACAAGTATATGAAAAGTAAAAAATGGATAGAAGTAATATACAATCTTAACTTGGCTGCTCAAAGATTAAGTCAAATATAAAAGCATGAAAATCTAAAATCTACCTTCTAAAAAATTCAAAGCTACATAAGGAGATTTCAAAAAATATTTTTCTTCAACTACAGATTACAAACCAACAATCAGCCCGTTTATATGCTAACAGGTGAATTATACTAGACAGAATTATGGTTGCAAAGGTGATGGTGCAGGCATTACCTGATTTCCTCAGGACATGAAAATTATCCACTTTATATTTTTAAAGCAAATGTCTGGGAACACATATTAGGTAACCATCTAAATTTTTAAAGCAAGGCACTTAAACATGCTTGAGAATGTATGTAGGCCTCTAGATCACTGGATGAAATGAATGTTTTCTAATATTACTCATGTGGCTCTAAACAGGTCTTCACATACCTGATTTCTAAGAACATGGGTTAGTAGGCTATGGACTAGAAACTACTTGCTATTAAGGTTCCTGGCAGGGGGGACATTATGTTTAACAAACAGATGTGACATCCAGACCCTAGAAAAGCATCTGTCAGGTAACTTTGAGGGAATTTACAAACATTATACATCATATTATACAACAAAGTGTACAAATCATTAATTACCTTTCAGGGTTTCCAGCAAATTTTTGGCTACAAACCAACATATGGCTTCAAAGAAAGGGAATTTGAAAAGATCTGGTGTTTTTAGTCTTTTCTCCATCTCATAACACCTAAATAAATAAGATTTGAAGAAATATTTAGTATTAATATTAGTATTTCAAAATAGTTAATTAAAGGTAGCCAGTTAAAAATAAAATAAGCAGGGCATGTTATATAAGACATACCAATCAAGTATAGTATATTAATATGATATGTCAAGAGCTTTGTAATGTTGTGAACAACCAATAAAAAAAAAAAAAGTATAGTATATTACTTAATGTAACATTTGAACAACACTGAATTGTGATCTTATCCAGGTTCTGACCTTCATAAACTTGATGGTGTACTTAAGAATTATACTGGGCTTTCATGAAAGGTCATTGAGATCTGTATCCTAGTTTTAATAAAAGATACTTTGCAAGGGTTCCACCATTATGAATTAAATAGTATGTTTAAAATTAGCTTCATGTGTTGGACAACACTGCAGCACCCACCCAAGCATTCAAGATCCGGACCACATTTGGCACTAGATTAAGGTATAAAGACAAGAACCACAGTTTTCCATGATAACTGTGAGTCTTCTGTAGGAGTCCATGCAGCTGTCCCTATATAAGCCATATTTCCTCCAATGACAGCTCAGGTACAAAGAGATCAAATCCAAATTTGACAGGTGTGGGTTAAAGCCTCATGACCTCTTATAGCTACTATCTTCTGTAATAACTCCACAGGTGCAGAGCATTCAGGGTTCCCTGAGCACATGCAAAGTTACAAGTCCCCACATTCAGTGAAGCCCAAAACTACAACCTCACACCAAGAATTTCTAGTTCTCCCAGTCCTTATGCATTTTATCAGTCACGAATTATTTGTACCATAAGCAATGTTGCACCATAACATTCTACCCTCATTACTATCTGGGGAACAGCAGATAGTCTAGTCCTTCTCATACAGAAGGGCAATAGCTGTTAATCCTTTATCCAAAGCAAAACTAAAACAGGTGTTCTGACAGCAATATCAACTTAAGAATTGGTTTGTTCCAGCATCAATAGTTACATGTAAGTCTGGCTAACTTAAATTCATTTACCTTAGGGCAAAAATAGCCAAATAAGAACATACAAATATTTATAATTTTTTTAATTTGGAGGGATATTAAGTTATTATTTTTGTTTTAGATTTGAAATGTATCAAGGAATCCTCCTGACAAAATTTTAAAATAATAGTTTTGTTAAAAATTTCTATTCCTAATGATTTCTCAAGGCCTATCTCCATGGACTCTCAAATAAAATATATCACAATTTTTCTTAAACAAGCAAACAAAAATGTCCTGTTTAAGGAAGGATGAAAGATCCTTTCAAAATTAATGACACAAACCTGAGCTGCATGCCAATGTTAAGGTTGTGCAGAAAGTTCCCCCCAAAAGCCATACAGTCCTGAGAAGTGAGCACAGCATGAATCCACCCTGAAATGGTTACAAACGTATAAATTAATGCTTTTCAATATTTAAAAATCAAACAAGCTGGTTGCCACGGCACAGTCTTGTAACTCTAGTTAATCAGGAAGCAAGTGGATCACAAGTTTAAGTCCAATCTGGGCAACTTAACATAGTCTCAAAATTTCAAAAGGGTCCTAGGATGTAGTTCAGTGGTAGTGTGTTTGCCTAGCATGTGTGAGGCTCTAGGTTTGATCCCAACTACCTCAAAACATGCAAAACAAAACAGGTATGCTATCTACCTGAGAAATAAGTAACTCAAATATCAAACATCTCTTTCCTTCATACTCCAGTGCTAAAGAAATTAATGATTAAGGCATTCAATTAAATATTAAATGCCTATAATATGCCAGACTCTATGCTGAGTTTGAGGAATAAAGTGAAGGGTTTTGGTGGTAATTTTTTTAGTTTAAAAATATAATATTTAGCATTTGTCTAAGATTAAAGATTTAAAGAGACAAGTCAAATGTGCTTTAAAATTAGGAAAGCACATTTGCCATTAAAAAACATGGGGGCTGGCTGAACATGCTGCTTCTCTGGTGTCACACTGAACTGAGTGTCCTGAAGGAAACAAGCAGAGGAGGATCGAGGAACCCAATAAGACACGACTCTGTAAGAAGGAAAAGGCAGATCACCCACATTTAATTATTATTTTTCAAATATTTTTTTAGTTGCAGACAGACACAATACCTTTATTTTATTTATTTATTTTTAGGTGGTGCCAAGGATCAAACCCAGCGCCTCACACTTTCTAGGCAAGTGCTCTACCACTGAGCTATAACTGCAGCCCTACCCCCACAAACATTTAATTATGGAAAGACATGGTCCTATAAATATAAATGTTGGCAATCAAAATGTTTTGTTTTCTCATTAAAATGTTTTCAAAGTGAGAATCATTTCAAGAGATGATAGCCTAACTTCTAAAAGAAATGCTAAAATACTTAACAGTCTTTCAGTACAGAAGTATAAATTTCAGTATAAATATGTAACGACAAAGCCCACTATTATGTATAATTATAATGCACCAATAAAAAAAACAGGAGAATAAAAAAAAATATAAACTCCACTGGGCCTTCATATAGGTACAAAGCCTATTCATTCACAACCTGAGCATAGAAAATAGAACTTCATTATACATCTAAACAATATATTTCTGAGTGGTTTGGGCACAATTTCCAGGAATATAACTACTCTGTAAATTGAAGGAAACTATAGTTTAGTTTGTATAGAAATATATCAGTTGCCAACTACTCTGGAAAGAAACATCACATTGCCTATAGCAGTGTTTCTCCAAATGTGGTCCCCAGACCAGATACCAGCATCAGTTGAGTACTTGTTAGAAACAAATTCTCAGGCCCACCCCAAATTAACTAAATCAGAATCTTGGGGAAGGAGGCCAGCAATCCAGTGGACAAGCCCTCCAGGTGATCCTGTTATTCCATAAAATTTGAAAACCACTAACTTCTACTCATGCCACTAACAGAATTTGAGTTGCCATTAGCACGTTATCTATACTGGTTTACTGACTTACACAGTTAACCAATTCATTCTGCCTCTATTGCTGCTGTGCACACAAATATCAAAATAACATTTCATTATAAATTACCTTTTCATTTCTTCCTTATATTCTAGTTGTTATTAAGTCAACTTTTAAAACAATGATTCATGTAAGTTATATTATCTATAAATTTCAATTTAAGATTTTGAAGGGGGTACAACAAAATATTTACTATAAAAAGAAGCAAGGAAGAGCTTAGTCATTCATAATGAAATACTGATACTTAACCAGGCAAATCATGGTGGTTTTGGTCATTGATTCATTCACTTATTTAAGCACACATTTATGATTATATATACCAGAGATAAGGTAAAAAGCAGGCCTATGGTAACAGAACCCTGTGAAGTTTACAGCCATTGAGGTCACCCAACTAAAGGAACACTGTCCTCAAAACCATTGGTCTGGCGAGTTTATACACTGCCATTCATTCACATCTCAGATTGACACGCTGATACCTATACTTGAGGTATCAGCTTTTCTCAGTTTTTTGTTTGTTTGTTTTATAAAGCACAGTTATTTGGAGGATAGCTTGGCTGTTCCTCAAAAAGTTAAACAGGGAAACCACCAGTGCAACAATTCCACTACTAGGTATACACCTAAGAGAAATGAACATACCGCCACATAAAAACTTGCACACAAATGTTTAAGGCAACACTATTCAGAATAGCCCAAAGTGGAAGCAACCCAAATGTCCATCAACTGATGAATGGATAAATAAAATATGGTATACCCTACAGTGGAATATTGTTGGGCCACAAAAAGATAAAGTACTTATGGCCTCCTGATGCTTACCACAGGCTGGGTTTGTATATACAAAGAGGAGGCAGAGTAAGCCTACCCCATGTACAACTCAGCCCAGGACCTGTGTCTGGTTGGTGTTGTGAATGGGGAGACATGGAAAGGGGGGAAAAAAAAGATAAAGTACTTATATGTGGTATAGCATGGATAAGCCTAGAAAATATTATGGTAAAGCAAAGAAGATGGACACAAAATGCCACATTCATAAAGTGTCCAGAATAGCAAATCAAGAGAGACAGAAAGTACATTAATAGTTGTCCTTCCTCTCAGGGAAGGGGGAAACGGGAAGACTGCTAAAGGGTATGTGTTTTCTTTCTGAGATAATGAAAATGTTCTAGAATTAGATAGTGTTGATAGTTATGCAGCCTTATTAATCAACTAAAATCCACTGAATTATATACTTTAAAAGGATGAAAGTGATATAGCATGTGAATTTTATTTCAATGATACTAAAAGTGAAGGCAAATGAAATGATGCCAAAAGGAACCTTAACAAGCCCGCTAAAACACAATTAAGTAAAAAGCCCAAGATCAGAATTATTTCTTAAGCAAATATGGAAAAGTCATATGTCCTAATTACAAGATGTAGCTTGTATCAACTATTAATAGTAGGGGGTGGGATTAAAACCTTACCTGTAGGAACAAATAAGGTATGCCCCTGCTTTACCACACATTTATAGCATTTATCCACTTTATCTCCAAAGAACACTTCACTCTGGGTCACAGATGAACTCCAAGATTCATAGAGTGCCAAATTTTCATTTGTTGGCTTTATCAAATAAAAAATCTTCTCACCCTAAAAAGAAGTAACATATGATATAATTTTGGAAAAAACAAATCATTTTAGGATGGCCTAACTGATACAATTTCCCAATACAATGATCTGAGTTAAATTAGATAATTATCAGATTGTTTAGGTCCAAAATATCTATGTCACATACCTGATCAATAGTTAATTCCCTTAATAAGCATTTTCACTGGAGCTAAAGCTCCCCCTACCCCCAAACTAATCAGGAGTCAATAATCAAATTGAAGAAAGGAAGGTAATAAACCAAAAAAAAAATCCCACTTGCTGCAACCCACAGCGTCAATGAAGGATTCTCAAGTAGGGACAATGGGAGATAAAGAAAAAACACAGAGACAAAGAAGACACAATAATTTAGATAATTTCACTAAAAAAGCTGGGGGCCAGGTGGGAAAACTGCACTCTGATGGAGTAGCAGTGACCCAGAACTAGTTCCAAAAGTTTATTATATAGATCTCATAATCAGAAAGTTAAACTATAGGGGCACTGTAAATTGTTCAAGGGTGGTAAGCTGTCAAAGGCTTCTTTGTGCCTTAAAAAGTTCCAGAGCTAGAAACATTTTGTAACAGCTATACTATTGCTGCAGTGCTAAGAACATTCTGCCATTATCCTGCTGTACCCAGGATACCCATTGTCCTGGGATGTCTGATAAATGTTAGCATCAGAGCTAGGCTGATAACATCCTTGCCTTTGGCAAGGAATGTTTCCCAGGCTTGTCTTTGCCAACACCGTAGGATCTGATGATGGGGGCTCATCTGCTCTCAACACCCACTGATGCCCACCGCACCCCTGCACTTTTATTGTCATGCCAGGGATCAAACTCAGGGCCTCAGGTATGCTAGGCAAAAACTCTACCACTGAGCTACATCCCTGGTCCATGACCTCCCATTTTTAAGGTGTAGAAATGTTAATAGGGTCCAGGTGACAGCACAATCACCTTTCAAATTCTGTCCTTTCTCCTAAGATCTATAACATAATGAATATTCTTAAAGATCTGGAAATAAACTTCCCTTACTGAATTTTGTGTCCTCAAGGAGAAAAGGAATAGGAGCTTAAGAACACAGTATCAAATACAGACCAAAGCACTGCCAACACAGAGGCATTTGATGGAGATGAAAAATCTGGTTCTAGATCAGCGCTCTCCAATAGACCTTCCTGTACCAATGGAACATTTTTATATCTATGCTATCCAATACAGTAGTCCCTAGCCACATGTGGCTACTGAGCACCTAAAATGTGGCAGGTATAAAAATGAACTGAATTTTTAATTATTTAACTAGATTTAACTAATTTAGTTAATTATTTAACTAATATTTAGCTAAATTTAATTAAATTTAGTCACATGTGGCTAGTAAATACTATATTAAGCAGTGCAGTTCTAGATAGAGCAAAGTGAATATAAACTATGTAGAATTAGCATTCTTATAGGCATATGTGACTTATCTAATCAGCTTTCCTACCCCCACCAAACTTAAAGTCAGAAGCAATCATAACTATAATTTTGCTCCTTAGATATCTGTTCAGGGATTAATGAATAATTGATAAGGGGGAGAGAGGACAGAAGGTTAACAGAAACAAATTAAAAGTGGAGGTAAAAAAGGAATCTACTGGGCTGGGGTTGTGGCTCAGTGGCAGAGCGCTTGCCTAGCATGTGTGAGGCATTGGGTTCAATTCTCAGCACCGCATATAAATAAATGAACAAAATAAAGGTTCATCAACATCTTAAAAAAAAAAAAAAGGAACCTAAATATATATAAAAAACTTGACTACTTGGGATTAAAAAAAATCACATCTTTTAACAACAAATAGATAGATTCCACTTAAAAAGTAGAAAAATATTCCCCTGTACAAATGTTATTTATAGTAACTGAATGTGCCAACAGAAAAATATTACTATGTGTTTTTGTCAATAAAAGGAAAAAAAAAAAAAAAACCTAGTCTTACCCAGAGGACATGGTACCAGACTGAAGTTCCACCGAAGTCAATATGGAAATCTGTATAGCTGTCTTGAACTCCCATTAAACAGTATTTCTGAACAAATGGCTTGGGAAAGACTGAATCATCTGGCCAATAATTTTCCACCCAGGAAAGTTTTCTGGCTATATCAGGGACCTCCACCAATTCAGACATCCTTTAAAAATAATAATTTTAAAAAGTACATACACATACCCCCACATAAAACAAATTAAAACTTCTTAAAAACCACTGCTCCCATGTTAACCCAAACCAAGTAATTAACTGGAATTCAAGGTTAAAAACACTTAATTAAAAGTTTAAAACTCATTATGTCCAAATATTCTCTGAGGGTGCCAAAGCAAAAGATGTAATATTACCACTAGTGGACAAATTTACAAGTCACAATCATATTTCTTACTAAAATAAATATATCATTAAACTACATTTAGCTAACACTCAGAATGCCATATCAAAATGCCCAGAATTACTCACTTTGTATCTGAAAATTCAAGGCTGATCACATTTAACACTTTTGGTCTGTTAGGATTCATGAAGTATTTAACATAATTGTGAAGTGTCATTTTGCTGTCTGCCTGCCTTGCCACATCAATGACATCTATCACTTTGTCACCACCTGCAGAGAAAAATTAGAATCTTATTATTGGGCTTAAGAGTTACATCAATAGATGCCCTAAACAAAAATAGTTTAAAGACTGCATTTGCGGGCTGGGGATGTAGCTCAAGCGGTAGCGCGCTCGCCTGGCATGCGTGCGGCCTGGGTTCAATCCTCAGCACCACATACTTTAAACAAAGATGTTGTGTCCGCCGAAAACTAAAAAATAAAAAAATACATATTAAAAAATTCTCATTCTCTCTCTAAAAAAAAAAAAAAAGACTGCATTTGCTTGGTATGATAATTAAGCCAACCATAAAACTATATATCTTAGGCAAAGGATACTTCTTATATTCTTACTTTTTAAGTCCAACTGGACATTTTGAAAAGAAGAGATAATGTATTATAAAACAATAACAAAGAATAAAACAATAACAAAGAGCTGCAAAATTAATACTGAGTGTAAAAACTTACAGGGCTTACAAAACGTATCAATGATTGCTTGTAACTCATAATGGCAAAAAAATACATTGTATTGGGATGTGAAAATTGTCTAATACTTTTTGAGTTTCAATTTCCTCATGCATAAAATCAAAGAATTGGCTTTTACTTTTAACTTCTGTAACACCTAAAATTCTATCAATTTGAAAACCCAATCAATCGTTGGGAAATTAGTGAGCAAGTTGACTAGAACAATTTCTGGGTTTTGTTCATTTGTTTGTTGGTAGCAGGGACTGAACCCAAGGGCGTTTTACCACTAAGCCACATCCCCAGCCCTTTTATTTTTTATTTTGAGACAGAGTCTCACTAGGTTGCTTACAGCCTAAGTTGCTGAGGCTGGCTTAAAACCTGTGAATCTCCTGTCTCAGCCTCCTGAGCTGCAGGGATTTATAGGTATGTATAAACCTGGGGGGTTTTATTTATAGGTATGTATAAAACCACACCTGGAGGTTTGAACAGGACAATATCTGCTCTCCTGGTAGTGTTTTCTCTAACTCTCAAGAAAAAAATTGGTGGTTAGGAAGGAAAAATCAGTTCATTCAGTACCTGTCTGAATGCCCAAGTTCTGAGTTATGATTAATTCACAATTTTCCTATAAAACATGACATGATAGCTTGCATTACCACCCTAGAAAGTGTAATCAATTATATAATGGACTAATGAATAGTTGGAATTCAAAATATGGCAATATTTAACCAATCTGAACAGAAAACTAATAAATGCCATTTTCTCAGTCTAATTTCACACAGGTTAATAACACTGCCTCATAGATTAGTCTTCAGGATGTAATATAGTTACATTACTAGTATTTCAACCAAGGTGCTTTGCAGTACTGAAAAGTTAGCAGTCCAAGTAGTTTTATTCTATACTTACATTACATTAGTCATTATATCACAGTGCTATCTACGCAAACAGGTTTAAGTTAAATGTCAGCCTCATCCGCTAATTTATCAAATTCAAATTTAGCTGAATGTGAAGTTATGGCATTAAATGGATTTCCTTAATAAAACAATCATCCACGAGAATTGTTAACCAATAGTTCAATAAAGGGACAAGTTCTTCTACATTCCAAGCTGAAGAGATAATGTATTTTAGTGGACATATAATTTTAAGTCAAAGTGGATCTGAGATGTAATGCTCAAATAATATCTTTCTACTCCTGACAAGGAATGGCACATACATACAGTCAGCCTTATCTACAGATAACATGAGGAGAATAAATAAATGAAATGACTGAAAATGTCAATAATACAGCAATCAGTAAAGGGCTTTGGCCCTTGTTTCTTTTTACTTTCTGAGCATCAAAAATCACAAATTAAATACAGATGTTATTAAATGGCAGTATTCACCAAGTTATTAAATATACAAACAGGTCTAAATATAATCTCTCTTTTTTTTATAAATATATTTTTTTTAAAGAGACAGTGAGAGAGGGAGAGAAAGAGAGAGAGAGAATTTTAATATTTATTTTTTAGTTATTGGCGGACACAACATCTTTGTTTGTATGTGGTGCTGAGAATTGAACCCGGGCCGCACGCATGCCAGGCGAGCGCGCTACCTCTTGAGCCACATCCCAAGCCCTAAATATAATCTCTTTTTACAGCCTTTCCTCCAGGCAACAAGTCACTAAGCAAATTCCAAAAAACCAGTTGTCACACGAGCTCTAGGAATTCTGCATCTGCATTCTACAGAGGCTCAGTCCCAATCCAGTTTCTCCATGTATTCTTGGCATCTTCAGCAGCCCCTCAGTCACAGTTTTCCCTAAGCAAGTATCACAGAACAGCAGGATGAAGCGGAGTAAATAAGATTAGGTAAAACCTTTCCCTCTTTTTCTGACCATTATTTCAGATCAGCTGAGAAAAGCAGTTTTCAACAAAGGTAACACTTAGTTTTACTTTTCCTGACCCATTCAATTTTAATACTGTTAAGACACTTCCATTTTTACTTTCACCATGTTTTGCCAAGTACTTAAAGGAACCAAGTTCGTACCTACATAACGTTCCACATCCATCACAGAAAAAGCAGGTGGAGGGAGCCTGAGTCCTAGATCATCTAATTTAGAGACCATAATAGGGACATCAAATCCATGTTTTTCCAGGTATCTTTGTGTCAGCTGGTTGCCATGCATCTTTACAATGATTTCATCGGCACTAAGAAAAACATAAGAATAAAATGTCATTTTTATTGTTAATTTCAGTTTTAAAACAATACTATGGTAATGGATTACTTCATAAATTGCATAATTATCTGCATTAGTGGTTCTCAACCTATCATACCTAATTCTCTTAATAACAAATGTTTTATAAAACCCCTTTTGCTATTCTAAAGGAAAATTCATAGATAATATAATCTATTTAATTCAATACAAAAGAATTAGAAAAACATAAGGTGCTCTAACTATAAAAAGAAAAAAACTAGCTTATAGTAAAATATGTATTTCAATATGTAAATGTTCAGGTAAATTGTACTAGAATACATAATAAAATAGTAGGATATTTAAAATTAGGTGTAATGAAGGACTGAGTTTAGGAGAAATTAAAGATCAAAAGTCACACAATACAAGCTGTGTAGAAAATAAAAAGAGCAATAAAGGGTATAATTTTTAATTTAAAAAATAGTGTTAGATTAAGTAAAAACAGATTAGATTTTATCTACACAAATATTTGTCAGACACTTCAAAGGGACATAGAACAATTAATTATATGTATATATGACATTGAGACAAGTGTCCCAAATGCCCTTGATAAGAATTATCAATTTAAATGATATGTTACAACCAGTATTAAACAAATTTTATTACTAGAAGTCACTTAATTCACTAAAACTTGTTGAACTCAGGCTGCCCTCTCTGATGATCTACCCAATCATAATTCCAAAGAAATTCAGTATGCAGCTGCCATACAAAAATAATTGTAAAACTTGCCTTACAGGTTAAAACACAACAATTTCCATTTATCCAATCAGAGCTTAAGTATTTAATGTCATCTGTAACTTCGGTGGATAGGAGCTGGTTCTCTGAATTACTGGGCTCTGATCTTCCAACCCTCTTAATAAGGAAAGAGCAGTTTGAAAACCGAGACAGCCATTTCCTAGTCTCACATTTAGGAATTTAGGTTTTCTTCATCTGACTCACCTACTGATCTTGAGTTCTGTCCCCATCTTTTAGTTTCCCCAAAAAGCATCCATAATTATCCCTCCTTCCCCCACCCTCTGAGGATTAAATAATTCCTTAAATGCCAAACTAAGAGAGAATTTTAAATCATCTATGTTCCTTGATCTCAAATGTTTAGTGGTTTACTTCCCCTATTGATCAGGAAAATATATATATACCAGTACTAAAATACAGATACATTATTTGCAAGAGGAAAACAACTGAAGACAAATTTAAATATATATCACATGGGGATGTTAAACAAATTATGGTATGTATACACTACTGCAGTTAAGGAGTGTAATAAATCTGTGTATACATATGGAAGAATATCTATGAAATAGAGCAAAAAAGTCAAGTTATACAACACTATGCATAACTTAATTTTTTAAAAAATTTATCTGGGGGCTGGTGTTGTGGCTCAGCAGTAGAGCACTCGCCTAGCATGTTCAAGGCCCTGGGTTCAATCCTCAGCACCACATAAATAAAGGTATTGAGTCCAACTACAACTAAAAAATAAATTTAAAAAAAAAAATTATATGCATCAATATATGTTTACACATAATGTTTTAAATGTTATTGTTTATATAGAAAAATATCTTTAAAGATACTACATAGTAAAATAGGGAGGGGATAGAAAGCCTACTCACTTATTTTTATATACTTCTGTGTTAACTATATCAAATATGTTTGATTTAGTAATTATTGTTACTCCATTAACATGTTTTTTTTTTTTTTAAAGAAAGAGGAGAGGGAGGGAGGGAGAGAGAGAGAGACAGAAATTTTTTTTTTAATATTTATTTTCAGTTCTCGGCAGACACAACATCTTTGTTGGTATGTGGTGCTGAGGATCGAACCCGGGCCGCACACATGCCAGGCGAGCACGCTACCACTTGAGCCACATCCCCAGCCCCCATTAACATGGTTTTAAATAATGCAAAAGCTCATGGAATTAAATAAAAGGAAACCAAAACCTTTAATTATTGATAATTACAATTTGGACATTTGTGCAATCTCTAACCTGTTCTAATTTGTGTTCATTTTTTGCAGAAAAACCATGCAAATTATTAGGCCAATGTTTTAAATACTACTTTTTAGGGGGTCACAAATCTATGTGAAAAAAGTAGAGGCATGGATGGCTCTTATGCCTGAAAAATGCACACTCACACACTGGTACTAAACTGTATATATAACAAAAATCATGTGGAAACATTATGTTTCATATGTTTTCTTTCTGTTTCTGTCTCTCAACAGATCTGATAAAGCCAACATGAATGCTTACTAGTATATGTTTCTGTTTAAGGATTATGAGGCAGAGGGACAGATAGGAATCCTAAAGATTGAAGAAAAATAGCAGCTTTCTTTTTTCATTTCATAATCTGAATCAATTCCATTATAGGCTGCATGTGATACTGTGATTTAAATTTAAATTGTGCTTCCCCTCTTTAACAAGCCTGGATGTGATCTTGTATAAAAGCCCATTAAGCATTATCACTTTAAATAGATGTCAGGCAGTGAGGAGGAAATGATCTAAATTAGCATGATTAAATGCTTTATAATGCTTTTGACTCTCTTTCACAGACAACTCAAATACATTCTATTATTTTTAAAAATCAAAAAGCTCAGTCCTGCTGCCATCAGAAGCTAAGCAATAATTGTGCGTTCTTTTGGAGATCCTAGGGCAGAGACAGATATTGAAAACAAGACAAGGGGAAAAAAGAGTTGGAAAGGAGTGAAGGTTAGGTCAAAGAAAAAGAGAAGCAGCAGCTGCATACCTGGTAGAAACAAATACTGGGAACAAGTGCTTCAATCACTATATTTCAAAGTTTTTGAACTGTGACCCACAATTAAGAACTGTATTTTTTCATGGTGCTGCACTATGTAGATACATATAACAAAAGTTTCATGAAACTATGCTTACTTACTCCCATTACATTAAATGTACAAATATTTTCTATCCTATTTCATTAAGAAATAAAATGAAGGGGCTGGGGATGTGGCTGAAGCGGTAGCGCGCTCGTCTGGCATGCGTGCGGCCCGGGTTCTATCCTCAGCACCACATACAAACAAAGATGTTGTGTCCGCCGAGAACTAAAAAATAAATATTAAAAAAAAAAATACTACTTTAGCTAGCCTCGGTGGCGCACACCTTCTTTTTCACTAAAGTTTTAGAAAGTTAAAAAAAGAACACACTTTTGTAAATACTATTCCAGCAGCTCAGGAGGCTGGGCAGGAGGATCCTGAGTTCAAAGCCAGCCTCAGCAAAAGTGAGGTGCTAAACAACTCAGTGAGCCTGTCTCTAAATTTAAAAAATACAAAACAGGGCTAGAGATGTGGCTCAGTGGCTCAGTGGTTGAATGCCCCTGAGTTCAATCCCTAATACCAAAAAAGAAAGAAAGAAAGAAAACACTACATTAGGGCTGCAGTTGTAGCTCAGTGGTAGAGCACTTGCCTGGTATGTGTGAGACCATGGGTTCGATCCACACCACCACATAGAAATAAACAAATAAAATAAAAGATCCATTAACAACTAAAAAATATTTTAAAAAAAAGAAAGAAAACACTTTACATAATGTCACTTTATCAGCCAACATTCTTACATTTTGTTTGATCAGAGCAAGTTTTCCATACCTTGGGAAGACTCGAGATCGTAATTCCTTAACAAAAGTCCTAGTTCCAGCTTGCACAGGTTTGGAACCATCATCAACTTCTGTGTAGTCATGCCTGTGCCAGTTTCTCCTCTTTTTCACTAAAGTTTTAGAAAGTTAAAAAAAGAACATACTTTTGGTAACTGGTAATACTATATACTTTCTCATTATTGTAGTCTATATTTATCAGAAATAATAACTAAGTACTATAAACTCTCAAATTTTTAATGCATTTCCAGGACACAGAAGTAAATTTTACTTAATCTAATGTTGCCCTTATAGACAATTAAGTGTAGATTTTAAAACTTACTTTTTTATTTCAAAATAATTTAAAAATTAAACCAAAGAATTCAAATCAGCAAATGAAACCTTTTACAATATCTACATTTACCCATACCAGAATATTTCCAAATAATTTTAAATTATGATTTTTACTGGAATATTAGTTCATAACATAATTATCCAGATCATCTAAGTTATCTTCTCAGAAGAGGGTCTTTTATCCCACATCAGAAATATCTTTTAATGGGCTGGGAATGTGGCTCAGGCGGTAGCGCGCTCGCCTGGCATGCATGCGGCCCGGGTTCGATCCTCAGCACCACATACCAACAAAGATGTTGTGTCCGCCGAGAACTAAAAAATAAAATATTAAAAATTCTCTCTCTCCTCTCTCTCTCCTCTCTCACTCTCTCTTAAAAAAAAAAAAGAAATATCTTTTAACAGTATGATTTCTTTTTCTTTTAAGATTTACTCCCAAATAAGCACATTTACCCTGACATGAAAAACTGAGTGGTAATTAAAGCGAGACGGTTGGTATGACAAAATAAACAACTTTATGATTAGTTCCAATGCTAAGAGCCTATGATTCTACAGCTCTGACTCAATCTTGAGTAGTCATAACAATTAAAATCAGGAGACTAGTATTTGATTCTTTTCTATTCCTCTTGCAACCTTGGGCAAGTTACTTAACATCTATGGATCCAGATTTCTCATGATAGTGAAGGGGATAGGTTAGAGTGCTGATTTTCAAACTGTGAGGATCTCTTCACAAAGAGAGAAGTGGAAAGAAGCCAAGGGAGAAGCTCTGGACCTCATTCCTCTTTCCACCACAATGGTGCCACTTACAACGCTTTTGTGTGGTATCAATGTAAAATTTCAGTTTTAAAATTTTTTTTTAAGCTTGAAAGTCACTCTTATGTATAAAACCCCCATGATTCTGGAAAATGTACTGATATTTGCAACTTATTCAGAAATTCATCAAAAAGAAAAAAGATGAATACAAAGTGGGATGGTTGCATAAAGAGATAAGTGGTAAAGCAAGTGATGTAAATGTTAATAGTAGAACCCAGCTGATGAAGGTTTATAGGGAGATGTTGTAAAATTACTTCATCTTTTTCTGTATTTGAACATTTTCATAACAAAATGTAAGGGGGAAAAAAACAACTCTATGATACCAAGGTATTTTAACTTTCACCTTACCAAGATCATAATAAGACAATAATACTTGATCTTCATTTGGATAAAGAGGATCACATCAAATAATAGAGTGGAAATAGAGTCTGAAACAAAATTCCAAAATAACTTATTGCAACCAGATCTCCAATATGGAAGAGAGTAAATTCCATTTTTTAAAAAATCTCACAAGAAAAATTTAGAATCACAGAGGAATCTTCCTAGAATATTCCATGGAGGGATCTTTTGTATGTTATTTTCTTCCTCACTTAAAACCACTCCTAAAATTCAAAGGCATTTCATTCCAGGTTTTTTTCCCCCCACTAAACACTGATATGTAGTACCATTTATTTTCAAGTGGGATGACAATGTTTATCCTGCTTACCTCTCTTAAGTCATGAGCATTTTCTCCTTATTAAATATTCAAAAGCAATCTAAAGGCAGTCTAGAATTTTAAGACATGAATGTATCATGTTATAATTATTTGTTATTCTTAAGCACTTAGTTCATCCTGAATCTTTCTTCAAACAAAATTATGGTTAGTATTCAGACATATTAATCTGTTCCCCTAATTAATTTCTTAGGGTTTATATCTAGAATTGCTAGAAGGAAGATCATAATTTTTTGAGATGCTTGCTACATACTAAAAAACTGCCTCCAGAAAAGCATTAGTAACTTGCATTCCTACCAGTACAGTATATAGTTAGCCTGGCTCAAAGCTTCCCGTTAACAATGAGGATCATCATTTAAAAAAAAAAAAAGAAAGAAAAAAAAAAAAGCTGCCAATTTGATAAGTGAACAATGATAATGCACTGCTTTAATTTCATTTTTGCAGAGTAATCAATGAAGTACACTGGCTTTGGTATTTGACAGCTAAGGGTTCAAACTCTAGCTCTACCAAACAGATATATATGAGAGCTACTTACTAATTTTTCCTATATCTCTTATCAAATTGTTATAAATATCAAAGGGGAACATAGATCAAGTACTTACCCACTATCATACCCTGGTATATAATAAGCAGTTACTATCATTTCTTTAAATGTGCTGACTTTAGGAGATTTAACAGAAGGATACAATTGTCCTATTGAACCAACATGCTTAAAACATAAAATCAGTCACTATAAAGGCTGGCTGAGAGGACAATAAAAGGAACATTTTAGTAGTATCACAGGGAAAGATGAAAAACTTCTATGTTTGGATTACCTGTGCCTGAGGAACACAAAGAATATAGGTTAAAGTGCCAAGCTGTTTTCTGAGACTTACCCTCAAATAATATCCTCAATTCCCAGAGGGTAAAGTCTAAAGTTATCATATTAAATGAGTATTATGTTGTCTAAATGGTATCTATAATAAAGATTTCTGGGGAACTCTGAAAGAATCAGGAAACCCTGGGTAGCAAGCAGAAGAGGTTTAATAGCAGAGGGAAAAAAATCAAAAGTAATTACCCAAGTTGGGGTTGATGGTGAGGGCTGGGAGAAGGTGAGCTTTAAATCAAGACAAAATAGATTACTGAATATTGGGCATTTTCCCTCTGAGTATTCAGAGCTGGCCCTCTGCCCAGAAGATAGCCAATGCCTAATCTTAAGTTCTTCAAGAATGAGAAGCACCCCAAGGGCCACATAATAAGCAATCTACTCTCTAAAGCATCATTATTCAAAGTGCAGGTCATAATCCATTATGGACTATATAATCAAAAGTTTTTAAAAAGATGAAATCACACAGCGAAAGTAGAAAATAGAGTGCATCACATGTAGTAGTACATTTTTCTGCCTCTAGTAGTAACTCAATATTTCACATAAATTAAATTAAAATTATTTCATTTTAGGATTATATACTTAAATTCTAAACTAAAATTGTTAGTTCTTTTTGTCCTGAGATAACAACATTGTATTGTTTACTTCCTCCAAGAATTATTCTTAGGCAACAATTATTTCAAATTGTATACCATATACTTCAGTGCTACAGAGTAAAATCCTTTAAAAACATCTAGGACAACAAACTACTCAATTAGACATGTAACAGTCCTACCAGTTTATTAACCTTAAGGTTTATACTGTGTAACTAACAAATTAAAAAACCTGTGTTTCCTACAAAAACACTTCAACGCACTCATAGAGCCTAAATTTCTAATTCTCTTACAAAGAAACTGTTAGAAAACTACTAATATTTCTAACAAAACAGATGAGCAGTCACTTGCTAGTAATCTATTTTCTTTTTTTTTTTTTTTTTTTTAAAGAGAGAGTGAGAGAGAGAGGGGGACAGAGAGAAAGAGAGAGAATTTTAACGTTTATTTATTTTTTCTTAGTTCTCGGCGGACACAACATCTTTGTTGGTATGTGGTGCTGAGGATCGAACCCGGGCCACATGCACGCTAGGCGAGCACGCTACCGCTTGAGCCACATCCCCAGCCCCAAGTAGTAATCTATTTTCAATGATAACTTCAGAGCAACATTTCCATTTTTTTTTTTAGTTGTACACAATACCTTTATTTTATTTATTTATTTTTATGTGGTGCTGAGGATCGAACCCAGGGCCTCGCACGTACTAGGTGAGTGCTCTACCGCTGAGTCACAACCCCAGCCCTCTATTTTTTTTTTTTAAGTACTAGGATAAAGTAAAAAGGTGGTACATTACCTACATCCCACCCACTTCTGTAACAAGGTATCTTCAGGCAAAGGTGACTTTTAGTTTTAAAATGACAAAACGTACAGTTTCCCTTTAAATTTTGTGAACACAGAAACACTAGTTTGCAAGCCAAATTTTTAAAGAAATGTTTATATTTTCTCTCATATTTGTACAGTGACAATTAATATTACAACTTGTTCTTTGGAAGCATCTGAATTGACAATTTAAAGTACTAGTATTTTTCCCTTATTCTTTTGACTCATTACTTAATAAGTTATTTTAAAATTCAGACAAAAACTACATTCTAAATATCTTCAGTGAAATCTTCCCTATAATTCTTAGTGGGTATAATGTAATTAATCAGAATATCATTAAAGCATTATCACACACATGTTTTCAAAATATCAATTTTTTAAGCATCCAGTACTTACTCAAGGAGGAACCATGTAGTACTGCACAGTTGGGACAGTGATACAGGTCAATGTCAACAGCATGATGTTCTTCTACTCCAACACAGCTAATATAAAGAAAAATAAAATAAATATTAACTTAATTATAAAAAAAATTTGGAAATTGAGCAGAGATATGTACTACAACCAGCAAATTCTGTATAATACAAAAACATATGCAAGGATAAATTTTATTTGTTTCTCTATATATTTGCTAAATATTGTGGGGGAGAATCACCCAAATATGTGAAGTGATTCACTCTCAGCAGCAGTATAAACATTGAAAATAATGCAATAAAATAAGCTATAAAATCCTAAACCATTATGCAAAATCTATTCTGGAATTAGTGTCAATAAAGTATGACTCAAAAGAAAAGCCATAGGGAGCCATCGCTGCCGCCGCCATGTCTTCCGGGGCCAGCGTGAGCGCCCTGCAGCGCCTGGTGGAGCAGCTCAAGCTGGAGGCCAGCGTGGAGAGGATCAAGGTCTCTCAGGCTGCAGCAGAGCTTCAGCAGTACTGCATGCAGAATGCCTGTAAGGATGCTCTGCTGGTTGGAGTTCCAGCCTGAAGCAACCCCTTCCGAGAGCCCAGATCCTGCATTTTACTCTGAAGACTTGATCGAACCCAGGGCCTCACACATGCCAGGCAAGCACTCTACCACTGAACCGCGACTCCAGCTCCTTCATTATTATTTTTTAAGAGGAAAAGGACCTAGATTTAGTCTTTTTGGGCTAACATATTTCAAATGATATGTTCTACATGATGTTTATACTGGAAGAAGTTTGTTGAGAAATGCCTTCGAGCACAAAGTAATGAATGACTGACTCCAAGTCTCAAGAAAACACTTTTCTTTAGCCAAATGACTGAGATATTTCAGACCTTTCCAGTGTCCTGATCTTACAGCCAAAATTCTACAGAAATTAATGATTTTCTACTCAAATAAGGAAACTGAGTGAAGAAATAGAATTGTTTTAAGTAATAATGGCTTGGTTCTTCTGAAGAAGTGCTTTGTATTAAGATAAAAACCTTACCACCAAATATACCAAAATACACCTCTTTAATAAGTGAGTTACTGGTGTTGCTATACCTAAAATATCATGTATGTTTTATTAACTGGATGTTTACATTTTAGGAAGGAAAACACTTTTGTTTATTAAAAAAAATGGAGTATTTGTAATTTGTTGTTCCTAAGATTTTTATACTATAATAAAATTTGTTCTATCATAAATTTACAATTACTAAATGAAGACAAGAAAGTATAAAATTGTGGGGGAAGAATAGACTTTACTAATCAAATGATGCCTTGATTTTTTCTAAATAAGATTGTTTTATTTAACACAAGAGGTGTTGTTTAGAAAGATTCATGTTATGATATATATTAGGTTGTCCCATTTTATGTATGAAGCAGATTTTATCTCTTTTTAAGTTCCTTTACTTTATAGTTGTGGTTGCACTTTTAAAAAGATACTACATTATTTCATGCCTTTAAAAAAATGTTTAAAGTAGGACCTACGTACAGAACATTGCAAAAGATTGAAAACAAAGTAATGTGAAAATATTATGACCTAAAAGAATTCTTCATGTCACAAGGGTTTGACTTTGATGATGTGCCTTTGATTTAATTTGGGATACTTTTAGAAGGATACTTAGTGTTTGTAATAATCTTTGAAGATCTTGGAAATAAATTCTGTTTAATTCATCATTTTCTATGACAGCAAAAAAAAAAAAAGAAAAGAAAAGCCATAAAGAAAACCTGAAAAATTGAGAACACAATGAAAATACTATATAAAAAAATTTAATGGATGCAGAACTTACAAACAGAAATGTATATGCCTAAATGAATGTGTAGAAAAAGGCTGAGCTGGGCTGGTGATGTGTACCTGTAATCCCAGCTACTCAGAAAACTGAGGCAGGAGAATACAGATTTCAAGGCCAGCCTGAGTAATGTAACAAGACCATATCTAAAATACAATAAGAAAAAAAAAAAAGAGAGAGAGAGAGGCTGAAACTACTGAGTTAAGCATATGCTCAAGAAGTTAAAAAAAGTAATAAAATAAATCTTAAAAACAGAAATAAAAGCATAAAGAGTAGAAATTGATGACATAAAAAACAAACAGGTAACAGAGGATCTAAGTCAAAAATGGATTCTTTGAGGGGCTGGGGTTGTGGCTCAGCAGTAGAGCTCTTGCCTAGCACGTTGAGAGGCGTTGGGTTCTATCCTCGGCACCACATAAAAATAAATGAATAAAATAATAAAATAATGTATTGTGTCCAAATACAACTAAAAAAATATTTTTTTTAAATGAATTCCTTGAAAAGACTCACAAAATTAGCAAACCGTAGCAAGATCAAGATAAGAGATGGTATTACGAACAATGTTATGAAATTTAAAAAGGCATATATGTGTGTATATACATATATACACATATATGTACACACACACACACACACACACACACACACAGGCAAACCTGACTCACAAAGAAATAGAGTATCTGAATAGTCCTACGCTATGACTAATTTTTTAAATCAACCTATAAAGAAAACTTCAAGTCTAGGTGACATCACAAGCAAGTTCTATCAAACATTCAGTGAATAAATAATTTTAATTATTATGTAAAACTTGCTCTAGAGAGTAGGAAAAGGTTTAATTCCCTAGATCATTTTAATGATAGCATAACCTTAGTACCAAAACTTGGAAAGGATGATTGTAGGTGGTCACTCTTGCTTATAAGCAAAGATACAAATAGAAAGTTTGGTCTATCCCAGGAATGCAAGGTAGTTTTTAATATTAAAAAAATAATAACCAGTGAAAGTAACCACATTAATAGATTAAAATTTTAGAAAGCATATTATACTTTTAAAACATACAGGGCAAATATTTGATAAAGTTCAACATTAACTTGTGATTAAAAAAGCAAACAAACAGAACCTCTCAGCAAACTAAAAGTAGAGGATACCTCCAATAAAAGGTAACTCTTAAAAAATTCTATGCAAATAACATGAAAGCAATCACTTTCAGATTAAGAACACAAGAGAAACACTTGATGGTACCACTTCTGCTAAGCATTTTGCTGCAGAAGCAAGATGGTATAGTAAAATAAGAAAAATAATAAAAGGGTAAAAGAATTGAACAATTAAAAGCTGTTGTTCGAAAATGCAACGGTGGCACTTGCAGAGAACACAAAATGATAAATTATAAGAATCAATTGCTAGATATAATATCAGTATATAAAAATAATCATATCTCCTTATATCAACAATAGAAAGATAAAAAATGAAATAAAACATGATGAGCAGTCAGGCATTGTGGCATACACCTGTAACACTTGTTACTCAGAAGGCTAAGGCAGAAGGATCTCAAGTTTGATAGTAAACTGCCCCTGAGTTCAATCCCCAATACCAAATAAACAAAACTTCATGTACAACTTACATTAAAAATGCTAAGATACACTGAAATAAATTTAATTTAATTATAAAACATCATTGAAAGACTTTAAACAAGACCTTAAATAAGGAGAGATTTACATCATGATCACATAGTTTCAATAAGGCAAAGATTAATTTTTCTCAAAGTGATTTATACATTCAATTTAATCCCAATCAAAATCTGTGGAAATATAAAGGGCCAAGAATATGCAAGGCATTCTTGGGGGGGGGGGAACCTCTACCAGGTATCAAGATTTATTTTAAAGCTATAGGAATCAAGGTAACTCAGAACAGATGCCTATACCCCACCCTACCCCCCAAAAAAATCTATGCATATGTGGACATTTATGTTTAACCTAGGAGGCACTGCAGGTCACATGAACAAGGACAGGCAAGTTTTCAATAGAGTTCCAGAGACACACTGTATATATCTGCATGGGATTATAAACCTAAACACAAAAGGAGAAAGTACAAAGGTTATGCAACACAATGTAGAAAATATCTTTAGGACTTTGTGGCAGGAAGGGTTGTCTTTCTTTTGTTTTTGGTTTTGGTTTTCTGTCAGTATTGGGGATTGAATCCAAAGGTACTCTACCACTTAGCTACATCCTTGTCCTTTTTTATTTTTTATTTTGAGAGAGAAAGTCTCACTAAATTGAACCTGAAATCCTCCTGCCTCCACCTCTTGAGTATCTGGGATTACAGGTGAATAGCTGAGGTTACAGGCATGTTCCACCAAACACAGCAGGAAGGGTCATCTTAATCAAAACATAAAAAGTACTTTCTATAAGTGGAACAACTTTTAACTGAAGCCATATTTAAAATAACTTGTTTATTTAATGATAAAGAGTGAAATAAACCAGAGTAGAAGACATTACAATACAGATAACCACTAAAGAAATTTTATCCAGAATATAATGAACTCCTACAAATTAATAAGAAGGGGGGAAAAAGAACCAGCCAATAGAAGAGCAGACTAAAGACTTGAAAAGGTACACCTCAAACAGGAAATAGCTGCACATCATGACAGGAAATTCAAGTGATTAATACAAAATGAAAACTGTATAACCTCAAAAATTACAGAAAGAAATATAAATTAAAACACTACATGGTATCCACTAGACTAATTAAAACTAAAAAGTCTGATGATACCAAACGTTGAAGATGATGTGAAGCAATGAGAACCTTAATATACAACTGGCTGCATCAAAACTGAAGAGCCGTGCACTCTACAACCACGCAATTCTTCTTTTAGGTAAATATATCTTAAAGAAACTCATGTACATATGCACTTATACAGGAATGGTTGTAGAATCTTTGTAATAGTCTATTAACAAAAACCAATAATTCACAGTATATCTCATAATGGAAGTCTACACAGCAATGAAAGAAATACCATGCTATAAATGGATAAATTCTACAATATGCTCAGTTACAAAAGACTTAAAAGAATACATATTGTATATATTCTTCTTATACATGAAGTTCAAGAGAAGGGAAAACTGGAGTATGCTGTTTAAGGATGATGAAACTACACAGAGAAGGAAGAGATGGATTGTAACACTAGGACAGTGAGCTCCTCTACAGAGTTTGAATCTGGAAAGAACGGGTGAGAGGATATTGTGGTCCTGGGTCTGTTATTTCATATTCTTCATTAAAATGTCTGCATGTTACCCTTATTTCATAATCAAAATATTTAAGGGTAAAATTTTATTAGGCTAACTAAAAATTTGAAATATATTAATCCAATAACTACACAATATATCAAAATCAATGAACAGAAGCAATCACTGGGTACCCCAAAACAAGCCCACACTTACCTGAGAAACCCATTACCTTTGCTACCATGAGGTCTTTGAGAATCTTGAGTATAATATGGTGTAATAAAATCCATAAAGTCAAAACCAAATAGGTACCAAATAAACAAACAAGGGCTGGGGGTGTAGTAGTTCAGTGACACAGTGCTGGCCCAGCATGTGTGAAGCTTGATCCTTAACAAGAATGCACCTAACTGAATTGGGCAATGACAATTTTACCTTTGTATAAAGCTGGCATTTACTTCATTTTTCCAATTTGGATTTACTTCATTTCTTCTTCACAAAGAGGGGGGAAAAAAAGAATATGCCAATTGTTTGGTGGGTGGTAACTTGTTTTCTTCTGATGCCAAGACTGAACCAAGGGCCTAGGCAAGCTATGCAAGGCTCTACAAGGAGCTATACATCCCCAGCCCCTAAAGTGTTTTTGGTTTTGTACCAGGTTTTGAACCAAGGGCAACTTAGCCACTGAGCCACATCCCCAGTCCTTTTAAAAAATTTTTTATTTTGACAAAGGAACTCACTAAGTTGCTTAGGGCCTCACTTTGAACTTGCAATCCTCAGCACCCTGAGCCGCTAGGATTGCAGGCATGTGCCACCACACTTGGCCCTAAAGTTATTTTTTTTTTTTTTTAAAGAGAGAGTGAGAGAGGAGGGAGGGAGGGAGGGAGAGAGAGAGAGAGAGAGAGAGAGAGAGAGAGAATTTTTAATATTTATTTCTAGTTCTCGGCAGACACAACATCTTTGTTGGTATGTGGTGCTGAGGATCGAACCCGGGCCGCACGCATGCCAGGCGAGCGCGCTACCGCTTGAGCCACATCCCCAGCCCCCTAAAGTTATTTTTTTAAACTGAAAGACTGCAAACTTCCAGTCCAATATAATAAACTTAATTTATATACATATGTGTGTTTATACATATATATATATATATATATATATATATATATATATATATATATAATAAATTAGCTCAAATGGGTCATATGCTAAAACTATACAATTCCTCAAATAAAATACAGGAGCTAATTGTCATGGCCTTGAATCAGGATATGGTTTCTTAGATCAGACACCAAAAGCACAAGGGACAAAAGAAAAAACAGAGAAATTGGACTTCATACTACAGTCTGAAGACTTGTGTTTTCTCAGCTTAGTTGGTGTGAAATAATCAGTTAAGTACGGAAAGAAGCAGGAGTGAGGAAAGAAAGTATAAAATGGTTGATGTGAAAAATGAAAGACCAAAAATGGCAGTAACAACATTACTAGCATTGTTGAGAGTCCACTGAGGTTTATGATAATGAATTACAAACCATTTCTGCAAAGTTTTGTGATTTTTTTTTTTAAACAATGTTCAGTTCAGAGTGGGAAGTTAGGTCTACCGCAGAATTAGGGTTTTCATAGGGGAAGACCAGAAAGGGAGTTGAGGGCATTTACAAAAGGAGTTAAAACAATGACAATACATGGAATTTAAGGTGGACTAAAAGGGAGAAGACAGAAAAAGGCAGTGAGAAAACAGTGAGATGATCTGAGAGATTTCAATGTGGTTCTAGCATTGATTCACTGGAAGGTCTTGAGCAAATAATCTACAAGGGACAGAGATTGTGCTCACAGAGTAGAATGATTAGAATTTGACATTTCTGAAGTAGTTCAGTCTATAACAGTGATAAAGTTTAAGTGTGATAACAATGGGTAGCCAAGATGGGACAATTATAAAGACCTTCTGCAGATCAGATGTATGAGAGCTAACTTGAATTCAATAAAACAGTTCAAAACCAGCTGCCCTGATTTTCAAAGTGAAATTTATTAGGTGTCAGTATTAGGTTCTACACTCCCATCAGAACAGAAACTCAAGGCCACAGGAGTCAATAGAGCACTTCTAGAAACTCATGATTTGTCTTGTCATTATCTTGCCCTTCTAAGACTTTTTCATATTCCTCACTACTTTTTTTATTTTTGGTAGGGGTGGGAGGGTGTGCTGGGGATTGAACTAAGACACACTCGACCACTGAGCCACATCTCCAGCCCTATTTTGTATTTTTATTTAGAAACAGGATCTCACTGAGTTGCTTAGCACCTTGCATTTGCTGAGGCTGGCTTAGAACCCATGATCTTCCTGCTGTAGCCTCCCCAGTTGCTGGGATTGCAGGTGTGCGCTACTGTACCCAGCTATATTCCCACTCTTAAATAGTGATGTCAGAAATGAGAGAAAAATGTTATGTGTCCATAAAAACCTAAAGTGGGCTCATATCAGTAAGCTCATCTATGAACATCTAAGATACATAAGTGAGACTCCCACAAAGCTTAGGGAAGAGAAAGAAACAGGCGTTTTGATTAGTCAAGGACACGTTAGGCAAAACTTAGCTATTAGTCCTCAAAAACCCAGAAATTGCCCTCTCTGGATTCTATTCTTCATGTCCCTTCTCATACCATTTAATCTGTTTTACTAAAATGTCAGTGATGTCTGCAGATTTTGGCCAATTTTCAATCAACCATCAGAACACTTACAGCTACATTTATTTTTAAATCTAAACATTTAGCAAATTTGGTAAATCAGCAAAAACATTAAATTTGATAAAATGAATAAACCTTTAAAAGTCCACTTTATCAAATAAAATATAATTTAAAAAAAACAAGTTTAACATAAAATTTTAATTTTCCTAAACCAAGATTATTTTGGATCTTTGAAGAGCACTAAAAGGAATTACTACATACACTTCAGTTCCTCTCTCAGGGAGGAACAGACAACTGCTCTCCACTCTTTATTAAGCCTACTCACTCTGCCCCTCACCCCCCATTAAAAGAATTCTAGAATCACTATGTCTTCTAACAGACATGTTAAGAGCAATTGCAGTAGGATGCATAAAATATACAGCTTTGAAAGCAAGTTTTGTAAGAATCACTTTCAAATCTGACACTAAATTGTCTCTGGTCTCTTCCATTCCATTTATTTCCCCTGTCAAATTTTCCTTCAGATTCAAACTTTCATTTTTTCCTACCAGCAAAACATTCCATGTTTATTAGACTATTGTGTAGGGGACAGAAGTGGGCTTTCCTGTGTGGTGACAATCTGACCTTTGATGAATAGCTCAGAACAGCCTCACTGCCATTTGGTGAGTGGGACAGTGACAACTTTAGCACATTCTATTGTCTTAATCTTCTCAAATGTTGCTTAGCTGGCTTTTTTGGACACTTGATAAGAAGAGAATTGAATTAATTGGGATCTGCCAAACACTTTTTCTCTTGGATAATGCTCTCATTTATATTTTCTACTCTTGGTGCTAGGAGAGTGGTCATTAAATTCTTTAAGACCTTAGTATCAATGGGCTTCATTAGATATTCCACTTACTTAAAAATACTCTCTCCATTCTTTTTTTTTTTTTTCCCCTCTCCATTCTTTACCAAGCAGTCTTACTCTGCCTCATCTTCAAAGTTCAGCACAAATTCTTCGTTGGTGCAACCACACTTGAGCACCCCAAGGAAGTCCCTCAACATTTTATTGATGTACATTTCCACTCATTTTGGCCTAATACTGAGCTATTTTGAATACCCTGTTTCCTGAACTAAACTCCCTAAGACTCTCAGTTCCAAGCACACAATCCCAGTTATACTCCATGTATGTATAATATGCCAAAATACATTCTACTGTCATGTATAACTAAAAAAGGACAACAAAAAAACCTAAAAATCCTGTTGTCAAGCTTCTAATGAAATCATTTCATGATGAGTACATGAAACACATGTGTACAACATTACTTCTATGCTGGCATCTTAAACTCTTGGCTTCCTGAGTGCAGAAGACATGCTTGCTGTTACTTGTTGTTGTCTCTTGACAATGAACACAGAGTAAGCAATGCAAATTATGAATAAGCACAAATAAACCACTCTCTCATGAAGGTAATAATTTCTATTGAATTCCTTCTAAACAAGAAAATGGTGTATAACATTTCTGAAATATCAAAAAAAAAAAAAAGACCTGTGGTCCTTCCACTAGTCATTCTACCTCTCAAACTAACATTTTCTAGTTCCTCTTCACTAGTCAACTTTCCACCTCTCCAGCTGCATGAGATGTGTCCACAGAGACTAAGGGAAGCTATAATACAAACAGTGCCCAGTGCACCTGCTATTTTGTGGAAATAAAAACTATACTTTTATGTATAACCAGCAATACAAAAGAAAAATAATCAGTGATACAGCAAAAAAAAAAAAAAAAAAAAAAAAAAAAAAAACTTCCCAAAATGAATCTTATGTGAAAATTTAATTAAGAATTTTATAAATCGTCTTGGAGGAGAAAAAATGAATCCGGGAGTTCACACATGCTAGGCAAGTGCTCTACCACTAAGCTACACCCTCGGTTGCCAAAATTATCATTTTATAGAGCAAAATTTTTGGTATAATGTACTTCTGCCTTCTCTGTTCACCCCCACCTCCCTTAACATTAAAGAAAGATGAACAGTAACGAACACCTAGAGCTCAAAGGTAGAAAATCCTTGCTTCTAACTGATTCCACCATCACAAGTTATCTCCTTTATGAAAAAAACAAATACATACTACTGCCTTAATATATTTTGACTGATGAATTCTACCTAATAACTTTTGCAAAGAAGAAACTTATACAAAAGTTTGTTTGAATCTAGATGTTCATTAAATATTTGCTAGTCCAACTCCTTATGAAAGGCAAAACTTAAAGAATTAACATTCCAAGAAAACTTTTTCTAAACCCTTTAATAAATTTGGTCTAAATATGGCTCCCAAAACTAGCATTAGAATCCTATGCAGAGCTTTTCCAGACTGGTACTAGGCAGCCTTTCAAAAGATTGAAGCAGCTCTATAAGAAGGGTTATGGGAAGAGCTCCAAAACACATTGTAAAACAAAACAAAACAACAACAACAACAAAAAAAAAAAGCCAGTTGAGAAACAGTTTTATAATATTCCCCCTAGAAACACACATTTGTAGATGCAAGGTGTATGTTTAGAAATATATGCAAGAAACTGGTAGCAGAGGCTGCCTCTGGGAAAGAAGAATGAATGGATACAAGAATGAAAGAGAGGATTTTTACCATATAGCCTTCTATTTTTGAAATTTGTACTGTGCACTGGTTATTTTTAAAAAGAAAAACGCATTCCTGAGCCCCACCTTTAATCTACAGGGAAAGGTAAGGGTTGGCCCAATAATCTTTATTCTTAACAAGTTCCCTAGATGATTCTTTTGCATCCAGCTCATCAAAAAGTGGCACTGGGGAATGAGTGACCCAAAACCCTAGCACAGAGGCTAGCAGAGTACCTTATTCACAACTATTTCCTGTGAAAACTCCATTACTCCAATTAGACTTTGGGCTCCTACTGGGTAATACTTAATACATAATTCAGAATTTCCTACTCTCAACAGACCTATCTAAAGCTGATTCCACACAAAATATTTACTGATTGATACAAAGCAAGAATGTAAAGCACAATGGGGAGGCATTATTTTGGGGATGCATTACTTTGGGCTACTAACCTGTAGACTGCTTAAACATGTATTTTGCAAATATGAAGGACTAGAAAGTGAATGTGAGGGGGAAAATAAACTCTCCTTTCGAGATCTTATTCTGAAATTCTTATAATTTTTGTCAATGAAAAAGAATGCAGTATTTTTACTGCAGGTTTAGTTGCACGTATAATCCTTTTGTATAGAAACAGTCCCTATTCATTACAAATTTATATAAAATGCTCATTTACTTTGTTATCCTTTCATGCTTTTCTTTCATGTAGCCCCAAAACCCCTATATTAACTTGATTTTACAAACAGACTATCTATAGATAATAGATGCAGAAATCAATTTTAAATGAACCAACAGCCATCAGAAACACTGCAATCCAGTTGCAGATTTATTTCCCATTGAGAGTATAGAAAGAAAAGTTATGTTTTCTAGGATAAGATGACACCTATGGAAAATTTAATATATGCAGGGCTAAGAGACTATCCCATGGAATAAAAGTTAACAGATAGTCAAAGTGTTTATATCCAGGACACTTAGTGATGTGTCAGCTACCAAGGACTGAAATCAACTAAAGCAGATCAAATCTTTCTGCTAACCTTTCTCATCTTATATATAATAGTTCCAGGGTTTGCATTTAAAGGAAAGAACACATGCCAAACCAAGCAAAAGCATTTATATTAGAAAACTTCCTGTTGGACAGAAACTAAGGTAACATACTTCAGGAGACTTAATACTGTTAGCATGCTCCTTCATTCTTCATGAGCGATTTCAATCACAGAAATCCTGTCATAATCCATAACAAATATCCCAAAGTGGAATTTCATATGTGACTCAGGAGATCTCAAAGAATTTCAATACAACTACAAATGAGAAATGCCCATCAACAGTAAAATGGGTAGTACAGATTTATGTGGAAAAGTCCAACAACAAGCACTGAACCATCTTATTTCAACACATACAAGTCAGAGAGACATTTAAAGTGCGCAATATACAAAAGAAGGACTTTTTACTTATTCATATATTGGTTCCTTTCAAAAAACAGTTTGTCATTACAGGTTCCTGTCCCTTTTGTAACTTTTAATTTCCACTAAGGTCAGGTGATGGATGACTGACAAATGTAAGAGAAATACAGGCAGCCCATGTTTTGCATGATAGCACAGGACCATAAAAGTAACTATACAAAGCCATCTTAATAATCAATGGTGGAAATTACAATTGTTCTGTGACCTTGAAAAATGTTTGTCAAAGCCTTAAAACCTTTCATACTGTTGTTACAATATAGAGTGAAACCAAGAATAGTAATATTTCTTTCTACATATTTCTTTAATATACTTTAATACATTGTGCTGATTAAGTGTGTCTTCACTAAGTGCCTCTGGCTGGATGGCTAGAGTCACTCCAGGGTTGGTAGCGTCATTGTTTCCATGTCAGTTATTTACGCTATTACTCCAGTTAGGCCCAATTCAATTTCACTTCCAGCAAGACCACTTTCTGTTTCTTTGCTGTACTTTCATCTTTACTGGTCACTTTGCTCTTTCAATTATCCATTTTGATAATATGTCCTGTGGGTTTGTTCCTGGGAGGCAAGGTGGCAGCACAACACACTTTCTTGTCTGGTGAACTGGAGAACAGATGTACATCTCTTACTTATAAAGTGATTTTGGATCTGCACACTAAGAGGTAGCAGTAAGTCTACATGCATTCACAGGTAATTTGTCATTTGACTATAATTTGAATATTGGGGAACTGATGTTATTCAAGCCATCTAGAGGAAATCAGTGCAAGAGCTAAAATAAGGACAAAGACTGCCTATACAGAATTCACCGGAAAAAATATTTTTAAAACTGTCCCACAAGACAAGGATACTAACCAAAAAAAAATTTATAATTGATAACACTAAGAAACACTGGGTTAAAATCAAATCACCTTTATTTACCAGCTTAACAAGTTAACCAGCACTCCAGAGTTCCATGATGGGAATCTAACATAAGTGATAAATATTACACTGTAACCTCAGGTCAGTCTTTCTCTCTCTCTTTCTTTCTTTTTCATGAAACACTTTGTCAGGCTATTACCTTCCACCATAGGAAAGTGTTTTAGGTTACTTTTCAGGCTCGTAAGGTGTGAAGAGGTTTACTGTTATAAATTTAACATTTTTAAGACTTAATTTTTGTTTGACCATTTTATAATTGGTATAAAGTACCAATAAATCAAATGCACTGCATAACAACAGAGAAAATTAGTGATAGCATTACCAAGCATTTACTGACTACCGGCAAAGCACATCAGTAGAATACATAAAAGCCAAATTTTTTTAATCTTTTTAAAATATTTAATTGATTTTATTTTTTAAATACATGACAGTGGAATGCATTACAATTCTTTTTTTAATCTTATTTTTTTAAATACAGGACAGCAGAATGCATTACAATTCTTTTTTTTTTTTTTTTTTGAGAGAGAGAGAGAGAATTTTTAATTCTTTTTTTTTTGAAAGAGAGGAGAGAGAGAGAGAGAGAGAGAGAGAGAGAGAGAGAGAGAGAGAGAGAGAATTTTTAATATTTTTATTTTTTAGTTCTCAGCAGACACAACATCTTTGTTGGTATGTGGTGCTGAGGATCGAACCCGGGCCACACGCATGCAAGGTGAGCACGCTACCGCTTGAGCCACATCCCCAGCCCCGAGAGAGAATTTTTAATATTTATTTTTTAGTTCTCGGCGGACACAACATCTTTGTTGGTATGTGGTGCTGAGGATCGAACCCAGGCCGCACACATGCCAGGCAAGTGCGCTACCGCTTGAGCCACATCCCCAGCCCTACAATTCTTATTACACATATACAGCACAATTTTTCATATCTTTGTATATAAAGTATGTTCACGCCAATTCATGTCTTTATACGTGTACTTTGTTTTGGGTTTTTTTTTTTTTTGCATTACAATTCTTATTACACATATAGAGCACAATTTTTCATATCTATGTTTGTATATAAAGTATGTTCACACCAATTCATGTCTTCATACATGTATTTGGATAACGATGTCTATTATATTTCACCATCATTGCTAACCCCCTGCCCCTCCCTTCCCCTCCCACCCCTCTATTCCTCCCATGCTCCCTCTCCCTACCCCATTATGGGTCAGTCACCTTATAGCAGAGAAAACATTTGGCATTTGTTTTTTGGGGATTGGCTAACTTCACTTAGCATTATTTTCTCCAATGCCATCCATTTACCTACAAATGTCATGATTTTATTCTTTTTTATTGCTGAGTAATATTCCATTGTGTATATATGCCACATTTTTTTAATCTATTCATCTACTGAGGGGCATCTAGGTTGGTTCCAGTTTAGCTATTGTGAACTGTGCTGCTATAAACATTGATGTGGCACTGTCCCTGTAATATGCTGTCCTATAACTTTTGGGTATAGACCAAGGAGAGGGATAGCTGGGTCAAATGCTGGTTCCATTCCTAGTTTTCCAAGGAATTTCCATACTGCTTTCCATATTGGCTACACCAATTTGCAATCCCACCAGCAATGTATGAGTGTGCCTTTTCCCCCACATCCTCACCAACACTTATTGTTGTCTGTCTTCAAAATAGCTGCCATTCTGACTAGAGTAAGATGATATCTTAGAGTAGTTTTGATTTGCATTTCTCTAATTATGAGAAATGATGAACATTTTTTCATATATTTGTTAATTAACTGTATATCTTCTTCTGAGAAGTGTCTGTTCATGTCCTTGGCCCATTTATTGATTGGGTTATTTGTTTTTTTGGTGCTTAGCTTTTTGAGTTCCTTACATTCCCTAGAGATTAATGCTCTATCTGATGTGTGAGGGGTAAAAATTTGCTCCCAAGATGCAGGCTCTCTATTCACCTCTCAGTTTGTTTCTTTTGCTGAGAAGAAACTTTTTAGTTTGAGTCCATCCATTTATTGATTCTTGGTTTTAATTCTTGTGCTATAGGAGTCTTATTAAGGAAGTTGGGGCCTAATCCCACATGATGAAGATTAGAGCCTACTTTTTCTTCTATTAAACACAGAGTCTCTGGTTTAATTCGTAGGTCCTTGATCCACTTTGAGTTGAATATTGTGCATGGTGAGAGACACAGGTTTAATTTCATTTTGTTGCATATGAATTTCCAGTTTTCCCAGCACCATTTGTTGAAGAGGCTATCTTTTCTCCAATGCATGTTTTTGTGAGCCAAATTTTAAAAAACCTTTTAACCTCAAAACTTAGCAAAGACATTTGTCTCAAATTATTATTATTTTTTTCTTTTTCCAGTACTAGGAATTGAACCCAAGGGCACTCTATCACATCCTCAGCCCCTTTGAACTATATCCACAGCCCTTTTATAGTTTATTTTGAGGGTTTTGATAAATTGCCCAGGCTGACCTCCAATTTATGATCTTCCTGCCTCAGCTTCCTGAGTAGCTGGGATTACAGGTGTGCACTACATCCAACTTTAAATTACTCATATTACAAATAATTACCAAGTATGTACAGGATACTTGCAAAGCTAAAGCCTAAAAACGGAGTACTCTTACATTAAGGAGCTACCAATTTTATTAAAATACAAAACCAAAATAAGAAGTAAGATACACTATCTCTAAACCATCTGATTGTATTCTGTAAAATAACATGGAAAGCTAGACTATCCTCACCACCAGGCACAGCTTCTATCTTTTTTTTTTTTTTTTTAAGAGAGAGAGAGAGAGAATTTTTAATATTTTTTAGTTCTCGGCGGACACAACATCTTTGTTTGTATGTGGTGCTGAGGATCGAACCCGAGCCGCATGCATGCCAGGCGAGCGTGCTACCACTTGAGCCACATCCCCAGCCCCACAGCTTCTATCTTAGGAAGAATACAAAGTGATCTAGTACCATGCACACTTGCTTCAAAAATTCCAACCCTGACTGCTAGGCCTATTCAAATGATATCTGACAAATCCTTTTAGTTTGGCTTGACTCCATTCCTGGTAAGGCCCCATACTATTGTCACCAATGTATCAGAAAGATGGAGTGGGCATATTAAGTTGTCCTGTGTCTGATTCCCCACAGAAATCTTAAGTTTTGCTCTAGTTATAAGAACAGAAAATTAGGAGCAGGGGCTGACCAAAAGCACACTAAGCAGCAGCAGGAAAAATAAACTGCAAAAATGGAGATGAAACCCTATGAATAAATGACAACTGTTCTGGGGCTATTTAGTACACAAAGAGTCCAAAAGCCCACAAGACAAAGAAAATAACTAAGGTCCATGATACTTAGTCATCAAAATTAGTGTACTATTCTATTAAGAAGAGCATAATATATCTGACAAAATCCTTCTAAAAATAGTTGACATATGAAGAAGTTTATCTCCTGAATAACTTTTCTGAGGACACTCAGTTACTTCACAAGTAAATCCTTCAGTTAGATGAAAATCTTATTTAAGTAGACCATACCACTTCCCAAAAAAGGTAAAATAGCTGCTAGTTTTCCTACGTGCTAATTACCTATGCATTGTTAACAATTTATTGCAGTGTTCCCATCCTAAAGGTTACTTCCCACTCTGGGGCATTTCTAGTGTTTTGATAAACATAGGATTTGAAAGGAAGACAGAAATAAAACAGCAACAACAGCTTCGAATTAAAATCACATCACACTATAACTTCCAGGCAGGATATCTTCTCAAAGTAGCAAGACCAAAAAACTATTCCATGAGATAAGGAAGCAGTTTTCATAATCTATTCTGAGAGCTACATTCATAACACATCTGCACATAGATGTAAGTAAATGAAATCATATTACTATACAGATATTATAACCATGATGTCAAAAACCTATTATCAATGAAATCCAAATTCTTCTCCCACCCCCCTTTTGGAACCCAGGCCCTCAAAAAGGCTTGGTAAGTGCTACTACAGAGCTACACCTCCAAATCCCCCACCCAAGCTTGCCATTCTAATCCAACATTTCTCATTTATCATCTTTATTCTCAATAATTTATCTACTGGTTTAGTTTGGAGTCCCCAGAAGCAGATCTTGAGACCTGATTTGAGTGTAAGTAGCCGTTCACACAGGAGGTAATCACCTGGAAGCACTAGTAGGAAAATAGAAGGGTGAGACAGGGAAGGGGAACAAGTCACAGAGTACCTTAATAAGCAATACCCTCTGGGGACATTTGGACTAGCAGAAGGGGCTTTAGGGTGGGGCCTAGGGGCCCACCCAGCACAAGAGGAAGTTTGCTTATCCACTGTTTCCCCTTAGACAATATTGGAGGGCTAGCCCAGAGGCATTAACATCCCAGTATTTCCAGCCTGCTTCAAGTACAAGCTGCTGAGCAACTGCAGCCAGAGAAGGCCCTTAGGCTAAGTCTCTGGTGCTTTTAGCAATGAATTTTCCAGAGGCAGAAAGAAACAGAGAAAGTCAGGGATGTGGGTGGAACGCTAAAGAATCCATTACCTGTGTGAAATTCTACTCCAAACACACACACATATTTAACCAGCCCATTCTTTGCATGCACATGCTCCTCTCAATACCCACTGTGCTCTTCCCACTTCTCTGATGTCCCATCATCCTCTCTGGGATAAACACTGCATAAGAATATATACAAGATAAGTATAATATGTAAATTTATTATAGGTAATCAGGTATAGATCAAATAAATAATCTTAAGCACTATTTAATACTTAATTCAACATAAGTAATATTTAATACTAATAATTTAATGTGAATAATAAGCAATATTTAATATTAAAATTGTCCAACTTGATGAGGAAATCACAATTGATTTGTATAAGAGAAAAAGAACCATCTTTGGAAAAATAATCATTCCTAGAAACTTACTCTATGTCAGTTCCAGAGCCAAAAATGAAATTGATGAGTTTTAAAAACAAATCTTGTCCTACCAGTGAGGCAGATTCACCTCTAATGTGTAGAAGATTGAGATGTGGAGTAGGTAGAGAAAGGAAAATAGTCTTTTAGACAAAAGGAACTAAAAGACACAAGCTATCTTTTTTAAATATGTTTTTAGTTGTAGATGGACACAATGCCTTTATTTTATTTTTTTTTAATGTGGTGCTAAGGATCAAACCCAGTGCCCTCCACATGCGAGGCAAGCACTCTACCACTGAGCTACAAGCTCCCACAAGCTATCTTAAGTTCTGCAAAGCAAGTAACACTTTAGGAAATATTTAAGAATGGGGAAATTGTACTGATGACCAGGGAATGTCCAGAGAAGCTTTTCATATGAGAACAAATGTTATGCTAAATTACATTTAAGAATGGGGTGGGGCGGGGTGGAGTGAGGGGACAGAAGATATGGAGAGGGATGGCTCTGAAAATGAGGAGGAAAGTCAAGAGGCTAGGACCAGGCAAAAGACTGGGTCAAGAAGACATAGCTAGAAGATAACCAAACCCATGGAAGAAGGCAAAAACAAGGAAGAGACATACTAAGAGACAAAGGTACATGCCGTATTATAGATGGGTAAAATACACATTTGATACCACCTTCTTCCCTTTATCAAGAGATACATATTGTGCCAGGTACAGTGTTCTAAGTCTGTAATTCCAGCTATTTGGGAGGCTAAACAGGAGAGAGAGCAAATTCAAGGCCAGTCTGTACAACTTAGTGAGATCCTATCTCAAAAAGGGCTGGGAAGGCCAGGGTTGTGGCGCAGCAGTAGAGCACTCACCTAGCAAATGCAAGGCCCTGGGTTCAATCCTCAGCAGAAGGAAGGAAGGAAGGAAGGAAGGAAGGAAGGAAGGAAGGAAGACAGAAAGGTATTATTTCCAACTACAACTAAAAAATAAATATTCTTTAAAAAAAAAAAGTGTGAGGCCCTGGGTTTGATTCCCAGCACCACATATGAATAAATAAATAAACAAATAAACATAAGATAGATTGACAACTAAAAAATGTTTAAAAAAAAGAAATGAAAAAAATAAAGAGTTGGGGATGTAACTCAGTGGTGAGTGCCCCTGAGTTCAGTCATCAATACTACAAAAAAAGGGAAAGAAACAAACTTTGTGCCATGGAAGAATTCAAAATGCTGATTACTGGCTCACATTTACTCATCCAAAACACTATCAGGACAATGAAAATGCAGCAATAATAAAATCAACAAATCAAATATCTACTCTGTTGAAATTTAAAAACCAAACAAGTACATATGTAGTGTTTCTGATGGCAGTAAGTACAATGGAGAAAAAAGAATGCTAGAGGGCAGGGGAATTTCTGTTTTATATTAAGAGTGGTTAGGCAAGGCCTCAATGAGAAGATGACAATTTAAAAAAAAAAAAAAAAACAGCAGAAGTGCAGGAGCAAGCCTTGCAATATCTGAGGGATGCTCTAAGCAGAAGTGAAGTAAATGCAAGGGCCCCAAGGCAAGAACAAGTCTGATCTGTCTGAGAAACAACTAGGAGTTTGTACATGAATGAATAAGTCTAAATTTTTATCTCCCGAGCCGTAGTTTGAACATGTAATTACCATTTTCATATTTCTATTTGGATAATAAGCATCTCAACCTGAAGTATATCCTGTAGAATTCCCTTCCTTCCTGACGAGACCTGTTCCTCCTGCAGTCCTCTCCATCTTACTTACTGGCAATCCTTCAAGTAGTTTAGGACAGAATCTTTGAAGTCTTCTTTGATTCTTAAGACCTGCTTTAAAAATCTTCAGCTAAATCCTAACGGCATACCTTTGGAATCTCAGCACTTCATATTGCCTTCACCATTACCAACTTTGTATGAGATGAGATGACTGCAGTAGACTCCTAACTGGTCTCCTTCCTCCTGCCCTCTAGAAACCACAGTGGTGCATGTAAATTGGTCCTGTTATTCTTCATATTGACACCTTGAAAGAATTCCATCTCACTCAAAGTAATAGCCTTTCTGTGACCCGTGGGAGCTTAAAAATTATTCCTCTGTCTGATATCATCACTTACCACTGCTCCCTTGCTTTATATCTACATATATGACAGGTAAAACACTCTGGCAGCTCACAGAGAAGAAAAGCCCAGGAACTCACAAACTCAATCTTTTGGGGAGAAAACTCCCATGTGATCACCCCCAAGAAGTTTTTGAAGCCACTGGCCAGAAACCTTTGCTTCAAGAGTTCCTTGTGTCCTATACTTTGTCACTTTGGGACTCAGGATGCTATCCAAACTGTTTTGCTTTTCTGAACTTTGTTCATGATTTTTTCAATAGCCTGCAGGGCTCCTGTGTAATGGGAATATATCCAGGACCTCCAGGGAGATCTCCAGGACCATTTTATTTTCCTTTTAATATAGTATTAAGGAATCCATGGGAAGTATATAAATCAAACTGACCACACTAGATTACATTCCTGTTGCTCTGTAAAACAGCAACCACTCATCAGACAACAGTTGTTGCACATTAAAAACAACAAACGAAGGCTGGGGGTATATAGCTCAGTAGTACAGCACTTGCCTAATATGCACAAAGATCTAGCCTCAATCCCCAATGCACTCGCGACGCACGCGCGCGTGTACACACACACACACACACAAAAAAAAAAAAAAAAAAGATCTACAATGGTATAGGTTTTCCCAGCTTTTGAAATTCCATGATTTTACAGCATATGATATCAAATGGTTATGATTACTAACTGGTAGAGGGGAGTCAATATTTTAGATGTTTGGAATTCCTGTTTTGTGCTCAAGGAAAATGACATTTCTAAATTATAAAGAAAGAGAAGCACTTCATAAAAAAATGAAAGTGTTTCATCCCCCTTCCCCACTATAAAATATAAATTGGATATAATGTCACTGTATTTTCTCTAACATTGAATTTTGTTAGCATGAGTTTAGAAAAGTAATCAAATGGACACTCAAACAAGGGCTGTTGATTGAAAATTCTCTCCAAATTGAAAGTGAATACAAAGAAAAGAATATTTTATCCTTTTGTCCCTCCAATTGATCTTTCCTTTTTCCTTTCTTCTGTATAAAACCTACAGATATTAATATAATCTGGAGTTTCCAGAAGATACTTCCCCTGCCAAATTGTGTACTTTATTAATCAGAATAAGACTGAGAAGAATGAAATACATCTTAGGGACGGCCCAAGAAATAACTCAAAATTTCTCCACTTTGGGATTCACTTTTAGAAGTGACAATTTTAAAGAAGACAATTGAGTTACCCCCAAAGAAGATAATATAGTAGTTATTTCCAGTAAGGTCTCAATTCTAACACTGATTTTTTTAAGATGATTCCTTTTACATATATATATTTTGTTTTTTGTTTTTTTAATGTGGTGTTGGGGATCAAACTCGGGGTCTTGCCCGTGCTAGGCAAGCACTCTACTGTTGGGCCACAACCCCAGTCCCTAACACTGATTTTTGATGTATCAGAATTATCAGATAAATATGACTTAGAGCTCTGGTAAAGAACCATCTTACATGTGGATTGCATATTTAAGCTCATCAAACTTATATATCAGTTTTCTTATGTTTCCTGTCTTTGTGTCCCTCTAGAACACAAATTTTAAAATATGATTACAGATAAAAACAATTTCAAAATGTATAATGCTAGAAACCTTCTTTAAGGATATCCAAATGCATGTCAGTTTTGTTTTATTCTAAAAGCTAAATATATGCACAAATAATATCTATTTACATATATACATATATATATTTCATTAAATATATATATTTAAATAGGAAGAGAGAACCCAATCCAAGCACACATGCACCACACACACACACTCAACAGAGGGCAAATCCACAAAACGGAATTCTATGCAACTACTAAAAAGGAGATATTTATATATGCTGGCATAAAAACAACTTTACTAGATTGTCAGAAAATTTTAATGAATGAAAGATACAGAAACAGGTTCACAGTATGATCCCATCCTCTGGATGAAAACTCAAAACTTTTCACATAATGGTGTTAATCGTTGGGGTTGGGACTGTAGGAAAGAGAAAAACGATTTTCACTTTTCAATCTGTCTACACTGCTTGAATTTCTTCCCAGATCTTTTGTTTTGTTTTGTTTTGTGTTGCTAATGTTTTAATACAGGATCTTGTTTTCCAACAATTCTCTCACCTCAGCATCCCCAGTAGCCGAAGGTACACACTGCCATGTTCCCATTTTTGTTGATGTTATCATTTTAATGATAGGTTATGTGGTCAAAGGAGACAAAAACCATTTTGTATCCATCTTTTTACCTCTTTGTATAGCCTAAAACTAATAAATATTATACATTTAGAAATGTATAATAACAATGGAGAATGCTAATGATCTGATTAACTGTTTAAAACTAAAGAAGAGGGAAAGCAAGTGTTTGATTCTGCCTGTCCTATATACACTGTACAACTAGGTAAATGAATAGTTGAAGGAAAATTTTCTCTTTACAGAAGTACTGCAGCTAACAAAGAAGAAACTTTGAAATGAAAATATTACTTTCCATCATTATTTAGCTTTCAATGATGTCTGCAAACATGACAAAAAAAGAAACCACTAGACATTTTAAGCCTTCTGATTAGCTTCCTGATAGAAGACAGAAGACTACATCAGCCATCTATAAAATATTCTTGAAGGGAAAAACCTGAATCTGATCAAGCTCCTCTAGAGTCAACTACCAATCTGCAGGAAAGAAAGAAACAGGTTACAGGAAAAAAGGAATATATTAAGACACTATAGGGATGTAAATCAGCAATATCCAAAAACTGAAAATTTTATAGGATAAGTACTTTCTGAAGCAGATTACAAAAGGGAAAAGAAAAATACAAAAAGAAAAATCCATAAATCAGGGTTTCTCAACAAGAACACATTTGGCCATTTTGCACCAGGCCCACAAGTGCATGTTCAGCAGCACCCCCACCTATTAGAGCCAGCAGTAATCACCCTCTGCCTCAAGTTAAAAATGTTTCTAGACATTGCCAAAGGTCCCTGGGGGACAAAACTGGTTATCTAAAAGCATATTCTACTTCTGGGTTGTTGTTTTTTTTTTTTTTTAATTTTCTCCAATAGCATTCAGTAAATGATAAACCAGCCCCAGAATGAATCTTCAGAACTTTCATCTTAAATCCCTGTCACAAAATACAGGCTTACAAAACACTCCATAGTATGGGGGAAGGGTGGGTGGGAAGGATTAAAAGAAATTGCTGCTTTAAGGAAATTCCTGGTCATTTATGCTTTGGGGACTCCTATTATATTCATTTGCTTGCTCAGTGTTTCTTTATTCCTCTAAGTCACTTATGTCAGTTTTGTTTTATTCTAAAAACTATCAAAGGCAGTGATCTTCTTAAATTTAGATATATGATAATATCTTTAAATTTAGGTACAGAGCATCCATAAGGTACAATTTAAATATCCAATAGTGAATCAAGTAGTTAAGACTATTTACCCAAGAGCCTATTCTTCATAGCATCTACTGACAAGTTACGCTTAAAATCATATTATCAGACCTAAGGAAAAAGGTATATGGGTTGTTTCCACAGATGCTTAAGCAGTCTTTGACAAAATTCAGCATCCATTTATGACAAAAACACAGGAAGGAAGCAAGGAAGGAAGCAAGGAAGTAAGGAAGGAAGGGAGGGAGGGAAGGAGGGAAGGAAGGAGGGAAGAAAGCAGAAGAACTTTCCTTATATGAAAAAAATCAGTCCTAAAGTTAGTATCTTCTTTCATCAGGACATAGAAGCATGTCCAGTAAGACCAGGAACAGAACTATCTCTGTCAATACCCAACTCTGAACTAGTGATGTAAGCCTGTGAAATTATTAAAGAGAAATCAGAGGCAGAATAAACTGATAAAATCACCTCTATATGCATATGATATGAACTTCTGGCAAACTAGTTAGTTATAATGATTTAACTAACTTAATTCTTTTAGTAAGACAACAAGATACAAAAGTAACATTAAAAAGCAATATTCTGCATATACACAAACAATAACCAATAATAAACAAACTGTAGAGAAAATGCCATTTATAACAGTAAACAAGGAAAATTAAATACTTAGGAGTAAACTTAACAAGAAATGAGCAAAATATATAAAAAGAAGGATTTTTAAAAATACCTGAAAGATACAAAAGTAGATATAAAGAGAGATATCCCTATTCTGGGAGAGAATGATTCAATATCATAAAAATGTCAGTTCTCACTGTTAATTTAAAATTTTAATATAATCCCAATAAAAATATCTATAAGCTTTTTAATAAAATTGGATAGATTGATACTAAAGTTCCTACAGAAAAAGAAATCTGCAAGAATAGCCAGAAAAACACTGAAAAAAACATTAACTATAAGAACAAGACTGATCTTACCAGAGTTAAAACATTCTATAAAAGCCTCTGTAATTAAAATAATATGATACTGGCCAGGTGTGGTGGCGTATGCCTGTAATCCCAGCAGCTTGGAGGCTGAGATAGGAGGATCTTGAGTTCAAAGCCAGCCTCACCAAAAGTGAGGCGCTATGCAACTCAGTGAGACCCTGTCTCTAAATAAAATATAAAATAAGGTTGGAGATGTGGCTCAATGGTCAAGTGCCCCTGAGTTCAATCCCCAGTACCCAGGAAAAAAAAAAAAAATTGTGAAGCTGGTACATGAATGGACAGACTGGTAGAACAGACTAGAAAGCATGGAATTTTGGGTCGCAAACACATACACACACACACACACACACACACACACACACACTCTTTTGGCATATCAAATCACTGGAGCAAATATGAACTTTTCAATAAACAGTGCTGGAACAACTGGATATTCATTTAGAAAAAAATAAAATCATATTTCTATTTTGTACCATATACAAGAAGAAAATCCAAATGAATCAGGATCTAAATTTAAGAAACAAAACCATACATATACTATTGAAAAAAAAATGGATAAAATTCTCTTTCTCCTTGGTGTAGAAAAAAGATTGCTAATTATGACTCAAAATCCAGAGCCAATTAAAATAAACAGTTGACAACACTCTGGTTTTTCTTTAAATCATATCTTTCACCTTTTACTAAAATAAAAAAAATTGATAAATATGACTACATAACTATTTTAAAAAATTATGTGGCAAAGGGGTTGGGGTTGTGTCTCAGTGGTAGAGTGCTTGCTTAGTATGCAGTGAGGCACTGGATTCAATCCCTGGCACCACAAAAAAATAAAACATATAAAATAAAGGTACTGTGTCCATCTACAACTAAAAAATATATATTTTTTTTTTAAAAAAATTATGTGGCAGGAAAAAAATCACCATAAACAAAACCAAAAGACAAGTAAAAAATGGGAGAGAATATTTAGAACACATCACAAAGGGTTAATATCTCTAATACATAAAGAGCTCTTAAAAAGTGGGGAAAAGGACCAAAAACCTGAGAGAATCAGAAATCAATGTAAACAAATGATTCTAAAAGAGGCTCTAAAACATGAAAATTGTTCAAACTCACTTATAATGCCTATTAAAACATAGAAACCATAAATTGGCAAAGATTTTAAACAGGACAGCATCCTGATGGCAAGGATGTAGACAAAGAGGCATTCTTATACACTAGTATAAGAATGCAAACTAGTCCAACCATTCTGGAAAGAAACCTAGTAATCCTAATAAAACAATGTTGCAAATATCTTTTAACCAAATAATCCCACTTTAAGCAATCTAACTAAAGATATACTTCCGACAGTATGAAAATGCATACGCAGAAATTATTCATTGCAGAATTGTTTGTGACTGCAAAATACCATAAACTTCAATGCCCATATACAAGAGAGTGATCATAAATAAGACATGGTACATCCACACAAAGGAGTACTATACAGAGATAAAGATCTCTATGAACTGACATGAAGTGATTTCCAGTATATATAAGTTTAAAAAGGCGGGGAGAGTACAAAAAAGCATTTATAATATTCTATCCTTCAGGTAAAGAAAGAAGATAAAATACATAAGCGTCTGCTTGTTTGTGGGAAAAACAAACTAAAAGCACAAGGGGTGGTCGGGTGCAGCTCAATGGTAAAGCACTTGCCTAACATGTTCAAAGTCCTGGGTTTGGTCCATAGCATCATAAAATATAAAATTAAATAAATAACCAAACACAAACAGGCTTTAGTAGTAGATGGTGGACTTAGCATTTATAAGGCCCTGTATTCAATCCTCTGCACCAAAAAATAAGTTAAAGACAACAATCAAAACACACACACACACACACACACACCCCACACGAAAAATCAGAAGCTAAAGGGACAGATCACTTAAAGATGTGAATGAGAAAGTGTAGAAAAAAGAATGAGAAAGTTATAAGAGGGACAAAGTGGGAGTGACATTTCTCTGTATACCTTTCATAAAACCATAAATTTATGAATCAACAATTACAACCAATTACAATGTGGGAGGAATCAAACTGCAATATAAACAGTAATAAACAAACCTAAATATGTTACAATAAAAATGACAGCACACCACAGTAGGGGAGAAAAGAATTAATCTAAGAACTGTGGAAAACAGTATTTTGACTGGATAGCATAAGGTTAAAGATAAAAAGAACTATATAAAAACAATGTAATACTTAGAAAATTTGTTTCTCACAGTGGGATGGGTTAACAATTCTAGGGTTACTTTATGTATTCACTGGGATTCAACAAATATATATTTATCATGGATAATGAGAGTTGAGTTTCTTACTATTGGACAAAAAAGTTACAAGTAGGGAAAAGGAAAAGACTAAAATAAACCCTGTGCTGTTGGACTAAAATCAAAGGTATCATTATGAAAATTTGTGGTTTTCACCATACACAGATACAGAAACAAACACAGATGTCCATGTATGTGGATGATTAGTGTATTTCCTAGCTCTGTCTACTGAGTATACCTAGAAGCAATGAGCCTGCCTAGTGCCAAACAGCCATCAGTTTCTAAACATGATTTTCCAATAAAAGGAACCAGAGTTCACACAAACATACACACACACACACACACACACACACACACAAATACAAGTTATTATTAACTCACACTATAATTAATGAGGAAAGTAACATTTTTATTAACAGAAAAGTAAGTAAAGACTGGCACAGTGGCATACACTTGTAATCCCAGCTAATCAGAAAGCTAAAGTAGGAGGATCACAAGTTCGAAGCCAGCATAAGCAACTTAACAAGACCTTATCTCAAAATAAAATAAAAAGGATTGGGGATGTTGCTCAGTCATAGAGTACTTGCCTACTATGTGTGAAGCTCCAGTTCAATCTTCACTACCTCAAGAGGGAAAAAAAATAAAGGATCACTATAATAATAAAATGTAACTTTCAAAAAGAACCAAAAACTTGGTAGCTAGCAGCTGTGAAATCAGCACCCGCCAGCTGTTCAAAAGCTGTGCAAATTATCTTGGAGTTTAAATTGCTAGAATCAACCAAAGCATGCTTTATAATCAAACTGCTCTACACCTGTTCTTATTCTCAAGCCCCCACTTCAAATCTTCAAAAATAAAAGCATTCCTCCCCTTGGATGATCAGAAAGCTCAATTTCAAATCTAAAAACACAGGATATAAGAGGATAACAAGCAGAAATCTGCCCCAAACTAATGGTTTAAAAAAAAAAAAAAGTGCTTGATGAGAAAACTCTTATGTTCCCTATTACCCCTATTATAAACTGTCTTAACAAAAAAAAAAAGAAGTTGGAAAGTTCAATAAATGGACACTTTGTTTTATTATGGGGAGATATGTTCATTTAGTGAGTTTATAATACTAACACTAAAAGATGTCATTATTTAAGAACAAATGTCTATAAAACAAGTTTTTAAAATAATTCCAACTCCCAACTAATTTTAAAAAATCAAATACACTCTAATAAGAAATCCATTTATAACAAAAATGAAAGCAAAGTTAAATCTGAAAATGTTTCAAATATTATATAAATATTTTGTCCTTAAAGCAGTAATACATTTTTAGATATTTATACTGAAGAACATAATTCTTAAAAAGAACCAAAAAAATAAAAGGTTGCCAGGCATGGTAGCGCAGGCCAGTAATCTCAAGATCACAAGTTCAAAGACAACGTCAGCAACTTGGCAAGGCCCTAAGCAACTTATCAAGACCCTGTCTCAAAACAAAACATAAAAAGGGCTGGGGATGTTAAGTGGTCAATCCCTGGTACCAAAAAAAAAAAAAAAAAAAGTAAGAGGTTTCTAGGCATCTCTCTCTGGAACCCTGTCAAATCTGTTCTATCTGCACACCCTCAAGACAGAAACAAAACCACTTCCATCTAGTTGTTTTCCTGAGTCTGGGTACTACTCAGGAGCAGAGGATACCCAGGACAGCTACTAGTTGAGCCATGAGCTCTGCACTTAGCCACTGCAATGCTCTCACCTTCTAGCTTTGCACCCCAGGGAAGTTACTGAACTCTCTAACCCTCAGTTTCCTCATCTGTAAAATGGGATAATTCTGACATTTATCCAACAAGGCGAATGTGAGAATTAGATGAGTTAATTAAACATGTAATACAATTAGAACAGTATTTAGCACTTGGTAAAATATTTGGTAAGTGTTCAAGTGAGTTTCTGTGGTTCTGTAGGGCAAGTACCTAAGAAATTCCCACCCAATTCTTCTACCCATGAATTAAGTCCTTCATTCATTCAAGCTGCATAAATAAACATCAACATAAGACATTTGTAAATTACCAAAACCTACTAAAACATTGCAGAGCATCTGTCACTTGGATTATTACAATAGCCTTCTTACTGGTATCTTGGCCTTTACCTTTGCCTTCTTCCAGTCTATTCTCCAAGCAGGCATAATCAGCTTGAGATGCTATACATGCTAGGCATGCCCTCTACCACTGAGCTATGCGCCCAAACTAAGACTGATTCTTTTTTTTTTTGGGGGGGGGGGGCGGCATTTATTGAGGACTGAACTCAGAAGCACTCAACCATGGAGCTACATCCCAGCCTGTTTTGTATTTTATTTAGAGACAGGGTCTCACTAAGTTGCTTAGTACCTCACTATTGCTGAGTTGGCTTTGAACTTGCAATCCTCCTGCCTCCATCTCCCAAGACACTGGGATTAGAGTCATGCATCACCACGCGAGGCAAGACTGATTCTTTTAAAGATTATGTCAGCTCAGTTACTCCTCCACTCAGATCAAATCTTTACTTAGAGTAAAATCCAAAATACTAGTCCTGGCCTATGAGACCCAACAATGACCCCCATATCCCTCCACATGAGTGTCCTTGTTCTTCCTATAAAATGACAAGCATGGCTCACCCTCAGGACCCTGCACTTCTTTTTCCTTTGGCCTGGCATTCTTGAGCTCAAATGTCTCCTCAGGGCTTTCCATAATCACACCAGATGAAAGTAGCACCAGTACTACTCTATCTCTCTCTGTTCCCAGCTCAATTTTTCTTCACAGCACTCTGCGCTCATTTGCCATATGCATTTGTTTACCTCTCCTGCACCCCAATAGAATATGTAACCAGAGAGCAAGGACTTTTTTCTGCTCATTGCTATATTCCTAGCACCAAGAGAAGAGCCTGGTATACAACAAACTAGACCAAAGTCAACATCATACTTAAATATAAAACACAAGAACAAAAACCAAAATTACAAAATACTAGACATCAGCTACCAAATTGGCAAATTTTTAATTTTTACAACTGTTTAGTGGGCTGGGCTCAGTGGTACAGTAGTTGCCTAGCAAGTATGAGGCACTGGGTTCAATTGTCAGCACCCCATATAAATATATAAAATAAATAAAATAAAAATAAATATAATAAATAAAGGTCCATATAAATAAATAAAATATAAATATAAATAAATAAAATAAAGGTCCATCAACAACTTTTAGTGATTAAAGTATACTTCAAACATTAAAATAAAAGGTTTCTTTTTAAATCCTCGGTGCACAGAAAACTCACATTTTCGGATCCATACACAGGTAACCAGTACCCAAGAGGAAGACACAAAACATTCCCTGTACCCAAGAAGTTCCCTCTCAGCCAATAACCCCCAGAAAACACTCTCTGGCTTCTATCCTTCAATTATACCTGTACTTGAATTTCACAAAAATGGAATCAAACAGTATACTCCTTTGTGCCTGGCTTCTTTTCCATTTTACATCTCTGACATTCATCCACAATGGTGCATATATCAATAGAGTATTCTTTTTTATTGCTGAGTAGCATTCCACTCTATGAATATATTACAAATTATCCAAACTACTGTTGGTGATATTTATGTTGTTCCAGTTCAGGGACTGCTATAAATAGTTGGTTGGCTTTTTTTTTTTTTAAGTTATTGATGGACTTTTTTTTTTTTAAGTGGTGCTGAGGATCAAACACAGTGCCTCACACATGCTAGGCAAGTGCTCTACCACTGAGCATACCCCAGCTGTATGAATAATTTTGGATATTTCTTTTGGTGAGAATATTCACTTATCTACAGAGCAGCAAAGTTTCTATTTGTTTTGAGGGTAAAAATGAATAACACCTTAGATTGGTAAGGATGCAAGGAACCAGAAGGTGGGCAATGCTGATGAGAACATAAATTGGAATAACCTTTTTAGAGGACAATCTGCTAGTAGACACAGAAAATCTAAAAACATCCGTACCTTCTGACCAAAAATTCTAGCTCAAGGAAAACTCTTATTGAGAACTGGCACATGCCAGGTCTTCTTCTAAGTGTTTCATGTGTATTGACTATCTGGTTTACTCTACAGAATAGAGATATCCACAATAATTTCTTAAAAATATGTCAATCATACCATTAATAAATACAAGAAAGTAGTAAAGCAACTGTTAATAAGGGAATGATTTTCAAGCATATAGTACTTTCATGGAATTAAATACTATGCTATCACTAAAAAGGTTTTCAAAGAACATTAAAGATATAGGGAAAGTACACGTTAATGGAAAATTTAGTTAACAATAGAATGCATAAAACAAATACCAATTTTTTTAAAAAAAGGATATACATGCCAGGCACAGTGCAATATGCCTATAATTCTAGCTACTCAAGAAGATGAAGCAGTAGAATTGCAAGTTCAATTCTTAAAATAAAAAATAAAAAGGGTTGGGGATGTAAAGTGTCCCTGAATTCAATCTGGGGTGTGGTGAGGAAGAATATACCTAGAGGCATACCTCAAATATTAAAAATAGAGGTTATCTCTGGAAGACATGGCCCTTTGTATTACTTTTCAATTTTCCCAAATTACTTTTAGAAATAAAAAGAATATGAGATTTTAAAAATCAATAAACAAACTTTTTTAGTTTGGGGCTGAGTTTGGGGTTCAGTGGTAGAGTGCTTGTCTCGCACAGTGAAGCACTGGGTTCAATCCCCAGCACCACATAAAAATAATAAAGTCATGTCCATCTACAACTAAAAACATATTTTTAAAAAATGTTTGATTTTAATGGGAACACAGCAGACACTCTAAGACAATTTACTTAGGGCAGTGATACAGTTTTTCATGGGATGATGTCAAAGTTCTATAGAAAGTCATGGAGCCTGAACATTAGAGAGTGAGGCATTATCAGGAAGAACCTCCATTGTCCTACTTCCACCCAGGACTTGGAAAGGAAGAATTTCATCTCTAGGTTGGAAGGAACTTTCCCGGGGAAAATTATGCTAATTCCTCAGCTAGGGTAGCAATTATACACCACACCATACCTGGTGAGTGTTCTTTCTTCCATTCTCTTGCATAAAGGCCTGGGTGGATGAAGGGATGGGAACTCCTGAATACCAAGGATGCACACCCAGACCTGGAAGAAGCTGTTCCATTCCCCCTGCAGCCTTGCTGAAAAACATCAAGGAAGGACCTTTCTTCCATCAGAAGAAATTATGACAACTTTTCAGATTTCTGAGTATCAGAAACTCCAAGCAGGATGAATCAAAATTTATACTGATTCACTGACTCCTCAAATTTAAAAAGTTCTTTTATTTAAAGAAATAAAACTATCAAAAAATTTTCCAGATAAAGGCAATTCTCTGTATCCAACTTCTTACTCCCCTGCTTTCTCCTCTGCTGATGCCACTTCTGTAAACTATAAGACATCTGAGCATGGGTATTGAAGATATACCTTAGTCTTTTAGGTGCCAATTCTCTTATATTTGCTTAATAATTAGTATATAAGAAAGAGTCTGGGGCTGGGGTTGTGACTCAGCGGTAGAGTGCTCCATGGTGCATGTGAGGCCCTTGGTTCAATCCTTAGCACCACATAAAAATAAATAAAACAAAGGTATTGTGTCCAATTATAACTAAAAAATAAATATCTTTAAAAAAACAAGAAAGTCTGATGTGTTAAAATATATGTGTGTGTATGTATATGTATGTATATATATGTATATATACATACATATGTGTATATATACATATATATATATATATACACATATATATGTGTGTGTATATAATTTCGTGGTACACTAAACGGTGGAGGCACAGTGGCACACACCTGTAACCCCAGCTGAGAAAGGAGGATCACAAGTTCAAAGACAGCCTCAGCAAAGGTGAAGCACTAAGCAACTCAGTGAGACCCTGACTCTAAATAAAATACAAAATAGGGCTGGGGCTGGGGCTCAGTGGTAGAGTGCCCTGAGTTCAATCCCCAATACCAAAAAGAAAAAAAAAAAATACTGAGCCCAAGAAAATTACATAGATCCTAAATTACCAATAATCTAATTCATTATTTTTTTAATTCTTAAGAATTAAACTTACTAAAAAAAATACTCCTTTGAAAGGCAGGAAATATCAGTAAATTTTCTAACTTTTGAATCTGAATAACATTAAAGTTTCCATTATTGGTGGTCACAAAGACCTTGGGCTCAAAAAGTACTATTTTAGGGTCACTTTCACAAACATGAAGTCACACACATGTGACAAAGCAGAGGACACCTGTTTTGGCCTCTCTGTGTCTCATTCACATATGTCCTCTTTATTTCCTATTCAATTTCTCCTGTTTACAAATGTGTACTTATACATGTAACAAAAAATTCTCCAGAAAATACCTGAAGCTTGTTGGGTATAGTATTAGGTTATCTAAATTAAGATTTAAAAAGCTCTAGTCTAAAATTTACTACCCATCAAATCTCTATATTGCATAGTGGAGCAAGTTTCTTATGCAGCTTAAAGAACCTCAATTTCAAAAAACAGTTCATTGAAAACAAACATTTACATAATCACTATGGATTCTAATTCTTATTCTATACAGAACTTACATGCTTGGATTATTCTCTATTCTGGTTGCTTAGAACATTTTACAAACAAAGGATGTAGAGTTAGAATTGGAAAGATTTTATATCTTCAAACTTCACTTTTATATATAATCAAAATATAGGAAAACATCAGTTTAAACTTAAAAAAATTTATGGATAGTTTACTCTTAATCACAAGTGCCAAAACTGCAATAATATTCCTCCACCACTTATCAGACTCTTAAGAGATTGCCTTATATAAAATGAGGATGCTGCCCTTCTTCTAAAGTGACAATGTGTTGTCTTGTTTTCTGTCGCCAGAATCCTCTAACCTGGTTAAGTAAAACTAAGTGTACTTCAAAATTAAGTAAACTATACCTAGAACTCAATGCCAAAAAGAACCTTGTAATTTAAATGGTTTTCTCTCGCCGGACCAGTAGAGGGAGACTAAGACATCTGGCCTGGTCGTGCACTGTTTCTGTAAAATTGGGGAGGGGGGAGCGGAGGCTGTATTTAAATGTCCTGCTGTCAATCAAAGGACACTTCCTACAATCACAGTCACCATAACAGCTACTACTCGCGAGCGTGCTCTCGCCAAGATACACCACCCAACGGTGCCTAGGAAACCGGCTTCACCTAAAGGTGACCGCAGGCTTTGCCACAACACCCAAATAAGGACTTTGGGAGCCCAACCTCAACTAGTTTCTTTGTTTAAAAGCCTACGAATCCTCCCACGCCGGAGTCAAGAGGCTGTGGCGCCGCCCTTTATTAGCCTCACACTTTGATTACAAAACACACGAGTCGGCGGCCTGGCTGCGGAGGCGGCCCGAGCTTTCACAAACGTCAAACCCGAGGCTCGGCGCAATCAGAAGGCAACGTCCGCCACCGCCGCCGCAGCGGCCCCAAAGTTGGACGCCCCGGCGCCCCGGTCGCCGCCGCGGGCCGTCCTGATGTCGCCGGCCCGCGGGCGACTGCAACCGCACTCTTTGTAAAGTTTGAGCCGCCGCGTGAGGACTACGCGGGGGGTCGGGAGGAGCTGTCCCCTCGCCCCGCCGCCCACTCCCTCCGCCCACCCCCGGCGGCAGGGGGTGTGTTGCCGGGTGGGCCGTCCCGGAGCCGACCTGCCGCCGCGCCGGGCCCCCGCCGCCCGCACCTCGCAGGTCCGCGAGAGTGCCTCAACTGTTGCTCTGTTTACTCGCCCAGCCCCGCCGCGCCGCTCCGCCGCCCCCGTCCCGCCGCCCGACGACCGAGGAAGTTTGATAAAGATGGAAAGGGGGCGCGACGCGATGCGACCCGCGGCGGGGACACGCGCGGCCAGAGCGAGCGCTGACGCCCGGAAGCAAGGCAGGCGCGGCGGCCGGCCGGGCAGGCGGCTGGGCGGCCGGCGAGTCGGGCCGGAGCCCCGGGCGCAGCGGGGAGGGGCGGCGGCGGCCCGGGCGGCGGCGGGCGAGGGGCTGCGGGCCCTACCGGCGCCCGCCGCCGTCCCCGCCGCGCCGCCCGGAGCGTCCCCTCGGCCAGGGTTTCCCCTGCCAACTTCTCCGCCGGCCCCCTTTGTTCCTGTTTGTTGTGGCGACTCTTCGCCCGGGCCGGGCGAGCCCACCGGCTCCCCTCGGCAGCCTGCCCGGCGAGCCCGGGGCCCCGCGCGCCCCTCCACCCGGCCTGAGGGCTCCGCGCCGGGGCCGTAGGGTGCGGGGCAAGGCGCGGCGGCCCGGCCGGAGGGAGGCGCGGCCGGCCAGCCGCCGGCGGCAGCGGCAGCTGGTCGGTGGCCGGCGACGGGGCTGAGGGGGTTTATTTACCTGCCGTGGAACCAGTCCTTGCAGATATCGCACTCGATCATGAAGCGGTTCACGTCGTACGGCTGCCGGCACACACAGTACACGGGCGGGGGCGGCGGGGGCGCCGAGGCCCGACCCGGGGCCCCCACCGACACGGCTGCCGCGGCGGCTCCAGCTGCTGCTCCCGCGGCCACCGCCGCCGCCGCTCCGGCCATCTTTAAAAAACACACACACGCTCGCTCGCTGCTCCGCTAGCCGACTGGAGCGAGCGCAGCCGCCAGCCAGCGCCGCCTCCTGCAGCAGCAGGAGCAGCAGCCGCGGCGGCGGCGGCGGCGGCCTCGGCGCCTCAGTGCGCGCGCGCGCGCGCGAGGCCGCGGCGGCGGGGGTGTGGGCGGCGCGCGCGACGCGCGAGGCCGGGCCCGGCTGCTTCCGGCGCTCTGCGCGGGGCCGTGCGTCTCGCGCACGTCGTCGCCTCGCGGCGCGCGTCCCCCGCTCGCTCCGCGGCGGCCTGAAGGAACTCTCCGCCGAAGGGCGCCCGGGGCCGGAGAGGCGGAGGCGGCGTCAGGACACGCGCAACGGCATCGAGCGCGCGGCTGCGGACGAAGGAGGACGGCGGGCGCGTGCGAGGCGCCGGCTTCGTTATATCTGAGTGGAAGCCGAGGTCGGGGGAAGTTCCTGCCGAGTGAAGAAGGGCCGGTGTTGCGTCTGTGTTCTGAGACGCGGAAGCTAGGAAGTTTCAGCCCGCTAGTGTCGCCTCGCCACCAGGGGAATCTGAGATCAATTAGCGGCCGCCCACGGGTGACAGGAGATGCCGCCCCGCGTCCTGTGGGGGGGCCCAGCCGAAGTGACTCGCCGGGCGGCTGTGTCCTTCCGAAGTGGAGGGACGCGCGGTGCAGTCCAAACTTCGGGAAGTGTCGTCCCCGAATTCCCAGCGAGCAGCTAGGAAATAGGAGTGTTGATGGGGCTGCTGTTGGGTAGAGGGTTGTCCCCAAGAGGGATTCATTAATGTCTGTCACCGAAGGAACCAGCCCTGGCATGGGGCTGTTGGCGAAAGGAATGGAGGAGAACCTGTGTGTTTATAAGTAACCTGTCTGAACTTTAAATGCTCCCAATTCCCCAGTTGGGAAGCTCGATATAAAATTCGAAATGACTTCCCTGCGAAGAGAAATAGTACAAAAAGTGGCTCTTACAGTGCTCAGTGCATCATGGGCCATCTATTAATATTTTTGAAGGATGCAATTGAGAGCCAAATGTAAGATGATAAAATGAAGGACTAGGGCTGGGGATGTGGCTCAAGCGGTAGCGCGCTCGCCTGGCATGCGTGCGGCCCGGGTTCGATCCTCAGCACCACATACAAACAACGATGTTGTGTCCTCCGAAAACTAAAAAATAAATATTTTTAAAAAATGAAAGACTAAAGCAGTTCAAGGGTGGGGCTGCCGAAGTGCTCTGGTTTAGACGGAGGGGAGTGAAGGAAAGGGAGGGGCACGGGGAAGGAAGGACAGTGGAACGTATCAGACATTATATGATTACACCATAGCTGAAATTCCACATCATGTACAACCAGAAGAATGAGGAGTTAAACTCCATTTATGTGTGATGTCAAAATGTATTCTACTGTCATTATAAATAATTAGAACCAAAAAAGAAAAAATAAGCAGTTTACAGGGCTGGGGTTGTGGCTCAGCTGTATAGCGCTTGCCTAGCATGTGCGTGCGAGGGGCTGGTTCGATCTTCAGTACCACATAAAAATAAATAAAGGTGTTGTGTCCAACTACAGCTGTGTGTGTGTGTGTAGCAGTTAACAAATGTTGATTTTACAAAGACTGCCTTGGAAGTATAATTATGATAATTGAAAGGGATTTTTTTTTAGAGAGAGAATTTTTTAATATTTATTTTTTAGTTTTCCGTGGACACAACATCTTTATTTTTATGTGGTGCTGAGGATCAAACCCAGCGCCCCGTGCATGCCAGGCGAGCACCACATCCCCAGCCCATGTTAAGAACTTTCGAACGGAATATTTGTGCAGAATTTCTGTAGGCCTATCACTAGGAAGAAACTAAGTAACTTTTATTAGGGAACTATGGAGGGTGGTCCATCTCACTCCCGCAGGCAGAGACTCACTAAACTATTCTTACCTCCTTTTCATAGTTGGGATAAGCAAGTAACTTGCCTGAAGTCTCACAGATACAGTTGAAATTACAATTCTTTTTCTACTGCACCAATGTTTGTCACATATATCATTGCAGGAAAAGAAAAACACAGAAATTATAGTTGACAACAAACTGAATTAGTGTGAAACATTTCTACTGGAGAAAAAAAAGAAAAGTACTATACTTTTGCATTTGATCAGAGATACCATAGATAGGTGGAGTGGAAAGAGCCCTCCCTGCATTTAGAGCCTGCTTTATAAAGGATGTGCGACTTCGGGAAGTCACTCCATCCCTCTTGAACTAGATCCCTGAAGATATGTTAAAGAAAAATTACGGATAATAATTATATTTATATAGTTGTTGATGGACCTTTGTTTTATTTATTTTACCTGTGGTGCTGAGAATCGAACCCAATGCTAGGCAAGTGCTCTACCACTAAGCCACAACCCTAGCCCACCTTCCCTAATTATTTCACTGAAGTTTTACAAAAAGCAAAAGAGAATTTTTTTATTTTTATTTTTTATTTTATTTAAAGACAGGGTCTCACAGAGTTGTTTAGCACCTTGCTAAATTGCTGAGGATGGCTTTGAATTCGCAATCCTCCTGCCGCCTTCTTCTGAGCCGGTGGGATTACAGGTGTGCGGTCCGCCCAGCAAGAGAATATATTTTTAATTTTATATTTTGTAGAGGGTGTGTGCAGTCAGGGGACCACACAGCATAATCAGTGAAGGGGAGACAGCCAGAGCTATGATAGAGTCTGAGGAGTGCATACATGAACGAAAATGCCTGGTGTGAGGTGTTCTCTGGAAGCTAACTGCCTTTGAGAGGGCAGCATAGAAGGGCAGTGGTTTGTAGAGAGCAACTGAGCAGAGCAGGAGGCTGCTGCAGCAAGATATGGTCATGTAGCGAGGCTTGATCAAATAACTGAATATGTTAAGGAAAATAGCCAGATTTCTTATTGTTGAGAAAATGAATTGCAAATATGGAAAGGTAAAACAAGAAAACCTTTTGATGGACTAGGAGTGGTGGTACCAATCTATTTGTAGAAATAGATTCTGGGTACGTAAGTACACACATTCTCTTTCCCTTGTCAAGACCCAGGAGTGAATCCACAAAACAATTAGTACAACTAGCCCAGACCTCGGCTTCTAAGTACCATTCTCCACTTTTCCTCTTGGTAAAATAGTTGATTCCAGAACTGAAGAAGTGAAGATATGAGCCCGAAGCCTCTAGTCGTACTAAGAACATGCTCAAAGAATAATGGGGCACGTCAGAAGGGAACAGGCCAGCTTTTAAGTGGCCAACTTGAGAACAAATGAGCTTAAAAACAATATATATAAAATACTATATGCATATAGTATTTTGACCCATTGAACAGTAAAAGCATACAGATGTAAATAAATACATAAACTGGAAGTTTGATAAGGATTTGGATATATACATAGTTTTTAAAATATCTCCCCACAGAATTCTTAATAATTATAGGGGGAACTACAGAAAATCTATAGTGTGGAAAACCAGACATCATCTTAATCAAGTAATCAAGTGCTTTCAAAATGGGAAAAACTGAAATCACATTCCATCTGATGGAAAAGTACTAGCAACCCTCCTCTGCATTTCTGCCCAGTCTACTTAATTGAGTTTCCAGTTTGGAAATGCAGCTAGTTTTAAAGGTATATGAAGAGAGCAGTAAATAATATAAACACTGTAAGGCACACAGATCTGCCAAGAAGGTTAAAGAAAGTGTAAATACAAATATTTGACTTTGAGAACAAAGGGATAAAGGCTACAATTCTGGATAATGCAAAATATCCATAATAATCAAACTCATGGGTTTGGATTCCACAACCTATATCTCTTAGGACAACTTATGCTTGGGTTTTAGTTTTCTCATTTTAATGGGGATGATAATATTTTCCTCACAGGTTGCCTGCATTAAATGAGAGAACAAATTGCTGAGCACAGTTCTTAGCACATCATAAGCCATATAGCTGCTAACTATAGTTATGAATAATCATTTTTGCTTGTTTATTAAAGACCAAAGACCCTTTCTGCCTCTGATGCTACCATGGCGCCTATGTAAAACCTTGTGGCAAAGGGAAAAAAAAAAAAGAAGAAGAAGAAGAAGAAGCATGTTATAAAGTTCACCTTTGAATGCACCCACCCTGCGCAGAAGATGGAATCATGGACACTGCCAGTTTTGAGCAGCTTCTCCAAGACAGAATTGAATAGAAAAGCTGTGAATCTCTGTGGGGTGGTTGTGACCATCGAAAAGAGCAAGAGCAAGATCATTGTAACACCTGAGGTGGCTTTTTCCAAAAGGTATTTGAAATATCTCACCCCCTGCCCCCCAAAAAAATTGAAGACTAGTCTACATAACTGGTTGCACACAGTCACTAAATGCAGAGAGTTATGAATTACATTACTTCCAGATTAACCAGGATGAAGAAAAGGAGGGAGATGAGGATTAAAACTTTTTTATTTGAAATATTTTGTAAGAGGTCTTGAATAAAACTTGGGAACCAAAAATAAAATA